>NW_025763510.1:0-1455592 GCF_020744385.1 Fusarium flagelliforme
TCTGCATTCCGGTTCCCAGTGTCCTTTCTTGCCGCAATTCCAGCAAGTAGGTGCTGGCCATCCTGTGCGCATAGCGTTTACGTTCATTGGTCCTGCATAGGTTCCGTAGGAGGTGTTAGGCTATCGAGACTTCCCTTAGTTAGCGTAGTTACAGTTTCCATTTAAGTTATTCTTGTTCCAACTAGGGTTATACGATCCTCCTTGCTTGCTGGCTTGCTTCTCTTTTCGTCGTTTAAACTACTAGTTATCGATTTCTACAGCCACAGCAGCAAGGTCATTCAAGTTTTTAGGCTTATCCCTTATATAGACCATTGCATCTTTGACTTCTGACTTGAGCCTAAGGTATACCTATGCTATGTAGGCTACTTTATTTTAATCAAGTTTTACTGCTTAGAATCGGTACTCCGCAAGGTAAGCTACTACAGATCCTTTCTGGGTTAACTATCAAATTTTTATTTCAGCTTCTCATTTCTCATCAGCAATACCGAAGGCATGCGTGAGTTCTTTTTCGAAGTGTTTGTATTTTTCATAGATATAGGTAGTTATTTCTTTTTAGGCGTAAGGTAGATTATTCACAAAATCTCTAACGATGGGTTCCATAAGTCTCTAAGCTTTATCCTTAAGGAAGCTCATAGCGTATCTAACTCTAAGTTCATCAGTGCTAAACTAAATTAGGTAGTACATCTAGTAGCTGCGTAGACTGGTAAGGAATCCTTGTAGTTTCTCTAGTTTGCCTCTATATAAGTCAGGTTAGCAAGGTTAAAGGATTTCTCCTAGGTCTTTTCCAGTTAAAGCAAGTACTGCAGTGTGTTCAATGTATTCCTTATAGAGTCGTTAGCTTTTCTCTGCTTCCTTACCAAGGTTTTCAGCAATTCCAGCGATATTGGTTACTCTTCCTTCCAAATCTTCGATCTTGGTTTTAGCTACTTCAGAGTTATATCTAGCTGCATTAAGAAGTTCATCGTGTTGTTTCTTGAGCTCTCGAATCTTTCGTTTAAGCTTAATAACTTCATCCTTATAGCTGCTCGGATAAGCTAGGGCAATTTCTTCTTCTTCCTTATCTTCGGTATCCATAGGGAGGTTAAGTTCCTCCTCCAGGGTAGGATAGGTGTTAGGTAGAGTTGCCTAAGGTAGCTGTTGGCTATGGGGTGCGGTAGCGGGTTAGTTTAGAGTGGAAGGTACCATTGCATAGGTATTGCTTAGTATTACGCAGTACAGTCTAAACAAGAGCTATTAACGTATAACAGTTAAGGTTCCCAAGGGATAAACTAGTCCGTACTAGGTTTATGTTGGCAGATGTATAGGGCGTAGATACTAAGCGTTGCGAAGTATTACGTCTCTTAATAGTAAATAGAGCGGGTTAGGCGTATTCAGGTAAAGAAGTCTTATTAATAGCTAGTAAGCTAAGTATTCTATCTAGTGCTAAAGGAATGTATATATACATGATGTAAATGTGTGGGAGCGACGCGATGTGAAGTCGTCGTCGGTCCTGGAGCGACGCGGTCCTAGACCGCCGTCGGTCCTTCAATCGTCGGTCCTTATGGGATTGGTTATGGAGTAAGAAAAAGTGGGGGTACACGTGACGTAACCGCGGGGATCGTAACATTTTATTAGTACCTTTTTCTTTATTATAGACTTGCAATTTGAATCGTTAATGATTCTGCTATGCAGCTAGGATAAGTAGATAAATATATAGGATTAGGTTAATTATTAATAGTAGCTTCTACTATATTAATAACTTTCTTTAGTCTTTAATTATACTAGGTATATTTTTTACCTATTATACTATATCTCTTTTAGTAATTACTTTAATACCCTTATAGTATTTTTTTAAATATAGCTTAACTTCCTTAGTAATATATATATAATAGTATATTATATAATATATAAATAAAAACTTAGCTAATTTAATAAATAGTAATATCTTAGTTAGCTTTCTCTTAGTTTCTTATAATGTAAATAAATAGTTATTTTTCTAGCTATTTACTTATCTATTTTATTTTATATCCCTATTAAACTTACTTTTTTTATTACTATAATATAAAACCTTAAACCTTACCTACTTCCTTACTATCTTTAATCCTAGGTTTAATATAATAACTAATAGTTTTACTAGATATAATAACTAACTTAACTTACTAAATCCTAGTTTTTATAAACTTTAATTAACTAATTAATTTAAACTTTAAGTTAGTTATAATACTATAAAAATAATTTTTAAAGGCTAGTAAGCTAAATATAAGCTTACCTTATTATAATAAATTAATATATTTACTTATAATATATTTTATTAATAAAAGCCTATAGGTAACCTGTTACGATCCCCGCGGTTACGTCACGTGTACCCCACATTTTTCTCCAATCAGAGCTCGGCTCACCCACACCTGCGTGAGCCTCACCCAAGCTCACGACGCTAGCCGTAAACTCGCTTACCAGCTCACCCGAGTTATCGTAAGCCTTCCCCCGAAGCTCACAACTACGCCAGTAAGACCATCATGTATATATACATTCCTTTAGCGCTAGATAGAACACTTAGCTCACCAGCTATTAATAAGACTTCTTTACCTAAATACGCCTAACCTGCTCTATTCACTATTAAGAGACGTAACACTTCGCAACGCTTAGTATCTACACCCTACACATCTGCTAACATAAACCTAGTACGGACTAGTTTATCCCTTAGGAACCTAAACTATTACACGTTAATAGCTCTTATTTAGACTGTACTGCGTAACACTGAGCAATACCTACGCAATAGCACCTTCTACTCTAAACCGACCTATTACCGCACCCTATAGCCAACAGCCACCTCAGGCAACTCCACCTAACACCCATCCTACCCTAGAGGAGGAGCTTAACCTCCCTATAGACACTAAAGATAAGGAAGAAGAAGAAATTGCCCCAGCTTATCCGAGCAGCCATAAGGATAAAGTTACCAAGCTCAAACGAAAGATTCAAGAGCTCAAGAGACAGCACAATAAACTTCTTAACGCAGCCAGATACAACTCTAAAGTAGCCAAAACCAAGATCAAAGATCTAGAAGGGAGAGTAACCAATATCACTAGAATTGCCGAAAACCTCAGCAAGGAAGCAGAAAAAAGCCAATAACTCTACAAGGAGCACATCAAACACACCGCAGCACTCGCCTTAACTGGAAAAGACCCAGGAGAAATCCTTCAACCTTGCCAACCTGACCCATATAGAGGCAAACCAGAAAAACTACAAGGATTCCTTACTAGTCTACGCAGCTACCAGATGTACTACCCAATTCAGTTCAGCACCAATAAACTCAGAGTCAGACACGCCATAAGCTTCCTTAAAGACAAAGCTCAGAGACTTATAGAACCTATCGTCAGAGATTTTATGAACAATCCACCTTACGCCCAAAAAGAAATAACTACCTATATCTACGAAAAATACGAACACTTCGAAAAAGAACTCACGCATACCTTTAGCATTGCCAATAAGAAACGAGAAGCTAAAATAAAAATTCAATAGTTAACCCAGAAAGGGTCTGCAGCAGCTTACCTTGCGGAGTACCAATTCTAAGCAGCAAAACTCGATTAGAATAAAGCAGCCCACATGGCACAGGTATACCTCGGGCTTAAGTCAGAAGTCAAAGACACAATAGTCTACATCAGAGATAAGCCCAAAAACTTAAACAACCTTGCTGCTGTGGCTATAGAAATCGACGACCAACAGTTTAAACAACGAAAAGAAAAGCAAGCCAGCAAGCAAGGAGGATCATACAACCCAAGTTAGAACAAGAATAACTCAAATGGAAATCGCAACTATGCCAACCAAGGAAAGCCTTAACAACCTAACACTTCCTACAGCACTCAAGCTAGACCTATAAACGTAAACGCCACACGCACAGGACAACCAGCACCTACTTGCTGGAACTGCAGCAAGAAAGGATACCAGGAACCAGAGTGCAGAAACCCTATAAAAACTAACCAGAAATACAAACCAGTACCCAAAGGTAAGAACATTCGACAAACTAACACACAGGAAGAACCACAAATGGCTATACGCACCCCAAAACGAGTAGCCATAACTAGGTCAGGATATAACACCTCGCCAACCCAAAGTTGGTCGGAAGAGCCTGAACAACCCAGGGACCTATTTATGAGCTACTAGGAGACTTTGAACAAATACTACCTAGACGGGCAGCAACCAGACCCAAACTACAATGCTCTTAAAGACCTAGAATTTATGAAGAAACGATAAGAAGACAACTAGAAACACGCTAAATACATAAGACAGAGAAAAGAAAACGACCCTACGTTTAGGGAACGTTGCAGGGAAATCTTAAAGAAAAGCAAAAGCAAGTAACAAGGCTAGAAGCCTATACCAGAAACAAATACCCCAACAAACACTGGATGTAAGATTACAGTTGCAAGAAAGGGAAAAGAGACCTCCCCTAACCCGGAAGGACCTCTAACCCCAGAGGAAGTCTCGCAAGGGCTAAACCAACTTATAGATCAAACCTTCTCGAAACTACCTATTCCACAGTTAGACGGAACCATCAAAACACTTCAGAAAGTAATAGGATAGACTAATGTCAATACCGCAATTAACAACATCCCAACCAAGCAAACGCGACCTAACTGACACTACCGAGACCCAAATTATGCCAGTGCCGTACAATCAGAACTAGAAAGGCAATACGGGACCACAACCACCAAACACCAGAGGGCACAGGCCTAGAAACAGAAACATAACTATAACAATAAATGGGAAGACCAGACTAACGAAGCAGTACTACAAGCAAAAGGACAAGCTAAGACAGTACAAGACAATGACATCTACATAAGGGCAATCACCGCAGAACAAGAACAGAAACCCACTAGTTCTGTCTAATGACCTATGGCCTACCAGGATCTGCAACGATACCCAAACAGCCCCAAGCATAATCAGATCTCGTAGATGTCGTGCACAGCTTACTATTGCACATTACACTAACAAGAAAAAATAAGCAATAACTGCTTCCCACTAAACACTAAAGCCTATATCCACCAGAGGCTATACATTATTGTTAATACTGTAGGATACTAACTATCCGAATAATACCTGGAGAATAAAGTAATAAAGTTTACTACCCACACCGAAACCAGGGAACAAGCACTAGCGCACATTCAAAACAGACGCTCCATCAACCAATAGAAACACCAAGTAAAGTCAACTACACTAGTAAACCTGCAAACCAGGGAAGAGGACAACAAGCGCCTTATCAGAAAATGGCAATAAGACACGAAGGGTAACCCCGACAGAGGGGACACACCGGACCCTAAAACCCTACAACAATAGGAATAACAGGAAAACGAAGAATAGCAAATAAGCGCAGAAAGCCAAGAAGCCATACAATTAGAAAATGAATGCCCAGACAACGCATTATGCTACGATAGCGAATGCGACCTTCAACACCCCAGCTAACCGGGAAAAGACAACAGCTTGCTATACTAGAGCTACAGACAAGCGCAATCACAAAGCCAGCAGTACTTTCAAAGGCTCTCAGAAGGACCGCCTACAGTTAACAAACTTACCTAGAAATACAAGTACAAATTAAGGGAACGTGGCTAAACGCACTACTGGATAGCAGAGCTAAATCTAACCTAATTAACCCTTACACGGTTAACAAGTTGCAGCTACCATAGAAATACAAGGATAAGCCCAACCTGTTAATAAACTTCAAAGGAGAAAGAGTAGCCTACAACAGAGGATAAATTACTAAAGAGATTAATTACTTAAAAGTATTTATTGGAACTCAAAGGCACAACATCGACTTTAACATTGCCCCAATATTAGGCTTTAACCTATTCTTAGGATACCCATGGCTACATTACTATAACCTGCAATTTAATTAGAGGACTAGCCAGATCACCCACATGGATAATCCCTCCAATGCAAAGGACAATTTAGAAACAGAAGATAAACAGAGATCTCAAACTTTAACTAAAGCAGCCAGCGAAGTACAGCGTGAGAAACACTCTCACCCACCCCCAAAGGGGACACGACAGAAATACGAAAAAGGCAAGATAAGACATGTCAGACGAATAATCGCGACATTCAGCGCACAGCTGCACGACCTCAACGCGAAATTAGAACAACAAAAGACACCACTCACAGAAGACAGACTCAAGAACATACCACAGGAGTACCATTGCTATAAGAAATTGTTCAAAGAAGAATTAGACACCAAGGTACCGCAGCACAGTCGCTAGGACCATAAGATCATACTCAAGTCAGACAATCTACCCTTCCAGAAAATCTATAACCTCAACGAGCTAGAACTTACAATGCTCCGAGATTACCTGGAAGAAGAACTCCGAAAAGGTAACATACAAGAATCCACATCCTCAGCCAGATTCCCTGTCATATTCATACCCAAGAAAAACGGAAAACTACAACTTATTGTAAACTACAGGCAACTAAACAACCTCACAGTCAAGGATAGGACCCCACTCCCGCTTATCACGGAACTCAAGGACCAATTGCAGGGAAAACAAATCTTCACTGCCCTCGACCTTAAAGGCGCTTACAACCTTATCCGCATTAAGGAAGGCAATAAATAGAAAACCGCCTTCAGGACCAAATTTAGACTATTCGAATACTTAGTTATACCGTTTAGCCTTACAAACGCACCAGCTACGTTCCAACGGATAATCAATAATGTTCTACGACAGTACCTAGACGTATTTATAGTATGCTACCTTAATAATATCCTAATCTTCTTAAACAACAAAGAAGAACACCGGGAACACATCTATAAGGTTCTTAAAGCACTACAAGATGCAAACCTTCTAGTAGAACCAGAAAAGAGTTACTTCCATATTAAAGAAGTTGATTTCTTAGGATATACTATCTCACCAGGAGAAATTCAAATAGACCGAAAAAAGATATCAGCAGTATAAGATTAGCCTATACCTACCATAGTCAAGGAAGTACAAAGCTTCTTAGGTTTCGCCAACTACTATCAACAATTCATTAAAGACTTCAGCAAAATAGCTAATCCTCTTACAGAACTCACAAAGAAGGATACTAAGTTCATATAGCACAACAAAGCACAGTAAGCTTTCAAGAAGCTACAAGACGCCATATTAAGCAAACCAGTTTTAAGCATGTTTAACCCAAAGAAAAAAATAGAACTTAAGACCAACTCCTCAGACTTTGCCCTAGGAGGACAAATCGGTCAACAAGACGATCAAGGTATACTACATCCCATCGCCTTCTACTCACACAAGTTACATAGAGCAGAACTCAACTACCCCATTTACAATAAAGAATTCCTAGCCATCGTCAATTGTTTCAAGGAATTCAGACACTACCTTATAGGAAGTCTCCATTAGATCAAGGTCTACACCAACCACCAGAACATATCCCACTTCGCTACAACCCAAGAACTAAACCGATAACAACTACGCTACGCTGAATACCTATGCGAGTTTGATTTCGTAATCATACATCGCAAAGGATCTAACAATAGACGCGCAGACGCCATTAGTCGCAGACCGGACTTCGAAGAAGGAGTTACAAGCAAAGCCAAAGAACAAATCCTCAAGAAAAATAGGAACAGGGAATACCAATTCGCCACCCCAGCAAAAACCATTGCAAGAATAACAACACAACTCACAGGCAACGCCCTAATTAATGAAATACACAAAGCAAACAACGCCGTACAAAGACACAAAGTACAGGACGGATGCTATGCAACTACAGAAAGAACCCTATACAACAATAAATTTTAGGTACCTACAAGGCTACAAGAACAACTAGTACGGGATATACACAAACATCCCCTACATGGACACCAAGGAGTCACAAAGACCCTCAAGCAAATCCAATAATACTACGGATGGCCGAGAATAAGGGAAACAGTAGAAAGAATAATTAGACAATGCAATGTATATATACGAACGAAAGTACAACGTTACAAACCCTACGGTACACTGCAACCTTTACCAGTAGTACAACGACCTTAGGACTCCATTACAATGGACTTCATAACCAAGCTACCCCTGTTAGAAGAACCCTTAACCAGAATCTTCTATGACAGCATCATGGTTATTGTTAACTAACTTACAAAATTCTTATACTATCTACCCTATAAAGAAGCTATAGACGCAGAAGAACTTTCCTATGTCTTTTATTGATACATTGTTAGCATACACGGATTACCAAACAAGATCCTATTAGATAGAGGACTAATATTTGCAGCCAAGTTCTAGCAAGCCCTTATGTTGCACCTAGGACTTAACCACCGGCTATTAACAGCCTTTAGACCCCAGATAGACGGACAAACTAAACAGATGAACCAAGTACTAGAACAATACTTACGATGCTACATCAACTACGGACAAAATAACTGGGTTGAAAAGCTACCTATTGCACAACTAGCTTACAATACTGCCTATAACGAAAGCACAAAGTTGACACTAGCCTACGCGAACTTTGGATTTACTCCCGACGCCTACCACAACAGTCGCGACACAGACACAATTAACCCAGCTGCAATCCTAAAGGCAGACAAACTGAAAAATCTACATAAAGAAATAAAAACAGAACTCGAATTTGTTAGAAAAAGAATAAAAAAATACTACAACACAAAGAAGGTAGAGGGACCAACCTTCAAGGAGGGAGAGATGGTCTACCTAGCAATAAAAAACATTTCAACAAAACGACCTTTACACAAATTGGACTACAAATACATTAGACCATACAAAATTATCAAGAAAATCTCAGAAAACAACTACAAATTGAACCTACTACTAAAAGTTAGGCTCTATCTAATCTTTTACATTTCCTTACTCGAATCAGTAGCTAACACAATATAAGTTAAAGTCGGAAACGAACCCGAAGAAATTAAAGGACCAGAAGTCTACAAAGCAGAGGCAATCAGAGATATAAAAAAGGAAAACAAACAGACAATGTATTTGGTAAAATAGAAAAACTACCCGGAGAACGAGAACACATGGGAACTACCGGAAAACCTTATTAATACCCAGCAACTCCTAAAGAACTTCCATTAACACCGGAAAAATCAAAGAAGCTAAAATTAAGCACATCCGAATGCACCAACGAGTTGATATCCTCAACCACCAACTGCTCCTTAGAAGATTCAGCCTTCTCAGCCTCCTCAAGTTCATCCAATGAATCCAGGCCACGTCAAGTCATTTCAACCCCACAAGACACCAACTCCTTCTTTCGCTTACAACAAGTCTCCAGCTGAGAAAGAGACTTATCTAGTTCACACTGCGCAACACAAAGCGCCTCACGACAAGAAGACAATAATTCTTCAGCAGCCGCTTCTCGCTCTTCCAGACATTTCGCTTTATTTATAATACGCGTAACTATAAGAAAAACAAAATCAGCATTAAAAATCAGGAAGAACCACAAGAACTTACAAGAATTCAAAGGTATACCAGTTACATCACAAGGACGACCAAGAGAAACACATAAACCGCATTTCTTCTTTCCCGCAATCATCTTGCAGGCTACACCACGCTTACTACAGTAAGAACAAGGCATAACTTCAAAACCAAACTATGCAATACCTTTAGCAGCTTTGCAACGCTTCTTAGTAGAAGTTAGCGGAACAGTATCAAGGGAATCTACTTTTCGTTTATTAGAACGCTCCAATATAGTAAATACAGAATTAAGTTAGACTCACATGGGAAAAGTAGTTAGAAAAACAAGTCATACAGGTCTCGAGGACAAGACCATAGAAGGGGAGAGATTGTATTACAATCCCCGCGGTTACATTACGTGTACCCCACATTTTTCTCCAATCAGAGCTCAGCTCACCCACACCTGCGTAAGCCTCACCCAAGCTCACAACGCTAGCCGTAAACTCGCTTACCAGCTCACCCAAGTTATCGTAAGCCTTCCCCCGAAGCTCACAACTACGCCAGTAAGACCATCATGTATATATACATTCCTTTAGCACTAGATAGAACACTTAGCTCACCAGCTATCAATAAGACTTCTTTACCTAAATACGCCTAACCCGCTCTATTCACTATTAAGAGACGTAACACTTCGCAACGCTCAGTATCTACGCCCTACACATCTGCCAACATAAACCTAGTACAGACTAGTTTATCCCTTGGGAACCCAAACCGTCACATAACCTAAATCTATTTAGGTTAAATAAATTTAAGTTATTATTTTATTAGTATTTTTTTCTTAACTATAAGCTTTTAAATAGATTTACTAGTAAATCTACTATATAGCTAGGATAAGCTAGTAAGCTAAATATAAGCTTACCTTATTTTATTAGTATTTTTTTCTTAACTATAAGCTTTTAAATAGATTTACTAGTAAATCTACTATATAGCTAGGATAAGCTAGTAAGCTAAATATAAGCTTACCTTATTATAATAAATTAATGTATTTACTTATAATATATTTTATTAATAAAAGCCTATAGGTAACCTAAATCTGTTTAGGTTAAATAGATTTAGGTTATTGTTTTATTAGTATCTTTTTCTTAACTATAAGCTTTTAAATAGATCTGCTAGCGAATCTGCTATGCAGCTAGGATAGGCACTAGCGCAGTTATTAACTCCGCGGTGTCCTTGGTTGGTTACACAAGTTCAGAAGGAATTTTGAGCTGAGACGCGAAACCTCGGCTACATTGCATTCTTATTGGGTAGGCTTGGAAGAATGTAGTGATTGGTCACACCAGGCAAACCTTCACGAGCTTCTGGCTCTACAAGGAAACAAACAAATAGCGTTTGTCTCTGACCTGTCTATTTTGATCCGAATTTGTGGTAGCACAAACATTACCTCAGAAGTTGTCAGCTGTTGGTTGTGAACAATGGTGCCTAAATCTTGCAAGACTCCCTGAAATTAGCAGGCACTAGAGGCTGTTGGAAAAGTATGTTTGTCCACTCAACAATACGCTAACTGTTCGTTAGCTTTACTCTATCCGGGTAGCTTGATGTGCCACTAGTTGACGGCCCAGTTAATGAAGGGGGGCTTTCATCGGTAGTTGTTAAAAAAGCAGTGGTGTTCCAGGGCATACGAAAGCATTCGGTTGTACCTCATGATCGCCACCCCCATCTGACGCTGGGATGGATTATCGAGTGGTACGAAAGCGAAACACGAAAACAAATGGGGGTTGAGTCCCGGTTCACAGGGATTTTCTGATTGGTCTTATTATGCGGGGCTTCAACGCAGATGCGACATCGATGACATCATGCATTTCTGAACAAAACAGTCTACTAACCATAGAAATCGCTTCCCGCATCGCGGCATATTCTCTTTTACCTCAAAAGTCGTTTTTATTTGGCATTATGAATCGCTGCCGATACTCTTGCTAGCGTCCACACGCTGTGATAAGATGCGGAAGGCCGATAATGCAAATTACGCTTAGGACTTACCCATTCGAATACAGGGTAGCGCTCTTGACAGTATGGCAGAGCACACCAGATGATTTATCGACATTGGCGTAGATAACAAGCATGTGGGAAGCAAGCAGAGGGAACTCATAATATGAGTCATATGACAAGCTGTAGCGGTTCAAGGTTCGAAGGACATGGTAATGTAATACGACATCGGAAAAGAATTTGGAAGATGATATTTTAGAATACACGAATCAGACAATTTAATGTTCGCACTATCTGTGCTAGTTTCAACCAAAAGATTGATTACAGGCTAACGCCTAATGCTTTAACTATTCTGAGGCTGTATTTGATGATTGGAATCTTGTCGCTGTAGGTAGTTTTGGTGCTGCGACTAAGAATACTTATTATATACTATAATAACTTATCTTCCTATAGTATTTAATTAAATAGGGACTAAATAGTATACTCTTTTTATATTATAGTAGAAAAGTTTATATAACTATAGAAAAGTAAATTACTAACTATAATTCTCTTAAAAGCATTATATAATAAAGTTATAGATACTAGCCCAGTAGAATCTAAGAGGGGCCCTATAAGATAAAAGTAATTATAGAATATATATCTAGCTATATATAACTATCCGTCTACTTTAGCTAGAGCTTCCTAGTTTTACTTATAAGTTAAGGTAAAGTTAATATAGCCTTTTAATAGGGCTAGTTATATATTACATAAGTAGTTATATATCTAAGTAATCCTACTATCTTTGCTATAAGACTTTAAGTAGTCCTAGGTAAGTTCCTTAATTAAGCTAGTTACACCTATACTACTATTTCTAAAAGTATTATAAGAAGTAGTAACCTATTAGATAGGTAGGATTAATACTATACCTAATTTAAAGTAAGATATCTTTACCTTAGCTGTAGATTTTTAGCAGTCTTAGATTAATATTTTTATGTAAAACAATAGTAGTTATGTGTTTTAGTATAAGCTCTGGAGAATAAGATATAATTTTAAAGGAGCTATTGAAGAGGCGGTTGATAATGGTGACAGAGTAGTGAAGTACGGGTGTGTGATGACGGAGGAGGCTGTGGAGGGTTCTGCTATTGGCTAACAGAATTCTTCCCCGCAATGCGCGAAACTTACAGTACATTAATGTGGCCAAGAAGCGCCCCCACAGCAGGAAGGACAAAACCAAGCAAAGTTATAGAGAATCTGGCTCTGACTGCCTGCTGTTCATAACCTTTGGTAGAATGCAGTTTTCGAGAACATAAACGGCCTTCTTCGTTCAGACCGCAACGCATGGCTATGATTTGACTCTCATGTTGGATTCCATGCGCTGTCGGAAACGACCGGGCACTGGGACTTGCCCTGTTTACGTCAGCCCAGAGGGGGACCCTTCACACCGGTAGAGCCTCAACATTACACGTCATTGAGCAGGCACACACTTTAATACTGAGGCGCAGCCAGGGAACAACATGCAGATCGTTAAGGCCGCTACGCAATTCACATCAAGAGAAGATGAAGGATTCGCACCTTCAGGTATCCGAGAAAGATCAACACAAGCACTGTATCTAAATGTGACTGGTACCTATAAGATAAAGGGAAATTGTCATTTAGCACAAGGGTTCTTGGGTATCTGTCGTGGATCCCATCCGGCTGTATGTTATTACCGACCAATACAGTAAGAAAACCCCTTTTGAACCAGACTGCAGTCCTCCTTGACACTAGGGTTCCACTTGATAAAGTCCTCCTGGGTAATCTTGTTGTCATTGCAGATGCTGTAACAATAATCGCCAGAAATAGCGGTATAGAAGTTCTTACATCCTGCGATCGTATCAGGCTGTAGAAACAGTGTTAGTCAAAAAGTCTCAACAGAAGCGTGTTCTAGACCTACAGCAACATTTGATGGAGTGGGGATCCCTTCTGACGGCTTCGTCGGTGATGTTTCTGCGGTGCTAGAGGCTGTAGCGCTTGTTGTCGCCAGCGGGGGTTTGGAATCAGCCGCAGTGGTAGTTGTTGTGGAAGATCTGTATTCATCTGTACTATGTCAGTATGTAGTGCAGTATGAATGGAATAATTATTGTACCTCGAAGATAAACGCAATATCTATCCTTCTTGTTGATAATGCAAGGCGAAGCCTCAGCAAGACTGGGATTCCACTTCTTCAAAGTCTCGACAGTAGTCCTATATCGACGAGCAATCTCCTCGCAGCTGTTCCACTCTTGGGTGAGCTCATCATCACTAAGTTCCGCCCATTTGTAGTAGACACGACACTTGCCGGTATCCCAGGTGCCAGATGCCAGAGGCTTCTCTGTGTCGACTGGCGTGGGCAGCTCGGTCCGCCATCCAGGACCCAGAGTTGCGTCGGGTCCTCCATCGGTATCGATACCTTCACCGGGCTTCTTGGAAAAGGTTGACGTGTAGCCAGGGTAAGTCTCAATATCTCCTATGGCCCGGACACAGTAGCCTTCGCCGAGGATAAGATTGGTACATTTCTTGTCAATGCTGGGGTTGAGGAAGTAGAAGTCCTTGAGAGATATTCCCGCGGCCAGGGTTACATCGGCGCAGGTATCTCCCTTGGTTATATTGTAGTATTGGGCACACTGGGTGTTCGTTCCGTTGGCAAGGTTGCTTGGCTCAGGACTGTCCGGTTGGTCTCTGTTAGCCATTTGCTTTGCTTGGCAAGTCACATGCACTTACGCTGGTGTGATAGGCGCGTTACTATCCGATGTTGCTGACGGTTTCAGATGGCCCAAGCCTGGGGGTGAAACACAAATCTGCATACCAACATGATGCCCCATGTTAGAGCATACGTCGTTAATCGTGGGGTTCCATGAGATAAGTTGAGTCATGCTGAAACCAGGGGCATATCTGCTAAACTTGTAGACGATACGACCGCATGTATCATCGTCCTTTTCGACAGTATAGACATCACATGTCTTGGGCAGGCATACTGAGGCCCCAGCCTTGGGAAGGTTGTCACACCAAATGTTCAACCGGTTGATTCGAGTGAATGCGTATGTGGACACGTTCTGTGACTTGCAAATGCCGTTACAAGTGTCCTCTGCCTGTATTATGTATGGTGTTTCACAAGGAATGGTAGTCGTCGTAGTGGATGGTTTGGTACCCGACACAGGACTTGTAATGGCCTTTGTTGGGACCTGAATATCAAAGCCAGTCTTTTGGCAACTTTCTGTCAAGACAGAGAACTCAGACGCGATCTTTTCGTTGTAGGTCAGTTCTGAGTTGAGACCCAGCTGCATAGCTCCTAGGGCACAGTCGGAGCAGTTCTGCTCTCTGGTGTGGTCTTTGATCAAAGGCCAGGAGCCCATGACTGGAAGGCAGAACTTTCCTGTATTGCTACATGTTGTTAATAAACACGACGAAGTTTGCAGAGATCCACTTACGGGTCTTTAAGACATGCTTTAGTAAAGCCATCCAGGAGCTCGCGGATATTGTCTTGAGCAGTGACAAGTCCTCCATGCTGGAGAGTCACGTTATTTTGAGCCACTGGACAAGCCTTAACAATGTCTTTTTGAGTTTGGATTAACGATGCCTCGCACTTCTTAGTGCAAAGCTTTTCCAGATGAGATTCTGTTGGCTTATTGTTCTGGAACACAATGGAGTCCAGCACAGCATCGCAGTCAAGTGTTGTGTTGATGGCAGTTTTACAAGTAGAAGTGTAATAATCAACATCGTAATCATAAACCCAATCGGTAAACTGCTGAGCAACGGCTGAGCCGAGCAATAAGGGAAGAGTGATTTTCCACTTGATTAACATTTTACAAAGCAAAGGCTTGCAAGGGGTTATCGATGTGCGGACTGGAGGCTTGACAATACGTGTGAACAATTAAATGCTGATCTCAGGGTCCTTTTCAGTCACGGGCCAGAGTAAAAGTAAATCGGATCAGTCGAGTCCCTCCGAGTGTTGGTGGCTTGTCCGGCTGCAGGTCCTTGCAAATTTTAAGGTAAATACGCCAAGTCGCAGACTAATGAAACCGACAGGGCTGTCAAGGGTCAATGCTAGGCCAGGGTCTACTTCTGCACTGTCGCGTTTCCAAATTTTGGGACGCGCCCACCACAATGGCTCTCGGCATGTCTATACTAAACTGTTCTTCAGATCTCAAGAATAGCATTTTCTATAGCACGATGGCTTAAGATCAGTTGTTATTTCCTTCTTTTATCGATTCTTCATCTACAAGGTCATTAGAAGACGTTTTTAATTATTTTCTTTTGTTGCTGCAAATGCGTGACTCGTTAATTTACCTCGGACCGTTTGACCTGGACTTTCAGCAACGCACATACCAAAAGATGGCTTGTACCATGATCGGTCCGACATATTCGGGCCAACATATGTGGAGATCACATAGGCTGCTACCGTGCTGAGGTCTGATCATCTATCCACAAAATGATCATCTCGTTTGAGTTTGATCGCAGCCGACCAACAGCTATCCACTCGGACTGTAACTTTACTGTGAGCACGGTTATAGATCGACGAAACAGCTGTTGGTTCTACCATGCAATTACGTTCTGTTTCTTAACCGAAGCTGTTCAGCGCTTAGTTGTGCCTGTTGGTTGTGATGTTGAAGATTTTTCATGTTTCAAGAAGAAACAAGACGGGTTGTGCGGCATCATCCTGACTCGGCGACTCGGGACGATGAAATGTGACTATCACGCCTTATCATCCATATGTATAATATGATGTTTCTATTGTCTGCAATGTTTCCAATCGCTTGAATGTTTCGTATCATCTTCCATTGACGTGTTTGTCTTGCTGCCTTTCTTCATTGTTTCGTTATGGAGACACGAGCTAGCCACAGGTGGCTGCACGTCTCCATCCTCATTCTCTTACCACTTGTTCTTTCGTTATTTGTCTATCACTTTTCTTTCAACGTCAATCACTTCTCCGCCGCACCCTATGACTTTGGATCACTAACTTCCTTTTTTCCTTTGGAGGACGGTCATCCAGCGGGGAACGCCAGTACTCTCCTAGCCAGAGAAGACGATCCTTATGCTTGCAACGCAACGAAACCCTGCTCCAACGGCGCTTGCTGGTATGTCTTATCACATGTAGCTGAACTTTGACTAGGCTTCCATACCCTGACTGACACTTGATACTAGTGGAAAATCCGGTGTATGTGGATTTGGTCCAACCTACTGTGGAAAGGGATGCACGTCAAACTGCACTGCCAAGGCAGAATGTGGCAGATACGCGAACAAGGGCGATGAAAAGTGCCCTCTCAATGTGTGCTGCAGCGAGTACGTTTCAAAAGACATGAGCGTCCATAAAGCTCTTGCTGACTTTGTCTCCAGGTTTGGCTTTTGCGGTACTACCAAAGACTTTTGTACTGGCAAATGCCAGAGTAACTGCGGTACACCCAGTGTCCCCGCAGGCAAAAGCACTCGTCCAGTCCGTGAAAAGGTCATCGCATACTATGAAGCTTGGTAAGTACACCAAACATCACCGCTCCTCTACTCAGCTCACCCTTTATCAAAAAGGAGCGCTAGGAGAAAATGCCACAGCTTCCAACCCTCCCAGATCCCCATCAAATCGGTTACTCACGTCAACTTTGCTTTTGCCTATATCGATCCCGAGACCTTCCAGATCACAACAATGGACTCTCAAACACCAGAGAGCCTTTTTTCAACCATCACGTCTATCAAGTCTATGAAGTCTGGCCTCGGTGACCCCGTTGAGGTTTGGGTTGCCATTGGTGGTTGGACGTTTTCCAATAACCACACAGATACACAGCCTGTCTTTACTGATATTTCGAAGAATAAGGAAAATCGTCAGAAGTTCGCCAACAATGCGGTTTCTTTCATGATGACCTATGGTTTTGATGGTATTGACATTGACTGGTACTTGATCCATGGGAACCCCCAACATTGATAGATCTAACTCTTGTCTTACAGGGAATACCCTGGCGCCACTGATCGAGGAGGCAAGAAAGAACAAGACACGAAAAGCTTCGTCCAGCTCATTAAGACCTTACGAAAGACCTTTGACGATAGTCCACGAGGCGGATACGGTCTGTCATTTACCATTCCTTCAAGCTACTGGTACCTTCGCTGGTTCGACGTGCCTGCCATGCTGAAAGCTGGAGCATCGTGGGTGAACTTGATGTCGTATGACTTGCATGGTAAGAAAAAACCCACGAATACTCCTTTCTTCACAGCACTAACACTGGAGGCTAGGTGTATGGGATGAGAATAGTGTTATTGGAAGTCAGGTCCAGGCACACACTAATCTCACAGAAATCAAGCAGAGCGTTGAGCTCCTGTGGCGCAACAACGTCCCTCCTGGAAAGGTCATCCTCGGAACTGGCTTCTACGGTCGTTCATTCCAGCTATCAAACCCATCTTGCAACACGCCCGGATGTAAGTTTGCGGGTGCTGCAGACAAAGGCCCGTGTACGAACGAGGGGGGCATCCTTGGCTATTTTGGTAAGACATTAGGCTCAATAACCTTGGACCAACTACTAACAGGGATATAGAAATCCAAGACATCCTGGCGAAACACAAGGTCAACAAGATCCATGACAAAGAAGCCGCAGTCAACTACTTCACTTACAACAAGGACCAGTGGGTCTCTTATGATGATAAGACTACTTTCGAGCAAAAGGTCAAATGGGCCGACTCAATCGGATTGGGCGGTTTGATGATCTGGGCCGTTGACCTCGACGACAGTGACTTTACAGCGCTTTCTGGACTGATTGGCAAGAGCGTTCAAAAGGGTGTGAACAAACTGCCGTCTATTTCTGAACGAGACGGCAAAAGCTGGTCTTCAGAAACCGGTAAGTAGTCTGCGGTACTGTTTTCTTGTTATATCACGATATTAATTGCCGGTCTAGGCCAGGATTGTTGGGTGACAGATTGTGGCACCCACTGCCCTCTCACCGACGTCACCCTCAAAACGTATGATTCCACCTGCGGCAAGGATGAGACAAGAAGCGTATGCTGTCCCCGTGATCGCGCACCTGAGGAATGCACCTGGCGCGGTGGTGAGAGTGGAAATGCCTGTCACGGACAATGTCATGCAGGAGAGTTGATCATGACCTTTGATCGCAACGGAGACAGTAGGTTCATGGCATTACAATACTGAAACGTAGATGCTGACTAAGCTTCAGAATGGTGCTCTTCCGGCGAGCAAGTTCTATGCTGTACCTCTGACCGGTTCGAGGCTTTGCTTGATGGCTGCGAGCTTGGTGACTGCGGTGGTGACTGTCCCTCTGGCACCCACAATGTCGCCAAACAGACTTGTGGTGGAACATTTTCTACAAAGAAGGCTCCCTGGTGTTGCAAGAAGAAACTTGAAAGCTGTCACTGGGTTGGCAAGGGCGGATGCGACCAAAATAACTGCGCCGGGTGAGTCTATATCTGAGTCCGCGACGGTTCACCAGCTTATATTGACATGCTCAGCAACGATGTGATCCTCTCTAGGAACAAACGAGGTGATGGGAAATGGGGATGCAATATCGGCGGTCGACAGAAGAGTCTCTGCTGCAATGCTCCAAGCGGCGTCCTGCCATACACACCTGTACCTCTCGAGTCCATTTTCCCAGAGGTTCCACCCGAGGATTCCAGCGTCAAGTATGATCTGCAAGTTCTTGGAGGTTTCGCCGGTAGCGGTGCTGAGACTACGCACGAGAACATCAACAACGATCCAGCTTTTGCGCCGTTTGGCTTTGTTCTGATTGCAGGCCCTAAAGATGCGGTCTCCTCCATCTCCAAGCGTGACGACTCTCACATAGAGGTTGTCGACTGCTCTGGCATCACCTTGTCAGGAAGTCAATCTGTGCGGATATTCTGCTCAAACGACAGCAACGAGAGCAACTGTGACGACATGCTTGAGGGTGGACTGGAGGGGACGGTCCTTCGGATGCCAGACAATTGTGGTCCAGCGACATACGTTATTGCACAATCTCTGAAAGTTTCAGAAGACCAATCTCTTCCTGTTCACCTTGCCAAGAGAAAACCCGATGACCGGGAGGTGCTAGACCTCATATTCCATTACGACTTCAAGCGAGTCAAGCGGTCAGACGAGAAGATCTACATGCGAGTAGACTGGTCGTAAGTAATAGCAAAACCTACTTGTCATTCACCCACTTATCATATGCTAGGAACGTTGCCGGTTATTGGGACGAGATCGTTGCGGCCAGTCCAGACGAGAACAGCAAGCGTTCCTTGGACCCTCGTCACCTTGGTCAACGGGGTCTTGACAAGCGCTTCTTCTCGGATGATAGCGCCGAGTGGTCAAGGAGTAAGTCGATACCATGATAACATAAGAGGTACCAATTCTCTAACAGAGCCACAGAGTTCGAGAAGTTACGAGACACACGTTTCTGGACTGATTTCTCTTCGCCCGCGACAACAGTCCTTATTAACGATAAGGTCAAGTGTGATGACGGCGGCTTCCTGCAGATCGAAGCGAAGACCAATAGCGAAGTCTACGCCAAGTTCGGGTTTACCATGATTGGCACGCTCTATCCTTTCAACTTTGACAGTGTCTACGGTTTCCTCGACACCTGGTATGACATTGATGTCGAAGTAAGCGTCACCGGCTTATCAGGGCTGGACATCAATCAGCAACCGAAAACAGGAAAGGATACAGAGAAACAGGACATGGCGTACATGCAACCTGGCCTCGTGAACCTGGTTCCCAACTTCAACATCTATTTCGGCCTTGAAGCCGATGATGCCGAATTTACTGCGTAAGTTCAGGCTGCACTATCGAAACATGAGGTAATCGCTAACCAGACTAGGGACTTCAAAACCGAGTTCAGCATCAAGTCAGATCCAGACAGCAACAGAGGATGGGTCCGACGTACCTTTCCTTCGACAGTTGGCAAGTCCTCGGGAGCAGCACTTCTGGACAGCACTCATTTCCAAGGCGGACTCAAGACTACCAAGGGATCTGCTGAGATCTCAATCAGGCCTCAGTTCAACATTGGCCTGGAAGTCGAGGCCACTGGCGCGAGCGACTTGAAGCGAGACGTCGCTAACCTCGAACCTCGGCAAGGCGTCTCGGGCGCTAAGTACGACATCTCACTCTACTTGCCAGTGGCACTCATCCTCCAAGCCAAGGGTCTGTACAAGGAGAACAAGGGTCTCCATTACGGCATGTACGCGACTGCTGGCGATGCATTCGGCAACTGGGGTTCGGAGCCAACAAATGGTGAACTGATGGGTAAAGCCTCGAACCCTACTTTGGTTCACCGAGTAGACGAAAGCCCGAGAACACCAAGCTCTATAGACTCAAGTGAGCAGGGACTGTTTAGTCCAAAGAGTCTCACTTGTCCCAAGGAGAGCAACACGTGCCCGGATTTCGACTGTGACGTCGACCTTTGTGCCACAGGGGACTATGGATGCAACGAAGAGACCTTTAGCAGCCGGCCACGATCTCAGGGTTCAGCAAGCCGCAAACGTTCACTCGAAATTTCTAACAAGCGGTCACAGCATGTCCACCTCCATAAACGTCATTCGAGATCGCATGTTCGCCATGAGCCGGTTGACCTTGAAAACGTTGGCCACGGGTATATGGAACGGAAGGAGGAGAGCCATACCCTGGACGAGTGAGTGTCTATGAAGGCCACTATGCATGATTGAAGCTAACAAATCGTCAGGCTCGACAACAGTGATGCCCCTCCACATCTCTTTCCGAGAAACAAGGAACGTGATGGAGTGTGTCTGAACAAGGAGACCGGGAAAGAGAAGCGTGCATCATACCGTTCTCTTGATTGGCCGAAAGGTGAAGACTTCCCATATGATGACGAGCGCTGGGAAAAAGCCTACAATACCGTCCCTCACAAGACGTGTACCGAAGGAAAGGTGTCCGAAGTTACAATTGCAGATGCCGATGATGTGACGAAAGGTGTAGACCCTGAATACTGTGGTAGGTTTTGGTCTTTTCTCTTTCACTCCTTCTCCCTTTCATTTTTGCAAATTAAACCCATCATTTGCTAATTATGTTAGTCGAGCACATCGTGGAGCTCCAAACTATGGGTCTGTTCTTGAAGGACGTTCGATTCAATACCCTACCAGGTGGCATAAATTCGAACCTTCCGCAGATATATTGCGACTTTATTCTGTCTCTGAAGAAAGAGGTTCTTGACAACGTGCCGGAACTTGAAGGACTAGCCAAGGAGGATAACTACGTGCCCATGCACCGCATCATGTGGGCTCACGGGACTCCTGACAACCACAAGCGCTTTGTTTTTCTTCAAGCCGGAATCAACGGGGTTAAAGCGAGTGTAAGTTGACCCGGGAGCGACTCGATAACTCTTGCTGACAATTTGCAGTACTGGGCAGGAACTCTTACCAGAATAGCCGCAAAGACGATCGAAGCCGAGACGGACAAGGCATTGATGAAGATTCGTCATACACTGAACGTATTCTCTTATCTTTCCAACACGATCGTTAACACAAACTTTGCCGAGATCTGCAACTCGATCCGCACGGAGTTTGGCCGAGCAGAAGCAGCCTGGGTCAAAAAAGGTAACAAGGCCAGCGGTATCGTCAGGTACTGGGATGCTTGGATTCGCAGCCACCAGAGGGCAATGGCTGCCAGAGCCATCGAGTTCATCGACGATCAGGTTGATACCCTCGAGCAATTCTGGTACGAGAAGTTGGTGTCGAATGATGATTGCGACAGAAAGAGGGCTGCCGATGTTTTGCAGAAGGTCTCGACGCTGAAACGCCAAAAGCCTCTGGTGGCCGTCGATCTAAGCAGATTGGACTAAGATATGGGTCGAGTTACAAAACATGTATTTAGTTGTTTACCTTTTTGCATATCTTTCTTCAAATCTCTTCTTTGCATTTGGTATTTCAATATAATAATTTCACCTGACCTGTTTTTTGAGTCCTACATAGCCCCCATTGAACCAAGTTTAACTGTGGTTTGTTAATGCATATCTCGATAACAGTCTAGGGGAAACATCTCCTCAAGGTCGGCGTAGTTATATATGTGGGCGCAGATCAGTGGCAAGTCAACAAGAGGACAGATATCTGTCCCCGTATAATGCCTTCCCCGGGTACTAGCCCCTGCCTCTTTTGGGTATCTCCATTTGCGGTCCACCAGTTTCACAGAGATATGTCTCAAAGTTTCGGAGTCGTCGTCTAGATCTTCCGGGAAAGTAATGCTCGCAAGACTGTCGATTGTCTGCTCATCAAGTACAACGCAAAAGTCGTAGCGTCTGGGCCCTCTAGGTCTGTTGAGGTTATCTTTAAAGAACTTTTGGCTCTCCCTCTCCCACTCCATATCAGGGGGAAACAGCCGGAGAGAGCGGACGTAGGCATTGAATTCCTCTCTGACACGGTCATCGGAGGCATTTTCCAACAGTTCTTTATCTTTGATGACTTTGATTTCAAGACGCTTGAATGCCTCTGTTGCAAATGCCCTAGACCGACGGCATCGGAGGATATAACGATGAATAGTCTCGACTAGGTTGTTGATGGCCTGGCTGATATTTGGTGTGGCCTTGTCGGAGTAGGCTGTCACTATAACGACAGGGCCCCAGGTCGGCTCACCATCGGTTTCACCGTCTTCGGTCCAATCCAAATCGACAAGTTCGCTCTCCTGGGTGAGCGCCTTGAAAAGTTCTTTAGCATCACCTTCCACGTCCCCGCTGTTGCGAATAGAGCTGGCATCGGGTAGCTGCTGCTCTACAGCCTCAATCGATTGAAATTGTCGATGTGTTTCGACGTCAGCACCTGGTCCAAACGCCTGCACAGCGAAGTGACGCTCCTGGGGCACAGGCCGAGTTTCAAGACTTGGGTCGCGTGGTGGTAGGAGGACTGGTTCTTTTTTTCCGCCGCGGCCAGTCATCTTGTCAAATTGCTTATGTAAGGGTGGGAAGTTTTGTAAAGAAGATAGTACAAGATGTTCAGTTAAAAATAATTGCAAGGGACACACCGCTTTAAAATAAATTATTGTATTGCCTGAGGCATTATTGTTTACAAAGCCATGTCCGTGAACTTGTTAGTTATTAGCTATTGGTTCTTAGTTAATGCTTACCCACATGTTAGCACGTGCTACCTAATAAAGATACCCTAGCTGGATCTGTCCCTAATCGCACTGCAATCCGGCCCCCTCTAGCGCGCTGGCGCTTAAGGTTGGAAGGTTATCCAAATGAGGTACAGTTTTACTGATATATGATCAAGAGTGAGATATTAGCCCGGAAATTCATGTGATCGTTTCTTTCTCGATTTTCTGACTATTAACTGATTAATCAAGACTGTTAATATATATAGCACATATATCAATAATCTGTACTAGTAATGGTTGAATCCCACTCCTGCAGTATACTTGCAACATTATCCAATTTTCCTTGTATCTCGTCCATTGCATCCCTTCCGACAGGTAAACGCAATGGGATCTTCTTCCCAACTGAGCAGCCCTCTTGTCTCACAAGGTCGATTACTATCTGGACAAACTTACGTGGGTCTCCAGGCTGCCTCAAGTCACTGCCATGGAGATGAGAACCATGAGCTGCCGAAGCCACTTCGTAGTCGGAGATTTGGCTTTGCTTGAAATAAAGATTCCTATCAGAAAGTAGATGGGTTCGGAAGCGTCCGGGCTCTATAAGCAGTGTCCGGAGACCAAGAGATTTTGTCTTATGGTGGAGACTTTCAACGACACCTTGCCTTTCATCAGTATAGGTGGCCACAGCAAGATTTGATGAGTGACAACTAACCCTCTAGAGCGAACTTAGAGCCTGCGTATGCTCCAGTGAATTGGTGCCCGATCCAGCCGGAGAGCGAGCTAATGAATACCATAGTGCCTGTCTTTCTATGTCGCAGATGCGAGAGAAGTGCTCGAGTAACTCTGATCAGGCCAAAGACGTTAGTCTCAAAAGACGCAAGAAAGTCTTTATATCTAATTTTATTAGCCAACCAACTGAAATACAATTGCAAATAGCGTAAACTTACTAGAGGTCCTCCCACAGCCTAGCAGCTACATAACCTATATTATTTACCTAACTAAGAGGCTGGTGGTAGTTTAGGCTAAACTACTAACCTTAGAAAATAGCATAGGCTAATAGTAATATAGGAAAGCCTATTAGGTAAAAATAAGATAGATAACAGAGAGGCTAAACTATTAACCCTAAACTACTAACCTTTAAAGTAGCTAATTAAGAGCTTAAAATTAACCCTAAGTCTTTACTTTAGGTCTTTTAAGGTAAATAAATAAATAGTAAAAGAGAAAAATAGAAAAAGTAAAGTAAAAGAAAAAAAAGTAAAAGAAAAAAAAGTAAAAGAAAAAAAGAAAAGCTAAAGGAAGGAGCCTAAGCTAGAATAATCTATTTATTTACTTTACCTCTTTCTTTTTATTACCTTCTATTTATCTTAAGTATTTAGAAAGCTAGTAATAATTAATAATCTTAATTAATATTTATTAAACTATAGTTTTATTTTACCTAGTAGAATTAATTATAGCTATAATAGCCTAGTAGTACTTATTACTAGACCTATTATTTAGTAATATTAACTATAATACCTAGGTAATAAAAAGTAAAGTAAAAGGGTTAAGAAAATAAAAAAGTAAAGAAAGTTAGCTTCTATATAATAAAGAATATTAGTTACTAATCTATACCTTCTATAGCTATACTATTTATATCTATAACCTAGTAAGCTATTTAAGGGACTATTATCTAGATCTCTGCTATTAAGCCTATAGTAATATTATCTATTATTATAAGGGTTTACTATTAATACTACTAGAAGAAAAACTAAAGGAAAATTAACTACCCTAGTATAGCTTATTTAACCTAGCTAAGCCTATTAAGGGTCTCTCTATTTACTAAGGTTTTATATATACTTGGCTAAACTACCTAAGGTATTTAATACTAAGCTAAAAGTACCTATATATATACTTTAATAATAAGTATAGTACTAAGGTAGCTAAAAGAAAAACTAAAGAGAACCTCTAAGCTATTATATATCTATAGACCTTTTTTACTAGTTTAAAGAGGGTAATCTATTACTTTTATATTTATAAAGTAAAAAGAAAAGAAAAAGAAAGAGAAAAAGAAATAAAAAGTAAAAGAAAAAGGAAAAAAGAAAGAGAACTAGTAATAATAGCTACCTAGCTAGAAAATAAAATAATAATTACCTATATTACTAAAGGATATATTACAGTCTAGGCTTAGTAGGCAGTATTACAATCTAACAAGTAGATTAGTTACCCTAGTACTACAGTCCATAATCAATTGTTGTACAATTGATTTATTTTACCCTGCTTTCTAGGGGGTAGAATTGATTTTTAATAAGGGGTAGACTTGAATTCCGAAAAATGGACTAGCGTTAGGGTAAGCTCGACTTTGACAGGGGGTTGACTTGAATTTCTGATTAGTGCTTGGCTACACGTTCGTTCAGTCAAGACAACACGTTAATAGCAGCGCATTAAGTTCTAATTCTAGCTTGCCAGCACCTTTCGCAACAAATGTAACAGCCAGCTAGCAATTACTATTAATTTTGATTTTGAGAAACAATATATTAGACCATAGCACTCAACTCTATAACAGAGCTTAGCCCTTCTAATCCTATATACCCGTTTATGCTTCTATCTAAGTATCGGATTCTTGTTTGTCAGAAGTGCCAACATACTTGCTTAGCTAGAGAAGTTACCACTCATCTTGCTAAAAAGCATCCTGAAATAGACCCAGGGACCCGAGTATGTTACCACTTAAGTATGTCGAAATGAACACACTAACATCAAAACAGGACAAAAATGGTGATTGGTCGATGTCTGGTCCAAAGGCATGTTTAGTTACCAAGTCGTCTGCAACGCACTGTCGTACATAGGAAACGGGCCCTGAGCATACGTGCGCTATCGCTCGCACACATTCTAATATAGTAAAATTCGGGCCTCGGGACCATAAATACTACAAAACTCGGGAGAGGATCATAGGTCTTGCTCAACGAGCACTAAAGGCGCAACGCAGAAAACGAAGTGCTGGTTTAATATGTATGTACTAAACGAGTAGTGTTATCATGGATGAAACTAAGAGAACCAGTCCTTGTACCGTACACAGAGAATCCAGATTTTGTCCACCGACCGGAGATTTTTGAGAAACTGCAATCACAACTTGGCTTTAGCCAACGTCTGGCTACCGCAAACACGCAGCTAAGAGTATCGCTGTACAGACTTGGGGGCGTTAGGTATCTTGCTCTCTAACCACCGAAGTAGTATTCTAGTTCTAACTACTTATAGAAAAACACAAATTGCACTAGCCTCTGTCTATTGGCTGCGACAGGAGCGCCCAGATGTGTCCGTATTCTGGGTTCATGCGAGTAATGAAGAACGCTTCCGCCAGAGTTATGCCTTGATTGCCGAAGAATGCAATATCCCTGGACGAGATGATCCAAAGGTCGACGTATTAGTGCTCGTTAGGGACTGGCTAACAAAGAGATTCAAGACACAATGGCTTATAGTGATTAACAATGCTGAAGACACGCAGCTATTCTTTCAGCTACAGCAAGAGAATGCAGATCCAACACACGAGAAACTAGGCCGCTATATTCCCAAGTGTGCCCATAGATCGATCCTGGCAACAACTAGGAATAGGCAGGCCGGCTTAAGACTTGCTCGGGGAAAGCCGCCGATTGAGGTTGATAACATGACCAGCCATAAGACATACAAGTTGGTGCGCACCATGCTGGAAAACAACGACATTCCTAATAACGAAATATCTAGTCTTGCGACTCGGCTAGAAAACCTACCTCTTGCGCTTGCACAAGCAGCATCATTTATCCACGAAAACGGCATAACGATCGATAAGTACATTATGCTACTAGATAAGAGTGACACTACTTTCGTCGAATGCCTAAGCAAGCCATTTAAGACGGTAGGGCGAGACTCAGAGACGCCACATGCGGTCACAGCAACGTGGATTATCTCGTTTGAGCAGATCGAGAAACAAGATTGATTTGCAGGCAAAGTTCTATCTTTGATCAGCCTATTTGATCAACAGGCTATTCCAAGAGAATTTATTACAAGCTACTGGCAAAGGGAAAGGGTAGTAGAGGCAAATGAATCTTCTCAGGAAGTAAGGATCATGAAGGCTTTAGGTACTCTCAAAGCATTCTGCTTCATATCAGAGGCAAAAGATCAAAGTTTAGATATGCACCGGTTGGTGCAACTGGTGGCACGCAAATAGCTGGTTAGGAAGGGCAAGATGTCCAAGTTTGCACAGCACGCTCTCGAGACAGTATCAGATAAATACCCATATGGCAAGTTTGAGACGCAAGAAGTATGCCTCAAGTACCTTCCACATGCCTATGCAGTGCTGGAAAATGAGAGCACCGATTTATTAGAGAGGAAAGAGGTAAGAGTATGTCTTTTACATCATATGGCAGGCTATTTCGATTATAAGGGACATTGGAAGGAGGCTAAACAGTACCAAATCGGAGCGGTAAAGCTAAGGACAGAGGTTCTTGGAGAGGATCATCCACATGTTCTGACGAGCATGGGTAACCTTGCATCGATATATTGGAATCAGGGGCGTTAGCAGGAGGCGAAAGAGCTCCAGGTGGATGTAATGGCGATAAGAAAGAGGGTACTGGGAGAAGAGCATCCAGATACGCTAAAGAGTATGGCTAATCTTGCTATTACCTGGAAAAACAATGGCCGAAGCGAAGATGGTTTATCCCTTATGCAGTGTTGCATAGTCCTGCAACAAAAAGTGCTTAGTACAGACCATCCCGATACAACATCGTCGGTGGCACGTCTTACTAAGTGGGACAATACAAATCATTCGCGATAGGGGCCGAGTCCGAGTACTTGCTACTATGACCAGACGGATTGATTATGTCACAAATATATCATTCTTTGCTACGTAAGGTTAAAGTACTAAGATTGTCTTAAGAAGCTAGGGAGAGATAATAGAGATAGATAGTAGTTGCCTTCTTATCACCTAATGATCCTATGTCTTGAAAGCAAAACTCGTAAAAGGAATAGTCCCGTAAAAACAGAAGGCTTCGCGACATAGGTACCAAGATTGTTCCATGTGAGACCATCAATGTTCAACCTCCATGTAATACAGTCCCATGCACTGTCTCAGCATGATTTTGCAAGTGCATCTTGTGTTCCAATGTCTCGTCACATAGGCGGCAATAGAGCTTTTCATTTGCTTAGAGGTTGGAGAGATGGCGTCGTTTGAAGTGCCTACTCAAGTCCCCCGGTGAATAGAAAGGCTGGATTAGCCTATAGATAGCTGGATCGGAAGGCTGAAGAGTAGTGGCCTGACTAACACAAAGAAAGCACCTGCGTGTTTGATCTGTCCGGCTTTTAACAAAGACTAATGTTATTGCATTACCAATGGCGCTACTTTCAGTGTCCTTGGTGGTATTGTTATGCAGATTAGTAATACCTTTTCTGGTAGTAACTGCTTTATACCTTATTATAGGAGGTAGAGGCGGTTCTTAGACAGAACAATAAGATATAACGCTAAGAATCGCATTATTACGGCAATAATATTTAGACTTAACTGTGCTGGTTGCTGGAGCTCTTGAAGCTTTGTATAGGCGTTTCTAGGCTGGATTAGTATCTATATCTAATAGCGAGACCAGTGGCCCCTTAAACGCCTTGCCAGCTAGTTGTTGCTTAATATTAGTTACAGCCTGTTCCTAGGACTAGGTCTATCTGATCTGGTCTTTACGTTTTCTGCGCAGACGCGCCTTCTTACTCTGAATTTCCTTAGAAATATTCCTTAGATATATACAAATTTGATTAGATTTGTTAACTTTGGAAGTAAGATGTTCTTATTGTTAAAGGAGATCCTGGATCCTAGGGTTATTGTTAATGCTTGCAGACTGCTCTGCAGTAAGATGCATAGGCAGTTATTTACTGGCTGAGTACCTGATACTACAGGCTTAACGCATTAACGCTTTTTGCTACTCTTTGTGGCTTACAATAGCTATAGTATCTACAGGGATAACACGGCTAAGGTAATGTTTCTTAAAAGTCCAAGAGTTAGCGTATTAAAGCATAAGGTTGCGAAGTCTATTGCTAATATTTACTGCATTACTCTTTAGTTAATCTGTATTTATATATAATAAAGGTACATACAGTATTAGTCAAACTTGTTGCCTGCGTTATAACGAAGCGTATATAAGATCACAATAACGCTAAACCCAGCTAGTTCGCCAAGCTTCTTTATCTAACTAGAAATCATACTATATGTAATCTGTTTATTTATAGATAATATATATAAGTTTATTCCTATCTTGGCAGCTCTACGAAAGATAAATGTATTATTTATACTCTGCTTAAGAGGCAGGGGTAACTCGTGCTCGTCAGGGTGAATATCAAGCTTGCTTAAATGCTCAGGGGAAGTAAGAGTTAGAGCATCAAATGCCTCATAATGGAACAAAAGACTAAGAAGAAGGGTATGTAGACTGAGTAGTAAGCTTGAGTTAAAGATAGTCTTAGGAAGAGTTAAGATATTGCTGTATAAGTTAGGCTTATTAGCTAAAGGCACTTAGGTATATTACTTACGTTTCTTTTTCTCCAAGGAAAGTCTTTGTAAAGTAAAGCCTAAAATGAATAAGAATACAGTGCAGGCCGCCTTGAGGATTACGCGCTAAAGAAAGCTCAAGGTTGCCAAATCTTAAGAAAAGGAGTGCTCTAGGTCTAGAGCCACTTAGTGCAATAAGAAGGAGGAATAAAAGAGCATAGATGCGATGCTTGCCCAGGTGGAACCTCTGCCTAGTTGTGCTAATAGTTGTTTCTGCTTACTGCTTAAGATCCTCAATAGTTATACATCGGTTTTTACGTCGCTCTCCTGTCAAACCGTAATCAATAACGAGTTTTCGAAGGACCTAATTAGTCATGTGTTAATACTTTTGCAACTAAAAAAAAGCCAGATATATACCCTACGCATCCTCCGGTTTAAAACAGGGTTAATCTTTTTCTTAGTCTCCCTCTCATAAACAAGTTAAAACTCCTTCCAGTATTGCTTAAGGGTATAGGAAGATCTTATACTGGGGAGCCTCCTTTCCTTGGCTCCAGTTTTCTGGGCAAAGAGCCAGTGGAAAAATGCATTAATCTTACTTAAGGTAATATCCTGCATGCAGTATTTAGGATCTTGTTTTATGTACTTGCAGTAACTAAAAGATATTAGTAACATCGTAAAAAAGAAAGAGCTTCAAACGTATGTATTCTACCGTCGCTTAATTGCATCAAGTTAACAAGTTATGCTATTAGCATACGCAGTGTCATCTGCGTCTTCTTCCTTGAAGTCATCCTGCATGCGGAGGAAGAATTCGGGAGGCAAATTGCTGCCGCCTAGAAGACCTAATGTATCATCCAACTCAAGGTCCATATTGCTAGCATTGCTAAGATTGGTATCTATATCTGATGTGTGACTACTGTTGCTGTTAAACACACTAGCATCCTTGTATGAACTTATTAAACCATCTGACTTGGCAAGGGAAGTAGACCAGAGGCTTCTTTAAGTTATTAATAGTAATTCAAAGGGGAGTATAGAATAAAGTGATTTAGATATTTTACCTGATTGAATAGCTGAGGTGCCCAGTATTTATGCTCATCAAGCGCTGCTTAAGTGATATTAATAAGAGAGGGGCTCTAGCGAATAGGAATAACTATATAATATGCTGGCGCTTAAGTGAACAGGGATGTAAACAAGGTATAGCGGCTGGCATACAAATTTAGTTGGTACATCTGGGATACTTGACAGGGGGTTAGCACGGTTTTGTGGGGAATATCACTCCTTAAAGCGGCACTGGTTATGCTAGCAAATAACAGACAGAAAACAGCCCAAGACTTACTGGAAGTAGTACTAGAAAAGCTGCGACAGCATATTATAGAGTAATATAAGTAAAGAATAATAAATAGTAGTATAAATATTCTAATAAGTAGCTATAATATAGTTAAGATATAAATAGTTAAGATAATAGCTATACTTAAAAAGATAAATATAAAAGGTATATTAATAAGACTATTAAGTATAGAAAATAGAAACTAGCCTAAGAAGAAGTATAAGAAGAAAAAGTATATAAGGTAGTTATCTTATTTAAAAAGAGATAATATAATATATTTCCTAGAATATAGACTAGGCTACTATCTATAATAATTCTACTAGTTTATAAGTTTCCTAGATACTTAATCTAAGTATATTATAATAAGAGCTAAGCTTATATAATAGAGAGATAGCTAATAATTAAGAAGGTAATAATCTTATATAGCTTTCTTTAAAAATAACTAATTTAAACTTAGTATAATATTAATATTTTAAAATACTTATAATATAAATAATAGTACTATAGTATAACTTAAATAAAATCTAAAGGCTTTAATAAAGCTGTTAGATTATTTTAATCTTTATATCTAGTTAAATATTCTAAGTTATAATATAATATCTAAGTTCCTTTTATTACTTAGACTTTATAATTTACTATTAGCTTTAAACTCCTCTTAATATCTTTTTTCTTTTAAACTTAATACTTAAGTAAAGTTATATATACTGCTGGGGTAGACTATAGCAGGGTCTGAACATAAAAGAATTTATTTCCCCTTTATTGCACCCCTTCTTGTCAAAGTAGAGTTTCAAGTTCGACTAGTCCATTGATTGGAACAGATATAGTAACTCCTTTGTTTCATCTTATTTCAGTAACAGGTTACTACTTTAGAAGTCAATTACACTTGTCTTTAGCTCACGCCAACATGGACTACCTCAAACCAGATCAATCAAGGGATGAACCAGTGTGGGAGATGGAATGGACTTCGAATCTCAATATGTTCAAGGATATCAATCTCTTAGCCGTTATACCTCCTGTTCAGTTCGCGAAGAGTATCAATCAACTCAATCTTCCCCGTTATAGTATTCTCATCATAGCCATATTCCTCCGAGATTAGTCCGCCAGGTAAAGATGCTTCTATAATCTCCATAAAGTCCGGAATGCAGTGCTCTGGGAAAAGTTGCCTAAGTAAAGCTTTCAAGTCTTCGCCTTGGGCCAGTTCAAGCTCAGCCTTTTTCCCGGTGACCTCCTCAAAGGCATCTCTTAGATCGTTTGAACTGTACGGACGAGGGCCCAATATCTTGAGACGCTGCGAGCCGGTATTTCCGGAGTCTGCGAGCAGATACTTGGCGCATGCTTCGCCAATATCCATAATACTGACCATTGGAATTTTGTAATCTGCTGGAGCAATCCAAGAGGCGATTCTTGGAGGGTCCCCTAATGGCGCTTGGAAGATATACTTAAACTCTTCCAGGAAATGGGTACACTGAAGAATGGTGACTTCAGGTACAACGTCTTTGAGTATTTGATCAGTCTGATGATTGAGGCGTGCGAGGCCCTGTGTTTCAAACGTCAGCGATTTGCCAGAATCTCAAATTCTGCTACTTACAACACCATGATCATGTTGAGATCCTAGACCGGACAAGATGACAAGACTCTTGACGTTTGCGCGATGCAATGCATTTCTGACGTTGGTAGCTGTCTGTCTCGCCCAATCGGCCAGGTCCATCTTTTTTTCATATGTCGGCGGTGGCACATATAAGACTGCGTCAGAGCCAGTGAAGTCAAGACTATCTCCACTCTCAACATCTCCTTTGACAGCCTCGAAATTATGGGTGTCGGTGTACTCAGCAGGAGATTTTGAGGTGTCACGGTAGATGCCGCGAACTGAAAGCTTCTCCGGGGAGGCTAGAAGCCGCCGAATTGTCTCTGTGCCGACTCTGGTCGAGGCTGGGACAACAGTAATATGGGGGGCCATGTTCACAGGATGATATATCGCTACTTTCTGTATAATTCCTGTAACCACTTCTGTCTACAAGCAGCATGAAGGCTGGGCGAGAGGGAGGAATGCTCGAGTTAAATAGTTTGCCCAATCAGCGATCGTGGCATTTCCAATAGCCCTTAAATGAAGGTCTTCAATCTCCGTGTACCTCGTGAGCCTATACTACAGTATTGAGCACTGGCAGCCTCCCCTTCTTAGACTAGGTACTTCAGATACTCAAAGGGACCTGTATCTGTGGGCCTAAATTGCTTACGGGTCGAATTATAAGGCTTAATAGACGAAATCCTTACTTACAAAGTACATTTATGTACCTCGACGTTCCCCTCTTGGCCCTAAAAAAACAACATGGTATCATGGAAAGGAAGCTTCAACTGCTCAATACTGTATCACTTTGTGACAGCTTCTATTGGACTAGCATTTGAGAGGTGAGCTCATTGGCGTTTTCTGGCTACAGTGGTGCTCTCTTGACCGAAGTTTTAGACACTGGCCACCTTTGCAGTTTTTGTAAATACGACTAAAACATTAGTAGCTGAAACATCTGACAATGATGTACGAACACTGGAATGGCGGATATAACCTTAAGTGCTCCGTTAATCCACGGAAAAGGCAGAGACATGTGAATATGACAAGAACGCCACTAATTACACTGCTAACTGTGTTTATATTTCAACCTTAAAAGTAATAACGTAACATCACGACCCCCGCTTTGGCCGCGACCCCCGCTTTGGCCGCGACCCTCCTTTAACCACATCGTGATCGCCTCACTTATTTAATCATCACAACACCAAAATCAATTGTATCATGACGAAGAGTAGGTCAATTAATTCGGAATAATATGGAAATTATAGAGAAGATTTTTCATTCCACTTTCTGCAACTGCGATCGAATTTCTTTGGAGTTGAGGTTGTAAACGGGCGCGGGCAACTGAGTCGGCATTCTCAGCTTGAAAGTGGGCAGATGCAATCTCAGGGATCCGTGAAATCGCACGTTGGGGTCATGATGAACGGCCTTTCTTCCGGTAGGCTTCCAAGCTCCCTCGCGAAGCTGTAGATGTGTAATTTCCTGGCTTTTTCCTGCGTTTATAGTATTGACACGGCTTAGTTAATGACCTTTCTGTAAGAGCAGCCTCCTTACGCCTCGAGAAACAGTTCCTTCTTCTTTTTCAGCTAGAAAAAGCCTCGCTCGCACATCCCTATAGGTCTTTGGGGTCAGATCAAGCTGATCGGTGGGACTTTTCCGTTTTTTTAATGTTTTAGGCAGAGCCTTGGGTAAGGGAGGGCATGATGGTTCAACTACCTTTTTCAGCAGCTTATTTATATCTACAGGATATATCCCAGCGCCTCGAAAAGCGTGCTAGATATTATTTGAAGTCAGGGCTTTCAAACGAGTTATCTCATAAGCTCTGATGAACTAGCGTTTTTGAATTGGTGAGCGTGCTTCGAAGGTGGCATATTGCGCGGTCTCTTCGTGAAAAAAACCTCTTCAAAACACCAAAAATTCCGACATCGAGGGGCTGAGTGGCATGTGAAGAATGAGGAGGAAGTTAGTTTATTTGATTAACTGCAGAATGGTCTATAACCTTATGGGCAGCATCCTCCTGGGGATAGATCAAGGTTCACGAATAAAAAGCACCAAAGAATTACCCTTTGAGCCATGAGATAGAGAATAAAAACGTCTCAAGTCCCTTGTCAGTAATTGACGACAAGGTTTATTACTCTATTGAACCATATGGCATTGCCTCTAGACCCTGTCCAGCATTACCGGAACATTTCCTATTTAAGTCTCTCAATGATTAAAGCCGAAGCACCACCTCCACCGTTACAAATGGCTGCACAACCTAGTCTCCCTTTCTTCTCTCGAAGGACTGACACAAGCGTCGTGACAATACGAGCCCCAGAGCATCCCAACGGATGCCCTATAGCAACCGAGCCACCAAATACGTTGACATTGCTGTGATCCAAGCCCAAGAGTTTCATGTTTGCCAGAGCTACAACAGAAAAGGCTTCGTTTATCTCGTAAAAGTCAATGTCTTCTGGTTTCAAGCCCGCACGCTTCAAGGCTAATTCAATCGCTGGGACCGGCGACGTAGTAAATAAGTCAGGGTCTTGCTCCGCTTCTCCCCATGCTATGATTTTAGCTAGAGGCTTTGTATGCGACTCTTTGAGTTTGGCTTCAGACATCAACATTATGGCTGCTGCGCCGTCGTTGAGTGGACTGGCGTTTGGAGCTGTGATGGTCCCGTCAGACTTAAAAGCAGGCGCAATATTTTTTAGCTTCGCCGCGTCAAATTTAGAGACTCCTTCGTCACGAGACATGATGACTTTCGGGGACTTGGCATCCTTTTGAATCTCTACAGGCACAATCTCTTTGAACAAGCCTGCTTCTGTAGTAGCTTGAGCGCGTCGATAAGTCTCGATAGCATATTCGTCTTGTTCATCTCTTGAGAACTGGTGGTCAGAAGCGCAGAGGTCTCCCTGCAAGCCCATATGGTCTCCACTATAAGCATCAGTCAGGCCATCTTTGAGACATCCGTCAATGAGGACCTGATGGCCAGACTTGGCCCCAGAGCGCAGGTTAGGGAGATAGTGAGGGACATTTGACATTGACTCAGTGCCACCCGCTACTACCACAGATGATGTATCCATCATGATGTTCTGTGCTCCTATGATTATTGCCTTCATGCTGGAAGCGCAAACTTTGTTGATGGAAGTACAAACAGTGGATTTGGGGAGCCCTGCGCGTAACGCACACTGCCGAGCCGGGCCCTGACCTAGTCTGTGACGATTAATGAACCGCTCCTTATGATCCTGATAGTGAGGAGGAATCTTGTGGACACGATTCCGACTGACTGACTGACTTACCCTGCTGAGAAGACATTGCCCATTATAACTTCATCGACACTACTTGGACTGATCCCACTTCGCGCCACAGCACCTAAACCAGAAATTAGAACACATAGTTAGATTGAATGATGAAGAGATAGCTCAAACCTTCAGTGGCTTTAGCACCGAGATGAATCGCATCTAATCTTGATAAAGATCTTCAATGGTCAGCCTTGGTCAATATCATTAAACGTGCTGGAGATAAACATTACCCCATAAACGACCCAATCGGTGTCCTCGCGACAGAAACGATATATGCCGGGGAAAGAGCCTTTGGCTGCATTTTTCGTTGCTTTTCTGCTGTGTGCGATGTGAAGGTTGCTGTGGTTGTTAGTGTATTGATATCGGCTGAGGAAATTATCCATTGGAACACTCAATATTAAAAGCCATTTGTGTGTGACCTTTCATTTTTTTCAATACGGTTCAAGTGGATAAACGTGTCGGAGGGGTGATAATATCGTCCCGACTAATCTTGCAGACTTACATCATGCTGAATGATTACTGAACCTGAACCCTGTCAATACTGGGGTGCAAGCAAGCCACCTTTCTGTGTAATTGGTTCCCTTTAGTATGTTTAGTCATGAACCATGTCCTTCTTGGATTTATTTTATCAGTATTGATGATCAGTCAATTACTGGGCTTCAACGTATGGAACCCATCGGATCTGTGCCTACATTCTAGGCTCTTACTTCTCTACAACTCTCACCTTCTTTATACCTCTCCAAACAAACGATATATCGTCATTGGTCTTACTGCTTGTCAACAATGAACAACTCAGCTTTACACGCAGCCATCATATCGTCCTTCATCCATAAACAGCGCCCCCCGAAAGTCAGTGAGCTTGCCAGCCATTTTGATTGTTCTGAACAAACGACACGGGCAAATCTGAAGATATTGCAAAATTACCATGGCATCGTCTTGCATCCTCACTCTGGTGAGATCTGGGTCGCCCATCCATTCTCGGCCACACCAACAACATGCATAGTAGAGTCAGGCGGGCGTAAATGGTGGGGAATTGCGCCTGGTGTTCTCCCGGTATAATGGACCTCGCGGGAGGTAATGCAACCTTGACAACCAGGCTGGGTGCAATTGGCGAAGAAGTAAACATTACAGTTAAAGACGGAATATTGCTGGACAAAGACTACGTTGTTCATTTTCCAGTCCCGATGCGCAGTGTTTGGGATGATGTTATCTACACTTGTTCAGTCCAGCTGTTATTCCGCAATGAGGCAGAAGTGGCTGGATGGTGCTCTACACGGGGCATACCCAGAGGCGATGTCAGGCCAATCAACCAGATTTGGGGTTTCGCTGCTGAATGGTATGGCACCCATGCTGATGTGAATTGGAAAAAGTGGTCACTCCACGATGCAATCGACATCTTTCGCCGTCATGGCTTGACTGGATCTACTTGGTCACTTGGAGGCAATGGATATAGATTTTAGGAATATTTAAAAATAAATATCGTGCGTACCCTGGACATCCAGCTTTATATGTTCCACGGACCAAACTTGTGAAATGGATATAAGGTCGGTGGCCCGGGACCATGATTAGTGAACATTCCGGTCAGTAGCGTAGTAGCATCATTTCCGCCAATCAAATATGTGCAACGTGCCAGTGATGACCAAGCCGGTACATGGGTCGAGTGGGGATAAAGGTTGCTACTTCTGGATTTTCGGGTCGACTCCTCGCTTCACTATTAATCACAACAGATGTATTATCACTATGGAATTCACTCCACCAACACAATCAGATAGTTCAATGACGAAAACGGTTAGGCGTCGTGGCCGACCACGAATTGAGTCTTCTACGGAAGGTGAATCAGTAACAGTAAGTCCTTGGCAAACACAGATATAAGTTGCACAATGGTCATTCACTTACATTGGAGCGGCCAGGTTCGCCGAGCCCGAAACCGAAAGGCCCAAACTATATACCGCGGGAGGAAGCAAGCAGCGCAGAAAGACCAGATGTCAAGAATGCGGCAACTAGAGCGCACCATTGAAGGGATGAGCTCATCTATCGAAGCGTTCGCGACGGAGATGATGTCTCTAAATGTCGTGCAACAGCACCGCAAGCTACTGATATCATTGGGAACAATGACTACAGCAGTTTTGGACCTTGTGTCAGAAGTGGATGGGGTTGGTAGTCAATGCTCGACTGACGTATCACCGACTCTTGGAATTGGAAGGAAAGATGGCAAGTATGAGAGCAGAGCTAGTCACGGCGGGGAGATGAGTTCCACGACTACACACCATCCAATATCATCACCAGAACAACATAAAATCGACAAAACAACTTCTACGCGTCGTGCAGGGTCTCACGAGGAACGGCAAATCATAGCGTCAACTTTGGACCAAAGCCGTTCATCATCGCGCGATATAAGTAACGCAGATATGGAGCAATGGGTTTCGCGAGTCAGGGAGTCATCAGGTCCTGGGTTACCGTCACAGCTTCCACTTAAATCATTGGCATATAGGCTGGTTTATTCAAGCGTTGCTACAGCCCTCATGGCCCTTACGCAACCAAGCCATTCGACTGAACTGCTATCGGAGGAGTCTCGAATCTTCGGAGCACTAGACTAGTTCACCGCCACCCCGTACACCCCTAGACCCCGCACACCTTTACATAAAAAGACTATATTTTAATTAATAAATAAAAATAGCTTAAAGCTATATAATATATATACCTAATATATCTTTTTATATAATAAAAGTTATATTTTAATATAAAAATATTTTACATTTTACTATTTTACTATATAGTATTAAATTAAGATTTTAATATATAAGATTATAATACTTAAAATACTTTTAAATAATTTATATAAAAATATTAAAAAATAGTTCAAATTAAAAAAAAAGCTTTATTATTTTATTTAAGCTTTATAGTTTATAAATATATTATAAAGTTTTAAATATAAAGTATATATAAGTATAATAATATTAATTAAAAGTATAATATATATATTTATAATTAAATTATACTTTTACTTTAATATAAATAGATTATTATATAGTATATATAGTATATAATATATTTTAAATTAAAGTATAAGATATAACTTTTAAATAAACTATATTAACTTTATATAGCTTTTTTTTTTATTTAAATAATAATATTTAAAAATATAAGGTAAATTTTACTTTTTATTATTAATTTAAAAAGAAAAAGAAAAATATATTAATATAAATAAAATATAATTATAATCCTTTTAACTTTATAGTATATTATTTTATAAGAAAATTTAAGTTATATATATTATATAAGCTTATATAGAATATAAGCTTAATTTAAATCTATAAAAAGTCTTTTTATAATTTAAAATAGTAATAATGTATTTATAAAAAAGAAAAATATAAATTATATTATAAGTATTAATACTTATAATTAAAGCAAAAGTACAAATCTATTAAAATTATATAAGTTATAACTTAAAATAATATGAAAAATATATATTATTAATTAAAAACTATAAATACTTAAATATTAAGCTTTTAAAATATATTTATAATACTTAAGTTAGCTTTTAATTAAAATATATAAAAAAATATTATATAACTTTAATTAATATAATAAAGTACTTATAGTTATATAAAGAAAATCTATAATATATTAAAATTTCTTAACTTTAAAATTTTATATTAAGTTTATTAAAAATATTTATAATATATTTTAAGCTTTATAAGAAAATATAAAGTATAAAGTATATATTAATAAGTTTTTTTATTATATAGATATTTTCTTTAGTATTTAAAGTAAATAATAAAGATATTGCTTTAAGGTGGGAAAAGGTGTGCGGGGTCTAGGGGTGTACGGGGTGGTGGTGAACTAGTCTAGTACCTGGCAGACGACGGGCCCACTTAATCACGCAATGTGAATGGCTGCTTGGCCCAGGTACAGCACATCTTTATGACTGTGCTAAGCTTTCATTTATACCGATTGAAAGCCCACACTCCGTCGAACCATATACAATGGCTGTTCAATCTGAGCAGCTGCCTGTTCTCAGCGTCATGGATGTTGAGAGCAGACTCGTCGCTCTTGGTGCTAGAAATCGAGATGGAGACCTTATCGAACTTGAGATCGAGGACCCGCCTCTACCGAAGAAGGATATGAGAGAGCATTTTCTCGGCCACTGGGCCGTGGGGAACTTTGATTCCTTCAATGAGAGACCACCAAAGACAACTACTATGACGATACATATTAGTGTGTCTTTGCTCATAGCTAACTTGACCAAATTTGGTGTATGCGTAGGGCGAGGCCCGGCCTTTCCTGTCCGTGACCTCGGCAGGGCTATTGAGGCATCTATTGTCGCGGCGCGTGGTGGTGAGGAAAGCGATTAAGTTGCGACTTAGATTGAAAGTAGGCAGATGTTTCTTACATGGAGATAGTGGTTATAATGAATGATGTCTGGGGTCATATATTTCTCGAGTGGAACAAGGGCTTGCAGGTATTTTCCATCATGAAGTCTTTTATGGAATTCCATTGTGTTATGCAACAATAAATGTATGGAATTGGAGGTGGTATGGCAGAAGTAGCACATTGATGGGGTCTAAGCACAGTTGAAATGGTATGGCTAAATATGCCAAAGAGACAATCACTTTATCACAAAGGATTCATCATCATAGCATTTGTATATCAACTGAATTTGTGAGGTTGAAATTACAACAAACGAAGCCCGCTGTAAACTTGAAATGCCTAGTTCGGATTAATTACCATCTTTCTCAACTTTCTTGTCTCTCAGAAAATGCCTTCACAGCATGACTTACATAATCATTAAAGCCAGACAACTGTGCTGTTGGATGTGATGCGAGCACTATAAAAGAAATTAGCTATGCACTCACCCCTAGTTGGCATTGTTTATTGGGGGCAGCTTACTTGGATGCCCAAATGACCTCGACCATTGAAGGGTTCAAGAAAGAAATCCCAATCGCTTGGCACAAATCATCAGTTGTAAGGGGCTTCAAGTCTTGCTTTTCAAAGAGCCCTTGAGCAAATCCCGCTTCGGCAATTCTTTCGGAGATTTCCCGCCATGATACTTCCCCGGATTCAGGGAAATAATACCCAGTTTTGCCAAATTTCAAAGGTCTGTTGTCCAGGATCAGTTGGACCAAATGGCAATAGAAAGATGAAACATCGTTAATGTGGATGTAGTTCCACACCTGGTTTAGCAGTGTTAGAAGACTCAATCTGAAAAGTGCTAGAGAAAGGCCTTACCCCTTGTCCATCGCCCACTACAACAGCTTGCTTGAAGTGAAGTGAAACCTTGATAAGAGCTGGGATTTGGATAGATGTCTGGTGCGGGGGACCAGTTCCTTTCCCATCTAAGCCCATAGTTAGTTGTTGACCTCGCGATGGTTATTCGAAGGTACTTACAAATGATGGGTGGATTGACGATAGCGGTTCGTACATCGAATTCCTCTCCTGCGTTAATCGCGGCCACGTCCACCGCACGAGTGATCCAGCCCTCTGCGTTTTCCTTCTCCCAACCAAAGATGCCATCTTCGTCACTACGCACAGCATCGACGGATGTGCCAGAGATCGGGTGGTCACCGAAATTGGAAGTCCCGGATGTCTTGATATAGTAAGTGAAAGGCCAACATCCGGAGAGGTTGGAGTAAAGGTCTTACATGAATATGATAGACCTCTCCGTGATGTTGAAGCTTTCGCTCTCCCAAGCCTCTAATCAAGGCAACGCACGATGCTTCATCCATAGAAGAGGCGCGACTGATTACAACTTTGGATCATACAACATTAGAAAAGGGTATTGCAGTAACAGGCAGGTCTCTTTGACTTACTATCATGCTCCGAAGCAGCCTTTTCGTTACTTTCTAGGTCGTGCAAGCCATCAAAGTGGATAGGTTTAACATTCATCTGTAAAACTGCATTGCGGGCTTTGATGGATCTGACTAAAGCAGAAACTCCAACTTGATATTTACGAACTCTTTAACTCGTGAAGGACAGAGCCTCCACTAATATTGGTCAGATGACTGTGGACCAACTTGAGGCGTTGAACTTACATGTAACCGGAAGAACCAGTCAAGAGTATCTTGCGTGCCATTTTGAGGTAATTCGATTGTGATGGAAATACGGTAGGTTAGTAAAGGCAATTTTAAAGATGCTGCAACATGAGCAGAAACTTGAGAAATCCTGGTTGCTGATCTTAGATTTAGGGATAGAAGCGCTATCTTTATCTTTCACAGGGCAGCTCATAAAGCTTTCATACAATTGTTATTAACTTACCTCGAAGGTGACCTAATTGCTTCATATCTATTGGCCTTCCTCGTTAAAGCAAACAGAAAGAATAAGAATGGTCTCAACGTAGTTCAGTTTGCTAATCAAAGTAGCAATAATAACGCAAGCGGACCATTTGCAAATACACCTGGAAAAGAGATTGCTAGTCCGTTCATTTCCGTCAATGATTAGTTTTTCAACCCAAGCAAGGTCGCACACAGTGTTTGGTTACCAAAGTGGCTCGCATGGACTTCAGCGGACAAAGTGCGTGTGGCTTGACATGCCCCACCACTAACGGAGGTATTAGAAAGTCTCGCCGAGACTGTGAAACGTAAGCATCAAGCGTACACACACTAAGAGGAGAATTATAATTCAGCCGCATTTATTGATGACTGTTCACATTTGTAACGAATTTGTGCTTCAAGTAGCTGGTTATATCTATTACTGAGCACAACCCGATTACAAACATTCAAGGCAGCGATACCTAATCGTATGCAAATTGTCCCAATAGCAATTCATTCTATTATATCACAAGCTTAAATAGAACCTGGAGTCTCACCATTTACACTCGAGATAACTCGAACATTTACATCAATCTACTACAAACCATCTATCATACTATCAACTTTACAAACATGTCTGACGACCTCGTGTTTATTACTGGAGCCACTGGCTTCATTGGATCCAAGATCACCGTTGATGCTTTGAAGGCAGGATACAAGGTCCGACTGACTGTCCGCCGTGAAGAGCAGATAGCCTCGCTCAAGGAAGAATTCTCCAAATACACCGACCAACTTCAGTTTACCGTGGTAACAGACTTTACCAAGGCCGACGCATTCAGCCATGCCTTACATGATGTTACTTACGTTCTCCACGTCGCGTCCCCTGTTTTCAAGCAGGGAAGTATCGACTTTGACAAGGACTATATTCAGCCAGCTGTCAAAGGCACCACGTCGATTTTGGATGCTGCAAAGCTAGTCCCGTCTATTAAGAAGGTCTTGGTCATGTCGTCTATTGTGGCGCTGATGAAGCTGGGTATCCTGGATGGCACTGGCCAACAGACAACTCCTGTCAAAGGTATGTGTCTCTCTTATTGACATGTGGAACTTTGTAGAACTGAAAAACGAGAAGAAAGCAACATTATCGATCCTGTTACGGAACTTGACAAGGTCGACTTGAATGGTCACTACGGAATGGAGACTCAATACCAAGCCTCAAAAATCCTGGCTCATCAGGCTACCAGGGAGTGGATTCAAGCAAACAAGCCGTCCTTTACCACCATCACCTTCCACCCGTCCTTCGTCACTGGGCCCAGCGTTTTGCAGAAGAAGAGGTCTGAAGTGGCTCCGATGAACGAGACCTTTTACGAAACCATTGTATCTGGTACCTTGGCCATTCCCACTTACTTCGCGGACGTTCGAGATGTTTCCAAGGCTTTCATCAAGGCAATCAAGGCAGATGTTCCCAATGGACAGGAGATCATCATAATGGGCCCGGAAGTTGGTTGGGATGTTATTGCTCATGCTGCTAAGGCACTGTATCCGGAAGGAACCGTTGGTCTTAAGCCGACTGGCTCTGAGCCGACGGGCTTGCCTGTGGATAGGAATGGGTATGAGAACATCTTGGGTCTGAAGTGGACTTCCACGGAGGACTTGATTCGGGGAGTTGTTGAACAGCAGCGATCGCTGGAGGAGTAAGCCACGCCAACTATCCTGTCTTGAGCACCTGAAGGAGTGGTAAACGTTTGAAGTTTTAGATAATAGAAGGAACTACTGGAGTGATGTAGTTTGCATTTCATTACTCTCCATAGATTTCCAATACATTGAACTTGCATAAACTGGACAGCATCGGTCATCCTGGAGACTATGTACCTGGACTACACGTTTCGCTACCTATTACCAAGGACTTGACTCTCTTAAAAGAGAGGAGACACTCATTTTAGCTACCCTTTGTCTGGGAGATACATGTGAAGACACGGTCTAGGATGGACTTGCAACTCTGGGAAGTATTCATAAGCTTAACACCGGTATTACATGTGTTTCACTACCCATCTGCGACACTTTACAGTCCTTCTATGTAAAATTGCCCTTACTAGGCTGACTTAGCTCGGATTTTAAACTGGTAGGTATACTATTCCTTATAGACACTACATTGCTAACATATGTACTTTCCCTTTTGTTTATACATAATATCCTGCTGCCCTCAACTTAATTGGGGCCGATTGCTGTCGGCAGTTCATTGCTCGGTCCATAGTCTAACCATTTATTTCCCGCGATAGGAAGTCGAAAATACAAAACGATAGCTCACTGTAGTATAAAGGAAATGTATATATTTCAAGAAATAACAAGCAGTCTTTGTAAAAGAGTCCAGTTAGTAATCGATCAATAGTCCAAAAACTACTCTACGTATCTTCTGTTATGATTTCCCCCCAAGTTCCTATAATATCATCAACCCCCTTCTTATCTACAGCCCTATCATCCCAGATCATAGATATGTCCACTTCAATGTTATCATTCTCTGACACAATTGAGCACTCGGCTGAGAACGTTCCAGGAGGAGGTACCACAACCCTCTGCCCCACATGGGCCATGCCAGTAGCTTTGGCGCCACTAAAGTCTGTGTGACCTGCTGGATGAATGGCAAGGTCGAATGGTAAGTGGCCTAGCAGCGAGGCCGCATGCAGAGGAGTAGCCTCAGCATCTTGGCTTGTCAGGCTTTGCATGGCATCCAGGCCAGTGTGCTCATGTGGCATGACCCGGACCATCTCAGTGCGTACAACGTCAGCAGCATCGCAAATCCCAGTGGATTCAGTTGGTAGTCGAACACGTAGAGGTAGTTTCGAAATGAGTGGACCGGGGCATGTATCGATTCCACCTAGGGGAAGTGTTCTCCCTGTGACTAGATACGCGATAGTGATGTCGATGCGATGAGTAAGCCGAGCCAGTAACAATATCCACGCGGCTGCTATGAGTGATGTAGGAGTCTTGCCCTCACGCTTGGGGAACGATACTCGATATACTGCAAGACAGTCTTGGCGAGGGTCTTTGAGAGATGAGTAGTTAAAGAGCAACGTCTGTGGCCCCATGTCTGAGAGGTAAGTCTGCCAGAAGCTGCGAGACTCTGAACCTGTATTTCTTGCCTTGGCTATATGCCGTATAAATCCACTGAAAGGTAAAGAAGTCTCTGAATCGTCTTCCGGTTTGGCGTAATATTGACCAATGGACCTCAGCATCATCCCAAGGCTCCACGCATCGTAAGCGGCATGGTTCAGTGACCAGATAAGATGAGTTGGACCCGAGCTATTCTGAACGAGTGATATTCTCTGTAAGGGCTCACCAAGACCGGACTGCATCCAATGACATTGCCTTTCCTGTTCCATAGCCGAGTCGGCATCTTTGGAGAGGAAAACAGACCACGGAGCCTCATTTCCTTTGCGTAGGACAACTTGAACAAGCTGCCCTGTCTGCACATTCCGTACAATGCGAGTTCTCATAGTTGGATAACGGATGATGCAGCGGTCAATGGCTTTTCCAAGAGCAAGGATGTCGACGCTTTCATCTAGTGAGAATATCCACTGCGTGACATGGGCTCCAGGCCAAGCCTCTGATCCGTACAAGAACATCTCTTGCATACCGGTGCACGGGTATATCTGTTCGATCTTGTCCGCACAAATTGGCATGGCTTGTTGTGACAGATGCTGGAGGGTAGAGAGGTTATACGCTTTCTCGTCAACTGTCCTAGCGTCGTGGGGTTCCTCTTTCAGTGAATCCTCGTCGTGGTCCAAAGCTTGGACCATGTCAGCCATGTTGGATAAAATTGGGTAGTTGAAGATATCCACGACTGTCAGTGCTAAGCCCCGGTATCTTGCCAGTGCAACCAGTCTCATGGCCATCATCGAATCACCGCCGACGTTGAAAAAGTTGTCGGTGCGACCCGCTGGTTTCTCTTGACTTCCAAGAACCTCTGTCCACAAATCGCTGAGAAGCTTCTCTTTCGGTGTTCTTGGAGCTTGGCCAGATGTGGTAGCTGTCCCCTTGGACATTTCGACCGCCAGAGGTATAGCGAGGTTGTGCAATGTCTTGCGATCTAGTTTGCCGGTGCTTAGGAAAGGTAAATCGGACAAAGGAATAAAAACGCTCGGAACCATATGATGCGGCAGCGTGCCCTTGAGCTTTGGCATCAGGTCAACGGTAAGCTTCTGCATGAACGCAGCCACCTGATCGCTTGATCCTCCAGGCACAACGCTGCTTGTCGCCAGTACTGCCCCCAATATCTGCATCTCATCATTGTTGCTGGGCGTAAAGATGTCCACGGCAACTGGGATGGCCTTGGGAATGTGCTGCCTTATGACTTCCTCAATTTCTGCGAGTTCAACTCGTTGACCGCGAATCTTGACTTGTGAGGAATCTTTGCGGCCAATCCAGGTCACAGTACCATCAGGGCTCATACGGACAAGATCACCAGTCTTGTAGACACGTCGAGGCTCTTGCAAATGCGGCTCTTGAACCATCCATGGTTGGCCGGAGACAAATGTTGCCGCAGACTTGTCCTCATCGTTGAGATAATGTCGAGCAAGGCCAGGACCTTCGATGAAAAGCTCGCCAATACCGCCCAGAGGTGCCAACTCATTGTCTTTGAGATGATTCACGACCCAGACGCGGCTTCCGACTGGTTGACCTAGCAAGGTGGCTGGCGAGTTGCACTTCATGTCACCAACTAGCATGATGATGCAAGTCTCAGTAGGACCATACACTGACAATAGTTTGACCTTTGAAGCCCACCGATCCCTGTCACTGGGTAGAACAGGCTCGCCTCCCAAGCACACAGTCTCGAGGGAAGGAACGCTGCTGGGTTCAATCAAGCGCGATACAGAAGTCGCAAGTGTAGTGATGGTGTTGGCATGAATCCTTTCAATGCTGCCTGCCAAATCGTTCATGCGCTCCGACTCGGAGAGGCCGCAGATAGTCCCGCCAACGATGAGAGTGCCAAAGATTTCCAATAACATTCCGTCGAACCAGTAGGAGTTGAATTGTAGCGTTCGGGAATGGGTTCCCATGCCGATGCGGTCTGTAAGAGCAACCAATGATGAACAAAGAGCTTGGTGCTCTATAACAACTCCTTTCGGCAGCCCAGTACTTCCAGAGGTGAAAAGTATGTACGCTGTGTGTTGCGCCTCCACAGGTAGGTGAGATGTATGAGGCGGCTTTAAAAAGGTCGCTGTAGGTAATGGGAGGCTGTTTGGACCGATAACCATAACTTTGCATAGGGAGAGGGACGTGGAAAGTTCTTGGTGTTGGGGAGATGTGAGGATTACTAAAGCGTCCACCGTTTGGACAAGATGCTGAAGTCGCTTAACTGGGTTTTGTGGGTTCAAGGGCACAAAGCAACCTCCTGCTTTTGCAACGCCCAGCATTGCAACGATAGCCCACTTAGACTTCTCAAATAGCATACATACTGCCTTCTGGGGTTTGATACCCAGGTAAGAGAGTTTCTGTGCTAAAGACGTCGACAGATCGTCTAACTCGGCGTATGTCATTGACCCATCCCACGAATCAATTGCGGTGAGGAACGGGCTCAATTCCACTTGTTTCCGAACGAGATCATGGACGCAAGCTCGAACTGATTTGGTCGAGCTGCCATTGACCGTGCCAATCTGTGTAATGTGGTCTAGGGAAAGTGCAGATATCCGTTGCAACGGCGTTTCCTCAGGTAAATGGACAAGGTTACCGAGAATCGTAATGTAGGTGTCTAACATCAGCTCGGCTTGATGGTTCTGTAAATCCCACTGGATCAGTTATCTTTCATGCCAATAACCTAGGTACACACTCACTGATACTATGATAGGGTCGAAGCTCATCGTGACTGTCACTTCCTCGCCATCCTCTGACAACTGTACCTCCACGATCATAGGACTTGAGAAGAAACCTCTTGTATCGACAGTCTGGCGCACGACACCAGTAGATGTGGTTCCCATTGTCTTGTCCAAAGGAGGCTGAACAACGAAAATACTATCAAACTGACAGGCCTGACGACAATCTTGGTCAATGCGAGAGATCTGTTCCAAGCCAATGTGAGAGAAGCGGATAGCACTGAGATTATTGCGCTGCACGACGGCCACTAGATCCGATACTGAAGAGCCGTAGTCGATAACGGTACGAGACGGAACCGTGACAATAGTCGGGCCAGCGATGGCTTCTATACCAGAAATGCTTCCGGCAGCAGACTCTCTCCCGGAAAGAATTGTTCCAAACACAGTATCGTTGTTGGCCGTGTAATGGCAAATGGTCATGGCCCATGCTGCTTGAGCTATTGTGGCTGTTTTACCTTGTAGGTGACTCTGGTCATGCAAACGCGATAGTTGGACAGCCCTCTGAGTTGAATCGGTTGCCAATGGCCGGTGCTCTGTATGGCTTGATCGAGGGATTAGTCGCGTGTTAGAAAGTCCAGCGAACCTTTCTCCCCAGTGAGCTATCGCTTGCTCCGATGTTTGTTGAATCAGATTGCGGATGAATGACTTGTATGGAGTGACATGATTGAATGAGGAACTTGGTGGGCTGTCGGAGAGCTCTTGGTAGATTCTCTGCCAGATATTTGACAGAGACCACCCATCGTAGGCGGCATGATGAATACAAAAGCCGCATCTTACCACGTTCTGTTTACCTTCCTTATCGGCCTTGTCTGAGTCATCAAGGATTCCTAATTGAATCAACGGCTTCCCGTAGTCGTGTGAGTCGTAGGCAAACTCAATGAAAGAGTCGACGTCAGGAAACTCGGTCCATCTCAAAGGGTGGCTCTTCATCACAACTTGCCATGCCCCATGCTTTTGACCATGGCTCAGCACGATTGTAGTCCTCAGTATCTCATACACATTGAACACTGCAAACCATGCATCCTGAAAATGTGTGACCTGTGAAGCGGGAACGTCAACAGTCTCGACCAACATGTAAGCGCCACGATGTCTCGCGGTCTCAACCATGAGGGACTCTTGTAGCGCTGTGCAAGGATACACATCCTCAACCTCATTCTTGCTGATATTGTGCGAGGGCAAGACAGTATCGAAAACAGACTTTAGATCAGGTTCGGAAATGAGCTCAAAAGGTTCGGGTGAAGACAGTAACTCGGGCTTGTTCTCATCATCATGGCCAATCGGCAGTAGACGAGACACCATGTCAACGAGAGCAGGAGATGAAAATATGTCTTCATACTGCAATCGATAGCTTTTGGAGCGCGCTAGGCCGACCAGTCTGATAGCATGTATCGAGTTTCCACCAAGGACAAAGAAATTTCCATGGCGGCTGATAAGGCTGACATCCACTCCGAGAATAGTAGACCACCATTCTCGAACACGGGTCTCAGCTACGGACCAAGTCTCGTCTTGTTCTACTTCCGGTTTTCCTTGCGCCAAGAGATGTTCGATGCAACTTTGTGCAAAGTCCTTGTCTAGCTTTCCTGATGCAGTGGTAGGGAAACGGGCCACAGCAATAAAGATGCTTGGAACCATGTACTCGGGAAGGAGGCGGCGTAGTCTGTACCGTAGTTGTGAGGCTTTGGCGGATGTAGGGATCTTGCTTGTCATTGAGAGCAACGTACAAGGCACCTCATGTACAGTCTCGTCGTGAAGCATATCCATCCTCAATAGAGCTGTAATTTCAGGCTCCCCGTACCCTTTCCTATCTCGCCAATAGAGCTGGACGGTGCTGGAGTGGAATGATGGATCGTCTGCCATAGCATGCTGGATATGATGCTCAATCTCCCCCACATCAATTCGATGACCTCGGACCTTGACTTGGCCATCTCGTCTTCCGAGGAAGTCCAATGTACCATCAGTCTCATAGCGAACAATGTCTCCAGTTCGATATACCCTCTTTCCATGATTCTTTCCAGGAATAGAGTCAAGAAGACTGGTGGAGAACGATAGTCTCGTTTTCTCTGGATCGTTGTGATAGCCACGAGCCAGAGTGTGGCCTTCAAGGCACAGTTCACCGGGTGCACCAATGGGGCAGATACTGCCCGTCATGGGGCTAATGACCCAGGCGTTAATTCCCACGGGACGTCCAATGTTGGTGCTTTTTGTATCAATAGCCTCGACCTCGATATCTCTGCCACAGGCAAACACACATGCCTCTGTCGGTCCATAGCAGTTGGTAACACGCCGACCTTGCTGCACCCAGGCCTTCACATCGCTCTGTGTCAAAGACTCGCCTCCGAAAAGACACTGTTTGACATGAGGCAGTTTCTCTGGGTGGAGGACCCTTGCAACCGTTGGCGTGAGTGTGATGGTGTTCAGCTCGTTGTGGCTTATGTATCCTTCAAGATCGTTAACCCTTGAGTGCTCTGAAGGTATACAGAGAAGCCCTCCAGAACAGAGCGTAATGAAAATCTCAAAGATGCTCGCGTCGAATGTGTAGTTGCTGAATTGAAGCATGCGTGTGTGACGCGTAAAGCCGAAAAAGTCGATTTGAGAGGCTATTGCCCTGGACCATGCACCGTGCTCAACCACTACACCCTTTGGCTGGCCTGTAGTTCCAGATGTGTATAGCAGATAGGCTGCTCGAGTCTCCTCCAGTGCGTGGTTCGAGTTATAGGGTTGGGTTTGCTGGCGTTGAGCCACATCATGTAGATCCACAGACACGATGCGACGGTGAGAGGGAAGGGTTGACAGTAACTTGATGTGAGCCGGACTGGTTAGGACAATCTGCACTTCAGCTCCAATAAGCAAGCTCTCGAGTCGAGCCGAAGGCTGAGAAGGACCTAGAGGCATAAAGGCGGATCCTGATTTAAGCACTGCAAGCATCGAGACAATTGCCGCCGCCGATTTATCAAAGCAAATACCGACAAATTCGCCACCAGGATGCGAGCCTCCTTTAGAAATGCCATGAGAAACTATGTTGGCCAATTGGTCAAGTTCAGCGTATGAGAGGACCCCATCCTCAGCCCTCACAGCTATTTCAAGCGGGTTCACACGGACCTTGGCGTCTATCAAGTCGAGTATGGACTGGAATTGCTGGGATTCACCGTAGCGATGCCCATCCTCGTTCCAACTCAGCATGTTGTGTAATTGAGTTGGAGCTATCTCAGTCATGATAGCAGCTAGATTGACTGGAAACGAGCCTTCGGATGGATCGTGACAGCTCTGACAAAGATTCTGGAGAATATGTTTGAACTGCTGCATCACATGACTGACCATAGATGCCCCTATACAGATAGGATCGTAACCGACATTTACAGAGACAGATTCAGGCCCAAGAGAAAATTCAACGGCGAAAGGGTAAGGGTGGAAGTCAACCGAGTCTACCTCGACTGGGGTAATGCCCAAGGGACTCAAGCTGGAGCGTAGATCGACCATATCATGGTTGACAAGTATCAATGTGCTGAAATTGCACGCTTGCTGGGCCGACCAGTCAAGAGCTCGAATCTCCTGCATGCCGAGGTGCTGATGAGGTATGGAAGCGGCCGTTACTTGTTGCACATATTCAAGAAACTCCAGAACAGTCTGGTTCGGAGCAACATGAAACTGTCTCGGCATGGTGACTATTGTCGGTCCTACAACCTGGTCAAGGTAGGGCATAGGAAAGTCTCGTCCAGACAAGGTAACACCAAAGTTCACTGTCGAACTCGTCGTATACTGCGAAAGCAGTATTGCCCAAGCAGCGTTGATTAAGACTGACGGTGTGACACCAGCGGATACGGCCACCTTTGACTGGAAGGAGAAGCGGAAGGTTGCACTCGCCGTAGCTATGGGCTTGTGGGCGGCTGGGACAGTAGGAAACTGAAACCCTTCTCTGTCTTGCTCGACTAAATGACTCTTCCAATATTCCTTGGAAGAGGATAGCGGTGCGCTCTTCAGCTGCTGAACAAATGATTGGAAAGATGGACGAGGTTGCACTAATTGCGTGCCCTGATATAACTCAATCGCCGTGTCCCACATCAAGCTAAAGGACCAGCCGTCGAAGAGGGTATGGTGAATGCTAATAACGAAGTAGTGACATTGTGTGCTCTGGTCAAAGACGATGGCCATGCGGAGAAGAGGCTGACCATAGCCAAAGTCCTTGCTTCTTTGCTGTTCAATGTGTTTATCCAGAGTAGAGGCAGTGCTTTCACGGACATGAACTGGACTGCTTTGCACAACGATAAGGCTGCCCTGACTGTTGGGCACTATGCGACTCCGGAGAATAGAATGGATCATCGTGGTTGATTCCCATGACATTTTGAAACGCTCTCTGTCTAGATCCGTTGGAAGCTTGAATGGTGCACTGTAATTGTGGGGCGATAGGTAAGTGAACGAACAGACCCGTGGTGAAGGGATACTTACTGCAATGTATATGCTCCATGTCCCTCTCGATGCGCTGATGATACCATCAGCCCTTCTTGCATCGGTGTACATGGAAAGACATCCTCGATTTCACTTGGACGGATGCCAGTGCTGTCGCAGATCTCTTGTGACAATTCCTGGTCCCAAGAAAGTTCGATACCTGGGAGTAGCGAAAATGGTAGAACTGCCATGTTGTGTTCGTCCGGAGTAGTTGGAAGGGATTTCGGCAGCGAATGAGAAGAAGTCGAAGAAGCCAATCGCAGAGATGTCGATGGTGAAGGAATCATTGCCTTCGCCATATCCCTTAGGGTTGGATTGGCAAGTATATCAGCGACAGAGAGCTGAAACCCAGCCTGTATCGCCTCAGCTCGAAGACCCATAGCAGCCATCGAGTTACCGCCCAGGCGAAAGAAATTACTTTGTCCGCCATTCGCCTTGACACCAAGGACGTTCTCCCATAGCTGAGCCAACAGTGTATCTCCATCAGCTTCAATCCCGGTATTTTGCTCATGAGGATTTGTGTCAAGTGATGCTACAAATGAGAAAAGCTCACTACGGCCAAGACCACTAGAAGCATGTTGCAGAGCCCGTCGGTCGACTTTTCCAGAAGTCGTAAGAGGCAATCTCTCGATGGGAATAAAGGCTTGTGGCCACATGTAACGTGGCAGAGAGGAACCAGAAAAGGTGAGCTTGGAAGTGATGGTGTCAAACAACTCCAGGAGCTGAGGGTTCTGAGCAATGATAGAGGATTTCTTGTTGTTTATTGCCTGGTCTGACTCTAGGGCTAGATCATGACCGCCGACGTATATGAATGCAGCCAGTACATCAGCCTCGCCCAGATCCTTCCTTTTGAGAAGTTCGACTATGATCGGGCCAGCCGCAGATCCTGCAGTAGCTCTGAGAGTGTGCTCAATCTCAGACACTTCCACACGCTGACCATTGATCTTGATCTGGTTGTCTTTGCGACCGATGTAGCTGATGGTGCCATCTGTATTGTACCGAACCATGTCACCAGTCTTGTAAAGTCTACTGGTTGGTCTCTTGTCCTTTAGCCAAGAAGGGCTTTCGATAAAAGCCTGGGCTGTCTGTTCTGGCCTCTTGAAATACTCCCGAGCAAGAATAGGACCCTCTATCAGAAGCTCACCGGGAGCACCAACAGCACGAAGTTGATCATGGTTGTTCTCATCAACTACCCACGTAGTTCCACGAAATGCTCTGCCGATATTTGATGCAGCCGTTGTCTTTTCTACCTCCGGTTTGGCGATGCATGCGACCGTGGCTTCGGTGGGCCCGTACATGTTGATGATCTTTACACGACCTGACCATACTTCAATTTGTGACGCTGATAATGCTTCACCCGAGAAACAAAGAACTCGGAGGCTTGGAACTGATGAAGGGTCAAGTAAAGATGCAAAGGATGGTGTGATACCAGCATAAGTTACCCTGTTTCGTTGGATAAAGTCGGTTATGTCGGCTGGGCTGCGGTTGTCATCACACATGACACACACACAACCACCGTTCTGCAAGGTGCAGAAGATGTCGCCAATCGATGCGTCAAAGGCGTATGACGCGAACTGAAGTGTACGCGTCTCAGATCCCATATCAACCATGCCTGCTGCTCTGCTTAGCTCAATGAGACCAGTCACAATCGCCTGATGAGTAACAACGACGCCTTTGGGTGTCCCCGTCGTCCCAGATGTAAACACGACGTACGCAGCATTATCAGGTGACACTGAAGCACATATAGAAGCTTCATCCTTCACGAGTGGAAGGTTGTTGATGAAGGAGGGCTTAAGCTCCAGCACCGTTACATGGCGGTCACCTCTTTCTGTTAAGGCATCCAGCTTCTTCGACTTGTTGGTCAACGGTGAGCAGATCAGCACAGATGCCTCGATCTCATCGATGATGCTCCATATCCGGGATTCTGGATGCGACGGGTCAAGAAGTACGAAGCACCCTCCAGCTTTCAAGACGCCTATAGTAGCAACAATGGTCCATATAGACTTTTCGAAACACAATGGTACCTTCGTTTCTGGCCCAACGCCTAGTTGAGCAAGGTGCTTGGCGAGCCGCGACGATAGTTGATGCAGTTGCCCGTACGACATTGACCCATCCCAGCTAGAAATAGCTTCCGCTGAAGGACTTTCAAGGGCCTTTTCGATAAAAATGTCGTGGAGACATTTCTCCAAAGGCACTGTCAACACTTTGTTCCAATCCCAGATCTGCTCGGTGTCATGAGTACTGATACCACCGATCTGACTCAAAGGGAGCGACGGATCTTGTGTAATCTCAGAGAGAAGGTAGTCGAACGACGCTGCAATGTTGGTGGCATGCTGACGCCCGATGGTTGCTGTGCGGTAGTCAATGAAGACAGACATTCCATTAACTCCATCATCTCCGGTTTCTACAATTAGAGAAACGTCGAACTCAGTGGGATCATGAGCAGCAATCTGTTCGAACAGAAGAGCCGATCTATCACGCAGTTGCATCTCCCTTGTCCATTTCGACATGAAGGAAATACCACTATTGAATAGCAATGAGTTTCCTCCTATGCCAAGAGCACCCTGAATCTCTGCGAGAGAGCAACTTTGGTGACTAATGGAACGGGCAGAGCGGTCTTGAATCCTTCGTAGGACATCTGCGACGGACATGTTTTCCTCGTCGTCGAAATCCAAAAAATGGATGAGAATGGAAATGAAGGGCCCGACTGCGTCCTGAATGTTGTCAACTGGAGCATCTCGACCTGAAGCAAGATACCCAAAGACAATTTGAGTGTCGGCTGTATACATGCGAAGGACCATCGCCCATGTGAGCTGTATTAAAGTCGGCATCGTCACTTCCATCTCTGCCAGGAATTGTCCGAGCTGGGCAGCATCACGTGTTAGGGGCACTTGAACTGAGCCTCTCTGTTGGTTTGCTTTGCCGTCGTGCTTGGTACCCTCATCCGTAAGAGCTGGGAAGTGGCAGGGTCTAGCCGTTGCAAGATATGTCTTCCAATAGGCTATATCCTCTTCTCGGCGGTCTTCGTCACGAATGTAGCGAATGAAATCAGCGAAGGGCTTCCAAGTCCACTCTGTCTGCAGTCCTTGGCTATTCTGGTAGGCTTTGGACAAATCGCGAAGCAATGGGGAAATAGATGTACCGTCAAACAAGATGTGATTGACCTGGAGTCTAACAAAAGTGTGGCCTTGGGCAGTGGAGCAAATTGCCAAAAGATGCGGAGGTCTCTTGTCAACCAGCAAGCCCTTCTCCTTGTATGACACGCAGCTGGCAAGTCGATCCAGTGCGTCAACTGAGGTATCGGCATCCATCAAAACGACAGATGGTTGATACTTCTTCAGGACTACCTGATGAATCATGGAGGTTTTAGTAGATGTTGTAGCTTCGAGGAAGACGGTCCTCAGGACAGCATGGCGAGCGACAACATCATTCCAGGCCTCGCTGAGTCGATTTAGGTCGATCCGGGGGCTCCCGTCGCGGCTGTCTGTGACTTTCCAAGTGATATCGATTTCGTATGCGCCATCTTTCGACGTTGACTGGCTGAGTGCCAAAGCATCCTGCATTGGGGAACCGCAGTAGACGTCTTCTAATCCCTCGGTACCGTCTACCCCTGGAATGGTGTGCAACGAGGATACGAGAGCGTCTAGGTCAGAGTAATCACTCAGCCCAGCCAGATCCAGGTCGCTAAGGGTGAACTGCCGTTTTTCCAACATCAAATATGTCACGATCTCGTCGATCACGGCCGGGAGTAGCCTTGTGAGCCACAAGGATATTCTCTCCTGATATCTAGCGCGAGAGTTCCAGGCCATGGTGAAGTGAAGCTCGCCATCGACTAGGACAGCTGCCGATAGCTCAAAAAGACAGAAGCGCTGGAGGTCTGGCGATGAATCGGATAAGGCTTCCCCAGCTTTCCAATCTTCTGTCATAAGAAGCGATTCATCTTTCTCCAATGATTGATACCTCCCTTCGTAGTTGAACATGATCTCTGCTGGTATGTGGTCTCTGAAAAGCCTACGACCTTCTTGGTGAAGATACTTTGTCGAAAAGTACTGGAATCCATTATCTGCAGTGCCTTTGCGAAAGTCTTTGACTCTTCGCACCGTGTCAACCACATCGCCAGCGCTGATATCAGAAACGTAGATAGGAAACATGGTGGTGAACCAGCCAACCGTTCGCGAAACATCCAGTTCACTGTTCCACGGCTCTCGACCATGTCCTTCATTAAAGACTGGCGGGGTTGGTCGCTCCGGGAACGCACGCTTGAATGAGAGAAGGATAGCTGCAAGAAAGATGTCAACTGGTTCCGTATGCAATGCTTCGTGGCATTTGTAGAGCACGTTCCTCGTCGTTATATCGCCCAGAGAGATGCGTTTCTCGGTGACATCACGGTACACATTGCGAACAGGGGAGATGCCCCAGTAAGAAAAGTCAGGAGGTGGTACATTAGAGCGTGGAGGGATGGTATGATCGGGACGCATTCCTTTGGCCATCTCATGTTGCAATTCAGACCATGCCAGAAACGGAATTGAGGTTGGGGCTTCTCTTAGGAGGCTATTATGCTTGTATGGCGAAACCAGAGATGCTTCCACCTCCTCGAGCATGACTCTCCACGAAACAAGGTCGACAATGAGGTGGTGGGATACAATGAAGAGAAGCATACCATGCTGGCCTTGACCTTCGAAAAGCTGGGCACGCAGTAGCGGACCACGTTCGATATCAAGAGACTCCCTAGCCCGCAACATAAGCGACTCTTTCTGTTTGAAGCCGACCACATCTGGGAAGTACTCAAAAGAGAGGTGACACTCATCTTCGGGCAAGATTCGTTGCATCCACTCGCCAGATGATGACCTGGCAAACCGGGCACGTAGCATGGCATGACGGCGGACCAAGCTATACAAAGCCTCCTTCACGTCTTCAACCTCTCGTCGCTCTCGTAAACGCATAAGAACGCTCTGGTTATAGTGGTTCCAGGTTGCAGATGTGGGTGCCGTCACCATGAAGAGGCGTTGAATTGGAGACAGAGAATAGAGCTTACCAGGCCGAGTAACAGGCAGCTGCAGTGAATTCGTCGCGTCTCGGATACGTGAGGCTGCTTCTGCTAGCGTTGGGCATGTCAAAATATCCTTTACCCCGACGACCAAGTTTTGGGTTCGCTTGATGAGTGACGACGCCTGCATTGCCGTGATTGAGTCTCCTCCGTGACCGGCAAAGGATCGCGCCATTGCTATTTTCCCAACTGGGATATTCAGGACTTGGCTACAGACTTCACGTAGAAGCTGCTGTCGAATATTGGCGTGAGTACTTTCCTTCTCTCCCTCCATGTCACCATCAAGAACAAGCTCAAGATACTCTTCCTGCGAGAGTGTCTCGAACTTTGTTATCAGCGCCTTTCGGTCCAGCTTGCCAGATGCCGATGACGGGAGATTACCGATACTGATCCAGACTGACGGACACATATATGAGGGAAGGCTTGCCCGAAGGGTCTTGATCACCTCTTTCACTGCTACGAGATCGCAGCGTGAAAAAGGTGAGGACGAGCAAGTCGGACGCGTTTGCGGAGTGGATGACACACCTTCAAGCACGGCAATCAATTTATCCTGGAGAGGACCAGCCCTAGGAACCAGGACAGCAGCATTGTGTGACTGTATGTGTGATTCGATATCGCTAAGCTCAACACGCTGGCCACCAAGTTTGACTTGTGAGTCCAGGCGTCCCACGCACTGTAGCGACCCATCAGCGCAGTAACGTACGAGATCGCCACTGCGATAAAACCTCCTAGAGAACGACTGCTCGTGGTTTCCACCAATGCTAGGGCAGGGGATCCACTCGAGATCATCAAAAAAGCTGCTCCGAGTTCTCTCCGGGTCATTGAGGTAAGCAGGAGTGAGCTGTGGTCCTTCACAAATGAGCTCACCAACTGCGCCTATGGGCATAAGGCGCTCGCTTTCAAAGTCTGCAATCCATGTGCGGGTGTTGACGCCGCGTCCAACACTGGAGGCTCTACCTTTGACTACCTGGGCAGCGGTGGTGATCAAGTTGTTCTCCGCAGGGCCGTAGACATTGTACACAGACACGCCCGAGTTGACCCACCCCTCGATGTCTGACTCCCTAACCATCTCGCCAACAAGAAGTAGCTTTTGAAGGAAGCTTGAACACATTGCTGGGTCTAGAATGCGGGCAACCGTAGGAGTCAAGGCCGCCCAGTTGGGTCGAGTTCGAGCGATGTACTCTTCAAGGCCATCCATGCGTTCCTCTTCGGAAGGAATGCAGAGGGTACCCCCATGGAGAAGAGCTGTGAAGACATCCACCATACAGACGTCAAAGGTGTACGAAGCAAACTGGAGAACACGGGTATTGTCATCAGCTCCAACATGGCACGCATACGAAGATGCGCCGGTGCAGATGGTTGCGTGCGTGGCGATAATTCCCTTGGGAGTTCCGGTGCTGCCGGATGTGAATAGTCCGATGGCAGGGCTTTCAGATCTCAGAGAGGTTTTGCTGCTGCTTGCCAGGTGTTCCTCGTTCTGGAGCAAATCCATCTTAGTGACGTTGATGACCTGAAGGGACGGAAAGTCACTGGACAGCCGGTTGCCGGTTTCCGCTTCGCCCACTAGGATGAGCTTGGCCCCAGTGGTTCCAACAATCTGCTGCACGCGAGTTGGGGGATGTCTAGGATCCAGTGGAACACAAGCTGCTCCCGCTTTGATGATGGCCAGCATGGAAATAATGGCCCAACGGGATTTGTTGAAGCAAAAAGGCACCCACGAACCAGGGCCGACATTGAATGCGCTCTGCATCAATTTTCCGGCCAATGAGTCTGAGGCCATATGAAGCTCCTGGTACGACATGTCGCCGTCCCAAGATTCAATAGCTGGTTTGTGGGGATATAGATGAGAAACGCGAGAGAATTCATCGTGGATGAGACACTCGGTACGTGTCAAGATTCCACTGTTCCAGCTGACAATTTGAGCGATATCGTTTCCGCTAATTCCGACATGACGGATGGTTTGGTCTGGGTTGTTGGCAAAAGAGGTGAGGACGTGCGAGAAAGTCTTGCCTAGATTCTTCACTTCATCAAGGGCCATAAAAGTATGGCGGGCCAAGATCTGGACGCCGGATCCTGCAACATGCAGGACAACGTCCAAGCCAGGCTGCAGAGTTTCTGAAAGGTGAAATTGACCCTCATTGTTGATAGTTTTCTGGAAGATTACTCCAGTGTTGTAGTGATATCGGTCTTCATCATTGACGCGGTCGCGTTGGAGGCTGGTGACAATTGTGGCGAGTGAGTCGTGTGGCTGAATCTCGCAGACCCTAGTGGCTGCGCTGCCATCTACCCTAGACTCAAACGAAACTGGATTGAGGCCAGAATATAGATGCAGCGTAACGGACCAGGCCGCCTCGATAGTCACAAACGACGGAATTGTCAAAGAATATTCAATTTCTTGTTTATTGATACTGGTGGAGTTTGGATCTTTACCAGCAAATGGCGTAAGGTCGCAAGTTAAAATTCGTGTGTTTGCCATCTTGACTTAGTGAACAAATAAAATGCTGCACAACTACCAGATTCACAGCAGCATTGTTCACTAGACAATGCAAATTATTGCTTATCTGTTTATAATAAACCCTCATAGCTTGTTGTTATTAACATGACGAATCATCACCCATCTGTAAGAGTCTGGTCTATTTGAGGAATCTGGGGATCGATTATTTTTCTTTGTCAGGCCACTTCACTGCAAGTTTTAGTGGGTCCCAGATGTCTCATCTCTCGTAAGGCATTGGTCGTCGTTGTCTCGGCCCCACGGACCAGTGCCCCGGTCCGCTTCAGGGGTCAAGCAGCTCTTATTGGTAGGTAGTGGGGGCGCGCCATGTCTGTATCACCACACGGCAAGCAGTGCAAAGGACCAACAGCCAAGCAAGGCAAACAATATGAGACAAACCGCCATTTCCTCAAGCAATAAAAACTTTTTCTATCAGTCAGCATCATCTCGTCTCTCCCCAACCTTTTCCATCTACCTGCACCAGCTGTTTACAAAGCGCGTGCGCACCACAACGCGACGCCCGTCTGACGTTACCACTCACTCTTGCTGGATTTGCCGTGTCCCCTGGTTCTTTTCAGCTCACTGTGTTGAGCCTAACTCTTTTCATTTCCTTCCTGCGCTCCTCTTCACGCTGTACCACACAGCACTGCGAAATGGAGGAATCCAGTACCACAACGGCAATGCCACCACAGTCGCGAGCTACGCCAGAGCTCGGCGCAGCCCCTTCTACTGATGCGCAGCCAGAGCCTCAAATCAAATCAGCCGTAAGCAGGAATCTCGTCGTTCTTGCCCTGGGTTTAGCCATTTTGGTCGGTGTCCTTGTAAGTGCTTGCTTACCGCGCTACCTCGCCCCCAAATTGTATTGTATCACCGTCACTAAGCCCTCAATTCATAGGACGCTACAATCGTAGCAACTCTCGTCCCATCCATCGCCGATGACTTCAGCTCGGTCGGCTCTGCCAGCTGGTACGGTTCAGCATAGTATGTACCTCCCTCCGATCGAATCTGCTCCCACGATCCATTCGTTTGATGGCTCACTGTCAATACCAGTCTCCTTGTTACAGGTGCCATCCAGCCAACCTTTGGCAAGCTCTACTCGACCTTTCCATCCAAGATTGTCTTCCTCTCGTCGGTTGCACTTCTTGAAGTTGGATCCCTCATATGTGCACTAGCTAAGAATTCTCCCACCTTCATCGGTGGCAGAGCTGTCGCTGGTCTTGGAGCTGCTGGTATTATCTCCGGTGGACTCATGTAAGTTCTCTCCGCTGTGCTGGTAACCTGTAAGGTCTCTAATAAACTATTTGTAGTATTACGGCCTTAGTCACACCTCTCCACCAACGACCGATATATACAGGCATTTTGGGGTCGCTGGAAGGTGTCGGAATCGTTATCGGTCCCATAATCGGAGGACAAATCGCTAGCAGCATCGGCTGGAGATGGTGCTTTTGGATCAACCTCCCTATCGGGGCTGTCCTCTGCGCCATCCTCGTCTTTTTCTTCCACCCACCTCAGCAAACTCCCGAGCAGAAGCAGCAGCAAGCTGGAAAGACGCGGTTGCAGAAATTGCTCCAGCTGGATGTCGAGGGAGGACTGGTTATTACTGGTAGCTTGACCTGCCTACTCCTTGCCCTTGAATGGGGTGGTACCTCGTACCCATGGGGAGACGGTCGCATCATCGCCCTCTTGGTCATATTTGGAGTCTCTTTCATTTGTGTTGGTATTCACCAGCATTGGAAGGGCGAAGCAGCCACATTCCCCACGAGGCTACTCAAGAACAGAACATTCTCCATGTTTTTGATCTGCGGCTTCTGCTTCGCCGGTGCCCAGTTCACCATCCTTTACTATGTAAGTCCGCCTCGACATGCTCAACATCTTGACCCATCACCTTGGCTGACTTTCGCGAATCATGCAGTTGCCCATGTGGTTTCAAGCTGTACAAGGAGTGTCAGCTGCTGAATCTGGGACTCGGCTACTAGCTATGGTCGTTTCTGTCATTGTAGTCGCTGTATTCGCTGGAGGCCTCGCCGCCGTTGTTGGCTATCTTCCTCCCTTCGTCTTCTTTGCCACCATTCTGTCATCGGTGGGTGCCGGTATGCTTTACACACTGCATCCGGGTATCTCAAAGGCCAGATGGATTGGTTACCAAATTTTGTTTGGTGCAGGATCCGGGACTGGCATTCAGCAAGCTATCGTTGGCGTCCAAGTTGCCGTCGATCATGCTGATGTTGCTTATGCCACTTCATCTGTCATGCTCGTCAACACTCTTGCGGGAGCGATCTTCATAGGCGTTTCACAGACTCTGTTCCTCAACGAGATGACAAGCGTCACCGGCTTGATTCCGGGCCTCGATCGGGAAACTCTTCTCAGCGGCTTTCAGTCCATCAGGGACACGCTTAATGCCCAAGATCTTGCCATTACCATCGACGCCTACAACAGCGGCATCACTCAAGCATTCCTTATCGGCCTAATTCTCAGTTCGATTACGCTCTTGACCTGGCCTTTCATAAGCTGGATTCCGCTCAAGAAGAAGGAGGCTGAAGCTGGAAAGGCTAGTGAAGAGGGCGATACGGTGACCCAAGAACAAGGTAAGGCCAATCAACCAGAGACCGTGAAGGGGAAAGCCGAGTGAGGGGCTGTATTTGATAACTGAACTGCTGTACATGGGTTGGTATTGTACACCGAGTTTTATGACATGAATTGTCTACAGGGAATTGAGAGAGATTGAAACACTGCGACTTATCTTTGGATTCCTAATGACCAGCTGCCTTGGTCTGTGGATAGCCTTAGTAATTGACTCGCAAAACTAGCGACATGATCCGTGGTCTTTTCGGCTACACAGGTGCTTTGTCTACAACAGCAATCCGTGGAAGCATGTTGCGCTGTCATGCTCTCCCCATTGCGCTTCTGCATCGTATGGTACCATGTAATCCGGATCAATAAATTTCCAGGGCTGTCTTGGCTGTTGGTCATACATCAAGTCTATAAGAGGCCAGACAGGGCACAGCCAACAAACAACTCCTTTGTTCCCCTCACATTCTTCCTCACTTACCTGATTCACCCCGAATAAAAACATGTCCACTGAAGCTAAGAACACCGTATACGCCGTGACAGGAGCCAACAGAGGGGTTGGTCTCGGCCTGGTCAAGACCATCCTCGTCCGCCCTTCCACCACTGTCATTGCTACAGTGCGTAATGACAAAGCTGCCAAAAGCCTCCAAGGAGAGCTTGCAAATGTCGCAGCCGGCAAAGACAGCACTTTTGAGGTTGTTCAGCTGGATTTCTCCGCCAGCCTGCCTCCCGAACAAATTCGAAATGTCATTGCTTCAAAGGTTGATCATGTCGACATTCTTATTTGCAATGCAGCCGTCTCCCCACCTATGACACTTGCGGCCCAGACGCCAGCTGAAGACCTCCGTACCGCATTTGAGGTCAATACCATTGGGCCGCTCACTGTCTTTCAGGGTCTCTGGCCTCTTCTCCAGAAATCAGCCGCGCCCAAGCTTATCAACATGACTTCATCTGTTGGTTGCATTACGTTCCAGGAGGTTCCTGGCGGCGCCTATGGCCCTAGCAAGGCTGCGCTTAACTGGATCACTCGAGCCTTGCATATCCAGAACGAAAGCCTAGTTACTGTTGCTCTTCACCCCGGATGGGTAAGGACAGACATGGGGGAGTTTTCGGCTAGGGAATGGGGATTCCCTGGAGCTCCCATGGAGACAGTCGAGAACTCAGTTCAGGGCATCCTGGAAGTAATTGATGGAGCTACGCGAGATACCACATCGGGCAAATATGTTACCTACAAAGGACAGATTCTTCCCTGGTAGAGATGCGCGGGGGTCGGACATTGTTTTGATTATGTCTCCGATACATAGACCTTCCAAGTGAATAAACACAATACATACTGCCTTACATACCAGGATTGAAAGAGGTGCTTGTCACCACGGCCCAGTTTTAGCGAGATGATCAGCAGGTAAGGGAGTGGGTACCTAGCATATTTTGAGGGGTTGCAATAATAACAAGGAGTGAAAAAAGTGCTGACTCATGCTCACCACACCATACATTATGATCTACAGGATGAGAACATCTTACCACATCATGCATTAGTGCTTTGTTTCTGCTCCCCCAAGCCCACAACCTAGTCAACTGACAGAGGACCGAAAATAAGCATTTTATGGGGGCTCCAGGGCTATCACGGTGTGTTGAACCCTGTTAAATCCGTTCAGTGGAATTGGTCTGTGTTGTTCCTGTGTTGTCTCTGTAGATTTTATTTGCATGTCCTGACAATTACCCCTCTTTTGGCCTCAGACATTACTCTAAGCTTGACTGGGCTTTGCTTAGTCATGTAAATCTGCCTTTTCCAGCTGAGGCGGCTCGTTTGCGACTGATTGGGAACTAAGCGAGGTTTCTCGCCTAGCTCTTCCAAGCCTCAACAATGAATCAATTGGAGAATTGTGCGACAACACCAAGGCTAGTCGCTTGGACAAAACATTACGTCGTGTCACTAGAAGATAATTAAAGCAGGTTGGGAGGCCATTCGTCAGATCAATATACGGTCAATATCTCACTAGCACCTTCAGATCCTCTCCATCCAAGACAATAGAAGTGCAGAGTTTATTCAACCCTGCAAAGGCTTCGTTTTCCTTCAATCCATTCATCGCTTCCCACACAGTGCGGGCAGTAGAGCACACCCTCCGGGTCATACTTTGCCTTTGCTTGACTTAGTCTCCCCCAATTCGATCCGAAAAAGTCATTCTTCCAATTGACGTTGCCCCAGTCAGCCTCATTCATATATGTCCCAGAGCGTGGTGACAGCTTTTCATAAATTGGGACAATTTCGTTTCGTAAATAAGCAAAGGTCTCAACGTTGGATTGCACCTGAGTTCCGTTCATTTGGAGCTCAAAAATGTCCAATATTATGGACTCATGCCAGCCCGGCTGAACAGCAGAAGTTGGATCTGCCTTAACATCTGAGGCGGCTTCGAGCCCATGGTGGACTATAGTGTGAAAGACTGGAGATCCGCCAGAGATTGTTTCTAAAGCCTTGCGCAGGTCTTTTTGGCTTCCCTGCAATGCCTGTGTGTCTAGAAGGCGGGATGCCAGTGCTGAAACACCTCCGACTGGGACATCGTTATCTCGGCGGGAAAAGTAGTAAGCCCAGTAATCTTTATGTGTAGATGAGGTGACAGTGACCTCAACGCCAGTTCCAGACTTGTTGTACTTGGCGATTTCTTCTCTGAAAGGTTGGAAGAGCTTGATGGCCTCTGGTTGCGTTGCTCCGAGTAACGTAAAGGACTGACCATAAAGGTTCGTGTAGGCGGTCGCCCCTATCGGAATGGGTGAGCGAGCAACCCAGTTTCCGTAGCCGGCAAAGCCGACTTTGGAGAGTTTGGGTAGCAGAGAATATACTGTAGCCACAGCATCTAGGAACCTGGATAAAGTAGCCTCTCCTGTCGATCCCACCACAAGATCAATGGTGCTGACTTGTGCCGTGGGATAAGTTTTAACGGTGATCTCAATAACGACGCCGTATGTACCACCACCACCACCACGAATCGCATAAAATAAATCCTTGTTCTCGCACGCGTTCGCTATGACCACCTTCCCCGAAGCCAGTACGACGCGTGCAGACACAACTTGATCAGCACCCATGCCGAAATAGCGCGTGGCTGGACCGTGTCCGCCACCTTGAGTCCAGCCGCCCGTGCTAGAAGGACCCTACGATATGAATCTGTCAGATGATGGTCAGGCTATGGGTGACTTTGAAGTACTAACCACGTTAAGGCCCCCGAGTACTATAACACCCTGCCTTTGTGCTTCGGGGTAGATGTCGGACCATGCGTATACCCCTTTGATGGTCAACGTGCCGCCCTTCCACTTTGTTGTGGGACAAACACTCAACACTGGATTGCCCTTGTGAAACTGGAAACCTTTGCGAAAGTTATGGAGCCAGATGGAAAGACTTCCATAACCGGCTGACCTAGTTGCAGTCAGACTTCGTAACCCTATCTATATGCAAGGACCGGATAGCAAACCTTTGCATAGCATCATGCCCGGTTGATTTGATGACGAGTCTAAGGTTCTTCGCTCGAGCAAATTGGATACTTCGGCTGATATCCTGCTCCGTAGTAACATTGACAGCATAGATGGGAGAGTGGCCGAGTGAACAATTTACGTTTGTCGCCACGTCGCTAGGATCGGGGAGCGGGCACGACTCATTCAAGGGGTATGCGTATCCAAGAGGCTGTGAAAGTTGAAAGGCCGCGCTTGACCAGTTATTCCTAACGACCAGGCATGCTTCCTGATCACTATCAGGGTGAGGGTAGCACGGTTCAGCAACTGGAGAGGTTCCGATCAATTTGCCGCTAATGGAGACGTTGAACCGGGTCCATTCTTTAAAAGACGGCCAGCAGGATTGCTCCGGCGCCTGTCGGAAAGTCAACACATATTTATTGAGGTCTATCGGTGAAAAAAAAAAAAAAAAAAAAGACTTACACATTTGCAGGAGGTAGCTGCCACTGAACCCCAAGCCGAGAGTATAAAGTATAGAAAAAGGAGTTTCATGCTTGCTGAAAGGAGACGGTTTAGATATTCAGGACTAGTGTTGTGCTAGGGTAATAGAGCACTGGGCTGTAAGCCCTCTTTTAGTAGTCCTGGTTCATAACAGTGCATGACGTGAGATTGGCCTTCAAGTATTAAGACCAGCGGAGGATAAGTGGCAGGGATCTCCACTCCTGGTTTCATGGTCAGAAATAATCATGACAGGCAATTCAATGCTGCATTTGCATGTTTCCATAGTGAAACTCGGACATAGAATGGAGACATTGAAAAGTCTAATTGAATTATAACTACGTACTATATTTCTTTACAACAAAACGTCAAAGTATTTTTCTTAGACGAAACTAATAATAAATATCTTATGCACGCAGGGAGAAACGAAGCAATGGACCACTCTTGGCCCCCGTAACATGGTCTCGTAGTAAAAACTCATCTGTACCACCTGGCCCTCCACTGAGGCGCCTTGATGATATGTCATCGTCTGCAGTAGAAAACTCAAATCGATGAATAATATGAGCAATTGTCAAAGAAAGCTCATGGTACGCAAACCCTTTGCCGACACAGCTCCTTGGGCCGCGAGAAAATGGCGAAAAAGCGCTCCTAGCAACCTCTACCGACTTGCTTGTGGAGGAACCCTCACCGACAATCCAGCGTTCAGGGAGATATTTGAAGGGTTCTGAGTGATAGGTGCTGTTATGATGGAGGCTGTAGATACCAGTTCCAACGTCTATACCCGCAGGGAGGCTGAGGGACCCAACATTCATACCACCAGGCCCGATCTCTCGCCACAGAGCTCCCCCTACAGGAGGGGACAGCCGTAGCGTTTCCTCAATACAAGCTCGCAGATAGACACAAGAGCTAAGTTTCGGGCCGATAGTAATGTGTTGGGCATCCTGGAATTCGCTACGAACCTCGCGACACACGCGATCGTAGGCCTGAGGGTTGCGGCTGAGGTAAAACAGAGTCCCAGCTAGGGTTGAGGAAGAAGTATCGGATCCTGTGGCAAGCCATTCATTAGCATCAAGGTTGTGGACTGCGAGATCTGTTCTAGCTTACCGGCAACCACAAGAGTAGCACACTCGGCTCTGATCTCAGACTTGCTCAACTCGTTGCCACCATCAGGATCCTTGGCTGTTTCCAAAAAGGAAAACACGTTTCCGTTATCTGCGAATGAAGCCTTCGATCTGTCACGCAACAGGGATCCGATGAAACCAAGGAACTTGTTTCGACCTACGATAGACTTGGGGAAGAGGTATTTGTCAAGTCTGCCAATAACAAGCAGTGAGGATTGAACGAGGGCACTGATACGAACGTTGGATGCTTCCAAAGCTCGAGTGACAAACCGGTATTTGCTATCTCCCAAAGCGTTGTAAGCCATACCAAATATGACTTCTGACATGACATCAAAGGTAAAGTAGTCGCCTAAAATCCAGATTTAGGCAGTAGACTTGTGGCTGGTTGGGTTACTCACTTTGTAGAGACATATTGACTGACCCTCCCCCTTCACGCGTTGCAATCTCTTCTAGGTTGTCGCATAATGCGTTGACATGCCGTAGTACAATGCTTTGATAAGAGAGCATCCGAGAGTCAGAAAACGCAAGGCTGAGAATCCGTCTCCTTCGGGCATGGTCCGCCTTATGGCGAATTGTCAGAGTATTAGGAGCACTGTGGACGAGGGCCTGGTAGGCTTTAGACTTGATTGTGTTGGCAGCATGAGCATGAATGTCTGTTTTATCATAGTATCAGAATGAGTCCGACAAGTATGAGCCAAGAAAAGCTTGCCTTTCAACGCCGTATTCGTATCGATCAGCAAGCGCGACGGACAGTAGCGCACGATCGAGCCTATTTGGGAATAGTCAATACTCGCCTGGAAAGCGATGATGACTTGTTATACTTGCCATATTTCTGATGGCATCGATACATATCAATATGAAGAGTTCCTCTCCATGCATGATATGCAGCATATAGGCTGGTGATTCGCCCCAAGAAGGGTCCTGGGTAAGAGGCTAGAGGATGGAAAAACAGCTGTTTGATCAAAAAAGCAGATAACTTCGTCACCGAGTATTAGTAAATGTCCTGTGATATAAATGCTCTACAGCAGTACTTACAAGACCGATAACCAGGTATAGGAAAATAATCAAGGGATTAGCGCCATTGAGGAGATCGTGGAGTCTCATTGTGAAGTAGTTTGTTAATAATCCTGGTATAAAGCTTGAAGATGGAACAAGATAAGTGAACACTTTGCAGGCCGTAAACGGACAGGACTATGAGTACCTTCACGAGGAGGTCTTTTGGCTATGCGTCATTGACTGGGCATAAGTCGGCTTACACGAAAAGGTGGCGTGACGTGATATCACGTAAGAGACACCACTGCAATCATTTACGGTGGGCGGTTCTGATAAAGGGAGATACGATGCACCGTATCGACTGAATGTAAATGAATACCCGACTGACAGCCTGAAATCTACTTGCAATCATATCATTAGGACCCTAAGGAATCATAGTTGTCAAAATGAATTTGTTCGCCACATGTTGGACTCCGATGTGGACTCTAGCTGCGTTGACAGTCGGTATTGGAATTCTGTTGGTTGTAGGAGATATTCATACACTTCTGCTACTTGAAAGATGGCTGCTAATCTATATGGCTAGATTCTCATCTGCATCTATCGGCTATTCTTCCATCCATATGCTAAATACCCTGGACCGTTCCTTGCCAGATTAACGAGCTGGTATTCAGTCTATCATGCTTATTATGGCGATCTTCACATCGATATATGGATGTGCCATAACAAATATGGTAAGCGCGGTGGTCTACAATATTCAGCAGTGGTTGACCGAGAGTTTAGGCAACTATGTTCGATACGCTCCGAATAGGATTTTAGTAAACACAACAGAGGGCCTCAAAGGTAACGTGAACATCCACACTATTCTACTCACACGGTGAGCTGATGCTTCTGATCAGAAATATACAGCCAAGGCAAGAATACGCAAAAGGCAAATGCATACCACAAAGTGTCGCTGGTGCCTGGTGTCCACCCTACATTCAGCATGATAGATAACCACGCACACGCTAGACTTCGTAGGCTTGTCGGACAAGGGCTATCTAACTCCCACATTCGTGCCTACGACAGCGAACTAAGGCAGAGCGCTCTTCTTTTTGCCACCAGGCTTGGAGAAAAGTTAGATCGCTTCGAACCTCATGAATTTCATGTTGACCAACGAGGTTGGACAGCTCCAAAGAATGTGGCGTCATGGAGCAACTACTTAACTTTCGATATCATGTCCCATCTTGTGTATGGTACTTCTTACGACCTTCTGACAAACTCGGACGACCACTGGGTAATCGACGGCGTGCTTGGCCAGATGCGTCGCATCAGCTTTCTGACGCTGCTCCCGGAGCTGGAAGATATGAGATTTGACCGCCTCCTGTTTCCGGATGCCCGTAAGAGGGCATACAGGTTCTCCATCAAGAGCAGAGAGATCATGGAAGCAAGAAAAAGTAAAGAGAAGGATTCTGGGGGTCAGGAAGGTAGGGCTGACCTTTTCTCAAAGTTGTTTGCAGCCAAGGACCCAGAAACGGGCGAGAGCCTCTCTGACAAGCAACTGTGGGCCGAGAGCAACTTGATGATTATCGCAGGTGAGGTGCCTGTTTTGTTCCATTTTGCAGAAATGTCATTGACAGAATTAGGATCTGATACTTCATCTACTGGAATTGCGGCAACTTTCTTCTATCTGTCTCGCCACCCAGCAGCATATGAGCGTGTCACGAAGGAGGTCAGGTCTGCAATAACGACTGTTGATGATATCTCCCAGGGCCCGAAGCTACTATCATGCATATACCTACGCGCATGCATTCTCGAGTCAATGCGTCTCAGTCCACCAGCCGGAGGCGTGATGTGGCGTCAAACGATGCCTGGAGGTCTCAGCATTGTAGGTGCCGATACCGAAATCCATGTTCCTGGGGGTTATGAAGTTGGTACAGGCATATATGCTATACATCACAATGAAGAGTACTTCCCCAACCCTTTTGAGTTTCGGCCAGAGCGTTGGCTGCCGGAAGAGGACGGAGAGGACGCCGTACTTAAGGCTCATGCCGCCTTCCACACGTTCTCGCAGGGGCCTCGGGGGTGTCCCGGAAGGAGTCTCGCCATGTTGGAGATTCAGTTTGCATTGGCGGCTGTGATTATAACTTCCGACTTCCGCAAAGCTGAAACTGAATTGGGAGGTGTAGGCGAGGGAACAGGCAAGTTCGCGGGCCAGTATCAGACCTTTTGGGCCTTTACCAGTCTCAAAGACGGTCCGTATATTCAGTTCAAGAGGCTCAAATCTTAATATAGGACTAGGAAACTTCCTTTTAACTCTGCTGCTACATTGGTATTCTGTTGCTTGGCTTGTATACTTTAAAGAACCTCCTCCTTTAGAAAGAAAAAGATAAAATAAAAGTAGAAATTTGCTACTAGACTGGATTACTTAACTTAAGAAGGTGCAGTCTTACTGATACACAGTCTTTTCTCCATCCCTTATAAATTCGAACCCTCCCAGACTCACTTCATCATAGCTTCTTCTTGTTATAACATGAGGATAGCGACCGAGTTTTAGATTAACCTTGCCACAATTATGCAAGCTGCCATTCTCTCATCGTAACATCGTATCTCTTCAATGCGTAGCCCTGCTCGTTGAAGTAATGCGCGCCACTGTATTTCTGACCGCTCTGCTGCATTAAAGAGAGCCATCATAGTCAAGTCTCTCTGCATAACCATCCAATGTGCTCCTTTCTCTGGAAGGATGACTTCGTCAATCAGCAGAGTTGAGGCTGCTGTCATGGCCTCTTTGGTCCGCCGGAGGATCTTTTCACAATCTTCATCTGGCCAATCGTGGAAGATCTGACGAAAATGATAGATACAGGCTCCTGAGAAGATCAGACATCTAGTTCCGCGAAGCTTGAGGACTTATTCTACATACCCTTGATTGGCTGCTCGTCGAAGAAGTCGTAAGCAATATGATCGATGTTCTTTGATCTAAGGACAGCCTCGGCCTCTGGGGGAATATGGGAGAGATCCTCATTAACGATGCGTCCTGGACAAGCTCCCCTACTAGATGCCAAGATAATTGACTGGCCGCCAGTACCGCCACCAACATCAACAAAGACCACATCATTGTCTGATGAGGTGCTGGGAATCCATCTCTGTATACTAATGATATCCTGAGCACAGAACTGGTATGCTGAAAGAGTCTCCATCCAGCGATGGAAGGACTGAAGCTTATGCTCATCCTTTTCAAGCCACGTAAAGAAACTATCTTCATCTGGGAGGGCTAATCGAAAGGCCGACTGGGCCCGTTCATCTCCTTGAGTGCATATCCATTGTGGTAAAGCTTGAAACGTCGGCCCGCCCGAGTCAAAGTACATAGAACAGCCAGCTTTGAAGCCATCCTGTGCAAGCAAACTTCCTCTAGCTGTTCCCTTCCATAATCCATGTCCCTTCTCTTCGATGAGTCTCAATGGACTAACAAGGTAACGGAGCAGACGAGAGAGCAAAACATCGTTGCATGGAGGGGTTGTAGCGACTGCCAACTCCCGAGTACTGTAAGAGCGCTCCTCCTGACTCAGGATAGAAAATAGATCGAGCTGAATGGCGCATCGGACCACCGCGTGATCAAGTGTGAGAAAGGCATGCTTGCGTGCGGTCTCAATAGGGGTCTCCAAAGACGCTATCACCTCTTGACAAGCGGCTATCAATCGCTCTCTAGTATCATTGTCGTGGGCTACCGGGTTCCGCAGGTAGTCCGCAAGTAGAGATGCGTCTTGTGTATTTTTGGCCATTAGTAATACCTCGGGGGTTGTAGGTCAGATGCAAATGACACAAACAGCTAGCCATGGCTTCCAAGTTGATGAACTGTCAAAAGCAGGGGCGAATTACTGCCTGAACCGTTTCGCTAAGGCAAGTACCACTGCTCACCCTATGGTAAGATGCTGAGTGGTACTTGCATGTCAGCAAGCGGGTTTAGTGGAGACAGATCCACATAAGCTGACAAGATGGATAACAATCCTACATTGCGTAATAAGTTACTTACAGTCAGCATAAAGTGGCAGAGAAGATTTAGGTAAGAAAATGCTGGAATTATCATAACAAAGACAGTAAATCGATAAGTTTTCAAAGTCGCGCAAAGTTAAACAGTAAGATTCGATATGGGATTTTCGTAAGCTGATGTGATAAAACAACACTAGACATATGTTATGTAATAGTTAAAGAAAAGTGCTGAGATAACTTAATACGAATCGACAGTAATCTTACTTAATGCTAAAAGGATGTTATACATACTCTATGTAAAGGCAATCGCGATTTTCTATCTAAGTAACTATTGCAAGTCTATGCTCTAGGGTTGTTAAAGTGTTTTTATAACACCTTGTATTTATTATAGTAATAAAGTATAGAGGGGTATTGCTCTCGTTGCGGACCTTGTATTCCGGTATAAGCTTCTGGTCCTGTTGACGGGCCAGTCTTGTGGCTCCACTGAGACTTTAGCACTGTTCTTTCTACTGTTTATCCACTGATCCTCTTACTTATAATTGCCTCTTACTTTCGTAATAACACAATCAGAAGCAAAAGTAGTAGGGTATTGTAAAATACGTAGTCTCTACTAAATGTAAGAATATTTTAAATTAAATATGCTGGGATATGAAATATATAAGAAATAGAAAGAGAAAGCGACATCTTAAAATCGTCACTTCCAGCTTTTGCCCGCTCTATCAAACCCCTTCGCGACTTATTATGCCTTAGCGACATTTTCCTGCCTTAGTAATATCTCGCAGTCTCTTCGATTATTACAGCGATGCTTGCTGCAGACTCAATCAGTATCGAAAGTTGTGGTTGTTTCCGTTGATGGAGATGGTCAACGATGTGCCTCTTTATCTCATCTATCACGCCGTGAAGTCTGCCCGTTGTAAGAGCATGTGCATCGAAAACCTTGCGTAATGCCTTTGCGTAATGATCAACGTGGTCGAACTTTATGTCATACACTGTTCTCAGATGTGTATGTAGCATCGAGCTTGCCTTCTCGTAAGTTGAACGGAGACGGCACCTTTCCATATCATCGACGCCGACTTGGTTCAGAAGCGAAGCCCACCCCTTGATGAAACAGTCCATCGCTCCTCGAAGAATCTCCACAGGAGGAGATTGATTTAATTGGCGACTGTAACCAGTAGGTGTCTGTTCGAAACGACTATGGTTGGTCAAGTCATTCTGAATTTCAACAATCTTGTCAAGCAAGTCTTCCCAATGCTGGGCTCCATCCACTGACGAAACCAAACGGCCAATTACCATCTCATTCAGCAACGAGTTGGTCATATAACAGCCATTGTGCACTGTTTCGAATACATCTTGAGCCTGACGCCCTGCGCGGTAAATCAAGACCTTTTCTCCACCGGGGTGGAAGCGGGGAACCGCACTGATATCATAAACTAGGTCACCGAGAGCAATCCAAAGATCTCCCGGGGAGTTGTGTAGGGTTAATTCTGCTTTAGTTACCGGCCGTAGAAGGGGTTTATCCAAAGGACCTTCGACGGAGGCAGCGACGTGTAGCCTCAGATTGGGCAGTCTAGAGGTCACTATTGGGCAAAGTCTCGATGATGTAGCAACCTCTGTCCTAGTATTGCTCTGGGAGAGACAATCAACGACGCCAAGTGCAAAGGATGAAGAGCCACACACATACGTAGTTGAGGGGTTACTTGAAAGGGCGAGCCCGAGATGAGCAGTGACTCTCCCTGTAAAAGCCTTCAGTCTCCTCGAAAGGAGTTTCTGAAAATCCCCGGGTGCAGGCTTAGAAAGTGCAACGACAACCTTTAAATGGTCACTGAAGGAGCTTGAGATCTTTTGAAGCTGGCTGGCATAAGCAAGCATATTGTAGTCGCGAGCTCCAACAAAAAGTTTATAAGTACCCACGAGCTGATCCTGCCATGCGAGCCACGCCAGAAAGACGCCAACGGCACCGCCCTGGGCAATAAATAAAGTCTGCTCGTCAGGCGAAGTGTTACCAGCGATACGGAAGTGGGGGGCCGGTTTGATCATGACTCGTGTTGGAAATCCGCTTCTTTGGTTACACAGGAAGGACGAGACTTCTCCCTTGTTCCTAACGCAGATCTCAACGGAACCCACAGCCTGGCATATTTGGCCTTTCGTCTTAGACGTCTTTCGCCGGGCGAATGCATGAGTGATGGAGTATGTGCGGACATGCCATTCCCCTTGTTCAACTTCAACCGCAATATTCAAACTGTCTCCAGGACTAACAGCAAGTGGGGTGGAAAACACAAGTTGAATTCGAGCTGCTTCCACCTGGCCCCCCTCGCCACGTAGTAGAGGCGTTGACCAGGCAAATGCATCCACCTGGGGATTAGCTGCGTCTTCTCCAAACCGCACATCGATGGCGGCACTCAATGTCATAGCAATGTGCCTTTCTGGCGATGAAGCATTCTGTGTTCCCGAAGACGTAGCTTGTTGACCAGCTCGTAGAGCTAAAGCGATACGCATAGCCTTCTTGCGGTGCATCTCGTAAAGGTCATAGCGGATTTGTTCCATAGCCTTGAAAGCTTGCGTAAGTTCGTAGTTTGCCTCTCCTGAGTTGATAAAGTCCCTTATTGATGGAGCGGTCGCTAAATCGTTGATAAGGGCGCGGATGTTTGGGGGGAAGAAGCGCGACCGAAAGTCAAGCTCTTCAAGAAGAGCAGCTTGGTTGACATTATCTGCCCTTCCGCAAAGAGCGTCCATCATCCGGAACATGGGACAATCTGCACCACCTGCACCGATGGTACAGAAGCCAACGCCCTTTGAGAGCTTTGCAAACGTCAGGCCCCAGATTGGCTCATCAATCACCATGGAAAAGAGTTCATCCCGAGCCATAGCCATAGCTACTTGAAGATCGGCATATGCAAGGCATAGAATGTCAGAGGTTGAGGAAAGGGTTCGGTGAAGTATCGGCATGCGCTGCAACCATGAAAGCCCACTGAAACGCTCAAAGATCTCCTGTACGCTTCTTTGAGTTCCGTTTGTGCGCGTAACCTCGTGAAGGCGCCCGAATTCTAGGTGACTGTCCGCGTCGTGGTAGTCACCTTGAATGAACCAGTCCCCTCGGCTTGTCCGGTATAGAAGGTTCACCATGTCTTGCCTTTCTCCAGATAAATCTAATCCGCGAGACCGGGCCAGGCTAGCCTCATCGATCATTCCCTTTGCCATAGTAAGTGCCGATAGAGCCATCCGACCGGGGTCGACTGACTGAAGGTTTCGGGCATTAATGGAGCAAAGCAATGTAGCTCGTAGCTCCGGTTGTTGAAGTATTTGAATAACAAACTTGTGATTTTCCAGCTGCTCGGGCGTCAATAGAGTGCATTCCCTGGGCCAGTGATATACTTGCTCCAGTGTCGTTAAATACACACTGAACGCTGAGCAAGCTTCGAAATCGTTCATCGATAATGCTGTCATGGCCACGAGGGTCTCATGGCCCAATTTGGAGCTTAGAGATTCTATGAGCCGGCGTTGTTGGCCAACAAGAACCGCTCGCCCGAGATTGTTCATAGTTTTGTGGACCAAGATATAGAGGTCTCGACCTAGTCCTCGAGGAATCCTAGCCGCGAGTGCTCGGAATCTTGGCACGGGTGCCAGTTTCCCAGGCTGAATAAATTCCATAGTAGTTTCAATAAGTACAGAGATGCTGCCAAGTTGATGCAAACAAAATATCCTTGGTTAAAAGCTGGTCTTTTGGACTGCAATGGCTAGTTGAGGTACGTAACACTCGGTGAACTGCTTATGAGGTGTTGTTTTTGTTGGACAGGCTACCATGTTATACGTGTCTTGGATCTGTTGCCTCTTTTATTAAAATGGCGTGCACGCTCTGGAATCCCTACTGGCCCAAATGACGTGAGATGGGGTAATCCTTAAGTCCGCTGGGTGACTTCCATCAGGTACCGGAATGTGCTGATCTGGAGAGATACTGTCCAGTAATCTTCACTCCATTCGCTTGTAGATGACTACATGGCGACTGATACTACTACCAAATACTCGAACATCATTTGCACAATGAAGCTACAGCTGATAAATCATAGAATATGGGGAACCATATGTGGAAATACAAAGATAGTAACAACTCCCAACATCAAAGCTGATACTCCTGTCCAACGAAAATACTATTCGCAGAAGTGAATTCATCCTGAGAGGCCATTGTGGATCTTAAAATCGTGCAGTCGGATCGAGCAGTGCAGCAAGATCGTCATGAACTGCATAAGGGGCTTGTGTCTTGATACAGGCTGATACCATATCATCACGCACCATAGCCTCGGATAAGCGGCGACAAGCCTTTCTCCACCTCTGATCTCTCTTGCCAATGTAAGCATTGTATCTCTCCCTGCCAACCGTGGCGAGGAGATAACGCGGGTGCACAATGAGTGCCTGTGCGCCTTTCTGGCCAAAGCCGAACGAAGTAACCGAGCAGGCCTTTACACATTGCGTCTGCACAGTGGTATTCGGAAAGACAAGATAATGATGTTCGCGAAGTTTCTCTTCAACATTATCGGCGTTCCTATTACCAGGAATCAAGCCCGAGCTCATCATTTGCAGACAGCCATTGATCATCCAGGAGCCCGCGGCGCCCTTGGAATGTCCTGTCAACCACTTTTGACAAACACAAGGAAGTAGGTTGCCTCTACGCCTACCCAGATGCATCATTTGTTCCTGTATCACCATAGGTTCATTGAGGTCATTCTGAACAGTTGACGTGCCATGGAGAGATGCGACCGAGATATCGTCAATGCTCAGCCCCCATACGGACAAGGAGCCTCGTATAGGAGAGATACTGCCTGTCTCCTGGCTTACCCAGAACTGGTTCCCAAGACTGGAAGTAGCTTCAGCATCTTGCTTTCGTGCCTCTTCTCTGATGAGCTTCTCTCTGCTCTCTCTATATGCTTCTAGGTCGCCAGCACTGGTTGTCTCTCGGAGAAAGGTCAACTCAGTATTGAGGATATCGAGATAGTCCGAGGCATTGTGATGTATCTGTGTTCGTCGTAGCTGAAGGAGCCTCCTCCTGTATTGGATGTCTAACAGTGGGCTGGGTATCGTCGACTTCTCCCGTGCATTCGTTAACACACCTTTGCCTGGGGCAGGAACCGATCGTCCTGCTTTGTCTGCTGCCATGTTTGCGTATGCCACAATCCCAAAGATTGGTAGTCCCATCTCAAGTGCTAGTTCCGCCGATGTGAGCACTTGAACGCCGCATCCTTGAGACTCAACAAAGCCGCTCCTTGACGATGCTGTTGGCCTTGACATCTCCTTCGGGGTCCTTCCAGCGGCGAACTCGGCGTCGGTATCACACGTAGCCTTCATACTGCCAAACTCAAATGACACATCTTCAACAAAATCTTCGACGCCACCAACAAGACAGACCTTGGCCTTTTTGAGCATAATGAGATCGCAGCCTGTATCTAGAGACTCAAGTGATGTGGCACATGCTCCTACGGGAGTTCTGATGGGACCGGCAGACGAGCTCAGTAACATGTTGATCCAGGCTCCAGTTGTATTGACAAAGGTCTCTTGTAAAATATCGCCTTTGACTGACTTGTCGATGTACCGATCTCGATGCATTTTCCTCAGCGAGGATAACCCACCCATGCTCGAACCTAGACAATTCCCAAACTCAGACACGTGGATATGCTGATAAAACTCATAAGGGTCGATTATTCCAGAACACATAAGTGCCTCGACAGTGCAAACAAGAGAGAAGAGAGTAACAGGATCAACCTGTTCAATTATATCGTCCGATATTCCGTATCGCTTGGCCGTCCAGCCTGCAGGAATCTGGCCAGCCACAGTGCGATTGAAGCGTGATGAGCGTGGTACCATAATGGTGGCACCGGCCCTCAGCTGAACCTGGCAACTTCCCGTTGCATCTTTCGTGATAGTGACTTTGTTGCCGTGCTGACGTGCAAGAGTCTCGGCTGTCTCAAGAGAGGCTTCAAACGGAGCGAGGTCACGTTGAAGAGCCAGTTCGATCAAAGATTCTTTGTTGTGCGGGTCGTACCCATTGTCGCAGTTTTCAGGCTCGATCTTGCGAATACCCGAGTGCATAGCAATAAACTCCAGGTATTTCGCTGGAATCTCATCGTCGCTCACGGGCTCAGATGTTTTAGCATCCACCCATCCAGAGAAATGGTTTCCAGCCCTGTCGACACCTGTATGATGCTTGATCAGGTTCATCAACCAAGCCATCTCGACACATCCTTCAAGAGAAAATGTGCCGCTGTCTTCCACCTCCCATCTCGTTCTGCTATTACCGTGAGGACCCAATTCAGCGAAACCTGTGATAACAACCACTCGGCTCAAGTCCACCATTCCATCTAAAGACGTCGCCAGCGGTGCAATATCCTTTTCATAGTCCAGAGTCTGCGGAAGCGGGAGCTGGATATTGGCCCTGGCCCTGACACGCTTGTTACTTGAAGGATGTGTGGAGACCTTATTTCCTGTGACACATGTAATGTCTCGGCGGATTTCCTGTGTTGTGAGCTTTTGCAGATCTGCATAAGCGTGGAGCTCCCGGCGAGCTTTTGTCAATCTTTCCTTGAAGTCCTGGACCTTACCAAGGCCCCCACCCATGTCAACAACAAGAGGGATCTCTTGGCATGCTGCATTCAATTTCCCACCCATGAGAGAAACGAGATTTGACCCCATCTCTGCGGCTGAAAATGTCCGTACGCCGAAGGATTCAACAGCCTGCGCTACAACGTCGTTATTGTCCATGAGACTAGTTCCACGGGTCCAGCCAATAATGACGCCCATCAAAGAAAGGTAGGTACCCCAAGACTCAGAGGCCCATTTATGGAGAAGCGCCTCGAGAGATCTTTTGGATTCTGAGTACAGCCCATCGTTACCCATGAGGCCATGATTGGGCGATAGTGGAAGGACAACTGTAGCTGGCCTGGTGATGATGTCTCGCTGTCTCTTGTAACTTGCTACGGCACCAAGAAGGCGTACAAGATTCGTCAACATAGCCCGATGGGCAATCTCAGACTTGGAGTCTATGTCTTCGATTCCTCGGCCATTTTCAAAAATGGCAGCAAATGGCACTATGAAGTCGAGGTCCCAAGCTCCATCCGTGTACATGTGCTTGACCAGATTTTGCACGTCGCCGAAGCTTCCTTGATTGAAAGGTAAAAGACGAAGAACCGAACCCTTGGAACCATGCCGGGCATAAATGCTCTGGAACATAGTAGTTACTTCGTCTGAGAAACTACTAGTCGTGACTGTGACTCTAGCTCCGCCTGAAAGGAGATAACGGAGAATGTGGTTGCCAATGGAATGCTTTCCAGCTCCAGTAAGCAGGACATTTCTTCCACTGAACGTAAATCCCGAGTGTTTGCCATGTTCGAGGTCGCAAGCTAGTACCTCACTATGGCTGTGCGAGTAGTTGATAGCAGTACCATCGACACAGCTGACAGGAAAGAGTCGAAACTCGTCTTGGTGAACAGAATGACAGTCTTTCGTTGCGTCTTTCTTTGCGGAGCCCACAATGCGAGTAATCTCGCTGAACACGAGGCTGCCATCGCGACCGATTGTCGTCAAAGGAGCCATTCCAGGTGTCAGGTTGACGAATAGTGGTTGCCGATCCAGACATTCAAAACAGACTCGGCGCAAGAGCTTCATTGCTTGCGTTACCTCAGGCTCTGTGGAAGGATTCTTTTCAACCTGTGAGATAATAAAGTCCAGCTGTTCCACGCTTCGGTCACAAGCTCGATTGACGATACTCATCGACAGCTGTTCCAAGGCCTTAATACTGGATGCTCGTGTCAAATTTTGCGGTTGGAAGAGGGTTAAAATGTCCTGGGCATTCCAGTTCCAAAATGACTCATATACACGCTGCTTCCTGGCGTCAAATATCGGCATTATGCCTTTTGCGTAGTCGTCTCCATGCTCAGCTAGCCACATATCGAGTGTCTTTGTGGTCGTATCCTCCGGTCCTCCCCTCACTTCGTCTGAGGTTTGCGTGCTTCCTCCAACATGTCCATTCAAGACATTCATGATGTCGCGAAGTAAGGAATCGTTATGTTCTTTTGCCAATTGTAACGCCTGCGCGCTCACAGCTGGCTCGTCAGATTGCCCGGAACTAAGAGATGGTAGAGCGAGCTTCTCCTTTGCAAAGTATGTCGCTGCAATTTCATCTAAGAATATCCTCGCATCATTGGAGCTCGCTAGGCGACTTCCAGGTTGTTTGGCAGCTGCGAGCAAAAGCACAGCATCCTGACGCTTCCGGCCAAGTCCCCATTTCTCCTGCAAATGCTGCCGGACTTTTGACTGAGTATAGTCTCCAGGGAACTTTGAAGATAACATCTTGGAGACAAGAGACGTGGTGACTTTTCCAAGTTGTCCCGGGTGGTTTGTGCTGAGGGCTTCGCAAAGTGCACCCAAGGGAACTTCTTCAGGCTTGTCCGGAACAGCATTGGTAAATTCGGCAAGTAAGTCTCCAACAATTTCATTCGAGAGGGTGGAGCGGCCTTTTGTAGTCAGCAAAGCTCAGCTCTATTGTCTCATGGAATCGAGTGTGCTATCTGACACGTACCTCCTGCGAGATGGCTGATAGTGCCCGTCATTTGAATAGATTCAGGGTTCTTCTTCAATTTCGGAGCCAATATGCTCAACAATATAGCTGATACTGGCACATCTGCGTCGCCTATCTCCACAGCCGCGCGTGCCGGAGTTGTGGAGACTGGCTGTGGCCGTTGTAGTTTCGCGGCGGTATCTTCGCAAGGTTGAACATCTGCAGAAGCCATTGGCTCGGATTCCTGAGCTTCTTCGACAGCCTCGTGTTTGTAGTAAATCTCGGCGGTATCTTTTTGAGGTGCTAAAATCTGCCGGTTGATATTACGAGCCTGGTCGCTATCGGCGAACTTTGCTTCAGTTGTCCTCTTCATCATGTTGGTTAAAATGGGAGAGGGCCCAACTTCGATGATTCTCTCAGCGTTCACCTCTCCTAAAATCACATCTTGAGTTTCAACCCTATACAATTTTGTCTCAGTCAGTAATCGGCTCAGAGCCAACTTTCGATGTAACATGGTGTATCAAGTCAACTGACCATCTTACTGGATACGCAAATTGATGCCTATAGTAAAACACCGATTAGTTTTTATATGGGTCAGTAGCTAGCCACGGACACACATACGCTAAGAGTTCTACAAGGAGCGTATGCGCTAGCTCCTGCTCCACGTCTGGATGCATGGCTGGCTGCAAATAATACAAGGATGTATACAACACTAATCAAAAACAATTCGATTGCAATTTGAGGTAACGAATAATGTAATGAACAATCAGAGGCTTCACATCTTCAATACACTCTGTGATAGAAAGAAGCTTTAACCGTCAGTTTAGGAGTTCCATGTGACTCAGGGTCTCACTGAAGACATTAAAGAAAGGCATGGGTTAAGCTGACTACTGGATCTGCATGTTCACATCAGCATACAAATACAATGATAACGTCATAATCCATAATACACCTACAACAAGGTTTTGTTGACTACAAAAAAAGCGAATACAGCAGTAATTATCGTTTCTAGATACCTAAAATGTAGCTTCAACCTATTCTTGAGATTATTTTTAACATACTGAAAGCTCAAAGCCTGCTCTTCGATTGGCAAAATGTCCGTCCCATTACCAAATCCGGATTTTGGTACGTATAGCCCCGGCTTAACTTACCTATCGACTAAATTAAAATTAGCATGGGACAAATACGAAAGCAAAGTGAACCCAGGTAAGTCACAGATCGGCCAGCTGAATCACCCCGGCTACATCCAGTCAATAAAGTCTATTCCGTAGTGACTGCAAGGCTAATTCAGCTTATGGTTAGTCAATGGACATGTAGAATGTATCTATAGCTCCATAACAGAATCGTGGTCTGAACCGAGATTTGTAAAAAGACCATTTCTTCAAGTCCATGGACTGGCGCCAGGGCTTAACTACGGTGAGTAGCTACTTGTTCTTTGAAATACCCGATTTAATACTTTCCAGGACAACAAGCCTTTGAAGGACTCTTGGGTTAGTATCAGAAGTCCTTTCTAGTTGGAATATTGGAATTGACTTCTCTCAGCACACAGGACTGCTGATAATAATATCTTGATATTCCGACCAACGTCACACGCAGCGCGCTTGATACACTCAGCGTCGATAGTTAGCATGCCGCCAGTCCCCGAAAACCTATTTCTTGACTGCGTTCATATGGTAGTAGCCAAGAATGCGGAGTTTGTTCCCCCACATGGCTTCGCTGGTAATATGTATATCCGGCCTCTGCAATTTGGTTCCAGTGCCCAAATAGGCCTGGATCTGCCTGATGAATTCACATTCTGTGTCTATGTGCAGCCTCACCCACCACTGCACGGACATGCGCCATTGACAGCACTCGTTGCTGAGGATTTTGACCGAGCGGCTACTCGTGGAACTGGAAATTCCAAAGTCGGAGGGAATTACGGCCCTGTTCTCAAGTGGTCGAGAGAAGCGAAAAAGCTGGAGAACGGTGGATGGGGGGTACTGCTTCATCTAGACAGCAAGACGCAATCTTATGTGGATGAATTCAGCACAGCAGCTCTGATTGGTATCGTGGAATCCAAGAACGATGAAGCGCCCACTCTCGTCGTCGCCCACAGTGATGCAGTGATCAACAGCATCACAGCGGATTCAGTAGCTAAAATCGGCCAATCGTTTGGCTGGAAGGTTGAGAAGCGAATGGTGAGTGGATATCATTTCGCTTTTGAAATAGCCGATTCACTAACCTGACACCAGGTGAAGCTTGATGAGCTCTCCACCTTTTGCGAAGTGTTTGCTGTCGGGACAGCGGCAACTATCAGACCGTGCTCTCTGATCTACCACAAATCTACAAATAGAAAGTTCACGTTTGTTGCAAATGGTTCATACTACACAAGGCTATGGAACGCTTTGAACAAGATTCAAACAGGAGAAAGCGAGGACACGTTTCAATGGTGCCAAGAGTTGAGGTATGAAGTGTGGAAGAGCGACGAATGAGGTGGATCAAAGCTTCTAGTATGCTCTGGACTTTGGCTTGGCAAAGTCTTGGGTTCCGCCCGCTTCTCCAGACATTTAGGGTAGGTATTCGCATCAATCATCAATGATGGCAGAATCTACTACAAGGGCATGTTTCAAGCATATCAATGTATGAGCGTAAAGATGATAAATACTCAGAATATGCATGCATTGTCATCAACTTTTGTAGCATTACATGTAGCTGACCTTTACCGCCAATCTTTTCTTCACCTGTCAAATCTGACCTCAGACTTGGCAATGCGTGTGGAGTGCCAATGTTATTGCGTGATGAGACATCCTTCGCAGACCAGTGCACCGCTGCGACACAGTCACATAGACTTGTACAGTAAGCATGATTTCCCTTACATGACCACATGAGCTTACCTAATACGATTAGACAGTCCTATACAAGCCACAGTCCCACTCGGTCTAACCAAACATTAAACCTCATCTCAACAGTGATCGCTTACTGTACCCAATCAGTACCCCCCACCATTTCATTGTTAAATTTCAAGTTTACACTAAACTTCCATCAGGATGCCGTGCTCTACTACCAAAGAAACAACAGCCTGTACCTTCATTGGGGGAGGTGTTCTGGCGCGTTGCATAATAGACGGTCTGCTTGACAATAAGCATGACTCCGACATTGTGATGCGTGTCACAGGGCGCAGGCCCGATCATGTAAAGGATCTTGCTGCCCGTTATCCCTCGCTTGTCGTGTCACTCGGCAACCGCGTGCCAATCCTGTGGGATAAGCCTTGGCATAAGCTTGAGAAAACTCCTACCGCGCATGTCATTCTCATCTGCACTCAGCCATGGGCCACCAGGGATGTATGCGAGGATATCCAATACGTTTATTCACGTTGGCACATGCACCCAAAACCAACAATTGTGACCATGTGTCCTGGCATTACGACCTCACAGCTCGAAAGTTGGCTTCCTGAGGGGGCCTCAATCGTGAGGACCATGCCCAACACTCCCGTGGCAGTGAGACAAGGGGCCACAGCCATGTTTGCAAACAAGGCTGCGACGGCTCAACAGGTGACCCTTGTCGCCGATCTTTTCCGGTCCGTGTCTCCGCAAGTTAGTCTTGTTAGCCAAGAGAGCGGTATTGATGTTGCCGCTTCCATCTCGGGGTAAGTCGTACCGCTCCCAAAAAAAGTACTCGCCGCACGCTTTTGTTCTGTACTAACTGCAGCTAAGATCTAGCCCTGCTTACCTGTTCAAATTACTCTCCGCTCTTGTTGAAGCAGGGGTCTCACACGGACTAGGACCTGATACAGCTGCAGCTTTGGTGAAACAGTCGGGTCTAGGAGCTGCTATTCAAGCCATACAGGACGGAAGATCTCTTCAATCACTTATCGAGGATGTTTGTGTTCCTGGAGGTAGCACTGAGAAGGCTATGGCCAGATTGGAACAGGGGGCTTTCTCTGCCCTGGTAACGGCAGCGGTAGAAAAGAGCCTTGCTGCAAACAGGGCCATGGGAAAAGATGAGATGACGAAGGTTCAGTCTCATGTCTGATTAACTATCGCTGATACTCAATGTCTGTTCTTACTCGCATCCAATGGTAACATCTGCCCCATGATGAAGCAAAATCTTCAAAATTTCAACACGCTCCATAACAACGCACAAATGCACCGGTGTCATGTTTTCTCCGTCCCTAGAATTGATGCAACGATGGAGCAACCCTTGATCCGCTGCTGAACTGGCATTTCGATCCTTCTCTTGGCAACATTCAAGCAACAAGTTCACCATGCCCTCGTTGTCTCCTTCCACAGCCATATGCAATGCAGTCATCCCAGCTTTATCTGTCGCCATGACATTAGCCCCAAGCTCAAGAAGGGACTGAGCTATTTTAGCATCGCCTCTTTGCACGGCATAGTGCAGGTTAGTCTTCCCGTGCACGTCGGGGACGTCGATCTTGGCTCCCGATCCAATCAGAAGCCTTGCAATGTCTAGCTTACCCCGGGAGATTGCAGTCATTACGGGCGTCTTTGACTCTAGGGATGATCTGACCGGGTAAAAGCTGTCGCGGTGTTTGGTCCGATTGGTGATATCCAAAGCCAAAGGGGCCACTGTGGCTGGAGGCGGCATTTCACTAGCGACAGCGGGCTCGGGCCGTGAAGGTGGTCGCGGTTGTGGAGCCGTAGTTGCAGGGGCAGGGGCAGGGGCAGGGGCAGGGTTACTGGCCTCTGGGCTTACTGTCCTAGCCTGAGAGTGACAGGTAGAAGATTCACCCGTCAGTGACATGGCGGCTGTCCAGTCCATCTGTGGATCGATCCAATCATCGCCTGGCGTAAACATTCCGAGATCCAGATCCACAACATCGCCATCACCGCTGTCAGCAGCAATGTCAGCAGCAGTGTCAGCAAGCATAGGATAAGCTCCTGATTGAGTGATATCGTTGCCCTGTTCGTCGTGTTCTCTTACTCCTGGAGCTTGTTGGGAGTTCAAAGCGGCCGAAAGCTCCCTGAGTTCTTGGCTCTCGGATTGCAAAGCAGTAAGCCAGCGCCTCCCCTTGGAAGTCACTGCCGACCTGATCTGTGGTGGGAGGTCGTAGAGGATGGACTCTGCTATCTCGACGCGTAATTTCTGTCTGCTTCCTGCCCAGGACTATCAGCTCGATCACTCACTCAGAATACATTGACTCACTATAGTTCCTCTGAGCTACCCGGTTCTGAGCTTTCCGTCGCTCATTGGCATCAGTAATGGTGGACCAGTCTTCGGCTGGTGGGGACATGGTAGGCTGGACTGTTTCAAAAGCAGGTGGATAACCTTAAATCATGTGGGTTATTTTCTGATGCGATGGTTACCTGAAACAACAGGACATTTCACGTCACACTGAGGCCTTGTAGTTATGGCTATATATGTTGGATTACATATTGCTGAAAAAGAAGGTGGTATCATGCTCGTATGATCATGCAACATTTATGCACTATTACACCTGGTCGGGTAAGAGAAAGTAGAGGAGGAAACAGGCTGCAAATAAGCACCGCCCAACTGCATTCTAAGCAAGTAGTAGCAATACTAATAATAGACATTAGGTTCTTTCCAAGTGACAGAGTACCCCAGAGTCTCAGTACTTAGAATAGTATAAGGTTTTGATTATGTTAAATCCTGTCTAGTCCCATTTTACACCAATTGCCCATACGATAACATAAGTAGAAGCATACTCTATTTGAAGTAATCATGTCCAGCCGGCCGCCTTACTTACTGGACCTTCCGTCTAGAGTCAATAGGCCATATCTCTTCGAAATTTCAATCAATAAAAAGACTTTGACTATAACTTCTTAGGACTGCATGAGTCCAATCCATCCTACGTGCCAAGTCTACTAATTCAGGCTAATAAGCAGCTTGATATGGCAACTTTCAACACCATAGGTAACTCAAGTCATAAGCATTGACATTTGTTCTTATGACTTAGGTGGCAGCGGCGAGACAGGCCACTCATACTCTCTTCTAAAGAGTGATGTAAAGGTCCATTCACCAGACCCAACCTCCTTTACTTCTCCCCTTTCCAAACCAGGTAGAACTATCTCAGCGATAGTATTTGCCGGAACCACAGCTTTAATAACAAATTCTTCTTGATCTCCGTTAACGACCCTCGTTACCCACTTGAACGAAATTGTGCCTTGAGGAGAAACATGCGACGCAGAAGCTCGAGAAAAGGTAGCGCCAATGGCGGGGGAAATACGAACCTTCCTCCATCCGGGCTCAAGTCTCTGCAGACCAGCAACTCTTTCATACATGAATTTTGCTATAGCCCCAAAGGCGTAGTGGTTAAATGAGGTCATTTCTCCCGGGTTGATAGAGCCGTCAGGCAACATGCTGTCCCACCTCTCCCAGACTGTAGTTGCACCCATAGTTACTGGGTATAGCCACGATGGGCAGCCTTTCTCAAGCAGCATCGCATATGCGACTTGGACATGACCTGTGGATGCAAGGGCTTCACAAAGGAATGGCGTGGCGGCAAATACTGTTCCGACTTTGAACTCGTTCTTTCGTATGAGCTCAACGAGACGATCCCCAGCTCGCACTTGTTGCGCTGGGTCGAGGAGGTTAAGACAAATAGCCAGTGCATATGCGGCTTATGAATCTGAGGTAATGCGTCCTCGAGGTGTGACGTATTCTTGCTGGAACTCAACTCGTGTGGCATGGTAGTCCTTATTGAATGTCAGTTGTTCATCGTTTCGCCCCAGCACGCCACATATCTTGCTCATGAGATCTAGGCTTTGTAGCAAGAACATATTTGACACCATTTTGGCGTCTGTTGCACCTTTGCATGGCTGATCCGGTGGCGCTGCTGGGTCTAGCCAATCCTACTCTGACATTAGCATTACAAACTAAGAAATGTCTTGTGACGAACTCACCCCGAGTTGAAAGGGTTTGGGATCCCATAGTCCAGACTCCATCCGAGGGAGCACCTTCATCCACTTCATCATGCTGTCATACTGCTGAGCCAAGATGGTTTTATCTCCACTCTCTTGATAAAGGGCCCATGGTGCTATGATCGTGACATCGTGCCAAATGGCGCAGGGCACTCTTCTGCACCAAATGGGATCTGGGAGAGTGGCATTTAGACTGACCATTGGGGGAACGCCACCGAGAACATATTGATCATGTGCAACATCGATCAGCCAATTTTTCAGTATGCCAAAGCAATCATAAATGAGACACGCAGTAGGGCCAAAGAGAGACAAATCTCCAGTCCAACCGAGTCGTTCATCTCTCTGAGGACAATCAGTCGGTACCGAAAGGAAGTTTCCTCTCATACCCCAGACGATATTCCGATATAATTGGTTTAGTAGCGGGTCCGAGCATGAGAAGTGACCAGCGGGTTTCATGTTAGTGTGGCACACGACAGCTTCGACACAGGACAGATTAAAGGGACCTGGCCAATCATCAATCTGGGCGTACCGAAATCCATGAAAAGTGAATCTTGGTTCCCAACAAAGCTCGGTTTCTGAATGTTTCAGGGTGATCTCATCCTTCGCTTGGCATATTCTCAAGGGTCGAATACCAAGCTCTTTATTCTCCATGACTTCGGCATGTTGAAGTGTAATCTTGTGTCCATCATGCCCTTTGATACCAGATAGACGCAAATATCCGACGAGATTTTGACCAAAATCAAGAACCCTTTTCCCAGTTGGTGTCGTAATCTCTTTGACAGGATGTATGATTTCGATCCGACGCACTGGTTCTGCAAAACCGGCCACGAGTTGTGTAGATGCAGGTGGGAATGCAAGCGTCTGTACATCTGCCCAACCTTCTAGGAGACTTTCTTGACTCGTCACCGATGACCAATTTGGCACCTCCATCATCATGTTATACTTTTCTCCATCATATATCTCTGCTAGCCGAGTTGGGCCTTTCATAACCTTCCATGAGACATCGCTGTCTATTCTGCAAGTCTGCCCATCAGCGTAAGTGACTTCCAACTGAGCAAGGAGAGCAGTATGGGGACCCCATATGTGTCTGTGTCCGCCCTCAAACCCAATACGGCCACAGAACCATCCCTCTGCAACTCATATTCTGATGCAATTTGAACCCTTGACTAGTTGCGAAATAATATCATAAGTCTGATACTGGAGTCGCCCATCATAAGATGTCCATCCTGGAGCGAGGAAATGATCGCCGACGCGTTCCCCATTGATCTCAGCTTCATAGACTCCTTGGGCGGTGATATAGAGTTGCGCTTTGACGGGCGAATCGCGAAGAACAAATTGCCTGCGGAACAAATCCTCAGGGCCAGCTTCTATCGTTTCTGAAGCCCATGGGGCGGCGATGCGTTCACAGGTCCAGTCTGAACAATGTAATAGTCCTACTTCAAGATGGGCAGGTTCGCTCCAAAGACTTTTCTTGTCGTGGTCGTCCCAGGCACGAACACGAATTGATACATGCTCACGAGACTGGAGAGGCTCTTTGAACGGCCATTGCGTCAGGATATTTTCCTGGGACTGTTGGCTTACAACCAAGACGTCCCGGGCCTCCTTACTGGGACCGTATTTGGTCAATTCGACCTCGTATCCATTTTGTATGCGGCAAGAGTCGTTGTGAGCGATCTTCCAAGAAATCCGTGGCTCGAAGTCTTGAACTCCAAGAGTAGTAGGAGTGTGGTAATGCTCGAAGCGAAGATCAGTAACTGACAGCATGTTGGACAACCTGGGAATGTCTTCAAACAAATTGTAGGTAGTCTTCCGAATACGAAGCTAGCGAGTATGAGTTGTTTTGCTATAATTTATTACAGAGAGCGAATTTATGGTTAAGCAGGAAAATCTTAAATTGGCATCTTTTCAATATGCCACCTTTACATCTGTCTGCACCCGTTATCCAGGGTTGTCGGGAAACCCATCGCTAAACTCCACATCTCACGGGACAGACCGTGATCACGCGTAAATTTCTCGTACCCACTGTAACGGATCATTAATGCATGCCAAATTGAGTGAATTTTATCGGTATTGTATCCGTACACGGGCCAATGATGGCTCGAGCGCTACGCGGCTTCGCTTGAAACCTCGGATTCGCTCCACACGTCATGCTGACTAGTTCACAGGCTTGTCTACCTCTTCAGATATTCCGACAGCATTTCCGACGTTGAGTATCTGTTGTCAGTTTGCCTAAGCTCTCAACATAGTTTCGTAAACACGACACTGCCCCTTATGTTTTCTCTTCCTCACGGAGAGGAGTACAATCCGGGGAAGCGTGACACTGTCAAGACCTGGGATTTCCGCCAAGGTGAGCTTATAGTATGATTGGGACCAATAAAATGCAGGCCCTCGCGATGAGACGCTTCCCCAGATTGTCTGCACAAAGTGGAATATCATCCAAGATACAGATACCCCTGTCTAGTTGCTTTTATCTTCAACCTACTTCGATGTCGGGAAAAATGCTCAAACTCACCAATGCCATTAATGCTCATCGGTGGCCGAAGCTGAGATATACCCAGCTGGCTGCTTCATTCGGTTAGACAACTCCGACAGTTACCCGCCCAATGTCCAAGTATATCATCGCCCACTGTAGATGCACATGAAGAATACGTGTAACTCAGATATTATCCGCGGATAGAAAAAGTTGGCTAAGTCTTTGGCCAAGCCAGCGACTATAAAGTCAGTGACTCAGAAGCCCTTTCTGGATCTGTTTCCTACTGTTCAAGGCAATAAAGCATCGCTTCGACTCGCATTGATTGCACTCAACAATTTTGAGGTATGACGATCCCTCTAACTGCCCTCATGGCACTGGCTGCCACTTTGTTGGCACCCACTGCATTAGGACAATACTCACCTCATTTTCCGGAACCCCCCAATCCGGAGCCCATCGAGGTTGTTGAGCTCCCCTTGCCTCCTGTTGTTTCAAGCAGTGCTACAGGTGCTTGTACCGCCAAGATCAATCCCCATGGTACCGACTGCATTGGTGCAGATACTGGAGGAGAGCAAGATTTCCAATCACGAGACTTCACGCCCGATGGAAAGCACATCGTGGCCAATGTTGTTTTCATTGGTGCCCCGGCAGCTCCAGACCCAGCGAGCATCTACGATGGCGAACAGCTCGTCCTTATTACCACGGATGGTACCAACTTCTCCAACGGTGATCCGTGGAAGTGTATCACCTGTGGTGTTCCGTCAAAGAATGCTCCCTGGCTCGATCCCCAAAGAGATTATCCTCACGTCTTTCGAAGCGGTGACAAGGCGCTGTGGGGTCATAACATTGTCTCATGTGGAGGAAAACAGTTGGCTAGCGATGACTGTACTCCGAACATTATCCACATCTATCCGATTCATTGGACTGTGACCGCTGATGGGACTGGAAAAGGTGGCTCTCCTCGAGAGATGTGCCTTCATCCTGACGATGAACACATGGGCTGAAGTTCCTTCACGAATACGGGAGGCCAATATACGTACTTTGGCCGCCTGGAGTTTAACGCTGATCCCAAGGTCGGGGAACCTCTTGTTCCCCGATACGACTTGGTTGATGTGAACATTCTTGGCGACAAAAACGGCAAACCACACATGTACGTTGAAGGTGATGAATTACTCATCAACCATGATGCCATCACAGCTGGTGAACTTCGTGGTTTCAGTGGCTCTGGCGATGAGATTCTCTACATCGGTTCTCCCGTGGAAGCCAACAACATCGATGTCATGGCCGTCCACCTTACCACTGGAGCTATCCGTCGCCTCACCAGTCATCCCGACTATACTGACCCAATTACCATGTCCCACGATAATCAATGGATCGTTGCTATGGACACCCGTGTTGTAGGTCGCCAGATGTTCATGTCTGGTATGAGATGGATCCCTCCTGTCATCGATTACCTCGTTGTGGCCATCGCTTCGTCAACGCGCAATAATGGACCGCGAAGATTCTTTCAGCCAATCCTCATTAGTCACGATGGAGATGGTGGAAATTATTTCGGGCAGCAGGTCAATGTCGACGGCGATGGAAGCGATGGAAGCGCCAATGATCTCAACTGGAATGGCAGAGCTGATCCAGCCGTATCTCCTGACAGCACAATGATTGTGTACTGGCAAGCTCTTGTGGTTTCTCCCTCTTGCGGTGGTGCCAATCCTCTTCCATGCCCAGTCTCCACTGCCCAAGGAGGTCGCAATTACCGAGTCATGCTTGCTCGTCGTACCTCTCTAAAGCCTTCAACGCCAGCACCTGTCTTCAAAGCTCCCGACTTTATCCCTTGGGCAAAGCCTTTTCCCGCTGGCAGTACAACACCAACTCAGTATAAGATCCCCGCCGGCAACTATACACTACAGGGTCAACTGTCAGGCATTGCTGAGGTTGCCTTCATCGAGGACCCCAACACTAGCGCCATCCAAACTATCTCGGCTTCTTATAGCAACTATTCCCACCAGGAAGGCTACTTCATCGACGGATATGAGAAGGTTTCCAAATGGAAGTTACTTCCCAATGTCTGGAAAGACCGAGTGGAATGGTTTTCCAACATCAAGCAAACTGGAGTAGTGGAAGGTACTAAAGTTACAGGTCAAGATGGGTTTGAAATAGAGATAGATGTCTCGATTAACATCATGGAGACAAACGGAACATTGACAACGGTACTTGATAGGAAAAAGTACGTGCAACCTGCTGCTGGGACCTAGGTTGAATGGGGTCACTTCTTTAACTAAGACAATACAAAGGTCTCCGTTCAAGTAGGATCAAATATCCAAGAGATTCCTCAGCGGGTCAAAGTCATCCAGAGCCCTATGCCCATACGTCCAAGTTGCATCCCTATCCTTGATGTCCTGGGTAAAACCCAATAAGAATCGAAGCATTGGTATTTATCTTCTTCTATTAAGTAAACTCTGAACCCAAGACTTTATTTCCAAGCTGGGAAGACGGGATTGAAGAACGGCAAGCATGGGCCATAACATAAGCAATAATCTAGCAGTCATACCAGATCCCCCTTGCGCACACTTCAAGTTGCCATCAATAACCTTGCGTATAAACTCGCAAAGCTCGTCCACTACCGTCGCCTTCAACAAATTTTCCACTGGGGCCCCGACGTCTCCTAGCAGAGATAAAAGCATTTCGGTCATGTGCAAGCGCATCGTCAGGTACAGACTCTTAGCTATTGCAACGCTTGTTTCATTATCTGGACTTAGTAGTCCATTGAAGTACCCGGGGTGGGTAGCAGAACGCGGACATTGGGCGACAAGGGATGCGGCATGCCCAAGGTTTGCAATTGTCTGAATGATTTCGTCGATAAGTGTATCCATATTTTCTGAAGAGAGGCTTGAGCAAAGTGTAGATGTCAAAATGCGAACTTTCCCGGTCAGCTCGACACAATCTTGTATAAGTGGCTCGATTGTACGAAATTGGGCCCAATTGGTCCAAGGGCTTACAAAATCGGTCTTCAGTGAGCTCGGGTCGGTACCTAGGAGGAAAATATCGAGTAACTGCACCAGGCAAAAGACGAAAGATATCAACGTCAGCTAGAGTTGGAGACTTTGCAATATGATAGAAAGATTGACTTACGCGAACATGCCTATAGAATTGGAAGACACTTATGTCTATAGAGCTGTCTAGTCTTTGCTGAGTTCGGTATCGAATAAGCGCAAGTGCGCCTGTAGCGTGTGGGTGGCATTTTGACCCATCTGTCTCTACCTTTCTTTCCGACCGTTGTTGAACGATGACCTTCTTTAGTTAGCATATAAATGAACATTGAGAACGATGAGGGTCAGAGAACTGACTTCGAAGAGGCCTAGGAGGAAAATGGACATCAAGATGGCGTCATTCTGTAATCGAGCCGGCTCGGCGATATCTCTCTTCAATGCAGAAACTGCGGCGCAATATTCCAATTTCGGTAGAAGTCCATATTGGTTAAGATTTGCAGACGAGTGGGCTAGAGCTGCGGCTTGGAGAGCATGCATGAAAGGCGGTACAGAAGTATTGACAGCTATGAAGGGAAGGGCTACGAACACGCCCACGCTGGCGTCGAAGCACAAATCATAGTACATCTGATGAACGGCGTAAATTTGGACGTTCTGGTCAATATCCCTGGGAACTGAGATGGGCGAGGCGTGAATGGCTGATGCCGTCAAGGGCGGTGTATCTGTGTTGTTTTGTCTCAGGCGTTGCTGACGATTCACTCTCAACTGTACCTTGCGAGAAACCTGCTCGTTTTGCTCTCTGTGTATCAAGCTCCAGGTGTCCGGATAACCAGGGCATACGTGAGTGAGACGCTTACATCGCCCACATGATGGTTTTTCGAGATCGCACTGCATACGTGGTGTGAGAGATTATGTGTCGCTATCGCATGAAGCGCTGCCTCACCTTGACACGGCTGTCTTTGCAGCTGAAACAGCCCATTGCCGGTCGTCCGAGATTAACCATGCTCAAAGCTTGAATACATGAATTGTCATAACCTGAGAGGCAGTGGTCGAACGGGGAGGGGCTTTATACGAAAGAAATGTTGGTAAACTCAATTTGTGAAACGGACATTAGGATACCGATCGGGATTAGTTATGCCTCATAGTGAAACGCCACCGTACTCATCATCCCGTGCCAATTTCCACATTTTGGTAATACCCCGTGCCATAATTGCCACGCTAAGCCGTGATTGTCCAACACCGTTGACCACAATATGCACAACTCCACAAACCCGGCGCGCCTCCCGGTATCCCAGTATCTCAACTTGTATCCTGCATTTCAACGCAAAATGTATGGGCGGGGCGAAGATAGAAGGGATGAGCGCATTCCACCTTGCATTTCACTCCACCATTTCCTTCTTCTGAGAAGCACCTTCAATGGAGGACATCCAGACCGGGCGTCGAGACACGAAGATCTCTCCTTGGGGCTTGATGGTAGCCAAGAGCTCGGGATCATCAAAAATACCCGCCTTGACAAATTTGATACCAGGAGCAGCAGGACCATAACGAAACATTGTAGTACCGCAGGTAGGGCAGAATGTATTCGTAACAGGATTGCCAGCCTTGCTCAGCTTTGTGAACGTCTTCGACGGTCCCTTAAGTTGAACCAGATCACCAGGGACAACCCAATTGAGGCCATGAGTGCTACCAGATGTTTTGCGGCAATCCAAACAATGGCACAATACCTTGCTTATACATTAGTAACGGCAAAAGGAAAATGAGGGTTAGGAAAGTTCATACAACGGCGACAGGGTCACCCGAGACCTCGACTTTGACTCCACCACAAAGACAATGACCGGAAGACATGGTAATAAGCACAGGAAAGGGCAATTCTGCAGATGAGCTTATGCTTAAGGATGAGAGAGGTCTGATATGACTTGTTGGTTAGATGTTGATCAATTGGAATGGGCTAGATAACGCGATGCCTTTATAATGGATGCCTCATAGACATCGGGAGTAGCATGTATACCAGCCTCCCAATACCGATAAGGGTTAAGTACTGTCTGATCGCGACTAAGTGGGATAATGCACTAAACTTAATCAGTCACCTATAGCGAGGGCGGCCTCTCATTGGATGATGTAACGATGGCTTGTGTATTTCCGCCCTCGAGTTCGTCACGTATTGGTAATAAATTGGTCGATCCCGACATATGTACCCTTACTAATAAAACCTATAGCATGAAGTCTATTCAGATCGCTTTTATTCCGTATTGGACTTCTTCTCAAGCAGTCGTGCTTTTCCACATCAAGTCAGGACTTGAACACTACGCGTTTAACAGAGTTTAGAGGTAGGCGTACTTCACTAAACTAGCTTGATTCTGTGTCCGATACCTGCAAGCAATATTAATCAGTATGTGTCCACCTCATTCTCTTTTGTTTTAAACCGTCACACCGAGACATAAATAGTTGTGCAAGGGCCCGCGTCTTGACGATAGCTATAGGGTTGAAGGATTCCCCTCTTGATAACAATTTTAGGCCATTGTAGGCTTTCCAGGCAATGATTATAGCAATTAGATAGCATCTGCTCTACTACAATACAATAAAAGCTTTGTATACTTACATTAGCTAGGCTACAGGAAACAGTATCAAGACATTCATTTACTATTAGAATGTTATAATATGTTGATTTCCCTTTATACATCTTGTAAGAGAGGTTCTAGGAATAAAACAAAGAGCCACAAGACACACTGGCTGTGAAAATTGAAAAGGAGGGCCCGATTCGTCAGACCAATAGAGCACTGATCCCAATTTGCCTCGCAGGTCGGCATCACATTTGTGCCGAATGTCTACTCTCTTAATGATAGGCCCCATATATGCTGATTTTGTTGACATCTCGGTATTCATAAACCTCATCAACCGCCGGAGACACCGGGCTAAATCAAGGATCGTTTTTCTCCACTCCACTAGCAAATTGTACACATTACCTGTTGGATAGGCAGCTATACGATGGGGTAAGTGTATTAAAATGTGGAGCAGAATGTTGTGATGTTATTCATTGTTGGCTTGATTCTTTGATCAGTCCTAGCATGCATAATGTAAGCACATTCGATGAAGCGAATAGGTATCAATCCGATGTGGAGAACAAAGATAATGATTGTATTAATCAAGCATGCCTAACCCTCTTTTTTCTCGGGAGGGTTTCTATGTCGCCTCACGCCCCCTCTGACCAAGGTCAGGATATCAATCTATCAGAGGTTTCGTAATAGCAGAGGTAATACCATGCTTTGCAATTATATTCTCTTTAAGTAAGAACTAATTGCAGATAATGGTCAGACCTTTACGGATAGCTCTCCGATAGTCGTATCTATAATTAAAGTGCGCTCTAAGTTCTGAGTGTCAATTAATGAATCCAAGTGTCTAGCACTTGCCAACAGGTGACGCATCGTGACCGGCCAGCACTCAGTAAGCTATTTCTTCTACATCACGCATCCTCAGGGGGAAACCTCGTGAGCCAAAGTCGAGATTGAATTGAACAATACTCTGTTCTTCTAGATCGGATAATCTACGTAATTCCGGAGTGGCATCGCACCGAGCAGGGATGCTGCGGTATCGTCGCCAGAGCGAGCTGTACGGCGTCCTGTAGGTCCTTCCGGCACAACGAAGACCCAAATCTTGGTCCTTTCAAAGTACTTGAAGAACAAGAATGATATGTGCCTTTTGATTTATTTGTGACATGGTTGGTGGTTGTGACATGTGTGGTGAAAGAGAGGGAAGAGATTGAGAGAGTTTTGATCAACCTGCTGATAGTGTACTTTATTAGATATTAAATAACTAAGATAACACATAAAAGGTAAGCTCTAGTCCACTTTAGATTTCTATTTACTATGTGAACGCAATAGCAGCCCTAACAATTATTACCTCTAGCTGGATGAGTACCCGGCACAAGAGACATCATGCTGATTGCTTCGGCTCGCCAGTTATCAGCCTGTAAATGGCTTTGAGTAGTCTCAAAAACCATATTAACGGGGCGTTTATTAGTATATCTTGGCCAAGTCGTATGAAAATCGGATACTAAAAACACATTATCAGTTAGTTTCAAGGAAAGGAGGTGTCTGAAGGTGGTCTATAAGGTAACACGGAACTGACCATTGTGGAAGTTCGGATTCCGCTTGGTTGCAAAGCTGATCCACATTCGGCTCATGAGTTCGGCGAGTTTTATATGTTTCTCCCTCAGGTCAGGCTCGGCTGGGAAAGGGTTTGTCTCCCAGCCAAAGCCTTCTGTGTCCCTAAACGTATATGCCACATCTGAAAAATGGGCAGCTCCAAGCGTATCTGGATTCATGTTTGCTGGTACAGCGTCGTGTAAGTAGCTATAGCTCGGCACGTTTTCTCTTGCCCATGCTTGGGTTGCAAAACGCCTTCCAGCAGTGAACGTCATGTCACCCAGCCACAACGTTGCCTGGCCATAATATTTGCCGTAATTTGGCCCGGGGTTCGGCTTAACAGTACCTAGACCAGCTGTCGAAGGGGTCTTGATTTCCTGAGCGTACAGTTGCGCCCAATGTTTGGCGACTGTATCGTTAATTGGGCCTCTTATCCAAGAAGTCTTGATGAACGATTTGAAGTGCTCCTCAGTATCAAATGAGCCCGTCGTACCCAATATTTGCTGCAGTAGAGATGTTCCCTCATTCCTCGTCGAACCAATGAGTAAAGGTACTTTCGCAAAGCGGCCCGAGTATAAAAGCTCTTCGCTAGGTGCTGTAATTATTCCACCATCAACAACAAATGAAGGTGTCATGAGAGAACCAGCTTGTTGCAATAACTCAGCGGGAGCTGCGCGTAGACAGTTCAGTGAGTCTTTAGAGTCTGAACAACCAGTTTTGTTTAGTACCATATTGAAATCGGCTTCTCGATCCGATATCTCACGGCTGAGAACCGGTGCCGTATAGGGACCGCCACTTTGTGCGATTGCGGCATTGAAGAGACCATCGTTTCGGCCTCCAAAGGCGAGGAGATGAAATCCGACTGACATAGCACCAGCTGACTGGCCCATTATCGTCACCTGCGCTGCATCTCCGCCAAAATAGCCGATGTTTTCTTGGACCCAATGGAGAGCCTGCCGTTGGTCGTAAAGGGCAATGTTAGATACGTCAGCCGCCTCTACTTCCAGACCACCCAGAAAGCCAAAAGCACCGAGACGATAATTGAAGCTGACGAAAATGATTGGTGTTCCCATCTCCACGGATGTCTGCACGAGAAAGGTTCCATTGGTCCTGCCGTCGCTGGCACTGCCCTCCTGGAATGCCCCCCCGTGTATCCATACAAGCACGGGAAGTGGTGAACGTTGGGTTGCTGGCCGTACAATGTTGATGTGGAGACAGTCTTCGCTGACCGGGTCTGTGAAGTTTTGACTAAATCCAGCCAGTCGAATATCGTTTCGAAGGCAGCGCGCTCCATACGACTCTGACTTCCGAATGCCAGCCCAAGGTCGTGCAGGCTGGGGTTTGCGCAGACGGAGGTCATTTACAGGCGGCGCCGCATATGGTATACCGAGAAAGAATTCCTGATCGTAGTGGCTATTAAAAATGCCACTCAAGGTGCCATTCTTGATGGTCACAGTGGGAAGGCCTTGGGGTCCTATCGAGGAAGTTGACGGCGACTTGGCGGCAACTGCAAGGACCACGAACAGCCATGCTATAAAAGAGGCAAAACTAAACATAATTCAAAGAGATAGAGGGAACACGCCAAATGTGAGGAAAGTGTCGTACTGGCGATATGTTGACAAGAATTTCTATCTGGCGGTTCACCAATTGATCGTGGCTAAATACTTGGCAGATTTCGCAGCGGGAGGGTCTTCCAGACATCGTCTTGTGTGGGGTTAATTATGCCGCCGCTAATGCCGCTTTCGCCGGCGTAACTAACTTTACATTTCCTTTTGTTAGCGCTAGTTTAAGTTCCGGTCTTCGGAATAGCGATTTTACCGGAACTAATTTAAAAGTTGAGAACAGTCTCATATTATCTTCCCTCTCAGTCATTTCCTTTCCGTCTTCCCTTTCCGTCTTCCCTTTCCGTCTTCCCTGTTTTGACTTTTGACCATCCCTTGCAAGCAACAGAATGATTTCACGCGCCACTAGGAGAACAGGGAACTCGTTACCCACTGTTACCGGCAAACGACGAGCTCCGTATGCTGCTCGTGCATGTGTCGCTTGTCGACGACGGAAAGGCAAATGCGATGGCCGGCAGCCATGCGACTACTGCGAAAACCGGGGTAGGAGATGTCTCTACGATGAACAAACTGTTTCTCTAGGTGTAGAAACACTCACAGCTACAGCCAGCGTTACTAGAGCTCCGGCAAAACCGTCAGCGTTCCAAAGCGACGAATCTAATCGAAGCCTTTCGCCGCCGCTGACACCAACCGCAGCCAATGGGCCGCCCTCTCCAGCCATTCTACCGAGTAGTTCAGGGGCACCAGATTTACCTAGTAATGGAAGCGGAAGCGGCAATGACAGTGACCTTACAAGTGTTGTTGCAAGTCTTCGCACCGAGCTGCAACAAGTCAAGGCCATGGTTGAAGCGCAAAGTAATGGGACCCACAGCCTAGGTTCAGTTGCTTCACCCCACACACTGCATGCACCTGGTGACCACACAAGTGTGTCAAACAGACGGCCGCATGTCACTCAAAGCGATAGCACTTCACGCTATGCTAGCCATTACTTCTACGGCCCTACAAGTCCAGACTACAGCATGAACCTGGTACAAATCACTTTGCGACAACTGGGTTATCTCACATCATCATCGCACCAACCCATGCTACCAAGTGTAAATGATAACGATGCTGTATTGCCGCCCATACCACATTGGCCGTCCAGACGTCATTTTGACCGCTATCAGCTATTGCAATTCCGGTCCTGGCTATCGCTACAGGAAGCCAAAGATGCTGCAGATACATATCAGAGAGTCATAGGAGAGTTGCATCCATTTGTCAATATTGACAGAGTTAGAAGCCAACTGGAATCATGTTATTCCAGCGACACGAACCAATCTTTGGGTGGAGAGAGCAACCAACTTGACGATGATGACCTGATCATCTTGGTGCTTATGCTGGCTGTAGTAGCACAAGTCTCGAAAGACATTTTACTTGCAACGATGGCATCCGTCCTTCATTCTAACTTTATGCCTTCAGCCAATGCCGCAATTACATCTTCTACAACGAGTATCAAACAAGTCACCATTGCCTTACTACTGGTAAACAAACCCAGCCAGCTAATTCCCTATCAGAGCATACTAACATATCTGATCAAGGGCTACTATTATTTCTCCCACGACCTCTCAAGGCTTGCATTAAGGTTATGTGGCGTTGCTGGACGTATGTTGATGGAGCTTGGTTTCCACAATAGCGACATGTTGAATCACATTCTCAAGACCGATTCTCAACATAGAGAGGCTTCTGCTATCATGTGCTCCGTGATTATACTCGATCGTCAATGGAGCGCTATGACTGGCTTGCCCGCAAACCTCCCCAACGCCGCGTTCAGTGTCACGCCTACATTCTTAGTAAGCCACCTAGGTTTGCTTTTCGCAACATCCCTAAAAAAGTCCATGAAATACACTGAGCTTATCCGCTAACTTGGAATGCTATAGGACGGTATGCCATATGTAAAGGCTATGTACATGCTCATTCACATCAGCGACAGATTTGACGAACCTATATACACCGCGGCCAGGGGAAATACTCGTATCGATGATGATGTGATGGAATTATTGGTTTTCCAGATTCAACAGTGGCAGAAAAAGTGCGTCGGGGACAAAGACCTTTCTGACATAGAGGTTTGGCTTGATGAACCATCAAACTTACCTCCGTCATGGCTGTTATTGCTGATCTACCGGGCTGCATCCATAAAGAGCCTTCTGCTACGTCCTTATTTCTTTCCAACGTCGGATATTGAGAAGAGCAAACTATACCTTCCACAGGCCATGGAATTAGCAGTCAGGGTCACAGGATCATTATTCAAACTGGATAATGCCACGGACATGTACCGAAACCACCGACCGTACTACCAGCACATCCTCGCGTCCATTTGTGCTCTGATGTTTCTAGTGGTGGGCTACATTGAGAAGCATCGCTCAACCATATTACCGTGTTTGACCCCAGGATATGACGACCAAATCCGTGAATGCTTTGTACGAGCACGCAATCTATCGCAGAAATACGGAGATATGTCCACGGCCGCAAAAGATTTAGGGAAAAGGATTCGAGAACTTTGCCACGCTATGGAAACGTATGGTAAAGCACAGAGAGAAGTCCCCGAAGAAGCAGTTCCGTCTCCAACCGATGCATTCCAAAACAGCACCACATTCACAGGTCCCTCTGCGACATCACAAGTCATTGGACTTCACAATGAGCCTCGAGACGAGGCCTTTGTCCCTATGACATATCGCACTTTCGAGGCTGAAATGAACTCCTTGGGTGCGAACTTCGGCTTCGAGTTGCCGATGGACGGTGATCATGGCCAGCAAGATACTCTGCCATGGGTACTACGAGGGTGGCCTGCTAATTCACACAGTTTTCTTTTTCAATAAGTAGAATTTACAGATGAAAGTAATACGATTTGATTTTAGGACGCCTGAAGCTCATATTCGCATATGAAATATTTCAGCCGACATGTTGCTCATATCCCGGCTACATCTCTTTCTGAGCTTTCTTGAACCCCTCCCATCGCTCAAATCCATCAGTGAATATTCCCATCATATCCAACATCCTTCCAGCACTTTGATCAACAATATCATCGATACCCCCAGGCCTGGTATAGAAAGCCGGAACAGGAGGGAAGATGATGGCGTTAGCACGACGAAGAGCAAGCATGTTGTCAAGATGAATAGAACTCAAAGGTGTTTCTCGAATAGCTAGGAGTAATTTGCGGTCTTCCTTGAGTGTGACATCGGCGGCTCTGGATATTAGGTCATCACAGTAACCAGATCGTACTGCAGCAAGAGTTTTCATGCTACAAGGAACGATCATCATTCCGTCATGCTGGAAGGATCCTGAAGCGATTGGTGCTGAGAGATCTTTTGCTGTGTATGATCTACTCGCAAGGCCTCGAATATCAGCTTCACTTATGGATGTTTCGTATTTGAGTGTGGCTAATGCCCATTTGCTGATGATAAGATGAGTCTCCACACCTACGTGGTGAAGAAGGGTTAAGATGCGGATGGCGTACGGGGCACCTGTTGCACCTGTAATCCCGACAACGATCCTCGTCGGCCTCGTTGATTTCAAATGTGGGAGATCATTGCCGTGAACCTGGTCTCGTGCTCCACCCCAGCTCAAGTACGCTTGGCTTGTGGAGAACAGCCTCACATACGGTCTTTGTATGGGGTGTGTAGGGTGGTAGAACGTGACCTTTTTTGAAGACACTCCGACCAGCTGGCACGTGACGGGAGAGATTGCTTTCATGGTGAACAAAATGTCGTGTAGGGGTTAGACAATGAGGTATATTTAGTGCTTTCCATATACTTTCGATTGCCAATCTTATCCGGGTAATACTATTTCGAAAAATAAAACAGACCTTTTATCCCAATCCCTTTGATTCTGCGGAACATAGCATCCTTCCCGACTGCAGTTGTCACCCGTTCTGTTTCCGGAGTTCCGCATTGCCTTGTAATCAATTCCTGCTTTCCGTTCCGGTCGGCCGGAACTACGCCTAAGGGTCCGTAATGAGTGAACGAGGCCTCTGTTGTTAAGAAAGAGCCCTAAGTTCGATTATGACCTTGATGATACCGTGGGTTTTAGTGACATTGTTGCCACATTCTCCCTTGAATTTGTCATAACCATGTTCCGATTAACCCACCATCAAATTTTATCGTCGCTAGGACACACCGCAGTCAGGATCCGCCTTTATTCTGGCAAAGCATCATTAAACTCGAATCAAGGCGACCCACAACTTGACTTTCGCAGCTTTGTGGACGTACTTCGCAAAGATGGAGATCTTGCCGATATTTATGAAGAAGTGGACCCCAACCTCGAAGTTGGGGCGATTGTGAGAAGAGTCAGCGAAATTAACGCTAAAGCGCCGCTTTTCCACACCGTCAAAGGCGCTCGAGATGGCCTGTGGAGGATGTTTGGAAACGCTGCCAGCCTTCGAAAGGATGACAAATTCCGTTACGGTCGAATTGCACGTAGCCTCGGCCTTCCTCCTGACTCGAGTTGGAATGATATTCTTAAAAAGATGCGCCTTGCAACAACTCGAGACCCATTGCCTCCAAATATTCTTTCGACAGGCCCATGCAAACAAAATAAAATCTTTGGCGATGACACAGACCTCACGAATTTACCAGTTCCGCTGCTGCATCAAGGTGATGGCGGCAAATATCTTCAAACGTGGGGAGTACATATCTTAGAGACACCAGATAAATCGTGGACGAACTGGTCTGTCTTTCGAGGCATGATTCATGACAAGAGACGTTTGTCATGTCTCGTCATTCCAGGACAACATAACTCCATGATCAGGGATCAGTGGTTGAAAGTTGGAAAAGACAAGGTCCCCTGGGCTTTATCTCTTGGTGCTCCACCAGCAGCAAACATTGCTGCATCGATTCCTCTACCCCCTGGTGTTTCAGAGGGAGATTATGTCAGTGCACTTACTGGAAAGCCACTTGACATGGTGAAATGCGAATTGAGTGATCTTCTCGTACCCGCAAATAGCGAGATCATTCTTGAAGGCACATTTTCTCTCAAGGACAAGGCTCTTGAAGGCCCATTTGAGGATTACATTGGTATGCACTTTGAGGGTGAAGCTGGCAATCAACCCCTCTTCACCGTGGATGCTATCACCTATCGCGATGGTGCCATTCTGCCCGTTTCTGTGCCCGGCCGGCTGACAGACGAATCGGTAAGTTTGCAAAGTAAAGTTTTTCTTTAGTGCTGCATACTGACTGTATTGTTCTAGCACACAACAGCTTCCATGGCGTCAGTCCAGTTATTGGAGGCGTTGCAGCAACATGAACTTCCAATCAAAGACGCAGTCGCCCCTCTGGAGACCCTTGCTACTTGGTGCATACTACAAGTTGACAATGAGAAGCTTGCCGAGATGAAGACGAACCCCGATGAACTCTGCACAACTATAGGCAACATAGCCTTCAATTCTAAGGCAACCATGCTAATTAATCGCATCTTACTGATCGGAGATGACGTGAACATATATGACTGGGCAGATGTCATATGGGCATACACGTCCCGTTGCCGACCAGGTATTGACGAATACGTGTTTGACGAGGTGATGGGTCTTCCACTTACTCCGTATCGGAAATATGGTCGCGGAAGTTCTGTTAAGGGAGGCAAAATGGTATCTAACTGCCTTTTAGCTATGGAATACGATGGAGGAAAAATCTTTAGATCTGTGGATTTTCGATCTTCGTACCCCCCAGAGCTTCAGGAGAAGATCGAAGGGAGGTGGACGGAAATGGGCTTTGATGCAGTTTAGTAGATTGGAACGTATGATTGGCAGATGGTTTCTTTGGTCCTTTTGGATTTAATATTTTATTGCATATATTGCATATCAAGTCATGCCTCGATTTCGATGGTCCCGAAATCTTCAGTCTTAGATACATCTAAAACCTTAGACCGTTCTTGAATATGCGTGATAGGAAACCCTGAATGTCTGAATGCAACGCAGCAGTTATTGTAACTGTGGCTCCGGACTACTCTCGTCGAGGCTCAATGACTTAGGAAAACCGGGCGGGGAACGGGAAGGATAATGCGTATTTTCGCTTTACTAAGCCGCTTTTCGGTCATCGCCTCGAGTTCCGACGCACGCGCCGATGTCGCAAATTTTACGGAAGCACAACGCTGTGTGAAGCATCATGCAGAATTGTAAACCGGCAGGATTAGTGTCGCGCGTCAAGAAACGTTATTGGACCAGTTATGAGGCCGTGACATGTTCGAATGGCGATTGACGGTGACTCAAATCGTGCTGAAATGGATGCACAAAGACATACTTCTATGTAAAACAATAAACACATTTTCCAATATTAACTGTAAGGCTTTTAGAGCCATATGCATTTACATCTCTGGTAGGCTAGATATATGGAAAATTTGTAGTAGACTATACATCATATTGTGAATATCAAATAGTGGTATGGCTGGTATGGCTATTGGGTTATATTATCTGCTCCATGACGTTACTTAAGGGCTCTTTAATAGGTGCCTTGCTTTACATGTAAAGCTAAAGTAAGTGCCATGACCCAATGGTTACTGATTGTAGTTCCTTCCATTGGCTGTAGGTGCATGTAATTTCTTGAAAATAACAAGATAATGCTGTATTGGTCCATCAGCAAACGAAACAAATCACTATTAATTCCATTCTTTCACAAAATGAAGTCTTGGCATAGGGGAATACTCGTATCAGATATCCCTATCAAACATTTGCACAAAACCAAGGATAACCCCGCTCATAAACAGACGCCAGGACACCATCTCTCCAAACACCCACGATTGGTAAACAGCGCTTCTTTGGATCAGATAGTACGTCAGCAATGTCACCTTCGACAAGCACCAAATCTGCCTTCTTTCCAACAGAAATCTCTCCTCTATCCTTGAATCCAAACCGGGTAGCTGTAGTAGACGTAGCAGATTTGAGGACGTCTTCGGGCGACATGCCGATCTCATGGGCAAAAAGGTACATCTCAATATGTACGCCAAGACCATATGCTACACCGAACCCTTGACCAGCACAGTCACTCCCTGCTATCAAAGGAACACCTGCTTGGTACAGCTTTCGCGTGGTTTCATACGCGTGCTGTACACCGGCTCTTGGGCGCTCTCCCTTAGCTAGTCCAAGAGGCTCCTCGAATGTTTTCTCAATCAGCATAATCTCAGCAAAGGGGTCTTTTCTGAATGCTCGCTGCCATTCCTGTCGCTCGGCGGTTTGCGATGCACATAAGCTTAGCGTTGGGTTGCAGTGAACATTGCGCGACTTCATAATCTTGATGAAGTGGTCATTGGGAGGTTCGTCTAGGAAAATATGTGTAAAGCCGTCGACTCCAGACTCGAGAAGATCCATAGCGCCACTATAGCTGAGGGCATGACCAACAGCAATGACTCCCGCTTCATGAGCGGCTTTTACTATAGCGTTTTGCACATCTATAGAAGGTGACGGTAGTTTCATGCCGAGAGTGTCTCCCAGTTCGTGAAACATCTTGATATATGATGCGCCATGCTGATTGACCTGCTGTTGGACAAAAGGTTTTGCATCATGACCTGTATTTATTTTAGGCCAGGCCGAGACAATGGCGTCTAGAATTTTCTCGCCCTGGGGAACTGACTCCAGTTCCTTCTTCATGACGGGGATAGGCCATCCTCCCTCGACAACCGCTCCGATTCCAGCGTACTTGTAATCCGAATACCTGGCCTTGTTTTGCGGCTCAGCAACCCACTGTGTTCATATTTAGTTTTCTGCATCTTCCCCTATGCCAGTCAAAGGACAAACGAACCTGTCTCAGCCGCATAATATCCTCCACTTCGTTATGCATGTCACATACGGTTGTGACTCCAAAGCGCAGCGACTGCTCAACACTGTTGGTATTACCGGCAAGGGCATGGATATGGGCGTCAATCAATCCCGGGATGAGTGTATGCTGGGGTCGAGAGATCCTCAAGATATGTTGTCCAATAATGTTGTCCGGCTTACCGCCGCCAACATCGGCGATATGTCCGTCACGAACATAGACGAAGCCATTGTCAATAAACTGATGACCGTCAAAGATTTTGACATCTTCGACAATGAAGGTGTTTATCGATGACTGATAATCGCTCGTCTTTGCCATGCTTAGATCAATAGTTGCACGAAAGGTTGCTTGAGTGAGATGAGCTACGGAGGATGGGTCCCTCACTATATGAAACAAGGTAGGCTAACATTTGTTCATGCCGGTTCCGGAATCCAGCTTCGGAATCCAGCTTCGGAATCCAGCTTCGGAATCCAGCTTCGAATTTCGGGTTCGGAATTGCTTCATGCCCCACTTGGGTTCCTTCTAACTTGTTGAACCAAAGTCCCACCAATCCGGGCCCGATTATTAACAGAGTAGACATTCGGCACAAATGTGATGCCGACTTACGAAGGGAAATTAGGAAAAATGCTACATTGGTCTGACAAATCGACCTCCTGCTCCTCATTTCAAAGTGAGTATCTAAGTTTGTATTTTAGCGGCTACATAGCTGCTCAAACTAATATATAGATAGTATCGCATAGCCCGACAGATTTTAATCTCGCCTCAACGCAACAGTTCCTTATAAATCCAAAACCATTTGCCTACTTTTTTGATAACATTTACTTATTTCAACTGCATTATAACAATGGGTGCGTTTAAATAGTAAGGTATCCCTTAATTACAAACAGGCTAACGTTAGATAGCTGCTCCTCGAATCCCCTCAAAGGCTATTACCGGCTATAATGTTGGCGAAGTTAAGGCTAAAGGAGCCTTTAGCTCTGAAATCACGTTCGCTAAGGCTGGCATCTCTCTACCGGACATCATCAACTCCCAGTACCCGCAGAGCTTAGAGATGATGGAGCGCCCTGGAATGCAGCTTAAATATCTTCCCACCCGTTTTGATGAAGTTACCGGCAAGCTCCTTACTGGCGGAGCCTATCTATTCAACAAGTGGGAAGAAGCCGTCGACTATGGCCATTGGACGACCAATGAGTATACGATTGATGACGAAGGAACAAAGTTCTGGAGCCAGCCGGCGTTTGATTCACCTGTGCGCTTTGCTTGGAAAGTCATTGGTGCTCATAATTTCGCCCCTATCGAGCATCATGCTATTGGGCACTTCAAGCGCTGGTCTTATACCTCTACTAATATCGAGGGTTATCTTCATGAGGTTTATCCTCAAATCAAGTATATTGCAGAAACCCAGGGGGCAGTTGCTGTTTGGTTGCTGCATCAACCTGAAGATAAGATGATCGCCGTCCAGCTGGCATATCCCAAACCTACTGAAGGGGTTTCTCTCAACGACTATCTCGTTCAAGTCAAGCAGAAATCTGGTTTTGACCGGGTATTGGCAACGAAGCTTACAGCGTTAGTAAAGTTTGATCGCGCCAGTATCCTTTTGACCATATGGCTCCCCCTTTCTATGGCAAAGGGTGGAGCCGACCATACAGTTCCGAACTACCCAGTTGTTCCAGCTATTCAGACAGGCACTGCCTAGGTGATAGGCTACTTGGCGGCAAACGGGTGAGAGGTCATGATGGAGGACAAGAATATAAAAATACTTATTGCACTCCAATGCTGAGAATATTGGCATGAACTGTCTTACCTAGTTCAATCCGTTCATATAGCTGATACAAACGCCCGTTGACTCGACTTACATTGCTACATCAGAAGTCTAACTGTGTTGAGAAATTAGAAGCGATGTTCTCTTAAGCATGAATAAGCATTACTGTAATTCCCAATCACGTGTGCTCGGACTAGCTCACGAGCCTAACATGGTCTCCCCTGAGCCTTACGTGTTTCTTTATATTGATAACACTTCGACAGAATATGTGCGATAAGCAATTGCGCCAAAAGTCTCTCATTCTCCAACATTCTTATTCATCGAGATACTGGGTACTTCTTAACCACCCAGCACGTAGCACGTAGCACTCTACAAATGAGATCGGAATGTATCTTGCACTCCAAGCGCTTGAAAATAACCCAAAAATAAGTTTTCAACGTGTCGCAAGTACTTGCAAAGTTGGCCGCTTAGTCTTACGTCCCTGACATAGCATTTAATCTCAGGGTAATACTTTCCAAAAATCATGAGGACTATCTAATCTTGAAGAATATACTATCATTCAATCCGCTTTTCACCTAGCTTCACGAGGGTTCTCCTTCCCAACTGCGTTTTGCAGAAGAAGTCGCCAATTTCCCTGGAGGTTGACTGCAATGCATTACCTATCGGCAATCGCTATGATTATAACTCCGTAAAGCAATAACAAGGGCTAAAATCCCCTTAATTGTAGAAACATACCTACTAGACAGTTAACTATATAGATTCTACTGTTATTTATAGTAGTTTAGGCTTATAGAAGAGGTTATTATAAAATATAGTATCGATTAGATAATATTAATTCTATAATAGGTATAATTATAGTTAAAATAGTTAGTTATTATAAAATTAAAAACATAAGTAGGATTAAAATTAGTATTACTTTAAATTAAAAATAGATTATATTAATTTAAGCTATTACTGCAAAGACTTAATTAATTATACTATTTATTATTTATGTAAGCTAATATTATCCTATTAATTAGTACTAAGAATATAACTATATTAGTTATTAAGCTATTATAATAAACTAATATAGCTAGATATATAGCTAGCTCGGTTTAGAGTAGCTAAAGTACTTTAATTAATCTGTTGGTAAATAATCAAATAGTTGCTATTATTTCTTAATCCTTAATAGCTACAAAAGCTACTACTCTGCTGAGTTCAGGAGATGTATTAAGGGCAATAAGATCAGTACGGTCTATATACTTATTAAATCGTAGATAGTATAAATCCTTGATTGATTGATGTAATCTGCATTCGGCTTCCCCTCTTTTAGGGGCGGATCCAAGCTATACCTATTTAGGATTCTTTTGTCCCTAGTCATGTGACTTTGCGGAAATAGGCAATGCAGTGCGTTTCCCGGATTCGAGGTACGTTCCAGGGTAACCAAGTTTTGACAACACTGCATTATTTATCTTTATATACTCCAGCCACTTGATTTGGGGTGATTTAGACCGCTTAAAAGGCATATGGTCGAGAATTAAGGCATCCGCTTAGAAGGTCCACTGTTACAGATACAAATTATAACATACAGGATAATAGCATAGGTCACTAACAGCGACATTCTGGAACATTAACATACTGAGCTATAAAAATATCAATCCATCCAAGTAACCGACTTGGAGTAAAGAAACTCGTCCAATCCCTGGTAACCGTTAAAACGACCAAAACCACTGTCCTTCACACCGCCGTGGGGGATAGAGTATTCATCATGCACCGTCATAGAATTAATGTGTACGGCCCCTGAGTCCAAGCCATCGGCCAGCCGGAACGCTACCCTCAAGTTCTTCGAGAAAATGGCAGCTGCTAAGCCATATTCCGTGTCATTCGCTAATTCTAAGGCTTGCTTTTCTGTCTTGAAAGTGAAGAGAGACACACTGGGGCCGAATGACTCTGTTGCGTATAGGTCCATGTCTTTCTTGATATTGCCAAGGACCACAGGTCTCATTTTTGTATCTGTCTCATAAGCATGCTTATCCTCAAAAATCTTGAGTGGTTGTGCGCCTTTGGATATAGCGTCTTGAATGAGGCCCCGGTTACGAGTGGCTGAGGCTGCAGTCACCAGGGCAGGTGTGTCATTCGCGGCACCGAAAAGCTTTCTAATTGCTTCACCAAGACGTTCCTGGAACTCGCATGAGATAGACTCGTCAACCAGGATACGCTCCGTGGACATGCAGATTTGGCCGGCCTATATACGTCTTTGTCAATAAAGTCTTCTGAGTCATACACTTGGGGGTTCAGAGTCACATACATTGAGGAATGCTCCCCGGGCGCAGTGAAGAGCAGCTTGGTCTAGATCGGCGTCTTTGAGGACAATCGCACTCGCCTTTCCGCCAAGTTCCATAAGAACAGGCTTCAAATGTTTCCCTGCGAGAGAGGATATAATTCTCCCAACCCTGGTACTGCCTGTGAAATTAATCTTCTTAACATGGGGGTGCGAAACCAGGGTATTTATGGTACTAGCCGCCTCGGTAGATGAGTGAAAAATCAAGTTCAAACACCCGTCTGGCAAACCAGCCTCCCGCAAGACATCGGCGATCGCCCAATAACAACGAGGCGTATACTCAGAGCCTTTCAGAACAGTAGTGTTTCCAGCAGCCAAGGCAAAAAGAACAGATCGAAGTCCAAGATGAAAAGGGGAATTCCTTGTAACGGTAGACATTAGCAGGGCTACTAAGCCACGGTATGACTCCCCAAGATTTATCTTACCAAGGTGCAATTCCCAGAACGACTCCATAGGGCTTTTTTTGCACTAGTGCTTTCATACCTTCATGGGTTGACTCCGGTGCAAACGCTTGCACAGCCCCGGCTATCCTACCAGCTGTGTCCTTCAACCCTTCAATTGTCAACCCAAGAACGAAGTCTTGGTAAAATGTATTGGCACCTAGCTCGTGATGCATATATCCGCCGAGCTCCTCACGCCTTTTTTCCATTATCTCAGCGGCTTTGAGAAAAATGTCGCGTCGATAAGAAACTTTAGTTCGGGACCAGTCGCGGAAGGTGTCGTGGGCATTTTGTACAGCTTCCTGCACCTGATGCTTGCTGGCACAAGAGAAATACCACACTTCTTTACCAGTCAAAGGGCTGATAACGGGGGAAGATTCAGAACCATGCACCTGCTGGCCATTGATTATGAGCGGAATCGTAGGTTGGGTCGCTGTGCTTCCATATCGTCTATAAAGAGATAGGGAATGGTCTCTTGAAAGGGCAGCTGCCCGTTTGATGGATATTGTCAGCATTGAAACTAAGTTCTAAAATATTATAGAGGGTAAACGCGAGGTTAGGATCCGATGTGAGACGTATCTATGTAGAATATTTGTATCTATATGATGGATAAGTAGCGATAACTAGAAGTTTTAGGGACGACGTTTCAGGCCTCTGCACAGACCGATTATTCCGCTGGATTATGCTAGCTTCCGTCGAAATGTGTTAGTTTCCATCGGAACGTGCCAAATTCCGACATTCAGTTGTAACTCACTTCCGAGGCTACGGGAACCTCGGATTTGACATGGAAGGAATGGAACTCGCCAACGGAAAGATACCTAAGGTCTCATTGACTTTCCCAGGTTAGGTTTTATCGAGTTGCTCTATACAAGAAGGGCTACAAAGTTTCGTCTAGAATTAAGGGGGAGCTAACATGCCAATAGGTATCTGTCATTCTAACAGTTTTACGGGTCCAGTGAAAATAACAAAACGCCGTCCGGCTGTTCTCCAATTGCATACTAGAGTGTATACGTTAGGATAATATAAAGCCTAATATTTATCAAAGTTATACTTTATTGCAACCTTTAATTTACCTTTATGCAAAATAACAAGCTGGGTAAGCCTATTAACAGCTTGAAGTGAGTTTACATATCCCTTAAGATTATTTAAATGTTACAATCTAACAAGTAGATTAGTTACCCTATATAGAGCCCTATATATTTTACTAATAATATTATTAAACTGTTTAAGAACAATTAAAACTAGATCTTTATAATTAGCACTAATTTAATATAATTAGTACTAATTCTAAAATAAACTTACTCATTAGCTACTAAGTACTTAAGTATATATATATTTATTTAGCATTAGTTAGTATACTTGGTTTAATAGCTATTAATAAAATATATTTACTTAAATATACTTAACTTACGTAATTTACTATTAAAAGATATAATACTTTATTAATATACTTAGTTTTACCTTACTTATTTGTAAATATAAATTAGTATATACTAGTTTACCTATTTAAAGACCTATATATTACATTAAACCCCTAGAAAAAAGAAATACCACTGTTAAACTGTAAAGGGTAAGATTATTAGAGTAAAAGGGTTAAAATAGCTAGAAGCAGTCTTTATTACAATCCCTAATATATAAACTATTTAAAACCTAAATTACAGTGTTAAAATTGTAACGTTTAGGTAGTATATAGAATAAACTAGGATTATAGGATAATTTAAGTGCAGCGTAACGTTATGTCTCTTAATAGCCAAGAGAGCTAGTGTGACGTATTGATGTAAAAATGTTTTATTAACAGCTGCTAAGATAAGTTCTATGAAAGTGCGGATAAATGTTGTCTATATATCTATTGGGCGACTCGAGTTATAGGTCGTCATTATGTTAGGCTCTTTACAAACGCTTACAGTTGTAGCAAGTCAAGGCATAAGCTACTATATAGTTGGTAAAAGTCTGATGGGGGTATACCTGACGCAACGGCTGAGGTTGTAACTATAAAAAAATTAAAGTTTAGGGAAATAATTTTAGTATAGTTATTAGAATGAAGGCTATATATTACAAGTAGCTATTTTATGTATTATCTTAATAAGTCCAAGTAAATTTACCATTTATAACTAGTTCAATCTTTATATCGATACAACAGTACTATTAAATAACAGTAGCCGAAAAGTGAATCACGTGACCTATTGGCTATTTGTTAACGACGCTAGGCCTGGAAAGAAAAACACAACAAGCAGACTCTTCTTTAAGGGAGGTACGGCAGAGTTCTGAAGTCAAAGTACAATTAAGGACTTTAAGGTGCATGCGATCCGTTAAACAATGTCAATTCCTACAGTGGCTGCTACATATAACGATGAGATGGACCATGTCGATTGTAGAGACCACATGAGGGCATGTTAAGACTATGATCATCCTATCCACTGAGGTGCTTAGCAGGCTTCAATTTGGATCCTTTTACTTTATATGGTACTTGTGAATAATTATCTGCTATAACGCTACAGGCAGCCTAACTAGAGATAATACACAAGCTAACAGGAGTGGCGCGGACGTATCTATGACATCCTGTTTATAAGGTTCCATAAGAAAAGTGTCGCAGTGAGCGTGCTTAAGGGTTAAAGTAAACGTGTTAAGCGGCAGCAACTGTGTTGATTGTTTTTTTTGTCTTCTTATTTTCTTGTGCAGGGTATTCCATCCCGCAGAGTTACTTAAAACACATAGCTAGATTACTAATACAGTTGTTTCCCGAGACCGTGAAGATCATATCTACCCTGCGACAGAAAGTCAACCAAAGCAGATGTTTAGGACTGAAGACGAATCTACACATATAACATACCATAAACTAGTCTGAAGGAGGGAAAGCTGGTTGTGTTGTTTGTCAGGGTCACCGGGTAGGTACAGTCAAGGTCAGGAAGCTTAAAGAAGCCTTTAGCACCCATCATCAATAATAAGGAGCAGTGTGATATCACGATTTGTAACTCAAAGTAGTGCCGGGATATCTATCATAGGCTAATTTAGAGGGAGAATAATGTACCTTTTCTTCTCGCATTTCACTTGGGCAGACATCCCTGGAGTGACCTAGCGGGAGCCTTTCGATAATTGAGGGGATACGATTTTCTTCAAATGCCCTTCAAAAGCTGGTGCGGATGTTAGGGTCGGTACGGAGGGGAGATTCCATAGTTCGTAGGATTGACATATTTTCCAAGGATTCATGAATACATTTAAAAAACAACAGCAAGCTTGAAGCCGGTGCTATAGAATCTTGCTGCAAGTATAAACGTGGTGCCAGCCAGACAAAGTACGCCAGCAAAAACCTTAACACCCGTCCATCCACCAGCACCAACAATGATTGCACCACTGATAGGGCTCGTCGTAAGACCACCGATGGAGGAGACAGAATAAAGAACGCCCGTACGGAAGCCGATTTCAGACATAGGCGAGATCTGCGCAACCAAAGGGGAGATAAGTGAGACATAGGCGCCAGAACAGAGGCCAAAAAGCGCAGCAAACGCGACAATTCCGCCTGTAGTGGTACAAGGAATCCAAAGAGCAAAGATCCAAATTGAAGTAAGGTAGCATACAATGGTGAAAATATTGTAGCAGCCAATGCGATCTCCTGCGAAGCCGGATAAGATACGCCCAAAAAGACTTCCCGCATTGAGTATAGGGACGAGATACTCAGTAATAGATACGTCTATACCGATTTCGAGTGCTTGGACAGGCAGATAGGTAATTGGAACATAGATTCCAAAAGTAAAGCAGAAGAAGCCTAGAAGGCATAAAACAAACCCCGGCTCCTTGAATAGCTGCTTTATTTGATTCTGGCTAAATTTGGCGGGTTGAGGTCTGCGGTAGGCACGCACCGTTAGATTAGAAATGATGAGGAGGCTGAGGATGAGGAAGGCGCAGATACGCATGGTCCAGCTGTAGCCAACGTCTTTAATAAGGCGTGTAACCATGATTGGGAAGACTATGCCACCCAGACTTGAGCCTGTGGCCATGATACCGAAAGCAGCTCCTGTCTTTGTGGTGAACCAACCGTGAAGAACGTTTAAAGCTATAAAAAACTTAGTCTTTGTTTAAAGTGAAGGCAAATACTATTCTTACCAGGTTGGAAAACGGCAGCAACGCCAATAGCAGAACAGACACCCTGGCTAAGTAGAACTTGATAATACTTAGTAGCGAGGGATGTCATCATTAGGCCGAAAATGTGACGGGTTGGGTTTCAAACAGGTAAACTAGTCCGTGCTGGTTTATGTTTGCAGAGTCGTAGGGCGTTATACTGAGCTTGGCGAAGTGTCACATCTCTTAATAGTGAATAAAGCGGATTAGGCGTATTCAGGTAAAGAAGTCTTATTGATAGCTGTTGAGCTAAGTGTACTAACTAATGCTAAGTAAATGTATATATACTTAGGTAATTGCAGGTAATCAGTGAGGTTATCTCAGGATCAGTGCTGATTCGGATGGATCAGTACTGATCGTGTCGGATCAGTGCTGATCGTAAGGTCTTGGCACTGATCGTTGTCGATCGTTCCGATAACATAATTAGTGGAAAATGTGGGGCCATATGCAGGGTGACTAATCTACTTGTTTGGATCGTAACATGATCTCTCCCCTCCTTAAGGCCTTGTCCTCGAGGCCTAGTTCATAACATTTTCGTTGTTGGTTACCCCTAGTAAGCAAACTTGAACCTGTAATCCCTCCAAAATGTCTAACCGTGTAGTGAAATCAAAGAAAACGTCAACCGAAAATCATCATGCGCTCTCAAGTCTCCTAACTGCCTTCAGCGCTTCCAGAATGCCTTATACCAATTGCATGACTCGTGGTCGCAAAAGCGACTGTATCTTGAACCCGGACAAGTCAAACCGTTGTGAACCTTGTGTTACGGCGGGTTACTCTTGCGACGGTCATGGATTGTCAATGGCAGCTGGTGAGTGATTTTCCTGACTCTTTAATGATTCGTTGTGCTGATGACGTCAGCTCGTAAAATTGTTGATGAAAAGCGTCGTCTTGAGCGGGAAGAGGAGACTGCTGAAGAAGAGTTGATGCAACTTCAGGCGGAGTCTACTCGTATTCACAATCTGATGAATGCTCAATTTTCGAAAATTACTCGTCTGAGGCAACAGCGCCGTCAGGTAGAAGAGAAAGGTCTAAATATGATTCAGCGTGGTTTAAACTCAATGGATGAGTTGGAAAAGGCGGAGAAGGATGAGGCGGCGGCGTTGGAACTTGCTCAATCCAATGGTTCATACGTGGATTGGTCCGCTATTTCGGAGCAGGAAACTCTTGAGTCCCTGGGCCTCGGTTCTTTCATTGATCCTTCTTCTTGGTCCTCTGGCGTTAGTAGTGGAAGTTCTTTAGGAGTCGCTGGGCATTAGCGAGGTGTTTTGGTGGTTCCTATGTGTTTTCGTTTTCTAGGTAGTTCTTCCATTTGATCAGATACATCGTTTGCCCGTTGATCTTCTTTATGTCTCTGATTTCTTCCGCTTCGTAGAGTTCAGGTCCGTCGATTTCCTTGGGTTCGTTGCCTGTTTTGACTTGAATTGTGTCAGCGGCTGATTCGAGAAGTAAGATGTGAAAGATTGGATGGAGCCTAACTTTTTCGGGTAGGTCCAGTTCGTAGTTGTTCTTGGATACCTTTTTGACAATTTTGTAAGGTCCAATATACTTGAAGTCTAGTTTGTGATTTGGTTGTTTTGTCTGAATGTTTTTTGCGGATAGGTAAACCATGTCTCCCTCCGAAAAGGTAGGTCCTTCTAGCCTTTTGGGGTCATAGTATCGTTGCATCCGTTTTCTAACGAATTCGAGTTCGTCTCGAAGTTCGTTATGTAGGTTCTTCAGCTCATCGCTCTTGAGTATGGCTGCGGGGTTGATGTCTTTGGGTTCTCGTGGTTCGTGGAATGCGTCCGGGGTAAATCCAAAATTAGCGTACGCTGGTGTAAGCTTTGTACTCTCGTTGTGTGCGGTGTTGTAAGCTAGTTGTGCTGTTGGTAGCTTTTCAACCCAATTGTTTTGTTCGTAGTTGATATAGCAACGAAGGTATGCTTCCAACACTTGGTTCATGCGTTCCGTTTGTCCATCGGCTTAAGGTCTGAAAGCTGTTGTAAGTCGGTGGTTAAGTCCCAAATGTGCCATAAGTGCTTGCTAAAACTTGGCTGCGAAGGTAGGTCCTCTGTCCGAAAGGATCTCTGCTGGTAGTCCGTGTACGCTAACTATGTGTCTGAAGAATATGTACGATAATTCTTCTGCGTCTATTGCTTCTCTATAGGGTAGGTAGTATGAAAACTTCGTTAATCGGTCTACAATAACCATGATGCTGTCATAGAAGATTCCGGTTGAGGGTTCTTCCGATAGGGGTAGCTTGGTTATGAAGTCCATCGTGATTAAGTCCCATGGTCGTTGTGCCACTGGAAGTGGTTGTAGTGTCCCGTATGGCTTATATCGCTGTGCCTTGGTTTTCTTGCATAGGTCACACTGCTTGATTGTCATTTTAACTTCCTTTCTTAGTATGTGGTACCCTTGTTCTTGAAGTCTCTTGAGTGTCTTCGTTACTCCCTGGTGTCCATGTAGTGGATGTGAGTGGAACGTCCTGAGGAACTCGTGTAGTCCTTCTGTTGGAGGTTCTCGAGTGGGGGCTAGGTGCATCAGTCCTAATAACTAAGCCTATTGTGTGAAATGAAATTCTCCCTTGTCGTTTTTTGTCAATAGCTGTTCCTTTGACTTAATCGTACCAGTATTGTAGTCTGGTCTCCTGCTGATTGCGTCTGCTCTGCCGTTGTCTGATCCTTTGCGGTGTATGATTACGAAGTCAAACTCGCATAGGTATTCGGCGTACCGTAGTTGTCGTCGATTAAGTTCTTGCGTCGTGGAGAAGTGTGTGATGTTCTGATGGTCGGTGTAGACCTTGATTTGGTGCATGCTTCCCATTAGGTAGTGTCTGAATTCCTTGAAGCAGTTGAATATAGCTAGAAACTCTTTGTCGTAGATGGGGTAATTGAGCTCTGCTCCGTGTAATTTGTGAGAATAAAACGCTATAGGGTGTAGTTTCCCTTGGTCGTCGCGTTGTCCGATTTGTCCTCCCAATGCGAAATCTGAGGAGTCGGTCTCTAGTTCGATTTCCTTGTTAGGGTTGAACATGACCAATACAGGTTCGCTGAGGATCGCTTCTCTTAATTTCTCAAAAGCCTTCTGGGCGTCCGTTGTCCAGGTAAATTGTCGTTCCTTTTTTGTCAACTCTGTGAGGGGGTTGGCTATTTTGCTAAAGTCTTTGATGAATCGTCGGTAGTAGTTGGCGAAGCCTAAGAAGCTTTGTACTTCCTTGACGGTCGTGGGGGTTAGCCAAGCTGCTATTGCTGAGATTTTCTTCCGATCCATTCTGATCTCTCCAGGCGAGATGGTATGTCCTAGAAAGTCTACTTCTGTTACGTGGAAGTAACTTTTTTCTGGTTCGACCAGTAAGTTAGCATCTTGTAGGGCTTTTAGTACCTTGTGGATGTGTTCCTTGTGTTCTTCTTCGTTGTCCGAGAAGATTAGGATATTGTCCAGGTAACAAACTACAAAGACGTCTAAGTACTGTCGGAGTACGTTGGTAATTATCCGCTGAAACGTTGCGGGTGCGTTGGTGAGTCCGAACGGCATTACCAGATATTCGAAGAGTCCGAACTTGGTTCTGAAAGCTGTCTTCCATTCGTCTCCTTCCTTGATGCGAATCAGGTTGTAAGCTCCCTTGAGGTCTAGAGCTGTGAAGATCTGTTTGCCTTGTAGGCGGTCCTTGAGTTCCGTAATGAGCGGAAGTGGGGTCCTATCCTTGATTGTAAGGGCGTTTAACTTCCTGTAGTCCACAATAAGTCGTAGTTTTCCGTTTTTCTTCGGAACGAACATCACTGGGAATCCTGCCGGTGAGGTGGATATCCTGATGTTCCCTTTGGCTAGTTCCGCTTCCAGGTATTCTCTCAGAGTGTTCAACTCTTTTTCGTTGAGGTTGTAGATCTTCTGGAATAGTAGGTCGTCTGTTTTGAGCCATATCTCGTGGTCCCAGCGGCTGTGCTGTGGTACCTTTGTTTCGAGTTCTTCTTTGAAGAGTCTCTCGTAGATGTGGTATTCCTTGGGAATGTTCTTGAGTCTGTTGTATTGCTCCTTTTCCTCGAGTTTCTTCTGTATCTTCAGTTGTTGGTCTAGGTCGTGTAATTGGTGTCGGAGGAGTCCTAAGACTTGTTGGTTTCTTTGTTTTCTGCCTTTTGTGTACTTATGTTTGGCTCCTTTTGGAGGTGGTGAATGCTTTGTTTCACGCGTACCCATGCTGTCCTCTTCAGTCAGGGCTTGAGATCTCTCGTTGTTCGTTGTGATCGTTTCGTCATCACTGTCCGCATCACCTGGGATGGTAATTTGGCCAGTCAGCCAGTCGATGTCTGGGTTTATTCGTCTGAGCCATGGCATTCCTAGGAGGACATCTACCTCTCCCAAAGGTACGATGTTGAAATCGACTCCTTGATTTTTCCCTTGTACGAAGACTTTGAGGTGATTGATCTCTTGGTCTATAATACCGTCGTTGTAGTCAAAGAGTTGTCCTTCCGCGTTGGTTAGCGGATAGGGAAGTTGTTTCCTTTTCCATGGTAGTTCTAGCTCCGTGGCTATTTTTGGGTCGATAAAGTTTCTTTTGGCTCCACAATCGATCCAAGCGTCTAGCCATCTCCCCTTAATCCGAACTTTTAGTACTAGGCGGTCGGGCTCGCTATCCTGCGTAGCTCCTAGAGCACTTCGTGGTCTAAGTCGTTCTTGTCCTTGTGCTTCGCTTATCCGTGGCTCCGTTACAGATGGCGTTTGTCTTTTCCCGTTTCTTTATTTGTGTCGGGTTTCTCGTTGTAGATGCTGGCCAGGTGAAGTCCGTCTGCTTCCCATACGCATTCTAGTTCGTCGGTGTCTTTCGAGTCTTTAGGTGTATCCTGGTCGTTTTTCATAAGATGTTTGTATCTTCCTTTCGTGAGTTCTTTAAACTCCTGATCAGCTTCTTCGATCATTTTCAGCTGCTTTTTGGTGTCCTTCAGCGTTTCCTGTCGTTTTGCTTCCTGTCGGTAGTAGGCTAGGTTAAATCGTAGCTCCGCTACTCCGATATTGTCGTACCAAGTGTACGTTAGATACCCCATGGTTTCTTTGGATGTATAGGGTCTGTTGTTTGGCGTTCCTGGGATAGTTACAGGAAAGCAGTCGTTGTCTTTCTTGGCTTCAAGATGTGTTTTACACCAATGGTATTTGCATGATACCCATGAAATTTCGTCGTATCGATCGTTCGTAGGCAAGGTTCTTGTATCATCCTTAACATCGAACTTGGGTTCTTTATGGTGTGGGTTCATTGCTTCTGCCATGTGATAGGCTCGAATGTATAGGTTGTCCATTGTCAAGGTATCCTAATGTTCTTGTGCGGTTTGTATGTACATTTCCTTGGGGCTGTTGAATATCCTCAAACTTTGTTCGTCGTACAACGGTTGATAAGGTTTCTTCCAGTCATTCTCAATTGCTTCATCTTGCTTGCGGAGGTTCCTCGCCGTCGCTCGTGCGGCTCCTCCTCTGTGTCCCATGCTTCGGGAGTGTTGTCGTTGTTTAAGCTGGTTTTTGTACGTCTCATCTCGTTGAGATAATACCAGTGCTTCCTTCTGCTATATCTTGGTTTGTACAGGGATATCGTCGATTGTTTGTCGTGTTTCGGTGTCTTTTTCGGTTTTTGCGGGCGTGCGCATCATTCCCAGTGTTTGAGTTTGTCCGAGTTTCTTTCTTCGTGTGTCTCGGATACGTTGATTCTCCTTCTTCCTCAGTTCTGGGTTCTTCATGTCTTCATGGTATTTGACTCGTGCTCTTTCATTTCTTTTTTCTTGATCTTCTTCCTTCGTGAGGGTCTTGCTCTCTTCTTCGTGTCATGCTACAATCTCGTCGTAGCTTTCAAACGAGTTTTGTGGTTTCTTGCATGAACTTGCGGGGTGTGCTGGCCAGTCTACCTTGGGTCGTTCTGCGGCCAGTGCCGTTTTATTGGCCATGTCGTATCCTTGTCGATACATTCCTAGTGTCTGTGTGCGTTGGGCCATCTGTGGGTTAGTTATTCCTAAGGCTTGGGGCCTACCTTGGTTTGGGTCTCTAGGTTTCCGTGGTTGTGGGCATTGTCTTGCCATGTGCCCGAACTGGTTGCAATTGTAGCACTTGCATTTGGACATGTCTCGCGGCTGTCGGGGTGCTTGCTGCATTGCTCCTAGTGCCATAGGTCCTGAGTGTGTGCCATACGAGGTGTTTCCTTGTTGATTGCCTCGCTGGTTTCCTTGGCGTCGAGAGTTACCCTGATTTTCGTTTCGTCGGTTAGGGTAGTACGGGTTAAAGTTGGTTCCTCTTCCCGTTTTGGCGTTCCTCTCTTTCCTGCGTTCATACTGTCGTTCATCGATCTTGATTGCCATTGCGACATACTCGGTGATGTTATCTGGTCGGTCTGCCTTGTAGAGTTCGTCCTTGACTTCCTCCTTCAGTCCTCGGTAATAGATTTCCATGAGGGCTTCGTCGTCCCATTGGGTTTTAGAGGCGAGTTGTCGGAATTTGGCGGAATAGGCGGCGCATGAGTGGGTTTGTTTAAGTGTCATGATTTCGGCGGCGGCTTGTCGTTCCTCATTGACCACTCCAAAGTTGTCTTTAAGTGCGCTTTCAAAGTTCCTCCAATCGGCGAAGATGTTGACGGTCTCTTGATCCTGCACAATCTTATTGTTCTCGAGGTAGTCCCTAAGGATGGGTTCAAACCAGTCCTTGGCGTTTCCTTGGATCAGTGGTGCAGTGAAGAGTACCTTCTTGGTGGCGGTGTCCAGCTTTGTCGGAAACAGGTGAAAGTATCCTTTCATTCGGGTTAGGAATGGGATTACGTCGGTTGCCTGTCCTTTGAATGGTTCCGGTTTGGGGGGTTTCAGTGCTTCTCCAATGTCCCTGCTTGTCTGAGGTCGAGGGGCTGCACTTTCAGCTTGGTTGGCTTCCTGTCCTTCAATTCGTGCCAACAGGTTTCGACAAGTGTTGCGAAGTTGATGGATTTCCGCCATCAGCTCGGCCACACTAGGTGGTTCCCCGGTGTAGGGAGGTGCTGGTCCATTGCTGGTGTTGTTGGTGGACATCTTGACAGTATGATAATATTGCTCAGTGTTCACGCGGTACGGTCTGAACAAGAGCTATCAACGTGTGACGGGTTGGGTTTCAAACAGGTAAACTAGTCCATACTGGTTTATGTTTGCAGAGTCGTAGGGCGTTATACTGAGCTTAGCGAAGTGTCACGTCTCTTAATAGTGAATAAAGCGGATTAGGCGTATTCAAGTAAAGAAGTCTTATTGATAGCTGTCGAGCTAAGTGTACTAACTAATACTAAGTAAATGTATATATACTTGGGTGATTGCAGGTGATCAGTGAGGTTATCTCAGGATCAGTGCTGATTCGGATAGATCAGTACTGATCGTGTCGGATCAGTGCTGATCGTAAGGTCTTGGCACTAATCGTTGTCGATCGTTCCGATAACATGATTGGTGGAAAATGTAGGGCCATATGCAGGGTGACTAATCTACTTGTTTGGATCGTAACAGAAAACATGAAGAAGTGATCCCCCAAAGACCAGATACCGAGGACCATAAGAATCATACAATTTGCCGACAATAGGTCCCATGACCATCATGAAAAAGATCTGAAGCGAGGGAATCCAGGAGATGGTACTTGGTGAGTAGTTGGGGAATAGTTCATTCTGATAATATTCCTGAAATGCTCCGACACTATTGATCCAACCAAAGCTGCAGAATGAGGCACACCATGCTCCTAAAACGACGAGCCAGGCGACGCCGCCGTTAAGGGGGTCTGGCTGTTGCAAGGCCAGGGGAAGAGTTGCCTCGAGCTCCGCCTCTCTGCCAGCGTTTTCCGCTGTATTAGGCTCAACTACCTCGGTCTTCTTGGCCATAGCACCCTCGGCCTGTTGGAGAGCCGCGCGTGTTACCTGTGAAGTCAGGGGTGACGTTACTAGATCGTCGCTATGTGTTGACATGTTACCGTGTCAATTCAAAGACTGGACACTTTGAGCAATGAAACGAAAGGGTCATCTAGTTGAAGTCGAGTTGATGGTGAACAGTGATGTGAAGGAGTTTCTTTTTTCTTTTTCTTGGAAACCTCTGGGGCGCCAGGGTCTTATGTACACTGTCATGTGAACCACAGGAATCATTGGGTAAATGAACCCTCAAGAAATGAATTTCACGGCTCTAATACGCCGTAATTAAACTTCCGACCTCGTACTCATAAGACTCGGGATTCTCAGCACATGAAGACGCAGTTACAATATCTTCCTTAGCTGGTCACCACTAATCTTTTAATTTCGTCTATTGACCGCCTTGTATGTATTGGTAAACCTGCAGGTATACTTCCGTAGACCGGATCAATGCGGAGGAATCATAAATGTCTTAGCGTACTTACTGGTCCTATGAGATTTTTCCTCTCGGACTTAATACATTCTACATATCTATTGTTCCATAGTTAGTTGGCTCTAGTTTAAATTCCGAAAATCGGAATAGGGACTTTGCCGGAACCAACTTAAAACTTTGGAACGGTCTCCTGTTCCGCTCCCTTTCGGGTATTCCCTTTTCCTGCTTCCGGCCATTCTACAGCATATAATGCAGGGTTTCTAATCATACACCACATGTCATACGAACCTGAATAGTTTATGGTGTATGATCTATTTTCGTTTGTCAAACTAAACCATAGTGTCGCGTACCCACTTTCCGCGCACCCTTACAAATTGCATAGAATCTCATAAATACATTAATAAATACATTAATAATAGCCTTATATTATAATATAGGATAAATAGCTTAATTTCTATATAAAATAACTATTTAAAATTATAATTCTACTAATATACTATTAGGGATTTTAAAAATTATATCCTTTTTCTTATTTAGCTACTTAATCTTATATTATACTTACTTCTTCTTATGCTATATAATCTTATACTTCTTATTAATCTTAATCTCTTAGGGATTTAAATATTTAGCTAATAAAGCCTATTTTAAATTATTCTTCTTTTAAGGCTATAAAAACTTTCTTTCTTACTTAAAATATACTATTTGTTTACTTATAATAGCCTCTGTTACTTAGTATTTATTTAGTACCTTTTTGACCTTTCTTTTAACTCTATATAAGTTATAATTAAAGCCCTTAGAAGCTAAATCTAATATAGTAAGTTAGTATTAAAGATTAGCTTGGTTTTTTAGTATATAAGGGATATCTTTTCTTTTATTATAGGCCTTTTAAGGGATTTAAAAAGGGCTCTTTTTAGTAAAAAGGGAATTAATTTATATAGCTTATGCTAATACCTTTTATATATATATTAGCTAAATTCTAATACCTAAGAAACTACTTATTATATTTTCCTTTATAATAGCTTTATCTTAGTATTGTTTATAGATTTTTATAAAGTATTATTTAAATATAAAAGTAATAGTAGTAAATATAGTAAAATACTTTATATAGTAATAAAAGGATTACTTAACAAAGCTAAAAGTACTAATATTAAATAGCTAAGTAATATATAATAAATATAAAGGAAGGTATATAACCTATATATAATTTTAAAGAGTAAGAAACTAAAATTAAGGTAATATATATCTAAAGAATCTATTTATAAGTAGAATTCTTTAGTTAGTTATTTTCTTAGGCTTTATTTCTAATAGAAAAGTCTCTTTAAGCTACTTTAAATATATATATAGCTTTATTTTAATATTTAGATATCTTTCTAAGAAGTAGTTTACCTAGTTATAGCTAATAGTATTAACTATAGAATTAAAAGTAATAATTATATATATAATAGTATATACCTTATACTTATATAATACTCTTCTATATATCTTTTTATATAGTATAAAATGCTTAAGAACCTCATTTTATACTAGTAATAGTAATTAATATATTTCCTACCCTTTGCATAATATCTAGGTACCTTAGAGCTATTTATATAGTATAGATTTACTTTTCCTAATAAATTTTATATATTACTATAAAGAATAACCTTTTAATTATAATTAATAGACCTTAGAAAGAATATATTATTTCTTATTATTAGAAATACTTAAAGTAAAAAAAAAAAAAAATTATTAATTATTTTATAGATTTATAGTATTATAAAGTAAAAAGGGATAGGAATTATATATCTTATTTACGTGCGTGATTTGTAGGGGTGCGCGGAAAGTGGGTACGCGACACTATACTGCCTATACGGCAAATAATGCCAAATCGGTCAATGACCCACATCTTCCTTTAGAGCACGGGTACTTCCCTCCTCTGCGTTACCGTCCTAGTTGCGCCAAAAGTGTGTGAAACCCGGCTGTCAGCTCGCGGACCCCTTCGACTTCCCGATCCCCAGTGGAGATCGGATTGTGTCGAGAGCCCGCTGCCGAAGGGATGGAGAGCAGCAGGTCAAGATCGGGTGTTAGACGCAGGTAGAAAATACCCGGCTTGTCCCCCTCAGATAGATTCAGAACTTTTGGAATACCATCACCAGTCTTCTTGTTTCTTTCATTCTATATTCGTTAAACAATCATGGCACCTGAACAACAACCTTCACAGCGTATTCTCGCTAGTGTACTCTGTCACCAACGCAAGAAGTGCAATCGGAAAAGTCCATGTTCATTTTGCACCAAAGTAAACCGTCTAGCACCCGGGTAAGACACGAGTTAGCTATTGGCAGGCCGCAATAGAATGCATCCCAAGTATGCCAGCCCCCAAGCGCAGTCATCGCAAACCTGCGAAGGAAACACTGGCACATTTGGAGCGTTGTGGGGAGCTTTTAAAGAGATTTACTTGCGTGCAAAAGCCTTGGAAGTACGTTTCGCTGAACATGAGCAATATCCTAGTGAATTAACGGTGTTATTTAGAATTTAGCAGATATATACAGGCCAAATCTAATGATAAGCTAACTTGGGTTTGAGTTTTGTTACAAAAGGCAACAGTTGCACAGCATAGAATGTTTGACGACAGCTGCTCACTCCTCAATGTTAGGATATGTCAATCTTGTTGAAGATAGCTTTTTTGGGTTGACAACAGATGGCCGCGCGAGCTCTTGCTTTTCGTCATTACAGGTCACTCCAGACATAGAAATACGAGGTTCTCGCTAATATAAAATAGCTTTATATTGCAAAAACTTTCATTTTTTGGCTCAGGACTTCAGGTTACTCATCGACCTCTAGCAGATATTACTGCGTATTACTTGTAAATAACTGATTGCGCTGTAACTGTTCCTAAAAGCATACCTCTTGGAACAGAAACTGCGGCAGAATAATAATTATAGGGGAATAGGAACTACAGCTGTAATAATGTTTTATCTTACGTTATTTACTTTACACTACTTACCCAAAACGATTCTTCCTAGAACACTTTATAGATAGTTTAACTATTTTTTTATATTTAAAAGCTAGAAACATTAATCAGCTTGTTCTATTCTTAGACAAACTCTAGTCTTAAGTAATAAATTAAAACGCTTTACTTGACTTTATGTTTTAGTTTAATAGAGTTTACCTTTTACACTCTTGCATTCTACTATTAATTACCTGTATAATTATGTAATAAGGCAAATATCTCTGCGTTAATGTAGTATATAAACAACTATATATATAGCTAATAGTGTTAATCTCTTAGCTTGCTAGAAGTGATATTTCTTACCTAAACGTTATAGAGTATAACTTCTAATACAGGGTGAGACAAGCCCACACTGAGAAGACTGCGTGTAAAGAGACAACATAAGGGAAAGCATGCTCTATTTAAACTGATTATATCCAAGCACCCACCGCGCTTACTGAACCTTCCCTCTAGAGTCAACAGGCCACATTTCCATAATAATACCCTTGCGGTAAGCGTAATAGCAGTCGTGCAAATTGACAGTCGGGTCAATATGACTAGGGATCATCTCTACTCTATCGCCTACTTTAAGTGCCGGTGTTCCCTCTTCCCAGTTCAACGAGCCATGCTCATCACCCAACTGATTGTACGTGTATCTTTGATCTTTACACTCAGACAGACCACTATCGGTTGTCAAAGACTTGAGACCTGTGTCGATCGTGACCTGTCGCTCTCCCTGCTTACTCACAACAGTTGCGAGAAGGGACAGACTGTGTGAATAATACGTCCCAATGGCATTGCGGTAGTCTGCATCCATAAAAATAAATGACCCGGGTTGCAGCTCTGTTACACCTGGTACCGTCGCACAGAAATCAGCCGTGCCAGTGCCTCCAGTCGTGACAACTTCGATGGCGAAACCCTCTCCCTGTAGGGCTTTAGCAGTCTCTGTGAGAATCTTCATCGATTCGAGGCACTGCTTCTTTCGATCTTCAAAGTCGTGAAGATGTTGCAGATGACCCTCATAGCCTTGCACGCCAATGAGACGCATGTGCTTCAGAGTGGCAATATGTTTTGCCAGGGTCAGAGCTCCTTCGGGCTTGACGCCAGTGCGATGGAGTCCGACATCCAAGTCAATCAGCACGGATATAGGGTCCTCAATACCCGACTCTACCAGTGCGGCGTTAATCGCTGTGGCAGCATCCGTATCGTCCACAACTATCCTGATACCCCGGTGTTTTCTGAAAAGTTCCACCAACCTTCGAACTTTAACCGGTCCAACAATCTCACAAGTGATGAGGAGGTCCGTGAACCCGGCTGCAGCAATGGCTTCAGCTTCACTCAGCTTGGCCACGCATCCACCTTTCGCCCCCGCAGCAACAAGTTTCTGGGCGAGAATAGCGCTCTTAGTGGTCTTCAAATGCGGCCGAACGTTTCGTCCAGTCGGAAGGAGTCGGTCCATGAGCTTCTTGATGTTGGCTTCCATGATATCAAGGTCGACAATCATGGAAGGAGTATCGAGATCATTGAGGCTGTCGCCCACTTTGGGTGAGTACATGTCGGCAGTATGAGTGGATTGAGTCTCTGTGGTTGTTGAGGTGTTTGACAGATCGTGATATTGAGTTGTATTTTGAGTGAATGTGATTAGATACGCATCGGTCTTACTTTTACTCTCCGATCTCCAGTCCCACTAACTGGGATCGACATTCTTTGAGGTAACGTTGCTAGACTACATAGCACAGTGCGCCATTTCCCCTCTTTTGGCTTTTGAATGTCGATCCTCCCTGCTTATCATAGCGATTTATACTGCCCCGCTCACAGAAACCAGCGAAATTCGGGGACAGATGGACCGTCTCGCAAACGCTGCGTCGGCACGTCGGCCGCTGTAGTCTTCTTCCCCGCTTTGCGGTTCCTCCGCATGTTATCAAACACCATGAATCCACCCAAAAGACCCGCAATAAGACATCCACAAGCCCCAAAACAGGCTGTTGTGATAAGAGCTGTTGGATACTTGGGCTTCTCATTCTCGCGAAAGATGTTGCTTGATACGAGACCCATCAAATTGGCTAAGGGGACACCAACTGATGTCAGGACCACACGCCGTCCCTCGTGGGCTATGTTATTATTATACCAAGTTGATAAGAGGACAGATGGGGCAGACGTTCCCCAGACCATCATGAAGCATGCATAGTAGGCCAATTGAATCTGGGCTTGGACGTCAGGAATGGCAGCATAGATGATGAAGCCGATGAAGGTCAATGCAAAACCCAGCATAATGAATGGGAAACGTATGCGCAAAAGGTCGGAGCTGAAGGCCAAGATCAGCAGCATCACGGCACCGCCGACATTAGGTGCGACTAGTTCAAATTGTCAGTAAGATCAAGTAAAATAAATAATGATGGGCTTACCAGTGTAAAGATTCGTCTTGACAGTTCCATACCCTAGGCGCTCGATAATTTGCGGCATAAAGAGAGCCACCGATTGAATTGGCACACCCAGGCAGATCTCAATCATGAGGAAGCAGTACGTTGTCGGCTGCTTGAAGATCTTGACAGAGTCCCTGAAGTTGAACTTTTCCTGAACAACCGAAGAAGAGTCGACTTGCATTCGGTGGAAGGCCAATGCCTTTTCTTCCTCACCCAGAAACTTGGCCTCAGCAGCTGAACGGGGAAGGTACCAAAATGCGAAGGTAGAGAAAAGTACAGACGCTGCGCCCTCAATGATAAAGAGGTATCTCCAAACAAACATTTCGGACTTTATCTGAAATACGCCAAATGACAAGAGCCCGCTCTGTTGCTGTTAGAACAAGATATTTGGAATGAAGGATAGCAACTTACAAAGGCGTTGGCAATATTGGAAGCCGCATAAAAGAGAGCGAGGCGACGTGCCAGCTCACCACGTCGGTAAAATGTTGTAAGATAATAGATGACAAGCGGGAAGAAACCCGATTCCGCCATGCCTAGAAAGAACCTCAGTGCGAAGAGACCGCCGAAGTTCTGCACGCAAGCAGCCAACAGGGTCATTGACCCAAAGGTGAACATAAGAATGGGGAGGACTCTGGCCGGGCCATACTTCTTGCCGATGATCGCCGTAGGAGGAGCGAAAATGACATACGGAACGAAGAAGATTGACACAAGAAGGTTATACTGTCCCGGTTTAAAATTGAGATCTGAGGGTTGCATTAGTTCTCGCTGCATAGACGGGAGAGAATGTTGTACCATCACTTAGCCCAGCAGTTTGGGCATTTCCAAGATTGCCTTTATCTAGTGCATTGAACAGATCTAGCTACAGGTTAGAAGAGTCAATGAGGATCTCGTGATAGGCTTACACATGATAGCCAAGACTGGCATCAAACGAACATCGAACTTGCGACAAAGCTGGCTTTCCGCAATGTGGTCAACGACACGAGCGGTTTCCCCTTCAGCGACATCAGGAAGAGTATCGTCAATGAAGTCATCATCTTTATGATCTTTCGAGTCCATTTTGTTCACAGATCACGAATATGTCGAGGCGGACAGAGTGCAGTGAGGAATGAAGAATGTTCACTGAGTTGACTGCTTTTCAAGGTGTAATAATGAAGTCTTTCAATTAAAGTCCATTTGCGGGGAAGCGATTCTGAGGTTACATGAGTCGAGTAATGATAGGATTGAATGGTTACAGACAAGATATGCTATCAATTACAGACACTGTACATATCATTTATCGGGATAATCTTGATATGGAACCTTGCAATCTGGGGGTGGGTCACTTCTGACACAGTGCCATGCTACGACAAACTTGGTTATCTCCCTGTCTCCGCAGTAGAGGGTCACAGTGTAAATGTAACATAGAACGACGATCCCCTAATCAGCCGAGGCCCTGATAATTACCATCGCATGACCGGTGTCGGCAGCCAGATCCAGAACAGCGGACAATAGATAAAGTTCCGTCGTGAACAAACACACGATATGACTTTTTTATGAACTGCGATAAAGTGGAACATTTTTATCTACTTCATTTTATCAGCGGACGAAGCATCTTCATACTGCACTGTATCCAGTCCTTACAGTAGCTCCCAATGAGCAACGAACCTCCATATCCGCTCCACAAGTCAGTGGTCGGCCGGATTGACCCCGAATATGCCGACTTCTACAACAAACACATCATCGATAAGCAGCAAGTCGATCTCCAACCCATAGAGGCATCGCGATCCAGTGGTGTTCTTATTCCAGGCAGTGGCCCACTGCAACCTGTCGCCAGCACAGTAGACTACAAAGTCACGCGCAGCGAAAGCGAAGGACCTGACGTCAACGTTCGATGCTTCACGCCCAACGGTGAGATGCCAGCAGCTGGATGGCCAGTGTGTATCTACTATCATGGCGGTGGCTGGGTCCTCGGCACAATCGATACTGAGAATGTTATTGCATCGCATTTATGCGCCCGCGGTAAATGTGTAGTTGTTGCAGTGGATTACAGGCTCGCACCAGAGAATCCTTTCCCTGCTGCCGTGCATGATTCTTGGGAGGCTGTTTTGTGGGTCATGAAAGAAGGAAAACAACTTCTCAACTTGGACACGTCGAAATTAGCAACAGGTGAACTTCCGTTTCCAAATGGAAAGTGCGAGTAAAGCTGACTTTAATTTCCCAGGCGGATCATCAGCTGGAGCTAATCTGGCAGCTGTCATGTGCCAACGCGCTGCAGACCGCGGATTTCCCGAGTTTACCCTACAGCTTCTCTCTGTTCCAGTCATGGACAACACAGCCGATACGACCAATAACACCTCATGGACTGAAAATCAGAATTCACCTGCACTTCCAGCTCCTAAAATGCTCTGGTACAGAAACTACTATCTACCCAATAAACAAGACTGGTCCCATCCTGAGGCTAGCCCACTATTTTGGAATGGCGACTTCTCCAAATTGCCACCCGCCTGTTTCGTCGTCGGTGAGCTGGATGTTTTGCGAACCGAAGGTGAGCAGTTTGCAGCAAAATTGCGTACTGCAGGCGTCAAGGTTGATTTCAACGTAATGAAGGGTCAGCCACACCCGTTTATTGCCATGGATGCAGTTCTGGAGGCGGGATCGAGGGCGATTACAATTTTCTGCGAGACACTCTACAAAGCTATGTATGGCAGTTAACCCTGCATGATGCATACATCATATAACCTTACGATAGGGTTGACATGCTTAATCAATACCTAGAGCTTCTAAACAGAGTACTATGAGCTTAAATTTGAAATGGGCTGCGATAGCAAGTTGACTTGTGTCGTCGACTACTTCCTGCCATTTATGGGGTCGCCTTGCGTATACCGCCCGTGAAAAAGCTGGGATCCTCAGGTAACGACAAACCTGGTGCTTGGTTGGTTTTTCTTTTCTTAGAAGTAAGCAGTCTTGTACTTGTAGTTTTGGAACGATCTGGAACCTCAGTCCTGAACCCGTTTCCAGTAGACAGGCTGAAGCTAGCAAGCTGAAGCTACCAACTGATTGGCGTTTGGAAAAACTTCCTTGAGCTTTACGGATAATACGGCATGATTGGACGCCCGGCTAAGCAACAAGGGATGAGGCGCAGCACCACTTTGAATCCTCATCGAATAATGAATCCTCTCTAGATGCTGCGTAAGCTTCGTCCAGGACTTAAGCAGCCGTTGGTGGGCTCGTATCCATGGGCAATGGCTGTTTCGTGCCACGCCATAATTATCCGGATCTCCTTCCATCTGATCGCAATGAGGCTTGTCGTAAACGAGTGAGGACTAGTCAGGGTGGTGGGTACGGCACCAAAATGCCGAGTTACGCATTGGCCAATCACGTCAAGAGGCTCGAGCATTTGAACATCGTATACTTGAAATTTGAATAGCAACACGTCGTAAGCCGTCTGACAATATAAAAGGACTCGTCAGGTGCTTTTACCTGCCGATACCACTCTTCAACATCAGAAACGATTACTCCCCATTACTCCCAATTAATCCACTCTTTACCACCACCAGCCATCCAACAGATAATATCCAATCCTTCAAAATGAAGCTGAACTTCCTCCTCGCCGCTGCTTTCGTTGCCGCCCCTGTTCTGGCCGCCTCAAGCACTACGGTCACCCAGTATGCTTGCTTTCATTCTATACAAGACTTACATGCTAACAATAAATAGCACATCGACCGCTACCGCCAAGGCTTCTTCTAAGTCCTCCAAGGCCGCCGCTGCCCCCACCATGGGCGCTGATATGCTTGGAGTTGCTGGTGTTGCCGGTGTCCTCGCTGCGATGGCCCTCTAGATTTCATCATATAATCTTCTGTACACTTCTACTGTCTATATCCTCCATGGAGTTTAGCAAATCATATCACACAACGAGATAGTCTATAATCTAATACTATCATTACTCTATCTATAATAATTCCCAGAGTAGCATCTACTGCTGCAGAGGTACTTGTAGTTTGACGGTGGCACTCAGTGAACACTTGACCTTGAGTAGAAGAGCACTAGGAAAAACACAATCATCTTCCGCATCAACCCCCCTCATCTTGCTCATGGCGCGCTGTACCAGTTCACAAGAACCACAGCCCTGAATATAATACCATCGCACAATCCCTATTTATCTTGCAAGAGAGATACTAAATATCCACTTTACTGTTAATGCTTCGAACTGTCTTTTGAGAGAGAGAGCGATAGAGAAACTCAAACAATCGCAGGGTTCAACACGACAGGTCACACTACAGTCAATAGTCTGCTTTTTACCTCATCACTTATCGCATACCATGAAGAGCCTGTAGTAAGTGTTATCTAAGGGCTCTTTGGATCCATCATCCATGCAAGACCGCTTGTTAGCAGCACGTTTTAGCAGCTTATGGGCGGAGTTAATTCAGACCATAAACTCAAACGAAGCAGGGACAGCCATCAACACTTCATAAAACCTTTTCAACGGGCATTTGAAATACTTGGAGGGAGGGAATGGAGGAAGACACACAGAAAGACTGACGACACTGAAGACGTTAAAGAGATCTTGTTCGCTAATAAATTTGAGAAACTTGGAGTCGAAATGGTAGAACGGTCCGGTGATGGGGGATGACGAGCCCTCTCAAGTACCTGCCGCTGCGCGAAAGGTGTCTCGAAAGCCTAAAGGAAAGAAGGGCAAAAAGACCAGAAACACAAGAAGCCAGAGAAGGGAAACAAACAAGACACACAAAATACTACGGCCGTTAAAGTGCCCATAGAGAGCATCTAAATTGTCGAAGATACCGGCGAAGTCGGTCTTGTAACGGACTACCTCCTTACTATTTACTCAACGGTGACTGAATAGGCAGACCGTCGAGCTTACACAGAAGGTCTTTAAAGAGTGGTTGCATGCGAAGACCTCAAAAGCGCCGCTGCAGGAGCTGTAAATAACCTGATAATCTCCATATTTAACCACACTAAGCCTGACATTTGCAACATAGGCGATGTGTTTAAAGGTCCCTAGTACGAATTTACATAATTTGTTATGTCAAAACTCCGCACGGCAATTGCTCTTCTTCCTCTCAGCTAAATGCGGACTTTCGGGTTGTTTCGGATGAACATCCTCGTGGGGCCCACCCTATTCCTGTTATGCTTAAGCGTTATGCCGTTATGGCCTTCCGGACGTACCCGCTGTTAGCGTTATGTCTGAACGAACTCCCTTACACACCTACAGCCCTCTCGGCCTCACTATATATAAAGCCGTCTGTAGCCCGCAGCATAGGTTCCTATCACCATTTAAGTTCATCAGTTTTCTCCAGGTTGAGAGTACAAGATATTGTCTATTCACTTCATTAACTAGTCAATATGCCGTCCATTATCCAGCATGCCCTCGCTGGGGAAGCAATACTCAACAGTGCCTTCTCTATCGCTTCTATTCTTTTCCCCGGCCGATTGCTATCCTCTTTAGTGGCATCGGAGTCAGTTCCTAATAGTACGAGTGCTGTATTCAAGTTCTTCGGTGCGGTGACACTCGGAATGTCAGCACCCCTGGTCTTATCTATAGCGGATTCCAGAGACGCTGCAGCGAAGCGGAAGTTAACATACACGACATGTTCAGCCATCGAGAGCGCTCTCGTATCTGTTGTTCTCTGGCAAGCTACGCAGCCCGACGCTAGTGGCTTTACCTTTAACGGATCGATTTCGCTTTTGGGTTCGATAGTACCGGCACTTATCTGGCATTCATACGTGTTGCTTTCGAAGCCTCACTGGTTTAAGCCTGAGTCTGCTTATTTGGCAGAAGGTAAGGTTATTCTATCTCCGCATGTGCACACATGAGCTGACACGCGATATATCAGGAAAAAAGGCGTTGTGATTAGACAGGAAACTGTCAAAAGACCTAGCCACTGTATCGGGACGTTATGTCAGGTCAGAGCCGCAAGGTACAATACAGCGAACTAGGGTAAAAGTAAAGAACAATCCCGACAAGAGATGGCAGTGGAAAAGTAAAGTCTGTGACGAAGGATACATGATAATATCTTAATGAACCAAATGGCTCCTTCGAATCATATATATTACATCTTTAATTCGTGCCAGCAGTCTCAACCTGCATCAGGTCCTGGAGCCCAACCTCAATTACATCTTCCGAAAAGGCTCTATGATCACCACGTGTGGAGGGGCAGGCTGGAACTTAGAGACCATTCCTGACGAAGATCTCGAGTTTGGGAGCATGTTGTTTTGGAAACGACTGAGTAAAACCAAGCTAATTTCCGAGTCCCAGCTTGAGGAGCCTGTCTTGCTTCGCCAGTCCAAAGCCGTCGGAATGAGTGACGCAGATATTATTCGAACCTCAGGCAAGCTCTCCTCGATTACAAGCTCTACTGGGTTCGATGTTCCTCAAGAAGTGCTGGAAGGGTATACCCCAGAAGTATATATATCGGCGCCACCACGGTCTTCAAACGAGATTTCTGGACGCAACATTCTCGACCTGGCGAAATACGACATTCTAACAGACGTAGTGGGTACCAGACCAATTTCAAGTCTGAACTATCTTGGCGTAGCCTGCTGGATGATTGTCACCTTTGGCAATCTGGAGAGTCGACTACAAAAAGCAGGCACAGGGAGGCATATGAGCGATCAGGACCTTGGTAGAAATAAAAGAGAATCGGTCTCACTATGATTGCCCTTATTGAAGAGAATGAGGAGTGCTTGAAGATGGTGGCTCAGACACTCAATGAGAGTCGCGGTGAATTTATGGACTTCATTTACTAGGAGGATTTAGAGGATGAACCGCGGCACAGAGGAAATAGTTTCAAGATTCCAAGCCTTGATAATGCATGCACTGTCATGTAAAGAAGTTTTAGCTTTGGGGTAGAATAAAATGCACTTTCCTGCTCACTCCCTTCCGTTTTCTTTTCCTCCCTCTTCCTTCCTCCAACATGACTCAGATGCCATTAACGTCCATGACTTACCTATTATTTACATTTGAACCCTCAATGCTCGTGTCCGTATCTCGTGCTTCATCTTGCCGTAGTAAAGATTCAGCTGGGGTATTTATTTGGTCCCTCCTCGTATCGCTGGACTTGGACTCCACAGCAAAGAATGTAACCTTTTCGTCGTCACTCTTTTCAAGCCCTTCTCCTTCTCGTCGTAGTAGCAGACGAATATTACCAAGATGTTTCGAAAGGGGTTCTGCGCCTGTAGTCTCTGCTGTAGGAACAACAGTGTCGAGGTCAGGGTTTCTCGTTGTTCTCAGAATAGTTGAAAAAGAACTTCCGTAAGATGCTGAGGCTGGCCTGATACACAGTAACCCAAAAATTACGATAACCAAAGTAAGCAGGAAACCAACTCCATATGCAATAATAAGGTTACGTGGTTCATACGCAAATTCGTTTTGTGTAGATGAATAAGTGATCGGGCCAGGCGTTGCAGCAGTCTTGTTTTGGCTAATAGGAAATGCAAGGTTAGGTCTGCGAAAGGGAAGTTGGTGTGGAAACTTACACAAACTTCTGATTGCTGAATAGGCTGATAGTGAAGTTTAGAAACAATTCTTCCAACGCATCAGCCATAGATATATTTCCAATCGAAGAGTATGATGTATCTTCGTTTAAGGCTTGCAGCTCTTTTGTCTCCATCAAAACAGAACTCTTAATCTGCGTCTCCTTGGGATCTATGCCGCCCAAGTCACTCCTAAATAGAGTTCCACGAACGAAGTGACCCATAGCGTCCATGAGTGAAAGATAGGCGTGTGAAGCACTGCAAAGACTGAGGTCTTGGATATCGCACCGCTTGCCATTCATATATCCTACAGTATTGATCTTCTTCGTTTCATAATGAACATGTTGCTGGTCGTTGCTAAATGTGTAATTAAGCGCATAAGCCGAGTTGTAGAGCTGGCACACGATTGGCTTCTCCGCCTGGAACGGTGACTTGCCCGGCACTGCCACGTAGAAGGTGACCGCGCCTTTCATTCCTATCAACTGATCAAGATAGTTTAACCTGGAAACTACGGAGCTATCCATAGTCCACCACAAAGCATTTAAAGCTTTCTCTTCGTTGCTTGCATTTGCTAGCAACTGGCTTCCTCTGAAAGACGGCACAAATCCGACGTACACAAATGTATTTGCGCCTGACAAGGGGTACGTTTACTCAATAAGTTCACCTACTTGAAATGGGGCAGGTAGGGTCCAGAGAGAGCCCTGAGATGCCACTGACAGGAGTACTCTCGAGACGTACGATGATGGAATGGGATCTCCATTTCCATTCAGATTCACGGATCTGCCAAAGTTCTCCAAGTTGCTATAGTCGAGAATTCCAATTGGAGTATTGAGGATTGTGATATTTGGTTGGGACGAGACTTGGGCGGTGAGAGTAGCTGGGGTAATAACCGCAACGAGAGGAAGAGCCCTTCGACTAGAGTTAAAAACGTATTTTGTGGCAGACTCAACGGAACATTATACCATGAAATAATAGCTACAACCACAAGAGAAGGAGCAGCAGTCCAAAGTTCCAAGGTGACAAAGTCCCAGGCATTACGGATGACGCCAAAGAGCGAGTTTACTCCGCGAATAGTAATAGATCTCGTTCTCACAGTTTGCCATAATAATTGCACATATGCAATTCCTATAGCTGCAGACAGAAGGGCCCTGATTAAGAAGGCTAGAGCGGTACCTGCGCGTAAAGACCACTGCTGCTGACTCTGACTTTGGACAATTCTTCCGTTAAGGTAGAGGTAATAGAGATGATGACTGAGGGCAAGCAATAATCCTAGGACTAAACTGCTTGCCATTAGAGCGGGCGTTAATTTGTGGTTTGCCATTCTAGATTCTAGTCAAAGATGCTAAAATGATCAACCAGTGTACAGATAGAGGGTGTTGCTTTACACTTGTTGTATATATACTGCGTATGTACTAGATATTGCCAACAATAATACCCTAAGTTGGGGAGGTAAAGCAACGCACGAAAGAGAGTTACCGGGTGATAAACGATGACTGGTTCAATTACCTGCTATTCCTCGCGCTAATATGCAGTCATCAAATCCAGTCCTAAAGAGGAAATCGCCGCCAGCCAATGAATTAATGAGAACAGTGGCAGTATACAGATGCGCTAGGCGAGGGTTGTCCGAAAGAGTAGTCGGTGAAAAATCAACCCCCAGTCGAAATAGAGACTGTTTTATTTCTCTTAACTATGGATACGGATGTCGGTGGATTCGACCCAACGGTAACTACAGTGAGAGAGTAGTGGGTAAATTAAGTGGCGACGCCAAGGACGTTTCGCTATTTCCGTTCTCAACAAGCGATCCATCTCCGGAACCAGCTGTGAGTAGTCAGATTATTCTCATGCAATAACAGAATTGTCTCTATTTCCCTTTCACAACAGCAATATAAATGCAGTCAGCGTACTTGGCGGCGGGTTCGCCTTGTCCTGCACAATTCATAACTTTCTGTCCTTAGCAGGTTGCTCCCTAGTTCACTCCCTTTGACATCTACTCTCAATACCATTAGTCCCGACCTTGACTATACAATAACCCTTGCTAGTTGTCTCCTGGGCTTTCCTACGCACCAAAGAACGTCCGCCCTGCCCATTTCCCATTGCAGTCACAGGCCATAGGTAAAGACCACCAATCAAGCTATGTCTAAATCTGTCTTCAGAATTGAAGATGCCCCGCACTGGTTTATAGTGATAGGTGTAATATTGACTATAGCTATGACGCCTGGCAACGGACAGCATTTCCATATTCGTTCCCAGCGAGGCTAAATCGCTTTGAATCTCTTGCTCTAATTGACATTCGATCAAAGCTCTTCTTCCATAACCAAGCCACATATTTTGCATTAAAATCACCTTCTACAGGAAGGACTATGCGAGGATCATTCCACCTTCCCTTCAGGCTTCCGCATCCTGCGTCTTGGCGCATAGTCGAGACCTGGACCTCTGGCGTCTAGGCGCCGCCGCCTCAGGATATTTGTACATAAGAGGCAATCGCCGATCTTGGACCCCAACTTCATGCGGCGCAACTGACTTCTGCGAGAAGTGTATGCGCTTGATTTCACAATCGCCATATGCAGGTTGCGAAAAAGAAAGCCTCTTCCGTACCCTAGGACTGAGCTTCTACAGTGACCTTGGCTTCTCTGAAGAAAGAACCTATGTATAAAAAGGCCGATTTTCCCAAGTTTGTTTCCTCCTCGCAACTTCTTGATCACGCTCCTGCAGCGGAATACACAGGAACATTCTCAAGCCACCTTCTTCAATTACAACCAACACCAAATATGGTAAGAAACGAGACCCGAAGGCTGGTTATGGCAAGCACTGACGGTACATTACGCAGAAACCTTCTATTCTCACGCTCGCCGCTGTCCTCGCATTGTCGGGTGTCGGCGAGAGCAGAAAGTGGGACTGCCAGAGTGTTGGAAAAGGCCGCCCTTCGAATCAAAAGCTCAAAGATGCAGCGTGGGACTTTGACAGGCTTTTCGGCAAGAATCTGCTCACAGCTAGGAGTAATCAGTGCTACGTGTCGCATTGCAGAGGTCACTATTTTGCATTCTGTAACACAGCTGGAGTAACACGAAAGGAAAAGAAGGGACATCGTGTAGAGGTCAAAGATAAAGGGTTGCCCCATGGTCAGGCGGATAATTGTAACGTCTCTGTCGGCGATTGGATCGCAGATTCGTACAACGTGTACCGTTTTGGGTCGCTTAAACACCTGAGCAAAGACAGCTGTCTCAGGCGCGCCAAATGCGGAGTCTTCAGGAACGACATCCGCAAGTGTTAAGGTGCGGCGATAGCTCTGCTAGTTTAGCATAAATACTCAAGTACCTTTCCGACATAGAAGACCGCAGTTTTGGAAGTTGACTTCATCTTCTATGGCTTGCATGTGAAAATGGTTGTCAATGTCCTTTTGTACAAAAGTCTGTCAGACTTCTAGGAACCTTGTAGAATCCCTTCCCTTGAGCTTCCGCCGATAACTCCGCCGCCAACTGCTGCAGTCATGCCACGAAGAAGCAAGAAGCCCATGACTGACGGAGCCCTGCAGGGTTTGAAAGGGTCTCCAGTATTCTTCCAGTCCCCCTACCGCTCATGATTAGTTAGATCATCGGCTGCACAGCCCTCATCAGCGGTCACTCATATTTTTCAGTCCCTGTTAGAATCACGAATAGCTTTGAGACAGTTATCATGCCTGGTTTTGAGATAGTTTGGCTAGTAACCGGGGTGTAGCTTGATCCAGACAAAAGCGCACAATTCTAACATTACGCGACATGATACCCTTTGTAGTCAGCACCTTGAAGGTTTACGAGAAGATGCAGAGATACTTCTACATTGCAAGGCCATCAAGGACGATTTGATTGTGTCACTGCACACGGAACGTAAACGAACTATGGGTAAGTCTCTGTACTGTTATCCTATTTAGAGCCTTTGTGTGTATAAATAAAACCAATGTCCCCATCATCGATGGACTAAGTCTTCCCGGGATCCGTGTAACTCCTGCGACGTTGCTGGCCTCTCCATGTACTGCAGTTCCAAATCTACCTTGACATGAATATTTCGGCTGGAATCGCCCTCGCTGTTATCGAGCTGCTCCCAATCATTACCCACTTTGCTTCTGTAAGTTCCGCGTGCGGCCGATACCGACTGCGAGATAATGATGGCTCTGCTGGTACCGGCAAATGGTGTCACGTGAGCTGGAGAGCTTCCCGTGGATGTATCGAAATGGAAACGGGAGCTGACAAGTTTGCGTAGTGGAGGCAAGGAACCGGCGATTATCCCAATTCCTGACTCAGCAGTGGACCAGAGGACGATGTATGCAACATCATCTGGTCTCGTTAGGATGTGATAGAAAGTAATCTTTGGTTGAATACTCACACAAGTAATCGTGGGGATCGGAGAAAGCTTTTAAGTAGGGCAGTCGAATGACGGTACATAGCGATGCCCTGTCCAAGAGTTAGCCTCACATGACTGAAGCTGAAAGAGGTACTTACAGAGCAGCCAAGCCAAGAACAATGCTAACAGAAACCTTGGTAGCTCTCCTCATGTTGGACTTGTATAGCATAAACACAGGTAGAATGGCACAAGTCCAGTCAGATATAACGGCGCTGATAGATACCACATAGCCTGAACTCATTATTACCGGCATTGAACATATTCCACGTCTCTCCCAGTTGGCAGTCACGGGAACGCACGCAGCAAAGCTCGCAATGACGTTGTAGAGCATCGTGACTATAGTGAAGATGATGGTACCCCACACGATGATGCGATGAAGCTTCGTGACAGCAATTCGCAACAAGGTGACGCAGATGGAGCATTTAAGAGGAATTAACGACATGCTGTATATAGTCTGGCCAATCCACATCCACTATGTGATTCGGTTAGCAGATACAGAATGACAGGAGCTATCTGAAAATACCTTGCGTCCGTCGATTTGTAGAAATTCATTCAAGCTTTTATCCTTTGTTCCTAAACCAGCGTAGATAGCACGAATGCCTACTGCAGTAAAAGCAACATGTAACAGCTTATATCTCGTAAATATGATACACCTTGTAGTATTCGTGACACGAACTTACCCAACCGATAAGCATGAGGCCATCATCGATACCGAAAATACGATGCCTCAATCGAACAAAACACCGCAGCATGACAACGATAGCAGTCGTAATAAGGAAAAAAATAGAGACACCAAGCAGAAGACGCGCCAGACCCTGAGGTTCTACTGCCCTCAGGCTTTCATCAGCCATGGTGATGCTAATGAGTGCCAAGCTACACTCGGGAACAAGGGAGAGAAACATGCGCAGGGCGGGCATTTTAAGGGTCAAGAGCTGTGCCTCCTTTTCAAACTCCAATTTGTCGGGTATAATAGAGTTCGCGCCATTCCCCGCGTTCGGACACCCCAGTACTAAGTCTAGTGAACTTTATCGAAACTTGGCTGGTGGGGCTAGAGTCCCGACTCGTAGCTCGATCGCGCTAGCGCTTGAAGTGCCCTGATCGAGGTAAAGCGTTGCTATGGCTTGTTGGGCTTTCGTCGTCTATGGTTTGTTAAAGTTCCCCTGGCATACCTAGCTCAGCTGGCGCGCATCACTATGCCTTGTCTGAAACCCTGCGTCGATCTAAACTAAACACTTTAGTGAGTTACCCTCCTATGCTTGAGTTCACGGATGTTGGAAGAGGACGATGGTGATTTTAAATTTTCAATAGTATCTTCTGCGTCCTCCCTACATTAGCCTTGGGCTAATCCAGTCTGGCCCAGTGGTTCAAGCCCCTCCAGTCCCTGTCGTTATAGACACTACGTCAACATCCGCCGCTTCTCTATTTTCTTCGTCGTCACTTGAAGGAATCCGGAGACAGCAGAGATCCTCATCCTCCCCATATTCTCGACATAAATAATCATGTGCTAAATCGATAGGTAAGGATTTCTAATGACCAGTTCTACAATGCTTTGTGATTCTCAGCTTGACTCCACTCTCCACGGCATGTAGTAGCAAATTAAGGGTGTTGCTTATCATGGTGTCGCCGATCCTGCAAACGGTTTCGCCATTGGGTGCCCGAGCGCTAATTTAGCGGTTTGTTCAATGCCTTCGATAGTTTTCTGATCGTCTGTTACACTTTGACCTCTTCCGTAGCGCAATCTCCCTGGACCCTGCAACTGGTGAGTTTAGCGTCCTTTACTACTACGTTTTTTGCAACCTTTAACATACCTATCGCCACCTAAGGTCTATATATTAGGAAGGAGCCATAAGGACAATTTACACGTATTCTTATGGCACCTATTAGAGATACCTTAAGCCATCATTAACTTGGATAAACTTAGACTAAAATGAACAGTTATGGGCTCCAAGGAGATAGGCTCCATCTCCGACGCGGTGCCGCATCCCTGACTTCTTGTCAATTCTAGTGTACTCCGTTTCGTAGAATGCCAAAGAGTGGTCGATACAAACATCACCAAACATAACAATGGTACATATTTAAACATGACATAGGATCTTAGTCGCTTTTTTAACTTTGAACCTTACTGGTTGTACAGTCCGATCTCTCGTTTTAATACGCGAGACTTCAGGGGTTTATATCTTACTAGTCAATGTTTTTCTGAGGCGCAAGTCCTGCAAAGTATACAGATTAAACAACACAATAACAGTTTGTGTTTTACAACTGTGATACTGTTAAATCAGATAAAACAGATAATTGTCAATTAATCGTAACGCAAGTCAGTGATGCGCTTAGACACGGCACTTTACATTATGCATACCACATAGTGGGGGGGCCTGGAATCTGTCACGTATGATTACTGGTGATCTAGAATCACTATAGTACTTTTGAGAGTACAAAAGCTTCTGGAGGCCTGCGTAAAAGCAAGTATAAACAAAAACATAATCCAACGGTGATTAGTTGTTTCCTAAAGTGTTCCTCTCGTTACAAGTCATCTCTACATCGCTGGCAAAAGCAAATTCCACGCCCAGAGTGCAGTGGAGAAACTGAAACAAATTGGCCAGTACTTTAGACACACTGCACCTCCGCGTTTCGGGAACGTTATCCGCCCTGCGCTTCAGTGGACCATTACTGCACGCGTTGCGCTGTTAGCAACCAACAGACACAAAGTCACCGCCTCGCTGGTATCCCCAATTATGGAAACAGGATAATGTCGCCCTGTGCGTTCCTAGCGAGTCTAAATCGTTATGATTCTCTTGCTTTAATGCTTAATTGAAGCGGACGCTGGGTAGGAACAGCACCTGTTTGGGGTCTGCTAGTAACACATCTGGTGATGGGATAGCCAGCTATGCGTACTTGATCAAACAACACTTTTGAGAACAGCACCAAGTATTTAATCATTGACTTTAAAGAGATGATGGAGTTTTAAAAAGGTTACGTTAGAGCTAAATGCAATATCTTAACGAAACGCTAAAAGCAGAGTTAGAGAGGCTAGTTTGCGCATTCAACATGAAGATGCATCTTATATGACTCGCTATTCTATCAAGAACCACATACTGCAGAGAAAACTACTAGTTAAATAAAGAATGCTCTTAGTGACATTATCCCTTTATGCACAATTGTCTCCATTCCTAAATAATTACTTGGTGATTATTAAGCTAGGCTAAGTACCCTAGACCTTTTTGTAGTTCTGTAAGTATGTATGTCATTGGATTGGACTGTTCTCTTCCCCCGCTTTCCCCCCACAATTAGCCCTTATCAGCGTCTTCGTTATGTCAGACCGAACCGCCAATCTACGTTGAGTTTAGTCGTTTTTCCTAAGTATAATAATTAGACTGTCGCCCCCCAATTGATTTAATTTTCCAGCCCAGCAGTAAGATAACACTACTGCACGCAGGTCAGGGAATGGAAGACACGCGACCAACGAAACGCGCAAAGCAGGCTTGCGAACCATGTCGGTCAGTTCTCACGTCCACAACTTGTATGTGATGTTCTTCACGGTTCTAACGGTTAATAGGCGCAAGAAGTCAAAGTGTCCAGGGGAGAGGCCTACATGCTCATACTGCCAACGGTTGGGCCAGCTGTGCGTCTATGAGTCGGGGTCAGAATTCCAAGGACATCGAGGCCGACAGGATACTTCCCTGGTTTGTCTTCTTTTTTCCTTTCCCCTTCTTCTTTCTCGATACCGGGGCAAATCAGTGTCAACTAACAGTTTGGCCTATGAGGAACTCCGAATGGAAAGTCTTGAAGAAAAACTGGACTTTTTTATGGAACGTTTAGAGTATGCCGCTAAGTTCCTGCGGCAAGGATTCATTCGAGATGTTGACCGGTGATTCTGCAGTCCTGTCATTCAAGATTCTCGTCAACGCTCGGATTCACATCCGACCACAAGACATACCCCAAACTCCATGATCGGCCTTCCCGATATGGCTGAGACTATCAACTGCATGCAGCCTGAGCCGGGTTTAAGGCGAGAGACCGATCCTTGGTACGATATTCCGCGATGGTGATTGCTAACAGAGAGTGATAGTACATCAGTACTTCCAGAGTCACGAACCGGGGAATTAACATCTCTGTATATGACCTGGCTTCATCGACAGCCTCTGGTTATGTTCGACACCGAGAAGTTTGCAGAGTCATTGCCCGGCCGTGATCCCGAGTTAATACTCGCCCTACAAGCACTGTGCCTTCGGTTTCCCCCGCAATCCTTGAACATGGAATCCCGTCAACGCTTGATTGCCATGGCCCGCACATCGCGTCAACTGGTTATGGACAAGGTCTTCAGAAGCCAAGTGGACCTGTCTGTTTTACAGACTTTATGTCTTCTCAGCCTTTTCGAGTACACAGGTGGGAGCATAGTAAATTAGTCAATAGTCTAACGTGGACTAACTGTCGCTTTAGAAGGAAATGTTGCCCAAGCTGGTTTACACCTTAATATGGCAATCCAGTTCGTGCGTGGTATTCCCAAAGGGAACGTTCTTGGTGATGCCGTCGAGTTTAATGACTGTCTTCGGAGCATCTTTGTGCTGTATCATTTGCAAGGCAGTGTCTCCCCTAGCGTGTGGCCCCTGAACACGTCGCACGGAGGCAATGATCCAACAGACTCATGGCCTGGTTCTGGTTGGCTGACTCCACCAGATAATGTCATTCCATGTGCTATGGACGCAGGTATACTGAAGTACACTACGCCTCTTGCGCAAGTCTGGAGGGAAGCAAGAATATACGCATCGTGTCGTGTACTTTCAGATGTGCTACCTCCCTGGAATCCCCGATCAGACTATTCCCAAATTACATATCGCCACCTTGAGGTCGATTGCAGCGTACCGATGAAATACCGGTTTTCTGCCAGTCGGATTGAGGAACAAACGTCAGATTCTCTTCAGCAGAACCGACATCACTGGGGCCCATACTTATTCGCACAATTCATTTACGCGTCTATCCCTGTTATTTTGAACCACCCGTTTCTCTTATCGATGCGACTACGACATTTCCGAAGCACAATGCCGCACTCTTTCATCAACAGCTCTTTCGATGCAATCACACGCCACATCGGATGGATCATGTACCATCTTGAACTGATTAATAGAATGGCTTACCAGATATCAGATCCAACATTAGCACATGTTATTGTTATCGTTGCGACCATACATCTTCAGCATAGCTTTGTAGAGGATCATAGCCTTCGCGAAAAGGCCCAGTCAGGGTTTAGAAAATGCCTCGAGTTTCTGCAACGTATGGGCACCATATGGCCGATGGCTGGAGTAATGGTGAGTCAATTGGGGCCTACTATGGATCAAGTTCGAGGCTAACCATGTTGCAGCATGACAATCTACAGAAGTTACAGCAAAGTATCCAAGTGGTGTCCGTTCCCTCTCAAGACCCGGAATTGTCTGGAACAGCCGAACAAAAGTTCACGATTGACACTAGGCTACTTTGGGACCTATTGTGTTATGAGAAAGCGGGTCGGCCAGACGCACACGCTGATCAGTCCATGTTTAGCGGGTTACTATCCACAGACCAAGATAATGGAAGCGGGACCGATTATGATTTGGTTGGATCTGCTGGCATCATCGGACACAAGACTGTTCCTAAAGATACACCTATCTACGCCCCAGGTGAAGGTCAGTTGATCTCGATTTGAAGCAAGACCCGCCGCTGACACAATCTGGATAGAAACACTACAGCAAAATATTCGGTATGGACTTGGGTCTTTTGATGGACAACAAAACATTTTCCCACAGGCACAAGATTTCGGGAGAGCCATTGATGAGTGGTTAAGCCTGGATTGGGGAAACACATTGTTTTAAACGAGTACGTTGAATTATCTCCAGTAAAAGAATGGCTATTCATGAGATATCGCGAGTCATTTGTGTTTACAGTGATCACTTTCATGTTGAAAGGTGGGCGGCAATGATAAAAGCTAATACCATATTTCCATATCTGCATTCACCATTCGAGACCGTCATGTCCAGAACACTCCAACTTATTGCAGAAATCGATATCTTCCCGGTTTTCACCTGAACTCATACTCTTCGGGACAGCAGGCCAGATTTGCTGCCCCTCGGCCTCTTCTTGCTGATGATGTTCCATAACTAGGTTACGTGTGAGTTCCTGGAAGAACAAAGGGCCCTAGGCAAAGGTCAGTGTGTTTAGATTATACCATTGGAAATCACATAAGTACCTTCTCTACACGAGGGTGGAGTTCGCCATTAACAAAGATACCTGCGTTTAGATTCTTCTGCGCCGCATTGCATAGATCTTTATCTTCTTTGAGAATTTGCTTAAAGCAGTCGCTGATGTTATTAAAATCATGATCCGAAGCATTCTTATGTCGATAGACCTCATATTCCATCTTTGTTTGGTTGGCCGAGATGGGGATACAGCGCATGATATAGAAGAAGTCCGGTCTTTATAGTTCCGTGGTGTCAGCGACCAGTTCTGGAGGAAATGATAGGTTTTACTTACGAGATGGTGATCGACGCGTTGGGATAATAAAATGTGCTATAAATGCCCATTCCTTTCTCATCGGGTTTGTCAACATTGAAATGTTGAATATGACCCCCTTCAGTCTCGACCCAGTACTTGGACAGGTCGGTGAGTGCGTTGAGTGCTGGGTGTCCAGTGGGACAGTGATAGCACTATAAATTATGGTTAGACAAAGATAGAAATGCAAGTACAAACAATATGACGTCGTCAAGAAATACCTACTTCATTATAATTATCTGCAAGTGTTTTCCAATTGTAGTCGCCTGTCATCTCCCACTGATGATCAAAATGATAGCTCTCCATATCGAAGCCTTGAAGTCGTGGTTGAGTATCGACCGAAGAAAAGTCATCAAACCAAGCGACACTTGGTGTAGGGTTGGAATCCAAGTTGATCCATATGAATCCAAGTTTGTCCACATGTACATGGATCTCAAACAAATTGTTGGCCGACTTGTCAAACGTGGATACCTCTTGGTATTTTGGAGCCTTGGCTAATTTGCCATCGAGTCCATACGACCACCCTTGTAATTGTCAGAAGGCTTTGGGTGTGATTGAAATAGGAGTTTCCTACCGTGGTATTTGCATGACAGGATTGACAGTTTCCCTGAGTCCTGTTCCACTAGCGGATATGCCCTGTGGCGACAGACATTATGGTGGGCCCGAATCTCTCCTTGACGATCTTTGATCAGGAAGAAAGTGAAGCCAGCCTCTGTGATACGTACAAAGTCACCCGATTGGACGAATCTGGCCTTGTGGGAGACAGCAATCCACTTCTTGGAAAAGATGGCTCGTCTTTCAAGATCGTACATGGCCGAAGACCGATACCAAGAAGCAGGCAAGGCTCGGGTCGTCTTGGGGCTTTTGTCCTCATCCTTGGCCGCACCAAGATTGAACCAGCGATTCATTATAACTTGAGGTAATGGTATGGTAATTTAGATAGCAAGAAAGCGTTCAGCACAAAGGATCAGTTTGCCGGGATATTGCAAGGTTTGTAAAGTAGTAGGGTACTAAGCAAACTCTTTCGTGTCCTTATAGGCCTGCCAAGCAACCACTCATCTATTCCTCCAGTCCATTCTGACCTCAGTGGTGTTGTCCAATGTCATCTGCTTCATTAATCTTGGCTCGTTATCTCCTCATCTGTTCCAGACCCGCCTTTTTAGTCTGAGCCAATGGCAGAAGCCAAGGTCAAGGTTAGTGATCATGGGCTGTAAGCTAACGGTCCGTCTCCGTACCCACACACCCACACACCCACACACCCACACACCCACACACATGCAGGCTATCGTGGAACGCCAAAAGATTGGCAACCCGGACCGCCCCCGGGTTGCCTCTCTTAGAGTCGATCAAATATGCTTCTTGTAGTCGAGTCTCATGACAGCTATACTGGTGGAAGGAATTACAAGTATCTCATTATCGTTGCTATAATTCCACAATCTTCAGAACGGCAGTTTCCTTGAGACAATTGGACTTTCTCACAGTCTTATATATTCTCGTGCCTAAATTACAGCAATCATGGTTTCTACATATGCGCAGAAAAAAGACCGTCTTCGATGCACCATCATTGGAGCTGGGTAAGATATTCTCTCAGATCCCACGTTATCCTGACTAGTAACTGATGCTTGTCATTATCAGCGTTTCTGGCATTCTTATGGGTAAACCCTTCCCCTTCCTGACTATAAACCTCGTATCGGTCTGACTGAAGACAGCCTACAAGCTGAAAAAGCTTCTCAACGATCATGTCGACTTTCAGATTTTTGAGAAGTCACCAGACATCGGTGGCACTTGGTTTGAGAATAGATACCCTGGATGTGCATGTGATGTCCCCAGCCATTGCTATCAATACTCATTCGCTCCAAACCCGTCGTGGTCAAAATTGTAAGTAGAGGTCATCGCTAAATGTTATTCAGACTACTGACCTGTCGCAGCTACGCTTCCTCTCAAGAGATCCATGCTTATCTCAAACGTGTTGTTAAACACTTTGACTTGGAGCAATACATAACCTTCAATACTAAGGTTGAATCAGCCCGTTGGTCTGAAGAAGCGGGGAATTGGACCGTAGATCTGGATGACGGCAGATCTTCTACCTCTGAAGTCCTCGTTAACGCCGGTGGAATTCTCAATAATCCCCAACTACCGAACGTGGAGGATCTGTCGTCTTTCTCTGGCCCATTGCTTCACACAGCTTCCTGGGATTCTTCAATTGACCTCAGAGGAAAACGGATTGGAGTCATTGGTGCAGGAGCCAGCGCCATACAACTGGTGCCTTCGATACAACCTTTAGCCAAAGAGATTTCCGTGTTCATCAGGACTCCTTCATGGATCGCGCCGCCAGTAGCACTACCCGACTCCAACGCGACAAACTACACTTATAGTTATGAAGAGAAGAATCGATTTCAAGGCCACAAAGATACGTATCTTGCCACTAGGAAGGGTCTTGAGGATCAGTTCAATGGAATGTTCCAAATGTTCCTGAAATCTAGCCCTGAGCAAAGGAATATACGCAACCTGTTTGAGTCGAGAATGAAACAACTGATTCCTGACAAAAGTCTTCAAGAAAAGCTTATCCCTCAATTCGAGGCTGGTTGTCGACGAATCAACCCTGGGGAGGGGTTTCTTACTGCTTTACAAAAGCCCAATGTTGAGCCTGTCTTTGATCCCATTCAAAGGGTCACCCCTCATGGAATTGTAGCGGGCGGCAAAGAGTATCCGGCAGACGTACTTGTGGCAGCGACAGGATTCAACACCACTTTCAAACCACGTTTCCCAATTCTTGGTCGCAACGGTGTAAACCTACAAGACCTATGGCAAGATGACCCAGCCTCATACCTTGGAACCGGCGTTTCGGGGTTTCCCAACTACCTTATCTTCCTAGGGCCAAATACACCCATTTCTAACGGAAGTCTGATGGGTAAGTGAGAACAGTACGTATACAACATAGAGTTAACTGTCTAACCCCGTGAAGGCTCTGTAGAAGCAACTGCAGATTACTTCATTCGTCTTCTTCACAAGATGATCCGGCAACGCGTTAAGTCTTTCGACGTCCGTAGCGATGCTCAGACGGATTTCAATATCCATACCCAAACAGTTATGCAAGACATGGTATGGACCGGAACGTGTCGGAGCTGGTGTAAGTTTAAATATCATGGGGCGTTATCAAACATACTCAGCTGACATGTATCTCAAGACAAACAGGGAACGAACGGAAAGGTGACTGGCATTTGGGCAGGAAGCTCCCTTCACTACATCCAGGTACTTTCTGAAGACCGGTGGGAGGACTATGAGTGGGAGCACAAGTCGGAAAGGTACAGCTACTGGGGCCACGGAACCTCCTGGATTGAAGAGCCCGAGCTAGATCCACTAGGGGCCGGGAGGCAAGATATGATCGAGTCTATGACTACCATTCCAAAGAAAGACTCTGACTTGAGCTTCTATCTATGGAATAGTGATCCTCTGCCTGATTGGGGTTTGGATAAGATCACAAGAGATGAAGTAGAGGAACCTTTAGCAGAGAACTTACTGAAGGGCGTTGGCAACGGCCATCTGAATGGCTTTGGAGCGGCTCCTACTAGTATAGATGCACTTGGCACATGCATATCTGTGCCTCTCTAGGGCAGTTTAGAATGATTAGAGATTTCCCCCAGATTCTGTCCCCATTCTGGGCTGGTACGATTGGAGAAGCAGTTGCAAATATGCACATACAAACAAACAGAATAACAACTGTATTTACCGGATGATAGCTAAATGAATAATATACTTGCGCTTTAAGGGATTGACTTCCTTACACACTTAAGATTGTTAAACTCCAGTTTAGATTATTGAGCAATAGGGTTCTAAAAAGAAGAAGGGTTTAAATAGTATTACAGTAGTTATCATCTATCACCGTAGGTTTTAAGGCGTGCAAAGGTAATACAGAACTGCATTAATTAAATATCAGTCTACGGATCATGACGATATAACAATATTCTAGAGTTTTGCCATAGATCGCTTGTGCCAGAGGTGTGTTACAGGCCCATCATTCCCGTACACTGGGTCGTCTTCAGGCAAATCAACCTTCTGAATCACGGAAAGAAAGTCTTCCGATGGCCGATTTCCTGTTTCGTTTCGCCATTTTGGGCATCCCTACGAATCGTCAACAGCTAGAAACTTTGCTATCATGGTGAGCACTAACCTTTGGATAAACTCCGATGTACTTGTAATCAAGCGAACTTTGGGTAGAAGAATGGGCGGTTCCAGCAGGCAAAATAATAACATCTCCTGCTTTAACCTTAACTTCCATGCCTTCGCCAGTCCGAATCTTGCCCAACAGTAGGGTTGAAGTTCCTTTGAAGATTCCTGATAAAGATTAGAAGATTAAAGACAGGTGTAGATGGACTTGGTCTTACCATAACACTCATGGCTATTTGGGTGGAAGTGTCGGATGCCAATATGTCCCCATGAACCCTAAACAAGGGCATCAATCAGTAAGTGAGGTTATGTGGCATCTAAAGTCTAACTAACTCTTTTCTCCCATCTGTGTGTGGTCAGGAATTGTGTCGCCGTCTCCTCCGTCCTAGGAAGGGGGAGCACATTTCGATAAACAAGGATCGGAAGTCGGCTGTTGGGTGCATCCGCCGTCGGCGGCAACAAGTAACATTCAACACTTGAACCCATGATAATCAGCTTAGCGACTTTTGTTATCGAACACCAAGCTCGAATAAATACCAATACCAACCTTGGCCTTATCATTGTGCCGACCTAGTCTCATTACCCCGCGCGCCTAGCGTTGTGGCTTTCGACCATTATCATGACACGGTCCGCTTCCGTGTCTGGCAAGCCATGCTGTGGTTATCTCGGAAATTTTCCTATTTCTCCGCTTGGTGCACGTGTCCGGTTTTGAGTTTATCTCCAGCTCTTGAACTGGGCAAGTTCAAGCGGACCGGAATCCGGGGAACCTGGTAACAGGAGAGGAGCGATTGTGTCCTTTCCGAGATAGGGAACGTCAAAGCCCTCAAGATAATGCAGTATTGATTGCTAATGTAGATATAGATAAAGGAGCATACCTGCGTCTTCGTAGTCGTGAATGACAATCATCTGTTTCAATTTCAGATGTTATCTCCCTTTTAAACTTTGTTTAACATCATGCCAACTCAATCAGCGGCCGCAGACGCAGCATCTGTCTCTGATGAGAAGATGGAAAGTAAGACGTTCGGTGTACCTCTGAAGCACTCTTCAAGCCATAGAAACGGAGAAGTTACAACCTTTGATGATGCGGATGGTGCTACCTTGCACAATCATGAAGTCATCAACAAGGCGATTCAAGCTATTGGATTCGGCAAATTCCAATGGCAGTTGACTTTTTCTTGCGGCTTCGGGTTTCTGGTCGACCAGGCAAGTTTTATCATTTGCCCATTCTCTATGTATCGAACTGACAGCTGTGCATAGATGATCCTGGTCTCCATCAGCCTCGTTACCCCACAAGCTGCCATGGAATTCGGCCCTCGATACGCGACTCTTTTATCCGCATCCCTATATGCCGGCATGTTGTTCGGCGCTGTTGTTCTTGGTGGACTCGCAGACAATATCGGTCGCAGACTCGTCTGGCAGCTTTCCATCTTTGGTTGTTCTATCGTGACCACCGTTGCTGCTTGTTCACCCAATTGGGCCGCTCTCAACATCTTTATCGTCTTGATTGGTGTATTCGCTGGTGGAAATCGTAAGCAAACGCCGCAGCAGCCATTTGTCGTGATGATCACTAACTCCAGACTTTCTAGTTGCCATCGATTTGACTATTCTTGCGGAGGCTATTCCCCAACAATGGTCATTCATTCTCTCTAGTCTCGCCGGTATCTGGGGACTGGGTAACGCCATCACAGGACTCATCGGTAATGCTTCCCTAGCTTATCACTATCGATTGCCTGTCTGCATATGCTTACCTTTGTGATCTAGCTTGGCCACTGCTTGTCAACCTCGGATGTCCCAGCGGCTCTACGCCAGACAACTGCAGGAAGGCTGATAACATGGGTTGGCGATACTTGTATATCACTCTTGGTGGGTTATGTCTGGTGATGTCCCTTATCCGGGCTTTTGTCCTCCGATCTACCGAGTCACCAAGATGGCTTATCTCTTGTGGGCGCATGAAGGAGGCTGCTGAGGTCATCAACAATATCAGCAAGATGAACAAGTCCGATTATCATGTCACGGAGAACCAGTTCATTCTGATCGGCCAGCCAGAGACCAACACCGAAGTTCGTTCGTGGCACGCCAATCTCCACCGAGCCAAAGAACTCTTTCATGGTCCCAAGCAACTACGTCTCATGGTTGGACTAATTATGATTTGGGTCTTGATTGGAATTGCGTATGTCTTCCACGTTCCTTCCCTGCATGATATGTAACTTACGAGCTTATAGATACCCACTCTATACTATTTTCCTGCCGTATTACCTAGCGGCCAACGGAGCCGACTTTGGCGAACAGAGCAACTATACAACCTATCGTGACTGGACTGTCTCCTCGGTTGTTGGAATCTTCGGTCCATCTCTGAGCACTATCCTGGTATCATTGAAGTGGTTTAGGTCCAGAAGGTCGATGCTCTTGACAGGAGTCATTTGTGCTGCCTTCTCAGGTGCTTTCACATCTGTCAGAACTGCCGCAGAGAACCTCGCATTCTCAAGCATGATCAATTTCTCCCTCAATGCCCTCTACGCCATTGTGTACTCTTACACACCTCAGGTTCTCGAAGTTCAGAATCGTGGTCTCGGTACTGGTATTCTTATGGCACTTGGTCGAATGGCATCTCTTAGTGCGCCTTTTATCGCCACGTTTGCTGATGTTACTACTTCAGCGCCAATTTGGGTTGCTTGTGCTTGCTTCTTAGCAATTGGATTGATTGCTATGTTTCTACCAGTAGATACCATGCCATATGTATCTGAGAGAGTTAAAGTTAAAGTCACTGGGGAATAGCAGTTATTTATAAATCTGACAGTACTATATTGCTAGCTTTTTAAATCTTATTGATCTGAGCCTCACCTCAAGGCTTAGAACAGACCGGTCTAGTTGTGTAAATAGCGGAATAATCTTGGTACTTAAAGCCATCTTAAACCAGGCATTAGACGATTTGGTTTCTTTACTCTGGGTTCATATTCTGAGTTCCCTCTCGCTTCTCGCCTCTCTCAATGAGGCTGACATTATGTTAAAGGAAGCTGTAAAGAAAGAACTATCACAAAGCCTAGACTAGTCCTACCTTTTTGTCTAGTTGCTGACGTTTCATTTATGATATTTTCACTGAAACAAATTGGCCAGTGCTGGACCCTGACGCCCTTCGACTTAATGGTACGGAGTAGACTAACAACTTCAGTAATAGGTAGAAATCTAAATTAGGTATCCATTAGTGGAGCCCTTATTCAATGTGTTGGTTCTGGCACCTTAGTGCTTGAGGTAGGTATGTACATTCTCCGCCCCGTGCTTCAGTGGACCTACCAACCAACAAACTCAAATTTGCCTCCCCATAAACCGACGCTTCTATTTCTTGCAACGTTGCATTCTTCCTGAACAGCACCTTATCGCAACCTTTGCACACAGCGCCCACGGGGCTCAGTCATAAGGAAGACGAGTCTGCCTGCCCAAGGGATGAACAAATTCACTTACTTCAGGTGATCTGACCCGCTCTTAGGCTGTTTGTTTTGAGTATCCTAATCTTTAGATTCGATTCCTCCTCAGCCGTCATGAGCGACCTATATACATATTCACACCTTTGTTGCGACTGTACACTTTGTGGCATTAAGCTGGATAAAGTCGATCCTTACGACCTTGACGATGAAATATACGCTGAAGTAAGAGGAACACGACAATGATCCTTCATTAACTCACCCGAGTGCACATGTCTAACATTATGCAGTCACCGCCTCGCTGGTATCCCGAATTATGGAAACAGGATAATGTCGCCCTGTCAAGTTTGTGCTACTTCAAGCGCCCAAATCCTTTCGGTGCCATATCAGATGATACCATTGGCTGCGATCCGGTTTATGAGGACACCGACGAAAAAGGATCGTTCAGGCGCGTCGCATTGAGACTGGACTGCCCGCCTTCCGATATGATCCAACCTCAGCGCCCAAACTGGTATTGCAATTCTCGCAACCGCGATCTTTACTTTATTGCACTACATGCTCCTTGCTTGCGCATCGCTAAGCGCGCCATGCAGCTATCCCACACTTCTCACGTTCGCACACTGGGAGATCTATGGTTGACACTTGAACGACGCACTGAAAATGTCATTAAACTTCAAGATGGAGTGATACCTATCCCCGTTCCATTCATTCCCGCAATTCCGGAAGACCCTTCGGAATCTCGTTCGATGACAGGGCCTGTGAAGCTTGGTTTAAGTCGGTACTTTGTTGATCCAAAGCGAGTCCTCGGTGCAGTGGATGACGATGACTGGGAAGAAGACGCTCATGGCCCACCTCTTACAGACCGCTGGGTGAGTGGACATCTCGTTATAGACTGTCGCAAATCTGATCGATTTTTTAGTGGAACGCGGACCCGGAATATATTCCCAATCTAACGCAAAGTCTACTTTCAAACCTCAACGAGTATGAACCAACACCAAACCCCTTGCCCAGTTTCAAAGATCATCTCGAGGCACTACGTGGAGAGATCAAGGATCGCATACTGCAATTTCTACCATATGACATTCCTCTGGAATGCACATACCTGTTAGATCAGTCCCACTGGTGCGCTCTATTTTTGCAAATTCCGTTCCTATGGGACCTCAACCTGACCATGGTTCACGCGAAGCTCAGTGGCGATACGATGGGTGGCCAGGGGGTTGCTAAGCATAAGCAGTACGACTGGGAAAGGCTTATGCGACAAGTACTCACGCCGATGGATATAATCGATCCAGATGTGATGCCACCATCACCTGGATCCTATGCTCGAGTTGGGCTGGTGGTTCCGCCAGGTTTGCAGAATCGACGGCGCATCTGGCAAATAGTTGAAGAAATGCAGGTGAATGACATTCGCAGGAAGATCTAGGCCTTCAATGGGCTCACAATACCAAATAGAATTTGAATAGAGTTTCTCCGCTTAATCTTGCAGGACGACTGTCTATAGGGATAAAAATGAAGGAATGAGCTCATACCAAGTCAGGAGCCGGACCAAGTTTCAACTCGTCAGCTTGACCAGCGTACGTTGTATGATTTCGCAATCAACGGCATAAGAGACTCGGCACTTGACATTGGATTCTTTGCAGTTTGCGCTAACAATAGGAGTCCTAGACAATGCCTTGTTCTATACCAGCGCTAAAAGCCGTGTAGCCGAAAGAGTGGAGTCCAGCTTTGTATTGAGCAGCACTGACCTACCAGCTAAGGGATCCCTCGTGTCATAAAGGCTTGTTTACACCACCTCAAATTATTATTAATGGGTCTAAGTAGTAGTGAAGGATCCGGGACTAGAATGCCTCGTGTAAAGCTTCCAATGGCAACTGAAAGAGTGGAGGTTTAGGTTTACATTGAGCAGCACTAACCCTCCAGCTAAAGAATCCTTTAGCTCTTAAAATATTTAACGCTTGTCTGTACCTACCTAAAGCAGTAAGAATAAGTCTAAGCAGACATGAAGGATTCAGGATCATCTCAACGTTATTTACTAGATGTTATACAGTATTGCAGACTGAATCTACTGTTTTCTAAGCAGTATCGTTTTCTGCACGCTTGTACTATATAACAAGTGTTGTATCACCTCGTCCTGGAAGCTTTTATCTAACATCCAACTCAGTTCTCTATACTCTCCTACTTGCCTTGTGAACCATCTTCGCAATGCCCTCTCTTTTCCTCGTTTTAGCTGTAGCAGCCTCGGCTGCCAGTGCCAGCGTTGACGTTGTTTGGCAATATGCGAAAGCATCTCAAACTTCACTCAGCGTCTATGATGGCACTTCCCTGCTTGCGCAGAGCTGCTCCAGTTTTCTCTCAGATGAGTCTACCAGTATTGACTTCTCTGATGTCGACGAGAATGGCTTTGGCAATTTCACTGTCGGCCATAACCGTTACCTTGTCCACTCGAAGGCCAAGTATTCGGGTGGGCCAATTTGCACCAAGAGGTTTAACCACGAGGCAACTGTGGTTGAATGCTCTGGTATCGATTGGAAGCCCTCTCCCAAAGTCAAAATCGATCAGAACTGCCATTCCAAGGAACACGAGACTGCCCTTCGTTTCCTCAACTCCAAGAAACCAAAGCCTCTTGCCAAGCGAGAGCCAAGCCCGATCAATGATCCTCCGTCCTGCTCAGTTCTGACAATGACTTCACTTGTCGGTGATGGTAAGATAGTAACACTTCACTTTAGGAATGTTTGAGCTTATAAGAGAAATAGGTGATCCTCATCAGAACTACTTCCACAAACAACTTTCTGTAAGGCAGCTCTAGCTACATTACGAACCGAACTAGATAAATGTTAACTTGGATAAAAAGGAAGTTGTCAATTGCGGCTCAGCACCTTCATGCAGTGTGGGAAATACTCAATCGGTCTCTTATACCATCGGGTGGACTGCAAATTTGACCCCTGTGAGCTGGATCAGTGGCGGATTCTCTGTTTCCGAGAGCTGGTCGACTGGCAATACCTATTCATGTACCGGCAGCACTGGTGAAGACGTTTGCGTCTGGTATAACACTGCTCATACAGCTTGTAAGTATCCTTTCTCCTTGCTCAAAGACCGTCGTTGACTGGTTTTCAGACACGGTTCAGAACATGCAGCGAGACTCTTGTAAGGTAGGAGGCGGCTGGGATGCTGATGGCGACCCGTTCGTTATGTTTTCGCCCAACGCAAATAACCGTGGGGGCGGTTACTACTGCGTTATAGGCACATGCAGAGCTCAGGGTGATAACTATTGGGATTACAGTGGTCGGGCTGGTGGCCCTTAGATGGCCACTTGAACTTCTATGCTAATACGGTTAAGGTCACCATAGGCTACTTAAGGTAGTACTGGTGCTGTCATCGGGTGGCGCTGGTTGGAAGTCTTATCGAGATAGAGGTCCTTTAAAGTGTACAATAAAACCTCCATTTCTCAGGTCTATCAACTGGAAGCTGTTGCGTACAACACACATTACCTGGTGTCTTGCTCTAAGTTGCTTTTGTTCTCCGTTACTGCATTATTCTTTCACTGAAGTCTTGATAGGTCCATTGCGCTCGTGTCATGAGCAGGAGAGTTTATTGCCGGCGTAACCCCAACTGGAGCTGCCTATTTAAGCATAACCCCCCTTCCCCACACCCCGCGAACCTCGGCTCATTTCGCTCGGCTGTTAACTAAGTCCGGGGTACATCTTTCTGCTTTTCATTTTCTAAATCATTTCTCTTCCACATACTCACATTAACACATCGTTTAGAGGTTCATACAAATTATTCATCATGTCAGGTCCCGGTGTTGGTTTCGAGTACCCACCTCTCAAAGTCAAATGGCTGCAGCGCGATGTCATACTTTTCGCCAACACCATCGGCGCTACCGCTGATGAGCTTCACTTCCTCTACGTACGTCACCAACTTGTCCAGAAACTTAGCTTGAACTGACAAATGACAGGAGTTCCACCCCGATTTTGCCGTATTCCCTACCTACCCTGTCATCCTTCGTAAGTCCTACTACTCACCCGCGGTCCAATCATTAACCCACCAAAGCCTTCAAGAAGGACTCTCAGGAAGTAGTCGACTACTACAAGGCCAGCAAAGCCGTTCAGATTCCTGATGTCCCCGAACTCGACTACACGCGTGTTGTCGATGGCCAGCGCAAGATCGAATTCCTGAAGCCCCTCCCAACTACATCTGACGGTCGCAAATTTGAAGCCCGCCAGAAGGTCATCGGCGTTTACGACAAGGGCCGCCCGGGCACAGTGCTCGAGACCCAGACTGACCTTGTCGACACTGAGTCCGGCGAGGTGTACGCCCGCGTCATCGGCAGCGGCTTCTTTATTGGCCAGGGCAATTGGGGTGGTCCCAAGGGTCCTGCTACGCAAAACTACCCTCCGCCAAAAGATACGGCCCCTGATGCCACGGTGGAGGTCCAAACCACCGCCGAGACGGCGATGCTATACAGGTTGAATGGTGACTACAACCCGCTGCATGCTGATCCTGAGCCAGGGAAGAAGATGGGCTTCGGGGGGACAATTATACATGGGCTGTATTCGTGGAACTCAACAGCTCATTCACTGTTGAAGAAGCTTGGTGGTGGGGATCCTGCCAACATTAAGGAGTACCAGGCGAGGTTTGCCAGTCCTGTGAGGCCAGGCGATAAGCTAATCACGCACGCGTGGGTCACCGGGAAGGAGCAGGGTGGGTGGTCCGAGGTAAGGTTTATAACGCAGATCGAAGGTGGCAAGGTTGTTTTGAGTAATGGATTGGCTTTAATGAAGGTTACTAGTCAGGGCAAGAGTAAGCTGTAAACTGCTTATTGTTAGTCTTTAATGCAGAAAGACGATGCTGTTCCGCCCTGGACAGGTCAGGCATTCGACGAATAGTATTCAAACTAATTCGCTGGCAAAGTTGTTGAATCATGGGAGAAATCATGTAACAGCAAGATGATAATTGTAAGGTGTAAATTTCCGTTATATACAAAAAAGGCTACTATTAGCACGAATTGAAATCACCATCTGGAAGTTACCGACCACAAAGCTGGCCGGCAACTTCCCCATCCTCCCCTATTCGTTGTTCTTGTTTCATGATATATCATATCCACATCGCTTCTCATTTCTCAGAGTCATCCCCAACCTCGACTGTGCCGTCCTAGCTCGGACAGATCATGGTGCAGTCCACGGATGTCGGAGCATACGTTTAATCGACACGCTCAAGAGGGAAGTCCTTGGGGCCGTCATAGGCCTGGACATCGCCGGTGGGGGTATCACCCTTGACGGTCTTGATCTCCTTGTTAGGGATGAGGTGAGAGCCCTTGGTGAAGCTGTTGGGGGAGACCTGAACAGATACGGTGAGAGTCAGGCCCTCGTCGCTACGGACGACGTCAAAGGTTCGTGAAGAGGGAAGACAGGTGCCAGCCTTAACCTCGCCAAGCTCGCCGGGGCCAGCGCCAGGGACCTTGGCGGTGCAGTCGTAGCCCTCAGTGTCCATGGTTCCAGGCTGGATGACATTGAAAGAGTAGCTGTGAGCTTGGTCAGTGGCATGTTCACAGAAGTCGACGGTATGGGTACATACCTGCACATGGCGCTGTGGGGGGTGCAGCTGGCGGTGAAGTCGCGGACGTTAAAGACGGCATCGGCGGTAGCACCAGTAGTGGCGGCAGCGGCCAGAACGACAGCGGAGAACTTCATCTTGATGGTTGAAAGTTTGTTGGTAGAGACTTGAGTTTGGTTGGGTAATTCGAGAAGTAATGCAGGAGTGATTGATGAGAGAGTTTATGTTTCGAAGGAATAGTCATGGCTCTTTTATATACGTCAATGATCATGTGGATCCGGTACTTCAATGGGCCTGCGGGTCCGGCAAATATAATGATCTTCACAAAAACCTCGTATTATCGCGGGCGGTGAAGCGGGCCGGTCAATGCAACGGCTCTTTGACCCATTGATATTTCTAGAAGTATTTGTCCCACAGTAGAGCTACTGGGATTCATAGCAGGCATTCAACCGAATATACGAGAATTCGAAGACAGAGAAATTCGGTGAGCAGATGCTTAATAAAGATTTACGTGTAGCTTGATGAGAAGGTTCAACTAAGAATGGACATCTATGTGGATAGAGAGTAGATCAGATCGTCAACCGCTTTGATCTCATGTACTCGTAGTCGCTCATCGCCGCGCGGACATGGGTTTCCAGCCTGTCGCCAGCTGCCTCTCCAAACTCTTCCCGCCACTTCGCCGCCTCAAGGTCAATATCAACATCACCAGCAACTTTCCCCAGATCGACCTTGTCGCTAGAGTTCAGTGAGCCTAACATGTATTGTACGATGGGAGGATGACTATCGGTGACTTCTTTGGGAGCTTTCTCCCATGAAAATTGCAGTTTGTCGGGGTTAAGTCCAGCAAGCCTAGCGTACTTCAACATCAAGCCCGGAGAGGTCATCATGTCGTCGGCATCTATAACAAGCGGTTCTTCGCCTCCGTTGTTTTTCTGAGCCTCGTAGAATTCTAGAAGCTTCCTAGGCCAGAAGAAGGACGTCTCGATGTGATTAAGTTCTTTGATCTCTCGCTTGAAACCTTCATGCCTCACCGCACGGAACAGCGAAGGAATCGACAGAGCCGGGTGTCTGATGAGAAATGTCGGTCTGAAGGTCTTCAAGAAGTCATCAGAAAGTATGGTCTTATTCAACGACGATCGTGCTGTTGATACACCATCCGGGTAACCCTCCAAGACCTGTGGCTCCCCGACTGTAGCCCATTCTCCATGAATGCGCTGGGACTCAAAGAATGGATGATTAAGCAACAAAGCATGCTCTTTGAACATGACTTTGTTTCCCTCGGCTTCTGCATTCTTGATGTACTCTAGAAGATTATTGAAGCACTTTTGCTCCATGTCCTCGATGCTTTTCTTCTCCTCGGCTGACCATTCCTTCATAGGCTTCTTGTGCGCGTCGGTGCGCAGGTTCATCGCCTGTAGCCAGAAGTATCCATGATTCCACGACGGATGAGCACCCTGCCCCTCGATATTGAGGATGCGCATGAAAAGATGAGAAGCTGTTCGTGGGCCAGTCACAAACATATAACGTGTATCCGGCCTGAGAGACGAGGGTTGTTCTGCAGTCTGCGACATTGAAGGTCAGTCTTTGTTCAAGTTTAATTTGAAAGAGTAGAAGAATGGCTTACTGTACAACATCTGATTACTGATTCTTGTAATCCTCTTTATCCGGAACGCTCGGAGACTTTAGGCTGCAAGTGCTGACCTCTCGTTATGACGATCCTCTAACTGCCAAGCAACAGTGTCAGGTGGGTGTCAGAGAATTATCCTCTAAGTCTTAGGGCGCCAAGGCAAAGTATCCTAGGGGCTATTCTAAGATTGCATTAGATAACCAAGTTATTCCATCCCTTATACTCTTAAAGGCCAATTCTTCTGACGCCTTGACGAGTGTTAGGTGCTTATGCAATATTTACTTATGCAATATTTACTTATGCAAATCTCAACTGTCCCAAAATACCCCGCAGCTACTGTGGAGCGTCTTTCTTCCTTTGCGCTATTCTTGTCTCATCCTAGTGACCGTATCTTATTTTCCGACGGAGTATTGCTGAAGTCAATATACTGCAGCCCACTATGCTGTGTGACTTCTCCACCCAAATACCTTTGAGCCCTGATGCCCTTAACGAGCGCTATGATGATCCTGGTTTGAGCGGTTCAAGGTACCCTCTTGGTTCAATTGCTCGAGTCATGGACAGCTCATGTCCTTTCTGTCGCATCATTAGTAAAACACTCTCTGAGGGTAGCTTGGTGAAAGATGTCAGAGCCGAAACTGAGTTGTTCTGGACGACGGGACTCTTTGGCCGTCGCAGCTTTTCGCCGCGACATGCCGCTATTGATACCTGGATTTGCTTCAGATCCCGCGTAGAGCCATCGGCTGACCAGGATACAATGTTCGTTGAGCCGGAGACAGCCCCGACAGTGGAAACGTCTCGAATTCTCAACTGGGTCTCTTCGTGTGAACTTTTACATGGCTCGACGTGCACCTTGACGACGGATGTAGCCTTCGACAAGGCTTTCCGTACCCTTAAGGTCCTTCGGTTACTCGATGTTCAGACTAACTGCCTTGTTGAGACTACCAGTCTGGAAAGATATGTTGCCTTGAGCTATGTCTGGGGATCAGTCTCAAGCTTCCGCCTTACTACGATGAACCGACCAGCACTTCTCATTCAAGGCTCCTTGGAAAAGGTCGCCATTTCGCTTCCAAATACAATAAATGACGCCATTGTATTGACCAGACATCTTGGTTGTCGATATCTTTGGGTAGATGCTCTATGCTTGTTACAAAATGATGCTGAAGATTTGGAGCTGGGCGTGAACTCTATGGATCTTATATACGAGAGGGCGTGGTTGACAGTCATTGCGGCCTGTGGCCATGACGCCAATGCGCGTTTGCCCGGGGTCCGGGAAAGTACACGAAACGCTCATCAGAATACGGACGAGATATGCCCTGGTGTCGAGGTGGGAATTGTAAAAGGATTAGATACTTTGCTTCGGAAGTCGGTCTACAACACAAGAGCATGGACGTATGGTTTGCATCGTACTCGAGCAAAATGCGACAACTAAGCTAACAGGTTTCAGATTTCAAGAGCAAGTACTATCAAGGCGAGTACTTTACTTTGTTGACAACAAAGTATTCTACCGTTGCCGTGCAGCGGAACATGCCGAGCATTTTTCAGACGACATATCAAAGAATCGTCTGTCACCTGTATCATATGGATCTCTCCTTCCAGACGCCCTGGAGATGTCAGAACCTATATTTGACCTTGCCATCATGCTCTTCTATTACACACAGAGACGTATTACCAACCAGAATGATGTATCAAGGGCTATGGCAGGCATCACAAAGCGTTTCGAAGATGCAACAAAATGCAAATTCTTCCAGGACCTTCCCACCGCCATGTTCGATCGCTTCATCATATTCCAGTCAAAATATGGCCTCCTGCATCGCTGTCCTTCCTTTCCAAGCTATTCGTGGACGGGATGGACAGGGCAGATGGGATTGAAAGGTTGTGTTGATATAAATAGCCCATTCCACATCCGCGACGACACGAACTACTGGCTGGAGAAGAAAACTTGGATCATCTGGTACAATAGAAGCCCATCTGGCATAACGAGTCTTGTTTGGGACCCAGCTGCCAACCCCTCATTTCCTATCGAAGACATGGAATATAATGGATATCGGACCAGAAGTACCTTTGCAGATGGCAGACATATTCCCTTACGGGTTGACACAAGCCGGACTCTACCAACTGTGGAAATTTCCTTTTCTCGAGAGGTGCCACCTTACCCTCTATTGCAATTCTGGACGCTCTCCTTGGTTTACAGGACGTCTGGTATCAATAGTTCCACAGGCCACGGTTACCTTGCAGATTTGAACCAGAAGAAATGTGGGTTTATATTTCTGGATGTGTATGAAGGAAGGCTCTATCCAGAATTTCAGGAAATTGAGGTGGTCCTCCTGTCTGAAGCATATTCGCATGCGATCTTGGATAAAGAACGAGATCTTCGCGAACCGTATTCTTTTGAGCATGCAAGGTACAATCCCAGGCGGGCTCAACACCCTCCCAAATGGACATTTTATTATGTTATGCTTCTTGAATGGCACGAGGGGATTGCTGAACGGCGTGGTCTAGGTCTACTCCATCAAAATGCTGTTGACTTTAGTTTAGCTCCTGGTCCGAATTGGAAGGAGATTTTTCTAGCGTAGGGATACAGCTACACTTGAACAGAACTATGAGATCGAATTTTAATTGCTACACTAAGTGGTTTACTGCATCACCGTTGCATTGGTACTTTCTCTCGTGTAATGTTGTGTGAAATCGTACTCGATACTTGAAACTTTCTAGATAAATGTCAGCAACTGAAGTGACTTATAGTGTTAATAAGTGACTGGATAATTTCACTTACCAAGAGGAATTCCCTCATGTCATTCTCATTCTTTTGCAAGTCTTTTAGAATATTAAAGAACTTATCCGTCTCCAAGACTGTAAGAGGATCTGAGGTCGCCACACGATTCAGGTTCTTCATTGACCTTGGATCAACGTATTTCAGAAAGATATCACGTCTGACCTGAGCATACTTATCCAGGATATCCTCTCCGGCCAAGCCCTTGGCATATCCAATAAAGCAGTCAGCCAGTCCTCCGACGTCAAGCACAGCCGTCATACAACCGTAGCCGCCCATGGGGTTGTTGATGTGGGCAGCATCGCCTGCGAGTATGATTCGGCCGACTTTAAACTGATCTGCGCAGCGATTGTGGATGTTGTATAGGTTTGTCTGTTCGATTCGATATTGGTCAGGTTCGGGATGACCTGGAAGCATTGCTTTGAAGTGTGCAGGTCGACGGTCCAAGTATTCTTCATCGGTCAAGCCTGTGACTGGATCTCCGTAAGTGACACGCCATAATCCTCCTTTGCCTCTGCGGGCGATAAGACCCCAGTGTTCTGGGTCGATCATGTAGTTGCCTCCATCCCAGTTATGCTTCTCAAATCCATCGTAATAGACCTGCACTCAGTCAATCTCGGGATTATTTGCAACGCACGGTAGGTAAACTTACGTTTTGGACAACGAATCGATATGGCAAGGTTTCTCCTGGCCAATTTCTCCCGAACAATGATCGTCTTACAATGCTTGATGCGCCATCACAGCCGACAATGTAATCAGCCTCCAACCTCGTTTTCTTTGTAGCTTCTCCGTCTTTTATATCAATGTCAACCCAAGCGCTCTTCTCATCCTGGTCAACATTCGTCACTGCATGATCGAATTTGACCTCAATCAATCCACTGTATTTTTCAACACAGTGTTGATACAGAATCTGTATGATTTGGCCCAGTGGCAAAATAGTCATGCGATCTGGATGATCTTCGACGAGTGATAGGTCCAGACTTATAAGCTTTTCGCTGTCTGAGACACGTCTCCAGCAAATGCTTGGGAATTTTGCAATGCTGGCTTTTCGAATATCCTCGAGAACACCTGCGCGTCGGAACACACGCGTAGCTGGGACACCATACTGGGTTGCCCGCAGTCGTGTGTCAAGATGTGGCCAGGATTCAAGCACAACGGTGGGAATATTTTGCTGTGCAAGGAGGATCGCTAAAAGTAACCCTGACGGGCCAGCGCCCACAATGATTATCTATCACGATGTCAGTTATCTATTTAGCTGATACATGAGCGGTCACCTACTTTCTCAAACGGCAGCTTAGATGAACTTTGAGCCATGGTATAGAACTCTGGATAAATATTTCGATCTTACGAAGTCTGCCTTGCTCGACGAAGTACTCCAAGCTATTATAGGAATTTAGCAGACCCATTGACCTCAAGCCCCCGAATCTTCCGACCCCAGTTGCCGATCTCCGAATGGTCTAGACGCGGGGTTCGAAAGTGGAAAGTGTGGCACACGGAACCCACTTTGCTGTCGGCTGTGAGAAGCGGCAACAGAACGGGAATACAGCCGACTGATAATGTCAAGGAGTCGGGTAGATAGATATTCCGAGCCCAGTCAATGACCTCGGGTAGACTCACGGTCCGACACCTTACATAGGTACGTACCTGGACAGAAATAGAACTACCACCCCCGCTTTCGCTTACCACTCCGCAAATGGCTTAGATCTCATCCGGAAACCAATGCCCCGTCCATAATTGCGTGAGCAAAGATGCGCTTCAAATGAGATTCAATTCATGTTCGGATTGTTACCATCCGCACTCAAGTCCATCAACAACCAAGTCATTCGGTACAATCGGACCCATTACATCAAATCCCGACATTTATGCAAGTGATATTCTAATTTTACCTCACTCAAGAGGCAATCGCCGATTCTCATGACGTCAATACCAAGTTACACAAAACTACCCTACAATGACTTCGAGAAACAGCCATGATCCAACGAGTGGACGACAGCCAAAGTCATTAGCGAAGGCATGCATATCATGTCGGACAAAGAAGGTCCGCTGCGATGCGGCACGACCACGATGTAGCAATTGTCAAACCCAAAGTCGCGAATGTGTTTATCACATTGAAACACCTCGAAAACGGTACGTAATTAATTGTCCGTTTCCCTGAATCACTAGTCGCGCTGAACATGACATCTGTAGACCCACATTTTCCCAGATCACCAGATTGCAACGCGACGCGTCTGCTCTGAAGGCGTTCATCGTGACTCTCAAACGTAGTGACCCGCAAGAACGTGAACAATTACTTTCGTCTGCTGTTGACGATGATGGAAATGTCAAGTTGCCAGCATTGGCAGACGAAAGCCCATCCAAGCAAACTCAACATTCCTCAATAGACATTCCGTCGCGACGCGTTGAAGACCCCGCGATCGTATCTGATGATGAGTTGGACATTGCGAATTTCGTATCTATTGACGATGCTGGCGAGACCAACAGCTTTGGTCCTTCATCTGCGTTGCATAACCCAGCTGGAAATAGTCCAAACAAGACTACACACAGTCGCGCGACACCGATTGAGAATGTTAAGAACAGCTTAATAGCAAACGCAGCTTTGCAGAGACACCTGGAGTATGGACTACTCAAGCATTCCTCCATCGCTGAAGTGCCGACCGAATTGGCAATGCACCTACTCAACCTCCACTGGGATCGTCAACATCACACATTTCTTCTCACCTACAGACCTGCTGTCATGCGCGATCTTCAGTGTTCAGGTCAACACTGTTCTACCTTTATGCTCAATGCCATATTCGCCTGCTGCAGCAAGTTCTCACCTCGACCCGAGGTAAGAGAAGATCTCAACGATCCTTCGAGTGCAGGTCTTCGCTTCTTCACCCGGTGCGATGAGCTTCTTGCCAAGGATTCTCTTCTGATGCGACCGCATATCACGACCATCATAGGACTTCTCCTACTGGGCTCAACGTACAATGCCCGCGGAGAGACGTCGAAAGGATGGCTGTATACTGGATATGCCTTGCGAATGGTATACGACCTGGGTCTTCATCTGGATCCCAAACAGATAACCGATGATCCTGAAGAAATTGAGATCAAGCGACGCGTGTTTTGGGGCGCGTTCGTCTGCGATAAGTTGCAGAGTCTCTACATGGGTCGGCCTGTGGCCATAAATCTCTGCGACTCACGCGTATCTCGAGAGTTCCTTGATCTGTACGAAGAGACAGAACCGTACCATCTTCCTGCAGTGGCGGCAGAAGCCACCCCCGATGTACCTAAGGGCTTAGGCACGGCGATCCCCAGGTATTCTGTGTCGACTTTCCAACAATTATGTCTGTTGTCTAAGATAATGACTACCATCACTAACCGATTCTATGTTGTTGGGGCTACCTTCTCCAACGCCCAAAACAGTCTTCTGAAGATTGAGCAAGCGTTGCAGAAGTGGCGGGAGGACCTGGCTCCTGAGCTTGACTTCCAGCCCTGGCTACCAGAGGGTACACAATCCCAGACTCCAAACATCATGGTCCTGCACAATGTGTACTATTCTCTTATAATCCTTGTTCACCGACCATTTATTTCGGATGGGCATCTCCGCTCAACTGGTACACCCGCACGGCCGTGGGAACAATGCACCAACGCAGCAAGATGTATCACCAGTATCGCTTCAGTCTACAAGGTGACATACGGTTTGACTGGTGCGCCTTATGTTCTGGCATACACGGTTTATGTAGCTTGTACTATCCACGTACGCAATGCAGCTTCTCAAAACCACAAGGAGGAGCACCTGGATTTACTAAAGAAGAGTCTAGAGTGCCTAGACCAGCTCTGCACTGCGAACCCCGGTGTTGCAAAACCGGCCAACAGTATCAGACGGTTGATTGAAGCCAATCGCTTGAGCCTGACCTCAGGTGAGTTGAGACATGCTTATTGGACTACACGCGTAAGCTCTGACAGACATCCAGAAGAGAATAATTCGGTGGTGGATGCGAATATTTCGTTTGACTTAGACGCAATTCACAGCACGTTTAATCTCACAGACTGGCCTTATCCAAACTTGGAGATGACTGCCGGCGATGCAGATTACGGGTTGCCGCTGGATCCGTTGTTTGGTTGGATCAATGTGCCGACCCCGTCGATGGATCAAGACACAACCCTGCCATTTCTGTAGTGAATGAAACATAAGAAAATTGACGAGATGAGTTACACATTGTATTGCTTGTACTTACTTGTCCGTTGATGCATGGCGCCCGCCTGAGCCATAGATTGTTGTCCCCGAGAAATGTCGTGTACAACTTAGCGCGACGCGTTATGGGGGACTCATCAGGGTGTCAGAAGAACGGGTCGCTGGGAGCATAAGAGACGAAATAATATAGTCAGCTTATGGCAGGTTTAGCGCTTCGTTTGGACCAGTTTATTTTAGTGGTCTAAGCCTGAAAGAACGATTCTTCTGTCACCCCTGGGACTCCACCCGGAGACTCACTGTCCGAAGATATGTGGGCCTCGGAGCATGAAACTCCATGCGCTGATATCACCGCTCAGCGAGGAACAGTATCATGGATTCATAGGTATATCAATAGCCATCACTCCATGATCCTCGAGCTTTCAATTACCTCCCAGCAACGGCATCAAGTCAACATCATCGCCAGACTCTTGTCATTAACCTATCAATCCTTACCCCACCTTTTTGCATCATGGCTCTTCTTCCCCAGAAAGTCGGCGTCTTGGTTGTCGGTAGTGGCAACGCTGGTTTCGCAGCAGCTCTATCCGCCGCCGAGAATGGCGCAAAGGACATCCTCATCATTGACAAGTGCCCCGAAGAATGGGTAGGCGGTAACTCCTACTTTACCGCTGGCGCCTACCGAATCGCACATAATGGTCTCGAAGATTTATTGCCAATCGTCAATAATGTCTCTCCCGAGCAAGCCGACAAGATTGACCTGACACCATACACTTCCAAGGACTTTCAAGATGACATGGATAGAGTCTGCATGGGACGTTCAGACCCAGTGCTTGCAAAGGCACTGATCGAAAATTCCAATGAAGCCATCAAATGGCTCGCTTCCAAAGGCATTCGCTTTCAACTGTCATTCAACAGACAGGCGTACGAAGTAGATGGAAGGATCAAGTTCTGGGGTGGTCTTCATATCAAGACGCAAGATGGAGGCAAAGGTCTCATTGAAGACTACCTGGCCGCGATCAAGAGACGAAACATCCAGGTTTCATGGTCAACAGCGCTCACAGGACTGCAAAAGCGCTCCAAGGGTGACAGCTACGATGTTGAAGTCTCAATCAATGGCCAACAGCGATTAATCACTGCTGACGCTGTCATCCTGGCCGCAGGAGGATTCGAGTCAAATCCACAAATGCGAAGCCAATTTATTGGACCTGGTTGGGATATGGCCATGGTTCGGGGAACACCTTATAACACTGGAGAAGTCTTGAATCTGGCGATCCAAAAGTTGGGCGCAAAAGCCGTCGGAAACTGGTCTGGGTGCCATTCCGTTGCTTGGGACGCCAACGCTGACCCAAACACTGGTGACCGAGAAGCTTCCAACGAGTACACCAAATCAGGTTATCCCTTGGGCCTCATGTTGAACGTGGATGGCCAAAGATTTGTGGATGAGGGAGTGGACTTGAGGAACTACACTTACGCCAAATTTGGTCGAGCTATTCTGCAACAGCCTGAGCAATTGGCGTTCCAAGTTTGGGATTCCCGCACCATCGATTGGCTCCGAATGGAGGAATATCGCGAAGAACGTGTTGAACGCATATTCGCCAACACTATGGAAGAGCTTGCTGAGAAGTGTGCCGAGCGCGGCCTTCGAAACAAGGGTGCTTTCGTTGAAACAATTCGAGAGTACAACGAAGCTGTATACGCGCACCGTCAAGAAAACCCCAACGTGAAATGGGACCCTGCCATTCGAGATGGTGTCTCAACCCAGTCCTCCAAAAAGAAGCTAGCTTTGGCAAAGTCGAACTGGGCTTTGCCTTTGGATAAGGGTCCTTACATGGCTGTCAAGGTGACCTGTGGTATCACCTTCACCTTTGGTGGTGTCAAGGTTGATCCCGAATCTGCGCAGCTGATTCATGGCTTGAGTGGCGCTCCAGTACCGAATGTATTTGTCGCAGGTGAAATGGTTGGGGGTTTGTTTTATTCCAATTATCCAGGTGGAAGCGGATTGACGTCTGGTGCAGTCTTTGGACGGAAAGCTGGTAAGGCTGCTGCAGAGGCTATCTCAAAGACAGATCAAGCATTCTCAAGCCGTTTGTAAGCACATTTCTAGCTTCGTTATACCTTGCCGCCGGGTTGTCAGAAGAATTCTAAAAGCGTAAGCTTCTGTCTGTAAGTTTACAACAAAGGTTGATCTGTCTGCGCAGATCAAATTTTCAACATAATTCTAAAACCATAAATCACGAATACAGAGAGTTTTGGAAGTCAACAGAGCGAATTAGTCGTTTAAATTATAAGGGAAAATTGCTTAGCAACATTTACCTTATAAAATCAATCAGCTATCAGAATGGCTATCTATCTCCTCTGATAACATCGCACGTGATTGGTGATGGCGACATGCATGTCATACATGACGAATAAGTATGGTTAATAATCCAAAGTTATGGCGTGATAATGTGAGGCATTTGTATTTGTGGTTTTCAATGTCAACTTGGTATCATATACACCATCTTAAATCAGACTTATTGGAAAACAAAAAAACACTTCCACGACATCCAATCACGATGAGGAAGTTCGAGATCAAATCCGTCGCTATCGTTGGGGCTGGAGCTGCTGGTAAGTTAATTCTCTGCACCGGACCCAATAAGATACAGATATTTACAAAGTGATAGGTGCTATTACAGCAGCTGCTCTCAAAGCCGAAAACTATTTTGAGAGGATTCGCGTCTTTGAGCGAAGGGAAACTCCCGGTGGCACTTGGTTAGTACGTGACCTTCAATGCTCGATACAACACTAATATGTTTAAGGATTTATGATCCGGATCCAAAAGTCGCAACCACCCAGCCTGGAGCTTTACCGACAGAAATCGATAAACCACTCATAATTCCAGAAGGCTTACCTACTACAGCGGCCCCAAATCAGCAGGAGAGATATGAACATACACCAATCTATCAAAATCTCACGTAAGACATCACTATAGACCATGACGGCTCAGGTAACTTACTCAGAATAGTACAAATGTTCCTCAAATCGCCATGTCGTTCTCTGATTTGCCCTTCTCTTATGGGCCATTCGTCCCACATTACGTACCTCGTCAGTACATAGAGTCCTACTTCTCAGTCCATAAGACCGATGGATATCTGTCACTCAACACCACAGTGGAAGATATCTCGCAACTGCCCTCAACCTCCAGGAATGGTTTGCACTCATGGAGACTGACGTTGCGCAAGTACGATCCATTGCGACAGATTGATATATGGTGGCAGGAGGACTTTGACGCTGTTGTTCTTGCAAACGGACATTATGCCGTCCCCTGGGTAAGTGCCTATTATTGAAATTGCAATTATGGTCAAAAGACTGACTACCTAAGGTTCCTCAAGTTCAAGGTTTAGAAGCATATGTGGAAAAATTTCCAGGTAGAGTGATACACTCCAAGTTTTATCGCTCTCCTTGGCTATACACCAACAAAAAGGTGCTTGTCATTGGAAACTCAGCTTCGGGTCACGATATCGCTGTCGATCTACTACAAGCCGTTCAGCTTCCACTTTACCAATCACGAAGATCACGCGGAAGACTGGATGGTGATGAACCACCGGCAGGGGTGGAATGGAAGAAGGTCATCAAGGAGTACCGCCTGGATGGAACAATCGTCTTCGAAGATGACAGCGAGCTCACTGACGTTGACCATGTTCTTTACTGTACCGGCTATCTTCCTTCCTATCCTTTTTGGAATTCTGACGCAAACGGACGCCCACTATACGACTACAAGAAGAAGAAACTTGTCAAGACTTACTGGCATACCTTCTTTCAAGATATACCAAATTTGGCAGTTGTCGGTATGCCACGAGTCCTTACCTTCAGGAGCTTCGAATACCAAGCCATAGCGATTGCACGGCTCTTCTCAGGGAGGAATGCGATACCTCTACCGTCTAGAGAGGAACAGGAGAAGTGGGAACGTAATAGAGAGAGTCGTTGTAGACAAGAAGGACGCAAATTCCACGAGATCGAATGAGAGAACGGCGAGACGTTTAGATGGTTAGATGGGTTCTTCCGGATTGCAGGGTTGGGGACATTGCACGGTGATGGTAGGGTACCGCCAGTCCTGGGAAAAGATCTCATTTGGGCGATAGAGCATGTAAGGAAGTATCCAATACCAGGTAAAGACAAAAGTCATGAGAAAGGAGGGAGATTGGAGTATCAAGAATCCGAGTGGACTTTAGTTCACAGGCCCAAGACGGACCCCTTGTTCTTCATCTAAGTAGAGCGGTCAATTTAGATCTCAAACAAAGTTACAGGAATGGGTTAAGTTCCTTCAATTCAATTCGGAGTTCCCTGATTCTAGTCTTAGTTGCTAAAGGCAGCAGACCACGTGCTTTTGACCCTGATATAAGAGTTTATAGTTCAGATGTTTATCTAAGTGATACTATTTGCCAAGTAAAACCATCTTTGCTCAGCATCTCTCCGTTCATAATTCCATATACATAACCACCCCCAACGAACTCAAACGATTTAGGATGTAACAAACTTGGCCGCAAGACAACAGGTAACCCGCATCCTTTAAGCACCCAGACCGAATCGCCAATTTCTACTTCTGGGCGCAACATTGCAAATAACCCCTTTCCAGTTTTATAAAGTCTCATTCCTCTTTTCTCAGAAATACGACGGTAAAGTTGTCGTAAAGTGTATAATTCCTTTCCAAATGCAGATAAGAGTTTCTTTTCAGGGTCTTCGCCCTTGGCTTTCTCGTAAAATGCTACTGACGGCACAGAAAGTCCTATTCGGAGCATGGCTCTGAACACATCATCATCAGGAGACATGGTGTCTGCTTGATTGTAGTCCATCACTACTTTGAGAGCAGCTTCATGAAAAGGCTCGCCTGTCAGGGGATACAGTCTATCCAGATCACCATTTGCCGGATCCGGCCCAGCTTGAAAGAAGCTAAAGACCTCGTCTAACCACTCAGCCATCCAAGTGAACCCGAATGAATTGGAAACGCTTGGATTTGACTTTTCTGTGACATCGTCGATATGCCACCCTTGAACAAAAAGTAAGTCTGGATCATTGCTGTTAAAAGCAGCAGACCACGTGCTTGTTGGCCCTCCTGCTGCATGCCATGCTGTAGTCAGAGAATTTCCTATATGGATCTGACTTAAAGGCTTAGGCACTGAGAAATCTCGTATCCAGGAAGGATATCCTTCAGTCCGACCTGGCAGTCCGGCGCAGAGTATAAGTTCTCCCCCAAACTTGGTCTGCAGTGCATATTTCCAGTACCTCATTGTTATATCCCTCAAAGGTGACGTATAGTCAGGCCGTAGGCTTCGTGACTTTTCCTTATCCTCATCATCGATCAATCCAAGAATGCCAAAGTAACGATCTCTCGGTTGAGTACATCCATGTGTACAGAATAAGAGCATGCAAATCGGCAAATCAGCCTGATTCATATCAACTCCACACAGGAGGATGTTGATTATTTTGTAGAACTCAAGACCGTGCACAGTATTGAGATCGATGCGACGAGCAGAACGAACCAGGCACATGAGGTTATATGACATCAGGATATTGGTGAGATCATCTTGGGTAAGTTCGTGGGTCATCCAGGGAATTTGAACTCCTTTATATCCCACAAAACCTGCCCAGATCTCTCCCCATGGTATGAATTGACGACCAACGACCATGAGTACGTTTTGTCCAAGGACAAACTCTTGAACGATCCAAAGACGGTGAAACCATGGCGCGGAGAAGAATTTAAAAAGCCTTTTAGGCCATTCGTCTCCCTTGACGTCCTCAATTGCGTCTGCTTCCTCATCTGTTGGATACGGGATGTCCATAATCTTAGCGGTGGAGGGGCCTGACAGAACTAGGGAGCTGCCTTGGCCTACCGAAAAGCCATGACGAATGTTTCGCTTCCAGTAACGCTGCATGGCATCCAACAAAAGTGTAGTCTCCTCTGTTCCTTCGCCAATATCGCAAAAGACCTTTTTGGCGGAACTGTAGATGAAGCCCATGAGAGCAACTTGGACCTCCTTTTCGGCCAGATCTGACTGGTTGATGCAAAGGCCATCAGCCCAGTATAGTTGTTGTTCTTTTTGCTTATCACGAAGTCGTCGTAAAATAGAAGCAAGTGAGGCCGTTATTGGGATAGATCCTTGAGGAGTGACGAAAGTATCTGTAAAGGTTACTTGGCCCCAGACATAGGATATTGCGTCGAAGCAGACATATCTCTCTGGGCTTAGAGACTTTGGTTCTGCTGCACTTGCATTGCCTGGCCTATGTAGAGGGGCAAACTCTTCTAAGCCTTTGATAACAAGTTCGCCGTTGAGTTCGTTGCTCTCTTGGTCCGCTGGATTCAGCCGAATTAGCCTTATCTGTCTATCACTGAGTGGTATATATTCATAAATCTTTGCACTGGTATGTTGACGAGCCAAGGTTGTTTTGTCCATCGCGATGGAGGTAAGTCTGGAATTATTTATTTCTGTACTTCTGTTGTATTGACTTGATATATTTCGTCAAGATATTGTGATTACGACAGCGTTACTTAGCCTTGAAAGCTGAGGCTGATGCTGATGTTGATGCTGACTTGACTCTGAAAATCCCGCAACTGAGGCGAAGTATTCTCCACGTGACAGACATGGCAGGTGGTTGATATATGCCAGAACAGGAAACATATGATGTCACATAACAAGTTGAATCTGAGTTTCAAGTAATCTGGTATGGGTAATGGTATGAACGAGCAGAGTTCAGATAGCTAGACGTTTTTTTTTTAGCTACGTGGAGATCATCTTTATATCTGATGCTGCCTCTGAGCCCCTAAACTGGGGCTCTCCGTCGTACCCGCATACAGTTCTTCTTCTGTACACATATCACTCAAGTGCACACGTTTGTACATCAGGTTATCGGAGCTAAGACGGATATAAAAGTCGATGAGATTGGCGAGAGGTTGGTCAATGATGTCGTGATGGTAATAGAGCACGAATATGAGCCATTCTTCTATGGTAATAGTCTGAGGACACAAAGGCCTAGACCGCTGTTAACCCACATCCCGAATGTCCCCAATCATAAACTAACGCCTAGAATAAGAAGGTTATCGTATCCTAGCCCCTGACCCTCAGCTGCTCCTGTATGATCCACTTAGTACGAAGAGGGATTTTATCAATCTGATAAAATATCGAAAACCATCTGATAATTCACAACCGATTCAAAGTCCCACGCTTTTCATTCGCGGAGTTTCGCTATGACCCATCGAACCCACATTAGGGACAATTTCCGACCGTCTTAGTGGAACTCTAGACTGCTGTCAAAACGGCCTCATAATCCATTTTAGGTCCTTGGGCCGGCTTTGATTCCCAGATTGGGAAAAAGTCCGGTGAAAAGAACACGGGAATCTCCATCCGGAATCTTCCGTTTCCTTAATTAATTAGGATAAAAATAAACACTATCAACAGATACTCTACTTCGCCCATTGACGAGTTGTGTTGTAAGTTCCGATAGTCCACCGTGACCTTTCCTTACAATTTTTGTCTGTCTCGAGTGTCTTTGAAGATGAAGATTTCGACTTTGTTCAGCGTCTGTCTCGGTTTCATAGCATTCGCTGATGGTCGTCAATACATCTGGCCATCAGAGTATGACGAGATTGAAGACATCTTTTCCTTGCAGAGCGGATACCTCGGTCGAAACTTTTCCAGTGGTAAGCATCTCTCTCAAGAGATAGAAAGATGGAACAAATAGTTAACGTTCTTCGACTCAGGTGTCACTCCTTGCTCCCAGGGTGGTAACGTCAAAGGACGACAGAATGCGGCAGAATGGATCCGTACAGCCTTCCACGATGTGATCACTCACGAAGCCAAGGGCAAAACTGGGGGCCTGGACGCCTCCATCTTCTTTGAGACAACTCGCCCCGAGAACAATGCGCGAGCTTTCAACAATACCTTCAACTTCTTCAACTATCTCACCTCCACCAAAACCTCTGCTGCAGACCTGTTAGCCATGAGTGTCGTTGTCTCGCATAGCGCTTGCGGTGGGCAAACCAAGATTCCTTTCCGTTATGGTCGTCTTGATGCCGGTGAAGCCGGTCCCTTTGGTGTTCCCGAGGCCCATACCTCTCTCGGTACTACGCTGAGCCGCTTCAAAGCTGCTGGATTTAACAAAGAGGAGATGATTACCCTTGTTGCCTGCGGCCATACGCTTGGAGGCGTCCACAGCAATGATTTTCCCCAGATTGTGCCTGGGTCACAGAACATGTATAACGACACTGTTGCACCATTTGACAGTAGTCCGCATATATTTGACAACAAAATTGCCACGGATTATGTCCAAGGCAGCACCAGGAATCCTCTTGTGATTAGCACTAACAGCACACTCAACTCAGATAAGCGTATTTTTAGCTCTGATCGCAACAAGACTACTCAGGGTTTTGCCAGAAAAGCATCTTTGTTTGAGTCTCGATGCGCCAAGTTGTTTGAGCAGATGATTGATACGGTTCCGAGAGAGTCGCGGCTGTCGAGTCCCCTTGAGAGTGTCGATATCAAGCCATATATTGTGGAGTTATCACTCAATAAGGACTTCGATATCACTTTTGCGGGGCGCGTCCGTGTGCGAACAACAGAAGGTGCTCGTGCGGGCCGCGGTCCTACCGATCTCGCTGTTCATCTTACTTACTCCGACCGACGCGGAAAGGGAAACAAGCAGGTTGAGACGACCTATGCTGGCGCCTCTGCTGGGCTTTACGGCGAGACCTTTGCATGGTACGAGTTCGCCACCACAGTCGACCAAACTAAGGGCATCAGCAAGTTCAAGATCCACCTTGCTGTTCCTTCTAAAGGAAAAAAGACCAGCTTCAATAACCAAGGGAAAGACTATCCTGTTGACGATGCACTTCTGTATCAATCGACAGAGTCGTGTGTTGCTAGGACCAGCGTTGGAGGTTACAGAGCTATGACAGCGACCGTCGCGGTGATCAAAGAAAAGTCGACTCTGCCTCTCACCATGGAGCTTGCACGTATCGAGAAGAGATCTGGAACTCTGATGCAAACCAGGACCATCGAGAGTATGGGCTTCGAGGCTACTGAAGAGGAGAGGGGTGGGTACATCATGTTCAAAGCACCTGTTCAACTTACGACTATCGGATGGAATACCAACTTCGATATTAAGCAAAGTGGGAAGAAGGCTTCAAGCATCAAATTTCTTAAGACACAGGTGTGTAGTAGGACATAGTGTCTGATAGCCTAGACTTCTGAGTCAAAAGCGTGATTTTCGTCGTTCACTCGGAAAGCCAGTAAATTAGGTGTCCATAACAGTCAACCAACCGCCAAGACACGGCTGGGATTCAGGGGTAGACCGCCTTTCGTAATACGTGCATGCTCGACATCAGATGTTTTGAATGCCAAGCGCCACCAACTGGTATTAGGTTCATAGCCGTGCTATCATTCGTTGTGTTGATTTAACCTGTACGCGTTGAGAGCCGTGACTTTCAAAAAACTTGGCAAGCGCCACCAACACCACTCGTGACCACTCATGACCACCGTGGCTTTCCTGCAGTCAAATGGCACGGCCCCTGGTGCCTGTTCATGTCTCCGAGGCCTGTAATCTGTTGGTTGCACAGATACACAATGTTGAAAGCCTACTCACATGATTAGTTGAATCTGAGTTTCAAGTAGCTTGGTCTGCACAACGGTATGAAGTAGTAGAGTTCAGTTAGCTAGACTTTGTTTAACTGCGTGGAATCTTTATACGGCTTGGCGATGTATATCTACGTCTCGACTCGGCATTGCAAGTGCCGCAATCACTCGCGTTTAGAGATCCCAAGAAGCTTATCCTGGCTATATCATTCTGCCCAAGCTCGGTGTCCTGTATAAAGAGGAACATATTGACATCAGTGTCCCGAATTCCGAAGCATAACGGAACGAGTTTCTCCCGGATGTAGATCTCTCGTCGCAACTGATGCCGCCTCTAAGTCCCTAAACTGGGGCTCCCCGTCGTACCCGCATACAGGTTATCTTCTGTACGTACATCACTCGAGTACACACGCTTGTGCATCAGGCCATTGGAGCCAAGTCGATATAAAAGGCGATGAGATTAGCGAGAGGTTGGTTAATAATGTCGTGATGGAGATACAGCACGAGTTACGTAATGCATGTCCTTACTTCGGAGGCAACGAAAAGGTTGCCTCGGCTAGATGGTGTGCTGTAGAGTAGGTTTCCCTTCGATACCTGTGTTTATTTTTAGTGTCATAATCTAGAATAAAGTGTTTAGGACTGTCGTTTTCGGCCGTCCAGGAGAGGCAAGCAACGTCGTCGAGCGTCTGGCCAAGCAGGGTGCGATGCTGTGAGTGATGCAGCTAATCCAGGTGGTGAGTTATGATAGATAGACTTCTAGTTATAGGGTAATTAGCTGAGTTTATGCAGAAGACATTAATAGGATCGGAGGTAAAGTAGGCCGCGGAATAGTATATATTCCTTTAATAACAATCTATAAGCTGTTTCTAATAGATACCAACGAATCCAAATATACAATATATAGTCTAATGTTTTCACCCACTCTTCTTTCGACGAACTCGGAAGCGAGGCTTCAGCCCAGCAACCTGGGAAGCTACTCGCCATAGGTTTTGTGGCGGTGGGGCCAACGGCAGAATATCATAGTTAAAGACCAAGTACGCTAGTAAAATCTTAAGCTCTGTTGAAGCAAAGAAACGGCCCGGACACGCATATCGACCGTGGCCAAATGGCGTATACTCGGGGCTGGTTGTAACCCAACTATGCCTGGTTCTTCTTCCTGAAGACTTCTCCGACTGGCCATCACCTATCTCGCTGAATCGAAATGGATTATAGTCGTTCGGATTGGGGTAGATGTCCTCGTCGTGATGCATACCGTAACCAGGAACGCCCAGAATAGTGCCATAAGGGAGATGCAACCCAGTGGGAGTGGTGATACCATCTGGTTGGACCACTTTGCGGACGACTGTAATGAAGTTGCCGTTGTTCAACCGTTGAGACTCGCGCATAGCGGAATCCAATTTCGTCATATCGGCAACGGCACCCTTACTCCAACACCCGCCGTGGTGGGCGAGGACCTCGATGATCTCACGCACAAGCTCGTCAATGTGCTCTGGGTTCTTGGTGATATCATTAAGAGCATTCATAATAACGAGGGAACTAGTGTGGATGCTGGAGAAATTGACTATCATCAGACGACGAGCAAGTGCGTAAGGTTGGGAATGTTGCGGATCATCTAGCATCTTGGCTTGTTGAATGGACCACTGAAGAAAATCGTTGGGCTCTTCAATATTTGTTTCGTGGCCCTTTAGGCGTAAGTCGTAAAGAGACAGCCGGCGTGCCAGCTCTGTCTTCAGGATCCCATAGAACCGTGCCAGGTGTATCCTATTGGGGATCGTCAGGATTGGGGCCAAGATTGGTCGTAGTGGCCTCCATGTCAGCCGGAGGAACATGGCAGACAGCGGGACATCCTGAGTGAACGCAAGGCTTGAATCTTGCAGTCTTTTGTTTCGGCACAATGGAGCTCCGAAAAATACGCGGCCAACAACCTGGGCAATCATGTGCTGCACCGTCGGCATCGCGTCGATCTCCTTCCATTTGTCAGTGTCTACTCCCCACAGCTCGTCAACGCTGCAACGAGTTTCATCGTACATGGTTGGGATCAGATTCCCCGTTTCCCGCGTCAGTTTTGTCGAAATCAGATGCACATGTAGGCTGTCATGTGCAAGCTTAGATCCGGGAATAGTGTGGTCTGTCTCTAAAAAGTCTGCGAAAAGTTCGTGGGCATTGACGGCCGAATTGGGCTGGTCGGCGAGCCATTGTGCTTCTTGAATAGGTAGAAAAACAAGATCACCCAGTCCAAGTACGGGTAGGATCGTGGAGGTATGCTTCTGGGACTTGTACATGGATGCCAGGGTGGCCTTCAGCCCCAGAGTATTGCGCCAGCGGGCGCGCGCCTTGGGGAAAAACCATTGGTCTGGTTCAACTCCAAAGACCGGGATACTCTTGGGGAGCTGTGAGGACGATGGCAACAAAGCTGCTTGGACTGCGCCTGAGAAGACAAGAATAACAATACAAGCAATAATAATCCAGACTATATGCCGAGTCTCAGTAAGACTATCTGACAAATGGGGGGCAAACATGTCTGAAAGTCTGACTGAAGGGAGTGTTAATTCAAGATGACGAAGCAAGATAAATTGTCACTTATCAGCGTTGATATAGAGTTCCGTTCCATCTCACAAGTAACTTATTCCGGTGAAGACTTGGGGCTACGAGTTGACAGAGATAGCCGTTCATAAGCATCCGCCCGCCGTTCAACAGCCTCAGACGACAATCATAAGTTTGTGGTTCTTTCCCCTATTTGGCAAGGTCCCGAGCTACATTGGCTGTTCTTGTCATCTCTTACCTTGCAGAACCCTTTCAATTCTGCCTTCCGCTGCTTTCGCAAATCTGTCGTTATCACTGGACACCACGACTGAAGGTCAGGTGCTTAGAAATTATTGTGTCGGTGTTAGTCGGTGTAATGGTCCGATTGGTTCCCAGCTAAGGTAAGCGAAGTACCGGTGTATCGCAGCCAAGGCTATTTACCGTTCGCGAAGTAGATACCGAACAGTTCATGCCTTCTTTTAAGATGCTAGAATATAATACAAGGACGTCGCTTGTATACCAGACAACGTTCTCAGGTGTGGGGAGACTCCTTTCCCTACTTCCGAATTTTTAATAGAAATCGTCCCCCACGACACCACCATGACGCAAATTCAAGAGGTCCGTAATAAGCTTATTGGTTCATGGTCTCTTATTTCCAGCCGAACAGAGCTTTACGACAGCCCGGATGCTATACCAAGTGTTCTGTACACCATCGGGAAGGACGCGCACGGAATCATCATGTTCTCTCCTGATGGATACGTCTCCACGCAACTCATGAGACCTGGAGCCATCAAGTGGGAAAGCGAAAATTTACTGGACGGCACTGCCGAGGAGCTGGCGGATGCAACTCGGCACTTCTTGGCTTACGCTGGCACGTTTGATGTTGAAGCCAGAGGAGACGAAACATTGATATATATCAACGTGGACCTTTGTTCTTTCCCAAACTGGCTAGGCGATAGACAAGAAAGAGTCGTGAGACTAGAGGATGAGGTCTTGAAACTGACACCCCCATCATTTATTATGCAAGTAGGTTCTCAGTTCGAAAGGCAACAACCTTGGAGAGCATCAAGATGATTAATCCGTTTGTATTCTTTAGGGAAAGATAGCTCAGCCAATCTTTGAATGGAAGAAGATGGATGATAGAAATGATTCAAATTCAGGAGGGTTTATTCGTGGTCGAATGTAAGCCAGTATAAATCTTCAATGTAACACTCACTTGTTTGTAACACTCGCTTGTCATGTCCGTTGATAGAAGATATTTACTCTGCGTTCAATAGTGCTTTTTGACTTAACTATAGAGATCAATATTATTTGAACAGTCCGGATCTAGAAAGCGGCAAAAGAAGGCGTATAGATCTGGTTACATACATGTATCTATTTAAACATTTGAATCTTGGTTTTCGATATGTGATGCCGAGTAAATATGAGAAACTATCCAACCACTGTAAGTAGGCCACAGAAATTTGAATGAAATATCTGGTTCTCTGTAAATAGTATCTCCACTACCTGAGGAACGCCACCCTCACTTCTCCCCTAGGAAATAATGTAATCTCAGTGACCATTCGGGGTCGATTCTGCATGTACCTCTCTACAAGCTCGGGCTCGCCTGTTCTTCTGAGCCATGGATTTATTTGCTTTTCAACCGTCCCAACTTCATCCATCCGCAGCTCGAGTCGACTAAAACGTTGGAAAAGTCGGACCAAAGTATAGCTCATCTCTACCAACACCAGCTGCTGGCCGAGGCAAAAGCGAGGGCCGCCGTGAAATGGTACAAATGCCCATGGTTTTGGGAACCAATTGTTCCACCTTTCCGGACACCATTCATCAGCCGGAGGGAAACCCTCCGGGACAGAGGAATATGCCTCTGGATTTATATCTGAATTTTAGACAGTTAGACCTTGTTGAACTGAAGAAACTGAAATGGGTATACTGACGCAAAAGGTGATTGGAATAGATAATACCTGTTCCTTTGAGTACGCCGATAGGATCGTTCCCAAGTGGTCCTCCACCTCGGGGCAGTGAGGTATCCTTCAGACAAGCGCGAGTGTTGAGTGGAACTGGAGGATAGAGGCGAAGTGTTTCGTTAACGATGTTGGACAGTATTTTCATATCCTTCAGAGTCTTGTATCCGGGTTCACTGTTGAGACCGATTTGGTCGTCGATTTCCCGACGCAGATCCCTGACGACATCCGGGTGCCGTGCCAACTCGTAGAGCATCCAGGTGAACGCCATGGCTGTATTATCACGGCCGGCAAACAATGCGGTAATTAGTTCGTCACGCAGGAAGCGGCGGTCAGTGGAAACCTCGGCGGACGCGCGAAGTAAGTTGAAGCCGGGGTCTTTCTTGTGAGGTGTTTCTCCAGCTTCTTCCGCTTTGATTTGGTTGACGGTGTCCATGATGATCGGGTCCATGAAGGATTCAATGTAGTCCAGATCTGCCTGATACCGGCTTCTCGGCACGAGAAACTTGAAAGGCTTCGATCTCTCCCTCTGTATCTTCCAGTGTCGGAGTCGCTCAAAGCTCTCTGCAAACCTGTTCAAAGGCCTCTTCAGTGTATCAAGACCTACACCGAGCGTGAAGTCAGCCGAGACATCCAAAGTAAACCTAAGAAACAGGTCTTTTATCTCCACTGTTTGACCGTCTGTATCCAGTAGTGGAAGAAGATCTTGCACATGGCGTTCGAAGCACTCCAGGTCACTGATGCGCTCTCGATGAAAGACTGGCCGAAGTCGTGTTCGGGCTTCATGCCAGGCCTGACCATCTGAATTGAAGATGCCTAATTCCCAAAGGCTTATTAACGGATGCCACTAATCATAAGTAGCAATAGATGAGCGTAGAACATACTGTGCCCGAGCATGTCAACCCAGTCGTCTCTGAACTTCTTCCCCTTCCCGAAATCATCGAACTGTGTTGCGAGTATCGCCTTTACGTTTTCTTGATCCGCCGTGATGATAATTCTTTGGCCTGCGATTGTAGCCTCGGCAGTGTAAGGACTCTCATGACTTTTACATAAACGCATAAAAGTGTCGTTCCAGAATTTAAGAGTCTCATCGCTGGTCACGGCGCTGCGGAAATCAACAAGGAATGACAGGCCTGCACCGCCTTGTCAGTAGCTCATCAAAGTGCATAAGGACGTGTATCAGTTCTTCTTCTTGTGCTGTGCATACCTAATGGAAGCCATCCTCCATACTGGGGTGCTCGACCTCCGTGTTGTTTGATTTTGGCTTCGTTACGAACATGAACAACATAGCCACGTGCCAGCAACAGCCCTGCCACAACAAAAAAGAGCCATAACCAAGGTGGGTTGTAAAATAGGCGAATTGCACCTGAGAAAGTCGTGGAAAACATATCTTCAATACACTACTCACACCATTCAGATGAAGTACGGTCTGTCACAAACGGGGAAATGACCATATAGATAGACCCAAGGTTAGCTTCCCCCTTCTAGATGGCCAACTGATCCGAGGATTCATGCTGCCTCACAATGTTCGGAAATAATCTACCGGTCAAATGTCATCCAATTCCTAAGATTGGACCGTCTGGGTGCAAGTCGGATGCAGAAATGTGGCACTTAGTCGGTGTTAGTCGGTGCCGGTCGATGATTGGATCAAAATACGAAGAGCCATGGTGCACATGGATGTGTCCAGTCCAGCCTGTGAGCAATCTGGGAGGTAATTTCTTTTTTGTGGATTTCAAGTATGTAGGGGGAAGTGACTTCTTGATACTGTATAGCAAGTGGTGGCTTTGTATTTGTCTAGTGGTGGTAACTGCAGATTTACATAAAGTGCGTGTATTATATGTATCTTTATGAAACTTCGCTCCTTACGACAACCCTGCCACAACCCTGCCACATGCACAGCCCCTTATTACGGCAGCCAACAAGTACCCAAGGCGCCAGAAACATCTCTGTTAGCATTGTGGCTTTGGCTTCTGGTTTCTGCCAAAACATTCAAATGAGTAAAGGATGCATCAAGGTTTCCAATACTGAGTAGAATTGAGGTCTGACTAAATGTCTTTATTGACAGACAAAACTTAAAAGAAGAGTCGTGCCAAATATTAACTATAGAAAGGGAGCTCATTCATGTCAAGCCAAGCCGGGGTAGTGCGGTGCGGTGCGCTGTTCCCTGACAGCTGGGATGACTCTCATTGGATCTTCGGGTCCCATTCGTTCTTACTTGTCGGCTGGGAACACTGCCCTGCCGGCCTTCTTACTTGCCTCTAGGGCAGTAGAGAGTGCGAATTGCGTCGAAACTCCGTCGATGCGGTGAACGCTGTTGATGTTCTTCACCAGAGTGATCTGGTAGCAGGTCGCGGAGCCTTGACGGGAGGAGATGGTGGCTGATGCGAGGAAATACTTCCAGATCTGGGCATCTTATTAGTTGCAGATGCTACGACGGAAAACATTCAACTGACCTTGAACCATCTCAGTTCGTACTTGGCTGTAACGTCGGCTTCGTTCGCCAGCCAGTTCCGGTACCAACGCCAAATTGTGGCCGAGTAGTGAACGCCAATGGTGTCCACGCTGAGCATTGTTAGCATGTGTTGGATTAATTAACAGAGGCCCGCGGCTCACCTTTTGACTTCCCAACCAGCCCTTTCGCAAAACCCGATGTAATACGCAAGTGGTGTAGATGCGTCTGCGCCTGGGAAAACATATTTGTTCATGAACAAGCCCCAAACCAGATCCTCATACTGCCAAGCTTGTCGGATGCCTGCGATCTGGAGGTGCATGACGCCGTCATCCTCCAGCATATCGCGACACTGTCGAAGAAAGTTAGTAATTTTGAAAATGCCGACATGCTCGGCCATCTCCAGGCAAGTAATCTTGTCGTATTTGGCCTTAGGCATGTCGCGATAGTCCATGCAGTGAATTTGAGAGTCCGATACGCCAGCTCTGCGCAGGGTCTCGTTCCCCCACTTAGTTTGGTTACGCCCGAGAGTGATGCCCGTCACTTTTGCGCCATAGTTGACACTAGCAAACTTGGCAAGCGTACCCCAACCGCAACCAATATCCAACAGGGTTTCGCCAGGCTTTAGGCCAATCTTTTCGCACACGATGGCAAGCTTGTTGTCCTGTAGCTGTTCGAGGGACTCCTCCTTGGTCACATCGGAGATGATGCCGGATGTATAGACCATTCGCGGACCCAAAAACCAAGCGTAGAAGTCATCACCACGATCATAGTGGTCTCGAACTTGATCTTCATCCTGAGATCGGCTATGGATGAGGACGTCAGTAGCAAAGTTGACAATGATGTATCGAAATAGCTCCCATGTGAAACGGAAAGACGCCCAATCATGGCGGTACTCAAGCACTTCGAGGACGTCGCCGTTGAAGTCTGCGTCACCGTCGAAATATTTGCGCATGAACGTCTCCATCGGAACCTTGTCCCGTCCTCGGTACTTGACCCGATCTTCTTCCTTACGAAACGTCACGTAGTGTTCCACAGGAAGACCTGGGCACTTGACTCGATCGTTCGTGCGCGGGGCTGTGGCAGAGGCGACGGTCCAGAAGGTGATCAGAATCGGAAGAGTGGTGATGAGGGCGAAGAACACCGTGGTCTTGAACCCGCCACCGAATTTCCATGCCGTGCACGTCGGGACAAGAATCAAGAGGGAAATTAAGAGCCCGTTTGAGAAGGTCTCGTTACCAGGGCCATCGGCGGGCAGTGGAGGGTTATTGATCGCGGGAGACTTGAATAAATGAGCATCTAACCAGGAAGGGATACCATGACGGACATTGTACTTACTGTTGTGATTTTGACGCCGCAGTCATGATCAATCTTGAGTGTCGGGGGCGCAGCCTTGGGCGTGGCCTTGAATGGGAAGTCTGGACCTATCTCGTCCATGATGGGATTGTGCTCGGAACCCATGCCGACGATGGAATCTTTTAGATTGTAGCTGGGAAGCAAATAGCAGGAGGATGTGAGCTTGCAAGGAGACCTACTAGTGTAGGAAGGCTTGATGTCTCTTGTAGGTGGTTGATGTTGGTGGAAGGAAGAAGGAAAAAACCCGGATGGAAGCAAGTGAGACAGTGCACTTTGTGCCCAGCCGAAACCCAATATTAGGGCAAGGTTAGGGGAAAAAAAGGCCCCGTGTGAACACCGGAGTGATGGTGCTTGAAAAGTGTAATTCAAGATGGAAATCTTATTATCAGGAGCTTGGAAGGAGGGAAGACAAGCTTTCGAATTTAATGTTTTTCGCCAGAGGAAAAGGATAACCGACAAGTGTGCGTGTGCGTGAGCGTAATATTAACCCTAAGGCCCTTCGTGTAGGCTCCCAATACTGTGTATCTGTGCAACCAACAAAGTACAGGTCTCAGAAATATGAACAGGGACAAGGGGCCGTGCCATTTGCCTGCAGGAAAGCCACGGTGGTCACGAGTGGTGTTGGTGGCGCTTGTCATTCAGAACATCTGATGTCGAGCATGTACGACGTATTACGGAAGGCGGTCTACCACTGAATCCCAACCGTGTCTTGGCGGTTGGTTGACTGTTATAGACACCCAACCAACTGGCTTGGCACGAAACCTTGATCCATCCCCTCAATTGTCATTGTCAGATGTAAAACAAGACCACTCATGCATTGCTTTAAGTATGTTGGTGGCGTGTGGTGGGATCAGGTTCGGGCTCCGACTCAGACTGTGACACACAGGTAGTGTAGAGCTTCGGTTTGCAACATCTCCACAACTTAAGTAACTCTCAGTGGCGGTTTACACTTTGAACCTCGTCCCCTTACAGGATCTCTATTTACCCCGCCTCCACATTACTAAACTTAAGTTAACTCAAGGAGAACCAACCCCCTGGCAACGGGCTAGAAGATCAGGTCAATGACGTGATCAGGGCCTTCAACGCCGAGGTTCTGGCCGGTATGACCGCAGAATAGTCATAACCTTTGCGCACAGCGTACGGCGTTTCGGGCGTGGGGAAATTGGGAAGGTTTGGTGGAAAAAATAAAGTTAGAGTAGGCGGGCCGAAGCCAAAGGCTGACTTTGGTCAGTGTATTCAATTAAATCAGATCATGTAATGTAATCTTCCATCAATAGTATCATCTGTGGGTCATCTGTGGGCCATCTAATTATATGATCGGTCGATCTTTACAGTAGGTCAGATTGACGAATTATATAATCAAGAGACCGAGGGGTTCAGTACTAGGGGAGTTTTGTTTCCCCCTGAGTCAACTTGATTAAATAGGACAGATTCTAGGGGGGGTAAGATAAGCTTGAGAATACGCGTAAGCTTAGCTCGGATTAGGGAAGGCGACTTATTACGGCCCGTGCCGTAGATAGTGTCAGAGCTTTACTACCGCATCAGGTGGGTCGAAATAAAAGCGAGACGATTCTGGGTGAGGTCACAAGCTATTGGTGTCTCGATTATTATTCGGACCACCTGCGCATCAACTCACTTAGCTCTCGTTGACCAAGGCGCCACCAACCCAAAGGTTGCATCAACTCACGAAGTTCGGTATGAACTGTGTAGTCAAGCCACCAGAATAACGCTATCCTATTGGCCATAGAGCTCGGTCATAAGCCGGGCATAAAGAGACAGCGCCTTCCCGTAGAGGGCTGCTCTTTCTAGCCACTGATAACTGCATAAAGCCTGCATAAGTGGGCACTTGGCATCCGCAGTTCATAGCGAATGTCATAAGTTGATACGGGTATTGCTGGAAAGAGGGTGGGGGCGATGCTCGTTACTGAGGTCGGGCTGTTGGTAGCAAGAGGGCAACCCTTGTCACTTTGTGGAACTCCCAGCCGGCCGAATCAGTTGGAGCGTCGCAGCTGCTTTCTTACTGCAGATATGCAACGTATTGCAAGCAGCGTATCGTAAAAGATTACTGTGCAAGATTTCCCGTATTCCCCAGAGTTTTCTGCAGCCAGGCGCTATCAAGCTGCGCCATTTAAAGTGCCCGGCCCATCATATCCTGCGAAACAAGAAATATCAGTACATTGAGACCTCAGCAGGCAACAATAAGGATTCTGCAAAGGTTAAGTTGAATGCTGAAGGGAAACCCTTTTACGTGTTTACATCATGTCGACTCGCAAGTCAACCGAGTTTCGAAGGTGGACCCCCGAGGAAGACCATGTGCTCAGTGAACAGGTTTCCAAATACACAGGCAAGTACACAAACACATGAACTATACCATGATGTGTCATTTAACGTCCCCTTGCTGCAGGAATCATCAATTGGGTTGCAATAGCCCAGCTTCATAGAGGCCGAAGTAACAAGGACTGTAGGAACCGATGGACGAAGATAAAACGCAATTGGAACCGAGGAGCCTGGACGAGTGATGAAAACAAACGACTGCTTGATGCTATAGCTACTCATGGTTACAGGTACAGTTTCTTTCACGTTGCCTTTATGTGTCCGTGCAGTCAACCCCGTACTAACACAATACCCAGCTGGACTTCTGTGTCCGAGGCTGTTGGCAATCGAAGCCCTGACCGTATGCCCCCTTTTTCGTTTAGTTTCTTTGTCCTGATGAAGGGGGAAATTGACTTTATAAAAATTTCTCAGAATGTGCCAAGCATTGGACAAGCTCGCTTGATCCCGATTTAAGTCGTGAAGAATGGACCGATCCAGAGGTATGCCAACCAACTTTCTAAAATTTCGTGGCGTCTAGCAACTCAATTAGCATATCCTCACAGGATCGCATTTTAATGGATGCTGTTCATCTCCATGGTCGGTCCTGGAAACAAATTACCGGGCAGTATTTTCCGAAAAGATCGACTCTTGAAATTGCAAACAGGTAAGTAACTAGTTGCAAATCAGACCGGGCACTAACCAGGGCTGCGAGATAGATACAGCCTGAATATCCGGAAACTGGAGCAATCTCATTCATTTGCTTTTAACATTTCCGAGGCTCTTGATGACAGCAGCACACTAGGCGAAGTTGGCCATACCTACACTCAAGGAAACACATTCTCGTCTTCGTTGAGTGCGAGTTGCGTTGCCGAAGTAGAGTCAAATGGCTCGACGCGGGACTATATCCAGTTTCCAACGTACCTCAGTCCATCAGACAGTTCCATTTCAGCCTCAATGAACTGGGATACCGACTTCATCCCGTCTGACATTGCCCTTGGAAATCTCGACTTCCACTCCTTCGATCCTTTAGATCACTCACACAGCCTTATTTACGACGAGTCTACAGTTGAGAAAGATAGTCCTTCCAGTGTGGCAGAAACCATTTCAGCTTCGTCCAAATCTGATTCAGAGCGTACTGAGTGTCAAAGTATAACATGCAGCTCAGATAATGGCACTTCGAAACAGCCAGTCCGGATACAAAAGACATCATTCGTGATGGAGAATCTAGACTCTGCCACTCGAAATGAGATTTTGGACATATTGTGTAGAAGAAAGGTTTCTACAACAATCGATGTATCATAGTGATAAAGTCTTTTAGGTACTATGTCCTTATCCTCTATATGGGATTAGGGCAGTCATTTCAGCACATACTCCCGGTCCAAATGAACAAGCAATGATGTTTTCCCTCATGTCCCCCATCTTCCTCAACCTATCGAGAACAATAAGCACAGTCGGACCAGCCGAGTTTCCTTTGTTCTCAAATACATCGAATGACGCTCTCATCTGTCCGTCTTGGAGGTTTAAGTTTTCTTTCACTTCATCCAAAACGGTCAGACCAGCTGGGTGCATTATCCAGTCAAAATCTGTTGCCACCAGCTTCTGTTCATCTTTTGGAAGTTGCCATGCGTTCCTAGCGATCAACCTTTCAAAAAGAGGAACGACGGCACTCTTTATTATTACCGGCAAGTTTGGACTCATGAACGACCGAAAGCCTAGACCCAAGCATGTCAATACCCTGATTGCTATGAAGGTTTACAAAGCAAATAATACTTACCTAGGGGATCTACAAGACAATTTTCGTCTGATTGAGTCCCAGGTATCACGCTGTTTTCCCAGTCAAGGACTGTGTATACTGCATTTTTGTTGACCTCGAGGCCCAGTGAATTGCAAATGACAAAGGCAGCTGAAGCATCTGAGAATAATGCCATCGATGCCCTGGTTTCCTCGGGGTTTTCTGAAATCATTTTCAGATCGCAGCGGATGTTCGTGCTGGTTACATCACAAGTAAATCCCAAGACACAGGCTGGGCGACCCCTCAGCGTGGCGTCATTGGCGATGGTAGCGGCCGTGCGAATAGTAGCCAAACCTCCTGCGCACCCTATACCGCTTAGCAACATTCGCTGAGCCTCAGGACGGATACCCAAGCGTTCATTGACAAGCAGGTCGTAGCCTGGGCTGCCAGCGTTTGTGCCTGTTGCAGCCACTGTGTGAGTGATCTGTGATACTTTCCCTTTCCACTCAGCAATGGCCTTCTTGCAGGCCCTGGCGGCCAGGTCGACTGCTCGAGTGCGAAAGACGCTGTCAAGCTCCGAGATTGTTGGAGGCTCCGAGCGGTTGAAAAGAGGGTCGTCTCGGGAAATAATATTGGGGCGTCCTTTGATCCCCGTGTTTTGGTTGACTTGTAAGAGTTTCCTTACGCTGGGATGGAGGGATCATCGAGTCAGCCATTAGTCCCCTGGGGACACGATAGAAAGTAGGAACGCCTACGCAGGGGTTTTTGTATCGCAAAATTTAGCTAAATATTCTTCGATATCCTCGAATCCATTGATATATGGTGGATAGTGATGGCCTAAACCGACGATGTAGACGCTGGCCTGGTCAGTTCCCATTTTACTACCTTGACTACAGTCCTTCTTCACTGATTACGAAAAGACTGATGCGCATTGGACGACGAGAGAGCCGGAAATTGGTGGTCTGATAGAACGCCGCAACCAAAGTGGTTCGCTTATAATAAAGAGTACTGCTATTTGTATTTCCGAGTCGGCAGCCCAGTGAAAGCTCCATGGCCCACTTCTCCAGTAGGTAAGATTGCCCTCGTCCGCTTTAGTGAGCTTATGCGACTGACACCGACTAAAGAACCGATTGAGTGTGTTTCGCCACAGTCCACAACGCTGTCTTGCATCAGTGTCAACTGAATTCTGCTGTACTTGTCTTCGATTTCGCTTGTGAATCACATCCCTAGTCGGTTCTTCGGACGGAATGCGACTGTGTACATTCGATGAAATGATTGTGCCAAGAGGCCTAAATTCAGTCTTTTTCCACGAGACTGATATATCTGGAGAATCACTGGACCAGAATAGTAGTCGACATACCATTCCAAGGCTTGAACACATGATGAGCACCAAAGTGACCAAGGACCAAACCAACGGTCACACCAACGGTCATACCAACGGGTATACCAACGGGTATACTGATCACTATTCAAATGGTGGTCCAGCGACAAATGGACAAGCCAGTGAGCGTTTTGGAAGCGATCCCATAGATCAAAAAGATGTACACGAACCCATTGCCATCATTGGCATGGGTATGCGACTCCCTGGAGGCGTCCATAACGCCGAGGCATACTGGGACCTCCTGGTCAATGGCAAGGATGGCCGATGCCAGGTACCTAAGGACCGCTACAACATCGATACATGGTACGGTCCCGGACGCGTGACACACATGGGCACCAAGTATGGACACTTCCTAGAGGAGCTCAACCTAGCCAACATCGATCCCAACTTCTGGTCCTTTACGAAACAGGAGGCTGAGCTGCTGGATCCACAGCAACGTCTCTTTCTTGAAGTCGTCTACGAAGCTTTCGAGAACTCAGGCACCACCAAGTGGAGGGGCAAGGATGTGGGTGTCTATGTGGGTGCCCTGGGTGATGACTGGGGCGAAATGGAGATGCAGGACGGGCAAGACTTGAACCCAACGCGAACATATGTCTACGGCGATTACATCATCGCAAACAGAGCCTCGTACGAGTTTGATCTCAAGGGTCCCAGGTATGCACACCAACCCCATGCAGAGCCCTTTTGGTTTTGATTCCTCTAATCAACGTTATATAGCATGGTGGTTCGGACAGCATGCTCTTCCTCTATGATAGCTCTCCATCTGGCCTGTCAGGACATTCTCAGCGGAGACTGCGCTGACGGTGCCATTGTTGGCGGCATCAACCTCATCATTACGCCACGAACTACTGTGGCGTTGACTGAACAGGGTGTTCTTTCAGAAGATGGCCGTTGCAAAACCTTTGATGCTGACGCTGATGGCTATGCCCGTGGAGAGGGTGTCTCTGCCATCTACATCAAGAAACTGTCGGATGCAGTTCGTGACCGAGACCCCATAAGAGCCGTCATTCGATCAACGTGTGCCGCTGCCGATGGAAAGACCGCTGGCTTCACACTGCCGAACCCGGAAAGCCATGAGAAATTGATGAGACGAGGGCATCGATTGGCAGGCATTTCCGATTTTTCCAAGACGGCCATGGTGGAATGCCACGGAACTGGAACCGCAGTAAGTGAACCAATAAGTGAAGAAGGATAAAGACTAACCGAAATTTCAACACAGGTCGGCGATCCCCGTGAAGTAAGCGCCGTGGCTAACGTATGGGGAGACCACGGCATCTACATTGGATCGGTAAGTCAAGAATAACAAAAGTCTCGAGTTCATCTGTTTACACTGAATAAGGTCAAACCGAATATCGGCCACGGTGAAGGTGCATCTGGATTGTCGAGCATCATCAAGATGACTTTGGCGCTCGAGAATAAGACCATACCACCCAACATCAACTTCAAGACCCCTAACCCAAAAAGTAATGTGTTTCATGTCTTGGGTTAAGAAGAGTACTAACAACTCCAGTCCCATGGGAGGAAGCGAAACTCAAGGTTCCACTAAAAGCTACATCGTGGCCAACTGACAAACTGGAAAGAGTTGCTGTCAACAGCTTCGGAATCGGAGGTGCCAACGCCCATGTAAGTCAAAAACAACAGTGATGTGCATCAACTTGAACTCGGTGTATCTGACAACATACTGGTATATAGGTTATACTAGAATCTGCTGCCTCTTTTGGGTTAGGACAGAAGCCCGAGTCTAAATTGCAGGGTTTAGGCGATGAAGACTTTGGATGGCAACTTTTTACCTTCTCTGCTAAGCATCCCAAAGCCTTAGAGATGTCTGCACAAAGGCACGAAGAGTACCTGACAGCACATCCAGACTCTCTCAGCAACATGGCGTACACATTGAACAACAAACGGGCAGTGCACTCGCATCGTGCTTTCTGCGTCACAGACGGATTGGATTCCTTCGAAATATCGAAAATTGTCAAGCCGGCCCTCGGGTCCAAGTGTGACCTTGTCTTCGTCTTTACGGGACAGGGGGCCCAATGGGCCGGAATGGGTCTTGAGCTTCTCAGAACCGATGGAATTTTCAAGGATACGGTCGACTACCTTGACGCTGAGCTATCACGGCTATCGGATGGCCCAAACTGGAACATGCGAGGTATGTATCGACCATCTTGGCGTTAAATATTCACCTACTGATTCTTTTCTTCTCGTTACCAGATGAAATTCTTGCCACCGAGAAGACCAGCCGTTTATCGGAAGCGGAAATTTCTCAGCCCTGCTGCACAGCAATCCAGATTGCACTCGTGGAACTGCTCCGGAGCTGGGGTATTTCACCTGACGCTGTTGTGGGCCATTCGTCTGGTGAAATCGCTGCCGCATACGCCTGCGGCGCCATTTCGGCCCAAGATGCAATCCGTGTCGCCTACTATCGAGGAAACTCCACCATTGCGCTGAAGTCTATTCGCAAAGGTGGTATGGCAGCCATAGGTCTTGGCCGGGAAGATGTCGAGCAGTACCTTCAGCCTGGGGTTACCATCGGCTGCGATAACTCACCAGCTAGTGTCACATTGACGGGCGATGCCGATGTTCTGGAAAGGGTCATGGAAACCATCCGTACCTCCGATCCGTCCGTTTTGGTCCGGCCTCTTCGCGTCGAATGTGCTTATCACTCGGGTGAGTACCTTTCTATGGGGGTTTTTGAGTTGAGAAAAAGTCACTAACGGATCGTGTACCCAGAGCACATGAAGCTTGTTGCCCAAGATTACGCTGCCCGTCTTGGAACCGTCAACGCAAGCCAACCCAAAGTTCCTTTCTACTCCTCGGTGACCAGAGGAATCAACAGTGACCTATCGACCTCATACTGGACAGAGAACCTAGTGTCTCCTGTTTTGTTCAAAGGTGCCATTCAGACTGCGCTCCAGTCTCACGATAACCTCACGTTTGTGGAAATCGGGCCTCATTCGGCTCTCGCGGGACCTATTAGACAGACCATTCAAAGCGAGATCAAGTCGAATGCTGGATACATCTCAACGCTTGTACGCAAAAAAGACGCCCATCTGTCAATCCTCAGCACTGCGGGCAATCTTTGGCTGGCCGGCACCCCTCATCTTGACTTGAGCGCCGTGAACCTTCACGGCAGGCCTGAAGGGGGGGAGTTGTTGACCGACCTCCCCACATACTCGTGGAACTACGATGGCGAGTATTGGTTGGAAAATCGCCTATCCCGAGACTGGCGTTTTCGCAAATTCGACCATCACGAACTGCTTGGTGCTCGGGTGCTCGAGAGTGCAGACGCTGGACCCGCATGGCGCTGCAAGTTACGAGTCCAAGATGCCCCGTGGCTCAGTGACCACGACATATTGGGTGACATCATCTTTCCTGGCGCAGCCTACCTCTGCATGGCCGGTGAAGCGATCAAACAGCTTCGTCTAGGATCTCACGACTACTCTCTGAGACGCGTTACGCTGGCTTCAGCGCTCGTCTTACATGGCGATCCTGTCGAGCTGGTTACAACATTGACGCCCGTTCGCCTGACCAACGCAGCTGACTCGGATTGGTATAGCTTCACCATCTCGTCTTTTACTCCCAATACCAACACATGGACCAAGCACGTCTCGGGCCAAGTCAGGTCTGGGCGAACATCTGTTCCCGACACTCCAAAGATCGAGCCCCTCCCTCGCAAAGTTCCCACTTCAGTCATGTACAACGTTTGGCGTCGATTTGGTATGAACTACGGCGGAAGATTTCGCGGTTTGGATGACATCAGCGCGCATACCACCGAGAAGAGAGCCGTGGGCACCATTTACGAGAAATGTCTCCCCGAAGAGGGCGAGCTGTATTCTATTCACCCGGCTAGTATCGACGCTGCCTTCCATCTTTCCAATGTCTGCCTATGCCATGGGCTTGGCAGGAACTTCAGGACGCCTTCGGTTCCCAAGTATATTGAAGAAATGTACGTGGGCACACCCGAGGGACCCATACGGGTGGTTGGAGATGCCGCTAATAAGGGTCGTGGCGGGTCAATGAGTAACCTGGTGGGCGTTTCCAATGGGAAAGTTGTTCTCAGCTGGACAGGTCTCGAACTTTCACCGCTAAGTGATGGCTCCGATGTCGTCGACGACGATCCACACGCTGCAGCCGTACTTGAATGGAAGACCGATGCTGACTTCATTGATGCTACACGACTCTTGCGATCATTGAAGAAGGATCCTGATGATGAGCAACATAGACTGGTCGATACTATGGGTCTGGCATGCATCATTGAGTCCAGGCACCAGCTCGCCGGACTCGAAACAAGCCAATGGCATCTTGTCAAGTTTCGTGATTGGATGGACATCCCCTACTCAGAAGCGGTCGAGGGGCGATACCCCCACGTCCCCAACTGCGTCGAAATCGCAACCATGAGCTCTGAGGAGAGACAAAAGCTCATTCGGGACTACCTCGCAGCCTCTGAGGGCACTGAAGCTGAAGCAGTGGCTATTTCCCTATATCGCATCTTTGACAATAGCGTGCGCTTTTTCACTGGCGAAGCCGACCCGCTCGAGGTGCTCATGGCCGACAACATCTTGATGCGCATGTATGACTTCACCAACAACGCTGATCATCTTCATTTCCTTACTCTGCTCGGCCACAAGAAGCCCACCATGCGAGTTTTAGAGATTGGCGCTGGGACAGGCGGCACCACCGCCACAATTCTTCCCGCCCTGAGATCCGACCAGGGAGAGCGCATGTATGGCACCTATGTGTACAGTGACATATCAGCTGGGTTCTTTATGGGGGCCAAGGAGCGCTTTCGTGACTACCAGGCCATCGAGTACTCGGTGCTTGATATTACCCAAGACCCGATCAGCCAAGGATTCGAGGAGGGTTCATTCGACCTCATTGTGTCCTCCAACTGTCTGCACGCCACTCCTGATCTCGCCAAAACTTTGTCCAATGTACGGAGGCTCCTTCATCCCGAAGGTCGGTTGTTCCTCATGGAACTCAGTCCCGAGTCATCCAAATCGGTCAACTATGTCATGGGGCCGCTGATCGGCTGGTGGCTCAGCGAGGACGGTCGGGAGAACGAGCCATACGTCAGTGCTGGAATATGGCACGAGAAGCTTTTGCAGGCAGGTTTCTCCGGTGTTGAGGCATATGCTTTCGATGGCAACATGAGCAACAGTATCATCGCCAGACCCGTTCAGCCTCCCTGTGAACAGCTGAAAAGAGTAAGCATCATCGCCAATGACTTAGACCACCCCGCAGTTGCAGAAGTCACCAAATATCTACAAGAAATAGGCCTAGACTTGGACCTTTTCCCCCTCGGTCAAGTGCTCACCCCAGGACAACCTGCAGTCTTCCTGATGGATTTGGAAGCGCCATTTCTCGCCAATATCACCGAAGAGCAGTTCAACTCCTTCAAACGCACTCTTTTCTCGGTTCAGGACGTCCCCCTTTGCTGGGTCACTGGGGCCTGCCAGATCGGTTGCAAGAACCCCGACTACGCGCTCGTCAACGGAATGGCCAGGAGTATCCGCCAAGAGACCGGTATTGATTTGGTGACGTTCGAATTGGAGGTATTCGATGGAAGTGCATGGAGAGCACTGTCTGACCTTCTCGAGACGTTCCCGTCGCGAGTGACAGACGGCGAGGTTGATACTGACTTTGAGTCGGAGTACGCCTTCCATGCCGGCACGATCCAGGTCGGCCGAATGCACTGGATAAATGTCAACAGCGAACTTCAAGACAAAAGACCCGAAGTCCGAATGGAGACTCTGGTCATCGACAAGCCTGGAATCATTAAAACCCTTCACTGGAAACAGAAGACGTCGCCGGTCTTGAAGGCGGAGGACTGGGTACAGGTGGACACTCGAGCAGTCGGGCTCAACTTCAAGGTAACAGACACCCAGCGAAGCCATCGCAAGGTACATCGTTTCTGACTTTCAAAATAGGACGTCTTGATTGCCATGGGCATTGTCGAGGCCACCAATGACGGTTTGGCTGCCGACGACTTTGGTTTCGAGGGCGCTGGCGTTGTTACTCGGGTTGGATCCGGTGTCCAGCACCTTGTTGTTGGCGATCGGGTTGCTTTCAGTTCCACGGGCTGCTTTTCTACGTCACAGACCATGCCTGAGATCTATTGCACCAAGATTCACGAGTCTCTGACTTTTGAAGAGGCGGCGACGATGCCATGCGTCTTTGGCACCGCCATGTATGGATTGGTGGACCTGGCGAGGTTGGAGGCAGAACAGGTAAGATTTGATGTCTCTATGCCTCAAACAGACACTAACTAAATACAGTCTGTCTTGATTCATTCGGCTTGTGGTGGAGTTGGACAAGCCGCCATTCAGATAGCCAAGATGATCGGAGCAGAGGTTCGCACTCCTTCCACATCAAATGATTTCTAAAAAGACAGCTTGCTAACCTTTTGGGCTTCAGGTCTTCTGTACTGTGGGCAGTGAGGAGAAGATCGAGTACCTGACGAGTGTTTTCGGTATTCCCAGAGACCACATCTTCAACTCCAGAGACAGTTCTTTCCGGCAGGGGATCCTGAAAGCAACTTACAGCCGAGGTGTCGATGTGGTTCTCAACTCGCTCTCGGGGGAGCTGCTTCACGAATCGTGGAATTGCGTTGCCAAGTTTGGCACAATGGTCGAAATCGGAAAGAGGGACTTCATCGGCAAGGCTGAGTTGGCGATGGACCGCTTCGAGAATAATCGAACATTCGTGGGCCTCGACCACACAGAGCTTTGGGCGCACAAACCTAAGGTGGCAAGCAGAGTCTTGAACAAGATCATGGAGCTTTGCGGGCAAGGAAAACTTGGGCCCATCGTACCGATCAAGACATTTGAGGCCGCAAGAGTTGAGGAGGCGTTCCGGTACATGCAAAAGGGCCAGCATATAGGCAAGATCGTCGTCACGGTCCCGGAGAGCCGAGCAACCCATACGCTCGAAGCAGAACCGGCGCGCCGAGAGTTGATTCTTCGAGATGACCGGACCTACGTGTTTGCAGGTGGACTGGGTGGACTGGGCCAGTCGATTGCTACGTATCTGGCAGAAAAGGGAGCGCGCCATCTCCTATTCTTCTCCAGGTCGGCCACCCAGTTTGCCGAATCCAACCCGGCCTTCTTTGAGGAGCTGGAAAGTTTGGGTTGCTCGACCCAAGTCGTTAGTGGGAACATTAACAACCGGGCGGACGTTGAGAAGGCCGTGGCCTCAGCCACTAACCCCGTCGCCGGAGTCTTGCAGGCTGCCATGGTTTTACAGGTATGATGCAACCAAGTTTTTAACCCTAAACCTCTCGGAGCTAAATTTTGACCCCGACACAGGATGCAAACTTTGTCGACATGACGTTCGATGCATGGCAGACAGCAGTCCTTCCCAAGGTGCTGGGCACGCGGAACTTTGAGGAGGCGTTGAAGAAGCAAGAGGAGCCGCTTGACTTCTTTTTCCTCTTCAGTTCCGTGTCAGGAACAGCGGGACAAATCGGGCAAGCCAATTACGCAGCAGGCAACACATTCATGGATGCCTACGTCCAGTATCGACATGGTCAAGGCCTGGCTTGCTCAACTCTGGCAATCGGCATCATGGAAGACGTTGGTTTCCTTGCCAGAGAGAGACACCTTCTTGAGGCGTTGCGCGCCACATCTCTGCACTTCTTGCATGAACAGGACCTCCTCGACTCTTTGGAGCTTATGTTGGGTCCACGAGCTTCTCTCGCAAACAGCACCTCTGACAGGAGCACAACTGCCGCAGAGAAGCCTGACGAATACACCAGGCTCACCAGGGGTTACATCAACGACAGCCATGTCGTCGTTGGCCTGCGCTCAAAGCTGCCCCTCCTCTCGCCCATGAACCGCACGGGCTGGAAGAAGAGCCCACGTTTGCTGGTGTACCGCAACATAGAAAACCAGGCCGAGATCAAATCCGGCCCCGCAACAGACGGTGGCCTGAAAGAGTTCCTGTCGTCGTGTGGGAAGACGCCGGAGTTGCTCGAAGCTGATGCCACAGCTGACTTCCTGGCCCATGAGATTGGGACCACTCTGTTCAACTTCATGATGCGAAGCGACGAGGAGCCCGACCTGACGGTGCCGCTGGCGAGCGCCGGTGTCGATTCGCTTGTTAGCATCGAGCTGAGGAACTGGTTCAGACAAAAGGTGGGAGTGCCCTTCACAGTGGTGGAGATCGTGGGCGCTGCTAGCATTGCTGATTTGGGGAAGATGACGGCCGAGAAGCTGGCTGAGAAGCATAAGCGATAGTTATAATCGAACTGACGCTAGGCATTGTGTATTAAACTTAATAAATTACATCTACTGTTACACTTACTATTAGTTCGTTAGTTGGATTAGATGATATTGCGAATAGCTTCATGTAGATGTGTTGTTATTGTTGTTAACTATTCCTATGCGTGAGCTGGTCTGGGGTAGTCTGCTTACGCAATGTATATTATCTCTAGAAGGTACAATAAGATAAGATAAGGGACTCGCCAGCAAATTGGGTCTAGCGTTAATGCCTGAGGCCGGAGGCGCCTGGTTGGTGCAATACTGCTAGCTCCACTTATGTTAATAACTACGCGACAGGATACAGCTAGATGGTGCTGTAGAGTAGGTTTTGCTTTGATACCTGTGTTTATTCCTAGTTTCATAATCCAGAATAAAGTATTTATTTATACCTATTATCTTAACTTAATAACTCTATCAGAAATACTAACACCCTTGCTTTCAATAGTCTAGTTATCTGTTCTTGCGATGTATACCTTCTAACCTTTAGATCTTATATTTGCAACAACATTATCTTGCAGCCAAAACGTAGATGTATCGGTCTGAACATCGTGCTTGAAACATGTGATTATATGGATACCATGAATAGTAGTTAAAAGGCCCGACAGGTATTTTCGTATGGCGCCTATACGATTGTTAAAACTCGTGCGAGTCAATTGTGAATGACTCGCCTGATGAAATACAGTTGACCCTGATTCCATACTGGCCGAGCTCTCCAGCCAAAGGACAGAGTACTAGAAAGTAGAAGCCACTCATAAAACTGCCTAGCTCGCTGAGGTTGAAGACAAATAAAATCCTGCGTCGGGGTTTAATCCCTTAAGGCCGGAGGTCGCAGTTGAAGCCGCTTGATATGTAACCATAAATGCTACTAGTGCTAGTCCTAAAATGGATAACCGAGAGCCTAATCCACTTTCCCCGCGGTTTCGAACTGGTTTACCAGCCAATGGCATATCTACAATTCTACCTCGGCACAGAAGGAGTAAATCAACCGGACTACAATAATAAAGTAACAATAGAAACAACGACTGTTTTTGTGGTATTCGTATAGTGTATTTGAGACTATTTTCAATCCAAGTAAAGATACATCAATTTGTACCTCGGATTTGTGCTGATAATGTCAACATCAAAGCTTCCAACAACGATGTATGCTTGGAGAAAACATCGAGGAAGCCCAAAGCCAGTAGGTGAGAATCGCTAAATATAGACACCTGTTCCTGACATAATTGAGGTTTGCGAACAAGTACCTATTCCCAGTCTCACTTCTAATGGAGTTCTTTGCAAAATGCTCGCATCCGGTGGTACGACCAATTTCTCCCCGAGCGTGGATCCAAAATTAATCGTCATCAGTTTGTCGGAGTGATCATTCGCTGCTCACTATAGACAAGCAACCTTCTTGGTTTGAAGAGAAATATATTCTGGTATGGCCACGATACACATACATACGACCGTCGCTGATCATGTAGGGACACGAAGGCTGTGGCCAGGTCATTAAATTAGGCAGCGCGGTGCGGACTAATAAGATCAAAGTGGTAAGGCTAGAACCCCAAGCCATGAATATGAGCGCTGATGATGTCCCTAGGGTGACATTGTAGCTCTTCATGCAGTCCCCGGCTGCGGAGAAGACAATTGCCCAGAATGTTCCCACGATTTGTCACAACTATGTGAACGAGGACACCACTCCGGGATTGGCCAGGATGGCTTTTATGCGCCCTATGCAGTGGTAGATATACGGGGTGTAGTAAAGGTTCCCGAGGGTAAGTATTTGAGCACATGACCGATAGCTTTGTGACTGAGATCTTGTTAGGCGTCACCCCAGCGGAAGCCTCTGTAGCTACAGATGCTGTGAGTACTGCATACCACGCCATCATGAGAAGAGGAGAAGTCAAAAAGAAAGAGACTGTTTTTCTTTTTGGTCTAGGCGGCCTTGGGTTCAATGCTCTTCAGATACTGTTGTACATTGGAGCTAGAGTAATCATTTCGGATATACGACAAGACCTTCTGGATGAAGCAAAACATCTGGGCATTCCGTCTAGCGATATTGTTCCGGTTGAAACATTTCCTCAAGACTTTATCCTAGAAAATGGCCTTTCGGGTAAGATCGATACCGTTTTGGATTTTGTTGGCACTCATCAAACATTTGAAGATGCTCAACACATTGGTGAGTTTATCCTTTTGACTTCATGACTTCGATTAACAGATTCAGTTCGCCGTGGTGGCAAGCTACTTTGCATCGGAAGCCTTGATACAGAAAATACCATTCACATGAAGATTGGCACAAGAAAGAGGCTATCCTTCATCTTTTCTTACGGCGCCCAAGTGGAAGACCTAAAGCAAGTTCTTGACCTCATTGCAGCTGGGCATATCAGGCCTCGTGTTGAGACACGGAACATCCCGGAATTTGAGCAAGTTCTGGAAGAGCTGGTAGAAGGCAAGATTAAGTCACGGGTTGCCTTACTTCATGAATAGCATGATCTAATAGATAGAGGCCATGGTAAATATGTTGTTCTCATCCATTCACACTTGCACTTGCTGGCAAACTCGTTCCAACGGCTGCAGTAGTTCCAGCATCTACAGGCAAGATGGCTCCCGTGATCCACCTAGCATGATTACTTGCCAGAAACACAACAGCACAAGCCGCATCCCATCCTGTACCCTCTGTTCCCAGTAAACTCCGTGCCTTTCTCGCTTCTCTGGCCTCGTCCGTCATTCCTTTCGCATACATCATTGGGGTATAAAGCATCTAGAAATGTTAGCGGTATCGTAGTTTCTGGGCCCAATACACTTACTCCAGGACAAACGCAGTTGACTCTAATACCATCTGGGGCGTGATGCGCTGCCATGGCTCGTGTCATGTTGACAACCGCGCCTTTGGCAGTCGGGTACAAAAGATGTGGTGTTCCGCCCTTGAGGCCAGCCACGCTCCCCATGTTGACTATAGATCCCTTGATCTCCCCAGCATTAGTCATCATGGCTGGTATAGCGTACTTTGCCATCAAAACCATGCTCGACACATTGATATCGAGACCTGTTGCCCAACTAGCCATGTCCACGTCAATAGCTGTTCCTGACGCCCCTGCTATTCCGACATTGTTGACAAGTATGTCCAGTTGCCCGAATTTATCAAGCGCTAATGCAACAGCCTTTTCGCAGTCACTTGCAACTGTGACATCTCCTTGCGCTGGAATTGCATTCTTTCGATCTGATCTTTTATTGGCCATTTCAGCTGTTTTGGTTGCCCACTCCAGATTCATGTCAAGACATATCACGCTGCAACCCTCATCCGCCAGCATGATTGAGATCGCCCGACCATTGCCGATGCCATCTCCAAAACAACCGGCGCCAGTGACGATGGCGACTTTGTTTTTTAGTGATCGAGAAGGAGGATCGATTGGTATTCCAGACGCCATGATGTTAAAATTTGTCTGAGTATTGCTAGAGTCGATAAAGTAGTAGATACTGTTGAAAATTAATGTTCATACCGTTTTGCTAACATATTGTATACTGTCTGTAGTTTATGGCAATTCTCGGGATTGAATGCAGCGGCTATCCCAATTAGGCATTCCCGGACCCAACCCCGACCTCAGCCATGCGGTTGAGCCGAGGCACAGCTAGTGTGATTGCGCAATGGACCAACTAACAGTTGCGTTGCTGATTGGAAAGCCGGCATCAGAGGACATCACACGTTTATGGAAACACCTCTGCACCATTCAACCTAAAAAACCATCAACAATCATCATGTGCGACTTCTCCGAATACGGCGGCAAATCGGTAGAATGGCTTGCAGTCGAAGAAAGCCTACCTTCTCCTCCTGTTTTCGCGGATATTTACGAGCAACAGAAGGTAGTCAACCAAGGCCGTGAGGAGATCTCGGCCAGGGACATGAAAAAACTGGCTTCATCTATCAGACTAACAGATCATGAGATTGTGGCAAGAGATGGGACTATTCTGGAGGCACGCAGTTATAGACCAGTAGATGCCGAGGCAAACGCTCGTCTTGCTGTTTACATCCACCTTCATGGAGGAGGTTATTTATTCGGTTCTTTATCGTCAGAAGATGCGACATCTACGCGAATTGCCCTCGGTGCTGGAGCAGTAGTTTTCAATGTCAACTACCGTCACACACCTGATGCAGTATATCCCACAGCCTGGAACGACGTTGAGGATGCTTTCTACTGGGTACACAACCACATCGATAAGCTTCTTGGTAATCCTGATCAGGTACTGGTAGGGGGTATCTCAGCTGGTGCTCAACTTGCAGCCGCTTTAGCTCTGAAACAAAACGTGTCGTCTCCTGACATACATCCAAACCCCAAGATCGCTGGACAAATCCTCATGATTCCCGCATTGGTTCAATCGGAACATTATCAGTCTCAGCTCAAACAGATGAAAGACCCCTCCTTGTCCTCGTACATCGAGAACGCACATGCTCCTATCCTTTCCCAGAAGGTCATTGAGTTTTTCACTGGACTACTGAAGTTTCCGCTCTCTGCTTCTGACGATGCCAATCTTCGGTTGAACACGGGAAATGCCACAGTCTCTCAAGTAAAGGGATTGCCACCTACGGTACTGGGTATTTGTGGACTTGATCCGTTGAGAGACGAAGGCTTGCTTTATGGAAAGAAACTAGCTGAGGCAGGGTAAGATCGTCATTAATAGCTTCGTTGACCAATTTCTAATAAGTCTTGTTTCAGGGTCCCTACGGATATCCACGTTTTCAAGGGCTTGCCTCATGGCTTTCGGCGCTATGGGGAGCAGATAAGTGAGTCAAAGCGATGGGACAAAGTCATGGAAGATGGAATCAAATGGGCAATCTCGAACCCTGAGCCTTCTTTGAAATTCGAAGTCAAAACGTCTTAGTACCAATTTAACCAGATTTATTCAACTACTTATCGAACTAGACTTAAAACACCACGTATATCAATTCTCTACAACACTCAATTATGCCTCATCACAAAATCCGAGTACTCCCGCGCCTTAACTTCATCACATCTTCTTCGATATCCCGGAGCTGGCCCGTTATATCGTGTCATGGACCGCTTCTGCTTGTGGGCCAAGTTCTTGTTTACCCCAGTCATCCAAGAGTCAACCTCATTGGCCAGTAATCCTTTGCCGCAGTCATGCACGTGCTGCGTCCAGTCCTCCATGCCTTTGTCAGTCGCTTCCACATAAATGACTTTATTGTCGCGGGCATAATGGATAAACTCAGCGACCCAATCAGCGGCATACTCGATTGACCTATAGGAATGGAGTTGTCAGTGGCCTTGTCTAGATATTTGATGAGAGTAAACGTACCTCGGGATGTTACCAAACATTTGGTGTGGTCCCATGATCATAAACATGTTAGGAAAGTCTTTGACTGTAAGTCCGAGGAATGTCTTGATTCCATCGGCCCAAACATCTTTCAACTTGATGTTATCACGACCTTGAATATCCACGGCATTGAAAGATCCAGTGACAGCATCGAAGCCGGTAGCGTAGATGAGAATATCAAGCTCATGAAGCTCGTCACCTGTCTGGACACCAGTTTCTGTGATCTGGGAAATCGGGTCTTCCCTTATATCCACCAATTTGACATTGGGCTGATTGAAGACCTCGAAATAGCCACTCTCCAACGGGACTCGTCTTGTACCAAAGCCATGATTCTTCGGTATTAACCTTTCAGCAATCACTGGATCATTGACTCTTGAGCGAATTTTGTCTGCGTGAAACTTGCTATACAGCTCATTTGCCTTGTGATCTGTGAATACATCGGACGAGATACTGAGAACCTTGGCAAATCCAGGCAAAGCATAAAGCTTCTCCCAGTGTTCTTGGCGTTCTTGTTCTGTCATAGAGAAGATGCTCTTGGGATCGCTCACATGGATAAAGCATGAGTACGACTCCCGACATTGGCGGAAGATTTCTGGGTATCTCTTGCGGATTTCCTTCATCTCATCAGGACTAATCTTTGCATTTCTCAACGGGGCTGTCCAGTTGGGAGTTCTTTGAAATACCGTAAGGTGCCCAACCTTGTCAGAGATTGCTTGGATGGTCTGGATGGCTGTTGCTCCTGTGCCAATGATGCCCACTCGCTTTCCAATAAGACTGGAAGAATCACTGGGCCATCTTGCCGTATGCCAGGACTCTCCTTTGAAGTCTCTAACACCGGGAATGTTTGGTAATGTCGGCTTGTTCAAGATACCCATCGCAGTGATGAGGTACCGGCATTTGTAATGGGATCCATCCTCATCTTCCAGCAACCATGAAGAAGTATCTTCTTGAAACTTTGCTGACTTGATGCGCGTGTTGAATTGCATATCGCGCTTGAGGTCGAACTTGGACGTGAGATACTGGATATACCGAAGTGTTTCTGGTTGAGGGGCGAAATGTTCTGTCCAGTTCCATTCATCGAGAACTTCTTGTGAAAATGAGAAGATGTACGAATAACTTTCAGAGTCAAATCGTGCCCCAGGATATCTATTCCTGCATTTACGTTAGCTAAAAGTCAGTGGGTATCGCGATGCATGAAGTTGCTCACCAAAACCAAGTTCCTCCTTCGGCAGACCCAGCCTCGATTACTCGTGCTTTCAAACCTAGCTCTCGCATACGGTAAAGGCTGAGGATTCCGCTGAGCCCAGCACCGATTATGAGAACATCATAATCCAAGTCATTGCTTGACGCTCCAAAAGCATCATCTCGGAGTGGATCCGCTGAAGGCATCGTGAAGTCTTTATGTAAAAGATGATATGATTGGAAAAGACAGCGTAAAAAGAATGATGGAAGACGTTAATGGTTCTATAATCAGAAGACAATGTGTCAAATTGAACGATTCAAGCAAAGAAAAGCGCCGTCGTAACTCGTGTTAATAAAACGCCCCGCAAAACCCTTGTTAACCCCGCGTTCTCTGATCCGGGGACAAGATGTAGTCCATCCTCCAACCGAGATACCCCATCGTGAAAAGCGAAGCGTTTCCAAAACAGGATAACCATGACATAGCCGAACATCCTCATGGTTAGTTGGCACCATAGCCGAGACGTATCCGCTCTTCGGCAACTTAAATCCAAGCGACTACTGACGGAGAATCTTGCACTAATCAATGGAGGTGATGTGACGCTAGTGAATGTTTATTCCAAACTACATACGTGACTGTCTACATCAATCCCTCGGCTTTCCAATAATTCTCCAAATCACGGAGGAACGCCCATTTCAATTCTTGGCCGAACCCTTGAGCTTTCCAATTGTTTATGCTTTGCGGAAAGTGTGGCACACCGTCACGGACTGTAGAGTCATGAGCCACAATAACAAAGATGTTCTCGTTACAGTCCAACTCTTGTAGTTGCCTAGTAGTTTTAGTGGCGAGTTCGAGATCCAAGCCGAAGGTCAAGTCGAACAGACTATCGGTTGGCTTCCTTCCCCGTGACTTCTGCAGACGTGCGAATGCTTCGCCAGGGCAGAGAACGCTGGCCTCTTTCGGATGACAAGGGTGTGGGGAGATAGTCTCCGGGATGGGAAGATACTCAGACGGTCGGAATATACCAGCATAATGGCAGACATCTCCACCCATGAGAACGAACGTATCTGGATCAGTAGTCGTCCTGGCCAGGCCACAAAGATGGCCTACAGCATGGCCGGGGCTATCGAGTAGATAAAATGACCCATCTCCGAAATAGTCAAAAGCGGGGAACTGGCCAATCTTGAGTGACTTTGGTCCTTCGAAACTAATCTCTCGTAGATTACGGTCACTGGTATCTGTTAACATTGATTCATTGGCAAAGCTTTCGATAAACATACGCGTAATCCCTTTCTTGGATGGGGGATTCCGGATTGGCCGGAGCACCAGGAAGCATCGCTTCCTTGAAGCCGGGGCCGACAACAAGATCCGTTCGCTGCGGAAATGTGGAAGGGTCGCCAATGTGGTCCCAATGCCAGTGACTACAAGGCTTCAGTAACATGGACACCCTAGACTCTTTTCGGTGAACCAAAGATTACTGACCTCCATATTACAGCTTCAATGTCTTCCAGAGGGACATTATACTCCTGTAGGATATCCGCCACATTACCTGCTACTTCAATATTGTATTTCGTAGTTGGAAGATATTTGACAATTGACGGTGCATAATTCTCATAGTCTTTCCGAATTCCCAAGTCAAAAACGAGCTTTCGGCCAGACTTGTGTTCGAGGAGGAATGATAACGACGGCGAGGTCTTGAATGTCTCAAGACCTGGGACTGGAGGCGCCATGAACCTCTCAAGAATTGCTGGGCCGAAATTAACGGGATTAATGAGCTTGAGGGCTTCCATCGCCTCTCCGCTGGGGATTTCGAGACGTGTGCTTAGCTTCATAGTGCTTTCCCTTATGGATAGCTAAGAATTGGTTGCGTAGAATTGTAACCTGCAGTGAAATACTGTCAATTGAAAGTGAACGAATACAGAGTCGCGATTACGACCAAACATCAAAAAGTGGCGCCCTTGATGGGGAAATTAGCGGCGAGTCCAGGTCGTCGGCAAAGACTTCGGTAATCTTGGTCGGGTAAGGTCGCCCAGCCACAGCCACAGTACGACAACTCCATCTTTTCCCCATACCCCGGATTGCCATACCGCTACCCCAGGTTATCCCTGTTGAACAAGCTTGCGAGGATTCGACATAAGTATCCAGCCCTGGCGCTTGAAATGTGACAATTATTAACTCATCAACAAACACATGATCAACAATGTCCGGCTCTGAAAAGGGACCTGCGGTCTGTATGCAGGAACTCTTCAACTGCTGATGCCCTACCTTGCCTATCGATACAAGAACGTCAGAACGTATTTAGTCTTTGTTGCTCAGCTCGGCACAATTCTGGCTTCTCTTCTTCTTTGGCTTCTGCCTCAATCGGCAACCGGTGCCCTTCTATTTGCGGTGTATATCCTTCCCTCTGTCGGTGGTGGCTATGCTGTGCTTATGGGTCTGCAAATTGCCAATACAGCAGGCTATACGAAACGTTCCGTCGCTTCTTCTGGCCTCTACATCGGCTACTGCCTGGGTATGCAAATATTCGCGTCTCTTGCAAAAAGCCAACTAACATTGCCGCAGGTAATTTTGTTGGGCCCCTGTGCTTCAAGAAGGAAGACGCGCCTCGATATGTACCAGGATTTATCGTCGTGGTTGTGACGGCTATTGTTGCTGCCTTGCTGGCAATTGCATATCGTCTTATGTGTATGTGGACTAACAAGAAGCGCGACAAGGCTGGTATCATGGAAGGATTTGATCATGCATATGAAGACGATCTCACCGATAAGAAGGTCAGTACATTAGTCCCTCCTTGTTGAGCAACTACTAATATGCAAGTTAGAACATGCAATTCCGCTACATTCTCTAATGCTTTTCACTGATGGGTTCAGTCTTGAATACGTGTTCTTTTTCCTGATCCAGATACTGTGCAATTGAAACTGTCATATTATTTTGACTGGACCGTGATGTTGCGCAATCCGATGACCATAAACCTGCAAGGGATGTGACCAGGCAGCAAACAATGAAGTACTTGTCGTTTAGTATGCTACTGAGAGAAACACTTAGGCCTCTAATATAATAATCAACAAATAATAGAATCTTTTAAGTAATGTGTTACATTGCAAACTTCTCATTTTATGCAAATTAACGTAACTTACCCTAAACTCGGTATGTATTACCTCGCTGGCTTATCTTATCAGTGCCGAGACTCGCCAAGTTAGCGGCTAGTGGTTTCCCCGCCTCCCATCCCTGAGCAACCCAGTCTCAGCTGCCTTCGGCCTTTAACTTGGGTCCGTGTGTTTGAGGGGCAACGTCAATTTAATACATGGGGCACATCTCGGCAATCCTCCATTTGTTTCCCTACCTTCACTGTTCAACTTTATCACTCGGCAATGACTGAACTCGTCGGCAATTGGCTCCACTTTACCACTCAACAACCGAAACGTAAACGTGCTGAAGCCGTTTGTGTCTTTTGCCATTCGAAGAAGATCAAGTGCGATCTGCAGGTGAGTTTCTCTATTGCCGAAAATGGATGTGCCGAGTGCTAACTGCGTGACAGAGCCGAAGCTCACAGGGCCATGCGAGATGCTCCAACTGCGATAATCAAGACCAGGACTGTCATCTTCGGCCATCCAGAAGGGGCAAACAACGTCGTCGAGCATCTACCCAAGCAGGGTGCGATGCTGTGACTGATGCAGCCAATCCAGGTGGTGAGTCAGCCTTCGTCCTTGTTGTTACTCGGATCTAAGTAACAATGTCAAGTGGATGATGGGAAGCATGGTAGAGAAGAACCGGACACTACCAATATCGAATTTCAAGATGATCTAGTATACCATGGTAATATTGAATCACCAGCCTCACCACCGGCCTCGACACCGCACGTGGTATTTGCTGCTCCCCCAACCGAGCATCGTCCTGACATTTCTGCCACCCATCAAACCCAATCGAGCACATCACCAACGGAAGGTGCCGGTCGAAGTCATGCAGGAGATGTTGACACAGGATTTCTCCAAGTATACGGGCCAGAGAACCAACTCGAAGCCGAACAACAAGAGCTCGTAGCAAATCTCGAGCTTCGAAACTCAGCATCAAATCCTCGACAACAAGAACTTCAACAGAGTTTTTCCGAGACATACTTCGAGTACTGCTATCCTTGGTGTCCTGTTCTTGACCGCCAGACACTCACATCCGAACTGGAGAGATCCCCCATGCTTGCGAATGCTCTTGCGCTTGCCGCGAGCCATATACAACCGCCGTTAATACCGCACGAGGGACCAGCTGCCTACTACAAGAAAGCAAGAATGATGTTTTATGAAGATGAGGAGCCGGATATTCTTACGGCGTTGAAGGCTATTTCTATGTTTTACTGGTGGGCGCCGCGATCGCCGGCTACAGCTCACAGGCATGCTTCTTGGTGGTGGACTTCTGTGATAATCAGACATGCGCAGCAGATGAATATTCATCGTGAGCCGAAAGAAGATACCGTCGTATCAAGTGAGATTCATCTCAGCCTACGAAGGAGACTGTGGTGGACTGTCTTCGTAAGTCTCTTGTTTTGTTTTCCCGAGGTTGGAAACATGCTAACCCTTGTCAGGCACGCGAGAGACTCACATCCCTTTGCCAAAGCAAGCCCTGTATTATTTGCCCAGAGGACATGACCATCAAGGAAGTCCAACCGTCTGACTTCCCGAGCGATCCAGCATCTCAAAAGAAAGGCCGGATATTCATGTATTGGGTTCGTTTATGTGGCATATTGGGCAAGATATCCAAAGCGCTGTCCAGGTCTGTTGACTCGACGTGTTCTCCATTCCCCAAAGAACTCCGACAAGAGCTCGTTGATTGGGTTCAATCATTACCACCAGACCTTCAGCTTCCCATTGGTTCAAGTCGTACAGAGTCTTTTGACCGCGACGTCCATCAGTTGCATCTTCCTTACCTCACGGCAATAATCATCATGCATCTCCAAAGAACGACCCCAGATCTACCTCAGGCTCTACCACCAGCGATATTGGCAGCATCATGCATCGCTAGAGTTCTCAGAGATATTCTATCTCGCGGAAATGCGCGTTTTCTCATGGCAATCACCTGCTGGTACTGTGGAACGGCCTTTATTGCACTTCTACAAGCAACTCGGATTAAACAGTTCTCGCAGGAAGCAGAAGAGGGATTGGACATCCTAGATCAAGCTGTTGCCCAACTTCAGCATATGTGGGCTTCTGCAAATGTCATAAGACAAGGCTTTGAACGACTCCGCGCAATACCTCGAACTATGATGCATGCTGGCAAACCCAGGCCTACTGCCAACGGTGGTAATGGGGGGGATACAAGTTCAGCATCTAGCGATTTTGACTGGGTGCTTCTGTTTCCATTTGTGACGAGGTCGACGAGCAGGATCGCGGATTGTCTCCTTGCCGATAACGAGTTTGGTACCACAACAACAGCTTTACCATCGCCTGAGAATGCCGTATTCCATGAAGACTTATTGAATCGCTATCATGATTTACTGGAGCCTTTTGTTGACTACAACTTTGATTTTGGAACTATTGACTTAGATATTCTTTAATCACAAATGCAAGCCTCAGATTATTATATGCTGTCAAGATTGCCGTGATGCACATGCTAAACAAAAACTCTCAATAGCAAAAACAACCATTGAACATGCTACTATCTAGGCTAGAGAACTAAGATAAGGATACCGTAGCCATTCGTTACTCAACGTCGAAGTGTTTCTGCTTTCTCCACATACCAAGACAGATCGCTCTCAGGATCCATCTCGAAAGCCGTAAACCCATTACCCATAAATCTGAAGGGATTTGACGTGTTGTAAGTGATATCGTAGTCTTCAGCACGAATGTCCCCAAGCATACGGTTAAAAAGATGAGCACTGCCACCAAAAAGCGCCGTGATTCGACCATCAACCCTACCTCTCTTGTACCAACTCGTGCAACCACCGCTCCAAACAAGTGTCTTGTGGACTTGATCACAATACTTGATAAAGGCATCAACCTTTTCCTTTTTCGGAACGACGTACTTGATATCCTCAGTTGCCATCTTCTTGATCCACTTGACGAAGTAGTCACCTGTCCAGTTGAGGGACTCTACAAGTGAACCGTGACCACCAAGACAATTGGGTCCCATCATCATAAAGTAATTGGGCATTGATGGAACGGAGACTGAGAGATATGCTTCAGGGTTCTCCTTCCACTGTTCTCGGAGGTCGACCTTATTGAGGCCAACAATAGGATACCGGGGCCGGAACGAGACATCAAAACCAGTAGCGTAGATGACTGGGACACACGTTAGCATTTCTACTTTCTAGGAGATAAAGCGAGTTTACTTACTGACATCCACCTCGTGCTCCTTACCATCAGCAGTCCGAAGACCTTTCTCTGTCACTTGCGTAATAGCACTATCTGTAAGATGGCAGTTCGGTCTCAGGAACGATTCCAGATATCCTGGACCTGGCGTTATGCGACGACAGCCTAGTTCCCACTTTGGTATCAATTTGGAGCACAGAACTGGATCGTGGCCAAGCTTCTCGGCCATCTGCTCAGCCGCCATCTTCATTCCTGCTTCATTGTTCACTCCCTTTCTAAAGACATAGAAGGACTTGTTGGTTCGTGAGATAATTCCCTTGCGATGTTGTAAATGAAGCTCCGGGTCTTGAAACCGTTCTTTGTCTTGAGCTGAGTATCGAGGATTGGGATCGTCATCCTCTCGACCCAGGTGTTTCGAGGGAGGGGCCCGGTAGAAAACCCAGGCTGGACCTCGGACGAAGTTGGTCACCTCCGTGCCAGGTAATTTGACCATCTGGGGAACAATTTGAATACCCGAGGAGCCGTTACCGACCACGGCTATGCGCTTGTTGGAGTAGTGAAAATCATGATCCCAGCTGGCTGAGTGGGTTGTATGGCCCTTGAAGTCTTTCAGACCAGGGATCTTTGGCCATGACTCGTGTCTTGAGACAATTAGCATTGAATGAAATAATAGCTATGTTTTAAACTTACACAAGAACTCCTTGAGCTGAGATCAATACGTGACAGTATTCCTCTCTTTGAACACTCTCATGTTCTACCGTAACTCTCCATTGACCTAGGTCATCCAACCATTCTGCCCCGATCACCCGAGTTTTAAGTCTCAAGTCACGATCGAGGTTCCATTTCTTGACTGTCGCTTTCATATAAGCTAGGATGTCACCGCCACTGGCATAGAACCTCTCCCAGTCGGGATTGGGGTCAAAGGGAAATGCCTGGATACGATTAGATAGAGTCGTGTAGATGAGTCGAGGCTACGTACGTAGATATGAGCGGGAACATCGCATTGCACTCCGGGATAATTGTTCGCCAACCATGTGCCGCCAATATCGCTTCGGGCCTCGAAGATGGTGTGGTCTACAATGTCTTCCATCTCGGGGAACCGGTGTTGAAATTTGTGTGCCATTAGAAGACCGGAGAAGCCGGCTCCAATGGTAATGACCTTGATCTTGCGTGGCGTATACGCAAACTCTTGGCTGAGTTTGAAGGGGTCTGTGATATGACCATTGGTATGGCCATTGGTAGTACTGGGAATTTCATTTGTCTTCATGACAAGTTCTGGAAGCTCTGTTGCTGGCATCCGTGAAATATCCCCAGCCGCTTGGGCTTTGGTCTCGGGGGACTCGACAAAAGCAGGCATGGTGACGAATTGGAGCGATTCCTACAAAAATTCGCAGTCTATGGTGAACTTTAATTGGAGTGGGCGGATTGGAATTGATTGGACGATATGCTGGTTGTTCGAGTCTCCTTGTGATACTTCAAGTACCTACTGAGCTACTCATTATATCTTGTGGGCAGATTCTTGCAAAGAACCTCATTCTGCAGTCGTATACAACTAAGCGGCACTAAACAATCTCCCATTCAGTTCGGCAAATGCCGCATTGGGTTATCATGCTACTTTCTCCTCCCGACATCACTGTTCATAGCCGAACATGCTTCCCGACGTTTGGTTTCTCACTCTCCGTGCATCCGGCATTAAGATCATGGTACATGTTTGGCGCACGCTGCGGCTACCCCGATTGGGATTGCCGATCGTTGATCGACATCTGAGGCCCCGTGCGGGGTTGGCAAACGATACCCGTAAGGGCCGTAACCGAACCCGGCCTTTGAGAGAAATGAAAGGCAAGCAGCTTTAGTTCTTCCTTATCATATCTAGTTGGAGACTTGCCATCAATTTTATGATATAGCTTCCTGACCTATCGTTTCTACAGTTTATCGCATAAGCTAATACACACACCGCATCCCAATACTCACATACACCACCATGGCCATAAATCGCTATTCCTATAATGGTCCCATAGATCACACAGCCACTCCTCAACTTGACAATGTGCGTGGAAAGTCAGTCATTGTGACAGGAGGCGCCAATGGTATGGGCGAAGCTTTTGTGAGGGACTTTGCCGCCGCTGGTGCCTACGTTACTTTTGCCGATGTTAATGAGGAGCGTGGTCGTGTAATTGAAGCGGAACTTAATGTTAGTGGGACAACCTGCGCTTTCGTGAAATGCGACATCAGAGATTGGGAACAACAAAAGACAGTCTTTGAAAAGGCAAAAAGCCAGAGTCCTAGTAACAGCGTTGACGTTGTTATTGCCAATGCTGGCATTAGTCGGAGCTCTGGCGACAGTTTGTGGAACTTGGATGGTAGGTTTTAGCACAACTGTGGGATGATGAGTGAGACTGACTGAAGGACCTAGATCCCGCAGGCGAGCCAACAAAGCCTGACCTCAATATTGTCCGGGTCAATATAGATGGCACATTCTACACCTGGAAACTGGCCGTTCATTACTTCCGTAAGCAGCCAGTCAATGAAGAGCGCGATCGTTGCTTCATCATAACAGGCAGTATGGTGGCATGGATAGACTCCCCAGTAAGTTACCACCGAGATTTCATAAAGCAAGCTGATTGACTTGCGACAGGGCAACTGGGAGTACACTGCGACGAAATATGGACTGCGTGGTTTCATGAGAACAGCTCGAAGATCCAGCCATGAGCAAAATATCCGAATTAACTATGTTGCGCCATGCTGGATCAAGAGTGCCATCCGAACAGCAGAGTATGAAAAATGGCTCATCGATAATGGCGTCGAATTTGGGGAGCAGAAGGATGTTTCTAGCTGCATGTTGCGAATTGCTACTGATAGGACCATCAACGGTAAGAAGCCTAACCGCCGTCTGAAGTTTCCATATGTTAACACATATCATAGGGAGGTCCTTGATGATAACTCCTCGGTCGATTGCAAAAGAGGGATTCGTGGATATTGATAGGGAGGACTACAAGGATACTCTGGAAGATGAGTACCTAAAGAAAGTTCAGGCTTCTCAACTGGTTATTATCAAGGACAAATGGCTAGACGACTACAAGGTGAGGATATATAAGGACTAGATCAACTAAAGATCCGGTTGTTGCCACAAGGATAACGTACGTTAACGATTGTTTTCAAACTGTTGCTAAGCTATAGCTTGCCATGTCGCGTGATAAAACAGCCATCATACTGCCAGACTCGATACAAACCAAATGACGTCATTCCAGTCCCACAGAATCAATCATCACTCTAGTCTCCTATATGCCTGAGGCCACATTTTAGCGCTATGGGCATGTATCGCGGTTGACCTAGAAACCGACTTTTGCTTGCGTCGTCTGGTGAGTCCTAAAATGAGACTCATAACGCAGATGTCATAAAACTTCACTCCAGACGATACAAGTAGAAACTTGAAACGACAAATCCCCAATGAGTTCCTTCCTACAGAGTACACCCAATAATCCGAGTCATCCGAGCGACTCTACGGACGCAGCTGAAGAGGTTCGGCCAATAGATATGAAGAAAATACTGCGTGAAAGACAATTGGCTCGCAATCGCAAAGCCTGTTTACCTTGCCGAGAGAGGAAGGTCCGCTGTAATCATCAACAACCTTGTCAAACCTGCGTCAAGCGCGGTCATTCTGACCTCTGTTTTTACGACCAGCCACCAGTGCCAAGGACCCCTAGGCGAGAAGTCATTCAAGTCAACCAACCAGCTACAGATTCAGATCACAGCAACGATAACAACACATTCTCGGCAAACCCCGCCAGCCACAATGATAGAACATCAATCCCTACTCCATCCTTGCTCGGCGGTAACTCCATCATCTCAGTAGCACGACCAAACAGTGCCCAACCCCAGTCAGACAATGAGCGCCGTGCTGCTTTCGAAACAGGCATTTTCCCCTTATTGGGTATGAATGAGGTCTCTAATAACGAACAAGGTCCTCAGCCTAGGCGATCGGATTTAAAACTCGCCGATGACCGAGAAATGATTGCGCTCTTTAGCTTCTATCGGGATCGAGTTCATCCTTTCCAATTTGTTATTGACGATCTTGATGAGATAGAAAAGCTTGTATGCTCACTTGTCAATCGAGATAAGGAAGTAGGGCAAGTGGACAACCATAGCCTCTGCCTACTTCATGCCATTCTTGCGGCTGGGGCACAATTCTCTGACCTGAACAATGCCGCACGAGTGTCCAAATCTCGGGAAGAATGTAAGTAGCCAACTCTTCGTGTCTGTTCAGGGTCACTCACACGTACCAGTGAAGTCTGCGCTGGGGTGTCTCGGATCGTTTGACTTGTTATGGAATCCATCCAAGAGGCTTATCCAAGCACTACTTATTCTCGGGCACGTCTTACAGAATGACATGAACCCCCGTGCAGCCTGGATCTTAGGAGGAACTACCATTCGGCTAGCACTATCTATTGGCCTTCATCAGCCTACAACAATACCAGACACTCTCCGCCTCAAGCATTGTGAGTCACAGCACCTGAGGTAAGTTGTTGGTCTATCATTCCAGCCTTTGCTTTGCTTGAGCTGACGTATACCTTGGTGGCAGACTCGCCATAGTCTGGCAAGACGCTCTTCTGTCTTTAGCTTTTGGTCGACCGCCAGCTTCGCAAGAGATGAACCTCGAATCAGACCTGCCAACGATATATCCAAATGCTCTCCCTGATCAAGTTTTGAACTACCGGCAAGCCATGAACTGGCTGTGTCATCTCACACTTAGACATCTACGAAATTTCTCACAAGGACCTTGGTTGGAGCATTGCATTCTCTTTTCCCAAGATCTCCGCAACTTGGAGGCTTCTCTCGCTCCACATTTAGAAGCACGGCAGAACTGCACCTCTATCCAAGAGCTCCAAGAGCATTATAGCTTGAAGCTCCATCGGAACTTTGTGCTGTCTACGTTCTGCCGACCGATCCTTTCCACAAAGGCAAAGGGATTGTGTTCTGGCGAAGATTACTCACAGATCTTGAGTCGGTTCCAAGCTGCTCTGAAAGAAAGTGTTCGTGCATTTATCAAGCTACGTTCGATGTCGAACCATGCTACTTCGTCATGGGCACTCGTCCATAATGGACTCTCCTCTGCTTTGCTGTTGAGTTTTATGAGACACGATTCGCAAGCGGATGAAACACGACAGATCCAAGCTGAACTGATGCAGACTTTGGCTGATCGAAGCGAAGACGTGGGACAATTCTCCACCGCGCATAAAAAGGCTCTGAGGGCGATACAAGCTCTACAAAGATTAGCGGAACAAGACGAAAGTAGAGTCCAGCCTTTGGGTTCGTCAAATGAGCGCCAGTCTACAAGCTTTCCAGAGGGAATCGATATCCCCTTTGACCCCTTGAACGCCTCCCAGGAACAAAGGTTTTAGTTTCGCCCATTGGTTATGGTGATCATATTGCTGACCGAACTTATAGTATTTTCAGCATCGATGGATGGCTTCGCACCTTTGACTTTGACGCTTTTTCACCGCTAGAATCGTACAATTTCATCATGTCGGACCAGGTGCCGCTAGATACAACTTTTTAGTTCCGACTCGGCTCATCGTATCACGACTCAACTTTGTATACGATGGTGCTTGTCATTTCTATACTTCATGTCTATAGCTTACGTAAGGTGAAAAGTCATCTATCTTAACCTACTTAGAGTTTCCGAATCCCAGGGCCTCCCAACGGCTGGAGACTTTCTCCTTGACTTCTTGGGGAAACGAGTTCTCGAAATCTGCTGCCTCCCAGTTCTTCCCGGTCGTATACTCGACGGGCATCAAGCAATCAGAAACGACCTTACCGCCCTGAGCAGGTATTCCATTTCCATGTGACATATACGGAATCAGAGGAAAGCCAGCAACATCTTCGAAATGATACTCGTCCATACCAGGACGGCAGCGTGTACAGAAAGCCCAGATCACGTCCTTGAAGTCGTACGCGTTGATATCATCGCCAACAAGGACCAAGCGGTGAATGGTGTATCCAACCTTATGCCGGAAAACCAAACCTCCGATCCTGCGGCAGAACTCCTTGGAATTGGTGTTGAGTTCGCGCAGTTTCTGAGTGTCCACTTGCAAGACAACCCATGTGACTTGAGACTCAAATGGAGAGTAAGCTTCCTTGATCGGCAAGCCCTGAGACCTGAGAAGGAAACCAATCTCTGCAGCAGCAAGAGGCCCGATCATAGTATGCTATTAGAATTAGCCATGATAGCTACAAGGCAAAGAAAGAGAGCGGAACTTACAGTCTCGTCAGTCAGTCTACCGCAGTTGGACACAGGCAGGATAGCGTCTTTGCGATGTGTGATGAGATCGACCGTGTACTTCGGCCACTGGTGTGTGTCTCCGGGAAACACATACCTAGAGGGGCATTAGTAGTTGTGAAAGATAGACAGTCATCAAAGCTTACCCATGCATCTCTCCAAAGGGACCTTCAGGTCCAGTCTCTGTTATAGAACAAGTTCCTTCAAAAACAATCTCCGAGTTGGCAGGCACATGAAGTCCATTGGTCTCGCACTTAACTACTTCAAGAGAAGATCCTACAAGCGAGCCAATGTACTCGGCTTCTGACAAGCCATCCGGGAGTGGCATACTGGATGCCATGATAGCAGCTGGGGGGACGCCAAAGGCAAGAGCCCAAGGCATATCGCGACCTTCCTTCTTCCACAGCTGGTGCATCTGCCAAAGGTGTTGCGGCTTGATCACAAGACCGACGAGGTGGTTCCGGTCATAAACCATAGCACGGGCAATGGACCAGTTTGTCCACTTCCCATCCGGCGATTGAACGATGTGCATGCCGTACGTTTGAACATACTTCCCGCCATCCGACTGGTGCAGAAACGGCGCAGGGAGCTTTGTCAGGTCGAACTGATCAGGCGTCAAGATATGTTCCTTGCAAGAACCGGACTTAACAACCGTGGGTGGAATGGGAGGAGACGTCTTGGCATCAACCATCTTATCCAGTATGTCTTTCATTGATGAGTCAATGGGAAGTCCAAGATGTCTGGCAAGTCTGCCGAAGCGCTGCTTTGGATCAGAGCGCAGCGAGTTGGGTGCTCCGAGAATCCTCCATAAGCCATTCTCATCTTGTCCCTTGAGCTTGTTGAATAGAGGAGCTTTCTCATTGTTCTCGACGACTTTTCGGATGATGGCGCCGACTTCAAGGTGAGGATCGCACTCTTCATTGATGGAGACAAGATCGCCATCGGCTTCGAGAGCCTCGACGTAGCTGCGGAATTCCATATGAGGAAGGTTTTGCGACGACATAGTGACGAGTAAGAATTGATGATGATAGTTGAGTGAAGATGAAAATAATGAATTGGTATTGCGGCTTCTTATAGAAACTTTGTTATGATGGGTTCTGTGATGTTCTCCTGGTTCACTGTATCATGCTTGGTAGACCGAGTCCTCCGAGCGTACTAATTCCACCTGATCCACATATGCCGAGCTCACCGAGTGTCCCGGGCATCCCGCAGGTGGGTCGTCCGAGGTCACCGAGTCTCCCCGAATCGATCAACATGGCCGATTTGAACTTCGTTAATAAAAGCTTCAAAGTAAACGACATTGACCAAAAACAATGTTCTCTGTTTATTGCATTGAAAGCCCAGTGTTCTCACCAGCTAAAGACTTCTCTTCCAACTTTCAGTAGACTTTCGGACCTGCCCAAACCTGACTCTGCCAACCACTTCCTTACTCTCCATTCTTTCAATCCAAAATGGGAGAAGCCTCAAGAAAGAAGATCATTGTCGCTTTGACTGGCGCAACTGGTGCTGCTATAGGCATTCACATCCTCTCAACACTTCGACATTTGAACGTCGAAACGCATCTCATCATCAGCAAGTGGGCCGCCGAGACCATCAAATACGAAACAGACTACACACCAACTGCCGTTAGAGCGCTAGCAGATCATGCCTATAACCCAAGCGATCTAGCTGCACCCATCGCTAGCGGCTCATTTCATGTTGACGGCATGATTGTTGCCCCCTGTTCAGTCAAGACACTAGCTGCCATTAATGCTGGTATCTGCGATGATCTCATCACTCGTGCCGCAGATGTCTGTCTAAAGGAACGACGGAGATTAGTGCTATCACTAAGAGAAACGCCTCTTAGCGAAATACATTTGCGGAACATGATGGAGGTGACTCGGGCTGGTGCAATTATCGCACCTCCTGTTGTGGGATTCTATACAAGGCCGAGCTCTGTGGAGGATATATTGGATCAGATGGTTGGTCGTTTGTTGGATTTATTTGGACTGGACGCTGGTAATTTCAAGAGGTGGGATGGAATGAGAAATAACATGCATTAAGAAACTTAGCGTTATAATGTAGTTAACACGCAATCACGGGGATATGAGCTGAACAAGTAGAGTAGCAAAAGACAAAAGAATTCATCGATGCCTTCTTTTGTAAGATGACCCGATTGGCGGTCAATAACTCTGACCTCGTTAGTCGTGGGCCCACGAGTGCAATAGGTAAGATTGGAAGCTATCAAGAAGGGTTTCTCCACTTGCAAGATGAACATAGGATGTTGTTCCCAGTTCGTACCTCAATAGTATGCCGAACACAGCGCCTACCGATCCCTGATCCAAGTATGTAGATATGATAATTACGGTAATAAAGTGAGCAATAAGGTGGTATCTGTCAGTGACCGTGTGTTACAAAAGCTCAATGAATGGGATTATTCACAAGGGCTTCTAGGGTCTGCGCCTGCCGCGTCGTCTCTTTTTTAAGGCTTTGTAGACAAATTAGAAAGTCCCAAGTAAGGAAATGTTACCTAGAGAACTGTAATACTGGTTTCAGCCCAGTGCTTACCTATTGTCTATACATGCCCTCGATATAGCTTCACTTCTAGTGTTATAACACATGTGCGGGAACTACGGGTGGGGCGCCATCAAGGCTTACTAGCTTGTGGTGACCTCGCTTCTACCGGTCTGTCTCCCTGCATATCTGTGAAATTCCTGAATTTCATATCAACTCTATACTTTTGGACTTGAACCTTCATTAGCATTAGGTTTATATATGTGTTTGGCTATTGTTTTGATTTAAACTGTACAACTTCAAAACTGACCTTCAAAAAGTAAATTTAAATAGATCATATCAACTCGTGGAATGCGGTAGCACCTCTAGCAGAGTCCGCATTTTAAAAGCTCTTACAGCTGCAGCAAGTCTCCTTGGGCCCGAATTAGTGCAAATTAGGCATATATAGGCGCTACTGGATTTCGCGAGTTAGTACAGTCTTACGAGGACTCCAGGAACATACTTTAAATGCTTAACTACAGCTTCTGTTCACAAAATTGCTGCGCATCTCCATCAAGTAAGTACGTTAACATCGTGGTTTGGTTTAATGCGAAGGGCGGCACATTAATACTAGAAACGGTTTAGCGGTGTAGATCACATGTAGTACTCTGTACAAGAGCAATAGAACAAGCATCAATATGTCTTGGCAACCCGTCCATCCAAATGACATCATATTTCAATGCAGAGGTAAGCATAAATAGTTCTTTTCTAGGTTATCTAGGGTTGCTAGACGTCCTACACCCCTGCAGTGGTCTCTGGGGCTGAGCTGAGCGCATCATATTTCCCGTTTAAGAAGACGAGGGAAACACTTCCATTTGGCTACTTGATACTGATTGGACTGTAATGCATTGAGGTGCGGACTTACTCCATTTAATCGGCGTATTTTGCAGTGAGCGGCTGATGTAGCCTCAAAGGGTCAGTTGGAGGCACATAAAAGGCCTAAGTCTGACGTATATAAGGCAAGACACATTTCTATAAGAGAGGATAAGGCTCTAGTTATATACTACAAAATACAAACCTCACAAAACCAATCTCAATTCCTTGGGTCTAACTCTAACCAACCATTCAGGATGCCTTTCGAGTGGAGACAAACCTCACCAACTGTATTTGAGAACGACCGTGGTACTCTTGAAGAGTTGTACTATTATACCCAAGGCGAATTTGGGAAGCCTGCTCCATTCATACTGTTTACAACAGTTAAGTTCAGGAACCATCATGGCCTTTCTCCTGATCACATCGAAACCTCTCTGAGGGACGCATGGTCACAGACGAGGAAGAAGCAACCTCAGATCGCATCCCGTCATGGCGAAGCAGGCAAGGTCATTGAGGTTTTCCAAGGCCAAGGCCTCGATGACTGGCTTTCCGAGACCTTTGTTGTTTGTCGAGAGACTACCCCTGATGACATCTTCCGTGATAGTGGCTCCAGGCGTTATCCTACCTTGTTCTACTTTCCAGCCACGGGGGAATTAACCCTTCAGATCAACCATGGCTGGGTTGATGGTCGGGGTGCTCTATTCTTTTGGGATACTTTCTTCTCTATCCTGGCCAATCCAAGCGACGATCCAGTTACCCCCGAAGATATCAAGGACAATTTACCTGTCACAATGGACACTATCCTCAATCTTCCCCGGGGAGACTCCCCAGAGGTCCTTGGCCCTGCCCGAAAGATTCTTGAACGCATTTCGACAGACAATGCCATCTTTACACCGTCTGATAACCCCGGCACACCACTCCAGGGGTTTTTCCGCCGACAACGCAATCTTAGCCCACAAGTCAGCAGCAAAGTTATCGCTGCACTCAAAAAACGTGGCATGACAGTCACAGCTGCACTGCAGGTCGCTTTCGGCATAGCCGTCCAGGAATACCAGCGTGAAAAGACAGGCAAAGCAGGTGATGTATGGGCCAGCTGTGCCAACATTGATGCTCGTCGATTCTTCCCCGAAGAATACTTTGCCCAACTTAAAAGAGTTGCGTGCTACTACACACTTCTTCCGCTATACGTCCCCATCAGCGCCGAAACGTTCGACAAGACCGCTATCAAGCTCTCTGACTACTACCGAAAAGCTCTCAACCATCCGGATGCAGAAGGTGCTCTTTGCGTTCCAGCTGCTATGCCTCTTTATATGCAAAAAGTCGCCGAAGGTGCAGCGTTCCTTCGGACGCCGCTGCTTACGTCGCTAGGCATTCTGGAAGATTTCATGGCACACAGGTTTGGATCATGGGAAATTGAGGACTTCTGGCTTGCTAATACTGTAATGCCACCGTCTGTGCAGTTTTTTATCTGGACTTTGAGGTGCCAGATTGTATTTGGTGGTTCGTGGAATGAGGCTATGTTTAGAGCAGATGTAATGGAGGGATTGCTAGAAAGAACTGAAGAAGTACTTTTAAAAGCTCTTCAGCTTAAGTAGATTAGATACCCCTTTTCAGAACAAGAAAGCCATCGTTAACCAATTGCTTGTTGGTTGCATGAGATTGCAGGGTAAAGAGTCAGAATGGGCGCAAGTGATAACCAACAAACACTCCCAATCCTCGACTCGTCACACGACGCCAAACTCCAGTGGCGTTTATGAACCACTCACGCGCCCAACGTTAAGCCATCGACCCATTTTTCTCCCACGTTGAAACTTTAAGCTCAAGGTTGAAATAAAAGTATGGCAGGCAAACAGCTTATCGCAGTCAAACTTGTCTAATCTGAGTATAGCTTTATCTGGGGAAGCAAGCAGCGAGTCAGTGTCCACGTTCAGCTCCCCTCGTCATCATTGACCAAAACGTGGGCAGCCTCCACACTGCAATGCAAACCCTTTTTCTTGACTCCATTGTTTTATTCCTCAGCTAAAACGACGTGTCGCATTGTCTTCCTCTTTGTGTGGAACAAACCGTCATGATTATATGCCCCAACAATGGCTGGGCTTCAACCTAACATCTGGGCTGGTGTGGCCATTCCCTGGCTTGCGGCGCTGAGCTCACTTGTTATGCGTGTTTGCGCCCGACGCATGACCAAGATGAGCTGGTGGTTTGACGATTACTTTTCCATCTTGGCATTTGTCTTTGCGACTGGATACTGCAGCATCATGGTTCAGTGTATGCTACACACATACAATTGGTCTGGTTTCTTATTGACACTCGCATAGGGACGTTGCACACATATCTCGGTGTTAAGATCCCGGACTCAATTCCGACTAATGAGCGGGAGGACATCCTTCAACAAGCTCGCTTCCTTGCCTTCCTGAACTCTCTTTGCTATGCCTCATCTATCGCCTGTTCCAAGATAGCTATCTTGTCGCTTTACTGGCGTCTGTTCAGCATCTCGTCCATTCGGATTCCAATTCTGGTCATGCTTGTGATGGTAGTTATATGGATTATCCTTCGAACATTTATGCTCACTTTCCGTTGTGTCCCTGTTCAATCTCTATGGGACTATAGTATCACGGACAAGGTTTGCAATCTCGACAGTGGCCAGTTCTTCCTGGGTACTATTACGACTCACTTTATAATGGACCTCGCTATCCTTGTTCTACCAATTATTGAAGTTGCCCGACTTACCCTTCCCAAGGGCCAAAAGCTTGCTATTGCCGCTTTGTTCTTACTCGGCGCGATGTACGATCAATCTCTGGTGTTGTGGCACGTTTGCGTTCTCTTCAGCTAACTTTGTTCTAGTGTCTGCTTTGCTTCGATGTTTGTTCTTGTCGAACTTGTTAACTACGACAGCAACACCACGCAAATGCCTTACGACTATGCTATGTTCTGCATTCTGGGGTCTGTCGAAGTCAATATCGCAATCGTCTCCTGTAAGTACCGATCGAATTTATACCGTTAGCGACAATGTACTAAATTGTAAATAACTAGCTTGCTTTCCCCTCTTACGTCCCATCTTCATCCACATATTACCTACCACCTTCCTCATGTCGTATGGAAAGAGCAGCCAGCGCATCAGTCGACCAAGCAATGTCATTAAATTGTCAACGATTATCTGTTCAAAGAAGGATAAAGAGATTGATGACTCAAGCTCAACACACCAACTAGCCGACCTGGAAAGCGGACTCACATATGATGCAATTGATGTTCAATATCCGAGAGGGGTACATACCGTTATTTGCAGTCGAAAATCTGTTACTGGTCGGCATGATAATCTGTCGGGGATCTTTGTGCGGAATGATACTGTGGTGGAGGTTGACCACCTGTAGTATAGAAGCACAGAAAATGTTCAAGCAGAAGCAATTAAACTTTTTAGATGACTACCTTTCTAGGCTTTTGTGGTACTATTTCCTCACAGGTGTATCCAAGACCCCGGACCTTAAATGGCAGTCGGGTTCACAATCTGTGATTGCTATTGTTATTGCGTTGTCTTATTTGTATATTGCAGGACCTGCTCCTCAGGAAAAATCAGAACAGTATCCAAGACCTTTTGTTGGCCATTGAGATAGAAAGTGAGAATTGCAGTGGTGCGTTGCACCACAGATATGTGAGACATTTGTTGGGCCTAATTACAGAGGGTCTGAGGGCCTAGACTCAAGACACCACAGTGGCATAGTCTACAATTATTGGCTGGGCGTTGGTTCATTTTCGCAAACACTCAGGAACCTAGACCACTTTCAGCTGATGATTGCTCAATAGTCCAATCTCGCACAAACATATTTGCTTGCGAGTTGATTGCTATTGTCCCTGTGATGGGTTTTTTCTTTTTTTTCTTTTAGAGGAAGATTGCGAAGATTGCACAATACGTCGTTGCGGACCTTTTGTTCCGGTATAAGGTTTTTAGTTATATTACTGGGCTAGTTTTATAGCTCTACTGAAACTTAGAATACTGTTTGTTTTACTGTTTATGGACCTGTTTATCTCATTTACAGTTGCCTCTTACTTTCGTGATGGTACAATTGACCGACCTCATCTCGCACATGATTAAGTCTTCTGGCCTGACGGGCGCTGTTTGTGTATCCCCAACTGCCGTGATCGGCGCCCAAGCTAAGACATTTCATTAAACTCTACTGGTCCGGTGCTTCCAGCGCTCCGACCCGTGCTTGCTCTACTCGTAAGCGACATTACACGAAATGGACTTTCGGGCATCCGACTATCTAAACAAACAAGCCATTTGCAGATTATTAGTTTCACGCACTGACCGCCGGGAAGATCCTCACCCGATGGTTCCGTACTACCTGACAGCCTAACTTTTAAGCATCTACTTAAGGCCCAGGTGCCCCAGATTATCATGTTCTCATCAGCTTCTTAGTATCTCTATCTGTGTCCCACAAGATGAAAGCCGAAAACCTCTTTGTCCTTTTTTCTTACGTCACAGGCTGTGCAGCCTTGGCCAAGCCCAAACTCGTGCGTGAAGTCGATGTTGCTATTGTTGGTGGCGGCGCGACAGGTGCTTATGCTGCCGTCCGACTCCGAGAGGACTACGGCAAGTCTGTGTTGGTCATAGAGAAGGAAGGCAAGCTTGTGAGTAACGATTTCGCAGAGTTATCCAACATACTAACATCATTATCTAGGGCGGTCATGTTCATGCATACAAGCCTAGCGCCAATGATAGACCCATCAATTACGGTGTCCAGGCATACCTGAACCGAGAAGCAACCAAGAAGTTCTTCAAGCGGTTTGACGTCGGTCTAATTGACCCTGATCTGGAGAGTGGTGCCAGTCTGCTCTTCGGCACCAAGAACATAGACTTCAACACCGGCAAGCAGGTCAACGTTGACTATGGGCTTCCCAACGCAACCATTGCATTGATCGAGTATGCTGCATTGGCCACCAAGTATCAGCCTTGGTTTGAGAACGGCTACTTCAAGCAAGGTGACGTCCCCAAGGATCTCCTCTTGCCCTTTGGAGAATTCCTTAACAAATATGGAATGGGAAGCTCCCTGGCAGTTCTCCGCACACTTATCTGGCTATCTGATGCTGTGAACACCCCAACTTGGTTTGTCATGGCCGTAGTCGGACAGCCTCAACTCGCCGCTCTGGGAGGATTCGGTCTGGCTGGTCCGACTTTCAAATACCCTGCGACATATTCCTCGCAAACACTCTATGATCGAGTCTTTGAGCTTATGAAAGACGACGTTCTACTCAAGAGCACCTTGGTCTCCAGTCGTCGCAGCGACAAGGGCGTTGAGCTGGTTGTACAAACACCCGACGGCCAACAGCGCGTCAAAGCCAAGAAGCTACTCTTCGCAGCGACTCCATCTCCCGACAATGTTGGACCATGGGATCTTGACAAGAATGAAAAGTCTCTCTTCTCCAAGTTCACTTGGGAGACGCTGTACGTCAGTGTTGTCGGCAAGACCAATCTACCATCTGACGTGCCTGGTATCCGCAACGCGCCGGATAACGCGACCAACTTCTACCTCCCACACGGCGACTTTGCCGATGCGTATACTCGTGCTGGCAAGAAGGATCTCTTCACTACTCGTGTTCTCGGCAACGCTCGTCTCACTGCCAACAAGGCAAAGGACCTGATCAAACAAACCTTCACCAAGATTGATCAGGCGGGAACATATGATACTACGAGCCCCGAGATCCTGGCGTTTGCATCGCATGGTCTTACGGTCCCCAAGGTATCTTCTAGCGAGCTGAAGAGTGGATTCTATAAGAAGCTCTACGCGTTGCAGGGCCAGCGCAACACGTTCTGGACTGGACTTACTTGGGCTCCGGACTATACTCCGATCCTCTGGGACTTTACTGAGAAGTTGTTCCCTCAGATTCTCGTTGGTATCTAGCCATTCTTAAGTTCTACATACAGCAAAAGGGTTAGCTACTTAAGGTCTGCTGGTAATACATCTAGTAATAAGATGCCTCATAATATATATATTTGGCTTCCTCCTTTAAACGATTCCAGACAGGATAACTAAATGCTGTAAACATGATACTTTTCAGAAAGGGTATAACTTTAGAAAAGTATTTTATGATGAGATGGAGACAGCAAGCCCATGGAGTGACATAAACTGCCATAACGTTGCCCTGACTACCTTACGATCTCGGCTGTCGAGATTGATCGAGCTCTAGGTCGTAGAATACCCTAGCGGCAGAAAATCTTCTTGGCATATATCAGAAGACGGTCGGTAAGTCTTTGACACCCGAAAAGCTGGAAGAGAGTCGATACGGGCCTAGATAAGATTATCCTCCCGCACACTACGTCCCTCTCCCTCGTCCAAAGCCTGCTTCGCCACGATGCTTCTTCACTGACTTAAACATGCGATCGATTGCCGTATTCTGATTCTTGTGAGAGTCCTGCAACTGTCGGGCCTTCACTTTAAGGCCGACCTTTCCAGAAAGATATTTACGGCAGGGAAGACTATCCTGCTTCCGCGATATATGAGCATTGATACCTTCAAGATCAGATTTAGTCTAGTGGACGGCCGAGAGGCTATATGAATCACGCTGAAAGGATGCTGTTAGACGAGCGTCTATTGTTGGAGGCTGGGGCTGGGGGTGGAACTCGGACTATGACATCACAGGAACGTCCAAGTCCTGAGGAGCCTCGCAAACTGCAACAGCCACACTCAAAAAAAGAGGCTCCTGCGCGTCAAGCAAGTGCTGAGGTAGTAGGCGAGACCAAGCAGTTTTTGCACAAAATGTATAAAGGCATTCATATATGCTGGGATGAGAAAAGGTGGTGTAATTTTATATGAGTCAATAGGTACCGAAAAACGCCCCGCGGGCTGCCTCTGCAATATACTACCTGACCGCTTGACCGACTTATTGTGGGCCAAGGTGCGGACAAATATCATGTGATCAATCATTCATGGTGATGCGAAATACTTGTCTAAAACAAGTTGGTAATTGAACCTTTCCGGATCGCAGACGAATCTCGAAGCAACTAGAATGCCGGCAGACCAGTCGCAGGAGATTCATACCTTTTTTGCCACTACGACGACGAAGTTGGGGTCCTTGAGATAATCCTCCCAGAACTCGCGGTCATTCTTCACAAGTTCTGTCTCCTCGGCTGGGGTAACCTTTATCTCAACCAACCCAAGCTCTTTTCCAATATCATCAGACAGCGAGTAAGTCGATTCCATCGACGTAGCCTCGAACGAGAATGGCGGCTCGGTAACACAATTGACCTGATACCTCAAACCGCCAGGAATGTCTGTAACATCGGTGAAGGTGACACCGTATTTACCGTAGCTCATATACGCGGCTCGGATACTCTTTGCCCTTACGCCAACGAACTTGCCTCCAGGCTTCAAGTTCTTGACAACATTCTCATAGATGCTTCGTAATTCGGAAACAGAGGTAGCGTGATCAAGCACCCAATTTGCCATCACGATATCGTAATTTTCTTTGATGTTGACCTGCTCTGTGACTGGCTTGGTGACATCAGCTTCGAACCAGCGAATGCGACCCTGTCGTCCGAGGCTTGTCTCAATCTCTTTGCCCGCTTTCATCATCTCAGGCGAAATATCAACAACATCCACAACCTTCGCCCCAGCGTCAATCGCCCTTCTGGCATGAAGTCCGTCCCCCCCACCAAGATCCAACACTTTCAAGCCCGTACAGTCCCCCAAGGCATTCCTCACAAGCTGACCCTCAAGTTTCGAACAGGGCAGCTCACTAACAGATGCATACTTGGGAGCGAAGGAATCGTATTGCGTTTTTTGGGCGTGTGACATGCTGGGCGCCGACACGGAAGAGTAAATTGATTTGTTGGTTGTTGTTTACTTACTGATTTTTGTGTTGGTTCTGGCAGCATTGCTCAAAACCCCGCTCTTGGGCTCAGTCTGGGCATGGAACGGGATATCTACAGGGATGTCGACACTGGGACATATCGCACGTGACTAGGGACGACCTCTTTGACCCAAAGTAACATCAAACACCAGGCTAAGCTTTGACGATGTGAACGGACGAGGACCCTCTTACTGTTGATGAGCATGTAAGAATTTACAGTGATCGTAGGCTATACAGCTGTCGCTAACGCGTGGACAGGCGGCGTAGGATGCTACTGATGCTGACTCCGCCCTCGGAGACGTAAGTGGGTTTTTTCTCAATATCTTCTGAAACTAACGACCCATAGGATGCCGGCAGTGATACTACATCACTGAGATCAAGCATTCTGAGGTACCGTGAGGAAATTAGGAGGACATACCACGTTTGCAAAGACGGAGGTAAGTTCCAAGGATTTGATGGTTGTACGACAATAAAGCGTGCTTGGGTACCAGTCTTATTGGGAATCTAGGAACAAACAAGAACGACAGTAGCTATGGTTACAGCCGCAAATAGCTTCGTTATACGAACACCAAAAGCACCGCTGTCCGAGGTATCGCTGGGCATAGCCTCACCCGTCAGTGTAACTATATCATCGCCACCAGCGCCACCCGTTGTCCGACTGTTAGATCCTGTCAATGTCACTAGATCTCCTTTACCATTGGAGCCCGTCAAAATCACCACGTCTCCGGTGATTGAGCTCGCTGGCATGTCACTGGAAGTTGTTGCCATCTCTGCTTCCAAAGCCTTGGGAGCAGCCGTTTTTTGCGAAGCTGAGAGGAACTTCTGACCTTTCGTAACAGTAACGGGTACCCAGGTAAAGCTTCCAAAATGAAAATCTTCAAAAAGGTATGCGTCGTGACTGGCTGTCTGTGTGAAAGTCGCTGTGGGATGTCCCTCGTCATTGCCACCAATATTGATCGTGGTGCACGTTTTGGCGTAGGTCTTGCTCATGTCGCATCACACAGAGAAAGTCCAATCCTCCTCGTCAATAGTCATGGCCTCTCGCCAGATCCCAGTTGTAGGGGCTCCTGGCGCGGGAGTCTTGTCGCCCCATGGTCCCACAATGACGGTATCGCGCGTGAGACCACAATCATCGTCGTTCTTATCGTTGTCGCAATCCAGCACAAAGGTAGTGGCGGTAGTATTCGCACCAATAATCTCGGCCAAGAAGTGGCCGGTATATGCCGGCAGAAGCAGCGACGTGGTAGTTTGTAGCGCCATGATTTGGTGAATGAAGGTTTACTGGTGAGTTTGAGCCGTGATTGAGGTAAGCAAGCTCAGGAGGTGGCTCGGAAAGAAACTTTATAAATGCAGGGGTGCATGAGATCGGCAAAGGTAACGAAGCTACCTATTGGTCGACTTGCTTCAGCTTGACCCACGTTTAATCTCACTCGTGTTACCCGACTTGGCATGCGTCATTGTTGAGATGCCCAGTGACATAACCTGGAGTTGGGAATTCTTCCATTTAATAACTGCTATGGGACAGGAAACAAATGGCATGTATAAACGCAAACTTATCCCTCATTAAATAAATAATGTATTTTACTTATAGCTAGTGACTCTAGGTTTGGCATTCATCTAATTGACTTTTGTAATGCGACGCTTTAAGTTTACATGGGACAATGCAATTTTAAAATACCGAACATGCCGATTTTCATTCAAAGCGTGAACATGTCCAGTTATCCCGAGTCCAAAGGGCATGGCCCAACTTAATTGTGTATCCATTCCCAGTCTCGAAATAATCTATAAAAAAGCAGCTAAACATGCATCTTCTCGCCGGTCTCGGGGTTTTTGCAGTTTTGCTACAGCAAACCCATGGATTCGGCCCACGCCAACAGGCTTACTTCGAATCGAAATCAGACTCTCAACTTCTAGCAAGACAAAGCGGAGATGACACAGCCGGTGTGGAAGATGGTGTGTTCCACCAATTGATCGATCACGACAATCCTTCCCTAGGAACCTTTGAGCAACGGTATTGGTACAGTCTCAACTACGCCAACGGCAGCAACCCGCCCATCGTTGTCATCGCCCCCGTTGACGCCGAAGCTGAACAAGTCAAATTCTGGCTGCATGATGATTATGTCATTGGTGGCATGATTGCGAAGCGTATCGGTGCCGTCATGCTCATGCTTGAAAACCGATACTTTGGCAAATCTTCACCCTTCCAGAAGCTGACAACCGAGAACATGAAGTTCTATACCGAGGACCAGATTATCAGAGATAAAATCCATTTCGCAAAGACCGCAAAGTTGCCATTCGCGAAAGGCAATAGCGCCAGGCCAGATCAAGTACCTTGGGTCCAGACTGGTTGCTCAGCGCAAGGGAACCGCGTCTTATTCACAGAAAAGGAATACCCAGACACATTTTGGGCTTCGTGGTCGTCGAGTGCACCCCCTCAAGCAATTCCAGACTTCTGGAGGTATTTCGATGCGGCCAAAGCTTACATGCCCAAGAACTGTACGACCGATGTGGGGAAGGTCATTGACTATCTAGACGACGTTATGCTTCACGGTAAGATAGGATATCAGAGGATGCCACAAGATACTGATACATTCGGCAGGTTCCGCAGATGAGATCCAAAAGATCAAAGAAACGTTTGGCGCTTCAGACCTTAAGCACAATGACGATTTCATGAACTTGCTTAGCTATGGTCCACAAACCTTTCAAGGTGCCAGTTTGCGCATACATGATACGTGGCAATTCTGCGACTATGTCGAGAATGCCCTCGATACCACAGACAAATCGAAACTCCCTGGCGTAGAAGGCGTCGGGTTGCAGAAAGCGCTCGCAGGCTACGCTCGTTGGACTAAAGAAATCTGGATCCCTGGAAAATGCGAGCAACAAGGCCCTTGGAAAGGAGAGAATAACACAGGGTGCTTCAATTTCGGTGACGCTGAAAGTCTGGTATATGCTAACAGGAACCTGGATGCTCCAGGTATTGTCGACACTTTGCAACTCCAATGGCTCTTCTGCAACGAGCCTGAGGAATACTGGCAGACAGGATCACCAAAGGGAACACCGACGTTGCTATCACGTCTGGTCAACAAAGAATTGTTCAGGAAGACCTGTGCACGTTACTTCCCCCCTGGTCCGAATGGCGAAACGTATGGCTTGGCCAAGGGAAAGACAGCCGACTCATGGAATGCCCGGTATGGAGGCTGGAGCGACCCAACGTATTTAAACAGGACAATCTTGGTGAACGGCGCTTTTGATCCTTGGCGAGCAGCATCCTTTGCATCTCCTCAGAGACCAGGAGGCATTCTTGGAAACAGCACCTATGTCAAACACTTTTTGAATCCTGTGGGCAATCACTGTACGGATACATATCGCAATGCTGGGGACATATGGCCAGAGGTCAGGGCCATCCAGGAAGCTGGAATTAATCAGATTGAGGAATGGGTTTCAACCTTTCCTAGACCCAAGGGGAAATAAGCGCCGAGATAGGTTGAGCTAGCTACAGTACTACAATAGTCAAATGTAATTGTCAAATCGACACACAGCCGACTTGTTCTCCCCTAAACAACAATTAAATTACTTAATTAATGGCAAGGTGTAACTAAAGTCGAAAGAAGATAGTCAAACGTTGCATAATAAAGTCCCTTTAAGTTAATGTAAGGTAACTATTCAAGACTCTAGATTCTAAATTTGGTAACCATTGTCTTATTGTAAAGAAACCTAGAGTTAAATTCAAGAAGTAAACGACCCAAATAATCATAACATCGCATATCGCATCCTTTTGCATTATACCCCCCCATGTGAAGGCTGTGGAATAGAAAATATCATCAGTATTAAAGTGTATTATCTCGGGCGCACCCGATTAATCGGTTAGTTGGCATACTCCTCCCATTTCTTAGGATCGCAGTGGTAGACCTCCATCACCTGCTGGTAAACATCCTCCCATGGACATAGCCGCTTCTTCTGTATACTCTCTCTTAAAACTGCGGTTACGCCTATAAATAACAACTCTTGTGGTAGGACCTTCAGGATATAGCTCGCTGCAGCGATAGACGCGTCTAGAAGCGGATGAGGGAGCTTTTGCCATGCTGTGTGCGACCGACCAAGATGACGACTTTTTCCTCCTGGCCGCACCTGCAGGCAGTTAGGTCTTTTCCTAGTCTGATTGTCTGAGTCATTTCAAGATCTCGATAGATAGTGGGTTGTAATAGATGAAGAATGGTACTCAAAATCCTTCCAGCTGAGTCTCACCGAAAAAAAAGTCGTTTATAGCGGAGAGTGTACTCGATTGTGCTCGGTTTAGTTAAGACTTATTTTACCCACTGATTCCTGCCACTGTCTGTCGGTACTTCCACAAATTGTACCTTGTTTAGGGCCTGAATCCATTCAATCTCACTAGTGCACGCCTCAGCGTAATTTAACGGAGGGCGTTCTCGCCTTCCACCCTGAACCAGCCACCAAACTGCGGAGCATTTTGGATTCTCAGCCACACCTAGCTTATGTTGAGATGAAACTTCAAGTGATGCACCGGTAGTGACAGCGTGACAGTTTAGATCAGTGGTGGGAATGGTCTGGACCATCGAGTGATTACCCGGCCCATGTTATGATGCCACAGCTCAGCCAAGGCGGACTCCTTGGTATAGCCATGAAGCCTCTCCGGAATTAACAGCCCGCTTCGCGATTTCTATTGACAATAGTACATCAGACTGCTCAGGGTAGAGACAGAAGAGATTTAAAAGCTTGCTCTTCGTTAACATCATAGAAAGCAGGATATGTTGGAATTTCTTGATGACAATACGCCTTTTACAAAATAGATCATTATCAACTGCCCGCACAAGAGAGGTCTATGAAAATCTCCGTGAACATGCTCAGCGACCCTCTCCAGAACACTGCCACTCCGGAGAGCCCATGTCCTCCCTACGTGCTAGTCGATCAGGAACAGACCAATCACAAGACAAACAAGGCTGAGCCACCCTTGAACGTGTTAACTGCAATTTGCTTACGCCACTACGCGTCTTTGAGAATGCTCTCTTCATCTGTAATATCTAGCACGTCATATGCTTTACTAGAAGCCCTATCTCGGAGAAAGTACTCTGTAAGAGGGATCTCCAGGTTGTAGAAGCCGCACTTAGTGGTGCACTTGAAATTACCTCCGCCCTCTTCGCCGAAAGGAATCTTATCCACAGCAAGTTTAATAAGCCGGTTAATAAATGTAGTTTTCCCGTTCTGTAACGGTCCGATAACCAGCACAGTTACCGGATCCGCACTTCCGGGTAGTACGGTCATCTGACTTGAGATTTGTTTAAGTCTTCTCGCAACACAGACACTGATATCTATAGCTGTTGATTGGTACCCGTTCGACCTGTCAATATACCGTTACTTCTATATGAGGTACAAATAGCTTTCGAATGTATGAAGGAATCCCATCCGGCATCATAAGCTACATGGTTAATACTTCGTGCCTTCTTAAGCCTCAAACTCTATCGGGTCTCTTTTCCTTCAGTCACTAACTACATTTACATCTTGAAGACTGACTGAGGTAACTGAAGCTTCCCATGTGACATGTATGCAGGTTTAGAGGGTGGCATTAAGCTTCTTTATTGTCATAGCGACGTTTGTGGCTGTTTGTCTTATCTTTAGTTTCGCTGGAGCTTTTAGTGCAAAGACATTATAAGTTATAAGTCCAGACCATTCTAGCTACACTGAAGCGGACTCAGCCGCTTTACCAATATATCAAAGTTACTTCAAGAGCTCTTCATCTGATACTACTACAGGCTTGACTAAGATAATGCTTTCAAAACTACAACGAGGCAAGCAAAAATGACGCTCTTATCGAAATGGTACGATGCTCACTCTCGGATGATAAACATCATCATCAACTTCCTCCTTGTCGTTTTTATTCTTCTCAGCTATATATTGATAATTATCCTATATGTTTCTCCTGAATCATATCATATCCGGTCCCTTCTCGAACCTAGCGCCTCTGGTATAAAGCCTGCTACAACTGTCACCCTTATCACAGCTGTTCTAGCAGCTGCAACGTCCAGTCTTGCTACGCGCTGCGTGGAGCAATCGCTATGGCTCAAACTAACATCGCGCGCTGCCAAGAAATCCCTTACTGCAGGGGAGTCTCGACGTCTCGCGCAATGGAGTATATCACCATTATCGCACTTGACATATGTCTTCGACGGAGATTCATGGCGGCTTAAGTTTGGGGGGATCTTGCTGATAGCACTCGCAATTGTCGGCCCTGTCCTTGTTTCCGGGATCTCTCCCGTCGAGAGCTTTAACACTAGTCAGACGTCACAGGAACGTGATACAGATACTTGGGCAGGATGGCTAGGTACAGCAAACAACGCGTATAATGGTGGGAACTTCCAGGATGTCCCAGGGATCACCGCTGCCTTAGCAACTCTCAGCAACTTGAGTGCTCCCGCCTCGCCAGTTTGTTCGGACTCGAGATGCCAGGTTGATGCTATTGTAGCGAGTATCCAAGCCACTTGCGATCACAGTTCTTTTAAATATTTGAATCCACCTCTGGATCCCGACCAAGATTATTACAAATTCTGCAGCGATTTGAATCCAGATATCTGTACAACAGTTGGTGGGTGGGGCCCGTTCTCATACGCCAATTTCAGTTCTGGCTTCCCGGCTGATTGCGGCGAGAGATGCCCAGTAGGAGACTTTGCCGTGATATTCGGAACGTTCATCAATGGAACAAAGACGGGAAAGGGGCCTTGGTATCAAAACATTGTCGACTGCTTACTGAGTTATGGGACGATTCCGATTCATCAAGTTGGCCAGAATACTCCAGTACTTGAACGCCGGAACTTCGAAAAAAGCAGCCATAAACTAGATACCAGTGTTGGACCTCTCCGACGCATCTACACAAGTGAGCACCAGAGGTCCCCGTACACTTTCAGCGCCAGTAGCGGCACTAGTGATGGATCAGACACGCTGTATGACTCAGCTGTAGCAACTTTGTTGCTCGGAGAGAAAGCGTATGCATCGGCTGAAGAAGTGGCGAGACGCATTGAAAATATTTTTGATATGGCAACGGCGTTAGCCTTTAGCCGGGCGTCGAACGCCTCAGACTTGACGATTACAACACGCAAACCTGTTACAAAATATGTGTACGACAAGCGAGTTCTAGCAATTCTACTGGTTCCATTTTTTGCTACGATCTTGGGGACTTGGGGAAGGTGGAGAGTTGAAGGCACAGAGCAAGTTATTGGATACGATCCTGTTACCATTGCTGAGCGCGGCCCTATTCGAGGGTTGTTAGGTACAGGGAGACAACGATCGCATCCATCGCAGCGCGTTTAAATATAGCAAGGCAGTTGCGTATTCTTGCAATGGTCAAAGGTCCAAACAAGTCCGTCATGATTTGAGAGGGGGTTAAGTGGTGGTCGCATACTCAAGCATCACACTGTCCAGAATGGCATTTAACCGAACAAGCACCTGTCCAGCTATTCAAGGAGTATTTGGCTCTTGCATAGGTGTCAACAGGCTGGAGTACCCATTGGTGAACGCTCTGCTAGCCAACCTGTCGGGGCAGGCTCAGTGCCTTCCTCAATGAGTACGGTAATGGAATACAACCCTTCTTACAGTCGAGCTTACTACAAGCCATGGCGGACGAAAGCAAAGAGGGCCTGTCACTGCAATGCAGTCGTTGCTACTTATGATAACGCGTCAATAAAGAAAGAAATCACGTATGTTTTCTCCATACTCAGCATCTCAAGGTTCCGTGAAGTGGAGACACGTCACTAAAGCAGCTATCTCGCTACATCGCGGACCTGCCATATCTACAGAATGAATCCTGGGTTCGCCTTCAGAGCTCGGAAATAGGCCACGTCGTATCCCAACACCACTTTTGCCTTCTTCTTCTGTACTAAATCTTGGATGTACTGGCGGCTACGATGCCAGGCGTTGAGATCTCGAGTTATCGCCCCCGGGTGGATTCCCAGCTCATAATTCTCGGCAATGTGAAACGTATCGCCCTTCAAGATGGCGCAACCAGTCTCCTCGAGATCCAAGTCCACCACAATTCCACCAGGAGTGTGGCTTGGGCACTGATGTAGATTGAACCCCGGAAAAAGTTCAAAAATCGCTCCGGAGAACGTCTTCCAATTGAATCGGTCTACCATGAGATAGTCAGGCCGGTATGTACCTTGTTTAATACCTGTTGTTGTAGTCCAGAACGCGTTCTTGAGTTCTTCGTGACACCAGATTTCCACATCTGTGCACAGAAAACTTTCAGTTAGACATCATTCAAAACAGGAAAGGCTTGAAGACTTACCGGAGTCTATGAAGTGCTTTGGTCCTCCAGCGTGATTTTCCCAAAGTTAACTTAAAGAGCCTACAGGGACAGATAGAAGAGAGATTAAAGAAAGTTTAAAGTAATTAAACTATTAGTAGATTTAGAAACTTTAGAGTTATATTAGTTAAAGTAGCATTTAAATAATTATATATAATAACTAGTTATAAATTCTCTTTAGGTACTGGCAAAGCGTAAGTGTCTAATCATATTGTGAAATCGACATACAGCCGACTTGTTCTCCCCGTGCCTCAGCCGGATCTCGTCCCCGGGTCTCGTATGTGGATCAACGAAGCCCGGATCTCGTCTTTCGGGGAGTTCACACACAATTTCCTGGGGTAAATCACACGTAAAGTGGATCTAGCAATGATATACCACTAAAACCGCCCCATTCGTCAATCAATCCCAACCATCACGACATCTTTAGTTTTCTTCATTTAAGTCTTATCTCAACACCACCTCGGCCAAATCATGACAGGTTGATCCAACAATATCTTCCACCATGGGCATTTTTACCAAGTTCCGTTTCTTCAATCGCAGACTTGCGCTTTCGTGCGTGCTTATCGCTGTCTCGACGTTCAACTATGGTTTCGATAACCAGGCATTTGCCACGACGCAGGCTATGGATGCCTTTGACAAGCAATTTGGCGTCTTCGATGAAAAGACAGGAAAATATGTTCTTGAACCATATTGGCTTTCGCTGTTTAACAGTTTGAACTACATCGGCTTTGCTGCTGGTGAGTACGCTTCTCACCATAAACTGAGCTTGCTAATAATTTTAGGTGTTCTTGCTGGTACCTGGATCTCGTCGCGATGGGGAAGAAGATGGTGCATGTTCGTTATGAGTGTGTATGCTCTTGTTACAGCGACTATTGCAGTCACGTCGTTCCACCGCGAACAGATTATGGCAGCCCGAATCCTGAACTACGTCTACGTAGGTATGGAGCTAGGCGTTGTTCCGACCTTTCAGTCTGAAATCGGTAAGCAGCAAGACATCCTCAAATTGACACATACCTGTCGCTAACGGACTCAGTTCCCGCCCAAGCTCGCGGCTTCATGGTCGGATCCTACCAACTCAGCCTTGCGATCGGCGGCCTTGTTATCAACAGCATCTGCTACGGAACGTCTTCCCTTCCCGATAACCGCGCATGGAGAATCCCCCTCGGCATGTTCTATATCGTGCCTTCGATCGTTATCGCGGGTATCTGGTTCGTTCCAGAATCGCCAAGATGGTTACTTCGACAAAATAAAGTGGACGAGGCTCGAAAAAGTCTCCAGCAAATTCGAGAGGGGGTATTCACAGACGGAGAAATTGATGCTGAATTTTCGGAGCTGAGGGTCTCTTTGGAGGAAGAGACGGAGCAGGGGAGGTTCATTGAACTTTTCCGAGGTATCAACCTTAGACGAACTCTCATCGTCATCGTCGTCAACTTCTATCAACAGGCTGGTGGTCAAGCATTCGTATCACAGTATGGTGCCATCTATGTCAAGTCTCTCGGAACCATCAATCCATTTGGTTTCAGTCTGATTACATCGGCCATCAGTATAGTCACCATCATATCAATCCTTCTATGGGCAGACATTGCTGGTAGACGGTATGTACTGATATTCAGGAAAGTTAATTAAAGCTAACGAGACACAGCATTCTTCTGATGGCATCATCTTGTACCATGTTTGCTGCTATGGCAACAATGGGTGCCCTTGGTGTCCAATCTCCCGTTGATGATTCCAGGAAGAAGGGAGTAATCAGCATGATGGCTGTATTTGCCTCTGGCTTTGGAATGGGTTGGGCTCCTCTTGTCTACGTCGTGACTACTGAGCTTTCTGCCCTTCGACTTCGTGACCTTACCTCGCGAGTTGGGTTCACTGTTAACGTTATCATGAAGTAAGTTCTCAGTCCCGAATGCATGCCAACAACTGCTAATGCCTTTCTCTTAGCTTCACTGTCAACTTCAGCATTCCGTATCTCATTTATGACAAGTACGCCGGCCTAAACAGCAAGGTCGGGTTCATCTTTGCAGGTATCATGGCCACTGCTCTTGTATTTGTCTACTTTTGCGTTCCTGAGTGCAAGGGCAAGACATTGGAACAAGTCGACTTCTTGTTCAATCAAGGTGTTCCGATCCGACAGTTTGGAAAGGTTAATGCTACTGAGATGATGCGTGATGCACAGGGGGGAGATGGATTGAATAAGGTACATGCTGGTGGGGAGAAAAGTCCTATAACTACAGAAGAAGCAGCTTAGGCTAGACGTCGTTCCTTAAGATGGAGTGGGAGACTTGGAATTCATGTATTTAAGTCTCCAGATAGCTAGTTAATACTGCGGCGCATTGGAATCGGTGTACGCATTCATCTGCAGATCAAAGGGGTCCATTGGAAAGCCGAGCTCCTGGTCCCCGAACACCATGTCGATAGAGTTGATGGAGTCATAGTTGATGAGTGGATATCCAAGTGATGACAGTGTTTCAAAAGACCCATCACCAGTTGATCCCGTCAGATCCTGTGTAGTACCCTGAGTGGTGAAAGACCAGATATCTTGACCCGATGGGATCTCAACGGTTGTTGTCGCGGATAGCTCTTCACTCGTATTCTGATCCGATGGTCGAATAGCTGGGTCTTCCTCCTCCTCATCCTCCGGAGCATAAGCATGCTTCGAGCGACGATGCAGTTTCTCCTGTTGTCGAATCGTTCCTGGGGACGTGCTGCTAAAAAGGCTGTTAGCTGTGATAGTGGCCATGACGGGTGACCTACGGCGAGCCGAGCGATGCATGCCTTGTTCCCAATTGTGGTATGAGGTTTTCGATGTCGATGAGCTGAAACTCTGTTAGTTTCGTTCTTCCAGCACCTGAAATGACTACTTACGCATGAACGAGTCCATCCAACCCCAGAACGACCTCCTGATACAACGGGTAGAATATCTACAAGCCTTTGCTTGATTGCCAGCAAAGATGTGTCCCCATTTAGTGGCAGCAGTCCGGCTAGGTGATCAATTATCTTGACCATCTGATACGTCACCACGGCAGACGTCGGGGTCCCAACACGACTATTCGTCTCCATCTGTCTGATTATGAACCACATTTCTATATACTTGAGAGAAGTCTGCAGACAACGCTGTTGGCAGTAGTCGGTGTATTCTCTTGGTGTCTGGTTCATTGCTTCCGGCGATACCGCTTCCCGTATACCTGGAATGAGGAATCTGTGAAGATCACAACGAGAGCTTAAAAGCAAAGTATGCAGCATCGTATATGCACGCGCTTCGTCCGAGTGACACATTATCATAAGCCTGTTGTCGTTGAGTTGTAATTCATCAGGCAGTGATCCCTGAAAGGATGACAATTCAAGATCCAATGAGCGGAGTCGGTCCCTGCTGTGATAAGGGCTCGTTCCACTTAGGATAACCTGTCTTGTGTATCTTGGCCTTGTCAGTATGGGTATACTTGCTGTCCGAAGTGGCTTACCTAAGAACTCTATCGCGAATGTCGTACATTCTCATCAAGAAAGCCAGCACGTTCAAGTCCGTGCCATCCTCACTTTTACTCCACAGAAACGGTGCTTTTGACCTCGACCCAAGCTGAAAGTTGTGTTGGCTACTTGGTAGACGAATGTGCATCCGTTGCGTTGGACAAACAGTCAAATCCTCAATGCCACCAGAAAATACCTTATCTATTCTATATATCGACCACATTAATCGACGAAGACATTCTTGTTTGATTGCGTCAATGGCTGGCCTCTCATAATTGAGTCTTTTCGTGAAAGCGATTCTTGATGCGATAGAAACTAGGACCCAGACGTCTCCCGTGAACTGCATCGAGAAAAGGAACTCAACGACCAGCACCAGAGATTGTAGCTTTGGAATTGAAAGATCGCCCATTTGGTTAGTTAGCTCATTTTGAACTTGACTTATCCATTTATGGGCCGGCGAAATTTCAGCATCGTACCCCGGTGTAAGTCGTAATGCGGAAGCGCAAATCGCTTTGAGTAGAGTCTTTTCAAGCTTGCCTTGAGTCCACTCCGAAATCGTGGTTGCGCGATGCAGGAAGACACAATCAGCGATGTCTGATTTGTTGAAGTATGTATCCAGATACGTTCGTATAGTGCTTTTACTCTCAATTTCAAACGCACTGTTCGCGTATCAGTATTGACCGGAGATAAGCCAGTATATGGACATACCAGTTCGTCTCATCAACTGCAGCGGGCGAGATGTCCATTGAAGCCTGACTAGGCATTGATCCATAGTGTGTCTGAGGAGTACTGGTTGGCGATTGATGTGCTTCCACACCAATATCTATACTTGACGAAGCAGGATCGTTACTGAATACACACTCCTGTCCTAGCGACTGACATCGTTTACAAGGACTTGTTCCTGAGCATTTAGACTTGGCAATACGACAAGGCGTACAGGCACGGAGAATTCTTCGTCTTTTAATGCCCGCCTGAGTCAAGTCCTCGCCAGGACTATTAAGTGACTCCTCAGCTGTATCATTCGTAACATAACTGCACGTCAACTCTAGACGTTCACATCGCATGCACCCCGAAGTACGACGGTCGCATTTGACCTAATGATCTTGATTAGTGGAGAACCCCTCAAAATGCAACAATGCACCAACTTTTCTTGCTCGGCACTGTTTACAGGCCAGCTGCAGGGATGGCCTCCGTTCATTCGGCGAACTGACATCCATTGTGCGAGATCCGAACGAGTTCCTAGATGATCTCGGTCGGTAAAGTTGGCAAGGCCTTTATAACAATATTGATAACAACGACTTGCTATGCTAACTGGGCTAACTAGATCTAGCCTGGCAGCCTCGAGTGGGCCAATCACAGGTCTAATTACACTGGTCTGCACTTTCCCCGCATTAAATCAGCAAGCACGTCAACTCAGAGTCAAATGGCGAGGGGCGACATCCGGAGTACGAGATCCGGGTCTAGCTATGACAGCGTTAGTCCACAACTAGATAACTGCAGCTGATATTACTCTGCAAGAACACAGGATCAGAATTAAAATCGAGAACTTCTTGCTCATAGCAACTCACAATGTCGCAATCCTACAGTATTCCACCAAAGCCTCTTCCTTTACAGGTTGATTCAAAGAATGGAGGAGACAGACCGAATTATGTCATCTTTATGCCTGATCAATTGCGATACGACTCTCTCGGCTGTACAACTGGCCCCGACTCGGAGATCAAGACCCCAAACATTGATGCATTCGCTGCAAGAGGAAGTCTTTTTACCAATTGCTTCACGCAAGCTTCTGTGTGTTCTCAATCGCGATGTAGTATGTTTACTGGAACATACCCCCACGTCAGCGGCCACAGAAGTCTTGAGAATCTTATCAAGCCTTGGGAACCGAATGTTTTTCGCAGCCTGAAAGAGTCCGGATATCATGTCGCTTGTCTTGCACCTCGGGGTGATACCTTTGCTCCTACTGTTACTGAATTGAGTTTGAGCGAGTATGGATTTCTGGAAACACCCGAGTTTACACCAAAGTTCGCTGGTGGCGGGCGAGAGGTTGATGAGAGTATCTGGGGTCGATTATTCTATCGTGGAGTTAGAGATGCAGACCAGGTTTTGGATTATGACGAAGCTGTCGTGAGATCGGCTTTGACTTGGTTGGACTGCCCTCCTACCGATAAGCCATGGGTGTTGTTTATGCCCCTCATCTTTCCCCATTGTCCGTTTCAGGTTGAAGAGCCGTACTTCTCTATGTATGATCGATCCAAAGTATCAGATGTTGAAGCAACGATGAATAAGAAGACCGGCTATGAACCCCGATACATGAAGTCGATCAGGGAGAAATACGGTACGCAAAGGGCCACGCCTGAGATCTGGAGAGAAATCAAAGCGACCTATTACGGTATGATAACACGACTGGATGATCAGTTCGGTCGAGTTCTGAATAAGGTCAACGAGCTGGGCATATGGAAAGATACTGTTACTATGTTCTTCACGGACCACGGCGAATACTTGGGAGACCATGGACTCATTGAGAAGTGGCCCTCGGGTCTCTCTGAGACGTTGGTACACGAACCTCTCGTCATTGGTGGCGCCGGGCTACCAGAAGGAAAGAGGATCGATGCCATGACGGAAATGGTTGATCTCGTACCAACTATGTTGGAGATGTCAGGAATCGGAGAATCATTCGCTCACAACGGTCTCTCTTGGGTCCCTCTTCTTTGCAATGATGCAAAAGAGCACAAACAGTACGCTTTTTCTGAGGGCGGATTCCTGACGTCCGAAGAGCCCATCCTCGAACAGGCTCCGTATCCATATGATCTCAAAGCCGGTCTCCAACACGAGGATACGACCTTGGTTGGCAAAGCAATCTCACTCCGTGACGAGAACTGGACGTTTGTATATCGACTGTATGAGCCGGCGGAGTTGTATCATCGACATAACGACCCCCACGAACTTCATAACTTGGCTCAAGACCCTGACCATAGGGAACTGGCGGATAAATACGAGAAGGCTACGTTAAAGTGGTTGTTGGAAGGGGCGGATGTTATGCCGTGGACCAAGGACCCGAGGTTTCCAGAGGTTAACTTGAAGAGCCCACGGGAACAGATGGAAGAGAGGTTAAAGAAAGTTCACAGTAATTAAAATATCAGCAGATCTAAGAGCTTTAGACTTGTATTAGTTGAGGTAACATTCAAACGATTGTACATAATAACTGGTTGTAAATTCTCCTCGGGCACTGGAAAAGCGTAACTGTCTAACCATACATCCTCTATATAAGTCCAAACACTATCTATAGAGAACCTACTCCGTGCTCCTCTCTCTTCTCCCCTTTCAAGATGTTCAATACCGTCGCATAAACCCATTTAAGAGCATCGTCCATTTTTAGGGTTAACACTGTGGATAGTCAGTCTTACCCTTTCCGCTAATCATAAGACATGAGAAAAAGAAACATACCTCCAGTTGAACTTGTTATCACGGTATCTGCCTCCCTGTTGGCAATCCTCAATAATTCGCCGCAACCGGTTCCGGCATTCATTCATCGACAGCCCAACGTCCTGGGACCGGATATTCTGTATCTCAAAAGTAAAGTGGTGGTTCTTATCAGACTGCCGATAGTTGTAGCAGGCCTTCTTGGTCTGGCCCGGGCGATACCTTCCGAACCCCTCGCTGCGAGAGCACCAGAGACCAGCGCGGCTGATAGCCCAATCCTTGTTGTCGCCAAACTTGACGCCGCTCGGGTAGCAGTACTGTTCTTGACGCTTCATCAGGTGAGCGGTGTTCTCGGAGACCTGTTCAAAGTCGAATCCGTCTTCGGTGACATCGTGCTTGGATGGGCCAGGGACAGGACCGGCAACGGTCGCTACCACTACGGACAGGATAGTGAAGATGTTAGCGATCTGCATGATGAAGATCGTGGAAGTGGTCTGTAAAGACTAAAATTGGATGGTTGTGTATTTAGGAGTGAAAGCTTAAAGATGCTGATGAGGGTGAGGAAACAATACTCTGGACTGAGAAAGTCTCTGCCCTTTATAGTCAGTTTTTCTTGAGAGGTTCCCTAGTTCGTACGCCTCGGATTAGTACCTCCATGTCGTCTTTCTCACTGTATTTTCGTTAAGATATCCAATAACAACTACAAGTTTCCGAGCTGACTTGAAAGGATGAACTCACCTGCCTTTTAGGTATTCTAGGCGTGATGAGTACATGTATGTATATTGTTTTCAAACAGCTTTGTATTGGTTGAAATGAAAGGGGCCAAGAACTGAGCTTCTCCATCGGACTTCGTCAGCTTACTTAGCTGCACTCACGATAGGCTCGTTTATTTCAGCGACCTATGCACGGACGAATATACGTGCTGACGTTAGTAAGTCATCTTAGAACACGCTTCGCAATTCGCACAATTTTAACATACCTATTCTTACTGTAGTGATAAATCGTAAATAAGCTACTTGTATGGTTAATGAAGTGTTTAATGAAGTGTTAGCTGACGGGTTCACCTTAATTGATTTTTCTGTTAGCACCTTATCTGCGTATGGTGACATTCAGGCGTGCATCTGTTAAGATCTAATTACCGGCCGACCCGCAGTTTCTCGATGATTACCTACCCTAGTCTAGCAAGATTCCCAACCGGGAGCATCCGGTAAACACATGACTGCCAGTCCAAAAATTGCCAGGACGTACACAAGATCAGACCTGCAATTGTCGTTCCCTCGACGACTCTTGAGACATTCGGTTAACCCGGAGATGGCGTCCATAGTGTTATTGGTGCTCAGACCTTCATGGCACGTGCTGGGTCCGCCCCCCGCAATCTTGTACGACTTCATATCACAGCATTCAGCATCACTTAAGGTTCACCGATTTAAAGGTCAACCTGGCAACTACGAATTACTTCCGACCTTTGCCAACATACCGATAAACCGCGACAATGGACGGTGCCGAGCTGCTGACCCTCCCCTGGACGCTCCAGAGCGCCTCTGCCCATCTTCTCACTGGAGACCTGGTCGTGCACGACATTGAACGCTGGTGCCATCGAAAAGTCGAGAAAGGTGGCATCAAGCCAGTCATGGCCGTTGTTTTCTTCAATACAGGCCAGGATGCAGTAGACTATGTAAAGATCAAGGCTCATGTTGCTGCACGGGTAAGTCAACAGTTTCCGTCAGCCTTACAGAACGTAATTGACCCATGGTGGAATAGGCTGGTATAAGCTATTGGGTATATGAGATGCCCCCCGACGCATCTACATCACAGGTGATAAGCCAAGTCCAGAAGCTGAACAAGGACCCTCAAATACACGGAATTCTTGTACAGCGCCCATTGCCTGACCAGGTAAATGAACCAAAGGTCATGGCATCCATTGATCATGTCAAAAACATTGAGGAGTACACCAAAGGCCAGGCCGACAATATTGCTGCTGACGCGTTGGTCCGCTTGCTGGCCAGGTATGGGCTGCTACAACTCGCACTGCAGGCCAAAATCCGGATTGTCGGGTTCGGGAACATCATCACGAAAGAGTTCATTCAGCAGATGAAGCATCAATTCCCCTATGTGAGCGCGTCTAAAGACTTTGATCCATCTTTTGACAGTGAAGATGAAGATGAAGATGAAGATCCTCAGGAGGAAGTTGAGGCACCACGCGCTTCCATAATCATCTCGGAACTGCATCGCGGACCCGGCTTCATCAAAGAATCCATGGTCAAGCCGGAAGTCAACGTCTTGGTTGATCTTGGCTTCTACGTCACAGAAAAAGGTGTCGTCGGGGATGTGAGCCACACTCTCTTTGACAGAAGTGATCTGGCAATTGCACCAACACCCGGAGGAGTCCTTCCCATTCTATTGTGGATTATGATGGAGCGGACAATTAAGGCCAAGCAGGTAATTGCACAGGAAGGGGTGCGAGGGTGCTGTTGTTCAACTATGTGAGACTAATAGCGGTTAACTTATCAGTACCTTTGACATCTTATGTATGCATCCAATAAAGTCACAATTCCGAGAGGCACCAAGAGCCTCATCGCTTCTCGAGGTCTCATTTATGAAAATGTGCTTTGAATCAAGCGTATCCCTACTGATGGTTTAACCGCGCTACAATCACCAATCATAACAAAATGGCAGTCCAGAAAAATTCATTTCTTCTATAAAAATATAGATAGAAGATCAAAGAGGCATGTTATTGCTGTAATTAAGTAACTATATACTACAAAAAAAACTATACCCATACTACTTACAAACTAATGTTAAGGTTCAACGATAACTTTACAGGAGAGCCAGTCAACTTCACCCACTGAATAGCTGGTTCGGAACCCAAGATATCGGCTTGGGATACGCCATCAAGTACCACATTCCCACCAGAAACAGTCACAGGTACTGGAACAGAGCACATGTTGTTGTCTGCAGACAGTACAACATGGGTGATAATCTTTCCATCCTTAGAGAAACCATACGATAGCTTAGCGTTGCAAGCATCCAACGCCTTGCGGTCGAGGAAATACTGAGCGATATCATCGTGCTTGATGGAAGTGATAGGCCAGTTGGTCAAACGCATCAACTCCTGCGTGACAGCCTCAACCCAAGTAGTGACTAAGGACATCTTGGACGTGTAAGTGCCGACAGTCCTCTGAGGCATATCGGCGACTCGCATGTTAGCCTGGTGGAACATGTAAGGATCGGCATTAAGTCCTAGCAGATGGCGGGAGTTCTCGACTCTAGCTTGAGCTATGAGATCGTTGAAGTCACCCTTTCCTCCAGAGGTATCAATCCACTCCTTAGTAGTGCACTCAGCGGTGTCGCAGTTGTAGTAAATCGTGGTGGCAAAGCGGGGAACAATGACCAAACCATTGTAACCGTTGCTCTCAACACTGCTAATGAGGGGCCAGAAGGTGTTCTGCTGGTTCTTGAGGACAGGTCGAGTGTTATCTCCAACAACAAAAGTGATCTTGTTGTCCAACCACGCCTGGATAACATCGGCGTTGTGAAGACCAGTGATAGCGGGAGGAACCAGGCCGTTGGGAGAATAACGAACAGCTTGATCAATACCCATCTGCTTCATCCATGCGCGGTTGAAGTCAATCTCACGACTGGCATCTTGATAGGTGGCGTTGTTCAACTCCAAATGGGTGAATGTGTGTGACAGGTGAGCGAAGTGGTTGAGGTTATCCTTGTTCAAGAACCAAGAAGCAAAGTCATCCAACTTGGCGCATGTCTGAGACCACGGGTAGTGTCCATAAACAAACTCATCAGACCACTTGTTTGAGCCTGTGCCGGCTGGCTTGACAAACTCAAGTGGCGTGTCAGGGGGGGAGTCGAAATCAACAGCAGCATTTGGAGAACAAACACGGTCAGACGATGTCTTGGACACGGCGCTGATGATGTCACCATTTCCATTGTGGGCGAACTCCAGCCAAAAGTCTGATCCCTTAGGAAGACGGGCATTGATGCTATACTGCCAATCAACGTGTGCGTTGAGGTCATCAGTGCGAATCTTGAACTCTTTCTCGCCCGAGGCAGAGTAGTAGAGTTCGGTGGACAGCTGAACATCATCGATCTGGGCGTTGAGGTGGACCTTTCGCTTGCCCAGGAAGACACCACGTGTCATCCAGTGGATGTGGGCGTGTTGGAGGAAGGCAGTGGTCTGGGACCAATCGTGAGCCCAACCAAGGAACCAGACGAGCTGCTCGCGACCGTCGTCAAACTTGTTGATGATAGCAGCGACGGTGTCAGAGGTGTAGCCACCGCCAGGTCCAAACTTTGCAATTTGCTTGGCGATGGTTGCGTTGGTGATGGTGGCAGGGTAATGGTAGATACCCTTGGTTGAAAGGGTAGCGCCTCTACACATCAGGTTAACTTGATTCATAACAAAATTGGGAATAATCTCACTTACGTCTTTAAATTGGCTGAGGGGAAGTCCGAGTCGTCTGTAAGACTGACAAGTTGCGGGTCGACACCGTCTTGATCCGAACAGCAGCCATCGCCGGCCGTAGTAACACCTAAGCCATGTTAATCCCTGTAGTACAACCCAAAAACACCAAAATGCTTACCAAATTGTGGACTGGGGAACTCGTTGATACGAACAAGGCGCGCATGGAAGTGCAGCTGGTATTCGTAGATCTGATCCCACATTTCAGTGGTAATGGCACTAGCCCAGCCAGAATCATACTGATACGATGCAGCATCAATAACAATGATAGCGCCGTACTTGCCCTCGCTGGATGAGCTGTTGAGACTTGGCATGACAAAGCCCTCTTTCGGAACCAGGACCTTCTCAAAGGGAATTCCATAGCTCAGAAGCCCTGACGCTGCTGAGTCGCAAGCATAGTCATCCTTGCCGAGGATGAGAACGGTGCTGTCGACAGTGATGGAGGACAAGTCAGATGCGATGGAGGTCGCTGAAGGAAGAGAGGCTGAAGAACCAACAGAGACAGAAGAATCGGAGGAAGCAGAAGAAGCGGCGGAAATGGAAGAAACGGTAGAAACGATAGTGATGGAAGGAGCAACAGACACCAACGTAGCAGATGTTGTAGATGTGATGAGCCCGACCGCGCTGGCGGCAGTAGTGGGCTTCACAGCTACAGTGGACTGAACGGTTGTAGTAGGTTGAGGAGCTGGTGCGACAGGAGCGGGCTGAACAGGTGCAGGTTTGGTAACAACCGTGGGCCACTTGATTGGGAAAGGAAGACGAATATTGTTGAAAGAAAAAATAAGAGCATCAGTGCCGGTCACGGCAAGCGCCGCGACAATGGGAGTGCTGAGACGCATGATGCTCAAAACTGAATGAATGACTGAAGAAACGATTGTATACAAAGAAAGAACGAACAGGGACAATGAGTGAGGTCCACGATGAAGATGCAAATTTACGGGACGATCTGCAAAGGCCTAATATACCCCGATCAGTAACGTATTACAGCTCCTCTTCGCCGTTAACTCATGCATGTCGGTACGCCGAACGATCTCAGCTGAAATACGGTACAGTGACTAAAAAGTATGGATCGTTAGTTGTGGCTCTCCTTAGCGGTACCTGAAAACCAGAAAAAGGTTTGCAGTGCTAAAATGGCGTTGGTTGGTATTGAACTGCACTAACCAGATCGTGGGATCATTAAACACACGCTAACCAAAGGTCAGTCAGAACTGTGAATAATGGATCATACACTTAGATCGGGACCCCTGCATGCCTGCAAGCTACTAGCGTAGTGGCGCCTCGGGAAATGACATCTTTGTACGGCAAATCATGACTCGCTTCGGGGGATTAACAAAAGTCGAGACTGGCTAAGATGTGGATACACGAGTCACAGCGCCGATGGATTACGGAAGTTTCCGTCCTCTTGCTGCAGTATTTTCTGCACCTCGATGTTTTTCTTATTCCCCTGAAATTGTCCAACCAAAGGCAACGATCTACAGGGATTACTTAGGCCCAGACTTCAGGTACGAGTGCACGGAGACATCAATCGTCTCTCAAAACAAGCGTCTCACTGCCTCCTCGGTGGCCCAAGAGACATTTGTGGATCTGGGTTTAATTTGCTGTGCCTCGGACTAGCTATCACTGTTTCCAAATTTACCAGCTCATACATTGGCCCGCTACTGATCTCTTCGGTCGGTTATATCATCACCACGATCGATCCTCATACGCGCATCATGTCTCCTCCGGTACTATTGTCCTCTCGCCACGCCGATTTATCATTCCCCATGAAATCCAATAACATAACCAAGAAGTTTGCGGCTTGGCCACTTTGGAAGAAGCTGGCGGTCGCTGGCATCGTCCTGATCATCGTCATTCCTCTCAGTGTCGGTCTCGGTGTTGGCCTATCCCGAGGCGGATCCAATGACGACGATGGTGGAAGCAGCGATGATTCAAACGGAGATACCCCGGAAAATACCCCCAACCGCACCTCTTTATGGCAACCTGAAGTAGGTGCATCATGGCAGATCATTCTTCTCAAGCCACTTGAAATCAGCGATGAAGACAAGATCACACCCGACGTTGACATTTTCGACTTGGACCTGTACGACAACGATGCCTCTACTTTTGCTACACTGAAGAAGCTTGGCAAGAAGGTCATTTGTTATTTCAGCGCTGGTTCATATGAGGATTGGCGAGACGATAAAGATGACTTTGACGAGGCCGACTTGGGCAAAGAGCTCGATGGCTGGCCAGGTGAGCGGTGGCTGAATGTGTCCAGCCCCAACGTACACTCCATCATGAAGAAGCGCATCGAAATGGCAGCAAAGAAGGGATGCGACGCTATCGATCCGGATAACGTTGATGGTTTTGTAAGTCATTATATCTCCTTTGGAAAATCGGTCAATGAGTGTTTGCTAATCTCACATGGCAGCAAAATGAGAACGGCCTCAAGCTCACACAAAAGGATACTGTCAACTTTGTCAAATTTCTCTCTCAAACAGCAGCATCGTTCAACATGTCCACAGGACTCAAGAACGCCGGAAGTGTGATTTCCGACGTCATCTCAGATGTGCACTTCAGTGTTAACGAGCAATGCGTGGAGTATTCCGAATGCGACACATTTGCACAGTTTATTGATCATGGTAAACCTGTGTTCCATATTGAATATCCCAAAGGGGCTGGAAAAAAGGTTTCTACCAAGACGGCTAGTGGAATATGCTCAGGCAAAGGGAAGGCGGATGGAAGTAGTGATTTCAGCACAGTCATCAAGAAGATGAATTTGGATAAGTGGGTCGAGTACTGCAACGGTACAACGTACGGGTCATAGGAATAGAAACTGTTGATGGGCTGCCTCCTCACAGTGCCTGTGTTAACGATAGTTGTTTGGGTTAGGGGTTAATGGGAGCTAGCTACTTCAGTACGTACTAAAATATCTACATGAACCAATTAAAATCTTAAGATGTTTCATGGGAACAAAAAAGTTTGGGCAGGTATTCTATAGGGTAGCACGAGGAACAATTACTAAGAATAACCATTTACCAAAAGGCAAGTCTATCGCGAAACTTGAAATTTCTTCATTAATGGAAAACACGTTCCCCTTTTCTGGATCCTCTGTTAGAAGTCTAAAAACTGGTATCTGTCTAGCTGTTGTCGTTCTAGGTAGTAGTCGAGACATGGTCGAGGACCCCGACAAGGTCAAGCCAATTTTGAGGCCACTGAGTATATCCTCCACCGGATTGTTCGGTCAAGTAAAGTCCACCCAAACTCATTTTGATCATTTCCTGAGCCAAACTCTTGGCATCGCCTGAACACGAGTGAACGATCGCCACATCCTTGCCTCGGCCACGGACGGGGGCATTTTGATGCAGGTACCAATGTCGCCACTGATGCTCCGATTGCTCAAACACAACAACCAGATCCACATCCCTGTAGAACCGTTCACCTACAGCTACGCCAGGGTTGTACACCACGATTCCAGACTTTCCGGTGCTTTGGTTCCAGATTGACCTTGTAAAGTGGGACAAGCTGGCCATCAGACTGACATGCTCATCAGCGGAGGGCACTTCATCAAAAAAGATGCCATCAATTTTAAACTGGGAATTCCAGCCCGAGTACACGGAAATATCCTTCTGGACATCGGGAATGAGACGATTGCCGTAGCTGCAATACACATAACCGAGAAGCTGGACGTTGGGGAAAGAACTGAGTCGGGCTAGAGCGTCTTGGTAGTTGGAGTCAGGCAGTGCCTCGGCGCCAGGACCGTTGCAGGGGTTGACGACAACGATGAAAGAAACGCTGGGGCTGCTGCGGGCCGCCTGAAAAAGTGGCTCCCAGGCACCAGGGGCAGGGTAGATGTACAGGGGGAGCACCAGATATGGCCGCCTCAAGATCGGAGCAGGGGTCATCGTGTGATGCGCTGTGGCTGGAGTTGAGTGACGGAAAGTTCGGATTGTGGATGAGAGCCGGGCAAATGAAAGAAGTGCCATGGAGATGGGAAGAGTATGATTGGATGATGGCAAGAAGAAGAAGTTGACAAACGGTGGATTGGGAAATGAAACAGACTAGATGCTCTCCTACTGTATTTGTAATACTTTGTTTAAGTCCATGCGCGATGATGCACTAAATACCATACTGGCTAATGATCTACCAATCGTAATTGTAATTTTGGGAGCCGCAAGTCTAGAACAAACCCGGTTAGTTGTTATTATCGCCGAAGATGGTGGCTTTCCTCTGAAACTCAAGCCACCAGATCCGGCCGCTCGCTCCCCCACGATCGATCGGAACAGGGTTAGTTCGACGAAGATTAGACCGACTGTAGTTAGTCCGCGGCGATCACGGACTGCGTTTCGATCCAAACAAATCGCTCCACTATGATTCAATGATAATTACAGCACAGATCGATTTTGGCCTTGGCAAACGAAAGGGTTTTCACCGAACTAGCCGGTGGTCACCTGTCGGACCGGTCAACTTCTACCTGAAGTCTTTTTTTTCAGAGTCAAGCTAACTCCACATCGCTCACGTTCATGACTCCCCTGTCCTGGAGCACGAGATTATTCAGTTTTCCATTCATTGACTAAAACAAGTTGTCCGATGCTTTGGGTGAAAATTGTCGAGTAAGGGAAGAGTTGAATAAGAAATGTCACGAATAAACTAATGCAACCTGATGAGTAATTTTAGTTGATGTTCTAATTAACCTTTTTGTTTATTATTAAGTTCTATTTTAATCCCCCGTAAACACGGTCCCAATCATAATAATTAGACTTAGCAGGAAAAGTTTGAAAGTAAAGAAAAATACTCCTGAAGCGATGAAAGACAAGACAAACCAGATTCTCCCCATTTTTGTTAATATACAAGTCTGATTAGAGATAGACCAACCACCCGAAAAGACCCTTCGTTACGAAGCCTGAGATTGAGCTTGTGGTTGTTGGACATAGTTCCACAAATCACTCGCACACTGCTCTAAAGTCTCCTTCGCTGTCCAGCCAAGCTCTTTCTGAGCTCGGTCATTAGCCGCAACACAGAACCCCACATCACCGACTCTGCGTGGCGCTAGGTTGACTGCTATCCTTTGTGAAGACGCACCCTCTAGACTGCGCACAGCCTCGGCAACTGTAGTGCCATTTCCCGTGCCAAGGTTGAACGTACGAAACGGTGACTCGACATCTGCGCTTAGAGCTGCAACATGCCCACGGGCCAAGTCCGAAACGTGGATAAAGTCTCGAATTGCTGTACCATCCCTCGTATCCCAGTCCGTGCCAAATATGTCAAGCTCAGGTCGAGACCCTGTAAGCACCTGTGCGATGACTGGAAATAGATTCGTTGGGATGCCCTTTGGATCTTCACCAAGAAGTCCAGATGGGTCGCACCCTATGGGGTTGAAGTATCGCAGAGCAACAATACGCCAGGATGGGTCAGCATGTGCAATGTCTGCTAGGATAGCCTCACAAAAATATTTGGAGCGTCCATAGGGAGATGTTAAGCCAGAGACCGATGGTTCTGCTAACGTTTCGTTATTGGACTCATCCAAATACAATGTATCATGATGGACGACGTCTTCTTCCCTTAAACGCTGGCCCTTTGCAGCCTTGGACCCATAGACAGTAGCCGAGGACGAGAAGACAAACTTGTGGATGTTGTGTCTTCCAAGAAGTTCCACAAAATCCACGAGTCCACAAACGTTATTGCGGTAGTACTGGAACGGCTTCTCGATGGATTCGCTGACAGATTTGAAAGCGGCAAAGTGGATCACGCCCGAGATCTTGGACTGGACTCTGATAGACTCTCCTGAGTTTGGGGAGGAGCTTGGCACAAGCGTTGAGTAGGACTCCAAGAGGAACTTCATAGCTTTACTGCGATAGTCAAGCTTGTGGAAGTGCAGTGTCGGAAGCTTGCGTCCATGTTGGGCACAATGCTTTTGAGCGAGGACGTTGATCTTGCTCAAGACTCCGTGGTAGCTGTTGCTGAGATCGTCCACGATGATGACGTTGTACCCAGCTTTCAGAAGCTCAAGTGAGGTGTGTGAGCCAATGAAGCCGAGGCCTCCAGTGACAAGAATGAAGCTGTCACTGGCTCCCAACGGACAAACATTGTTTCTCAAGGATCCAGTCTCAGAGTCTGAGTCCGGGGTGGTAATAGAAGAGAGGGAAGAGTTGAGTGATAAGGTCGATGAAGACCGTGAACTTGAAAGTCGGGACATGATGAGTATGTGAAAATACGCGAATTGCTGTAGAAGTAATGATAGAATCCCCAGCGAGAAAATGGTGTGGTCTTATACCAACTTTCACATGAAACCATCCATTAAAAAATCCTTTACTCGTTCAACGACTGCTACTTTGTCTACTTCGGCCTACCATACTGTCCTTGCCCACCCGTTTCTAATCACCGTCAAAGAACCGTACAAATGACTTACTACACTAACCGCTGGTTTTGAAAGTCGACATCTGTGCTCAAGTGAACGTCGCGACTCCACCTCACACCGTAACCATCGGCGTCTCCATCTCATTTGGCCCAGTAGCCTTTAGTCGCGACGTGATCCATTGAAGAAAACACCCCACCAGACCGATGTGTCGATTTAAACTGTACATCCTGAGTGTTGGACGTTAAAAAAAGAATTTCAAATTGATAAACTTAACGTTTACCCCTGAGCAGCTGAACGTACGCCTGGTGTTAGCACACCCGTCGGGCCGGTGCCGTACATTCAAGCCACAGCTGATGGATAGGTTTCAGGGACAGCCGGAAAAGTGTGTCAGGGGTAAAAAGGTAAAAGGCGGAGCCTTACCTGATCGGTGGCGTCAAGCCTTCTAGACCCTCTTGGCGTTTCAGCGTAGGGCCGAGGATTCCCGGAAAATTATACTTAGAGTCATGAATGACGTAGGGGATTTAGTCAACCTCCGAACAATCGAGTCACGCTAGCACAGACCGGCTGGCTTAGTGATCGCCCAACTTTGGCGCCATCGTGTTAGCTCGGATATTCGTTCGTATAACCGTGGAAGAATCTGAAATTGCTTCCATTTTGTTAACTTGTTGACCAATCGTCTTTTCTTTTTTTGGAATACCCGTGAAGAGTTCTAACCCCTGTCTCGTTTGTGTCACTTGCTTCGCACGCTGTGATCCATCCACTCCTTTGCTCTGACCACTGCGTTATGGTCCTGGTTCTTTTTTTTTCGTCTCTCATTTTTAGCTATCCTTGACAGCATTCACCACATTGAAGTCAGTTAAGCTTCATACACTCTTTTACCTTAACGCCATTATCTATTTGCTAGCCTAGTCGTAGTAGACAACCTTCATTTTCACTTTTTGGGATACGCTTTGTCAGAACTGCACAAGCCTCACACATTCATTTATTCACCATGGCTTCATTCTTTCAGCCTGGGCTACAGGACCCTGTCCTAGATGAATGCGAAAGCTCATCACCCTACCAGATATACTGCAATAGTATTCTGCCGTCGGGTTTGAGATTTAGGAGCCTGCACCAACTAGTTATTCTAGTTCTTGGGGCTACCTGCATCATAGTTCCTCTTGTTCTGTATTTGATACATCATCTTTATGAGAGACGATTCTTTTATTTACTGTCAAGGCGAGGAGCATCTAATACGTACGTTACCTTTTATCTTTATGGATATGCTTCCATTAACCTATGTCTAGGAGCTCCAAGCCTGTCTCAAACACGAGTACAGGGCATCTTGTACCATCTACTACGGGGGCTCGGTTCGCCAAGCATCATGGCTCCAATGTTCCCCAGCTGACTCCAAGCCTTCTCAAGCGACCAAGAACCTCTTCATTCCGTTCTACAAAATCATTCTGTCTTGTCTCCGACTCTGAAACCTCAACGATTCAAGAGCCAGTGCGAAGCTATGATCTTGTTATCATTCCTGTCACTATGGGTGATGGCCCTGGAGATGTCGCTGCGGACTCTTACTCCATCAACTCTCGTCGCTCAGTCCTGAATGACATACCTGCCAAAATGACACTCGCACACATCCGAATGGAGGAGTTTGGGCATGAAGACTCTCAGCTTACTGAAGCAGCACAATCTTTGGCACTAGTCCAAACGTTGAACGATTGGGCTGGATTTGCTCTGGAGTGCACTTCTACCGGAAGAACTGAGCAGACAAATTACCTGCTCGCCTGCCTTGCAAGTCTCGATGTGCCTGTCATACTTCAATGCCATCATGACTGCGAAGCCATCGACCACGTCGACTTGTCGCTTGCCTCAGGCGTGATCATCGAAAACGCATGTATTCTTCCTAACGGCCAACGGCGTGACTACTTCAAGGCCCGAAGACTCAGGGATACCATGGCTCGGTGCAGCGCGCAGCGGGACAAACGACCGGATTTCTTTGTTGGTTTTCTGGATCGTTGGGCAACGCGACCCAAGCCATCTATTGTCCGACGTGCTGCTAAGGTGGCGCAGCACTTCGATGCGGTCATGGAGCATGGGTCTTCTACAGATGCCAAAGCATATCCTCTAGAGAGCGCGACCAAAGCTCTCAGTGGTTTCGAGTATTTACGACGAGCAGAAATGGTTGAGGTAAGTTGTTGCTTACCTACGTCAAAATGAGCCTTTCTAACATGACACAGGTGCAGAAGTATTGGACATCTGGAGAGCGCAAGATCGATGTTTCGAACGCCTCCGATAAGTCCAACGTGTTAAGGCTCCCTTTGGACATCCTCGGCTCGATCATTCCAGAAGCCCCAAAGCTTCTGGCACATTTTGATGAGTCATTGAATGGAACGACTATGTGGGATGGATGTCCAGCTCTTGATGGCCTGCCGAAATCATCACATAGGACGCCACGGAGAACTGATGTTTGGGATCACGGTAATGGTAACATACCGCTTTCACCCCTTGGCTGCTATCCCCTTACCTGTGAGCCAATCGCGAAGCACTTTGATGCCGTGGTACGAACCCAGGCTCATCTTCAAAACCTTGACATGCTGCAGGAGCTTGAGGGTGTCGACAAGCAGCGACTGTTGAAGTCGCTTCAAAGCCTAATTGATCACGAGGACCAGCCTGCTTCTTTGAGAACCATGGTTCAAGAACTTATCGGCGGACTGCTCACTCGGCGAATTCAAGTATTCAAGGGCCTCAAAACTGGCTTCCAGATCCCTCGTGCTGATGTTAGCTTTTGGGGTGTGTCAAAGGGTAAGCAAGACGCACAGGGTTATGCGACAGACATATACATCTCTCTGTCATCGCCTTGTGATACTGCTGTGGTTTTGCATACCTGGCTCGCGCACAAGGGAGTCCCACGCGAAACGAGGTTCGAAGAAGAATTACGCCTCGAGCGATACAGTTCTGGTCAGGCTGGATCCCATGTCCCTACGACTATCCGAGAATCCATCCAGGGAGCGACATACGCTGAGCTTCTGTCCCTCACCCAGAAAATTGGAACTCCCCATCCCGATGATACTATACTCGGCGCAACTCAGTCATTGTGTCGTGCCATGCTCATCGACGACACTACGCGTGCGGCTTGGAGGAGAAGCTCCGCGTTAGCTGCCCTGGACGACTCGTTGAGTATGGAGCAGCTACTGGAACAGCGATGTCTGTATCTAGTGAAACAAGGCGCCAAGAGACTTCCTAGTCTCGACAACCTTTGCCATCTATACACACTGACACAGGGTCTTACAGATGAAGCATTTCTCTCTGGCGACAAACGTGTGCTGAGACAGCTGACGCAAATTCTTCAATCGTATCTCAAACCTCCGCAAGGAAATTCCACCATGGACGTCAACGCCGATCTATTCTCACTCATTGCCTTCACTGTCTTACGCAGGGCGGCGTTTGAGGACGTGTACATGGAGACCACAGATCGATGCCCCCTCTTCCTCTCCCAGCCAGACCAAGCAGCTGTCTTCTCCGAACTCTGGATTCTAGGGTCCCAGTGTGAGATCTACTTCGACCTCTTCCCTCGCGATATCGGAAACGTCATCTACAACCGCTACCGTCTATTCCTTGCCGCCGATCCGCCATCTGCAGACTACAGAAGAGGCAATGAAATCATGACCATGTACCCAACCTCGGACGAGGCACCACCGGAAGGCAAGGACACCTCTGATCCCGTCAAGCTTACAACCCACGAGAGGATGCAGCTGTGGAAGAAGCGATTTGCTGATGCCAGCGCTATGTCGATATTCTGTCTCCCTGCAATTGTTGATGTGACTATGCTTACGTTCATTGGTCGAGGATGCTTCATGACAGCCTTTATGGATCCAGACCATCTCGAGGTGGCTGGGTATGCTCTTCTCGCGTCGATGCTGCTGACAGCTGGTGTCACGGGTTGGGTTGGTAGCGTGGGTCACTTTTACATGGCACACTATGCGTACGACAATATGATCTATTTTCACGTGCAGAGACTATCTGGAGGATTTGTCTTGACATTGGCCATAGCCTTGGGCGGACTTATTGGGTTCTCTATACAGAGGTCTGTCAGCGCAGGCTTTGTATTTGTCGCTTACGTCGTCTGTATCGGCACCTACTTCAATATCCTGGGCGTCATGAGTACGATGCATCTACACGAAGCACCCTTGGCATCTGGACGGAAGGTGATTCTGCAGACCCTGCCTATCCTTCTGGTCTCTCCGATCATATCGACATTCGTCAACGGCCATGACTTGGAGATTTATCTAATTGTCATGTACGTCTTCCTGGTGATTATTCTGCTGCGTTATAGACGCCTTTGTCAGCAATGGTCGGGCTGGATGGAGAATATTCCCAAGTTTACGGACAAAGACGTCTTGGAATGGTTCTCGATGAGAATGGTCAACGAGTCAGGTCAAAATTCTGAAAAGGAAACAGACAGCGATATGGCGCGGACAGCATTGACCGCAGCAGTCACCGCGTACACCAGACGAACCAATGAAGCAAAGACGTCAGGGTTTATGTCTGACGCTTTGGTCCGTCGCGTGTCAGAGGGAATGCCCTACATAGACTGGCTTCTCAAGAAGACCTCTAACGGCAAAGCACCTCCACCGAAGTTCACAACTGCATGGTTCACCCAGCTGACCGAAGCCATCAGCCAACAACAGCAGCTGAGACGTGGCCTCAAGGAGCACAGTTCATTCGTCCTGTTCCGCCACGCACGGCACGACATAGGCCAGAACCTTGGCCTCTTCCTCATTGCCCTGATGGATCGCTGGATCATGATGGTCATGAGCGCTCGGCAGCCGTACCCCAGCATATATACCGACAGTCGCAGCAGATACGGTATTTGGCTCGCCATTGTGTACTTCTGCCTCTCTGCCATGATCTTAGACGCGACGCTACAGAAGTACTGGAGCCACCGTTATGAAGTATCTGACGAGAAGATGTCGGGGCTCGAAGACGCTGAGCGGATTGAAAGGCAGGCCGAACGTCGACGTCGAGAGTGTATTATCCAAGCAATCACGGATGTATTTTCAAAGCTGACTATCGTATTTGGATGCACGACTATTCTGCTCTGGCTTTTTGTGGCAAGCACCGAGACCATGGTTATCTACTTCATGTATGTGTTTGGCTACTCGAGCGCTATCGTGTTCCAGTTCAACCGCTGTTTTACGACAAACATTGGTGCGCATGTCACTGTCATGATGGCTTCTGCCGCGGCAGGACTTACAGTTGGTTGTTTGTTACACGCTATCCCAGCCACTGCAGGATTTCTGTATACAGACGTCTTGTCACAGAATTTGGCCGCTGTCCTGGCTGCACTGGGAACTTCTTATTTCGCATGGCGAGACGAGACCAAAACTGATGTCATAGCGCCCTCGAATGCTGGGAATGAGGAACGGGACATCATTATACGAAGCAAACTTAACTCTGAAGGCACTGACGAAATGAGAGTGGCCGCGGATGTTGTCTCTGACTTGGTCGTCAATTACACTATCCAACATGACAATGGCTCAGGCGTGTCCGACCAGATGGAGCAGCTTTTGCAGCTCACCTCGCAAGATCCCAGCCATCACGCCCGCTCTGTCGAGTGGTCGGATAGTCTTATTCGAAGGGCGATGCATATGTGGCAGACACAGCAAGCTGTCATCACAATGTCTACTAGCGAGTCCTTCTATGACAATGGCCTTGGCAAAATATCTTCTTTCAGTTACACCAGATCTGGTGTTCTCCACGTCGTCATTGGTCACCTTGGTGGGACAGACACCATGCTTCCTGCCTGGCAGGCAACTGTTTCTGCCATAGCTTGCGAAGCATTGCTGCACCACGTGGCCCGGTCCGAGATGAACTTATCCCACTTGCAAGCTGTGCAGTCTGAACATTTTGTCCATGGCACTGACTCACTGTGCAAACGTTACCAGATGGAGCTCGCGTCTCAAGACAATGACAGCTCGCGACGCCTTCTATTACAAACGGAAGTGAGAATGATGGAGCTTCTTTGCCTAGACGTTGATATCAATTCAAGGTGGAGCGAACTTCCCCAATTTGTTCGGGAGATGATACTTGATCGTGTTTGTGGGAGTGAGCACTCCGTATCGGTTGCAGGCAGTCGATGGATCACTGATCAAGGGATTGACATTCGGAACATCGACTTTCACTTGGGGCTCGCGCTTGACATACATCAGCGGTGTGAGAACATTATTCGAAGACCAGCCGGAGCTCCAGCAACGCTTGGGAAGAGTCCTTCCTTTGCTGAGCTTAGGGTTATCACTCCAAGATCTCCCCAGAAGCAGCACCCCGTACGCGCTGCCATCAAGTGGCTAAGCCTGACTACATCGTTAATTATCAAGTGGATTGCCATCCTCTCTGGAGGTGGGTCTAACGTTGAGAGGGAGTTATTATACCTCCTAGGTGACTCTCCTCTCAACGGCCTGTTACTTTGGCTCGTACTGCTCTTATGGAAGGCCTGTCGTTTCATGACGAACGTTTGGATCTACTGGTTCATCATTTACAATAAACCTGCTCTCGTCAACATCGCTCGTCTTGCTAAGAAGGGAGAGCGTCGGAAGATCAAATTGAATAGAGGAGCTGTTGTCGTCAATCAACCACGAGAAACTCTGACTGGATTTGCATCTCACGGAGACGAAAGCTACATGACTCTCACCTTCCACAAAGGTCTACTCAAGGAACGACCACAGGGACAATCTCCTGCCTTCTTTGCAACCTATGATCAACATAGTCGCCTTCAGACTAGAGTCGAACAGGGACACTCGCGAACTGCAACGTACACTTATGCGGAGCACACAATGTCTCGCCAGCCTGTCGTCGTTGAGGCTACGAAGGATGGTGTTCTCACCTTTGGATACTATGACGAGGATGGAAGGATAAGCAGAGGAACGATCTCAAGCAAGTCTGAGAACATTGGCTTCCAGTACCACTACCGTCTTAGGCCTAAAGGTAGCGCCGATCTACTACGGGCCGACTACACTCCGACGGGCTCTTCGAGTGGAAACTTCCTGTCCGTATTCTGGGGCAAGCCGGTTGATCCAGAACGCTACGACTGGGTTCCGTCTAAGTTTGTCCACCGGATTGTCCAGCGTCTTGATGGCAAGATATACATCACTGAGTACGACTACCAGCATCGTCGCGACCCTGTAGTTGTTTCATATATGCAGGGTGATGACGGTAGTAAGACTGCGATTGCCAAGCGGCCGCAACTTTTCGAAGCAGAAGAACAACTTCTAGTTCGCCCTGAGAATCTATCTTTTGACTCAGAAGATCTTCTATATCACTACAGCATCACACAGGTGAAGCAGCTGCGCCGCAAGGCAAGCGATGCGCCAACGTGGTCAACTTACCTGAACCCCATTTTCTGGCTGGCACAGTGGAACAGACGCGTTTATAAGCGCGTACCAACTTGGCGTGTGCGCACAGAACTGTGGAATTATTGGAAGACTAACAACAGTCTTGAAGCCTCCACGGCTTGTTGGGTCGACGAGGTCATCCTCAGAGAGGAACCGTCGCTCCGAAAGTATTGGCAAGCTCGAGACTCGGGTCGACTCGAAAAAGCCCGCCAGGCACTCGATGACAACATCGACCAGATCGTGTCGGCAATTGATATGCAGACTGACGTGGCAGAGGTTACCTTGCTAGCTATCAAGACGGCAGATCTCTACGCCATGGGTCTTGGAAACGATGCAAACCCAATCACCACACAGCCACAGAACTGCTATAACGATACCGAAAGTCGCATCTCGGTCATTTTCAACGATATCGGCTGTTGGCCTATCTCACCCGGTGGTGTGTCGAATTGCCGACGCGACTTGGTCAACGGCCACAGCACGATTAGGAACCATGTGCTTGCCGAGTGCGCAAACGACTTCGGCATACCACGTTTCCAGGTGGAGAAGAACGTGCAGTCTATGAAGTTGCTTCCTCTCTGGGGCCTCGATGGTAACACCGCCAACCACGGCATCATTGATAACCTTCTTGAGTCACACGTTGATGACAAGATTGCTGCAACGGATCTTCAGGACGACGTGGTGGGCACGTTTGTGCCCCTTCTCACCGAGTTTGTCAAAGGCGCAAGGACAAAGCGATACTCGCGAGCTGACCTCGTCAAGTATAGCAATGTCATATTATCCATGGGCAAGTTCTTCGAGACCAAGGACTATAGCGCTACATGGAAATCCAGCCAATTTCAACGGGCTTGGATGAGGGCATGGTTGATTCCTTACAATGATCCCAACATTGCCAGCGTTTCAGAGTGTTTCGAGATGGAACGGCCAAGTATGTCAGATTTTAGAGATGCGCTGGGTATTTACATGGCATATCTGTTCATCTACACTGTCCAAGTTCCCGAAGACTGTCCTCAAGTCTTCCAGAGCACTCATCATGGCATAAGTAGTTTGTACGGCATGATTTTGCAGTGCAAGCAGGATGTCACTTTCGGTATCTGGGATCATGCTATCTACTGGCGCGAGACGTGTCTGAATATCAGTCCGGCGCAGTGCGAACTACCACTATCGGTACAGTCTATGTTACTTGCTGGTATTAGCATGGCATCTCGTCTCGCCTATTTCCACGCGGATGTCATCATGCCTTGCGCATCTGTGTTCAACCCGTAAGTTATCGAATCGCGTAGATGAAATGTCTACTAACACGTCTATAGTATGTGGGAAATCGAAATGGGCACAGATGGTGGCGCGATCGGTAGCAGAAACATGTTCAAACGGAAGGTTGATCCCATCGTGAATGGCATCAGTAACATGGATCGTTTCACACCGGCTGAAAAGGTCCGCACCGACAAGCCTACCGTGGTGATGCTGTCCAACGTGCAGTTCATCAAAGGCGTCAAGATCGCCATTCAAGCCGCTGATGTAATCATCAACCAACTTGGCTTCAAGGATTACCAGCTGGTTGTCTACGGTGCCAAGGACAGGCAGCCTAGCTACTGCATCGAGATGGAGAAGCTCATCGTTGAGTCTGGCCTGTCCGGTAAGGTTGTGTTGGCGGGTTTTGGTGATCCGAAAGTTGTGCTCCAAGATGCATGGCTGTTCATGAACTCGTCCATGTCTGAGGGCCTCCCACTTGCCATTGGAGAGGCAGCCTTAGCTGGAGTTCCGATTGTCGCGACGGAAGTGGGAGCAACAGCGTTGGTTCTTACAGATCCCAAGAATCCTGACCAACAATATGGAGAGGTCGTGCCACCAAATGATCCGATGGCACTTGCACGCGCTCAGCTGAGCATGCTTAGTATGGTTGGACCATGGTCAAAGTTTACCGGAGATAACCATGAAAAGTCTCCTGTGCTACCCGACGAGATATTACCAGAACATGTGGAATGGTTGACGCGTCGGTTTTACGAGAAGGCGGATGATAGGCGGAAATTGGGGCTGCTTTCGCGCGAGGTGGTGTTGCAGAGTTTCCATGGGAGTCGGTATCTCAGGGAGCATGAGCAGATGTATTGGATTCAATGGTATATGTCTAAGATGAGGAAGGAGGCCGACTTAGATGACGCATGCTTTAAGTTTGGGACACCGAGACCCTTACGCTATGCCGATGATAGCACAGGTTAGGATACGGGAAAGTACAAATATTAATAGTAATAAGAATGAAGATCTTAGTTTTCATTGGCATTAGGTTCATATGTGTGTCTGTTCAATGTGCTGATTTGAACTGTACAGCTTGAAAACTGACCTTTAAAAAAGCTCGACTCGATGAAGACCTTAGTTATTATTTAACTTTATAATCTTGGGATAAGGTGGTATACTGTTAAATGATATGAATAGAAGGTAGTGGTTACTAAGGCTGGGTCTTCGGCAGCGTCGGTACCCGCGTGAAGTCCACAATCGTCTGAGCGGCTGGATTCACTAAGAAAGCAGCGTAAGGAAGAGATCTCAGACAGTGTCTTTAATACTGTCGCTCAAGGATACGTCTATATACAAATGCATTCAACTCCGTCGTCGGCGGTGAGCTAACAAACACATGGCAGAAACACCTATAAACAATCCGAAGATCGTCAGACCATATTCTCTACACATATGGTCTGCAACCCAATTCAAAGCATGCCCATCCCAACCATGCCATGACCTTCCTGCCTTATGTGATACCACTGATCGGGTATAGTTGTCATCCATTACAGCTAGTAACCTTGTCTGTTCAGTGGCCGACGACGTATGGTGGAAATGGCGCGCAGCAGCGGTGATCATCAAAGGTCCGGTAGACCAGAAAGTCCGAAGATATGGCAAAATGATGATCTTCGACCTCGCTCCGCCGCGACGCACAGCTTCTTGGAGTGCCTCTTCTAGGAATGCCGATCCCTTCTCAGCCATGAAGAAATGGTTGCTTAACCCGTCATTCTCTCCCATTGGAGAGAATACCGCCGCCATACCGAGACTCTGCAGGCACGTAATCCCATTCCTTAAAGCACCATTTTTCACAACTGGAAAAACATCGAGATCGGCGTATATCCCTCCTTCGGCATGTATTATGACAAGTCTTGCTATATCTGCTCGCTGAACGTCGTGGGAGTAGCCGTCGTAGGTATCAAGTAGCCAGGGGTAACCGTCCTGGATAAGAACGCGAATATCTTCGTCGGTCCAGAGTTTGATTGTGTAATTGAGAGGTTCAAAGAAGAACTTCCATGACTTTTGTGAGGCTTCGATGGGGTATGTGTTCAAGTCGGAGGTTTTCCATGTCTGGTGGACGAGATTCGGGATATTTGGACTTGGTTGTGTTGAAAGTCTGCGAGTATCTTCTCGATCTGGTAGGTGGCATGTTGAGATGGTATGTATCGGTCGTTGGAAATAGTTATGGAAGGAAGGATCGACAATGAAACTGAGTTGGTGAAGTATTGAGAATGAAACAAGAGCCAGTATCAGCAGAATAACTGCTCTCAGAACGTTTCGTCGATACGGGTTCGCCATTGTAGAGTACAACGCCAAGAAACAGAAACAAGTAAAGAAGAGGAAGAGGATAACGGAGCTGAGATAGTAGTGATTGCTTGCAATGCTAGATAAGCTGTTCTTTCTGGTAAAAAGATCTGCCAAACTAAAGGTTATAAAGGAATGTGTAATATTTGAGATCTTGGCAGATGAAAACAACATTATTAAGGACTAGTTGTTTAAATAACTCGTCTGAGGACAATTAAGGCAACAGCCTCACTACACAACAGGATCTGCATGATCGAGAGTGAATTTCCGACTACGACAGTGAAGTGAGCTCAGGGGGAGGCTGAGGCGAAGTGTCAAAGTATATTGGATGGGGCTAGAGTCCACCATACAACCCGCCGGTTTGGTTCAGGCTGGGCCATTCTCTTCGTTCCAAGACGAGGGCATTGAAGCAAGTGCCGCTACACTTGATGCTTCAAATGTTGAGTAACTTGATAAAATCACAGCTAGTGGCCACCGCTCGTCGGAGTACACGACCTGATAAGTGTGAGTTGATGCGACACTGCGTGAGCGTATATACCCACGGCCCTTCAGATTCAGGCCCATCGCCACGTCCGCCTTAGATACCCTCGGTAAAACTGACTCTGTGAGAACAACATGTGAACGACATGGTCTCACCATAACAAAGTCATCACCAACTAATATCCACAACAAACCCACCACACATCCATTAACGTAGACCCGCTGGCTTATTTGGAGACGTCAACAATTGCGTTGCAATCCTTCCTCAGAGCTACAAGGAGTGGTATTAGCATCAGGCCCACTATGTTCGTATGATCCGTTACACAGCCTCCGCAGCAATCATTCAACTCTCACACCGTTATCTGCGACGCCTAAGAAAGCTTTTCTCCTGAGAGGAAATGTTTCGGGTTCTACTCAACCCCTAATAGTCTCGGTGTATGTTATGTGTGTCTCTGGCTCTGCTGCACCTTTAAAGTTCCGTGTGGAGGACGCATCTGACTTGGAGGTCTTCTGAACCGGTGCAGAAAGGACGCTTTAGTGGCCATATCTAATCTGTCTGTCTGAAGTATGGTCTGTCAATCGTGTCACCTGGAAAAGAGAGGCAATTGTGAATAAGAGGGACTTGTGAATGAACAGTAGAAAGAACGGTATTAAGGTTTCAGTAGACAGGCCCGTCAACAGGACTAAAAGCCTTATACCGGAATAAAAGGTCCGCAGCGAGATGTTGCGCAGTCCCCGCAGTCTCTCTGTCTGAAGTATACTACGTTCAAGTCTCATTTCTGTGTAGATGTTTTACCGTCAGATTCGCCGTGAGGATCTTGTTTTAAACGCTGTCTATGCCGTTATTTAGCCAGACTTGGAAAGAGTTTAACATATAGTGATTGCGCTTACATGAGTTATATGATTCAAGCTGTTTATTTTTTACCTGATGTCCCATCTCATATTTTCAACAAGATTTGTATTATCTTGATCCCAAATGAGATTTCTGACGACATTCAGGGTTTAACGACCAGCCAGTGTCGTCTAGCTAAGTCTTTTGAAGGTCACGCCTCTTAACGCGACGCCTCTCAACGCGTACAGGTTAAATCAACACAACGAATAATAACACTGCTATGAACCTAATGCTAATGAAGGTTTAAGTCCACAGGTTATACACAGTCATACATAACTGTAATACGTACAATAAAAGCTTTTCCTCCTCCAAAGAGGTTAGCAGTCAAATCCTCCACCACTATGAACAAAGCACTCAACAAATATGACATCCCTAAGAACGACAGTCGCCCCTGGGCACGACGGTGTCCAGGAGGCAGCCAGTGTCGTGATGACCCACAGCCCCCAATAGCCTATCGAGAAATTAAAGGTGCTGTGATACGAAGTGATCGCACACAAATTGTGATTAGGGGTATATACACATACCCCTTTCGCTGTAGGTTGCCCTCAGCAGGGTTTTTTATCGTGGCGAAGCAATCCTGAAACAAGACCGTTCTGGGTCATTCGGGAGCCACGTTATTGGACTACAACTCCATGACAGACAAACACAGCATTCAAACACTCCAGGCGCCTGAGAATGTCCATGGACATAGGACTACGGCGTGCCGAACGCGGCCGTGATGTCGATAATCTCAAAGAGAATCTCTTGCGCCGATTGGGACGCGTCGCTAGCCTTGACTATAATATATAGAACGGAATGATGTAACTCTGACCCGCTGACTGGTGCCGAGACGGATCGAGGGTCCGCGTTGAAGTGGATATACGCAAAGACGGTAACAGAATATAGAATCGGTAGATGAGCATCTGCACCCATATCCAGCATCGTTGGGAAACCCATCGGAAAACTCTCCCTCCATCAGAGCGACCGTGGTCATGCGTCAATTCTTTCTACCCACTATAAATGCTCATCGATGCATGCCCGAGCTGAGCGAATACGACATTACATGGGCCAATCAGGACACAACCTATACGCGGCTTCATTTAGAAACTCAAATCCTCTCCATCACCTTACTCCCCACGTCATCCCTCTTGGCTGTTTACCTTTTCAAGTATTCCGACGGTATTTTTTCGACGTCAAGTATTTGTTATTCAGTTTACTTTCGCTCTCATCATGGCAAATCAGCTTCGTATTCGACTTAGCCAAGGGTCGCGTTAGCGGCCGTGACCCGGCTGAGCATCTTCGACGGTCGCAGCGTTTCAGGGCAGTTTTGGATGGCTGGGAGCAAAGTGAAGAACCCTCCAGTAGCGGGTGAGTAATGGAACTACTCCCAAGGAAATCTCCTGTTTGTCTTCTATCCATCTTACGAGGTGAGCGCTAGGTTGAACCCAGATAACAAATCCGGCTGTTGAATCCGACCACACTTACAAAAAGAAGGTAGACTGACTGATGATAATAACGACGCACAGGTAATTCGACAAGCTGTTCTTGAAAGTGGCGGACGATAACGAATCTATGCCTCTGTCTGCTCCTTCCGGATCGAACAAGACATAAAGCGATTTTGCGACCGAGATAACACGACACATGCCTCAAGGGCGACGACACTGCCATATAAGCTATAGCATCAAAGAATGCCATATAGCCATCCATGCTTTGTGAAGCCATACGTCACACAAGTGAGGGAAATGTAACAGCCAGCGAGTAGATCGACGTTATTGCAAACTAGATACTAGGGGCTAGCATAGACCGAGTTCCTAGATACCGTTACAGACAGCTGATATTACAGCGCGTTAGCTAACTTAATAAGGTCTAACGTTGCAAGCGGCCAGTTGTGGTATTGACTGGACTACTAAACTGTCTAAAATGGAAAGTTAATGGGGCAGAGCTGCTTATGATGATGGCAGTAGGCGGGGAACCCGCTACTAACTGGAGTAGGAAGAGAAAGATCGATGTAGGTTGTGAGGTACTCTTGAGGAAAGTGCCTAATATGATCTGGGAAGGGTTCAGTAAACTAGAAAGGAATTACAATAAAATAGATCCGATAGCAGTCCGATATATAAACCGGGCCTTCAGCTGTTTAATTAACTGCGCAGGTAATCCGCTGTGTGATATGATGCTTCTACTGGCTCTAATATTCGGTGCTTGTACAGTCAAAGGCTGTACAAACATGACGTGGGCAGCCTTTAAAACCAACCACATATTGATCAACTCTACTCCATAATGCCTCGAGCTCAACATCGTGCTATTTCCTGATTGCTGAAACGCTTGCTATCGAGAGTGCCCTGCAGAGTCTCGTCTGAAATAAGCAAGGTAGTAAACAATTGACCTTGGCCGGAGGTACGAAGGCCATTAGAATGAAACCCCCTGGTAGGCCAATGATGATCCGTGCTCAGTCCAGGATCATTTCGCCGATCACTGCTGGATCCAGTCCAGACCTCTTTGTAAAGTGGGTAAAATGAGATCTGCAAAGCGGCCTCCGATTGGAAGGCTAGCGAGGAGATCAAGAAGAGAGGAAGCATTACGAAGGCCAGTCGAGCTAGTCACACAGGAAAGGACTCCTGTGGGCGCAAGAGATTATGATTTTCCGTATACCAGTTAGTAAGTAGTTACCCGGCAGGCCTAGCTTGGCCCTGAACCGACACTCACTTGTAAACCGTTGAGGGCGTGCGTATTTGTAGAGCAAAGACGACAGTATTCATCTTACACATTCTAGAATTAATGTGTATATAGGTTAGGTCAATTATAGCAAAGCTTAAGTATCCGACAGTGGGAAATTATACCCTTCGGGCTTCCGCCGGGTAGTAAATCATCATTTCTACGAGGTAGAATGCTAAGATCTGCAACCATCCTGGGATGCTTGGGTCTAGAGTCCAATAGTATGTGTTGTCGCATGAATCCTTCCAGGGGTGTTGAGGGTCTGAGTGGGACAGCCGGGGATGCCTACAGAGACTATTATCTCAACCGCACTCAAACAAGCATTTCTTTTGCTTTTTAGAGTTAAAAATAATCCGCGTGCTGACCTGCTTACTGCTCGTGATGCACCGCCCCCTGTGAACTCCAAACGGACAGAGCGGTAAACAGCTGGACATTCTCTAGTTGCTTCTGGCTAATTGCGAGTCTCGATCCCTCTGGACCACTTCGGGATTACGATCCATAGATCTCTACACTTTCAAAAGTGGGTTTAGTGCAAGGGTGCCATTTCTACATAAGCTCGCCATCTGCTTGTGTGCCAAATATCGGTCAGTGGCAATACCAGCTCATCTCATCATCTTGTCAACATGGTTGCGATCAAGACCCTCATTCTTCTTGCTCTTGGCACGGAAGCTCTCGCTGCCTTTAGTACTGACGTCGTCTGTCAGAGCAAGCTTGGAAGCGTCAGCGTCCCGGCTAGCAAGATTCCTCGGGCAACTACTACGGTGAAGAATAACATAACTATTCTCAAGAAGGTCATTCGCAAAGTCAACGTTGTCGTTATCCCTCGACCTCGAACGACAACTGAAACCGAAACTATTGAGGAGTCGACAACTGTTCTCGCTGCTCCCGATGTAGAGACAGCTACTGAGACAGTGACTGGTGAGTGACGAACCCTCGGATACCTGCTGGTTTTCGATGCTGATGGTGCTTATAGATGAGCAAACCGATTACGAAACACGAGTCCATACTTCCACAACCACTTCAACCTCGTATACCACAACCACCAAGTTTACTTCCGTAACAGTCTTAGCACCGGCAGGTTTCACTGGCCTCAAAGAGGCAGGCGATTATAGGGCTAAGGTCAAGGCCAGAGCAGTTCCTGCTCCTGTAGCCCAGCCAGCGGTACTTCCAGCTGGTCTACGATCTGGCTCCCAATATGTCCAACGAGTCGACTGTGTCAAAAGGGTTCCCAACAAGGTTACCAAGGTTACTACAGCTACTGTCAAGGGACCTCGAATCACTCTGAAACCGAAGACGGAAACCAAGGCTGTCAAAACTACTACCACGATTACCGAGACGAAATATCCCGCCAAGGTAACACAGACCGATTCCGAGACTGTCTCCCCTACCATTACGGAAACGGTTGACCGTACTGAGACGGCTACTATCACTGAGACTGGTAAGTATCATCATATCCTTGCAGTCATGTACATATACTGACATCTTTCAGTCGCTGTCGAGTCTGTCGTGCCCACTGGTGAACCATATTTTGCAGCCTGTGGTACGGGAAACATCTTGGACTATGCCACTGGCGGCATTAGGGTTCAAGACGTTGTCCGCACCGTGCCTAATCAAGGATCACTCATCACTGGCGCTCCGAATAGCTATGCATGCTGCGCCGAATGCATGAAGGTGCCGAAATGTGCCATGAGTCTGTTTATTGCACAAGGAGCAGGCGGGAGCTGCTGGCACTACAATATTGTGGACGCAAGCCAGTGCGCTAATGGTCAACTACCCTGGGGAATCTACTACACGAGATCGACTGTTACGACTCCATGGACCTTTAGTAACGGCCCTTGTGGAAAGCTGACAAATGGAGGCAATAGATAAAAGTAGTTATGGGTTTCTGTTGCAATGGACCTCCAACTTACTTATTAAATGTTCGCATTCTTAGATCTCTACTTAATTTATACCTCTCTTTAAAATCTTCCCAAATGGTGTTGTAAAAGTCTAAAGGTTAAAGGTACATCGGCCTCAATGCGGCGCTCGGTCACATCTTTTGGCATGCCCCTACTGGAAGCTTGACCCTGAGAAATACTGAGAGTGTTTCCTGACGAAGAATGACACCATTGGCCACTTGAAACAACACCTGGCTTGATGACATACCCCAAAGTATTACTGTCAAACATGCTATGCTACGTTTGAGGATTACGGCTTATTTGATACCCATGTACCTGGGAGAGGCTGCACGAGACGTCCGTCAGCGAAACTGGAAGGCATTTCGCAGCAACAAAAAAACAGTTTGTCTCGTCGGAGCAAAGGGTCTGTTGAAAGCCACTGGTATACGGTATGGTCCCTGCTTTTCCCAGATTTCGAACGGCCCACGACTATCTACATCTACTCTACGCACTCCGAGGACTTCCGCCGAATGCAAGAATACGCTCGTCGGGAGGGATTGGTTGTCCTCTTGGATGAGCTTCAGTCCAGCGGGCTTGTAGTTAGGCCTGGGACATCTGACTAAGACTTGCGATCTACTCTGCAAAGAGCGATAAACTCCATGTTTACAAACTACTCACACCGACGTCTACAAGACGCTGCTGCTGCTACTTCAAGCAGATCTTGTCAAGCAAGCGGCCTACGATCACGGTTGCAAGGCACAGAAAATGAATCCAATATGGGCAGCGGAATAGCAGTTGAGAATGTTTCCTCTGCCACTGCCGCTGAATTGGAGATCCCGGTCGATCTTACTGTGGTCTCAGATAACGCTGGTCTCTATGAAGCAACAGCTGGAACACAACCACAGCCCTTAGCAGTATCTCCAAGGTCACGTCATGAACTAAATCAAGATCAAACTCAAACGCACCAAGAACAGATATTTACAGCTCCTAATCTCTTCAGTACATTGCCTTTTAATGAGAGTTCATATGAACATATTGAAGGAGCTGACTTTGGAATGTGTGAGGATTTAGAGAATTTAGATTGGGACGAGTTATTACTCAGTGTAACGGAGACCTTAAGTTAAACTCGGTATGTTAATATAATTGTTACCATGTATATCAAAACTAGATATGACAAATTATTTAGTTCACTTAACCCTATCATAGTTTTAAACCCCTCTGCTAATAGGATTCAGGCTTATAACCTTAGAATGGGGAGGTATACTTAAGCCTAAGTTACTTTAAACTACCTTGAATAATCTTGAACACCTGCCTTTCACATATTTCAGAATTAGGAATAGAAGAGTCAAGCCGCTTGGTATTTGAAATGTGACGGATCGAGATGTTCACCACCGTCAAGTGCCTGAATCGCTATATAGTCTTGCCAACCACTACATATCCTGCTCTAGGACTACGCCAGGGCTAGAGACCAGTCCTTCCCAAACAACCCTTCAGTACTGACGCCAGCCCTTGAGTATTGGCGTAGATATTCCACCAAAGACCTTCCATTAGGAAAATCTACAGTTTATGAATATTAGTTTCAGATACTCTCCTTATGTTGAAAATTGACTTGCCTGTGTAGCAATAGCCTGCTCTAACACTTAGTGCGGCCAACATATTGGGGTTCGGAGATGCATGCATGCTTTCCTCCATAAGGCCATTTCTTGTTGTTTCGAGGGTAATATTGCGGGCAATTGCATTGAGCATATACACCCTTATAGTTGCATTTGATAGCACAGCGATGCTGCTTGCCATCCTTCTCAACAAAGTCGCATGAACCGTGCTGGCCAATAGCGCACCGGAACGCATCGGCTCCCAAGAGGATGGCGCTAACAATGAAGAGCTTGGAGACGTGCATATTGGAAGATTGAGTAAGTGTTGAGTTTATGACTTGAGTGGTGATGTTGTAGAGAATGAGGATAGTTCTGTATGAATTTGAGGAACTACGACGGTATTTATATCTTTCAGGTAAGTATTCTTAACGAGTGTAAACCTTGAGTATTTACACAACATTTCGGCATCTTCCTCTTTCGGAGTAGCCAGTTTCGCCAGCCAAGCATGCAAGGTGTCTCTGTGAATGGCCGTCCTATCCGAAAGTATAAAACTGATAACACTTTCTCCAGGCTTTGGCATGAGCTGAACTCATACACCATCTTGCCAAGACGGCCGAGATTAGAGCTACCAAGTCTAGAACATCGGATTTAAGATCAGCAAATGCGAGTTCTTCAATCACATAGCTTGGCAGCATGATCTCCACAGATGGATTATCATCCGACCTGGATATTTCCAAAGCAATCCAAGAATCGCTTCAACCTCACACGAAAGCTAACGTACGGACCCCAAAGGTCTGTTGTCCCAATTGGAATACTTCAACTTTACTATGTGTAGCGCGTTGCCACTGAGTGAGATAAAGGCTAATGAGAAGGTCTTGATACAGCGGAATCTACGTGCAGAATAGCGGAAACTGGGCAAACACTCTTTCCCAGGATTATGCAACCACCACGGGACAACCCGAAGCAACCACCGGCGTGTTCCAGATTTAGTGATATTCAGCGCCCGGGCAGATCCCCCGAACTTGGCGTTTACTATGGAGCTGCAAGGGTCAGGACAACTCACTCCGCGGAACGACACTGGTCCGCCACTACCTTACATGCTTTTCCGACCCCAATGCGCTGATAAAAGCCCTCACAGTTAAACTCGGTAGCTCACTGCAGTCATTGGTCTAACAACCTCTCCATGATCCATTCTGTCGTAATGAATCCCTGATAGATATATGCATCTTCCACGGCACAGCACATTTTTACAAGATAAGATACCAAAAGACGCTATTGGATTGAGGCCTATATAAACTGGGTTAGAAACTAGAAGCATGCGCCTAGCGTTAAAGAAGAAGCCGAAGGCGATGCTCCTTGTGATTCTGACGGTCTGGACTACAAATCGCCCGGATCAGTTCGTAGCCGTGACAAGAAAGGAATTTCAATTCATTGCCAAGTTCTGCAGCTTACAAGTTACGTAAGATCGACTTGCTCCAAGAATCGGGCGAGCCTGCTCACAAACCGTGTTACATATTCAACGGCGTGGACCAGCCCATCAGGCGGTTATGCACGACCGTCCGGCAACCAACAACCTGGCCGCTCCTACCTCTCCTTAGATACTTTCACTATCAACGATAGATTCCTATCATCGCTCAAGGTACCGGTGTGGGTGGCATACTGAATATACAATAGGTGGGAGGTTGTCTCCCTGGTGCTAAGATAAATCAGCCAATCAAGTGTCTCACAGAGTTAGGGTGCTGGAATGAACCGTCCAATACATTCCTTTAAATTGCCATGAAAGAAATATGACATTCGATGTTTACTAAGGCCTTCACATAAATGTCACGTTTGTAAAAGGAGGCACAATGCTCAGGTCAAGCTGTCAGGCAGGTAAATACAGGACACAGGATAATAAAACAAAGTAATACAAATACAACTTGTAGGTTTTTCTTTACTAATCGTTATCTACAGTTTATATATATTTACAGTTATACAGTCAATATTTATTTACGATCACTGTAGAGTAGGAAGTAAGTAGAAAGGATATTAATGTAATTTCATTGACGTAGTATTAGATTGTAAAATCTATAATACATAACATCTAACTAGCTATATTTATATAATTTCTTTGAAATCAAGTTAAACTAAAAGATTATTATTTTTCTATTCTTGCCGATACTTAGATGCATCTTGCCATAGTGATAGCAACTCATCAGAAACCCAGCGCTTTTGCTTATCCTTCTGGATCCACCCCCAAATTGGCGCTACAAGTAGAGAGACAGGCCAAAAGAAGATACAAACACCCAAGATGAGAAAGGTACTGAAAACGCTAAAATTTTGCAACTGGCCACTCGATCGAACACGCTGCCTTTGGCATTGGGCATTCAGGACTTGACCTATTCTTTCAGTATCAAGCTGTGAATCCTTCAAATACAATGACGGGAGCGCCAGAGCTGACTTGAAACCATAAGCAGCTGTATCGCGTGAGGTTAACTTAACGTTCGCGAATTCCATTACTTGAAACTGGAACTTGGCCAGGCCCGTCTGAAACCACAGACGTACTTCGGAGCACCAGTGATCGTCAGGAATAGGTTCAAGTAGTGGCAAACTAGGACGAAGCAAGCCTTCCAAAATGAGCGCTATATGTGATTGGGGTTAGGAAATCATGACACACACATGCTTGTTTGCTGTTACTTACCTTTGTTGCCGATTGATTTGACGCTATGCTCTAAGAAGTGCGTCTGAGCATAGACGCCAAGGCGCATAGCGGTTGCCTGCTGGGCTATCTCAGCCTCGTCATCATTGATGAGAAAGGGTTCCATGATTGAACTGAGATTGGTTGGTACGCCATCCATTTCTGTACATTTCCCAGATCTGGGATTGCAAAACTGGTGCTCATCGGTACACATGATTAGTGCGAACTCGGTATCGGGAGCCCAAATCTTAGATGTGTCGCCAAAATCTGGAGCAGAGACAGGAGGGTAATTTGTTCCATTTGCCTGGAAGACAGGATCGGAGACTGGGGCAGAAAACGACGCGGCGGGCTTCCCTATCTGTATCAATGAAAGGTCGGCGTTGGGGAGTGAAAATGCATCAATGGGATCCCAACGAGTGTAGTAACGACTCAGATTCAATGGTGCAGCCAGGGCAGTCCTATTTGAGAGATTAGATTGACTGAGTTAACTCAACACGAAATCCTTCTACAAAGAATACTGACTGGATTTCAAAATGGGCATTGTTATTGGCAGAGTCCAATATACGCCTTGCCATGAATGTGTAGGAATTTCCACCACGTGGGCCAAAGCGAACTTCCGAAAGCGCTCCGACACTCCACGAGTCCGTAGCGTTTACAGTGGCGTTTACAGTGGCGTTGCTGATGATCTTGTAAAGTGGTGGTTCATGGTCGTTCATCTCTATTGGGGTACATGTGGACTTCCAACGGTACTCGACCCGTTCGTCCTTAGGCGCATCAATTCCCAAGTGAACATGAGAATCGAGTAAGCCTGTATCAAAAGAGATGGCTCCGTTGGATCCTGTCTTGCAGAACTCCTCGGCGAATGGGCACTTTGCGGACGTGGTTTCGGTATAGGGAAGTTTCTCTACCACGAATCCCTTCTGCAACTTGACTTTGAAGATTGCGCCATTGTCTTGATCATTGTCATACCAATCCCTGGCATAGGTCCTGGCAGTCGTTGTTTCCTCTAAGTCTCTGGCGAAGACGGAAGACACGCGACCGACCAAATTGTCTTCTGAATTTAGCTCGGTTCGAAAGCCACATGATCGTTCCTTAGAAAGCACGATGATATCATCGGTAACTTTGGTTACGACTTGTGGTGGAATAATGACAGCAGCGAGCGGGAAGATAAGTGCTGCCAGAGACAAAAGACTGAGGCTCAACGTAAGTTTCATCCGCCAGGGCCGTTGCTTATCCCACGAAAAGATGGCAGTTGAGAGACTGAGTATGGCTGCGGATGGAGAATCGGAATTGCGCATTACTGTCCATTGTTGGTGTTCAAAGGTTCCAGCCGCTGGAACACTTGATCGAGACAGGTAAGCAACAGCGACCAAGATCCTCCAGATACTGCCAGCGAGTAGTGTACTCAGTAGGAAGGCCAGTGTGGCTATTATATAGCTCGCTTGACTGTTAGTAACAGTAAGTGTCGCTCCTAACACATTGCCCTTCTCATGATTGACCCAGAAGCCGGTATATACATCGCGATCTGCCATCCGTAAGATGAGCTTCAGAGTTGCGTAAGTATGAGATATACCTCTGACTAGGACAGGCTGTTGGCGTTAAAGGGTTCGGCTAGAGTGACGGAAATATTGGAGGTACATGGACAATAGAATTGGTGAAAAAATGTCGGAGAAGTTGGCCTTAAATGGGTCATTCCCCTGACATTAAATGTGTCTAGACCGCCCTTGCGGCTGAGTGTACATGGCACAATAGGGTTGCCTTGCGGCCAGTGGGGCCAATCGTATCGTTTTACTGACATACACCCAGGTAAAAGAATCCAAAAATAGTTAAGCGTTCCGAACTATTGGAATTGCCAAGACAGTCCTTTTTTCAGCTATTCTTGGCATTTGGCTAGATGTCCTCTCCAGTAGTGCTTATACCGAGCAAGAAAAAAAAAGACCTTGTCTGATAATTAACTGTATGACAGACGTCTATAGGTCAAGCTAGTTACAACATAATATAGGTCATTTCTACGGATTTTATATATCTTCTAACGGCTACACTACCTAACAACGACGACCATATAGGTAGTAGTAACTAATACTAGTTAATTTAATATACCCATCTACTTAGCTAGCACAGTTTAAGTATTTAAAATACCACCTTGTTCTTGTCACAGTCAAAATGGAGGATCTCCGGCAGCCGAAGCAGAAGAGTTTGTGCCTTTGAACTCTACGAAATGAAGGATGTCACCAGTTGCATTACCGAAACGATAAGTGCGATCTTCCATGACATGTACCGGGCTCACAACTCTGAAATCGAGCTATGTTCACTGAATCGAGCATACACAAGAGGATTTTAAGAGCCTTGTTTTTTCTAATCAATTGAGGGGAAAGATGCGCTGTTTTGATCAACCGAATGGGGGTCCACGTGACTGACGGCGACCAATCAGGGCACCTCATTTGCTGACATTCTCCACTTTAACTATAAGACATTACGCACTTGCTTTGCGAAATCCGCTTTTCTACTAAATTTTACATTTGCTGATAACTTCATTTCAATATTGTTAATTGCGCAATGACCATGACATATCGTACATTAGACATCTGGGACCAAGTAGCGCCAAGAGCGTACATACGTCTATTTTATTGTTTTCCATACCAACAATCTGCAAGTCTCGATGACCTTAAGGGGCATTTAACACTGGCCCTATCTGGATTGTCTAAACGATTCCCGGATTTAAAGTGCAGGATCTTTCTCCTTTCAAGCCAACCGGGTTACCTCGCCATCGCGATGGGTGATGATGTCGATATCCCCGTCAATGTCTTTGACCAGCGAGATTCATTTAGCTGGTCGTATAGTCAGCTCAAAAGTCAAGGCTTTCCCGCAAGGGCTTTTGTTGATGACTCTTTCGACCTTCCTTACCGACTTGTAGAAGGCCAACAAGGCATTCCAGTCTTTGAAGTCAATATTCGTCTGATTGAAGGGGGACTACTTCTTGGTATCTACGGCCATCATTCTGTTTTTGATGCTGGTCGTATGCACACAGTCATCAAGTCGTTTGCCGAACTCACCAAAGATCCAAAGAAGATGCTTGATATTCCGCCTTCTGTCGATTTAAACGTTGGATCACAAACAGTTGGGTATGATGTAACCCAAGTGCAGCCAGCCCCTGACTTAAACGAACTGCTTTCGCGCTGTCCCGAGTATCGCCTTCTTTCCTCTCCTCTCGGCCCAACACAATTCCGTATCCCAAAACCTGGCACACCATCAAGGGATATTCAGAACACTGGTAGTATTTTTGTCATCAAAGAAAAGCTCCTTCGCGATCTAAAAAAGATGCTCGCGCATACAGCATCCATCGACTCCCGTAAGCACCAGCTTTCAATGTTTACCTGTCTTGCAGCGATCACATGGGCTCATGTTACCAAGGCCCGTCTGTCTAGTACCCTTGGCCTTCCCCCATCATCATCAACCAAAAGATCCTTTCCGGAGGAGGTACGACTAATGATTTCTGTCGACTGGCGACGACGCATGTCCACCAGTATCATGAGCTCCAGCGCTGGTAACTCAATTGCCCTACCCATTGCCTCAATCAACACTTCAACCATCTTAGCAGCATGTAACGAAGATCAGGATGTTGCCTGCTCCGCTCTGGCAATCATAGCGCGTACCGTCGACGAGGCTGTTCTCAGCGTCAATGACGACTTTGTAGCTCTACGTACGTCTCTTTTTCGCGCAAGTCCAGACCCGCGACTTATCGGGCTTGACTTCGATCTATCCGATCCACGGGATTTTTATTTCAATACTTGGCAACACTTTGGGACTCAGACGTCCTGGGGGCTGCCAGGACTTGTCAAGAAAGATTCCAACGAGGGTTTCGCACCAGACGCTGTACGCAGAGCCCAAGCCGGCTTCAGCAATGGCGCCGGCTTAGTGTTGCCAACGAGGGATAGCGCTGAACTAGAGATACTGATAACTTTGGACGCTGATTCGATGGAGGTTCTGCGCACTGATTCCAGCTGGGAACATTGGGTCGAGCAAACCGTTATTTGATAGGGATAAAAGAGGATTCAGTTACATTTGGGCTACATTTGTTCCCTCTTACATATCATGCGGTACCCCTCTAACGAGAAGTGCCCTCTACCGATAAGCCAAAAAAAAGCTTGCCCGCACAAAATGCTCAATTTCACTTGTACGGTGCTTTACCAAAGTTGAGGTTATTTACCTGAAACAAGCTGGGCCTTACTGAGAGATTTATGTTATCTTATATTTTAACTCTTTCGTTGCATAGGAATTTATGAAGGGGGAAACACTAGTTTGCAATTCTTCTGGCAATAAAGCTCATATACACAAATGGTCGTTTCTTTTTCTTGGTAATTGAGGGGGAAGGCGGTCTGTTTTGATCAACCAAGCGGGAGCCCCACGTGAGTAATGATGAACCAATCAGGCAGCCGCATTTGCTGACATGTAATCACTTCACGACTCGACTCACAGGTCACTGTGCCGCATCTCCCCCGACACCTGCGACTTTCCCTTGCCCCATAACATGGCTTCGAAAGCTTCAGAGGATCCCGAGCACTCACCAGCCTCAGAAAGCCGCCTTGGCTTTGTTCTTGATTACGCTGGCGACCTTAATCATTCACCAGCAACCTCCCAAGGTACCTTCCTACACGGTTCGAATGAAGGACTAGAGTCCCTAGAGGAGTACCAGGATGGGGGTTATCATCCTGTTCACCTTGGAGACAGCCTTGGGCCTGCTGATAGATACAAGGTCATTCATAAGCTTGGACATGGAGGATTTGGTACAGTCTGGCTTTGTCGAGACTCGGTGGAAGCCCGTTACATCGCTCTCAAAGTCTTGGCCAGTGAGCTGAAGTCGGACAATATTCCTGCCCTCAAGTTGGCCGATTTGGATCAATCTCATCCTGGTGCGAAGTACATCACGACTCCTTTGGATCAGTTCTCTCTAGAGGGACCAAACGGCGCTCACTATTGTCTGGTGCTGCCAGTCCTAGGGCCTTCTGTCTCACCGGATTTATGGGAACTGTTCGAAAAGGATGCAGCTTCTGCCTTACAGAGATTTGCCCGTCAGAGCACACAGGCACTCAACTTCTTGCACAAGAATCAGATATGCCACGGAGGTGAGTAAACCGAAATCCGTGAAATATTTATTACTTACATGAGTTTTCCAAGACTTCCGCCCTGCAAACATTCTAGTGAAGCTTGAAAGCCTGGACCATTTGTCTGAGAATGAGCTGCTTACAAAGATCGGACAACCCACGAAGGTTTCAGTGAGGACAGAGTCAGGAGAGCTGCCTTCATCTTGCCCAGAGTACCTGGTCCCGCGTGCAGATATGTCGCAGCTCGGAAACGAGTTCTTGACAGACGAGATCTGTGTAATCGATTTCGGCGAATCGTTCACGTTTTCCTCCCCACCAGAGGCGCTTGGCATTCCTGAAAACTATCTCCCACCAGAGGTCCTGCTAGACCTTCCGGATGCTGTTGGGCCGGCTTGTGACCTATGGGCCCTTGGATGCACACTCTTTGAAATCCGTGAGCAAATACCGCTCTTTTACATGGTCTACAACGACGATGAGTTGTTGGCGGAGATGGTTAGGTTCTTTGGCAAGTTCCCCGAAGAGTGGTGGACTACATGGGAGGGCCGTGAAAAATATTTCGATAAAAGCGGAAAGTGGCTCAGGAAAGGCGAAGACTGGTCGCTAGAGGTGGCGCTCAGTAAACCAGTCGAGATCTTCGACTCGGGGGAAGATTATAAGAAGGGACCTAAGAAGTCGATGGTAACGCCTGTTTCAGAGCAGAAATTACTGGCAGATCTGCTTTACAAGCTGTTTCAGTACAAGCCTGAAAAGCGGATCAGTGCAGAAGAGGCCCTGCAACATGAATGGTTCGAGCTTTAATTAGTACTTCGTAATACTATCAACCCTACAGCGGCAATAGGCTGGCATCACGGAAGTCACTCTGAATGTAGAAGGTTAGCTAGTTCAACGGCGTGGATGGCTGTCTTTATTGTTAAAGCCTGTTGGTGAATGTAGCATCCCTGTGCTACTCTCAGTAGAGAAACGTATAAGGGAAACTTGGGTGATGAGTTATTGACCATAGGACTCTCGGTGTGACGGACCTGATTATCAGCACACGCTCAAAATCTGCATATTAGTATTCGAAAGAAGAAGTAGTGAAAAAGAAAAGCAATTTATAAATGCGGCTGAGAAGAATTCCGAGTCGAAGGTCTCCTCAAAGGGCCCTCCCACCACCACCAGTGATCCTCTAGAGGAACTTCGCGCCTTGTTGACTTCAAGAAACGGAGAGCCAGACACACGGTCCGCGCATATCTCATCGCCCCTTGCCCAGTCCACTCAGTGTACTTGTTCCTGTTTACCTATGCCGAAGAAGGGCGATCTAAGGGGAGTTTCCCATGCTTCTCTTCATCCCAACCTATCTTTCTAGCTTCTTCCTCGATATCCACTGAGCCATCTAGGAGGGTGGCGTTGGGAAATCTGTTCTCCTTTGCTGACCGTTCCTTTACGAATTGGATGGCTACATTGAAGGTCGTCTTGATATGGCAGTATGAGTCCTTGTGTTCGGGGTGATGACAGTCCGTATTAACCAGATAAACCGGCAAGTCGCCTATATCGCCGGGTCTGAACGGGCCTTCGGGTTTTCCGCATGGTCCGTCGAAGACAATGAACAGAGTCTGAAAGGTGGGTTGTAGGATATACGATTCGTTGAAAGCAGTGAGTATCTGCTCTCTCGTAAACAGTGGACGATGCCCCTTTCCCAAATCGAATCTCGATAAAAGCTCTAGTAGCTCGGGTGGTAGTTGCTTCATCGTTTCGCCGTTGTTCAAGTCGAGACATAGGCCTTTGTGTAAGTGGCAGATCTCTTCGATCGTGGGCTTCGAGTACCCCTCCTCCCACCGAATGTTCGATGTTCGTGCGATATGGCATCCAAAGTCGGTCTGAGACTGGTAAGGCTCAAATGACTGTCGGTAGAGCCAGACGTCCAAGTATCTCAAAATACTATTTCCTAGGTGACCAGCCTCGTTCTTCGGGTCCAGAACGTAGATCATAACAGATTTGTTGTAGCACATTCTTATTCTTTCGAGTACACCACAATAATCTATACCTTTCCAGACGGTAGGCGTGTACCCCTTGTCAACGTGTCTAAAACGAAGTTGCCGGCATAGAATTGCATCGGTGGCTGACAATCGATGTCGTTCTTCCTTTAACCCTCAGAGGTAGTAAAGCATCTCATCTCTGTTATTATAGGGTCCAGAAGACTTGGTCTGTACGTAATGGTGGAGGTCGCGCGCATCAGATCTCATTGATATGACTTGTAACAAAGGGTGGCTGGCCATTTTGGCGTCAATTCTAGAGGGTGGTTTTGTTATATGACGGGCTGAAGAGGAGAGTCTAGCCGAGTCTTGCTAACCTGGTTGTTAAGGAAGTGTGGTTGTTGTTGTGGCTGTTGTAGGTGGTTGTGGTGTTACTAATGTTAGTGAAAGGAAGAGGGAGAATACCGGATGGAACCAAGAAAAGAAAGGCTATTTATAGCCTACCTAAACCTTATGTAGTGCAAAAGAAAAGGTTATGTGTAGGCAAAGGAGTCATAAGGCCTCGTGCAAAGTGTAAATATTCTTTAAAACCTTATCTGGTCGTCTAACCGTATGTCTCGCGTGATCGTCTTAAATATTTCTCAGTTTAAGCCTCGGGCTGCAGGGTGTCTGGAATCACTGAACTTATGGTTCATCGATTGTTTGTGTTCATTCTTTTTTTCTTTTTTTGCGAAAGCAAAATGTCTGTGAAAAGGGCACACTGAAAGCTTCCTAACTACTTAACTTGTTTCTTAATATTTACTAAGCTTTTTAAAAGAAAGGCACTAGGAAACCTGTCCTTTATGGCTGATTGAAACCGTTGCGTTACTGTTGGCACAGTGCTGTAGAATCCAGGGATGCTGTGCAACCTGATCGAGTGGTAATCGTTTCTCAGGGTCTCGAATGAGGAGCTAACACCAGTTAATATAAAGCCACATTTTCTGTAGCTAGAGAGAACATACGCTTTTGATAAGATGCTTTGCCTTGGAACTTAAAAAGTCTGGAATCTGCATGTCTGCTCTGGCGATTCGTCGTTGTGTCTTGACTGGCGTGTCTTCGAATGGTGGCACCCCAACCAGAAACTCATAGATCAGCACCCCTAAGCTCCAAACATCGACCTTCTCATCATAGAATCTGCCAACGTCCGTTGAACCTAATCTGATCATCTCGGGAGGCAGGTAGTCCAGCGTGCCGCACATAGTTTCTCGCCTTCTGGAAGGTGAATGGACACTCCACCCAAAGTCGCTGATTTTCAGCTCATCATACATACCGACTAAAATATTTTCAGGCTTGATATCTCGATGGATGATGTTCTTTCGGTGTAGATACCGCAGCGCCGATACAACTTGAGCGACGAATCGAGCCGCTTTTTTCTCTGTAAATCGGGTTTCCTTTTGCAGATGTTTATACAGCTCACCTTTGGCTGCAAATTCAAGGATGAGAAAGATGCGCTTGGTATCGTGGAAATAGCTGTATAGTTGCACGATATTGGGGTGGCGGAGGTTGGTCTGAATCTCGATTTCTCGGCGTACTTGACTTTCCATTCGGCATTGTCGTAGTTCAGCCTTGTACAGAACTTTCAGGGCGCAGATGAAGCCCGAACTGCGCTCCCGTGCGAGATATACGCGACCGAATTTTCCTTTTCCCATTGGTCGCCCGATTTCGAACATGCCAAGGTGAAGATGCTTGTAAAGCGTAGTACCTTTCGTTGTTGAGGAACTGGGTGATTGCGTGGCGGGGTTTTGAGCAGATGAAGGCGATGGTGGATCTCTATTTTGTTCCTTCTGGAGAGTTGGTGGGGCTCCCGTGGTTGGGATGACAGCTCCTTTGACAGGACGCAATATCTTCGGTTGAGTAGGTCCAAGAACGGACTGTGGATGTGGAATTTTAGTCTATACATTGAGTTAAGCAGAGTTCCTAACTTCAGGTTATAAACAGTCATGCGCAAACCTTGGATCTGGAACTACTCTGGCCATTTTCAGATTTTTGGTTAATAGACAGGCAATTGAAATGCTCTTCTAGGGTAGGAGAGGCGTCTGCGTCCATGTCAGGATTGTGTTGTGAATATTGAGGAAAAGCAAGACGAAAGTTTGAAGATAGTCTAAGTCTGATGGAAGGTGACAAAAGAGTATGCCGTAGTATTGGACATAACAACTGTAAATGATAATGGTAAGCATACAAAGAATAAGGATGTGATTGTTTATGAACAGTGTTCATTTATAGTGTGCATAAAGGATCACGTGCGTGTCGTGCAATCACAGCAGGGCTAAGAAGGAATGCCTATTAATATAGTCAAGCTCTAAAATCTAAGCTACTAAGAGCAGAAGATATCTCCCGAGAGAAGTCAAGTAAGATCATCCAACAATAATATGAAAGTCGTCCTTGTTACGCGATGAGGTTTGTTGTAAGACGAGACAGAGAATGAGAGGAAAATTAAATGACCAGCAAGAGTGGGGATCAACGAGTCCGGGGAGAATTTTAGCGCCAATTCTCAACAGCCCTGGCAGAAGAAGGATTTGCTGATTGGCCTTTCAATGCTGATTAGCTCCACAGCGCTAAGTAACAGCAAATATGCAGTACAGTCAGGCTACCACCCCTGTACTCAGACCAGATAGGTAAAGGGGTTAGCTTCGTATCGATGGCGAACCGGAGCACATTCCTGTTTCCTCCCGCTGTTTGGTTGCAGATCCGGGTCCTCCCGGCTGATACTGTAGACAGATGGTGGGGGTACATCTTTAATCTACCGGTAGTTTAGTAGAAATACCTATTTAATGCTCAAAGAGAACATTTGTTGATAAGCACTTGAATATGTCCAGAAGACGCTGCAATGTTCTGCATTTTGTAGCAAGGATACAATACATCAGTAGCCCACTGTGGCTTGTAATACGATTACATATTACAAATCCTGTCTGACATTGTGTAACAAGTGACGTGACTGATGCATTTACCGTAGAAGTCATGAAATTGAGAACGCCCTGTGGATTCAAGCCACCCAAATCCTGTTAGGTAATTTCTCCGACAGGAAGTTAGCAGTCTGTTTGCATGACGATAAATGCTAAACCCTTATGTAACTAGCTCGCTTAGATAGAGGACGGAAATAACAGTAAGTGCCAGATCACTTATCAGAGGTCTGCCACTCAGAGGCTATAACAGGCCTACATTAGCTTAAAACAGTATCCGCAGGGTGTTCACAGTCTTATAAGCTTTTACAGTACAATGCAGTGTTAGTCCTTGGCATGTGCGTGCCCGTGGCAGCTTTTACTATTCTGTAAAAGAATGAAATTTTACCATTTACTAGTTTTAAACTCCAAGATAACTAGTGTTTCTGGGTTGGGATTACTAACCTCGCTATTGAAACGAGACTCGTGTACCTGAGCACCTTTTTATTCGTATCCTCCTTGGTAATCTCTGACAGGCGAGATGATTAACAATTACAACGGATTTGCGGCAATTTCTCACATCAGCTTGGGTTACAAAGTAAGCGGGAGTTCAAGATAGCCCAGATCATATCCGGAGCAAGCATCGCGATGGGCTGACTCGACAACTCTTTCCATAGGGAGATAAAGATCTACCTACGCGTCAGCATTAAGTACCGGGTAAGCTAAATTTGGGGAGAGTGTACAGCCCTACGCAACCCCCCACGGTTTAACTACGTATCCAACGTCGGTGAGATTTATCCCGTAGGTCCCGTTCGACGTTCCAAGGATATCGATTGTATATTGCGTGATAACGGCCGCTCAACTAGCAAAATCACATGTATATCAACTTGCATAGGACTATACGACGCAGCACAATAGAAGGAAGGTTTATGCTGTCCCGCCCCAAAAGCTTGTCTTTTGTCAAGTCCCTCTCTCTCCAGCCATAACTAATGCTACCATTGCCCGTGACCCAGGTTATCCCTGCATATCTGAACGAAATCGGTCGAGTGGAACTATGCAGTCTATCGAATCGTTTCAAGCGTTACCCACTCGGTCTGATGGCTCGGAGTCCGTAGAGGACCCGAACGAGAGACGCAAAATTCAAAACCGGATTGCTCAAAAGAAACATAGTGTGGCATTCCACCTTACACATGTGTATGTCGACTAATAAATTGTTAGGACAAAAGATGAAGCGGCGTATCGAGGACCTTGAGACAAAAGTAAACAGCCAATACCAACCGTCAAACCGGGTCAATGGCCAGCTTCGTGCAGTCAATCACGCACCCACAGATTCCTGCCAAGAACAGCAATTCCTTGATAATACAGCTTTTGGACTAATGGTGGAGGACGATTTGCTATATCGCGAACTTTCCGCTAGCATCGATAGTGCTGGATTAACGGCTGTGGCCCAAATACATGAGTCTCCACGACCGAACCACCAGCAAAGGGTTTCGGGTCTGGATAACAGCACGACCTCTTCCAGCAACGTTGCACAGAAAGGCCTTGCTATGAACGACGGTCAGACCTCAGCTTCCAATGCCTTGACCGCTCTAGGCTTAGTCCCTGGATCGACAGAAGGGAGTCCTTCATCTCGACAGCACGATAGTCTGGGGACATCTGCCATGCAGCCATTGAGAGCATCGGAGATAACATTTTGCGACCAAGGCCTCCGCCATACCTCACCAGAAAAGAGGATGAGTTGTATTTTGAAGTTTATTCAGGATGCGGGCTTCAAAGACATGGATTCACTCATGACGGAGTATTATGTTGGGAATTTCGATGCCTCATCCCACGTCAGCGCAGTCCAAAGGCAGAGCCGCAGTCGACGGTTGCGAGGCTTCCTGGAGCAGCTAAGGATCGGCTCAGAGAGCTGGTCTGACTATGAAGCACATGACTACCAACATGAAATATCGAAATCAGCTGAAGCCATCTACGCTAAGGAACTCGACGCCTTCAGCACCACTGTCGATGCAAATACTTCCTTCGAAGGGCTGGCCAGCTTGTATGGAGTGCTGCAGAACACCGTGGGGTCAGATGTTGAGAATTATCTCCGACATGAGCAGTCGACAATGCAGAGACAGGTCAGTGACTTTGGCGCATCAGCGGATGAAATCATCTGTGATAAATGCAGTTCAATGCTAACGTGGTCGATACTACAGCTCCCTCATCTCTGGTCTCTGATATCTGAGCTTTCCGGCCACCATTCATCTGGAGAAAGATTGAGTTGGCGCACCGTGTCGACTGTTGTTGCACTGCTGCAAGCCTCCCGTATGTCGCAAAGTTGATGTAACTAGATTGATAGAGATGGAAACTAGATCGCTAGAACAAAGAGGTAGAAACTAACCCTATGACCTTTAGAGACCGTGTCCGGCATGCACTACAACAAGAGACTTGCGTAGAGCGTGATGTTAGACTGATGCCTTTTTCAACATATGGTTCTTTGCCACTGACTTGCACATTCTTCCGTCCTCTGCAATATACCAAATCTCGCTACCAACTCCTTTTGGAACAAAAAAGAAGTTCTAGGGGTCCCATTTCCTCTTTATCTTTAATAGGTCGTTGTAGTTATCTCCCCAAAATGTATCTTGAAAGTTCAGCTGCCGAAAGTCTGCCTCGTTCACGTAGGCGCCACTACCGGGTGTAGCTGCTTCGACCTTAGGCATGATGACATTTGTCATGAGGTCTTGCAGTTTGACCATATCATCCCACGGTTTGGTCGAGTCCCATGGTGTACTCAGAAGAGCATGGACAAGCGTGCTACGCCATGCGGGGTGGACAGAGGTAGTCGCTCGCGTACCAAATTGCCCCACGTCGGTGGCTACTCCAACCCATGTAACGCCTCTGCTTGTGACCTGTCTCAAAGTCTCTGTGAAATTGGGCACAACACTACGGGGAACCAAACGCCCGCCGTATTGCTCAAAACCCACAGGAATCTTCCCGTATGGAAGAGGACCAAGAAACTCGTTGTAGTGATCATAGTATGTTTTAGACTCTTTATATGTAACATCAAAGTCGACATCTTCGGATATAAGAGACGAAACGAACGGTTTCAAGATGTCCTTAACTTGAACTTCAGTCTTGTTGTAGGCAGTCAAGGGTGCGATAAGGAACGAGGTATTTGTGATGATGTGAATAACCTGCAGCGTATGGTCAGCACATGATGCCACTCACCGGGGAACAAGGATTAATTTCGAAGATGTAGGGGGGTCAACCCACCATGGTTCCAGCATCCACCATGTCCTCCAAGGTATTGTGAAAGGCTCGTATCCCGGCCCAAAGCCTTTCCTCCGAGTTCGTCTGGGTGGAGAATGAAAGTGAAGCCCCGCTAGTAATGGTACCAGGATGAGCTTTTACTGTCATGGATATAACCACTCCAAACGTGCCGCCACCCCCTCCACGCAAGGCCCAGAATAAGTCTGCGTTTTCGTCTTTGTTCGTCGTCAGATGCTTGCCATCAGCTGTGATTACCTCCCAGGAGAGAACGTTATCAACACTCAAGCCAAAGTTTGTGGAGAGTGCAGAATGGCCACCTCCCTGCGAGTAGCCGCCAGCGATACCTACGGTAGGGCACTAATAACAGTCAGTCAGCTATTCGCTGTGTGTATGAATCGACGGTTATTGTCGAGCCTAACGATAGGAAAAACAAAAGAAAAATGCTTACCTCGCCACCGACAACCACAAGCCCGCGACTATTGGCTGCTTCTAGGATCTCAAACCCCTGAACACCAGCACCCAACTTGACAGCATTACCTATATAAGTACCATCGTCCCAATCAACGAACTCGATGTTTTTGAGGCGGTGAGTCCACACTCCGAGCCCGCCAGCGCCTGTCGAGCGACCGAGATAGTCGTGGCCAGTGTTGCGGATAACAAGACGAATATTATTTGCACGTGCGAAAGTTATGGCTTCTTGGACATCGGAAGCTTTATCAGCAGCGATAGCATAAGACACATAGTTACCTAATTTGCAAGGACTGATCCGTGGTTGAAATGGATCACAGCTCTGATTCGCAAAAAAGGGAGCCATCACCGATGAGGATGAGGCAAAACTAAATCCATGTTATTCATGACTTCATTTATGTCATGGAAAGAGTTATGTGACTTACTGAATTGTAGCATTCTGCCACTGTTGTTTCAGAGATTGACATAAGTCCTCCTCGAACGTTGGGTCATGGCATGGCGCACCTAGAGGAACAGTCTTAATCAGGTTTCCAGAAACGGAAATGTTTAGGGCTTTCCATTCAGCTGCAGAAGGCCAACAGCTGTCTCCAGGGAAACATTTGCAGTCGGCTGATGGGTTGGCACCAGATGTAGATGAGGCTCCCAGAAGAAGGGTTAAATACATCGATGGTGAGAGCTTCATTATTACAGTAGACGGCAATTATGTCAGCGTCGAAGGGGAATGCACTGGTAAGTAGTATGTAGCGAAAATTTGTCTTTGATAAATGATTAACTTATAAATTATACTGAGGGATATATGTATGGAGTGTTATCTTATATTGCGTGAGCACTTACGAGATGGTATCGCCGATAAATAAGATATGTAATTCAGAGCATTAAATATGACTCAGCTTAGCGTCAACGCCAGGGTTCAATTAACTCATAGATTACGCACATAGTAATCATGCACTGTACATTTCCTGCACATTGCAGATTCGAAGCATGATAAGACGACAGTAAATGATCGAGCGGAGCGAGAGTAATCGCTTTATCTTTTGTCGATCCTAAAGTAGATATTTGATCATCCCTTACATGATGTTCTGTAAAGCTTCATTTCCCACACGCTATCATCATGTGATTTCGAGTTTCCAAATGTATGCTCGTTACTCGCACAATTAAGACAAGCTATAAGTAGCTTGGAAGTCTCGTTCAATAAATTATGTATCAACCTCATAGTACTCCCAACCACCCTATAGTGGAGCCTGTAGATAACACAGCAGAATAATAAATATTTACTATATGAGATTTAGGTTAATAATTCTCAAAACATATGAATAGATACATAAAGTTAGTTTAATAATTCTCAAAACATATGAATAGATGCATAAAGTCTTATCCTTATGTCTCTTTAAGATACCGAGACCAATTTGCTCGTGCTAGCAAGTTTACCAGCAAAGCTCTCCATTGGCACCGCAGCCAAGATCTCAAGCAAAGCAACGTTAACCTTCATCTCTCTCGTGATCCAGTTCCTAACCTCTAGCGCAACAAGAGAGTCAACTCCATAACGGTATAACGGCTGACCAGGGTCAACCTCTGACTGTGGCATTTGCAAGATGTCGGCTACCTTTCCGACCAAGGCATGTGTAATGATCTCAGCTGCCTTAGCCTTGCTGCTAGCTTCGGACAGTTGCGATGAAATAGACATGGCCGTTGCCTGCTTGTCACCGGAAGCTTCGGCAGAGAGGCTCGTAACCGCCAGAGGTCCAAACCGAGGGTCTTGAAAGTATGTCGGTTTTGCTAGGCCGTGAGTTGCCATGATATCGGCGGTACCCAAACCGGTACAGATCTGGGCAGGGATATCGCTGTTGTTGTCTGTTTGCCCTTTGATCAAACTCTTCATCAAAGCACGGAATGCAGGCTCGCGGATTCCCAACACTTCTTCCCAGAGCTTGATGTTTCCGGTAGTGCCTTGTTCTGCAAGCACTCCGACATCCCGCATGATGCCCAAGTTAACGGACACCGCCTTGAGTCCTTGAGCCCGGCGATAGTGGGCCAGAGCGTCCTGATAAGTGTTTCCAGCTGCGTACTGGGCTTGGCTGGGATATCCATAAATACCTGAGCTTGAAGAACAGATGACCATGAAATCCAGAGGCCGCTCGTGGTCAAAGTACTTGTGTAGGTTCCAACTGCCTTGTACCTTGGGCTTCAAGGGAAGTGTCCACTCCTCGTATGTCATTTTCTCAAAGACAACATCACGGAGGACCATGGCCATCTGCACAACGCCCTTGATAGGGGGCAAGTCTCGCGAACACTCGTCCATTGCATTAACAAAAGCCTTCTCGTCCGAGATGTCGGCGGCATATGCCTTGACCTTGGCGCCTTGGCTTGTAAGCTCATTGATGGTAGCCTTCGCTTCGCTAGTGCTATCGCCTGATCGGGAGATGAAGGCAATATTCCTAGCTCCACAGTTCACGAACTCTTTTGCAAGACTCCGACCGAGGCCGCCAAGTCCTCCGGCAAAGAGATATGTCGCTTGACTGTCAAGTTTCAAGGAATTCCTGGCCAAATGCAAGACCGGTGCTTGAGCATCGTCTGGGAAGGAGAGCACTAGTTTTCCGCGGTGCTTCCCCTGTTGCATGATACGGAAAGCGTCCTCAACTTGGCTGATGGGGTAAACGGTCATGGGGCTTGGTGTTTGTAAGATACCACGATCCAAAAGCTTGAAGACGTCCTGGAGGATCTCTCCCAAAGCCGCGGGATCCTCTTCAAAAAGAGTATACATATTAATGAAGGAGAACGTAGTACTCTTGGAAAAGGGGCGCATGTCAAGAAGCATGTTGTTGGTGATGTCTCGCAAACCAATCTCCACAAATGTACCAAAGGTTGCAAGGCAGCTCCAAGATACTCTTAAGAGCTCACCAGAGAGTGAATTCAAAACGCAATCCACTCCACGACCGCCGGTGACACGCATGATACCTTTAGCAAAGCTTGCATCTCGCGAGTTGAAGATATGGTCTTCTGACACTTGGTACTTGTCCGTGAGAAGCTTGCGCTTGTCATCCGAGCCGACAGTGGCGTACACAACGAGACCGAGATGCTTGGAAAGTTGCAGAGCTGCTTGTCCTACTCCACCTGCAGCGGCATGGATTAAGACAGACTGACCCCGTTGGAGCTTCGCCAGTCTGACAAGGGCATAGTATGCCGTGGTATGCACAACGGGCACTGCGGCTGCCTCCTCGAATGACATGGCATCGGAGATCTTGGCCGTGACTCGATGATCCGCTCTCATAATTGTTGCATGAGTTCCCATGTCGAGAGTACTCACACGGTCGCCAGGCTTCAGATGTGTTGCATCACGGCCTGTCCTTAGGACGATGCCGCTTGCTTCCTGGCCAAGTCCCTTTACTGGTACCAGTGCCATCGATGCCATAACATCTCGGAAACTAAGAGATAACTTGTTAGATCGATTAATGTAGTGGGAAGATGCTATGCTTACTTGAGACCTGTAGCCTTTACTTGAATCTCAACCTCATGGTCTGCGAGTGGAGCTAATAATCGCTCATCATTAACAAAGTAGAGCGTGTCCAAGAGACCAGGCTTTCCAATGGTGAGTCTTAAAGGATGTTCTTGGTCGCTCAATTTCATAACTCGAGTGTCATCATGGAGGTGATGACGGATATCCTCGTTCTCCGCCAGACCTTCGAAGATTCTTGCAACTTGCAGTAATCCATCCTTGTCACGGAATTCGTTATCCGAAGGCTTCGAGGCAATGATCTTAGATGCCAGACGTGGGCAATGCTGTAATCCAGTTGGCTCGCTGAGATGCAGGACTTCGAATTTGACTCCCTCAATCTCGCTCATGATGCACCGTGAGAAGCCATCAACCAGGGCTAGTGAGGGGCTGTCACCATAAGTGATCCACAGGATACGCTGGCAGGTCAAAACGACTTTTCGAATGAGTTGAAAGTCTGATTCAAAGAGCCTATCAAGTAGTGGCTGCTCGACCTCCAGTAACGACATGCATGTCTTGCCATCAAAGGTAGAGTCATCAATGCTATCAGCCAAACTTTGTGTCGACACGCTGAAGCCTTGGCCCTCAAGATCCAGCAGAACTTTCCCGGCAAACTCTTGGGTCGTAGTAGACTTAATTAATGGCAGAAGAATGACGATTTCATCCTTATGAATTCCATTGGTTGGTTTGTCTTGCTCATCTACAAACCCGGCGAAGACCTCCAAGGACGGATCGCCCTGGATGCTATGTAGAAGCTGGAATCCCTTTGCCTTCAACGGCGCCGTGGTATCTGTGGTGTTGGTAGCAACCACGATTGCTGTATTGTGTTTTGAAATCTTGAATAACAACTCAAGGACCTTGGCATAGCTGTCTTGAAGAAGGACCGCTTGCGGTATAATGACTATATCTGCAACACCCTCGTTTGCCGATGCATAATCCATTAGGGCATCAATGGTGAACAGACCTGACGGTGCAGTTTCGCTCTGAACGTCTTCTGTGTCATTCGTAACTGCGTATTTAATTTGGTTGGGAAGAATGGTTCCTGAAGGGAGTTTGGATGTGTACGTGTTGGGCAGCGTATCTGAATGCGGAATGAATTCAACAACACTGGCAGCTGGATTGTCATGGAGTAACATGCGAATAAACTGTCGATTATAGTTAGCTTCATATCCAGACACGTAAATTACAGAATACCTACCTCAGTGAGTCGATCTTGTGCTGCGATGCTTTCCATTACATGCTTGAGATGACATGGCTCCATGAGGCTCAACGCATAGTCCCAACGCACCTTGGAGGTGATCTCAGCTGGGTCGACTTCAACAGCAGTCTCCTCAGTTGCGGCCTCATCCATTTCAAGCTCCGAGGTTCGAAAGTCGATGACTGACAGGATAACTCTTGACAAGTCCTTGTCGAACATGATGGTGTCAGCAGACAACTCGTTGAAGCCAGATCTGTGCGATCTGCAAAGACCCGGCATCATGTATCCAACTTCGGATGGAACATCAACTGAAATCTCCATCTCTCCAATCTTGGTCGGGACAAAAGGCTTGTCGAACTCAAAGGTACCATTCTTGTATGTACTTCCCAGCCAGCCCTGGAATACAGCATCAAGCGTGGCCCCGTGGATGAGGAATGGTCTGTCCAGGTGTCCCTTGCTGAAAGTCTCACCAATGTCGATGAGCTTGACATCGAAAACAGTCTTGCCGTCGCCAGGATGACAGTTCTCAACTCCCTGGAAGGTATCGCCATAACGCCAAGCAGCTTTCATCATGTGTTTATAGAAACGATCTTTGGCATAAGTCGCAGGACACTCCTGGAGAACTTGGTGGTAATCGGCAATCCGCCCAGAGACAATTTGGGAGTTCTCGTGAGCCATCTGCTTACTTGTGCTGCCCTCGTAATCAATTGTGATCAATCCACGGCAATTATCCCTCAACTGGTCAGTTCCGGCACATGAGGATACCGTAAATTCCCACCAAGTCGCTGGGGTTGATCCAGAGGTGGCAACCAGTTGTGGCTTCATCTGTATGATAACCTCAGTAGCCTGATCCTCGGGAAGGGCCATGGCAGCCGAGAAGGATACATCGCGGAGTCTGAATGCCCGTGCAATCTTGCCAGGATCAACCATCTGCTGTGCGGCCTCAAGAACTATGCTGACCATCCCAGCACCTGGGAACAGGACCGTGGTTCCAACTGTATGACCGCGGATCCAAAGCTCGTCGTCAAGCCTGATGAAACCACGCCAAACACGCTGACTCTCGTTCATCTTGGGTACAGGGGCGCCAATAATGCTTCTTGTCGGAACACTTTGCGCGACAAGCTCTCTCTGAATACGAGACTCTGCTCGGAACTTCTTAGAGTGATTCCAGGGGTAAGGTGGGAGGTCCGTCAGTAAACGGCAGCCTGAGTCGCCATTGACCTTTTGCATATCGATGGGGAGTCCTTGGAGAAACAAACTCGCGGCGAGATCTAAACTGGTTTCGAGCGCATTCTGACCTCGTGTGAGCATGGACTTGTATCCAACGTTCTCAATGTCAAAATGAGACAGAATCTGCTCGATAGGACCACCCAAAGCACCATGGGGGCCTATCTCAACCAGGACATCGACAGATCTTTGACCATTTCCACCCGTGGGGGAAACCATCTCTTTGATTGTGTCCGAGAACAGTACGGGAGAGATCAGATTGCGACCCCAGTAGTAGGATCCCAGAAGCTCAGGATCGACTTGGTGGCTGCTGACGCTCGATATCATGATGGGCTGATGGGACGGGGATGACTGGGGCTCTATATCTGCAATGGATTCGGTGTAGTCGGCGAAGACGGAGTTCATGTGAGTGGAGTGATAGGCCACCTCAACTCTTAGTCGTCGCGCGAAAATGCCTCGCTTCTCCAGGATGGCTCTCAGCTCTTCGAGTGGGACAACATCGCCAGAGAGCCTGAGATTGGAGGGTGAATTTACGCAGGCGACTGTTACCTGACCCCCTTGCAAGTTGGAGTCATTGATAAGTGTTTCTGCGTCAGCTCTCGAACAGCCAACGGCCATCATGCCACCCTTCAAATGATTGAGACTGGACGAGAATTTGCCTCTGAAGTAAGCCACTGCGATAGCATCTTTGTGAGATAGAGCCTCAATGCAATACGCTGCAGCGATCTCGCCACTGGAATGGCCGACTACACTCGCAGGTGCCATTCCCCACGATCTGAGTTCGTCGATCAGTGCGATCTGCAATACCGTGCAGATCGGCTGGCTGATCTCGGGCAAACTGAGTCGAGATTCCTTTTGAGCCCTGGATAGTTCAACGACGGGAGTCCAGTCGCAACCCAGATCTTGTAGGTAATCGGTAGATCTCTGCACCGAATCTTTGAAAACTGGGCGATGGAGCATCTCGACTCCCATTCGAGCCCACTGAGCACCTTGACCGGTGAAAACAAAGCCGAGCTTTGGTTGGCTCCTTGGTTCACGAACAGCAAATTCACTTTGAGGAGTGGAAAGCTTTTCTCGCAGTTCGGCCAAACTCTCCGCCGTGTGAGCTGTCTTCCAAGAGAGGCCAGACTTGCTAGCAGCAAGACTATGCCCTAGATCGGCCAGATACTCGGGCCTTGCTCCAGCGGGTCCTAGGCTATCAAAGTGGTCGACCAGAGACTTGGAGACTCGATCGAGACCGGCTTGGTCGTGACTGCTGATAGTAAACAGTCTCTTGCCGCTGTGAGCGGGTTGGTGTTGCGCATCGCTGTAGAGAATGCCGTTCGGTGCTGAGTTGAAAGCTTCCAATACGACATGTCCGTTTGTGCCTCCCATGCCAAAACCACTGACGCTCATACGCTTGGTGCGAGCCGCAGGCCATGGGGTTAGCTTGGTGGGTACAGCCATGTTCCACTCGTCGAGTGGAATTTCGGGGTTTGGAGTCGTGAAATGGATATTGGGAGGGATAAGACTGTTTTCCATAGCCAGAACCCCCTTGATGACGCTAGCTACACCTGCGGCAGCCTCCAGATGACCGATCTTATTTGGAGTTAGCGTTTGATCTAGGTTCGCATCTTTCGATGGGACTTGCATTTGGCTTGAGACTTCCCACCCACAACTTTCGGGTTTTGCTAGCACCTTGGCCGATGGTACGGTGAATAGCCCCCGTTTCGACTGGATCTCCAGCTTTGGTTCCGGTACCCTATACCAATATCAGTATCTGGTGGATAAAATGATTAAAGAGAATACTCACATGCGCTTCCACGTACTGGGTTGCTCCATAGTCCAAGCCGCGAGTCTCATAAACATGTTTGATAAGCGCAGCTTGGGCCTCACTCGATGGCATGGTAACACCCTGAGTCCAGCCGTCCGAGTTGACGCCAGAGGCGCGTATGACTGCACGGATGTTGTCACCATCTTCTATAGCCTTTTCCAGCTTCTTCAAAACAAGGATACCACATCCCTCACCACGACCATAGCCTCCTGCATCCTTGTCAAAGGACCGTGAGTGGCCCTCAGGGTTGAGAAATCCAAGATTGTTAAGCTGCATTGTGCCGTCTGGAGTCAGAATCATTCCCACACCGCCAGCGAGGGCCATCTCAGCATCCCCTGATAAAAGACTCTGGCAAGCTAGGTGAATGGCTACGAGGCTTGATGAGCAGGCCGTGTGTACAGTAGCACTTGGGCCATGAATGTCGAAGAAGTGCGAGATTCGATTGGCGATCATCTCCTCACAAGTCCCAAGTACATGGTACTTTGGGTTATGAGCGAAATCACGGACGACAGCATCTCTGTAGTCGCTCATGGAGGAGCCGACAAAACAGGCAGTGGTAGTACCGGCAACCTGCTTGAGGGGCTTGCCCGCATTTTCAAAGGCCTCGTATGCGACCTCGAGTGCGATGCGTTGTTTTGGATCAAGCGAGATAGCCTCGGCGGCGGTGATGTTGAAGAATGCAGCATCAAAGACATGGGGATCCTGCTTCAAGAAATGTCCACCTGTGACTGGCAAGACATTCTGCCGTTTACTGTTTGGGTGGTAGAAAGCTTGTGCATTGTATCGATCTGTTGTTTCGGAATATGCGTCTTGATACGAGTCAGTGAGAAGCTCGAAGCGGGGATATAGCGTTCAAGAAGGTCCTGTTGACACCAGTACAGATGCTATCCAGTGTAGCGACTCACCCTTTCCGCTTTTCAAAAGGTCCCAGAACTTGGATGGGGAGGTGGCATCGCCAGGGAAGCGACAGGCCAACCCTACGATGGCAACGGGGCCGGGCACTTGTTTGTTTTCGAAGGCCATTGTTCTAGCAGCGTCAAATAGAAACGAAATAGTCTAAACGCGAAAAACAATTGATGAATGTATTTGTCTATCCTTTGTTCATATTCTTCGTTTAAAGGGTCACGACCAGACTATATTGCGTGTGAATTTCCTACAATCGTTGATATCTTTGCCCTGTCAAGTTTTCTTGGCCTTCCTATCGCAGATACAAAATCTTCTGTTGGTACAGCATCGTCATGATACAAAAGTTGACATAAGATATGTCGTCAATGCTGACTGATCAGTAGCTATCAATTCCCCCATATCTCTTGGGTTCATCACTTACACATCATACTGTATATTTTGTCGCGACTTCACTTATCTTTCTGAAGTAATCAAGATGCACGTTTATCTTACCTTACAGGTCTGTAACTTGAAACGCGTATTTTGATTGTTACCCTAAAATCTTATCTTGCTTGCTTATTTGCATGATAGACTTTTATTTCTCGGCTTCCGAGTAGTTCTTTGGAGTGATGTTGACGATGCTTCACATGTCAGCGTTGATGAGAATGAGGCCACTCTGGCCAACTTTATTTTACCTTCTTATTCGAGATGCTTATCCTGACTAAAGATAAGCCCGATGCGACACCTTGAACGCTTCATACAGGCACCGCGTTGTTGGTGGGCTATGCTGACTGCATATCCGACGCGGCCCGTATACTACCCTGCACCTTGATAAAAACTAGCGAGCTGCCGAACGGATGCAACTGCCGTATCTGCTTAGCTAAATTGTCAGATATACCATCAGCGACCCAGCTCCGATTGGTGACAGATAGGAGAATCTTCCGTCAGCTTTTCCATTCCGTTTCGATAATCATACTTCTGACTACATAGCTACCAGATAGATATCAAATTATGTCAGCTTAATGTATGATGAAATCTATATCTGAGTCATTCAGGAGTTTCCATGCCTTATACTCTGCTATCTTGAGAAGACCTATATTAGTCATCAGATAAGCCTTTCTCAGAAAGGCTTTATCGTACTATCGGGAGATGCGTTACATCAAGATCTACTAAGATACTCGAGATAACAGCAACTCCTATAAAACGGCCCAGGCCAAGTTCAGGATATGTTGTAAAGGATATCTGGCAACCATCGTTATTATTCTGAAACTATGGCGCCAAACAAGAAAACGATTCTTCTCTTTGGAGATCAGACTGATTCCTGGGTTGACGGAATCGACCGGCTCTACCAAGATGCTGCCTCCAGCCCGTGGCTGCAATCATTTCTTGATGATCTAACTCACGCATTCAAGGCCCACACAGGGGGTATGGATGCCGTGCTGCGAGAGAGTCTAGGCGATTTTGCAACTCTCCAGGAGCTCGCTGAAAAGTATCGCTACACTACCGACGACGTAGGAATGGCTCAAGCATTCCTAATCTACGCTGTAAGGGCAGGAATATTCCTCAAGTATGTTTCAAATCGTCCATCGCCCAAGACACCTATTTTCTAACAATCTAGATGGGCAAAGCAGGAACCGAGCCTCTTGAGCATAGGCGAAGATCATCCCGAGTGGGTTGGTATCTCTGGAGGTCTTATCAGTTTTTCTGTTTTGGCTGTAGCTGAAACCTTTGAGAAATTGTACGAAGCATGCCTCGAGGTTGCCGGTCTACTTGCCAGATTGTGTCGGTTCACCTCTGTCAAATCCCGCAGCATGGAGGACCGTAGCGGTGCTTGGGGCTGGACTGTACTGGGAATTGAGGCAGATGACCTGCGCAACGCCCTGGATCAGTATCAGCAAAGCATGGTGAGTGACGATGGTGACGAATGTCTCAGAAGGGTCACTGATAACTGAACTGCAGGGAATTCCGCCTATCAAAAGAGCACAGGTGGCAGTGACGGGACATCGATGGAACACGATTGTCGGACCACCGTCTATTCTGCAGCTTGTTGTCAAGGAATGCCCGGCAATCAGATCGCTTCCCAAGAATGAGCTCAACATCCATGCGCTGCAGCATACCGTGGTCACTAGCCAAGCCGATCTTGACTATATTGTCGGAGATTCCACTCTTTTGAGTCAACCCCTCCCTTCCCACTTCACACTTTGGGGTATGGATGACCCCAGAGCCGATTATACGAATTGGGGTGATATGCTGAGAGCGATTTGCTCACAAGCCTTATCTCGGCCCTTGGACATTAAGCATGTTGTCCATCAACTGAGCTCTAAGTTGAGATCCTTCCCGCAACTTCACGTCAAGCCCATTGGTCCATGTAGCCATCTATCATACTTGACCAGCGTTCTCAAGTCAGCTGGAAGAACTGTTTCTATTGCAGACGACCATCCACCCAGTACGCCCCCAAAGGTACTTCCAGGACGTATCGCTATAGTTGGAATGGCTGGAAGAGGTCCAGGCAGCGACAATGTCGAGGAGTTTTGGAATGTCATCATGTCCAAGCTCGATCTCTGTGAGGAGATCCCTGAAGATCGCTTTAAATTGACAGAGTTCTTCCGCTCGAAACACGACAGCGGGTGTACCACAACAACAAAGTTCGGATGTTTTATGAACAAGCCCGGTCATTTCGACAACCGCTTCTTTCATATTTCACCTAGAGAAGCGCTTTTGATGGATCCAGGTCATCGACAGTTCTTGATGACTACATATGAAGCTCTCGAAAGCGCCGGATATTCGGACGGTGGGACAAGGGACGTAGACCCAGCCAGGATTGCTACCTTCTTCGGACAGTGTAACGATGACTGGCATGATGTGAGCCACCACACCCTTGGATGCGACGCCTACACGCTGCAAGGAGTCCAACGTGCTTTTGGAGCCGGCCGCGTTGCTTTCCAGTTCAAGTGGGAGGGTCCAACCTACTCACTCGACTCGGCCTGTGCCTCTACAGCATCATCCATCCATCTCGCCTGCACCAGCCTTCTCGCCAAGGAGACAGATATGGCCGTCGCTGGAGCAGCCAACGTGGTTGGATATCCACACTCATGGACCAGCCTCAGCAAATCTGGTGTATTGTCCGATACCGGCAACTGCAAGACCTTTCGCGACGACGCTGATGGTTATTGTCGCGCTGACTTTGTCGGAACTGTTGTGCTAAAGCGTTTGGAAGATGCTATCGCACACAACGACAATATTCTGGCGGTTGTAGCTGCTTCTGGAAGAAATCACTCTGGCAACTCTTCCTCGATTACAACATCCGATGCCGAAGCTCAGGAGCGGCTTTTTCGAAAGATGATGCAGAATGCAAGGGTCTCGCCAAACGACATCTCCTATGTAGAGATGCACGGCACTGGCACCAAAGTTGGTGACCCAGCAGAGATGGGTGCTTTGGCAAGCTTGTTTGCACACAGACGCGCCGCAAAGCCCGTGGTGGTTGGAGGAGTCAAAGCAAATGTCGGACATAGCGAATCTGTGAGTTAGTTAATTGGTTCTCTAATGACTGGCCACTGACCGATCTCTTCAACTACACAGGCTGCCGGAATTGCTTCATTACTGAAGTGCATCATGATGTTCCAAAAGAACATTCTACCTCCGCAAGCGGGCATGCCGCATGCTCTAAATCCCAACTTTCCGCCTCTCTCTGAGATCAATATCGAAATACCATCGGAACCAAGTACATTCGGGTCCCCGGCCTCCCAGTCGAGACGAATTCTTCTGAACAATTTTGATGCAGCGGTCAGTTACCTCTCCTGGGTCCGATGTACCATCACATTACTGATTGAGATTTATTCAGGGTGGCAATGCTTGTATCCTACTCGAGGACTATGCAGACGATGTAGTCAAGAACAGCGATCCGCGAGTGCATCATGTTGTTGCTACTTCTGCTAGAACACAAGCTTCGTATCACGGCAACAAAGTCAAGTTCTTACAATGGCTCCGGGCGAATCCTACAGCCAGAATTGAAGACGTGGCCTATACAACCACCGCCAGAAGAACCCACCATCCCATACGCTCCGCATTTACAGTATCGTCAACCCAAGAACTTATCGACAGGGTCGAGGCAGATACAGCGGATAGCCCAGCCGTCCAAAAGTCCCCTGTCGTTTTTGTTTTCACGGGGCAGGGATCTCATTATGCTGGTATGGGTAGCACCCTGTATGAGACCAGTCCAGTTTTCCGGGAGACTGTGAATCTCTGTGCGACTATCTGTGAAGAACAAAACTTCCCTCCGTTTCTGGATTTAATCACTCAGAGCGATAGTGAAATATCCCACAAGACCACGTTGGAGGTGCAACTCGCCGTTCTAACGCTCGAGATTGGTCTTGCTGCTCTCTGGAGGTCTTTTGGTATCCAGCCATCCGTGGTTATTGGTCATTCGCTGGGAGAGTATGCCGCTCTCCATGTTTCTGGAGTTCTTTCTCTGGCTGATGTGCTCTATCTGGTTGGTCAGCGAGCCCTACTCATGTTACAGAGATGCGAGGTCAACACAAGCGCCATGCTTTCCGTCTCCATGCCTGTTGCAGACGTACATGGCCTACTCGAAACACAGGCAGATCCCTCATGCGAGATAGCCTGTGTCAATAGTACAAATGCTTCAGTAATCAGTGGAAGCATAGAGAGCATTACTCAATTACAAACAGGTCTAAAAGGACGGCCAAGAATGCTTTCGGTACCTTATGGGTTCCATTCGTCCCAGATGGATCCCATTCTGGCTGACTATGCTGCCCTGGCCGGTGGTGTCACCTTCTCAGAGCCAAAGGTCCCTGTTGCGTCAACATTACTCGGCTCCATAGTCGAAACCTCTGGTACATTTAACGCGGGTTACATGGCACGGCAGTGTCGACAGCCAGTCAATTTTGTCGGCGCTCTCGAGGCCATTCAATCCAACTACACAGACCCTGTCTGGCTCGAGCTTGGACCGAGTCAGATCTGTTCCTCCTTTGTCAGAGCCACTCTATCACCGCCTCCAAGCAGGATCTCGTCTACTCTCGACAATCGCACCAATGCGTGGTTATCTGTAGGAAGATGCTTATCCAACCTCTATAAGAATGGCGCAACTATAGATTGGCTTGCGCTTCACCAGCCATATGTCAACAGCCTTAAGCTTCTTAACCTCCCAACATACGCCTGGGATCTCAAGGACTTTTGGATCAGCTACACAGAGACCAAGGATCAGCTGCCTGCATCAACCGCGAATGGTAATGAGGCATTCAAGGTGAACATATCAACCTGTGCACAGCAGATTATTGAGCACATTTCTCCCCCAAACATGAAGGTAACTTTCAGAGCATCGCTTCAAGATTCTGGATTCAAGACCTTAATTGACGGTCATCGGTTGAGAGACAAGTCTGTGTGTCCAGGAAGTGTTTTTTCTGAGGCTGCATTAGCGGCGGTGAACCATGTCCTTCAGTTGTATCCTTTGAAGAGCCTGAAGGGCCCCGCCTTGGTTCTTCGACATCTCAGTCTCAAGCGGCCACTGACCTACGGGCTCGTTGGTCTGGACGGTGACCTCATCACGGTCGTGGCTCCGGAGGCCCCATCCAGTCATAATTTCAAGGTCTCATGGAAAGCTACCAAAGGAAATTCATCCTACTCTCTGGGCGATTGCTTGGTGGCGGCTTGTGATGGACAGGTCATCCAAGCTGGGTGGGATAAAGTTGCATATTTTATCAGATCCAGGGTGGATGAAATTGTCCAGTCGTCAAAGAACGGGATCGGCCACCTCCTCCAGCCTCAGATTCTTTACGCACTTTTCGCCAATACCGTCCAATATGATGCTGCCTTCAAGTGTATCAAGGAGGCGTATATCTCTAGCGACTTCCAAGAGGCTGCTGCGGTAATTGTTCTTCAGCCAGATCCTAAAGACACACAGTTCATTGCCTCGCCCTACTGGGGTGAAAGCCTTGTGCATCTTGCCGGATTCGTGGCAAATTCGAACCCTGACCGTCAGAACCAGGGCACGACGTTCATGATGGATGGCTTCGACAGCTTCGAACAGACGGTTATTCCTGAGCCGGGAAAGCCATACCATACATATGTTCGTGTGACAAAGACTGAGAGCGCCTCAATGGCCTGCAACGTCTACATTTTCGACAAGGACAAGCTGATCATGCATTGTGCTGGCATCCACTTCCACGAGGTTGGAAACACCCTACTTGATCAGCTGCTAGGAGGCTCCAACATCACTAGAGACCAGCCTCCTCCTATCCCACCCCGGAAAGAAGTTCCAAAGCCAGTGGATACCACTGAAAAGGTTGAGACAGTGAGAGATGAGTCTCACTCAGATACCTCGGTCCTGGATAACATCCTGAACATCATTTCCAAGGAGACGGGATCTGACTTGGCTGATTTCCAAGATGACACATTGATCGCAGACCTTGGCGTCGATTCTATCATGGCCATTGAGATTGCAAGCCAGGTTACCGAACAAAGTGGGGTTGACCTTCTCCCTTCCTTCATCATAGACTATCCGGCTATTGGAGACCTTCGTCGGGCGTTTGCTCCCAAGTATATGCACACATCGGTTGAAAAGAACTCGTCAAAGCCATCGTTGATTAATGACACTCCCCAGACGCCGCAAAGCTCAAGCTCAAGCTTGGAGTCCTTTGATCAGCCATCAAGAAGTGTCACATCAACATCGGACTCGGGCAGCGTTGTCAAGATTGACTTTAGGCCTGATGACGACTCCCCAGCTCCCAAGGTCAAGATCACCTTGCTTCAAGGACGACCGGGTAATGCAAGAAGACCTTTTTATCTCATAGCTGATGGGACTGGTACAATAGCCACCTACATCCATTTGCCTCAGTTCAAATCGCAGGTGCCTATCTACGGCATTGACTCACCATTCCTCCGCTGCCCAACAAGGTTTACCACTGATGTTGGAATCACGGGAGCTGCGAGGTTCATCACGGAGGCTTTGATAAAGGCTCAGCCGGAGGGCGCCTTTCTACTTGGTGGATTCTCTGGTGGTGCTATGCTTGCATACGAAGTTTGTCGTCAGCTGGCAACCGCCAACCGGGAGGTGGATGGCCTCATGCTGATCGACATGTGTTCCCCACGCTCCAAGACCGTTGAGGACAAGAATGATATTGGCTGGGCTATCTTTGAGAGCGTATCTCGTCAAAATGGCCTTTGGAGATCAACAGACATGACTCGACAACATCTCCAAGCCATATTTGCTGCCGTTGCTACGTACCATCCACAGTCTTTGAAGGCTAGCCAGCGACCAAAACGAACAGCCATTATCTGGGCTGAGAAGGGTATGATTGATCGATGTGCTGGAGATTCTGAACTTATGCAAAAGCTCGCCAAGCGGGGTATTCCAACTGAGCCCTACCCCAGGTTTATGGAAGATTCTGAACTTGGCCCAGTTGCTTGGGGTCTTCCTCACAAGACCCAGCATGACTTGGGTCTCAACGGTTGGGACAAGTATATCGGAGAGGCTCTCTGTTTGTCTATTCCCGCGGATCATCTCGAGATGCCTATGCCTGGACATGTGCATCTGCTTCATGAGACTATGGCACGAGCATTTGAGTATTTTGACGAGTCAAACTAATCAAGATATTCACGCAGGGTAGGAAGCCAAATATAAGTTTGTTTCGCAAATACACTAGACTTGAGAATGACAAATTTTGTTACGTTGCGACTTTTCAAATTATTGTTTTAAAGCTTACCAAACTTAACGATGAGGGACAAGATGTCTGTGTAACTATAATACACTGAAATTTCAAAAATACGAGTAGTACCAGAGCTAACAACTGTGCGGCGTAACTAAGACTAACAATATTTGTTAAAACATATTATAAACTCTGAAACTGAGCTATACCGCAAGCCTGAGGTGCCAGAGCGGTTATTTTAATAACATATGTTGCCTCCTTAAAAGATTTAGCTGTCTTAAACCATGTACTGTTTTATCTCCAAGTTATTACCTGCGAGCTGTATGGGATTGAGAGAAGGGATTTATTTGTTCGAGATAGCCTCTGCAAAATGAGCTAAATTCTACATGAACCAAGAATGGCGTCGATCGGTTGCCCAGTATCTCGTCAATCCCTTGCATGATTTCATCGGTCAACCCCGGCAGGATGGGAGTTACTTTGACACTCTCCAACAATTGGTCCGGTCGGCTGGCCCCAGTAATAGCCGAACTAACATTATTGTTCTCCAGTTTCCAGGCCAATGCCAATATTGACATGACACTGAGAGGTGGGTAACTGAAGAACAAGCTGTTATTGGCGCTGAAATATTAGTCGTTAATCAACGGAGTAATAATACCCCCGATGTCCTTGACAGCGTGACATTACAGATGGAGCGATGTTCCTCGCTTATTAGACCGTAGTTTGCGGACAGTCAGATCATACCATCATACCGGGTTATGGGTTATTGATACGGACTTAGCGAAGGGTTTGAACGAAACCTTACGATGATATCTTATCTGAAAGCGGAAGGTCGGTTACTATAATTACCAGGCGGTCTGTCTCTATAGCTTCGCATAAGGCTTTTAATCGATAAGACAGTTTAGATGACAAATCGAAAACTACATGACCAGCTAAATGTCACCCCATGCATTGAAGGATGCAACAGGGTTGAACCAACAGGTGGAGTTGCAAGCATGGATTTCCAACGATGTATCCAATGCTTCCCTTGATGATACCCATGTGAACCCTAAACTGGCCCATCAATGGTTCCAGGGACCGTATCCTGCAACATTAAGGGATAAAAGGGTTCCTTTTGCCGATGTTCCCAGGTTTTGGAAAGTTCCCAATAACATCTCTTTCTTGACGTTTGATTGCCAAACAACATACCAGCCATCATGTACCATCTCGATCTTGAACCATTTGCTGCTGGTGGCCATTGCGCCGTGGCTATCTGTCTCGGAGAGACTCCTCTTGATGACCCGAACAACGTCTACGATCTTATCAAGTCCCTTCAGCAAAAGTTTAGCGACATCGCCTTCCTCATTTGTGACGAAATTCACAAGTATGAGATGATGATACCGCGAAACATGACCATTACCAGAGCTCAACGACTGGCCATCAAGAAGGGCGATGACATGGATGCTCTTCTGAACAACGTGTTTGAGCGCCTCAGGCAAAATGACCAGCTGTCAGCCAACCTGACCATTTTGCGCTGGTCACAAATCGAAGATCAGGATTACCAGAAGGTTCATGATATCATGTACCAATACCGGACCCTATTCGATCAGGAGCTCCGGACAAGTTCTGGATTCTACATCAAGCGTCGCCTGGCTGTCGCCACATTGACTGAGGAGCGACTTGAGAACTTCACCAAATACACCCTTGCTGAGCTTCCTGTCCAGCTCTTGGGGTTCAATTACGACAATCGCCAGTACACCACCATCTTTCATCCCGTCTACCCTCGGAAGAATGCTGATGGATCCGCCGGTGACGTCAACTCTGCGTATGTCTCGCCGATCGAGACGGTAGTGAATGCCTACCGTAACAATGCAGATGTCGTAAGCGACATCTCCCGCTCGGTGCCGCATATGGAGGCTGGGAAAGTGACACGAGTTTTCTTCGACAGACCTTTTCGAGAAGAAGTGAAGGAAAAGTCTCATATTCACATTGTAGAGACACCATTGACAGAATCAGCAGTTGCTTCTTAGAATAGTCGCTAGATCTAGGATAGAGCTTATAAGGTTTACAGTAAGTACTGTGTTATATAGATTATAGCTAGATCTACAAATACAAGACCTGCGAACGCGATTCAAAACTAGATACAGTTTGACACGAGACTATTTGTAACAAAGCTGAGTGACGGCAGGGCAGCTGAATTGCTACTGCAATACATAGTGTGAGATTTGTAAGTGAAGTAAAATAAATAAATAAACAAGCTATATCAAGGATACCAGACTTGGGCGCTGCGCAGTGTTTCGATCTTTCCCCAAAGAACTTATAGACGGCCTGAGATCTTCTCCTGTAAGCTTGGTAGAAGGGCCAGAGGGAACTCCAAACTCTTCCACTGGGCGAAAACAGAAGAAATAGACGCGAGCTTTGGTTGCTCCAAGGCCATTTTCTCTCGGATATCATATCTGTGTTGTATCTTACCTTGAAGTGTCAGACAACTAACAGTTGAGTCCTCCTCCCATTTCGGTCGAATATCACCCCCAGGCCCCAGTTCCAGATATCCATTTGCGCCGCATGTGATGCAAACAACCTTATTTCCTTCCCGAAACTCAATCTTGAGCAGGTGGCAGTAAGGACAACCGCCGCTCTCTTCGGGCCCTAAATACTGCGCCTCGTCATATGGCTTTCCCATCTGACTAGCCACCCGCCGACCCAGTAGCTCAGCGCGTTCGAGAGCAGCACCAGAATCCGCCAATACAGATCCTGGGCTTGCGTACCCAGATAATACAACCTGGTCAACCACACGGGAGTGAATCGGGTATATGCACGTCTGCAATGTCGGTAGAGCCATTGTCCACTGCTCCGGGTATGTAGGATTAGACCCAGAAACAGCAATAAACCCAGCCACACGAGGCTTGAAGTCTCGTGGATCAACTTTGACGTCTTTGACAGACTCATCGCCCTCTTCCTGCCGACGTTTGACGTCATAGGCCATGGACACATCAGCGTAAGGTCCAAGGATGGCATCGGCAAGAGCTTTCAGGGTTCCGGCGGGCTGATGGCTGTATACCGGGCTAGCAATAATAATGGCGTCAGCATCCATGATAGCTTCAAACACAGCCTCGCGGTCGTCAGGTTCTCTCTTTCTGGATTGGTATTCTTTTCCGTCGTCACGATACGGTATCATAGAGGCATCATCTCTGAAGGGCAGATGCTGTCTCGGTAGTACAACGGCCGGTACATGAATCCAAGACACAGTGATTGACGAGTCGGTGGCTGTCGCTGCTTTCAGGGCTGCTTTGAGTAAGACTTCGGAGTTCCCATGAAGAGAGCCATTGCAAAGACCAAGGATATGCATTGTAGGTGCTGTACGTTATGGAATAATGGATTGGATTGTGTTGAGATAATGAGGGGTATGAAAGTCAACATTTGACACTCTTGAGAAGTTATTTTTCATGTTCCAATCCAGAGATCCTGATAGGGGCATTTATAATTTATGTTGCAGATTGACCATCCTGGATTCCCCGCAATCTCTTATTTCGTAGTTCGAGATCTCCAATCTCATCCGCGGAAGATGCATTATGTACATCTGGGAATCAACAGGGCTGGGCATTTCGGCACCGGCAGACGGCAAACTGAAGCTTCCGAGGGTGGCGGCCTCAAGGATATAGTTAAGCTTCAGAATGAGCTGCATATTAAGAATTAGCTCGCGATATTTTTGCTAGAGTTACATGCTTGACTGTTCTACTTTACTAGTTCTTAGTCGAGTCTAGGAATTCGTCTGTGTTCTGGTCGGTCTTGATCTTAGCTTAGCGGATGGTGGCTAGACCATGGCATTCCTTACTTCCGACCAAGATGATGTAGTTTCGGAATTGCGGGGGTGGAGTCCACCGGTTCACACTACCAGTCCACACTACCAGTCCACACTACCATGCGTCTAGCCATGATAACGAGTTGGATTTGAGTTCCTACCTCACTTCCTCTGCTCGCTTGTTTGTTAAGTATGGGAAATGAAGCAAATCTGCTGAATTGTTTATGGCTCGATGAATAATAAACTTCAATTACATGGTATTCTGATTCAAGTTTGACCCCTCCAGGGTAAGTCGAAGCGTTGGCTCATCTCAGTTGAAGTCGCCCGCATCAACTAAACTCTGACTATCGCCAACAAAGCTTGCGCACAAAAGGCTGCTGTGCAATGCACAATGGCCTAGCCCCCTTCCTTCTTCCTACATCCACATCTCCCAGTTATATAGTATGCATTAATGCATGCATATTCTTAACAGGCCATGGTTTGTGAAATAATGGAATTAGGTTTAGCCTTCGGGGAGATAACGTAGTCCGTCCCGAATTTTGGGGCTAAAATGCGGAGTTGAGCAATATTCCGGGGTAGACCGCCCCTATACCAAAGCAACGCCTCCCTGCATTATCATCGCTCCTATCTGCTGATACTCCAATTCTTGGACTCTACTACACACTTGCATCTGAATTCCGACGCGGGGATACCGGCATGACTCTAGTCTGTCCCGACTGTTGGGCCGTCTTCGTCCGGAGTGAGCATCTTCAGCGCCATCGGGAGGGACACATGAATCGGCGGCCTTTCTCTTGCCGTGAATGCACCGCCGCATTCTCTCGGAAGTGCGACCAAATAGCGAACCGTCTATTGGCAATACCCTAGGCTGACATGTATCTCTAGAGACATCCTCGTTCGGCACATGCAGATCCATGAGCCGAGGGAGACACCGCCAGCGAAGCAGCACAGAACACCGTACGTCGCTCAGGCCTGCTTGAAGTGTGCAAAGTCCAAACAACGTTGTGATGGTCAGCTCCCCTGTGGTAGATGTACCACGAAGCAACTTGAATGCTCATATCCACCGTCGAAAAACCGGCGCGCGTCTCAGAAAACGCAAAGGTCTGTCGCCAGTCATGATCAAGGTTTGCAAGATGAGACAACCTATACAGGATTAGGTGATTCGCCAGGATCCACTCAACAATTAGAGAACTCGACAGAACCCGATATTACTTCACTCTCATACTGGCCACCAAGTGGCTTCGAATCAATCACCGGGCTGTCATCTCACCCGTCCTTTGCCCCAGATCCGAATATTGGGTCCGCTTTCGAGGTCTATGGGGACTTTGAATGCCCTGGTTCAATCGACGTAGGAGCCTTTTGGGGTTTTGAAAGCTTTCTATCCTTGGGAGAAATGCCTAGTTTGTCATCGCCTTTGACAACGCGATGTTCACAGCCGCAGACAGCGATTCCCCAGCTTGCCGCTGCGACAAACAATACGCCACCTCCAGGTCCAAGCGAACCTGAAATGGATAGACTTGAATCAGAGACTCCAACACCAAGCTTGACTCAAGCTCTCAGATCTTCTTACTCCTCGAACGAAAGGTCAAGCGATGGGAACGTCTCAGCAATAAATGACTGTATTGACCAAGATTCTGATGCCTGGCGCGCAGGGGATTACTGCCATGTGCCGCGTTTGACAGATGACGTGTATCAAGAAATGACAAAGCATTTTGCACGTTACAACCGAGATGACGAATATTGGTCTACTTTCACCTCCAGCGACTTTCCACCAATTACTCATATCTATACCTTCATACAGGTATATTTCGAAGAATTTCATTCGCTTCTCCCATTCATTCACAAACCATCTTTTGCCCCGACAAAAGACCAATGGACTTTGTCTCTTGGCGTTGCTGCAATTGGTAGTATATTCTCCAGGGCAACAAATTCGAGAATTACATCCTTCAACCTACTCGAGCTCCTACGGCGGTCTATACATGTCCAGGTATGACGATCAAATAAACACAAGATTTCGGTATCTTGACGCTATTACTAGTCCGAACGGGTCCGAAGTTCGCAGCCCGACATTTCTTTCTTACAGGCTGTTCTTCTTAATCAACTTGGTATGATGTTTGGTCCAGATGACACACGCATCGAGGCTGTACCTATTACGAGGGCACTCCTCGAGACTCTATGTCGAAAGATGGCGTGTTACACCAATTTTGATGCCTTCAGTCTACCTCACGACAATGAGAAGTCGGGCCAAGACAACTGGGCCGATTGGATTAAGAAGGAAAGTCTTCGCCGCCTGTTCTACTCAATTTGGGTCAGTTTATGCATAAATTCACTATCTGATGGGAGGAGAAAGCTAATAATACACTAGATTCTCGATTGTGAATACAGCTGTTTTTGGTCAGGCCTAGGGATAGTAACCATAGACTGCCTACAGTTACCAGCACCTTTCCATCCCAAGCTTTGGGAGGCCTCATGTCAGGAAACATGGAAGAAACATCAAGGTATGTGTGAGCATACCTATCAACAATAAGTCACAGATACAAAGTAGCTGACATCTTCGTCATAGCATTCTACAAGCCCATGCCTTTTGGAACCGTCCTATCCGAGTTTTATCGCACTGAAAAGATTGACACTTCAGATCCTTTCAGCACATTGCTATTGACTGTTGGTGTCAAATACCATGCCGAAAGGCTCAATCGTGCACCGATCTACCTGGGCATCCTCCAGGATCATGCCAAGACACTGCCGCCTTCGAGGCTCTCTGGTGCCGTCGAGAGTCTCTCCCACTTAGTATCAATGTTTATCTATTCACCAGTTCAAGACCTTTACGCATTTTCGGGCTGGCGTGTAGATACCACCCAAAAGGCCATTGTTCACGCCAAGTTGCGTACCTGGATCCAAAGCAAGAGTGAAGCGCGGACAGCCCTTATCCACGCTTGTAACGCCTGGTCTATGATTCGAAGAGATAAGACTGGAGCGCAGCATGAGACGATGGGATTCTTGGTGGCGACGTTGCTGATATGGGCCTGGATTGAGCTGGGGAATAGGCCAGAAGTGGATGACGTGGATCTATTATTGACTGTACGATTGGATGAAGGAAAGGATCATATGAAAGAATGGATCAATAATAACGAGGACAGACGTCTGTATCTTCGTGGTGTAGGGTGCCTGTGGGATAGGGGGGCAGGTAGGAGGCTGCTTCATGAGTCTACAAACACTCTCGATAGTTTCGACTGGCCGGCGGCTCAAATGGTGGCATCGATCTTGCGAGAGCATTACAGGTCATTTCATCAGGCAGCCACCATTAGTTCGTCAACTTAAGATATCGGCTGCTTATGGGTGAGCCTTTTGCCAACAGTCTCTCTCTATGCTTCAACTCATATGATCATTATACCATTTGAATTTCGGGTCTGAGTCGGTAGACGTATGTCATGAGATTCCCTATCTATCTTATTCCTCATTCTTAAAAACATTAACCAAGGTCCCGATGTACGGCGAGATTTCGACAAAGAAAACATCATCCTCCTTAACCGTCACCCGCGGTTTTCGTACCATACCCACTCCCGCCGGCGTTCCAGTGATAATAATAGTGCCTGGCTTCATCGTCGTGCCCTGGCTCAGAAAACTCACTATCCTTGGTACGCTGAAGATTAAATCCCCCGTGCTGCATTCCTGCATCACTTGACCATTCTTCAAACCCCGGACGTTGAGTTTATGAGGATCCGGGATGAGTGATTTGGACACAATTACCGGCCCTTTTACCTCTTGGTTAACACTCGAACACTCTAGAGGTCATGAGGAAAACATACCAATGGGACAAGAGCCATCAAAGCCTTTACTGAAACACCACTGGGTCTGATTAAACTGACTCGTCCTGGAACTCACATCGTTGGCCGCCGTATAGCCTAGCACGTAATCGTAAGCATCGGCTTCAGATACGTTCTTGCACTCTTTGCCGATGACGATGGTGAGCTCGCTCTCATAGTCGCCGCAGTCATCCACTTGAGTAATTTTGGGGAGGATGGTGCGCACGGGATAGGGGTCGGCCAGTGACGTGTCTGGTTTCCTTTGGAAAGGTTAGTGATGAATCGCAAAGTCGATCATGAAGGTGCTAGTTACAAGAAGACAGTCGGTAGAGTCGGGAGTTCCACGTCGGCTTCAGCTGCGTGTTCCTTGTACTAGGCTTTTCGTCAGCTTTACCGATCAAACTTCTGTTGCTGTGCAAGGGCTCTAGCGTTGTTGAGCCATACATTCAGCCCAATACATCTAATGGTTCCCACTTCAGCCTTTGTCAGGGGCGATAGCACACGATCGATTTCGACGACCTCTCCGGATGGTGCACCCGGCTCGAGCACTGAACTACCGCTGAAGACTCTCGCCTTGACGGTTTCGCCTTTATACAGCGCAAGTCCGACATCAACAGCATGATTCTCAGGCTCTCCGATTAGTATTTTGGAGGGAAGTCCCTTCGGGACGAATCTCGCTAGTCCTGTGAGTCTTGGGTTAGAGAAGTCCGACCGGGATGATAGGTAGTGAGCGTACGCTTCCAGGATGCCATGATGAGCTGTAACTTTAACAAGTTTTGAAGTTGAAGAGAGGTTCAAGGTTTTCTGAGGTGAAGATAAAGTGGAATGAAGATATCATGTTCAATGAAACGGGATCTTAAGTAGAATAATAATTGAGTCGGAACAATGCGATATGGCCGAAAACGCTACTTGCTTTTGGGTCTGATCTCCACCATAATGAACTCTTGAATACAGGATCCTCCTATTCTGCAGTAGTCTCCTCGGAAGCCTCTCATGGATTGCATCTGATCGGAAGGCTGTCTCTTGCAGGGATCGGGGATACGTTAAGTCCGACACAGTAAAGGAAGTGAGGATTTGAAGCACATCCGAGGAATCGGGGTGGCAGCTCTAGTGCCGCTAGTGACTCCCGGGGTACGCCGCCGGGGAGTTACGACGGATCCATCTCTCTGCAGATGTCAGATGGTTCATGAATGGTATGCGTGCTCTGACTGCGTGTCAAAGCGGCACCGTCGTCGCCATGAAAATGACATAAAGGTCAGGGCAACATAGAGGCCTGATTTGATGCTTGTAAGAGAAGGCATTATGTCACAGCTGACTAGATTCACTCCAGCCTCTTCATAGCCGATATCACACAAGTTCATTTCTTAAGGGTCATCTCTACCTTGACATTTCAGGAGTCGTCAGGAGCTTTCTGAATACTATAAGATACCCTACCTAATGTTTTCATACTAGATTGTTGAATATTAATAGTTACTTGTACTAATGAGAACGGTGAACAATCCTACACTACATATTTATACATAAATTAAGGCAGATACCCAATTTCCGTCTATATCACCATTATATAAACGGAAGTTTTTCAACACTGGAGACCCGGTCAGTCAAATGAGAGATTGACGGTATCTCGTTTATTTCCTGTGAAGTATACTCTCTAGGAATTCATATCCTTCCAGGTGCAAGTTCCATGTTTGTGACCCTTTCTTCATCTTGGCAGCAAATGTGTGTTCTTCACCAGGTATCGCACGCAGTCCGCACTCCACCCCCGACCTCTGGAGCGCCGAGTACAGCTCGAGGCTTAGATGAAGAGGCACCATTGTATCTGCTTCGCCATGCACAATGAATGTAGGAGGGAATGATTCGCTAATGTTTAGTAGGGGATCGACCTTTTTCCAGTCACCCGAAGGAAACACTATGTCGAGAAGCCTGCCATCAGCAAGACTCGAAAAGCAGAGGGCCTGCCGAGGGTCGTTGAAGTCCGGTCCGGCCTTCGCTTGGCCCTCAAGGGAAACGCCGGCCTCTGTGGGAATCGGTTGTTGCTGATATACTTGGTTCATAAACACGGGGGTTAAACCTTTGGGGATCATGGAAGCTATATGATCAAGCTTAGACTTCCAGAATGGATGTCGGAAGTGACAAGGGCCATAAATATCGAAGATCGCCGCTGGGCGACGTGAAACGTCGAAGCCCTGTAACTTGTGTAAGCAAGACAGTCATTTGCATGATACGTAACAGACATCAATATGCCTAAATTATACTCACAAGACATAAGCTGAGATGGCCTCCAGAAGATGTGCCAGACACAAAGACATGATCGTAGTCAATTCTAATCTCAGTATTCGACGGGCTGTTCATGGCTATCTCTTTTTCAAGACCCTTATCGTAGATCCACGATAGAAGGTCTCGGCAATCAGTGATAGGGCCTTCGAGAAGGTCAACGCCAGGACAAAGGCGATGGTTTGGGATGACCATGATCCACCCGCGCCCTAAGCAGTGTTCAATCTGGTCCTGGTTGACCATACGGGCTGAGCCCACTATCCAGGCGCCGCCGTGGATATTGATGACTGTAACACGTTAGATATTTCTGCATCTTATAAAACGAGCGATCTTGTGCTTTGAAGCATGTTCTTAGATCGTACCATCATATGTGAAAGCATCGAGAGAGGGTATTGATAGCTGTCAGGATTACATACTAACTGGACATGGCTGGGACTCGAGGGTAGCTGAGTCTGGGAGGTAGATGAGCGCAGTGATATCCTCCCCGTCAACTGTTTTATAAACCGCTGAGAAGTGGTTTAGGGCACTCATTTTGAATACAAGACAGAGTATTCAAGCTAATGCTTGGAATAAATTAACCGACTTGGCATATACAACTCAGAGAACAGCGTACAGGTATCAAGCAGAAAAATACTCCGAGGCTCTAGGTTATATCTTCTCTTCTCCACTGTTTCTAAAGACCCATATCCGGTATCAGCGTAGAGTGGGGTTCGCGGGGCTCCGGCTTTTGCAAGTTTCCGAGAACCCATCTGGCCTGTTCTCCAATCAGAACGGAACGACGGTAGATCATACTCTTTCAAGTTAGAGTATCGGAATAGACGGCGCATTCGGAGATTAGAGCAAAACCCGGGTGACGGAATCACTATAGGTTATGCTCTTTTAACTTAGACCATCGGAATTACATGCTGGTCTTTGCAGCCGGTATCTAGATCGGCTTCATGAGATGAGAATTCACGCCAAAGCCGGGCATTGGAGCAGCTGAAAGCTATGATCGCATCATTAAACTGAACTGGCTTAGACTATCGGAACTATCTGCCGCGGTCTCTAACCGTTCTGTCAGTCGCTTCACTCCTCGGGCCTGCATCAGATGATTGGAGCGGGAACGTCTATGTAAGGCAAACTAGAGATCAGCGATGTGATAATCCGGGGTAAGGTGTAGTCCGAGGAAGTCTATCTTTATCGATGAACTATGTAGTATATATGAGCAGCTCCTTTCGTTCTCTTTCAAGTCTTCACAAGCACTACTCTCAATCATTTAGTCAATCTGCAACCCAAATTATTCAAGTTCCAAACCGGCTCGGCAAAATGTCTATCCCAGTTGTCAACACTCCGCCTGACTCCCGAACGAGCTACGTCCTCCCTCAACTGGCGGGTGAAAAGATCACCTTGCCAGGTTGGAAAGGCGTCTTCCGTATTCTCGCCTCTTCAAAACAGACAAATGGCGGCCTCGCTGTTATGGCTGGCGCTTCAGTTCTGGCTGACGCACCGGGCTTCCATTGGCACGAGGAAGCCCATGATATATTCATGGTGATCAAGGGGTATGTGAAGCTGTGGGTCGGTGACAAGTGCCGCATTCTGGCTCCAGGCGACTTTGCCTATGCGCCGCCGGTGAGTGAATAATACTCCCCAAAGCAGTGTTAGAGTGTGAGACTTAGACTCGCTTTAGAAAGTCGTCCATAATCCCCAGTGGATTGGGCCTCACACCGAGTCGTTCTGTCTTGTTGCACCAGGAGACTGGGTTGACTTCTTCCGCTTCTCGGCTATGGAATTCGATGGCCTAATTCTCCCGGAAAATTCGAAAAGAGACGAAGAGAAAATGATTGCTATGATGTTGGCTGCTAAGGATAAGTTCGATGTACACTATATTATGCCTCATCACAACTATCAGCCCCCTGAGCTCGGCGACTGGCTTGAAACGGAGAATAAGCTGGGCGAGCCTCTGCAACCATACTTTCTCCGGGGAAACACCGGACCGCGATGGATGTCCGGCGGCGTCATGTCTCGTCCATTCATTCTCGCCAGTCAGAACGGAGGGAGATTCGCTATTTCAAGCATCGAATCATCAAGCACCTACAAAAAGTCAATCTTCGAATCATACGTCAAGTTCGCGACCGTGGACCACTGTCTTTTCATGGTTGAGGGAAAGCTGAAAGTCGAGCTACAAGGCTCATCGGGTGTGAATGAGCTTCACGACGGTGAGACGGTGGTTATCTCGGCCGGTCAAGGCTTCAAGTTGGACTTTGCATCACCCTTTGTCAAGTTCTTTTCAGTTGCAAATGGTCGAGGAATCGAGACCTTGATTCAGGATTCTGGTAAGCCATTCGAGGGTCTTGTTCTGCCTGACAAGGTTGGGGAGCTAGAATCTGATGCGCTTGCTCGTGTTGCCAACGAGATTGATGCTACTATAGAGTAGGTAGCAAGCTGCTATGGCTGGACTTACGCCTTTCTAAATATGATTCCATCGGTGCTTTTGGAAGCTACAGGAAGATTCCGATGGTTTGAGATGTTAAGATCTCAATTCCCGCGTAGCTCTGAAGGTCAATGAGCAGGGGTATTTGCAGGTTAAATCTGTGGTTCGCTGATGAAGTTTCCCACTAGTCTAAACAACGTTAGATCGCCTCCCCTGTCAACGTTTTTCAGCGCCTCTCCAAAGAAAAACTATTGGTTTTCACCGCAAAACTAATTTCCAATCATGCACCTAAGCCCTTGCATCTCTCCCATTATGTGTTAGCTGGTCAAGCTATTGATTGAAGTAAGTAGACCGTAAGCTCAAAGAAGGAAGCTACCCAGTATTGCTTCGGCAGCTTTGCCAGCACACAGCATCGCTACGCTGACAGACCCCTGGCTAGTCGCTAAAAACTCCAAAATTGGCCATATTTTAAGCGAGTTCGGCCAAGAGCGAGCTCTCTCCCCTGTCCGCTGGAGAGGTCTAGAATCCAAAATCCTATTAGGCTTGTCCTGAATACATGCAGATGACTCTCTTAAATAGAAATACAATCTCCTGAACATTTTCTCCCGCTTTACCCTTTTTTAGTACTTGGAACCTTTTTTTTATTTATTTATCGCGGGTTACTTTACAATGAAGCTATCAAAGCGCCTCGAGGCCTACTGGGTTCTGAACCTGTCTCTCATTCCAAGTGTGCTGGCAGCTGCAACATGCAGTGAATTATCTGGCAGACGTTATATCGGTCCTGACGGCAAGAATTTCGAGATCCAATGCGATACTTCTGCTGTCAATGGAGCTATCTTTGCCTACTATTCTGAGGGAGATGAGTTTCAAGATTGCGTGGACAGATGCGATGCCGACAGCAACTGCATTGTTGCATTGTTTCTCAGAGGTAGCGGCGACTGTGCTTTGATTAGCACTTATCAAGGAACCAGGTCATTTAGTGGAAATGATCTTGCCATCGTTCGACCACCGATAGTTCCAGTTACGACATCGGCAGAGTCTACATCAGCTGAGGCCACCACCACCGAGACTACATCGAGTGAGACTACGACAGCCACGTCGTCGGAAGCTGAAGTTTCATCGACGGATTCTTCAACAGCTGAGTTTTCGACAGTCGTGTCTTCATCAGTAGAGACAACTTCCGCCGACACCACATCGACAGATGCTATATCAACAGAGGCACCCTCGACCGAGTCTTCAGCAGCTGAGTCCTCTCCGGTCGCGCCTTCATTGTCCGATGCTACATCAGCAGAGAGTGCATTGACCGAATCTTCGACGATCGACGCCTCGACATCTCAGTCCTCGACAGATGCGCCGTCATCGACAGAGAGTGCATCTACACAATCAACAACAGTAGAGCCTTCGTCAACCTCTCCAGAGTCTGCTCTAGTTACCACTACAGATTCGTCCTACACCAGTATCGCCACTATCGAGACTTCAACGGAAGATTGCGAGGATGAGACATCAACTTATGAGACCCCAATTGCTGTAATTGATTCCACATCGACAGGATCCGACATACAGTCCACGACCTTGTCTGTCCATAGTGAGAGTTCCGCCACTACAGTCCCTCAGTCATCGGAACTTTTCACATCTCCTTCTTCGGCTGATTCGACCACTTCATCACCATCTTCCTCAACGACTACAGGAACAGAGGCTACTGCACCGGCCTCTGTTACAAGCCAGGAGGCCTCCTCTCTACCGGTGTCTTCCACAACCACAGTAGCCCAGACCCATACAACCGATAGTCTGGTAAACTCTTTGCCCGGCACTTCGTGTTCTGAGACTCAAGAGCATGGCTCAATGACGCTTTCAACCTCTGGTGTCACCATCATGAAGACAACGACCGCAGATCGTCTGCCCACATATCTTCCTGCCTCCGACTGCGTCTGGACTGTTTACCTGACTATGGTGAAGTATGTCACCTGCAGCACTGGTGTAGTCCCCGAGACATCAACTACCGCCACGTATGTCACTGTTGACGGTAACGCTGGGACTCGCGGTCCTCCAGTAGTTCAACTGCCAGAGGGCTGTATTGGGGGCTATCAAGTAGATGCTAGCGGTAACAGTTATCCTGTGGTACAACCTACAGTTGGATCCCAGGGCAACCCATCGGGTGAGAAGAGTCATCCATCTGTTCGACCTACACTGGCATCACCAGGTGGCTCTCAGCCTAGCTATGAAAATGGCCAGTATCATATTCCTGCTCCAACTGCAGGATCACAGGGGACCTCTCTACCAGAACAGGGTAACGAGGAGCCTTTTGTACAACCGACACAGGGATCGCAAGGCAACGCCTCCGGCAGCAAGAGCCAGCCACCCGTTTCCGGCCAAGACTCACCAGAGCCCAACAGTGGCGAGCCTCATGGAACACAAGGCGAGGCTACCCCGATAGCTATCTCAGCATACCGATCTGGTACCCCACCGTATTCTTCACTGTCATCGCCTATTCACCAGGGTCAGCACAACGTTTCAATGACCTTTACAGTTAAGACAGCTACCACTGGAGAGGTCCAAGGACAAAGCGTTAGCTCGTCATCGCCTACGGAGGCACCATCTACACCAGTGATTGCTTCAGGATCAATCAGACATCAGTCCATGCTTTGGACATCAATCGCTGGAGCCCTTTTCGCCTTAAGCATGCTGTCCGTATAGTTTATATCGGTCTGCTTATGAAACTAACGATATTGTACTTAAATATATGTATACTTCTACTTACATAGTAACTAATTAAACATTTACTGCATCTAAGTTTAAGTAAGCTTGTCAACATGTGAAAGCAGCCCAAGAATCCTCTAAGCTTTTCCCTAATACATGTGAAGCAAAGGCTGATTGTGGGCCAGAGGTGTCAGAGGAGATCAATGAATACTAAGAGTAGTAAGATATTATCCTTATAAACTTGAACAAAGTTAATACATGAAATTAATCATTAGAGCGATTTTATATTTTAGTGTACAGCCGTTGAGGTATAACGGCAGATGAGGGTGTTTTCGGAACAAGTGCGTACTCGTGACTAAGCAGAAAGAAGCGGCAAATGTCGGAGTGAGAAGAACCAGGATGCTAAGGATACCATGGTAACCGAACCTGCACATGTACCACGAGAACTGCGGAAAGCTAAGCCTTCCAGAAGAAATAGAAAGCTTAAGCCACCCGCTAGGAAATAGACGGAAGTGGGAGGAAATTGGAACTCTGCTTTAACATTGAGTTGGAAATCTTGCAAGTAAAGGACACCAGATTGCCTACGACCTCTGTTTACGACCGGCAATGTATCGGCCCCGTCAATCTTGCGACACGAGAGGCATTGCTCTAGGGCACCAGGAAACACCAGTCCATGACACTTTATGACTTTAGTATTAGCTTGACTTGAAAGAAATCCATTTGCATCATCTTAATATACGTCGGATTAAGACCTTGAGATAGAAAATATCCTCCAACCAGTCCCTTTTACAATACAACCAATTACTATACAGGGTAAATTTTAAGCTTCGGCTGAATTGAACCGGCGGCCCATCTCATTGGATCTGGCCTCGGTAAGGCTTCAAAGGTGTGCAGAGCTCCACTGAAAGATACGCTTGAGAACCGTACCGGATCCAATGAGATTGTGTTGCACCTTTGCTGGTCGGGATCCCCTGGCTTAAATGACGGGATGCCGGGACTATGGACGGCCCCGAACATGGGGCAGTCAGGTCCCGAATCAAGCCGACCTGTCCTCTGTCTCAACCCTTGAACTCTTAGCATCGATCGACAAGCCGGGAGAGACAGGAATCTCTCTCCAAGCTACCAAGTATCTAGCTGTTCCTAGACATCTGTCAATCGTTTCTTTCTGGCTTTATGACTTTAATCCCGGATCCATAAAAGAAGTCACTAGACCTCATGCTGCGGTAACGTGCTGCAATGACATCGTGAGTCATACGAGGTTCAGTTCTTGTATAAAGACCGAGCCTGGCCACTCTCTTACCGCTGGAAAGACCGTAGACATTACCCTGTGGCCTATTAAAAGCCTTACCCTTACGATTTACACCTGGAGACTCTACGTTCTTCTATTTCATTGCCAGCTCGACTCAAACCCTGAAAGGAAATATGAATATCGACTACTATGAACGCATTGTGGAGAGGATCCAATTGGACAACACTCAGGTCATGGTGAGCTCCACCGCATGTTTCGCGATTGGCTTTCTACAATATGTCTACGCCATAAGACTTCAGGTTCGGGAAGACCTTGGCCCAATACCCTTCTGGATGCAATCTTTATACGTGGCCCACGAGTTGACATTTGTTCACCTCTTCGCCCGGGCTGCGCCACAATACGATTACCATTGGTTCTTTGTTGGAACCGCGTTTTCGCTATCTGTTTGGGCGACACTCGAGATCTTCTCCATGTGGTATAGCATATATAACCCAAAAGCCCGCGTCGCGACATTTTCTCTTCTTTTTGGACGACAACCTGCCATTGCCTCTACCTTGGCCTACCTATTCTGGATGCAGCTCGCCATGTTTGCTTTCGTTTGGTCGTTAATCCAGTTCTTGGGCCCTGGATGCTTCCTCCTCACTGGAGCCCTCACCAACGTTCTCATGATCATCGGACCGACACACGAGTATCTGGCTCGCGGCTCGCGGAACGGTCTTTCTCTTGGCTTTTGCCTTACCAATGTGGCCTGCGCCATATGGACATTTGCGCCATTCAGCATGGGGGCGGCAGTTTTACCTGAGATCTTCGATCAGCCTGTCATGTATGCCGCAGGGTGTATTTTGCTAGGCTACTCTGTATGGTTGACAACTGTGGTAGCTGCTTATCCTCCTAAGACTGGTAGGAAGGGAGAGCCAGCCCCGATCTGGTAGGAGTTGAACGGGCTTGGTGAGGTGACCTAAGGAGGGCGACATTTTTTGCCGTTTCACCTTGGGATCTACAGGCCCACACGACTGGGCCAGCAGTTGTTATAACGACGCGTATAAGAGCCGGGAGTAGATAACGGACTACTGAAGTCTGGTTAGAGAGTGTAACAGGGGCAGTGTATTAATATAGAGAAATATCTCCTTTCTGTAGCCGCCAAAATGCTTAGTTACCCGAAATTCTCGGCCGGTCACGCCCAGTGTTGCTCTCAAATACGTTGATGGAAATCGGCTCCGTTCTCAGCACCATAGGATCTTTGACGATGAGCGAATAGCCCATCCGTGGTTTCAGCGTTGACTTACCGCAGATTTCGGAAGGTCTTGATTTCCCAGGCGTTCCAACCCTGACAACCGCTGTACTCCTTCTTCCCTTCGCCCGCTTAGGCGATCAATATGGCGCTCGATGGGTCTCCATGTGTGGCCATTTATGGCTACTTGTGTGGTCGATAGTATCTGGTTTCAGTGAGAACTCCATGATGTTTATTGTTTCCCGAGCAATGCAGGGGGTTGGAGGTGGTGCCTTCATGCCTACCACCAACGTCAACACTGTTGTTTTCGACGGTGAAGCTTGGGAATGCATCTTCAACTCTAACTGCAGACGAGAAGGACGAGGATCTGTGGCTATTTAATTGTGTTGATTTGAACTGTACGACTTGATGACTGACCTTCAAAAAACTCAAATAGAGAAGGAGGAGGGGGATCGTCCTCAAGAGGAAATACTAGCATGAACGCTGGCGTGCCCGACGATGTAAGCAACGATGAAGAGTACTGGGTAAATTCATAAGCTGTGTACAGGATCCAAAGCTTGGAGTACAATCTGATGGAAAAGGGTGAGGCTATCTTGGATAGTTTCATGGCCGAAAGTATTTTTAAGATCATGGGCCTGGAAAAGTGAGGGCCTGTGACATATTGCACTCATTCCGCTAGTCGGTTCGATATTTGACATTCGTTAGCATTCTCGAAAATTGATAGCCAGAAGAGCATAGGAAATCGGGCCGGAATCGCATAATGGCGGTGTATAGTGACGCTCATCCTCTGCTCTGCATTGATTGTTGCCTAGTCTCTCCTGAAATGAACGGGACTTCACGTATGGGATTCAAAGTCGCTGATTTATTGCATACTAATTCTCAATAAATTGTTCGAACTTCTCTTACATATTTCAGAACGTCCTTCCTGCTGTCAGACGCAAGATGAGGAATTCGAATTTTTCCATGTTTTGACACGTGACTGTCCTGGTTGCCGGATCTTATTCCCCTCTGAGGCATTTTGTGGCTGCCATTGATAAGAGTTAAATTATCTGTAATGCAAATTTATCCACACAGCCATGCTTTGTCAACTCTGCTCAAGCCTTGATCTCGCCGCCATCATGCGGCTGAAAGTTTGGAAGGAACTTAGTATCGGGCATATTAGGAAAGACGAATTCTCTTCCGAACAGGTCAGCGACTGGAGCAATTTCGAAGAAAGTGAGAATATCTTTCTCTTCTCTACAAATGGGACCGATCGCACTTATCATGACTACGAAGGTTCTTTTGTTCCATACCATAAGACTCTAGAAGATTTATATCAGGCTGCTAAAGATTGCGATCTTTGCCAAGCTCTACTGCAAAGCGCCGCAGGTATGATCAAGATCAGGAAGGAGATAAGTAATCCATCATATTGGCCAAAGCCGTCCGGGGAAGGGTTGTTTCTATGCGGCCTTGATAAAGGCCAAGGGATTCAACTCATGGTATGGGGTCCATCCCACATTTATGCCCTGCTAGGAGGTATTGGCTTTTGCGTCGACGATGGTAAGCTCATTCCAAGACTACGAAGTGATAATTTTATGTCCCTATCTGCTTATTATGTTAATTAATGCTATAGGTAGCGCATTTGCATCTATTATCTATGGGCGTACAATCCCAAAATCGCCAAGATCGAAAGATGGCCTTAGATATATGCAGAAATGGTTATTAGCCTGTTCAACTGAACATCAGCATCAGATTACTTCCACATTCAAGCCTTCTCGGCTGTTACACTATGAACCGAACAGAGGAAAAGTCTTACTGAGCACTTCCTTTCCTTCAAACATAAGATACGCAGCCCTTAGTCATTGTTGGGGCTCTATTCAGCCCCTCACGCTTAACCCCAGCACCGAACACCAACTTACACAAGGATTACCTCTTGAAGCATTTCCGAAAACATTCCAGGATGCCTTTTGGATAATTCAACAACTGAATATTACCTATATTTGGATTGACAGCCTCTGCATCATCCAAGATAGCAATGACGACTGGGTGCACGAGTCCGCTCAGATGTGCGATATATACGGAAGCTCATATCTTACAATTGCCGCTACCAGGGCAAGAAATTGTTCAGAAGGATTCCTAGGGCAAAGACAAGGCCCCAATTATTCATACGTTCCCTTCAATGTGGACGAGGAATATGGCAACGTTGCTATATTTCCAATGCCTCTTAGTCGCGTCAACCCTTTTCACGACATCATCGATCTTGAAGAAGAGCCATTATCAAAGCGTTCTTGGGCACTCCAAGAACGATACTTATCCCCCCGGACGTTGCACTTCGCATCCACGCAAATGTACTTCGAATGCAGGTCAGACTTTTCTCCGCAGGATCGTCATCTCGAACAGGACACTGGAATGGACTTTAAGATACACAAACGGGCGACAGCGAAAGACAACAACCCTGCAGATTCCTGGAAAGATATAGTTCGTAGGTACACACAGCGATACTTAACCGTGGAAAGCGATAAACTCCCTGCAATCGGGGGATTGGCGGAGCGTGTGTTTCTTGAGCGGGGTCTCGACAATAGCCCTCAGGACGAGTACCTTGCTGGTTTATGGAGGAAAGATCTGCTTGTGGACCTGGTCTGGAAGACCTTCGCCGAAGACCCCAAACGAAGCAGTCCAACGAGTTACACAGCACCGTCCTGGTCTTGGGCGTCTGTCAACGAGCCGGCTATGTTTATGGGTAATGAAAATACACAAAGCCTTGCTGTTATTCAAGGCGCAAAAGTCGATCTTGAAAGTTCCGAAAGCCCGTTTGGTAAGGTCACTGGTGGTTGGGTCCACCTGGCTTGCATGAAACTTCACCCATGGGATGTGGATGAACGGGGCGGCATATACATTTGTGAGGGAGACCCATTTTTCCATATCTCTGCTCACATGGACTCCACAAGATTTAATTTGCCTGAAGTATGTGTGACCGACTACATGGACAAAAAGTCTGAATTGGTCGTTGTACCCTTGACGTTGATAGAAGGAGATGAAGACGGAGATGAAGACGACGATATGGTCGCTGCAGCTCAGTTCCTGCTTCTTGTATCATCGACATCTGGGCAAGGTCCGATTGGCGACCTTCCGCGCTTTAGGAGAGTAGGAGTTGGCTTTTCTTTTATAGAGAAATCGGACGGGTATGGCGGCGATGCAATGAGACGACTGCGAGACAGATGTATGGAAGCAATGGAACAGAAAACCCTGGAGGACATTATTATAGTATGAAGATTGTAAAGAGAACGGATTTATTAAGCTGTCCAAGGGAGCTACTTCGGCCCTTTTGAAGAACTTGAAATGCCAGTTAAAGATAAAATAGACGTCACTCAATTTTGAAAGTACCATCGCCAAGGTTTGAAGCCGTTGTAAGCACTAGACCGGTTCAAGATTGTGTTCTGCGGCAATTGGGTCTCGGAGAGTCACTTGCGCCCTGTAGGGCTGACAATTGAGTGTGATGCGACGGAATCCTCGTATTTGACAACCGTGCTAATATCTGCCTTTCCTGAAAAGCTGAAAAAAGTCAGCGGAGCTCATTGTGCCAAGGGATAAGCGGCGACCAAAACTGAGTCTAGACCACGGTCTATATTGAAAGATGTAACCCCGTTCAGCAATATCATTCACTTGAAGTCTTGGCATAATCCACACTGATAGCAACCATGATAACCATGGGCGACCAACTGGCTTATGGTAGTGACTTGTTGAGCTGTTTGATAGGCTACTCGATAATTTCATGTTGTATTGAAAGTTAACAAGGGTCCCTGTTGAAATCAATTAATACACCTCGAGACCCTGGAATTCCATTTCTTGTTCAATTTTGACTTGCTATTGCAATCTTGCCATCATGTCAAAAATTCCAAGTATTCTCTTTTTCACTAACAGCGACTACGGCCAAGCCAACGTCGTTTTAGCGACAGCGCATGCAATAGGACTGGCCAACCCAAATGTCGAAATCCACATTGCCTCGTTCCAAGAATTGGAAGCCGGCGTCAATGATGCCACCAGGTTTATGCAAGCATCAGCCGTCCAGCAGAAGCTACCAATCCCGAAGTCGTTCATCTTCCATAAAGTAGAGGGAATCAGCTGGGGACCAGCGACAAAACGTCCTGGGACAGCCATCTTTGACACGCTAGAGTTGGCTCCGGGTTTTGTCAATTCGGCTAAAGGCGTGGCTACTCTGCCGGCTGTTATGGTGCCTTGGACACATGAGGAGTACTTGGCGATTTACTTGGAGACGCAGCGAATTTTCGATGAGGTGAATCCGGACTTGACTATTGTTGAGCCTCTGTATACACATGGCTTGACATTTTGCCATTATCGCAAGGCCAAGTGGATGGTCCTTTCGCCAAATACGATCAAGGAATTTGCTATTCCGCTTCAACCAAAACTGGCTGCACTGTGGAAATACCCGATGTAAGTAATTAATCTGACACTTGGCAAATCATCAAAAGCTCATTTTCTAGGGCCTGTTCAGCGCTACCGTATCCCATACCTTGGAGTCTCATCCCAGTCAACATTGCCTTCAGTTTTGTAGCCGGCTATACCTTGCTCACCGACAAACGCTTGAAGGGTGCAACGAGCATTTTACACAAGGAAATCGATAAGTCAATCCAGCTCATGACCATGATGGAGCTTGGCGTTCTGAAGCCGGCACCTCCCAACCTTCCCATCCTCGTGGCCAACAGTCCCGACATCGACTACCCTTTCAGCGTTATTCCTCCCCAGCTCACCTCTTGTGGTCCCATTGTTCGCGCAGCCCCGCGCTTCGCCGACGTTGACCCTGATTTAGCTGCATGGCTGAGCCGAGGACCGACAGTTTACGTAAATCTGGGAACGCACCACAAGTCAAACCCAACTGAGGCGTATGAAATGGCCAAAGCTCTCAACAAGGTCCTGGAGAAAGACGAGGAGTTGGGGTCTACTGAGAAGCCTCTCCAAGTGTTGTGGAAATTAGGAAGAAAGCCAGATCATAAAGAGTGTAACGCTGTGGAGCCAGACTCATATCTTGGCGAATGGATTTGGGTGACTGATACACTGCAGAAGTATATCAAACAAGACAGAGCACGAGTCACAGATTGGCTTGTGGCCGAACCGAAATCCGTGCTTGAGTCGAAGAACATTGTATGTTCAGTCAATCACGGCGGAGCTAATTCTTTTCACGAAGGGTTATGGTACGTATACGAGCCCAAGACTCCTTTCAATCTGCTTATGATATTTAGTGCCGGTATTCCGCAAGTTCTTCTGCCCGCTTGGACGGACTGTTACGACTTTGCCAACCGCGTGGAGCTTCTTGGCATCGGGCGCTGGGGAAATAAGAAAGCGAAACCCCGTTGGAACGAGGTTGAACTCTCCGAGGCGATTTTAGCTACCCTGTTTGGGCCGGAGTCAGTGGACATACAAAAGACTGCCGGGGAGGTTGCCAGCCGTCATCCAGAATGGGAAGGTCGACAGAAAGCTGCGGAAGAGATCCTCATGTATTTGGACAATGCAGCTTAGGCAACTAATGATTAACGTCTTTTGCTACCAATTGTATGTGGTAGCGAGACTTGGGGCCGGTATATAGCGAGTTGAATGATCAAAGAATACATTACGTAACGAGTTACGTGGGTAACAGAAGAATTGTCCTCTGGGGCTTAGGCTACCATGATAAAGTAGTCTAACTGCTGGTCTAAGCTAGCATAAAGTGACCAAATTGATTCGTCTCTTATGCCTCCAGGGGCCAATTCTTCTCATACCCTAAGGTCACTGTCCACTAATGGGTCCATGCATTCAAAGTGAATTAAGTGGCGTTGGGTAGATTGGTTCAAGCCCGTGCTGGAGGCTCTCAAAATTGTCGGGGTGGGTCTTTTTGTTGGATTTGAGAAAATGTGTCGTCCGACTTTAGGACCTGATTCGACCGCTAAGGAGATATTAACATCGATTTCAGAATAAAAAGACAATGTCTAAGGTTTCAGCTCACTTAGCATATATCAGAAGGGCTAAGCAAGGGCCCGCATGTGTGTTTAATTGATGTTAATTACGCATTTGCTGAGGCTGTCTGCCAAGGGACTAGCTACCCGGGAGCGACACGGGAGACCTTAGAGAACTTGGCCTTTTATTAAAGCAGCTTGGTAAAAGCTTAATGATACAACACGAGCTAGCGCCGTACCTGGTCTAAAGTCCCCACGATAACGTATCTTCACGTGATACAAGTCCACTCGGTTACCTGTCTGGGGTATCCGGGACAGAGACTAAGGTCCAGTTTCGCTCGGACGACTGGGGGTTAGCGTTATTATTCAGACACAGGTAAGCTGCTCAATCTTCGAGCCGTGACACGAGACCATCGAATGATTGCAGATCAGAGAAAAAGCGAGTCGTGAAGGGTTCTTGGCGTCTCGATTATTATTCGAGGCACCTTAATAGCATAACGCCGTTTGCCCGACAATGACCAGGTTATGACAATAGAACGGAGCATCTTCCACCAATAAACAAGCAGCTCTCCACTGTAATTAGTAACTCAGGATGTCACTTTATTGGCGCTAGTTTGAAGATGGAAGGCACGCATGGGGCTGACTCGGGTCTTCTGGACGTTTAATTCCGGATGATAGACAGATAACCCCCGACGGACTCATGGGAGCATGGGTCTAGGGCTGACATCAACTAGCGGTGGACAAAAAGGATGACACTCGGTTAGGTGCTACGCCACCAAAGTCTAGTGAGGGCGAGTGTTGCCCTTTTCTTTCCACTAAAAAGATCGTCGTTTGAGCTTGGCGCTAGATTCCACTCCAGGCTCGAAACCTAGCGGGAATAAGTATAGTTGCGCTTGGACCTGCAGACAAGTGACGTGAATCCATGAGACACGTCGTAAAATGCCTCTGGGAACAATTTGCCTTCCCCATTGACTAAATACTTATCCCCTGAAAGGTCTCACAAGGGTGCTGAAGCGAGATTCTTTGCATCCACGAGTTCGGAGCCGAAGGTTTCACGATCGCTTCATCAATGTCAGGATTACAATACCTGTTCAAAGATACCATTGGCCTACGATGATCTGGAATATGAAACTGCGTCGTATAGATGGGTTGCATGAATTTTTCGTACTGATATAGTAGCCGCAGGAACAGGGTATTGCATTTAGCGCAGATCCAGACCCCATACAAAATGAAAGATCAGCACTAATTACCTTCGACGACAGCCAGTCTTATCAAGTTAGACAGGGGTAGGAGCACATCGCCCGCTTCCTTTTCTTCAATGCTGAAAATGGGGCTCGCTAGCATGGCAATCGATGCGCAGATCTCCTGCAGAAGAAGCAAGATTCGCCCACATTCCTGAATCATCACCAGTCCACCCGCCCCTTTCTGTCTGCATCTTATATGGAACTCAGCTGCCATCTGCGGAGTACGCCTTCTTCTTTTCGTTCATTGTTTTGTTTTGGTCGGTTCGTCCATTAACTTTCACCATGGTCAGTTCAACAGCAGCGTCGGCCATTAGCGCTATTGAGCGTACATGCTCCGTGCCTAGTCTTCTGGGCTCGCTGTTTATTATTATTACCTTTTGTTCTTCTAAGTTGTTCCATAAGCCTATCAGCCGAATGCTTTTCTACGCCTCTTTCGGAAATATGATGAGCAATGTCGCTACACTCATGTCCCAGGATTATACCAACCGGCCCAACTCAGCTGGTTGCCAAACACAGGCCTTCCTAATTGAGACGTAAGTCCGTTCGGCACAACGCCAACATCCTACCTGGTCGCTGATCATTTGTCAGATTCATGTTTGCCGATGTCTTTTGGGCCCTAGCTATGGCTGCCAACGTATACCTCACCTTCTACTATCGATTCGACGGCATCAGGCTACGCAAGATTGAGCCACTTTACATCGCCCTATGCTACGGCGTCCCCTTCACTATCGGCATTACTTTTATCTTCGTACGAAACAGCGAAGGGCATCGCCCATACGGGAATGCGAACTTGTGGTGCTGGCTCACTGTCGAGTGGGATGCTTGGCAGCTTGCTACTTACGGACTGATTTGGTAAGCCATACCCGCTCCTCTTTGGCTCGTCATGAACAGTTCTAATGCTATTATAGGCTCATCATTCTTATGTGCTTAATTATATACGTCCGCGCCGGCTTCACTATCTATAAATGGAGGATTCGCCTGAATGACTTCTCGAACTCGAACGATTACAACACTGCCTCGCAAGGCGTCCGTACGCAGACGCAGACGCAAACACAGATAGACAACTCCGAGATTGCGGGCATTGCCAAGACCACCAACATCACCATCACAACATCGGACTCTGCCCCGCCTGATCTGGAGTCACCCTTCCGACCCGCCACTAGACCCGAGCCAGTTCATACAGCAAACATCTACACAGGTCCTTCTGCTCCACCCATCGCGAATCCATCCGAACAACAAAACATTAGAAGCCAACAGTTGGAACGCCGAAAGCGCAGCCCGAGTGACGAGGCAGCCATTACCTATGCCAAGACCGCCCTTCTGTTCTTCACGGGAATGCTCATCACTTGGATTCCTGCCAGCGCAAACCGTCTATATGTTCTCATCGACGGCCATTCATCCACCGGTTTGGGATACCTAAGCGCTTTTGTGCTCCCTCTGCAAGGCTTCTGGAACGCCCTGATTTACTACTATACCTCTCGAGCAGCGTGTAAGCAGGTCATCAACAGTTTGAGAAATAGGTCTCACCCTCTCGAGGACAATGATGTCAATGGATCTAGCTTTGCTGAGAGAGGTAATGGTGCTAGTGGAAACAACGAATCGAGCTACCAGTTGGACCGGATAAGATCTTCCAACAGGCAGGATAGTTTCGGGGAAACAGAGAGCACAACGTCGCTAACTGCGAAGGTTTAAGATCTTCCTCTAACGAAATTCTTTACTTTGTACATACCTTATAACTTTAATAATACCCTTACTCTATCATTCATCCAGGTCTTGAGTAGCATTGAAGCTAAAGAATCTTATTTGTAGTATTTCTACGAGAACATTACTATATTCCTGTCTAGATACTGCTATCTTGTCTCTACTGTCGCGTATTTAGCTTCGTACTAGACACCCATCTGCTCGCTGATCATTGACAGCACTGACACCTTACCCGGCTTTCGTCAATACAAGCATTATCAGGTCTGCAGCACTTCTATTGCAGCAGTAATGGCGAAGATTGTGGACAGCATATTTCCAAACGGAATAATGGTGGCCATCAGTCACCTCACATTCCTCCCCAGCTTTCTGACCTGCACCCTCACGCCTTGGGTCACTGGGAACTTGCAAACTTCATAACTTGTTACCTGGAGTGAGTAATATGCTGAAGCATGAGGCTTATAGATATGTGCAATTGATTGAATTGTTAAGAAAGTTTCGGGGATTGCTTGCTATAGAACGTCACGGGAAAACGCCAAGACTGGAAAGTTCCCCACTGTTTGTCAGGCGATAAAAACTCTTCCGTAGAATTTGAGGGGTTTCTCTTGAACTTCCTCAACCAATATATCGTCGAAATGTTTCAACAGGCACCTATTCCCGATCATACATATTGGAACACGGCAGGAGTTAGCCCTAAATCCTTGTACTCTTCTATCGCTGTTGGCGACCTTACGGCATTACGGCGCTTCCTCTCAGATAAGCTAGACGTATCCGCCAGTATATATGGTGCGCCGCTGCACCAGGCAATCTATCGCGAGAATGAAGAAGCCGTCGATATCTTACTACAAGCTGGGGCGGACCCTCTTAAAGAGCCGGAAATTTTCCACTTGGAGTACCTCACGACACCCTTTGGACTGGCTGCTCGGCTAAACAACCGTGCTATTCTTAAAAAGGTCTGGCAACACATCAATCCTGACATCAACGGCTACGATATGCAGGGCTTTGATAGCTGCTTGGTAGAAGCAGCACAATATGGTGATGTCGCTACATTAGGTGCTGTACTGCGCTGGGGTCAAAATAATTGGTCATCTGAGTCGAGAAGTAGGGCTTTAAGTGCGGCAGCGGATAATTGGCATGTTGAAAATCTCCAGCTTCTTCTCTCCGAAAGGATGCCCTTTGAGAAAGAGGCACTGGACGATGCATTAGCTCAGGTAACAGTTCCTAAGCTATGTTTTGAACGTCGAGATCAGACCCAGGCTGAAATTGCTGCACAGTCGCAGTCAATTAAGGTTCTTATGGCTGCTGGGGCCGATCCCAGTAAGCCTGGACCCCGTGGGATATGCATGGGTGAGCCTATTCTTATATGGACTGCTGTCTGTCGAAAATTGTATACCTGCCTGGAAGCATTGCTTGAAAATGGTGCAGACCCTAATATTTCCAATAGTCAAGGACAGACTGCATTGCATTACTTAGGGGCCCGTGTCAAGAGGGATCCTACATGGCGTCGAAGGAGGGAAGACAATGAGCCGACTGAGGCTGTATTCAACACTCTTCTTGTATTCAATGCTTCTATCTGCCAGCAAGACCTAGCTGGAAATACTCCTCTGCACTTCGCCGCATATGGATCGCCTATTCGAGTCCTTCACCAACTCCTTTCAAGTATACCAGTTGAGTTGCAGAAAAACGCGCTTACGATGCCTAATCATAATGGCGAAACGGCGTTGCATTTTGCATCTGCGGGAGGTCAAATTGACACCATCAAGTATCTCTTGTCTGACAATGTCGGCTTGGATATCAACGAAACTGCCTCCATGGGCTGGACACCGTTGCTGAGGGCACTAGCCCCCACAGAGCCCAGTCTTACAAATTTATCACTATTAAGCAAGATCGAGGCAGCTCACCTACTTCTGGCCCACGGTGCCGATCCTTCTAAAAGTGCGCACGATGGTTGGACACCGCTTCATTGTTTTGCTATGAATCGTACTTATGGAAAAAGTGATGAAAGACCGCGGCTGGTCGAGACACTAGTGTTGTGTGGTAACTCTCTTAACAGTCGCGCTTCCTTTGCACTTGACAACCCTCCCACTCGCCGAACAAGGAAACATGGAGTACAAGAGGGCCTACATTGGGGATGCCGAGAGTCACAGTACATCGAATCACCTATCGAATGGGGAAAAGCTCGTCGTTTCGGCCTTACACCATTGCACATTGCCGCAGAATTTGGAGCACTCGATACTGTCGTAGCTTTACTCAGACACGGAGCTGATCCTACGGCTGAAGACTCTGAGGGTAATTCCCCAGCTAGATTAGCGGGTTATTCCAAAAAATATTCTTCTAGGAGTGAAGCTCGAGGTACAGTTATGACAACTCTGATAGATGCTGGAGGGACATATTGAGTTGGTGAGTCATTCGTGTTAACATATGTAAAGTGGCTGATATCGATCCTGGGTAAGTTAGAAAGCGGCCTGATCCAATTTACCACCTCAGTCCTACTCAGCAAATGCTAAGGTAACAAAGTAGATTGAGACAACGGATGCAGTGAAATATACCAATCAGCGCTATGTCAGCACTAACACCTAGTCGGAGCTATGAGTACTAATACACTATCTACTGAGCACCTAATAGAGGCAGCGTCCCTTTACTTATAAACATAAATAACTTATTGCAACTACAATAAACAATATTTAAAGGTTAATATAGTTAATAGCTTTACTTGGCTTTCTATACTGTCATCGCTGCTGGCATACTATATCGGATTTACACTGAGAGCAGCCCATCCTTTGGTGGGGCGGCTTGCTGCAATGCAGAATGACGCCTTCATGGCAGCAACATCACGGTCAAGTTCGAGCCGCGACATGCAGGTAGTTAAGTATCAAAGTCTATGAGGGTGGCATTGCAGGCATTTCTGAAGAGCCAGCTCTGATGTGAAGCGGAATTGGAGGGAACGGCGACAACAAGTTAGCGAAAGCGTTCACGGGGGAAGAAGAGGAAGATAACCGGAGGCCATCCCTAATCACCGCCATTTGCCGGGAAGATAACTTTACATACAGGCGTCTTCAAACCTAGAGAAACCCCCCTTGCGGCGTTTCAACTGCGCGCTGTGAATTGACCGTCAGGAAGATTCCTTATTCTGGTTACTATGACGAAAAAATGATGTTGTCGTTAAGGTGTAAGTCAAGGAATCAGAACCACATCGTTAAAAAACTGGGGAGTGGCTCTATGGGCTCTAAGTATATACAAAGCATGTGGAAGGCGCAGATCAAAGCAGAAGTAGTTAAAACCTAATTCTGTTTCAGTCAGTTAAACGCGGCGCATACTTGGCTCAGAAATAATTGACGGAACGGCGACTCAAAAATGATGAATGTCTGATGACCGCTGGCTGATGTCACAAAACACACCGTCATACTATCCTCAACGAATATAGACATGACGCAGTGCATTTAGTCCACATTCAAAAGAACATAAAAACAATTCTTACTCTTTGAAAACAACCGACATCTTGCAGTCGAAACCAGAATACGGCTCAACTGTCAATCCGAGAACATTACCCTAGCCACTAGGTTGCCCTCACGAATATACATCCGTGACCAGTATCATCATGAGTGAATCAGCCTTTGTCGTCGTGCCCATCCAAACCGGCGGTGCTAAGCAATCCGAAAAAAACCCCGCGGAGTGTAAGTCCTGACGAATCAGTCAAAAACCCATTCGTTAAGTAAGTAACTCATAAGGTTTATAATAGTGGCTTCCGTGCTTCAACAAACGATAAACAAAAGCAGAAGTTCAGATGAAGAACAGAGAGGACCACTCAAGGAACTCATAGGTAAGATCCAGATACTCAGCAACATCAAGAAGGCAAAAGAGTATCACACTGACATCTTCAATCCCACAGCTCACAAAGACAGCCTCTATCAGTACATCAATGTAGGCCATTTATAAAGCTAATAAACTACAGGCCTGATTGCTAATATACCTTTGCAGTGGGAGGATCCAGTTCGCACCCTTGGAGCATACTTCAGTGCTCTGACCGTCCTCTTTGGACTACACTACCTACCTCTTACACAATTAGCTGTGAAGGCCGGAGCGGTCATTTTAGGAAGTACGTGATATCATAACTGCATGTGACTTGAAAGATAAACACACACTGACTCTAACTATTAGCAATTTTCCTCACTGAGTTCATTAGTCGGCAGTTCGGCTCCGACACCTTTCTCCTTCGCCTTCGACCCAAGGAGTATAAGACAGTACCAGAGCCCACCCTCAACGCCACCCTGAAAGACATTCATGCCTTTGTCCAATACGCTGTCGTCCAATTTCAGAAGATTATCTATGGCGAAGACCTGGGCAAAACCTTCGCCGTAGGTCATACCTCGATACCCACCTATGTAAACGAGACTCTTTACTGATATCAATGCAGGCTTTCCTCAGCTGCATAACCGTGTACTGGCTAATGAAAGTTGCTTCTCCGTTCTTGCTAGCGGTGTTGGGCCTAACCTCGGTCTACATCGCTCCCCTTGTCAATTCGTCTCATGGACGTGCTGTAGCCCAGGATGCAGCATCACGTGGAAAGGATCTGGCCAACACGGCCGCTGGAAAGGGTAAGACACTAGCTGAAGATGGCAAATCCAGAGCAGCGGAGTTGTCTTCCAAGGCGCGTGAGACCACTCAAGGTGTGCAGCAGCACTTTGGAAACCTGACTGAAAGCGCAGAGTCAACAGCCAACGACATTTCTGGCCAAGCCACTGCTGAAGATTCTGGAAAGCTGAGGGATATTGTGGTCGACGCCATCAGTAAGGCCCCTGACATCGCGAAGCCGAGCTTCGATGATGCGAGGCAGGACAACTCCAGGACCTATTCGAGCATCTTGAGCGGGGGCGCTGGTGACTACATATACGACACAGATGGAGTAACAAAGAATGTCTCGCAATCTTTAGAGAGCACCTCCGACGTCCCGAGGCGAATGGCGTCTCACAGCAACACCATCAACACAATCCACCACCCTAATAGTGCACTGGACAATCGGGAAAGAATTGTATCTTTCAGGTGAGGCCAGACTACTAGTGGGGAGAGGACTTTTATTTCTGGCACGCACCCAAGAAGTCAGTGGGGACACAGCTGCCTCGAACTTACGAGCAAAACTGGTTCTAGCTATGGGGGTAATATGATGATGATCACAGGTCTATTATAGAACTCCATCAAGACAACAAATAGTCCGGAATAACACATGTTCATAAAAGGAACTTTAAACACAGTCTTAAGACAAAAGTGATCATATCGTCATAAACGTCTCTCCCAGCTGAAATAAAAGAAGGTTTTGAGCTGAAGAGCACAAATATTAATAGCATGACTCCATTTACATTACGTGTGACTATCTGTATCTAGAAGGTGCAGTGCCGTGACTCTGATATCCATGGTCCAAGTCGTTCCTCTAAATTTATGGCAGTCGTCCCTTAACCATTGCTCTAGCAAGGGACATAGATCAGTGGGTTCTTGCAGACAGTAATGTTCTTGCACTCAGGCTTGGAGCCGGCTGACTGTCTGTTGCAGTTATCGGCCGTAAAGACCTTATCTGCCCGTTCGGATTGGTCGTCTAGAGTGTAGCACTGAATATGTCTGTTAGTATTCACGTCTAGCTTAACAGAATGGGAGGGTTGTAAGATGCAGGGCTTCAATGGGCTTGGAAAGAAATAATGAAAATCGTATGATGATGGGTCGACTTACGAATTTGCCGTTTTCAATGGTGGTACCGCGTCTGAGAAGGCACAGACTGCTTGTGACGTAGCTGCCCGAGGGGGTTCTGCAGCCACATGCTGGAACGGTGTACTTAGTATCCCTATCAAGAGTGTTAGTCTTCCGTCACCGGTTCAAGAAAAGGCGGACAGCCCAGAGGGTATATGGAAGACCTACGCAGCAGGGACAGCCAGGGCGGCGGGCAAAAGAGCGAGGAGAGCGAGAGAAAACTGCATTTCGATAGATAGTCTGTACTTTGTCTGTTGATATAGAAACGACTGAGAAGTGTTTAATGGTGAAGAAACAAAAACCAGATAATCATCGATGTTTGGACTCTTATATATGTTTTTTGAGTCCTGAACCTAGTATATGTTTAAAGACATATACACGGAAACAGTACGAGACTAGTAGGTAGTATTCAATACCTTGCCGCATTTATGCCACCCTCCATCTCCGTATTCAGCGTTCCGGGTCTTGTCGACTGACGGCTATTTGCCGGATTGCCTAAAGGGGATGCACTTCCGGGCTTCCGGGGACGGGCATAACCTTGTTTCGGAAAACAGCTGCAGCTCTATTCCCCGCAATCATGTGGTGATTGCGCGAGTTAGATACCTATATTGGACAGCAAAGTTGTGCCTGCATCAATAAGCATGATAAATCACCATAAACCAAGTAATGCGCCGTCTGAGGTTGCAATTGTTGGGCTGTCATGGTAGGCACGCATATATAGTGTCGGTAGATCTCGTTCGTAGACACGGCACTCGACGGGTTTCTTGCCGATAGGTTCCTTCCTGGATTTGTAAAGTCCGTCGGTGTTTTTAATCAGGTCGCTTTGGGGTAACCACGTCATGGTAAACGCCGTAGAACAAGGCAATGTCAGAGCGATGGCGGCAGGCGAGGCAATATGATAAAGAATGCAGCTACGGTATGCAATGCAGATTCCGAGGAACCATTTGCGCTTCGTGGCAAGTAATATCGGATTAACGAACTATGTCCCATAAGGCCGAAGAATAGGGACTTGGTTTATATCTTATATAGCTCTAAAGTGTTGTTTGTAGTAGGGAAGAAAGTAGAAAGTAAATACTTGCTGGTAGGTAAATGCTCCCTGCATGGTATGATGGAAGGGAAAGTACTGAGAAAATGTGCTACAGGGGATAAGGATAAAGTATTCACTTTTACTTAAGAGAACCCATAATTGAAACTTGCTTTAGTAGACCTATAGCCTCCATCCAGGATAGCGAGTAACTACACTACGTGACTCCGACAAAGATGAAAAGATTACTGCTATTACCACTGCAATTTTTCGTTACTGCGGCTGCTGCAACCAACCTCCTGTTTCATGTCTGATCTGCCCCAGTCATAAATCCCGCCACGATCAATGAAAGAGCCCTTATCCCAAACAACCTGTTCCATTGCCTTCTGAACACCGACCTTCAGGATCGACTCGCTCTTCGTAATCATTCCTTCTCCCTTATCCAAAAAGCACATGTACTCGTCCAAAAGTAAGTAGCTGCTTGCCATGGCGTTTGTATCCTCGGGGACATAACAAGGCAAATGCTTGTGCCGGTCGCAGAATGTCTTCCATTGCTCATCAGTCACAAGAAAGTTTCTCGCATCTCGTAATCGAGTCGCATCCTCGTTCTCGCCAGCGACCAACAGGCATTGAAATACCTTCCATCGAAAGGGCGCGAGTTCTTCGATTTCGGACGACATATCTTCGTCCCAGTTGTGTATGTTGACGACAGTGTTCAGCTTGAACTTGATTCCATACTCTCTGCACCATTCTGCAATCCGGAAGAGCCGGATTACGTTTCCTCCATCGTCACCTCGTCCAATCTTTTTGTTCGTTTTGGGATTGAATGAATCGCATGAAATGGCAAGGATGTCTAGCCACTGGCAATTCTCACGCATCCATTTCTCTGTGATCTTGCTCCCATTGCTGACGATGCTGATGCTTTCGATGCCGAGCTCCTCTTTACCATATTGAAGAAGTTCGGTCAGGAGACGAGGGTAGAGGAATGGTTCACCACCGGCAATGTTGAGCTTTCGCATGCCGGCCTCTTTCAGCAGCCGCAGGCCGCGCTTTTGTTCATCAGTGGGCAGGACGTAAGATGAGGTGTCGGTATGAAAGCAGAAGCCGCAAGTGTAATTGCATTTCCGAGAGGGAAAGTAGTTGACCGAAACAGGAACATTCGATTCCTTGTTGAACTCCTGGACGGTCTTCGGGGCAGAATCTTTCTTGAAGAATTGCTGGAATGCGATGAAGATTGTTAAAGCACCGAGAACCAGGAGATAGTGCAAGGGTAGATCCCCGAGAAGCGAAAGGATCGCCATCTCACAGGCTTTCTGATAACTAAGAAGTAGTATGAATCGCACGTGTGGTCACTTCCATCCGACACAGATCTATCTCAACCTATTCTAATGAGTGAAATTTGAGAAGTAAGTTTAGAGTTCAAAACACAACAAGGTTTTAGGTGAGGGTGTTAGTGCCCCGCAGGTGATTTTGAGGCCAACCTGCATAATTCCGTAAATTAGTAATTATTCACAATCCATTGGATTACCTTTGTGCTACCCGAGCCTGTATACCGATAAAGATCAACGCATCATAGTTGCATGGCAACCCAGCAACCACCATCTACGAACAGATACAACAATGCATCTTCAATCAAAGTCTGGTGGACAAAGTCGCCATTTCGCGATCATCTTCATTCTTGGTAAACTCAATTGCAACCTCCACTTATTTGGCCACTCCTGACCTAACTATAGGCGCTCCTGGTGCGGGGAAAGGAACCTTGGCGACACATCTCGCGCAAAAGCACAACCTCGTGCATTACTCTGTCGGCGATGGCTTGCGAGCTTGGATGCGCGAGAATCGATCAACTGAACTTGCCGCCACGATCCAAAGCAAGCTAGACAATCAAGGTTTCCTTACCTCTGAAGATCTCAACCCTTTCATCTATCAGCAGATTCTCGACGCCATCAACCGCGATGGACCTGACATGAAAGGCATCTTGGTTGACGGATATCCACGATGCATTGAACAACTGGACTCTTTCGGAACATGGCCATTTCAACACACAATGCCTCTCGCTCCTGGTAGCGACGGGAAAATCAGCTTGGATATCAAGCCGGATCTAGTCCTCTCGTTCCAGGTTCTAAAGCAAAACGCAAAAGAAAGATATATGCGTCGGGCGAGAGACTCCAACGACAGTGCAGACAAGTTCGAAAAGCGCTTCTCAGAGTATGAGGTGGAGACTCTGCCTGTAGAGGAAGAATATCGAAGACGCGATGTATTGGTACCAGTATGCTTTGCTACCCTGGATTGGAAAACGACATGCTAATTTCTGCAGGTTGACGTCAATGGAACAAAGGAGGAGAACGTTAAGGTTTTAACCGAAACACTTCGAGAGTCTGAAATATGGGGAAACGTTATCAAGCTAGAGCAATGATAGTCTGCATGAGTCGCGACGTCGGTCCATTCCGGTAAACCGTTTCCTCTTCCAGGAAGAAATGGGTGTTTTCCTGTCGTATATCTATGCTGTTGAAACTGACCAACTACTTGGGGTTTGCCTGTGACACGTGTGGTGATAAGATGCCCGGCAATGCGTACTTAATAAAACAACACTTTTGATCACACGAACTGTTATTTGACAGTTATCTGCAAGGCGGAATGTCTGGGGAACCTAGGAGAGCCCTCAAAGTATAAGATAATAACACTGCTTTGAATAACCAATTCAACATCTCTCTAGACAGAGACTAGGATCTCAGGCACTTAATCACATTGCTGGGTATTGTCCTATCTTTGACTATCGCTGATCTATAACTCGAGGCTATCGACTCCGACTATCAAATTCTTCAACCTGGTCTTGTCCGGATCCTCATTAATTCCAGTCATTCCGGGTACTGGCCAAAGACTGTGCGACTGCTCCACGATGAGGGCCATCTCATCCTCTTCTATGCACGCAGCGGTAGCATGCGTCTGGACTAGTTGCAAATCCATAGGATCCATAGCCCCCTGTAGCTGAACAGCAAGAAGTCTGCTAACATGAAAGTTCAGCCCTTGTTTGTTTAAACCTTGTGCTGCCAATATCAGGCTTGAACGGTAGCCAGACGCAATGCGAGGGTCTGTGGTAGATATATTTGCTAGGTCTGCGATGATAATGTTGCCGAGGACCGTCAATGCGAATGCCATCCAAGGATCGTAGAACTCAAAGTTGTGTCTCGCGTAGTAAAGACGTACCACCGTCTCAAGCATGACCTTGGCTTCATTCATCACTGTTTCAATTGTTTTGCCTCCGTACAGCTTCAAGATCTCGGAATTATTCATGCCATACGAATTGACGATTAGTTGTGTAAACGAGATTACCAGCTGGTGATATGTGACGCTAAACGCAATTAGCATAACGAATCCCTTCCTATCTGGAGAGGTGACCTTACTGTAAAGTTAGATGAAGTGGGAAGGCTAGTTTTCTTGGCTGAAGAACTTCTGGCAGTTTGTCTCTCCAATCGTCAAGCATGTTTTTGAAACAAGTAATGTCGTCAAAGGTCAAAATATTAGCCGAAGCCGTCCCATAGACCCCGTAGAGCCTGGCTCCCATTTCGTTTCTGATCATGTTAAAGCTTGTCTCGGCTTCCAATTTAGACCCGACATGCAGCGGATATTTTATTGGATCTTCAGGGTATTGCACCCAGACCTCCCCATACCATAGTGGCTCTCCTGTCGCATCTGGTAGTGGGATCTGAGGAGGATACTGGAGATATGGCGAACGGAAGAAAGCAAAGTCGAAATTAGCTTGCCAGGAGAAGATACTCCACGCCGTAAATACACGAGCTTTGTCAAGGTTCGTGTTATACTTGTCCGGTCCAAACAAATCCAATTCTTTACCCATCTCACATGCCCGCTTTGCATACAAAGAACCGACCTCATCCATACCGTTGTTTGCCATGGTGTAGCTGAGTATCAACGCGGCCTGTATAGTAGGAATCGAGGCTTTCTTCATTGACGCCAGATCCCACAGTCGTCTTGCTTCCGCCAAGAATTTATAGGTGAGAGATTCTGGAAGCCATATCTTGGATCGATTTGGGATTTCGAGACAGCTTTGCTACGATGGGTTAGTTCTGACTGAAATAGGTTGGAGGTATGGCTGACTGAAATAGGTTGGAGGTATGGAAACCAGGGGGATATTGACGTGAGGAGCAACTGAAAGAAAAATGAACCCTTACGGCTGCGATGGAGAGTACAGCGTTGACGAGTAATGGTGAGCAGAAATCAGTCCGACCTGCTTCCATGTCCTCCAAAAACAGGTCTTTCTGTACAAAGGGGCCACAAGGATGGGGATATAGGAAGTATGAACAAATTAGCTTTCTGAATAGTTGATTGTCAGCAATGACCTGGGTCCATGGTTTCGCCTCGAGTTTGTCCACTATTGGCTCAACCATTCGAGCGGCATGGTATGGTACAGAATATGTAGTAGCAAACTGTGTCTCGCGAGTTACGGGTTGTTGATTGTTCTCGTTGGAAGACTGAGGTTGCGAATTGAAGTTGTAGTTAAGCTCTCGGTTCTGACCGTCTTCACCCAAGGCTCTGTTGCCAACAGTTTGCGGCAACAGTGTCGCTTGACAGAGAATAGAATCCAAGTATGGATTATCAACCATTTGTAAATGGATGGGGATGTCCGATACATATGGAAATTCGTACCGGCGACGCCGTGTCTCGCCTGTTAGCGAGAGCTGCATGAGGAGATGACCATCTTTGACTCGACTCAGAATAGATGCCGCATCTGTGCCAGCCCTAATACGAAGTAGAATAGCGGCAGCGTCCTGTTCGGGTAATACGCGTAGGAGTTCAAACAGTTCTGCATAAGTAGATTGTTGCCTTCGCAAGTCTTCACTTTTTTCCTGTTTCTGTTTATACTGACAGACCTTTCTCTGTTTTGTACAGTTGCCGCATGTAGGTCGCAAGCCATCACACTACCCAGATTTCAGCTTCAAACGCGCTTTCAATTGAGATCACCATAACCACCTTCACTTTGCGCTGACGACAGGTCTCACATGCCAAGGATACGTTTCGGAGCCTTGGGGGTAATTTTATCGGAGGCGCCCTTCGCATGTCTCGTCTAGGGGCCTCAGAGGCCGGGAGGATGGGCCGAAGGGGAGGCATGGCACTTGGTTACCTGAGATATGCCTGGTGAAAAAGCTTTCAGCGTGTGTGCCGCTGAAATAGCGAAGGGTGTGTTGGCGTGTATCAGCTGCAGGGAGGAAGGAAAGCATGGACGTGCGGCTGACACTAAAAGATGTGCTGATACTCTCCTAAAAAGATGCTTGTGCTTTTTGTCTTGTTTTTTAGGCCCACAACCTTTTCTCCCAGTAAGAAACCCCGCTTCTTGAATTCCGAGCCGTGTGATTTGGCAGTTATGACGTAGATTAGAACCACCTCATTTATCTAGCTATGCCTGGATTCAAGGTGTTATTGTTTAAAGCATCTATTGCTCTATCAAATCACTTACCGCTTCTCAAGAACTGCACTAGTAGAGAACAGTGCATTATTCCGAAACATCAAATATTAAAATACAGAATCAATAGTGTTAGTATTAATAGCTTTAAAGTGTGCGGGGTGGGAAAACAACCGGGATCCATTACTGTGTAAAAAGTACAGTAAGGTCTCACACTTTTTACCAGCTCTCTGCCCTTATCCTAACCCCATTGGAGGGAAGGAAATGACTAATTGTATTACTCTAAACGGGCGCTACATGAACAACTCCATCAAGCTCGTGCGGGGCCGAAGGATTTGTTGTCTCCTTCCAATTCAACCTGAAAGAAAGGAAGAGTGCCATGTCGGAGCCATACAAAACCATTCTTCCCAGGGATGGTCGCGCCGAAGCACGCGAGGTCCTGGCGGCAGCGAGCGCCGTCACTCTTCCTAAGCGTAGGCCGTCGACCAGAGTGGCGTGCAATACCTGTCGCAAGCGGAAAGTTGCGGTAAGCGAGCCATGTCTGTCCAATAGTTAGTGAGTGACAAGGTCGTACTGATTTGTTGAATAAGTGCGATGGTGCACGGCCACAGTGCAACAGATGTCGAGCCAAAGGCGTGACTTGTGTCTATACGTCGGCATCCAAGTCGCAATCGCAGGAGATCAGTAACCGTATCGAGCCGATCCGACATGAGTTGAACAAACACCATGAATTCATCAACAAGCTTAAGTATCTACCAGACGGCGAAGCCCAAGATCTACTGCAAAGGTTGCGATCGACCACCGCTTCTTCTAGTCTGATCCATGATCTCTGCGGAGGCATGGATGGGAGACAACGACCATCCGACATAGAAGCGGCTCTAGCCATGTCAGTACCAACCGATTCGCGGCTCGAGTTTGAGCTCATCGCACGACATAGAATGGCGTATCCATCTTCTACTCCCGCGGAGGCCACCCCTGTAAGGCTCAGCCAGGCGAGTGAGTCGATTCTCAACCAGCAAGCCCGTGGGCAACGTAGCTCAGCAGGATCGCCCTCTAGATATCGGAACCGGCCCGGCCAGTGGCCCGCCAAGCACGCATCCCGAGTCCTCCATGGAACACGCGTACCCGCCCCAATAGGACCATTACAAGTCAACCTTTACTGCGATAATCGTCTCAAGAACCTACGCATGGAGTACTGGACAGGCGTGCCTATCACTAATGAGTACGCGGCGGCAGTGATATCATTCTACCTCCAGACGGACCACTCTTTTGTAGGGTTGTTCGATGCTGATTTGTTTTTGACGGATCTAACTGAGAAACGAAATGTATTCTGCTCACCGTTTCTTGTTACCTCGCTTATGTATCTTGCCTGCGTATGCTTCTTGACCTAATTGTGGTCGAATGGGTACTGACAAGAGAAAGCAACCATATACCGCTGTGGATATTCAAGCTGCCATCTTCAAGCTTGCATTCTTTGCCGAGGCTGAAGACTACCTAGAGAAAGAAAGGTCTTCTGCAACGTTGGTCAACGTGGCCGCCATCACCGCCTTGTCGATGGGATGCATTTACCATGGCAAAGACGCGCTGGGAAATGAATTGATAGTAGAAGCTCGTGACATGGCTATGGAACTCGGTCTTTTTGGTGACCATGACGACGGGACTTCCTCAAACACGACGTCCTTCCGTCAAATGGGGCTAGACTGGATACGAGCTGCCTCCCATATCGCATGGGGATTATATGGCTGGCTAGGGTAAGCTCTGACTCTTGTACCGATTAGGCATTTACTGACCTAACGGCTCCCTCTTGAAGAATGCATAGCCTGTTCTTCCAAGATGACCCTGTCAGGCATCCTCCAACGCTTCCTATTCCTGGTCAAACTCCCCCAAAGCGCGACGAGAGTTGGCCGGCGCACCCCCTGCCTGCTTACATGGGCAACACATTTCCGTCTGTGTGCGAGTTGTTTGTCATATTTCAGCAAGTGTGCGTGGCCTACTCTAGCGACGAAGCCCGGGGACTGCCCAGCGAGAAGCTATTGAGAATTGCCGAAAGTAAATATCAAGAACTTCTGCATTGGGCAGACACGCTTTCGCTCGACATGACGCGAGTTAACCATTGTCCAACGCATGTGATGATCTTCCAGTAAGTTATAACCGGTGTAATCTGCCAGGCAAAGTGACTAATTGAGTCAGTTTATTCTACCATTGCGTGGTTCTTCACATCTTCCGCCCGTTCACCAGCGGTTCTAAATCCGAGACAACGCAAACGAACCATCGATTGACATCTTTCCTGTCCATTGACAGTTCCGCAAACTCTGTATCAAGCGCATCCATAAACCAGCTGAAGCACACCATCTCCGATTATTACTTCCTCTACCCTCAAGAGCTACACACCGTTATTTTCAACGCAGGAGTAGTCCAGCTCGCCGACGCCAGCCTTAAAGACCAAGATGACGTTAACTGGCGGCTGTACTTTTTCCTCTGCGTGCGATGCTGGCAGGAACTCTACGTCAGTTATCCAATCTTCTCTGACATCCTCCACGCTTACCTGTCCATGGCTCTACGCAACGGGATGTTGACTACTCGAGAGGCGGAGACGATTAGTTCAGAGTTGAAGCGGAGGGGTAGTCACCATACTGATGCTAGAAAGTCTACGACTAATTTCTTGGCGGACTTTGACCTTGCCCTAAGCCAGCCCGAAGAGGCAGCAGCGCATGCATTGGCACAACGGTTTGGTGAGCTAGGGCTATTTGTAGAACTTACTGAGGGGGACTATATTGCTCCAGATCCTGTAAAAGCAGATAGCTAGTAAATGCTATCAAGACAAAGCAAAAGGAGCCTGTCATATATGCATAGAAAGACTGCTATCAATGTAACTAGTATTTCGAACGGACTTAAAAGCTCTACATAACGCGATACTCATGTCTCAGTCTCAAGTATAGTAAATATTTGATCCCCTGCAGACTATGCAATACCACTTTAGATTCCCTTCGCATTCTTATCTTTTCGGGGTAGCAGCTTCACTCTCATCTAAGTTTCCCATATACTCATTAGTAACTTCTATATCAATGCCTGCGAGGTCCAGAACACAGGGTTTATTAACCGTATGTTTTCTATAACCAAAAAGGAGATAGGATCCGCTGTTCTCAGATGAAGTTTTAATCTCCTTTTAATGCAATGTCCCTTGACCCTTGATTGAACCCCGTATATTGCGTCTTCTGAACGGTTTAATGGTAAGCGTGTATCGAATGGCTAAGACTCTGTACTGCATAGGTCGGTAGTGTTGGAGTGACTTGTCCACATGACCTCGCAATTAAACTATTTTCAGAAGCAAGATGTAACCTTTCTACTGTACACCGCCATATAAACTCAGTAGTATACTCGGTAAGTAAAATGAGGCTACCACTAAGAGCTCTCGAAGGATGGCAGACCATGTGATGTCTAATAAGTAATTGAGTGATCTTCAGGGTCTTAACCAAACTGATAAAAGTCTTTTTTTTTTGCCAATGAGACCTTGATATTAGCGCCTCTGATCAACAACCCTATTCTCGCAATTGACCCACCTGCAGATCGACACTGGACGTCTTCTACAGCACATCGGCGCACAGGCGCCAGCGCAAAGGCTAGCTCCACACGTCTAAGCTATGGATCTACATAGTATTCTCAGGCAGACAATGACGAGGAACTGCTCCGAAAAGTGATCAAAAGTGTATATAAAGAGCTCAACAGCTCACTACAGTTCTCTCTCAATCTACACTCTACACAACAAGCCTCATACACCTCCAGGATCTCAGCAAGTCTCATCAATCTTCTATAATTCTCAACCTATTCTTCTCCCAACATCACAGCAACTATGAAGACCACCATTTTCGCATCCACCGCTGCCGCTGTCTTCGGCTTCACCTCCAGCACCGTGGCCAACCACTGCAGCTGGAAGTTCTACGAAGGACCCCTGTTCAGAAGGTGGCTCGTTATCGGCTCCGGCGTCGATGATATCCCTGCTCGTTGCGGCGGCTTCTGGGACGGCATGAACAACAAGAACTTCCACGGAGCCTGTGGAGCTCTCACCACCACCAACTGCGGCAAGGACGGGAACGGAGACATGGTCATCAACTTCACTTCGGGCTCGGGTTGCAACAGTGGGCATATTGAGTCGGCTTGGTGGGAGGCGACTAAGAACAAGTTCGGCCCCATCCACTGTAAACTCATCGCTTGAGACTTAGTACCTGTGCGAGCTGTCTTGGTCTCTTTTATTGAATCCAACTTGCATCTAGATCTGAGCATGGGGGGGATCAACCTACACGAGGAGAGGAGCTTCATTCTTTTATTCAGGATATATATCTTTAGTACGACTTCACCATAATACTCTTTGATATTACTTTACGGATATGAAAATACAAGCTATTACAGCTGAACTTCTAATCTCCGAGTGATGAATCGCAATTGAGATTGGATCGATAAGGTTTCATTATTGTGGAGTCAGTGATTGATGAAGGAAAGGGCCCGTGAGGGTGTGTGTGCAAAGGTGTCTTCAGGGAAAGCTAAGCTAGGGCCGGCTGGGCCTGAGAGATGTGAAGTGGGTGCCTGAGGCAGACAAGACCCCACTTCCAACAGTGATAGATCAAAGCCATTCGCCAGTAACCTCCCCTGCACTGTGGCTGAAGGTGTGGCTTTGCTGGAGTCCGTGGCTGACAAATGTAAGCCTCTCTAGAACCTTGAAGATCCCCATTTCTGTCTAACTTGACTGGTATTTTTAATGCTCTCTCTAGTTCGAAAAGTGCTATTCTAGCCTAGTAATCTTTTTATAGGATTGCTGTTAGTTGGTTCATGATAAAGTTACTTCAAACTGTGACTAAAAACTCACCGTCCGTAGCTAAAATTTCGTTAGAAAATTCATCTAGGGATTCAATTTGCAGAACTGAAAGCTCAACGACAGCACGTTCCTACCAATCTTTATTCTTTTGTAAATCGATGTAATCGGATAGGTATCACCCGAACAAAGATACGACGGAAGTTATGCACTGGTCCTGCCACTTCTATCTTGACACAGGTGCCGTAGCCAGCAGGATTTAGGGTAACCGCGTTAGCGCTAATCATCTGCCCCTAAATAATGGCTCTTATCAGCACGTGATTTAGTACCGATACCAACAAGGAAAAGTACCTGGTCAGACACCCCTGTCGTCAACTCAGGCGAACATCTGAGTGTGCCAAGAGATGAACTGGAGCTTTAGACTGAATGCGAATGCTTACACGAGGATCTGGATAGGTATATACGGAAGCGCTGTGGCTTGAAGAATGTGAATCTGATTGGAATGCGAACCTGGCAGTCAACATTGGGTGCCATATGTCGCCATTCCATTGACTCAAGGTGGATATAAGCGCTGCCTTCTTTAGCCGTCACGCAGCGGAAAGTGTGCATAATCTTGCACAAGTGGGACAAGGGTATCCACCCACCGACGCTATTGAACTTCACAAGTATACTAGCAGTCTCATAGCAGATAGTTAGTTAATGAACTTAAAGTAAGATATTCAAATATTATTACTTTTGTTATTTAACAATGTATGTGAATCAGTAAAGATTGATTTTAGATGGCCGTGGGTGCCGGTGAAATTTAAGAATAGAGTTACGCGCTGGATACAACGATCATTTCTAAGAACAGGTTAGTCACTCTCAGCCGCAGCCAACTGACCACGATGTTGTGACCAACATGCGCAAAAGCTGTTTCAGTAAATGTATGTTGGTTGACGACGTTACCCCTCCAAGTCTCGCAGATACTTCGTCCGTTGCTGCCATAAATAAGATGACTTTTCCTGGGGAATAGCTGTTAAGCTGAATAACTGCAACATCGATCGAAATCTGTATCTACAGACTACATATCAACATGGCGACTGAGGAGGAAGCAAGGAGAATTATAGAGGAGATAGCAGGAGAGTATGGGTACTTGGATAAAGAGATGATGGATAATATCGGGCAGTTCAATGCGGACTATCGCCGTAAGATCGACGAAAACTGGCTCAAGATGGAAAACGCTGCATCGCATTCAATTAAGGTGTAGGTTTACGCATATCATTTGCACTGTTATGAACTAAGCGACTAATTGTAATCAGACTAGCGAAGAATATATACGGAAGCGGTGCTAGATTTGTCTTCGAGCTTCTTCAAAACGCCGAGGACAACAAGTTCACCAAGGCCAATCTCTTGAACGCTCCCCCGTTCATCTCCTTCAAGATTCATCCAAAACAGATTGTCGTCGAATGTAATGAGGACGGTTTCACCCGGCCAGATTTGAAGGCTATCTGCTCTGTTGGAGATAGTACCAAGTCAGCCTTGCACGGGTATATTGGTGCCAAGGGAATTGGTTTCAAGTCAGTGTTTATCGCTGCATCCAGAGTCCACATTCAATCTGGCAAATTCTCATTCGAGTTTCGGCACAAGAAAACTGATCCAGGTCTCGGCATGGTAAGACCCATCTGGGTTACACCCGATGATCAAATCCCAAGCCCCCTGACACGTACCATCCTGTACCTACATGACCAAGACGATGAGGATGACGTCGAACATCTGAAGGCAATCATATCTATGCAATTCGATGACTTACAAGAGACGTGTCTGTTGTTCCTCCGAAAACTCCAGCAAATCAGTGTCGCGTTTTATGACGATGAGGGCAATCTTGAGCGGTCAAAACAGTTCCGCAAACAACAGATTGATGACCATCGCGTCTCTCTGGAGACCATTACTGTTGCTTCCGGCAAAGAGATCATCAAAAGACAAATCTACCATATCGCGAAACAGTATGCGACAGGACTGGCACCCAGCGATAATCGGGAACCGCCCAAAAATGAAGAAGAGCGAAGGATGTCTACCACTGCCGATGTGGTATTGGCCTTTCCTCTCACAAGCGACTACGAGCCACAGATCTCTCGCAAGAAGCAAGAACTGTTTGCGTTTTTGCCTCTTCGTACATCGGATTATAAGGTCAGTACCCAGTAATGGATCTTAAGCCTTCGCTGAATACCTACTGACTAGTAACATAGTTTCACATTCATTCCGACTTTGATACGAACGCCAATCGACAGGATATCATTACCACATCGCGACGCAACCGCAACATCCGCGGTTGGATCGCAACGGCATTCTATCAGGCGGTCCTCCAGTTCTGCGAGCACCCAACGCTGTGTTACCAATGGCCACAATTTCTTCCATCGACAGACAATGGTTATGACTCCTTTTGGTCAGACTTGGACGTTGACATTCACTCGTTGATTGGGAAGAACCCCGTTCTCAAGTCAAGGCATAAGAATACCTTGCGTTCAATCACCGACGTTGTTATCTCCGCTAGCAGTGTGCGAGACCAGAACGGGGACCCGCTGTTCGACGACCCCATCAAGGACCCATTCCTCTCACCAAAGTACTCCAAAGCAGCATCCGATGCGTTGAAACAGTATGGGCTTTTGGTTCAAAATCACAGTCTTCTTATTAGCTTGCTCAAGACTGATCTCGAGAGCAGTAATTCCAAGATGCGTGGAGAGAGTATGCCTGAAGAGTGGCATAGCTGCGCAGCACAAGTTCTTTCCAGATACGCAGGAAACACGTGTTCCTGCTGCAAGGAGATGAAGTCTCTCAAGATATTACCGCTGAGAGATGGCAGCTGGACATCGTGCGAGGAAGGACCCATTTACTTGCCTGCGACGGGAGACATCAAAATTCCAGCTATACTGGACCTCAGAATTTTGGACTCAGTCGCAATACAAAACCCTGACAGACGGGCCTTGTTTGAGAAACTTGGCGTCTCCGAAGCTACAACGGCTCAAGTGCGACAATCAATCAATACGGTCTTTGGGACATGGAAAAGTCTCAGGGATCAAACTATCGTGGCATTTCTTAGCTACCTTTACCTTACGCACCAGACGGGAGTTCATAAGCGTGAACACTACGAAAAAGTACAGGTCAGCGTAAGGGGCAACATCCTCAAACGCCCAAATAGTACGACCGTCTACTTACCAGGAACCAACCACCCATGCAGCCCTGAAAGTCTCCTTACTGGGCAGGGTGATGCACCAGGCTTTACCGTTCTATTCTTGAAAGATTACATCCTTGACAGGACGCCAACCCAGTCAAGCATGCGGTCTTGGAAAACATGGCTGGTTGATTATGTCGGCATTCACGAACAACTTAGTATCCTGTCTCTCAGCGGAGATGCCTTATCAGAACCTTTCTTGTGGGTCTTCAATCACCGTCCGGAAAGCTTTCTAGGCCTGTTCGAGCATCTTTGGTTGACTGAGGGTAAAAAGCTCTTGAAAAGCCAAACCCTGGTGTCGAAAGTCCAGGATCTCTCCGCCAAGCAACTTTGCAAAGTAGACTTTTCGCCGAAAATAAAGCATACATGGCTTCCATTTCCAAAGCTCCAAGAGCTCGTACAGAGATATATGGCTCACCCAGATCAATTCCCGTTCCTCAGGATTGAGGGCGACGATACGGGCCTTGATCCTGGAGCTAAATGGAACTTCTTGACCAAGCATTTCTCAGTTGGTAAAGACGACGACATCGAGTTCCTACTCGAGATTCTCAACTGTATCGAACGATCGTGTCCAGAACCATCATCTATTCGTCAGTCCCAAAGAGTGTTGGGTCTGTATGTGGCTATCTACGCAAAGCTTTCCGTTGCTAAAGATCACGTCGCAATGGCATTCAGAATCAAGTAAGCTGACAATAAATTTTTACGAAGACAGGTTTTTAACAACAGTAGGGAGTTCTTCAACGATTCGGGTATCTTAGACCCGGACGAGAAAGCGCCCATGTGGACAAGCTCCTCCTTCTGTCTATGGTCTGCACCTCCCGATATGGTGACAGCACACTCGCTGAAGAGCAGCTATGCGAGACGGAGTCTCAGTGAAGAAGACATGAGCAACATTGAGAACTTGTTCCATCGCACATTAGGTATACGTAACGCTACAGTTGATAATCTGGTCACAGAGCTGGATGAGCTGCGAGAGGAAGGCTGCGAGGAGGACGATCGCATCTTGGAGCTTTACAAGTACCTGCATGGCAATGCGGTTGAATCATCTGACATAAGGTGCGTTTTGGCTTTTGTGTCTTTCGCAGTACAGGTTACTAACATGGCACAGACTGGCGTTTCAAGAATCGCCGCTTATCTTCGTGAGGCAACAAGGTGTCCCGGGCTGGTACCGTACATCTGAATGCCTTTGGTCCAGTGCAACGCCAATTCGCGGCAAAGCTACCTTAGATGACACTTACGACGAACTAGCGGATTTCTTCATCCATGAACTCGGTGTTAAGTCACTTACACTTCAGATGGTCTATGATGAACTACGACAATCTCCCAACGACAGCCCGGAGGAGATGAAAGTGGCGATCCGTTCTTTGAACAACTTCCTTCAGACCGAACCTGCCTATCTGGATCCTGAACCTATAAGGAAGGCTAAGGTGTTTCCCGTCAAATACCCCAATGGAACCGTTGCTCTGGGTTCTATCGATGTGGATTTTGCGATTGGGGACCGAGAAAAGTTGAAGGCTGCTTTTGAGAACAGGATTAGCCTTTTGGACTTTGATCTAGAAGACGTTCGTAGCCTGAAGCCGTTGTTCGATTGGCTAAGGCTCCAAGACCGGTACTTATCTAGTTGCGTCGAAGAGTATACATCGCTTGATGGAGATACTGGGTCGTCAATACTGTCGGGCAAGCGCTTTTTGAGAACCAAAGCCTACTATATCACCCGGTAAGTTTCCCAAACTGGATTGGAAAAAGAATGCTAACAATTCTATCAGAGTCGCAGCGACATTCAGCAGCCCTCGATTCCGTCATAATCCGCTCGATTGCTACGAGGCTCTTCGCACGATGGATGTAAGAGAGGTTGACGAGATCTCGTCCGTCTTGAAGATGAACCAGAACGGCCAAGTATTCGAGAGTAAGGTCGCCATTGCAAGTGAGCATATTGCAGAAACCGGTGGAAGGCTCACCGTCTATGTCCCAAGAGAGCCAAAGAAACAGGACATCTGCTTTGGCTCAGTCCTTCCGAGGAAACTTGCCGCATGGCTCATGAGACATCCGACGACTCATGTTACTGCGAATGTTGAGGTTGATTCAATCTTTGCCCTCACGTCTATCTTTGCAAGTGACAAGTCAGTACTGGGCGAGATTCTGGAGGACCAAGGCATCATACAGATATCTTTCGATAACGATGACGAAGATGAAAGTTTGCCTGTTGAAGAAAACGAAGAAGATGCGGACACAGACCTACCTCCTGACAGGGTTCTGGGAACCCCTCAGTCCTCAAGACAGGAGTTCACCCCAACAAACTCTTCAGACATCGACTCATTGTCAGATACGGAACACAGCACCGATCTTAGTGAGACCGTAGTTGAGACTGTGGGCCAGAGGAGCCACATGTCCCAACAACGTCGACCAGCGGTGGAACGCTATTCACCGGAGCCCGCTACTTCTTCCAGTCCATCGAGAAACTACATTAACTCAAGCCCTCGGGTTCGTCGAAGCTTGTCTCCAGGTCCGGAGACGGTCGAGAGACGACTTCAAGAAGACATAGGGTATCGCTCCATCCTTGAAAGAGTCGTCCAAGCAGCTCGAAGAGCAAATTTCCCACATCCAGGCGCCTTTGACATGCAGGATCTACGTGATGCTCTGCCCGATACAAATAGGGGCACGTATCAGAGTTTTGACGGCTTGGATGTCACGGACAGGGTGGGGTCCAGTAACCAGCAAGAGCGGGACAAGAGGGTTGGTGCAGCTGGCGAATTATATGTGAGTACTCTGCCTGTCGATTTAGCGTTATGAGAGATGCTAATAATGGACACTTAGGTCTTCGAGCTCCTGTCGAAGCTTGAGTTGCCAGGCTGGAGCCGCGAGAATTGGCAAAGCACAATCAGAACGTACGCGACTGTCCATCCGGACTATACGGGCCTCACACACTGGTCCAGGCGAGAGACGGCAGACCTCGTCTACGTCGATTCTTCGGGCCGGCTTACCAGTACCCTGATTGAAGCCGGAGTTTTGACTGATGATGGGTGGTCTGGAAAACAACCGACATATTACTTTGAAGTCAAGACAACGACTGGACCCTGCAAGACACCGTTTTACATGAGTGGAAACCAGTATCGTCTGGTGAGTTCAATTTGTTATCCTGCCTGAAATATAAGCTAACCTGTGCCAGATGGAACGCATTCACCACAACCAGGATCGTTCAGCAATATATATGATCTTCCGTATCTACTCTCTTCTTGACAGCGGCCGGATCAATCATTGCGCCTATATGGATCCAAAGAAATTGCGAGATGAAGGGCGGCTTGTTTTTAGTGAGGGAACATGGTCGGTTAAACCAGGGTCTGTAGGGCAGCAACAGTAGCACGATCAGATAAGGCTTTCTGTTGATATTGACACTTTGCACGGGGCATTATGAGCACAATGCAATCTTGGTTAGGGCTTGGGTCGGGGTTACTGAACAGCAAGATTACTAGAAACAATAATTTGTGATCATCTTTGTCTTCATTATCTAAGGCCTAGCAGGGTTAGACCTTTGTTTCAATAGATAGCTAGCTTATATGAAATGCCCGTGAATAAGACTTGTCCACTGTGTTTGAAATTACTCCTTCCCAAACTCCTTCAAAGTCATTCTTGCTATCTGATGATAAAATCGATCTTTGTTGAACTTGAGACGGTCCTCCAGCTTACGAGTGTCCATTCTCCCTTCATGATACAGCGGGCGGGGAGTCTTGATGCTACGGATGGACTCAGCAACTGTAAAGACACTGTATCCATCAAATGGCCTTTCTGGCTTCGCTGGCGGCAAGCCCATCCTCCACATTTGTCTCATCAGGTGTCCGAGGAGCCTGCCGTCAGATTGCTGGTCGTATTCATCTGGTTCCTCATGGAGACTTTTCTGCAGGTTGTACAGCCTTCTGAAGAGTTGTTCGAGTAAAGCAATGCGTCGTTGGTCGAACTTTTCAGTTACTCGCTTGGGGATTGGTAGGTATGTATCAATCGGACCAGTTGCTGTCAGTATCGCGTTGGTTGCGAGGTAACTAAATACTGTATCGCTTTGAAAGGCCCAGGCAATAAAAAGCTGAAATTGTTGCTTCTTTCCAAAAGAAGTCAATCCCTGGTGTTCAATGTCTGGCCAGCTGGGGTCCCAATCGTTGCTGTTCCAATCGTTGCCAAATGCGGCTTCCCAGCCATGGTAGAAAACTTTGACAATATCAATGCAGTCATAGTAATCAACAATCAACCCAATATGTGCTACTGTCTCCTGACTTAGGGCTTTGGGGATATGACTGTGGTTGCCATGTACAATGTTAAGTAAGATCAGGAGAGCCTTGGCATTCCATTCCGACGTTCTGAATTCCAAGAGGCCTTGATGATTTGGCTGGGATTCTTTGAATTTGCCCTTGACCATTCGGCGAAAGACCGAGGATGCCATGCTGAGATGTTTGGCGGATACACGGAAAACGATTTCGTTGGGGGTGCCATCCTTCTGTTCTGGTTGTAAAGATGTGATCTCTTTGAGGGCTGTTGCTTTTGTGATTGTATGCACCCGTTCGGTTTCAGGTGAGACGGTTGTAGTTGGTTCGGCCTTCTTCTTATCATGCACCCTTTCTCCCCATGCTGAAAGCTCATCTTTCAAATAAGGACGAACTTGTTGCAAGTTAGGACGCTGCAAAATGATCAATGCATCGGCGTCAGGGTCCAGCTCGAGGAGGGATTTCTTCATCGTGAATTGTTGGGAGACAGTATCAGATTGCGAATGATTCTTCTGAGTCTTGTTTGGCGGTGAGCCAGTGTTATGTATTTGTTTTCCTCTCGCTTGTTCAGTCTCCTTGCTGCGGGCTTTCCTATGTTTTATAGTATCCATGGTGATATTAAGTTCGCTTGACTCACGATATAACCTCTGGTCGTAAGCTGTGCAAAGTTCATCAGGTAGTATCTTCAGATTTGTCACTGCCAAACTCTAAGGACTGTGATTAAAAGTGTAGTCTTTCGAAACATGGTCGTTTGAGCGTCCGTTAAATGTGTTTTTGTCACATCCTGAATAGCCAGATTTCCGCTCGCTCCACGTCTTGGCTTCTGCCTTCCCATTCTTTACACTCCAACTGTGCGCAGATCTGTTTTCCTTTGTCGATCGAGATAAGCTTTTCTAAACGAATTTACACTTTCTTTGAAACACCATGACTTAACGCTTACACGAAACCTTCTTTTGGTCTGCCCTAGCATAGGGTAAATGTCAGTCGGCCGGGAATGACCAAGCTTTATTCCCGACCACCAACGGGAATACACCGGGCATTAGTTCTTTCTTTCGATGATAGTAAGCCACTCGGGGCAAGCGTGCCCTGGGACTAACATGGAAAGGTTATCAGGAGACCTGAATCAGCAATTGCAGTCTTGAACAGTGGTTAGTGTATTTATTTACGAGTCAATAGTTTATCTTGGAATCAATAGTTTTGAAAGCTAAGCCCGAGAGAGTACGCGCTAAGACAGATTTTCAGGGGTCTGCAATTTCAGATGCAAGCCACAGCACTAGCGAGCGCCTCGCCTGTCGGAATACAGTAACGGCTGATCCACAGGGTCGTTCTCTGGCGAATCTCAGCACAACGCTTAACAGTGTTTGGGCTTGTTAGGCGTAGCAGATGTCAAACAAAGTAAGGAGAAAACAATTATTGATCCTTCAGGAGCAATCAGACTGACCAACACTTTTCAGCTGGTTACTAGTCGTTAGGTTACAAGGTGCTTATTTTAGTCTTGCACGATTCAAATGAATATGACTTGGTATAATAGATACGATCTTATCCCCCAGCTTTTTATGCTCTCTTTACATCTTCAACGGTCCGTCCTTTTCCTCACCATAGTCACTCGTTTATCATGGTGTCATTCAAGGCGATTGCGGTCGCTTATGCAGCTGCCAATCTACTGGGAGTAGACGCAGGTCCGTGCCGTCCATCAAGCTTGACCTCGTCGACCTTGCCGAGCTCCGAAACTCAGACCTTATCGTACGTCCTCTCGGCCTCCACGTCGGGCAGCAGCGCCGTTGCGACTGATACAACGACGTCCGAGGAACCTACAGTGTCAGGCGATGAGACAACTACTGGAAGTCCAACTTTTTCTGGCAGTGAGACTCTCACTTACTCTGTTTCACTAAGCGAGTCCACTACATCGGATATTGCAACATTGTCGACCATTGCAACTTCTAGCGACTCCACGATTTCCGTCGATCTTACTACGTCTACCGGTTCCACGGCCTCTGATGAGTCCACCACTTCTGGTTCTTCCACGATGTCTACTGAGACTACTACGTCTGCTGAGACTACTGCGTCTACAGATACTACAGAGTCCACTGGTACCACAACGGCCGCTGGTTCTGATACCACAACCACCGCTGATACTACGGCTGCCACTGGCACGGCAACCGCGGCCGATACCACCACTGCTGCCGATACCACCACTGCTGCCGATACCACGACCACCGCCGATACTACGACTGCAGCTGATACTACAACCACAATGGGATCAACAACAGTTTCGGAAGAACCCACAACTACAACTTCAGCCTGTGTTGAGCCTACCAACATGCTCAGAGAGGCTGGCTTCGAGGAATCTACTGGTGCTTGGGGATTTTACTGGGGCGGCGGTTATGTTGACCCAAATGCTGAAAAGCCTCGTACTGGAAGTGGTGCCGCGTATGTCCATCCTTGACTCTTTTAACAACATGAACTAACTGTGAATAGTGTCCTTCCCGTTCCCGACGGACAAGAACGCCGCATGGAACAGCGTGTCCATATTGTCCCAGGTACCGAGTATACTGTCAGCTTCTACTACGCTCTCTCAGAGGTCCCAAGTGTCAGCAACGAGTGCTTTTTGTTTGCTACTTTCGACTACTACACTACGTTGAAGAGAGTACCAATTCCATCCGACACTGATTACCATCAGTACACAGCTAGTTTCATCTCAGCAGACAACCTGGACCCGGCGATCGAGATTGGTGTCGCTTGTCCACAAAAGAACAATGGCCTCCAACTTACGGTTTTCATCGACGATGCTTCGGTCATGGGTGCCGCTTGTGACGCCACTACTCCTGAGTCATCCCTGCTCGTCCCTGCAGACCCAGAGCCAGCTCACTGTCCTATCAACGTCGTTGAAGTCCCAGGCTTCGAGACCGTGGATGGAAGCCAAAGCTGGGGTTTCCTCGGCCCGGGAGAAATTTTAGAGGACGAATCCAATGCTCGCACAGGAAAATGGGAAGCGTAAGTGTAAACCGTATTAGACCCTGGACTCAACCGCTGACAGACGACAGACTCTTTAACAGCGTTCCTCAACCTGGATACGGCACCTTCCTTGAACAGGTATTCTCTTCGCAAGACCTTTCTGCCGGCGAGACATACGATTTCCATTTCTTCTGGAAGCCCAAATCTTTGCCAGATAACGGCCAGTGCTACATTTACAGTGTTGCCAATCGCGGAAACAGCGCAATAGCATTTGCCACAGTTGCTTTTGGGGCAACTTCGTCGACTGGCTACACTATCGCTTCCGGTCGCTTCACAATGCCGGAAGGTGATGTCCGCTTTTCAATTGTCTTCTATTGCCAAGCCGTCAATGGCCAGCAGCTAGAGGGATCAGTCTACGTCGACGATACTGCACTGATTCAGGTTGGAGGCTGCGATGCATACCCCGAGACAGGAGCACTCATTGAAAACCCCAGCTTCGAGACCCGAGCGACAGACGATAGTACCTATGCTTGGTTTGGCACCAGTGGCGTGTCCATCAAGGCAGGTACTACGGCCGACAGTCCCTCCCCCAACACGGGTAACAATTTCCTGTAAGTTTTACTTCAATGATCTTGTCGTACAATGTTCTTACTCGGTCTAGATACGTCCAGCTTGGATCCACTAGAAATTCCGCTACAGTCACAAAGCCTCTGGCCAGCACCTTGACCCCAAGCCGACAGTATACTGTTAGCTTCAGCTGGACTGCTGGGGAGGCCTACACAACCGGCGATTGCTCGTTCACACTCGCCCTTGGATCAGCGACTGATACAATTAACCTGAACTCACAGGTTACGCCTTACGAGTATCAAGTGTTCACGGCCAGTCTCACACCCAATGAAGCGACATCGTCTATGACTCTTCAGATCCAATGCAGAGATGTTTTCCCTGACTTTGTGTTTGATGATTTTAGTCTTCAGTAATCGTCGCCAGGTCATAATTGAGGTTATATAATTCACTTCTTATAATACATAGTAATATACATAACTTCTTCGAATTTCTTCGATTCTCAACGCCCTATGTAACTAGCAATGTTTCTGTACTCAGTCCCTGATTAATTTGGAGATACTCAACGAGGTTCACTGATTGGTGTGGGTGTCGAACCGGTGCTAGATTGATTGCATCTAGTCTTTCGATGGCGCCAAGCCACCTTCGCGAACGTCTTAGTCTTATTGGAAACAGTCCAGCCGCTTGTGATAACTCCTGCCCTTTACCCAAAAGTCCTCATAAGGGCTGCATAAGTCAGATCTAGACCTTTTTGCTGACTTCTGTGGCTGGCTGACAGTACTTGTCGGGGTTGAGATATATATAAATGGTCATGTTTCTTTCTCTTCATCTCAACCTGAACCTCCAAACTTACAAACATTTCACTCCCTCAATCACTAATCAGTCCATTGAACCCAACACTTGGTTTATCATTATCCTTCCTGAAGCTCAAGTAATCTCCAATTATGCCTACTTCTATCCCTTACGACCCCAGTCTTACTCTTATGAGTTTGGTCACCGAACAGGCAGTCGATACCGTCAAAGAGATAGCAGATTTGCAAGCACCCGTCGACGCTGCCCAAGATGCTCTCAACTCTCTCATATCAACCAAACGGAGCCTTACCATGACCAAGACCGAACTCAAAAATCTTGGAGTCCCGACTTATGATTTAGACAAAGAGATCAAGAAACTGGATGCGACTATCGAAAAGGCGGCGGCCGATTACGCGAAAGCAAAGATAGTCGCAGAGCCTCAGGTTATCGAGAAGCGAAAGAAGATCCATTCGGCTCATAAGCAGATTGAAAGTCCTGTGGATGACCTCCGCAGTGAAATCAAGAATATGCCTCTAGCCAATGACTCCATGAATATGGATGTGCAGTACTTTTCATTTGACTCCAACTCACAAACCTCAGCTGCATACAGCGCTCAAATTGCGTCGTATGTATCTGCTTCTGTGGGTGGTGTTTTCGGACCCAAGCAGTCCATGGAGATGGGAGCCGCAGCCTCACGTCAAGTCAGTCGTCAGATCAGCCAACAGAGCACTAATGGGACTCTGGTGCTATCTGTGAGCTGCACACACAAGAATGCAACAATCGTGGCCCCATTTGTGTTACACGTGGATAAAGCCATCAAAGTCTGGAATCATCTGTTTCCTGAGATCAAGCTGGACTTGACTAGTGGTTCAAGCATGATGAAATGTGCCATGAATGAAAGCCAGGAAGACAAAAAGAAATTCTCCATCATCTCTGGCACCACTTTCGGGTCGTGCTTTGTTGGTATGATTCACGTACTCAACATGGCGAATACATCTGCTTCAGAATCTATGACAGCCGCTGCCACATCTATGCAGGCTTCGATGGACACGGGTAGTTGGTTTGCCAAGAAAAGCGGCAAAGTAGGCGTCGACCCCAAGTTTGCCAGCGACGTCAAGAATCGTCTCAGTCAGCAGAACATCCAGTCTCACGTCACAGTCCTGTCTATGGGAGTTACTCCCTCGATGGTGCCCAGCGAAGTCTCTAGGGCTGTAGAGAAGTTTGCCAATTTTGATCCCAAGGTCAACATGGCCGGCATTCAGAACACATCAACTTCGGACCAAGCATCGGTTCAGTCTTTTGCTGAAAACGCGCGGAACAGTGGCCAGGTCTCCGAAATCCAAGGCAAGACCGTCGAGTCCACAATGAGTGCCATAACCGCCATTGAGGATAACGAGAACAAGGTTCTGGATGTCAATTGCATGATGACGGCGCTAGACGATTACCTGAAGAAGGCTGCTGAAGGCACTTCTGGAGTTCCTATCAACTACTACCTGAAGGATATCTACCAGAAGATGCTGGCGCAAATGTGGGCTGCGAAGTACTACCCCGGCAAGTTTATGTCTATCAAATATGATGATACGGAGGGCGGAGGTCTTGCTACAGAGAATGGGGAGCATAAAGACAAACTTTGATATGAGCGATACTTGATTTCATTCTGTATTACCTAAGTTGAGTTTATGTTACTGCAGTATCGATGCACTCTGTTGAGGACGTGCTGTATGAGAGCGGGTAAGGCGATTGTGATGCAGCTACTTGGAACCTGTGCCAGAAATACATTCACTGCGATACATATGTAGCGAGTTACGGTATTACCATAACAGTTGCAGGTCGCTTTTGCCTATATTTAGTACATCTATTAAACAAACGGCAGGATAACATGACTAGCGTTCTCCCCTCCGCAAAAGATGTTGTGTGTGCCCTTATTGTCATTATGCTCCAAGCTTCCAAAATTGCTGACACCCAAATTCCTTCCGCAAACAACAGCCCGAATCGACTCACCAGCCTCATACTCAATACCCATAGCCCAGATACCAATATCCAGTCTAACAACATCGCCAGGGTTGATCTTTTCCTCTATCTCGTGAGGATGGAAAGGCCAGTGAGGGTGCATACTCTTGCTCTCATCAATCTCACGATGTGATGCTCGGAGAACACCCATTGGACCGCGGTAAATCACTACTTCGATCTTCTCCTTGGCGTCCATCTCTTCGAAGGATTTCTTGGGAATGCCCTTCCAGGGAATGTTGAGGTTGAGCATGACTTCGCCGTTTGCGTCGAGTTTCTCTAGCAACACGTAGACGTCCATGTCGTTGTGATCGGGGCAAGACATGAAGACTGTGGCCTTGGGCATGCCGACTAATCTTGTTGTTTTGTCGAAGCGGTATGTGAAGCTAACTCGATCATCTGTCTCGGACTTGTAGCTAACGGTCGATGACTCGGAAGGCTTTTCAAGAGAGAGTTGACCTTCTGGTGTGAAGTACATCTTCTTGTAGTCCGTTCTAGGAATGGGAAAGTCCTCCTCGACAATGTTCTCATACGACTGAGGCTCCTTCTTTCCAAATCGTAGCACAGCCATGCGTACCTGTGGTGTGCTGTCCCAGCCGTTCTTCTTTCCCTTCAGGAAGTAGTCAAAGAAGTCGAGTAGTTCAGGGTTGGCTTGCTCATTGCCCCAGATATCATACCACTCCTGCCAAGGGTGCCATCGAAGCCACTTGTGAGGTGTATCGACCTCGAGCCATCCTCGGATAGCGCCCATACCGTGCATGGTATTAGTCCAGGTTCCCGTGATATAAGTGGGAATGTTGATCTTCTTCATATCAGGACGCTTGTCATTCCACCAGTCGTTGGCGAGCGGATGTTCCTTGAACATCTCTCGGAAACTCTCAATTCCGTTGTGTCCATGAAGCATGTACTTGACGATAAGCTTGTCGAAGAGATCGCCGGCATAGATACCGCCTCGGGCAAATTGCTCGCGGTACAGATCACCGCATCCTTCCCAAGGAGCGATGGCCTTGAGACTGGGAGGTCGGAGGGCAGCGATGAACCATTGCACAATGGCGAGATGTGAGTTTCCAGCGAGACCCACTGAACCGTTGCACCATGGCAACTTGGCTATGCTCTCAATGGTGTCATAGCCATCTTCAGCTTCCTGTGTGCCCATAATGACCATTGTTCCTTCACTGTCTCCCGAACCACGCGAGTCAATGTTAACGATGGCGTATCCGCGAGGAACCCAATCATTAGGATCGGGCGCCTCAAACTTCTCAAGACCCGATAAAGTCTTGGGAGGAATACCCAGGTTCCAAGGTACCATGAGTTCTAGTGACATAAGACCGTTGAACTTCTTTCCGAAAGGCGACCAGCAGATAATCGCAGGAACAGACTCGTCACTGTTCGGTGGACGATAGATATCAGCGTATAGCGTAACGCCATCGCGCATCTTGAACGCAACATCATGTTCAACAAGAATATCGCAGTTTAGAGGCTTTGCTGAAGGGTGATCAAACTTCCAACCAGCTGGAAGAGTTTCTGAGTGTGGGTTGAATTTGACATAACCGCCGTTACCAACCTTCGGAGGGTTGATGGGCTCGATTGGGACTTGGAAGGGGAGTTTGGCAGCAGGCATTGTGGTGACAAGGATGTAATTGGTGGTGTTGATACTATCGGAATTGAAGTCTGAGGCAACCTATTCATATTCAATGCTTGGAGTACTGGAAGAGGGATACCGAGGTCGCGAACCGGTGGTCCGCTCGGCCCCACTTGGTGTTGTTCGGGGTAAGACAAGGCGAGCGGCTCGGCATCGGAGTCTGGGGTAAGCAGCGGGGAAGTAAGATACCGATTCCGAGCCGAAGCGACAGCACTTCGGAATCAATTACTGGTTCAACATCTGACACCGGGTAGTTGAAGGATGAGTTGATTGAAGAATAAGTAGACCAGATTGATCTTACAAAGAATAATTCTTCATCAACAACTCTCAAGACAATCCAAAAAGATCTTGAACACATCTCAATCCATTTCAATTACTTTAAGTCTTCACATTCACCATGGTCGCCAACACAGAGCCCGCTGGTTACCAAGCCAGCGCAACTCTTAAGCTCGACAACCCCACAACCACCAAGTTTCTCCAAGCCAAGCCTGCAGGTCCCAACAAGCTCTTCGCCAACCCCAACGCTGTCTACGGCGACTGGCGCGATGATCTAGTCCGGGACGGTTACGCAGTTGTCAAGGGTGCTATTCCCCGCGACCGGGCTGACCAATATGGTGAAGAGATTATGTCTTATCTCGAGGATTTGTAAGTCATCCACCATTTTTTCCAATACCTTCATGACTAACAGCCTTCAGCAACGGCGGCATGGGCTTCAAGCGCGATGATCCCAGCACAGTCAAGAACGAGACCCTCCCCGTCATTACAGAAAAGGGCATGATCATCGGCTACGGCGTCGCCCACGAGCAATTCACCTGGTCAATCCGTCAAGAACCCGGCGTCGTAGAAGCCTTCGAGCGCGTCTACGATACAAAAGACCTGATCGTCTCCTTCGACGCAATCAACACTTCCTTCCCAGGGCGCAAAGACGTCAAGGTCAACAAGCCCTGGCCCCACCAAGACCAAGATCCCCAGAAGCCCGGCTTTCGATGTCTGCAAGGTCTCGTCAACATCCTTCCTAACGGAGATAAGGATGGCGGTTTGATCGTTTGCAAGGGCGCTCATCAACTTAGTGAGGAGTTCCACGAGGACTTCAAGAACGAAGAAAACAGGATCTGGGCTTGGACAAAGGAATGGTATGGCTTCACAGAGGAGGGTATGGAGTGGTTGAAGAACAAGGGCTGCGAATGGATCAAGATCAACGCAGAGCCTGGCGATCTTCTTGTCTGGGACAGTCGCACGCCTCATTACAACGTCAGTCCTGAGGGTACGATGCCGCGATTCTGCACGTATACTTGTTATATGCCAGCTGCGGATGCTACGCAGGAGGATTTGATTAGGAAGAAGGGTGCTTTTGATAACTTGCAGAGCACGACGCATTGGCCTAATGCTATGCATGTTGGAGGAATTCCTGTTATGCGCGATGGAAAGCCTTGTCCTTATAATACCGGTAAGCCTAGGGCTGTGCCGAAGTTGACGGAGAGGGGGTTCCAGTTGACTGGTATTCCTTACATCGCTGCATGAGCGAAGGATCTTGTATTTGATTATTTATCTAAGAATGTAACATGGCGTTTTGGATTGACTTTATTGAACACCAGCTTTTAGATATAAGTAAAACCGTGGACACCCTTTATCTTCCCGATATCTGTGCAAACCCAAGCCCCGCTAAGTTTTCGTCGAAACACTATCTTGAGCAGCTTCATATGGAAGAGGCTGCATGGCTACAGTTACCTCCTGGGCTCTCTTTCTCCTCATCTTTCTTCTATTCCACACACACAACCCAACGCAAGTTATTAATATCGCCCCAACGATAACGGGAATGCCAATGAAAAAGAAATTAACAATAGGCGTTGTCCAACCAGTGTCATTGACTGATGCATTTGGTGTCGCTCGAGGTACAAGGTGTATTGACTCCGCCATTGTATTTCCCAGATTTAGCAGCTTCGGGGATGGAATGCTTCCGCGGTGCGGAATAATGGAGACCGGAGGGTGACAGTGTATGCGCTCCTTTGGGTGAAATTGTTTTAGCAGCTGATGGTAAATTTCGTAAAGGGATGAGGATAGATTGGCAGTTAAATTTAGTCCTTAAAGAATGGCTGGCGTGAGAAATTATGGGTGATTAAAAAGTGCTGTTTTCTCTTCATCCTGGGTCGAGAGACTGTTTATCACAGACTCCTGTGCCACAGGACGTAATTTAACCCTTGTTGAGGTCCACTGTTTCATCTTCAAACTGACCAGTCTGGTAGCAAGGTCACTGAAAAACGCCTTGAGACCCCTGCTAGCTCAGTGCTTGTTGGTTGTAAAGTTCCGACCAACACGTTTCTCAACAGGCTAATTGGAAGCTTATCTTCGCAACAATAGGGTAAGGTACCACGAATGAATTGGCCTCGGTCATGACAATTGAGTGTCGTACGACAGGGCTTTTCATTTCATTCCGAAACATGAGGCTCTGGTTTCGGTAGAAATAAGGTGTTCATTCACTGAAGAATAAAAGAGTGTAACAGAAAATACCAAGTGCTATTGGATCTGAAGGACAAAAAGAGTAAAGAAAGGGGTTCTACGTCAACCTAGCTGGAATTTCATTGTCTTCCAATGCTACCACAGAAGAACTAAGTACATGCTCTAATCTTGGTAGTAATTACATATTTCTAAAGTCCATGCAACGCCATCAGCTCCTTGAATACTGCATCCTCGAGAAGCTGCCCAGCGCTGAACCGGTCCTCAGGGTTGTACGCTAGACCCCGCTGGAGTATAGACAGCACTAGCTGTCGTCCAACAGGGCTAATACCATACCGTGAGCGCTTGATCTTTGCTTCCAGAGTTTGATGGGAATCAGGCCCACTATCCTGATCATACCACGACTCGTCGTATTGCCCACCACCGTCGTAAAAGTCCCTCCAGGTTGAAGGAAGGGGTCCCAGGCTTTTAACCATAAAGTCCAGAGCTGAACGGGGTATCGAGCCACGGAACAGATTAAACCCTATGCATAGGTTGGCAAATATGCACATGTAACCCCACATGTCGGACTCAAAGCCCGGTTCTACACCGTGGAAACGTTCTGGAGCGCAGTAGATGGGAGGCGGCTCGCCATCGCGCTCCAATGAGGTGCCTGACTTGACAGCGAGGCCAAAGTCAGCGAGGGTTATGGTCGTCTGTACCAGTGACTCATGCGGAGAGATGGGCATAACCAGCTCGCCCTCTTTCCAAGTGGGCTTACATGTAGGTATGTGCATTTTCTGCGGACGCCCGAGATGTTTGTACTTGGTAGCTAATTCGGTGCCACTTTCGAAAGGAGCAAGTCCGTACAAGGCGTTGGAGCAGTTGATGTCTGCATTATATGATTAGCTTCTTCTGATTGACGAGTAGAGTTGTTTGGTAGAATACCTCGATGTACGACTCCGGCGTCGTGTAGCGCCTTGATGGCTTGCAACAGTTGCTTCGCGGACGACATGCGAGCGGCAACAGACATGGAAGCGGCATGTGTCCGTAGGCTGGGGCCCAGTAAGGGGAAGACCAGTACTCTATGTTCTGTGTTGGTGGCAGGCAGTAGAAAGGTGTCCCGATATATCAAGAGGCGGGTAGTGTCCTGCACTTCACTGGCGATCATATTCTGCGCGGCATACTCTCGCTCGGCAGAAGTCCCAGGCGTCATGATCTTGAGAGCAACGTCGACGTCTCTCACCATGTCATGCGCCATCCAGACGGTTGAGAAGCCGCCGTGACCCAGCTTATGCTCAATCCGATATCTGTTAATGAGGATTTCTCCGATGAAGATTGGATAATAGAGCCCCTTGTCGTATCGCTCGGGCGGTTCCGACGCATCCTCAACTTCACACTCGTCATCTGAATCGACAAAGTCGCCCCAGATGGACGCGCAATCCGCATCATCGCTTCTTGTAGCCATTTTCACAACAGAGAGTGATTCCGTAGAACCAGACTGATTGAATAATGCCCAATTTAGGGACTGAGAGGAGGAAACGATTAAACGAATACTTGGATTTGAGAAAAGTGGCAAATGGATGCATATGTTGTGTATAGAGTCTGAAAGACGGAATCGCCAGGCAACAATGAAATAAGTGGGTTGAATATTTTCGAAATAGATGCAGGATTGGCTCCACTTGTCAACCTGTCCTTTGTTATGGTTGATTGGTTGTCAACTGGGATAGGTGGTCTAGGTTAGTAGCTGTTGGCCTGCATTATCTTTCTATACAAATAAAGTAGTAGACTTGCCCAAGTCATGCAAGCGCTATTCTATGTCTTATCTAAGTACAGTACTGACCTAGTGGAGCCGCTGCATGACGTCGTTTGTTTTTAGAGGGAAGCTTCAGAGGATACAGCTCATGCTACACAAGAATACCAAAAAGCACATAACGCAGTAACATTTTTGGCTCATTAAGTAATAGATCGAGATATACTTTTCCAAAAAATATCTCTTTATGACGTATATACAAATACTTCCGGTCGCGTCTGATTGCAGACGATTTTCCAACGCCCCTCTGTGTACCCTCTACCAATATCGCGCTGTGATTTGCAGTGGCAATGTGATATGCACTATATGTATGAGCTGCTGGTATTTCTACTGATACTGACATTGCTTAGATGGAATCTACTCGAGCAGCAGTTCACTGGTCGATGGAAAGATTGTACTTAATGTCTTCAGAATTCGCGATCCAGCTGGCCACGCACGACTGAAGAAACCGATCGCGAAATGTTACTGGATGAGTAGTATCTTGACGATGAAAGTACAGGTGGGTCTAATGATCAATGAGCTTGCAAACACATCGACAAGAGATTTGTGGAGGAAAATGAACGCTTCGATCTAGGCGAATGGCTTTAATTCTGTAAGTTCTCTTATAGTTCATCATTGTTGTCGTATCACTAATGAAAACGACTGGCAAGATGCCTGGGATTTGATATCATGCATGGCCTTCAGCGTTTTTATTAACAATCGCGGCCCGGTCTTATTATAGCCCGGGAACCTGCCTCGCAATCGGAATTGTCTTGTAGGCCCGCTGTAGAGAGACCCTGAACAGCCACGTGAAGAGATCTACAAAACAGGAACGTCATTTATCCAATTAACCTAATGAACTGATTAGAAGACATGAATTAGTTTAAGCCTATAAAGATTAGATGAAAGAAGATGACAAGGGAACGAGCTTGTTAAAAACAAAAGCTCATGCTTTGGACTGGCTTAATTAAATAGATTGTCAACGGGGAATAACTGTTGGTTCGAACGGATGTTGGGAGCTTGAACGAGTCAAGATAAAGTCAAGTGGAAATGGATCAGAGAGGAGAAGAAGTAGAAGCGAAACAAAGCGAGATGAGGAGACAAGAAAAGAGAAGGATCTATTACTCGCCACCCCTGGAGAGAACCACAGGCCAGTTGCTGATCGGCTTCAGCGGCAGTGCAGTTCAATAAGCCCTGAAAATACTATTACAGCCCTTTCGGCAATCCCCATTAAAGCACGAGTTGGATACCCAAAGTGACCTAGCTCCAACAGCCACATCTGTTCTAGCGTATCTTCGGGCTTCGTCCTAGGCGGCAGCCCCCCTTATCTCTTGGCGTTTGCAAGTAGACTCAGCTCAGGGGTTTGGTGACACTCATAGAATGGAATGATCCCCCTTGGGTACTAATACTATGTAAAACTGCCCGAGAAAAGAGACAGAGAAGATAAAAAAGGGACTGAAGAAATAAAGAGGGAAATGAGAAGGCCAAGAATTTGTTTATCTGACACGAGACTCGGCGAATCGCTTTGCCATCTTGTGCCGCCAACGAATGGTCGTCATGTCCATCAAACACGCACGAAGTCTGTGTACTCAACCAAACAGCCATGGTGCTTCTTCATCGCTTTGAGGGTAAGACATTTTAGCCCCAACCAAGTGGGTTAGTTCAAATCGTGGCTTGAACTCTATAGTCTTTCCATCCTGGTTTCCATCCACTTCCTATTCCTGGTACCTGAAATCTCGCTATTACTTTTCTTTTTCTCGTCTTTTTCTCCGATGATAATGAAATGTGGCATTCACGAAGGCGTCACTCCGTTTTCCTGGTCGTCGGGTCTACGGCAGAGGTGAAAGAGATAAATGCTACATAGCTATGTTGGTGATTTCCAAGACGCGACCACAAATACTGACGTCTTCTTTCGTGCTTATATGTTGGAAGAAAAAGAGGATACTTGATCTAATTATTGCGATGACTGTCGCCAAGATAATTCCTGACTGCAGAGCAGATCTCTGCTGGCCTTGTGGGGACTCGGGAATCGATGCCCAACTCCCGCTGGGTGATCTACCGGTTATCGTTGATCCCGCTTTGACCATCATATGAGGCAAACGGCTCAAGAAGGGATCAGCTCAGTCCAAATCGCGCTCTTAGGCTTCCTTGCCTGGTCGTAGGTGGACTATAAAGATGTACTCGTACTGCCAAGACTACCGTAGGAACCCATGAAATTGAACCCGCCTTGTGGATATCTTCAGCGAGTCTAGTGCAGCTTCTGTTTGTTTCAAGATTGAACTAAAGATTTTGTAACCCTTATGCCCGTATTACGCCCAAAAGGTCCAATAGCGATAGCGCATCTCAGTGGCCTGGACCCACGGGACGGGTTCAATTTCAACGAGTTCCTACGGAAGTCTGACTGCCCAAAACATCACTGAACGTGGCGTTTTTACTAGAGAGTCTTGGCTCTGAACTAGCTCCAATCCAGCATTCACCAGACCAGCGCTGGGAACAAAATGACTGCCAGACTGTCACGTATATCACGGGAACCGTCGCAAAACCTGTTCCGAGACCGGACTGTACCGATAACCAACACGGTTTCAACAGCCAGAGAAGGATATCACATCTAGGTAGATTGATCTCTGTGATTACATATCTTGGAATGCAAATTTAGCGATACTCTATTCCAATCATGTATTACATAAACACCGTAATCTCTCCCCACCAACCGTTCCCATTCCGTCGCTAGCTAGGAAAGATTAATGGAAATTAATTAGACCGGAACAAGTCGTTGCCGAACATTTAGGACGCAAGATTTGGCCTGCGAATCAAGAACGCGTAATAGCGAACTAAGTTAGCAGACTAAAAACAAGCAACCGCCTCTTAGCGGGTCGCCACGCAATTTGTCTGCACCACTGAATCAGTCATTCTGTTTGCGCCCGTCTGACCAAACAGGCTAATCGTGCTAAGCTTGCCCTACAGTTGGTACGTATTGTGCAGTACCTAGAAGCCCCCTTTCTCTCTTTGTGCGCACAACAGCCGCCGCGCCAAAGGGCCTCTTCCCGTATACTAAAAAGCGATACCCGCCGATGTGCGTTTCAATCTTTTTTCCCGTTTTGTATCTTGACCAACCAGTCTAGTATCCTGACTGAACATTCCTTTTACTTTTCGTCTTTTCCCCTGAAACAACCTGTTTCGGGATGAGGCCTTTCGCTTACATTCTTGCTTGCCTCTTGGCTCTGCCATTGGCTGTGGCCGGTCTGAGTGAGGAGGCTTCAGAGGTGTTGGGCAAATTGCCCAACTGTGCGGTATGTATCTATCAACTTTACTTGAGATATATGTCTTAAACAGTAACTAATTGTGTACAGTCAAAATGCCTTGTTGACGGTATATTAAAGTCAACTTGTGGTCTTGACGATATAAAATGTTCATGCACGAACGTACCGCTACTGGCACAACTTGAGAAATGTGTATTGGCTGACTGCACTGTCCCTGAAGCTCTCGGTATGTCACCTCATTTCCCAAAAAAACATCTAACCATATACTTATGCTTTACTAGTTACACAGAATACAACGCAAACACTATGTGGTGCCCCTATTACAGATAACAGAACCTTCTTCGTTCGCCTTAACGATATTATGGGCACCATATCGGGTATCTTCTGCCTTATCCGCTTCCTTACAAAGTTTTGGTTTAAAGTGCCTCTCGGTATGGATGGCCATTGTATTTATTTGAACCGTACGACTCGAAAACTGACCTTCAATAGGTATGGACGACCTCTTCATGCTCATTACGATACTTGTCGCTATCCCCTGCGTCGTCATCAATTCATACTACCTTGCACCAGCCGGTATAGGCACCGATATCTGGACCCTAACACCCACACAAATAACAGACTTTGGCTACTGGTTCTATATCATAGGCATGATGTACTTTGTTCTGCAAACTCCTCTTAAGCTAACCTTGGTCTTCTTTTATCTTCGTATCTTTCCAAGCACTGGGATGCGTAGGGTTCTCTGGGGAACTGTTGCCTTTACAGTCGCTTACGGCTTTACCTTTATTCTCGTCGTTGTCTTCCAGTGTCGTCCGATCAACTACTTCTGGTTAAAATGGGACGGTATGCATGAGGGTTCTTGTGTTAGTGTAAATGGTATTGCTTGGTCTAGCTCTGCTATCAATATTGCTATGGACTTCTGGATCCTAGGTCTCCCTCTTTCTCAATTGAAGAAGATGAACTTGGACTGGAAGAAAAAAGTTGGTATTGGAATGATGTTCAGCGTCGGTGTGTTGTAAGTTTATCCTATCTTTTGTCCGTTAACTCGACCCATGGCAGTTTCTAACGGGTACATCTACAGCGTTACAATCATGAGCATTCTTCGTCTTTACGCCTGCATCGTAGCCGGTCTGAGCCACACAAACAACTATTCACAAGACTACCTCGCCATGTCGAAATGGTCCACCATTGAACTCAACGTCAATATCTGGTGCGCCTGTATGCCCACAATACGCGTTCTTCTCGTTCGGGTATTTCCCAAGGTCCTCGGCACATCCAAGAAATACCTCCATTACGGCAGCAAGAAGACGGGGCCCCAGTCGGGTGCGAAGGCGGGCGAAAACAGCAACGGCGTTCATCACAGTCAGGGCAGCAATAGTTCAGGATCGAGCCCTTTTGGTGAGAGTACAGAATACCATATCGGCAAGGCGGGGCAGTCACACGTCCGGGTTGATCCTATTGGAATTACTTGCGACCGCACTTATGAAGTAGAATACGGAATGGGAGATGATGATGAGACATATCTAGTGCATATGAAGACCATGGATCATGGGTCTAAGGGCACCAAGTCTTCGCCACGGTCTGAGGACTCGGTATAGATTATACAGCGCTTGTTATTTTAATTATCAGTTAACGACTAAAGTTGATATGGGTGTAATTAGAAATACCCAACATCGCTCCACAAATAATTGTGACCGGTTCAGCTAGTGATTTGGGTTCGGCAAATGTTTAGAGAAAGCTATCAATGCTGCTGTTCAGCGATGTAGGTACAGATCTATGATACGTTGAAACAAGGCGGGTTTGCCGGTGTGGTAGATCGATCTGACATGTACAGCGGCACGGAGCTTTTATCCGGAGCTAGATATCCAGTCTTCCGATCCAGATACTCTTGCGCAATATCTCCCAAATCAGGGTATTGCTCCGTGGGCTAAATCGGAATGTCGATCATCTTGAGCCATAGCCGATGCAATGCAAATGAAGCTCGCATCACGTCTCATGCGTTTGAACTTCCAACCTGAATTGGGAAACATTTAGCGTTTGTGCAAATTTACAAGGTTATTGCGACGTCAGTACTACTATGAAACGGAGTTTGAAGAGCCCGGGAGGAAGATAGAACTCGTGTCGGGATGGTTTGTACATTAGTCGGGGCTGGTCGTCAGTATGCGAAGTCGAGCCTGAGAAGGAAGGACGGAGTCATTCAGTTTCACGAAGAACGGGCAAATGTGTTAAATTGTTCATCAATTCGTCTTCTTAAATGTCTATAGTCATCCCTTCTTCCGCTGGGAACATCCCGGGGTCATTCTCAAGTCTCTGTAACAGATTCTCAAAGTCTGCCCAGTCGCATCCAATCTCATCGGGTAATATCGGTATGGTGAAAGGTTGTCCCGAGAAGGGATCCAGAACATTACCATCCATGGTGAGCTCCACCGGGTTCAAGATAGAAGAGTCTGAAGGGTCTAGTGATTGGGAAAAGGTCATGGTACTGGGTTGTAGAGGTAGTGCTGTGTCGCCTTGCTGTGAAAGGTGTGTGTTTGAGTTGTGTTGGCCGCTGTCGATGGTAGTTGCTGGCTTCATAGCTTCTTGGACGACACGAATAAGGCCGTTTAGGACCGTGTTCAAGCGATCTGCTTCCGCGAGACCAACGGAGTAACATCTTATTAAATCCGCAGCCGTTATAAGCAGCTGTAATAATTAGCATCATTATGTGCGACCTTGACTGTGATGCGACTTACACTCTGATCAATCTTCGAAATACGAGAATGGGGCTGCTTGAGAATATGCACCGCCAGTACATAAAGAGCATGAAGGAGAGGGAAGTAAGATGGCGCGAATAGGTGCGACACAGAGTCATCGCTATCAGCTAATAGGTGGATGATTTTTCGGGCGGAGTTGGCTACCATGGATTGACCGTTACGAATGGTGTACTCCCATGGTGTTCCCTTGGCGATGACCTCGACTGCTTTGTGGATGGCGTCTTTACTTATGAGGAGGGAGTTTCGGTTGAGCATGATGATACTGCGAAACGTTAGAGATATGAAATAGTCCGGTCTATAAAGGACTTACGCGTTGTGGTAGTGGAGGGAGATGAAGGATGAAAGGGCGAGATCTTCTGGGACACGCATGAATTCCGATGTTGGTCTGTGTCGGTTGTCAGCGGACGGTAAGAACAGGTGGTAGCATCAAAATGTCTTACCTTAGGCCGGCTGGTAAACAGTTAACCCAATCCGACAACATGAGAAATGACTCTCCAGTCGCGTTGACCTTGTCTTTAATGGCCGCCTCAATAGTCCTCCGACTTGCTCTATCCTCCAGCTGTCGCGCCTTCGCACATCGATGGCTCATTCTACTGAACACCTTCGCCATGGACAACACAAGGTGTTGCGGTTCAGGATTCGCGTTCTTCACGACCTCCAGATCTAGAGCGTCATACATCTCATCAGATATACTCGAGACATAGCCCAATTGGAAGGAAAATAGCTTTTCATAGCTATATAATGCCCACCAAGCTGGGTTCCAGGCGTCAATACTAGATGGCTGAGGCTTCTTCCTCGGACGGTTGAGACCGAGGGAGTGTGCGATTGAAAGGCAGATACCGAGGGTTGTCCATGATGAAGTGATTTCGTCGTTGAGACGTAGACAGACGGAGAAGAGGAAGAGGATTTCTATTGTTTCCAATGAGACGTTGCCGATTAGATGACCGAGAGCGGTCCGGGCTAGGGAAAGGGTTTCGACCATGTAAGACTGGCGATCTGGGGATTGGAGAATGCAGCCACCTGCTGCTAGTACTAAAGACGTCTTCAAGGCAGTGGCGTCTGCACCTAAATGGGATTGATGCGATTGCAATGCCTCAGCTCTTGCTAGATCCAATCTCACAACGGGATAAAACATATGAATCTCTCGCTGGTACGCATCGATAAGCTCCGGAAAATCCCAGGTCTCAGGCGCCCGGGGTAAAACATGCCGAGACTGGAACCCACTTGATCCCGATGCCGGGTTCAGCGTCGGAGGAGCATACGTCCCAAAATGGTAGGGGACATTGAGCCGGAAACATGATAGGTCCAACCATTCCGTTAAGACCTGGAAAGAAGTGGTGCCCGTGCTTTGTCGCCATATTGGCAAGGGATTGCTGATGGTGTCGGTATGAGAAGAGTCTCGACTCTGTGACGGTCTTGGACTTTGAGACCGTGCACGTATCGGCGCAGCTACCGAGATAGTGCGCGCAGTCTGGTGATCCGTCGCCACAGACATCCGTCTACCTGGTGAGACTCCGTGCTCGGAAGGACTGACAGACTCAATTGACAATCCATCGGCAGATTTACCTGCTTCGCGTCGCTTAATCACTTTTCCAGGCCGTCGTCTATCTTCAGTAACACACGGAATCCCCGCTGAGATGCACGCTTGACAGGATGGTTGTTGCTCATCACAGCGCGTCTTGCGACTTCGGCAGTAATTGCAAGCAAAGTTGAGACGCCGGCGTTTGCTGGACTCCTTGGACCGGTAGCCGGGGCTTTCTTCGGTATCCATTGGAGAAGGCATCGGAGCGATATCGCGGGGAAATACGAATATACTGAATCAGTAATTGAAGACAAAAGATGCCGGTAGATGGAAACGGTATCCGGGGACAGGGTTGAAGAGTCTGGGGTTGTCGTGTTTGCGTGAGCTGAGATACCGAGCCGATCGAGGGTATTTTATTCTCTGAACTGTCCTTCCCCGCATCCATTCCCTCGGACTATCGGCTCCACCCCCACAAGTTAGTGTACCCCAGGCCGACGATCGGTCTTTTACCAATCGGAGTCTGTCTTTTAGACATTTTGACTTTACTTGATCGGCATTAGTTTGCAAAGCTTGGCTTCAAACTCCTCAATTTTTGCGACTCCGATCCGACAAGGAACCAGGATGCTGGATGATATAAACCTGTCCATGTCGCTGTGGAAAAGACAAGAGGCAGACTCATCCAGACAGTGACAATGGCTGAGCGACGATCTCTTGATATGAAACCTGATGTGGACGCTGTTGAGAACGTGGTTGACAAGCCTCATCATGAGTCACACGATGCGTCTGGTACAGTTAATCTCTATCAAGATGGAACTGTTGTTCTAGTTCCCACGCCTAGTCCTGATCCCAAAGGTAAATCCTCAATTACACCCAACTACATAATTACTGACTCGACTTAGATCCTCTGAACTTGCCTTTCTGGCGCAAGTACATGATCATTCTCCTCGTGGGCTTCTATTCCGGCATCTCAGTCCTCGGCACATCCGGTCTCGGCGCAGTAACCCCCGAACTTCACAAGATCTACCACAACGATGATCCCAAGCGCATCACCGATCTTCTCACCTACCCGACTCTCTTTATGGGTATCGGAAACCTACTATCCATGCCGCTCGCCAACGCTGTCGGTCGTCGACCCGTCTTTCTCTTCTCAGTCTTGCTTCTTACAGTTTCGGGCATTTGGTGCGCTTGCTCGACTTCGCTGTCGAGCCATATTGCTGGTCGAAACGTTTTTAGTCTTGCTGCGGGACAGAGTGAGGCACTCGCGCCGTTGATTGTGCAGGAGGTGCACTTTTTGCATCAGCATGGTGTCAAGTTGTCGTATTTCGTTGGCGTACAGAATACTCTCACTGCTGCGCTTTTCACTGCGACGACTTATATTGTGCCGAGCATTGGATTGCCTTGGTGGTATGGTGTTATGACCATCATCAACGGTTTCACTATGATCATGTCATTCTTCTTTTTGACTGAGACTCGATTTGATCGTCCTGAAGATGCTACTGGTAAGCCCCCAATTCTCGTCAGTTGGTTGGCGATTGACTAACACGATGTCAGAGGGCGCTGTCCACCTGAAGCTCGACAAGAACGGTAACGTTGCGCGTGAAGGTACCAACGAAGTCCTCTTCCAAGTAACAACCCGCCAAGGCGTCGTTCTCCAGCCCGAGAAGTTCGGCGAGCGAACCTTCCGTGACGACATCCGCCTCTTCCACGGCAAGTTTGACTGGAAGGCTGCCCTTCTCTTCTACAAGGACGTCGGCCAATCTCTCATCCTGCCACCTATCTTCTGGATCTTTGTTCTCAACGGTGCTTTCTTGGGTCTATACATCTACCAGGCTTCCACCTTCGCTCAGATTTTGGTCATGCCTCCTTATAGCTTCAGTCCTGAGCTATTGGGTTATGTTCAGCTTGTGCAGATCGTTGATTGTCTTATTGCTGTGCCTATTCTTGGAGTTGGGTCGGATTTCATTTGCAAGTTTATGAGTCGTCGCAACAAGGGTGTCTTCGAGGTAAGTCCCTACACTAATTCATTGTGGATCTATGCTAACATTATCCAGCCTGAGTACCGACTCCTCACTCTCATCATTCCCGCCGCAGCCGCCATGATTTCTGCCATCTTCTACGGCCGCGCAGCTGCCAACCCCAACAACTACCACTGGATCGCCATCGTGGCCTGCTATCACCTTGGCTTCTTCGCTTTCCTCGGCGCTAACTTGGTCGGTATCACATTTGTCATGGACAGTTACCCTAACAAGTCTGGACCTCTACTTCTCGTTGTTTGCGCTGGTCGAGGGTTCGTCTCATTCGGATTGAGCTACGCCACCGTGCCTTCCATTGAGTCTCTGGGTTATGATGGTGCTATGAACATCCTTGCTATTGTTTGTGGTGTTTTGAGCGGTTTGGGAATTGTTGTTTACTTTATTGGCAAGAGGGTTCGTGAGTGGGCTCGCAGAACCATCTGGCCTAAGCAACATGAGGAGTAAGAACAGTCTTAGCTATTTATCAGAACTATGTTCAAGGGCATGATACCACCTCTAGCTACAAGATTAAATAACACTTAATGATGTCACCATGTGATGATCTACCGATCTCGTTCTGAAGTTATTGTGACTTGCGTAGGCGGATACCTATGTGGAAGAATCGCAACTCAATCGGTCTAATGAAACAATTCGGGTTGTGGGAGTTCCTTATTGTCAAAAGAGAGTGACAATAAATAGATTTGCAGCATGGGACAACATCTAAAAGAATGGTAACAGTTGGCGTTCTCATAATACAAACCCTCCCTGGTCAAACATCCAAGCTCAGTTAAGCCCTTGCCAACCCTTGACCTTGCTCCACGCTTTGGTCCTTCTTGATAAAGTGGAAGTTTGCCTTTCCTTCCCATATGCTGTCCAAGACTAAACACGTTCAGTCGAAGCCTGCAACGCTAAGCTTCTGTAGCATCCGCTAGCCTAGGGCGCCATGCTCGGCATTTCGTTCTCATCATAGTCCTCTTGCTTGAGGTCGTCTTGTACCAAATACCCCCCTACAGACTGCGGCTGGTGTTGGGGGCCGTTTAAAAAGGTCGTCCAATCATCCAGTGCCGTTTCTTCGTTCCCTGCCGCAAAGTCCGGTACAGGGTTGTGGCTTGTGTTGCCCATCGGCTGTTGAGCCACCGTTATAGTCCTCTCTGTATTGAACTGCGGCAGAGTGTTGCTGCTATTCATAGCCTGGTAAGATCCAAGGGAATCAAGTCCTATTGACATTTGGTCCGAGAATTCTGTCCAGTCTGTGAACGTATCAGACGGGTCAACGCTTTGTAAGTGACGGTGTGAATTTGCATCGGAGCTTGAAAGAGCTGGGGTAGGTAATTGTAAGCGACGTCCATGACCATAGTTGTATGCCAACTGAGGAACTGGCGGGAGTTGATACTGCGGGGGCTGGGTGTTGACGACAATGGTTGGTTGAGCGGACACAGGTCTGGGAGGCAAATGCCCAGTCGTCATCTGGGTATACACCAAATTCCTTTCAAGTTCCCTGAAGAATGGCTCTAGAACCTGACGTCTCTCATCATTACTTTGGCAATCCCCAAGTTGAGACATCGTGTGGTCTCCCATCACTCCGTTGCGGTGTTGGTGAATGGCGTCTGTATAGTCCGTTGAGCCAGTTTTAGCTTGGTCTAGATTGATTTGTTAATGAGTAATTGCTTGCAAACACTCGAATGGCATGCTAAAGGCTGTAGCAGACTCACATGGACTTGGAGTATCGTGATCCGCGGGCCAGTTTGGAAACAGCACCCTGAATATCGCTTTCCAGCAACTTTCAGGCGGATTCTTTCTGGTCCGCGTTTCGTCCTTTTTCAGGTCTTGAGCTTGGTCTACATCATATCCATCCTCATAATCATCCCACTCGTCCCGTCTCTCACATGGGCTATGCGTATCTAATTGATCGCGGAGGAATCGCTTTTTACAGATGTGACATCGCCTCCAGTGTTCAGAAAGATCATGGTAATCCTTCAGATGCGTCCTATACCGTTGTTAGTTACACTATCGACTTAGGAGCTTCCAAGCCAATATTCTCCGGTCCTGTAGTAAACGGTTTCGAGTTGAACTTACTTGAGACGGTCAATGTTCTCAAATCCCTTTCCATTGCAGGGTCCGCTCGAATACCTAGCCCAGTTCTTCTTATGATACGGACAGGCGAAGCGGACCCCGTTCGGATCCGAGCGACGAGGCTTTTTCCTAGGATTACCTGTTGAGCTGTTTGGGCTAAATATCCTTGTCTTGCCATGTTCCCGCTTCCGTTCCCTAAAGCCTTGAGGTATAGCATCTTCATCCGCTACCTCCACTGGGGCTAGGAGCCTGTCACGTTCCCTAAAGCCTTGAGTTACAACATCATCCTCCGCTATCTCTACTGAGGCTGGGATCAACGATAAGGACAATAGATGGCCTTTGACGTGTTGCTCCAGAGCCTCCTGGGCTTCGTCGGCATTGCGATCAGCGTAACGGTCCTCAATCTCTTCAGGGAAACAGTCGCAGAAAGGACAGTATTGCAAAGCATGTTGGTCATATACCAAGCTGTGTTTCATGACAGTTTTTCGGAGTGAGTCTGTGACCTCCCTTTGGTGGTTCCTTTCCAAGTGTTTCTGGAGCTCTTCTGCGCTAAAGAACGGCGTAGCAGCGTCGCAATACCAACAATGCCATCTTGGTTCTGTGTGGGATTTCCGCATATGTGTGAGCCACCCATTATATGTATTGGCACATACGAACGGCGAATGGCAGTTATCGAATACACAAAAGAAGGGTTCAAGGTCGTAAATGAGATGGTTCCTATTATCGTAAAATTTCTATCAGCATTACAGCAATAGATAGGCCCACATAGACTAGATACTCACATCCACTGGGTCTCATCACTGACCTCGCTTGCTGGACAGACTAGAAAGCAGTATGGGCAGGTGAACGAAGTACCTCCTGGGTCGAGTTTTGGCCTGGACGGGAAGTTGTGTGTGGGTATTTCCAAAGATGAGATAAATGGGACTGGAATGTTTGTATTCTTCTGTCCCGCTTGGGGTTTCTCCGGGTCAGATGTAGTACGTCCCGTGGTTGGGTATAACATACTTGGGTCCATAAGCAATTTCGAGTCGTCAATCGGATGAGGTAGCAATATTGTCTCTTGTTGCTGCCTCAATTGAGCTGATGGGTGGCTTTCGCGTTCCTCAGTGGCCCGGAGACGATCAAGCTTTGGATCCGGCTTTCCCGACGTCGAAGTCTGCTTCTGATGTTGCTCCAGGTATAGAGCCCGTACTCGGCGTGTAGCAATCGACTCAGCCATACGTTCTCGTAGAGAGACAGTTGCCTTGGGGAAACGCAAGTCGACCATTTGGCGCGCAGATCTCTCAACTACTTCATACTCCTGTTTGTTTTCCTCTAGGTCCCTAAAGCGCTGGGTGCAGTCCTGTCGATATTGCGTGCCAGCTAAACGAATAGTGAATACCAGTTGATGAAGGCTGGATATGGTGTCTCGAATCGAGATCCAGCTCGTGGATCGATGTAAGTTTATTGAACAAACCTCATCGTCATCATTGCCACCGTGATCGGAAGGTGACACGAGTCTATAGGATGAAGTAGATGACCGATCCGAGGAGTCCTCCGACTCTGTGGTTGGCAGCTCCCCTTCTTTGTGCCCTTGGATCAATGATTTCACTGTTTCTTCTTGATTAGATCTCGCTAGCAATACCAAGCAGTCTCTGATTACCAATATCACGGTCAAGCGCCACGAGTGACTGTTGAACCAACTCGCTTATCTGGGGCGCAGTCTTCAACCGCCAAGTCATCGATTGCTGCCCATCACGGAAGACCCCCATATTCGTAGCCCAGATATTGAAACTCGCAACCAGCTCTCTCGCCTCAACCGCTCCGGTCGGGTCATGATCCCCGCAAAGCCGACTGAGGCCGTCTTTGCATTGAATCGATAATCTTCGGATGTCAGACAGGGTCTCGCTCGTTGTTGAAGGAAGTACCGGCTCTTCATTATCTTCTTTCATTTGGACGCCGTGGCGCTGAAGCTTTGATGGTAATAACTAGGCTCTCTGTATACGTTGGTTTTTGATCACGCCAGACAGGCTGACATACCCCGCAGTCAGTTGCTCACGTGCCTGCGCCATTGTTGATGCCCAATCTCAGCTCGCGCAGGTCGCACAGCCTGCTGACATTCATAAGAAGCACATCTTACTTCGCAGCCATTCATCTAGGGCAGTGCTAATCGACCCCATTATACCCTCAATTTGACATCCAAGAACAACCTCCATGCCACTAGGTGCGCTCTGGAAGCTCGGAGCCACTGCTCCAAACTGCGAAACAGAGGACGTATGCGAACTTCTCCGGACGATCTTGCCCATCTTCGATGTTATTGTCGAAAGGGCACGACACGGCCTGTCCGACGGCTCGGAAGTCGAGATATTCTATCTCGACTTCAACGTTCGCGTGATTGGCCTATTGGCTGTTCTAGTGAAATGGGATCCTGCAGGAACTGTCCAGAGGCTCCCTGCAGAGGAATTGAAGCTCAAGACAAACTTAATGAGAGTTCTAGATGAGTTAGAGAACGTGTTTGTTTCACAAAAGGGGCAAGATGCTGAGCCCGCCTACAAGCGCCTTGGTTTTGATCGCAGACAAACCGAGACTTACCCAAAGCTCCGTGCCCTCAAGAGGGTACTACCCCATGATGACGAAGTTGATGAGCAGTTCTTTAGTGATGTCAACTGCATCATACGGGTTTATAGGAAGAGTCCTGAGAAGCGAACTAGGATGCTAAACAACCTCCAACAAGCACTTGACTTTCTCTACAGCACTCAACCTTTCGCCTTCGAAGCAGACCCAACATGCCCTATAAGATTCTCGGACTATCCTCTGAAGCACGTTAGAAAGCTCGCAACAACGCTATTCGACGTGGTGCAGAAGAACTGGAGCTGCCAGTGCCGCAGTACATCTCTTGTCAGCCGAAATACACGATTGAATCTGACCCAATATCAACGATTTGAAACGTTCCACCATTCGGAACAGGTCTTCATAAATAGAGATACACGATTTCGAGTCTTGTTTCCAACCACCTCTAGTGCTGCTGACTGGCAGGATACAGAAATAACTGTTACCGAACGGAAGTAAGTTAACTGCGAAGAGTGTTCAGATCAGCTAATGACATCGCTAGTCGTGTGGCTGATCAGCATGAAAAGCCTAAATATGGCCTTTGTGGGATAATCCATGGGGTGAGAGCTGGAATTCGCCCACGGATGGTGGTTTATTCACAAAGTCTATGGCAGCTAGAAGCTGACCCTGAAAGAAATCAGTTCTCTCCTCAGTTCCAGGACGGCCAATTTATGACCCTTCGAGATCTGCTTCGACGTAATAGAAGCAATCGCCAGTCATTACTGTCGTCTATGAGAGGAAAGGACCGTCTCATTCTGTCCTTCATCCTATCGATGTCCTTTATGCACTTCGTCAATGGACCATGGCTACAAACTAGTCTTAGTAGCGACAACATATGTTTCTTAGTGTCGGACTGTCGATCTTCGGTAGACATCACCAGACCCTATTTAATGGCGAGTTTTACCAACACAGTGCAGCCACTAATGCCAAGGGATCTCAACCAGCCTCATCGGTTTCCCGATATTCTGTCACTTGGTGTACTTCTGCTAGAGATTGCACGGGGGGCTGTGATGGACGTAGAAGAGTCGCAAGACCGTTGCGTTGTCGCCCTTGAATATATGGACAAATGGGTTACAGTTTGTCGGCGGGATAGTTCTAAGATGATTCCGGACGGCCTTTATCGCGCCATCTCAGCCTGTGTCGACCCAAAGGAGTCAAGAACCAACGTATGTGACAGGAACATGCCTATGGAACTTGCAATTAGGAAGTACATCTTTGAAAGGGTCGTATACCCACTCGAAGATGCTCTTTCTACTACCTACGAGGTCCAACCAAACGCGTTGCACTCGAGCATTTCTCAAGGAGACGAAGCTAATTGCAATGGGTCTTTTGATCATCAAGACGAGGATCAGCTGGTAAAGTACGAATGCGCTTACTTGTATTATTCTACCGTACTGACACTGAATGTTCCTATAGAATACAAGCAGCTACAGAATGGGTTGAACACTGGGAAAGAGTAAATAATCTTTTCCAAACTTGCCATGACCTTTGTGGTCGAGAGGATAGAACGGCGAGTCGTGTCAAGGTTGCCGTGCTCGATACTGGGCTCCAGCTTCCCAAGATCCTGCAGGAGACCTACGAAGAGGAGGGGAGAATCAACGTTCAACAATCTGCTACCTTCATAAGCCCCACCGGAAGCGAAGCTATTCATGAGTGGAACGTTGATCAGGACGGTCATGGCTCCCGAGTAGGTGGGATTATTCTCCGCTTTGCCCCGACAGTCGACCTGCACGTGGCAAAAGTCTTCCAGACCCGGGACGACCTAGCAGACCCCAACATAGCCACACAAGTGCATGGGCGTATTGCACAGGTGAGTATATCCAAGTCTACTGATTCGGCGACATACTGATGTTCCCAGGCCATATTCTGTGCAACCAATGACTGGAATGTTGACATGATAATCATGTCCTTCGGCTTTGATAGGCCGATCAGATTGATTCGCGAGGCTATAGACGAAGCTTCGCGGGCCGTAAAACCACCGTTGTTCTTCGCAGCTACTCGAAACGACGGTGCACATAAGCCCATGGCATGGCCAGCTAGAGACATGGCGGTTATTGGCGTCAGCTCAACCGCTGGCGATGGAAGCGTATCTACCTTTAACCCGTCGGACAGTCAGACAAATACTGTACTGTATGCTTTTGGAGAGGGTGTTCCTGTCAAAGTCGCTCATCCCAATACATCTGTCGGGTTTAGTACCAAATATGTGTCGGGGACCTCCTACGCTACTCCGGTGGCATCGGCACTGGTGGGAAATCTGCTTGGATGCATCCGCATGATGGTACAGACCAGTTCATCGGAAGATCAAGAGAACTACATTCTCATCCCGAAAGACTTACAGCGGATGGGCGACTTGCTAACGGTTCTGAGGCGCCATATGCAGCAGAAAAGTGTTTCCGGCGTGGAAAGCTTACTACCATGGCATTTTTTGAACGATAAGGGGTTGGAGAACAATAGGATATTGAAGGATGTAGCAGCTACTTTGCGAGATGGATAGAGCCATATAGGTTAGTAGTGCAGGCTCCTCTAATGTATACGCGTTTGTCGGACAGCACCCTGAAACTTTAATTCGGGCTTAGACTTCAATTACTGTAAGATTCACAATCTACATGCTGTAATAGATCTTTTCGCCAAGTACGCTGTACCCCAAGAGGTAAGATATCAGAGCTCTGCAACGTAGGTGCAAGGAGTGAATTCCAAGACAATTGATAGAATGAGGTTCGAAGACTAGGCACAGCAGGTATGCAAAGCTTTAAATAAAAAGGAAGAGATGTGAAAGTAAAACTGATAACAGAAGAATACCCTCAAGCCTCCTCACTTACTTGCTCACAGGTATCCTGAAACCCTAGACTGGCCTCTTCCTCAATCTCAAAGTTGTCTCGGACCGCGATCTCCCCATCATTGTCCTCATCGTTTTTGCCATACACGGCTCCCTCCACGAAACCCTGATCCTTGAATCCCTTACCTTTTCCCTTCGGTTTTATCCGTGTCAGCTGGTAGGCAAAGATGTAGTCAGTTGACCCGCCGTAAGAAACACCTCTCTTTGTGTCTGACTCCCAACTAGCTTTAGGTCCTACATCAGCACCCGCGACATTAGCCTTCAGCTCAGCCTGCGCTGACGTTCCCTTCTTAGTCTCAGTGCTCACACTGGCTCCTCTTGCGATTTTGATACCGGTGATCACATACACAGGTTTTCGCCAATTATGTACTTGAAGGTACGCTTGGATGCCCGCATCTTGGAGCACCTGCTCAAAATAGTCGTCGTCTGGAAGGAAATATTTCGTTTCCAGTGTAGTGAATTTGTGGTTTTCAATCGAAGACTTGAGGTTGCTAAAACTCAAGCCTGCTTGGATGAACTGCAAGCATTTGGCCCAGAGTCCAATTTTGCCCAAGCGCAGTTGCTCGAGAGTGGTCTCCCAGTCTGTCTTCTCTCCTTCGTAGATTGTAGGCGGTGAGATGATGCTGCTGCTGCGAACTTTGCTCTCGGGGTTGTTAGGATCTTTGATCAGGCGTCCAAGAGCCACTTCGCTTTCGACGGGTATGTCCCAGTTTGGCGATGGGATGTAAGTGGGTCTGTTCGAAGTCATGGTGATTGATGTCGTAGGATGGGCTAGTGTAGGTTGAATAATAGCAGTGACCGTAAAATAGCGATGGAATGACAGCTTGGACATCAATACTGTTCCGGGTCTTCTCGGGCGGGGAAGAGAGAAGAAAAAAGATAAAAGAGAAAAGGGGGGGAGGCCTCTACCGGGCGGCGGCCCATAACTCGGCGCAGCTCACTCATGCAGGTATGTGCTCCCATTTCAGCTACTTCAGTAACCCGGCTGAAAATGCGCGCCACCTTTCCTCCACGCAGTAGACAGTGTACGTAAGCCTGCATGACCTGGGGTCATTGGATAGACTATGCCAATTCTGCTCATCAATTTGTCTGTGGCACCATCTGCTACTGAACAGATTAATCTTTTAAATTGAGCCGAAGATAAATTCACTGGCTATACTATCTCGGCTTAAAAAGACCTTTTATTAGTCAGGGTTAGTTTCTTATCAGCAGCACTAAGGCCCACGCTGCTTACAAGGTGATGACTGTATAGTGATAATTGAGACAACGCCCATGATTCCTCTTGGCTTGGTGCGACAGCCTATTTGTGGAATATTGAGTTATTTGTGTTCGTTTCCAGTAGTCAGTATTGGGCTAACTCACCCGAAAGGGAGTATCTGGTAATGGCAGCTCTTCGTAGCAATGAACGACTTTCCACGGCGGATTGTACTGAGATAAGCGTGCGAACCTGGCAAGTACCTGTGCGATAAATTAAGTGTCAAACATAATGGACACAATGGTCTCACTAGCTGCGGTGATTCTTGAGAGGCTGGTATCTAGGTCCGAATTTAGATGCGGCGTTCCCAAGAAGATGATTCCCTGCGTTGCTGTGATGATATCGCCGAGTACGGTCTCACCTTTCTTATCGAACGCTTTATTGAGGGCGCATTGGAGAATCAGACCGCCGACACTATGGCAAATAAAGACCAATGGCCGAGATCTCTGACAACGGAATGTTAGTGCATTTACAAACCTTTTCTATTCTTAATGCTGCGGAACTGGAAGAGATGGGGATGGATCTGCCCTATAATGCGATGTGAGACGCACTTCGATGTTATCTGCCTGTAGACTCTTTAGCTTGGCGAGAAGTTTGTCTGCGGCTTCAGTGATAGCCTGGCCGTCACGAAAGGCAGTAGAGTGGTAATGATAGGTGAAGATCTTCGCTGAAGGGAAATCCTTGGGTAAGAAGTCCTTAACCCAGAAGATAGCCCTACTGTTGTCCTCGACTCCGTGTGAAGGATACTCCCAGGTATCGTAGCCCCGTAACCCGTGTACAGCAATGATGTCTAGTGCTCGGTCAGTCCACGAAGTTCCTTGGACTATAAGCTGCAACCCAGTGAGGTCTACCATTTTGTGTAGTGGCGTGGGGTGGTGTGAAGAAGGCAACGTACAGGACCGAGTAAAATAGCAAAAATGATGGAAATAAAGACTTCATGTGCTATGCAACCGGGCGTTAGCCCATAGGTCAATTATAGACCTTCCATGACCAAGATTCCTGGGGGGTGACATGGCAATCGCCTTGTCTGCGTTTCCGAGTCGCTTCCAATGCATTGTGTTATTTTCTGACGCAACACATTTTACACTTGGTCAATTGCATCGCTTCAATTCTGATCGATGCATCTCATCGCAATGGAAGCTTTTTCTCTTCTTCAAAATCGCAGCCATAAATTTGGCATTCAGTGTGAGTTCAACCACTAAAAAAGTCGAATAATCCCTGTCAATGCTATGTGGCTGCATACATGTTTCACTGCTCAGGAGGGACTGACAGGGGATCCTGATTAGCGTTGTTGTCTCGTTGTAGCAATTGGGCGGATGTTCATGTTTCTATATCCACTATTGCAGGCCTCTTGTCTGTGCAACCCCAGACATAAGCAGCCGCAACGTGTCGTGGTAGCAATGATAGTATTCGCATCGTTGCGTTTTTGTGATGAGTTTTTTCCCTAGTGATGTGTCAGCCACACGAATTAGAGGTGAACCAGGCTTTGCATCCGAAGAATGGGTTGCCTCTTGAATTTTGTACAGCTTACGGACACCACTGTTATGAAGCTCGGAGAATACATTTTCTTGTAACAGATCCTTGCCATAAGGTCGCCTTCTTAGTTACCTACCCTACAGAGTCGCAGTATTTTCTTACCTACAACACTATTACAACATGGTTAGAGTCCGAGGTCTTCTATCTAAAACCTTCAAATTCTATATACTCCTCTTTGTAGGATTCTCTATAGGCTACAGTCTCCCGGTACTTAATAGTTTTAACGACAGTGTATTATGGCTGTCCCATTCTGGTTGAGTCGTTTTATCTAGCTTTTCATACAAACAATCAAGGTCCTGATGTCATTGGAAGAATATCGACGGCTTCGTAAGCCACACCGGGTGCTGCTTCCTGACGTGGTTAAATTAGTTCAGAGCTAGGCGGCGTCCATGTCACTGCGCTCCAGACAGACCTTTTGAACTGTGGGCTTTTGAATAAATCTACTACTTAAGAACGTAAGATGGTAGTGAGTGGAAAATGGTGGTCCAACTACGTTGATGATAGGTTAATTTGGCTTGCTTAAAGTCTGAGGGTGTAGTTGAACTTCAGCCTAATATCAGTTTTGGCAGGTCCATTTGTCCGAGCTTATGTCTGCATCTGAGCGATGAGGATTGCGTAATACAGAGCCTCATTTTCAATTCTAAACACCGATGAATGTGACTATCCATGACAGTAGAGCCTCATTTCCACCGTCGCCCAGCCAAACACTGCCGTGAGTAGCCGAGCCTTGTCTCAAGGTTGCCCTCCAATGTCAGCCAGATACAACACCTTTTAAAAATGCCTCAAGACATGACCTTGTCTGGAACCATTTATTGGCCACTGAGTTGCTCGCCGTCTGTTGATCATCTGCCATGTGAGATAATGCGGCTCAAGAGAAAATATGGTTGGAGGGTGCTGCGTTGAGCAAGATATAAACCCCGCGCGCCCGCTTCAAAGCTGAATGTTCTTCAAGCTACCTCAGTCAGCAAAGAAGAGACCACTCTTACTGAAATTACTACTTCATTACATTTTGGACAAGAGAACGCAATGGCTGTCTTCCAGGGCCCCCAGCTCGTCGACCAAGGCTACGGAGCTTGCAAATCATGCGGCTGCAACTCATTCTCCAACCTCAACGGTGGTAGCGACATCAAGGTTGTTTGCGGATGTAGCCACAAGTACGGGAGTAAGTTGACTGTCTGTAACTTTGGAAGAGTAACTTGCTGATAGACTGCAGACCATATTGATCTCTAATTATCTCCAACGCAAAGGGCACCAATTCCTCGCTTCTTGGGGCTTTTGACTTCTTCTTGCTGTAGGGGGATGGCCACAGATTTCACTGAGACTTTGTATCTTATACTCGAGCACGTCTGTCGTTACTGGACATTTAGCTTCTGCTCCGGGTTTTGGGGATGGCATGGGTGATCTAGTGTACCGGACAAAGATATGTATGATAGCCTTACCTCTGCACTTCTAAAGGCCTGCCGAGAGGGGCGTCATGCCTTGGTAGAGCTACCTATCTCGGTCAATGATCATCACCTAAGTTAGAGAACATGGGACAAGATCCTAAATTTGCCTACCACTAGAGTGACTTACACTAATCTAAGAAGAATTAATTCATACCTAGATACTATTTAATATTGTATATCAATTAAAATCACTATTACTCAAGGCACACTCCACCAACTCTCATGGACATCCTTAAGGTCGACCTTGCCTGGCTCATGCAGATAAGGTGTCATGTCCGCATCCCGATCCTGCTCTTTCCGCGTCCACCCATTTCCAAAGTACCACTGGAAACGATTACCACCACCAGCCAAGTACTCGTACTCGAAGTCTTCCCAGCGTGGTTCTCGGCGAACGATGGTCAAGTGAGTAGCACTCCCCGGCCACACGCCATGGATGCGTCCACCAGGTTGTCCGCCGTTGTACCAAGAGCTGCAGTTCTCCGACAGTGTAGTAGAGGCAAAGAAGGAGTCTGCATACTCCAAGAAGTCATCGGCGGCCTTCTTTGATGCTACGATGGACTTGATGCCCTCTCGGGATATCTTGCGCAGGATCTTGGCAAAGTATGCGAGCTGCGTCTCGGCAGAGTGGGGTACTGTCCCGGATGGTCCTGTGCCGTGCGGGCCAGCGAGGAAGAACAGGTTCGGAAATCCGGGGGTAGCCACTCCCAAGTAAGTGTAGGGGAAGCCGTGACCTTTTTCTTTGCCCCATACATCGCCGATGGAGGTTCCGTTTGCGCGGATCTCGAAGGCAGGAATCATGTCGCGGTTTGCGCCAGTAGCACAAAAGATGGCGTCGACATCACGTTGCACGCCATCAGTCGTCTCAATGCCGGTGACGGTGAATCGCGCGATAGGCGTTGTGATATAGTCCACGTTGTCCTCGGCGATGGCTTCCAGATATCCAGGCCCTGGAGTCAGACGTCGGCAGTTGGGTGAGAAGTCCGGCACAATGACATCAAGGAGCTCGGGCTTTTTGGCGAGCCTCTTCTTCATGATGTCAATGAACCGAGCCTTGAGTTGCTTGCTCGTATCCGAGTTGCGAATGAAGCCGTCGAAGCCGCGCCAGTACTTATCCTCGGTAGTCTTCCGGAACTTCAGGTATGCTTCCGGATCTTCGAAGGTAGCCTTGAGATCCTCTGGAATCGGCTGTGGCTCAAGTGTGCGGTCATCGCCGGCCCAGGAATTGGCAATCCATGTTTTTCCTCGGACGTAGTGATCGAGGTGCCCTGCGCTCTTCTGCACATTCGCAACAAGCTGTATGCCACTGGCTCCGTTACCAATCACGGCAATTTTCTTGCCTTTCAGATCTGTCGCAGGGTCCCAGTTCTGGGCGTGTCTGAGGAGGCCTTGGTACTCGGAGATACCAGGGTAGTCTGGTAGTTTCCACGCATTAAACCGTCCAGTGGCAGTCAAGACAACGTCGGCTGTCTCTAGTACAGTCGTGGTAGTCTGCTCTGACTGATCCCGCCTGTGCAGCGTCAACGTCCACGTCGATTCCTCGGAGTTCCAGTCAATGCTCTTGACGTGGTGTCCGAATTTAGCGTATTGATAGACGTTGTACTTCTTGGCCACGCCTTGCCAGTAGTCACGGATTTCTGCACCGGGCGCAAACTCGTCAGACCATTTCTCGTTGGGAGCAAATGTTGACTGGTAGACGTGCGAGGGAATATCGCAACGCACTCCTGGATATGTGTTTTCGAGCCATGTTCCTCCCTAAGCGATGTTAAAAATGATTTACACGACGGTAGAGTATTAAGAGAGCCTTACAAAGTCATAGTTCTTGTCGTAGATTGAAAGTTGAATGCCGGGGACCTTTTCGGGTAACAGAACTCCGGCAAGGATCCCTGACAGGCCACCACCAATGACAGCGACTCGCAATGGTCGCGGCTCATCAATGTATCTGTCTATCAAAGGGATCTTTGCTCGAGGATTGACATATTGTTGCGGCTCTGACGGCTTCTGTAGCCCGACGGGCAAGCCATTCAATGCGCCCAAGTTGCTGTCCCCGGCTGCATCGTGCCGGGACTCGATTAAATCAGAAGCGTCACCCATTGTAAATTATCAAGTTATAAGATTGAGATTTTAGAATTCGTCACTGTGTTTCCGATTGATATGAGGCATTTGTAGTGAAGTCGATAATGTAGCCGATTTAGTTATTAATCTAGCTAGACCAGGCCGTGGACATCATGGCGTGCCCACCCCTGTCGATCACATCATGCCAATCAACCCCAACACATCGTCGCAAAAAGGCAATCTATGGCGTGCTTGAAAAGTGCTGGGTTACTAAGTACGCATTGCCGGTAATCTTGCCGGTCATCTTATCACGACATGTATCACTAGTAGACCCCGAGTAGTCACTAGCAGACTCGAGTAGTATCACTAGCAGAGTAGTATCACTAGCAGATCCCGAATATATGGCGTGCTGGGTCTGGATCATCAAGCCATGAACATTGGACGCCAATGAGTCTGCCACATGCCGATCGAATATTTCTATAACTGGACATAATGGCTACCCGATTTCTGGGATTCATCAACCACTAGAAACCTTCCGCTCTTGCTGCACTTGATTCCACAACCAACATCAGATTCAACATGTCAAGCGAAAATGCATCTGGCCATGAGCCGGGGCAATACCCAGGTTTGTTTAGTTAAGCTGTCTACGATTGTCAACATAAGCTCATCTATTACAGTCAAGTGGTACCGGTCGACCTTTTACAACATGACCATTTTGGGTCTTTGCAACCTTGCTGCACCGGGTATCTGGACTGCAATGAACTCCTTAGGTGCCGGAGGAGCCCAAGAGCCGTACTTGGTAAACACGGCCAACGCCCTGACCTTCTGCCTCATGGTCCTCAGTTGCTATGGCGGCAGTGTCCTCGTCCACTACATTGGCATCAAGGGAGCTCTCATCTTTGGAACGTAAGTGCTCCATCTGTAGAGCCGGCAGGAACCTATACTGACCACCGCAGCCTTGGGTACGCCCCTTATGCTGCTGGGCTGTACACCAATAACCGCTTCGGTACCGAGTGGCTGGTCATCCTAGGAGCTGCGCTCTGCGGCATCTCGGCCGGCGTCTTCTGGATGGCCGAAGCGGCAATCGCCATTGCGTATCCTGAGCCATGGAATAAAGGCAAAGCTCTCGGCTACTGGCTTACATACCGTTTGAGTGGCCAGATTATCGGTGGTGCTATTAATCTTGGTCTCAACGCTGAACGCAACGAGGCTGGCCAGGTTTCGTATACCGTATTCCTTATATTTATCGCCATGCAAGCTTCAGGACCGCTGTTTGCTCTATTTTTGAGCCCACCCGAAAAGGTTGAACGCACAGATGGTGTCAAGGTTGATTTGTCGATCATCAACAACCCTTGGCTCGAGACCAAGAAGATAACCCGCCTCTTCTTTACAACCAAGTTTCTTCTCATCGTGCTCTACATCGGATCAGTCGTCTTCTCCGAAGCGGTCTTCTTCACATATCTATCTTGTATGTTACCAATGCTGCTTCTTGCAGAAGCCTGCTGACAATCGTCTCCAGTATGGTTCACAGTACGAGCTCGAGCACTCGGCTCCTTCGTCTCTGGTATTGTCGCTGTGATCGGTGGCAATATTCTCGGGGTATGTCTTGACCTATTCGTCAATACACACTGAACTTCGCTAACAGATCAGGCTTGGCTCGACCGAACATCAGTTCCGCTGAAGCGCCGAGCTAGAGGCTCATTCTGGGTTCTTATCATCCTCCAGGGCGGATGGTGGACCTGGGCAACCGTCCTCGTCACCCGCTTCAACGTATCTCAGCCCACCTATGACTGGTCCAGTCCCGGCTTTGGTGCAGCGTTTGCTATATTCGTCTTCCTTACCTTCGGCTTCCAGCTGAATTATCTCTTCCTGTAAGTCAACTCAACACACCTGCGCCGTCAGAACTGACCGTCCATTTACAGCTACTTTGTCGTTCAGAACTTGGCCTCTGACGAAGAAGAGATTGTGCGGTACGCTGCTCTGCTTCGTGGCACAGAGTCAGCATGGCAAGCGATCAGTTACGGCACTTCGTCCATCCCCGTCATGGCCCGTGTTGGAGGTGTCTACTTCAACCTTGCACTCTGGGCTGTGTCAATCCTCCCTGCTTGGTCTGTTATTAAGCACTTTGGCAATGCTCCGTATGATTCCGATGTTGATGGGACCAGCACCCCTTCGAGCGAGGATGTTAAGGTCGAGGGCTCCACGACGGTCAAGTCCAGCAACGAGTAGGTCCGCCATGCTGCCTTGTAATTAGCGACCTTCAAGTAGATAGCTGTTACCCCAAACTACTGCCAAGAAATACAAGCCTATATCTCCATCTCAAGCCGCGTTGCGTTCATCCCATGTTTCTCTCCATTACCTCGTCGCCCAGGCACCAATATACTATTGTAGACTTTTTGATCCCGAAAGCTGCATGGCGACCTGACGTTCGTGGTGATCCCTTGAATAATTCCTTGTGAACCGGGAGTCAATTAGCGTAGCCATGGCTCTTCAGCGGTCGCTCTGATCGAAGATAACATGGTCTTCACACTCTTCAAACACCATTAAGCTCAAGGACAATCCTCTCAAGAAGTTTCAGATTCTCTATGACGTTGATAGCTCTACCTATTCTATAGCTTCACAACCATCTTGCCACCGCTGATCTCGCCTCTTCTCATTTTGTCAAGGCTGGCGTTGATGCTCGACAAGCCATTGCCAACGCCGGCGATCGTAGGATACGCAACAGCGTTGTTCTGGAGTAGCCTTCCAAGCCACGTCGTTAATGCCTTACCTACTTCCGGACTTTCATGGAAGAGCTTGATCGGGATCGTGTGCAGTGTGAGATCACTGCGCTGGATCTTCGGAGCCGAGCACAGAGCGACAATGTGAACATGCCGTGGCAGCAAGCTCTCACTAGTGTCAGACGTGCTGTTGTCAGGTCTCTGAGGCTGCTCTGCGATGGTTGGACTGTCGCAGAGGGCATCGATCAGGAAGCTCGTTGTCTCTTTGCCTCTCGTATCCAGTCCGAACCTCTTGCTGCCTCTTGTGCAGGACCGAATGATCTCAATAGCTCTCTGGGGATCATGACTGTCGATCACAAGATCTGGTTTGATGGAGTGTTCGTCATACAGCCTTGAGCCGTGTTTTTCTGCGTCAAGCACAACTGCGACCCTCAGCCCGGCGAGCTTTGCTAGTTGGGCGCTGAGTATTGCTGATGTCGATGAGCCTGTAAGACGTTAGCTATGGCCATTGATGGAACGTTTGCTGCGCTTACCTCCCCAGATGATGAACCAGTCTCCGGGCTCTGGGCGATCTTTCGATGGAATCTGCTGGGCAATCTCCTTGTGGACATCTTTAGGAAGAGAGTCAACGTTCAAGCCGTCCACGACTTGCCGGATATCCGGACCGTCATCGACAGCCGTGAAGTCTACACCGAGACAAATGCCGAGTGCAACGGCTGCTGTGACAAAGGCGACGCCGATAGTTGATCCTTGCTCGAAAGACACATGACTAGGGAGCCGCACAATATTGTAGCTCTTGGCCACAACATGATCTTGATAAGCGCCCTTGCGACTATCACGGTAGTCTGTTGATATAGCAATCACCTGTCCTAATGTAAGTATCTGTTTTTGGAGGACTTGGAGGTGTCACTTACTCGGTCGCCTTTTGCCCAGCCGGAACGGTCATCTGCAGTCCGGACGAGGAGTCCACTAAGCTCTCTACCCGCGACCTGCGGAAGATCGGGTATGCCAAAACCGAAGTCTCTGAAATATGTTCAGTTTCTGGATGTTTGGTAGAATTTCCTGCATTACTTACGGTCCTCTCCAGTCAATTGGGTTCAAGCCCACGGCTTTGTTTTCTATGAGAACCTCATCGCTCTGCAAATCCGCTGGCACAGGGTGATTCTCAACCAATTGGTAAGGCTGGTGGGCGCCGTACAGAAGGACTGCTTTTTGTGTCGTCGGAACAATATAATCGTCCTCGGCTTTCGTGGGAGCTGCCGGTTTACTCTGGCTCTTTGACCTCAAGAGATGCGTTACTGCCTTCTGGCCACGATTCAACCACCAAGTAATCATATTGCGCTGTTTATGGTTTTGCGTTTGTTTTTACAAGGGAATAATAGCGAGTAGGACATTTAAAGCGACATTAAGTCAATTATCTCGGCTTTGCTCCGAGGCTTTGTTTTATTTTGATGATCGCGCCGAGACTAACTTAGCGGGCTTTAGTGGACGTCGTAACCATGTATGTCGCAATAGCATTAAGAGCTTATGCAAGATACGAATCAAATGGCGTGACGACCCAAAATGGCGATGCTGCAGATTACCACACATCACGCAATTCGCACCAGTGCACATTCGTGGAATCGATATCAAAAGCGGGCCTGCGTCAATTGCCGGATCGTGAGGAGTCAATGATTCGGCAATCCGCGTAAACTAAAAGACTGTATAAGATCTTCACTATGAGTTGCATAGCTTCAAACTTCAACAAATCAACTACCTGGATCATTCCTTACTCAACAAAAAACCATCCGCCTAAATGTCTGCGCAAGAGAACACCAAGGAGGGCAAGAAGAGCCTTATTCTCAATGCCTTCGTTGAGATGTGTAAGTCTTTGCTTGCCTCGGCGAGTAGCGTAGCATACTGATGAGGGATTAACAGGTAGTGGCCACCAGTCGCCTGGGCTCTGGCGTCACCCTGACGATCAGTCATGGCGGTTCACCGACATCGAGCACTGGACAGACCTCGCCAAACTGCTCGAGGAGGCCAAGTTCCACGGCGTATTCATTGCAGATGTCCTAGGTAAAGCTATCCGAAAATGCAGTTTCGAGATCCTCTGACTGAATGTGAACAGGCGGATATGACGTCTACAAGAAGTCCCTTGACCCTGCTATCATTTCAGGAGCTCAGTGGCCTGTCACGGAACCGCTGTCGATCATCCCGGCCATGGCCGCTGTGACAAAGAACATCAGCTTCGGCGTCACAGTCTCAACAACTTACGAGCAGCCTTTTCACCTGGCCCGAAGGCTGTCGACACTTGACCACTTGACTAAAGGAAGGTCCGTGGCCCTTAAGCTGAAAACATCAATCGCTCTGTTATTAGACTACAAGCTAACGCATTGGAACAGAGTTGGCTGGAACGTATGAGAAGATAAGCATCACTAAACAATGACCAGTGCTGACCGTGCGTAGATCGTCACAAGCTACCTGGACTCTGCCGCTCGTAACCTTGGCCGACAAGAACAGCTAAGCGTACAGCCGCCCAATGATGATCCACAAACTCCAAACAATAACTAACATCTGTCAGCACGATGAACGATATGCCATCGCTGAGGAGTACTTGGAAGTCATGTACAAGCTCTTCCAGTCCTCTTGGCGCGACGACGCCGTCAGGCTAGATCGCGAGGCAGGTATCTACACCGACCCATCGCGCGTGCGAGAGATTGGGCACAAGGGCAAGTACTTCAACGTCGCCGGCCCTCACATCGTGAACCCCAGTCCCCAGCGCACGCCTCTCCTGCTGCAAGCTGGAGCATCAAAGGCTGGCAAGCTCTTTGCTGCTCAGCATGCAGAGGCAATCTTTACATCGGCCCATGCTCCTGCCGTGGCAAAGAAGAACATTGCCGAGATTAGGCAGACAGCCAAGGATACTTTCGGCCGAACGCCGAGTAACATTAAAGTTCTTGCGCTGGTTACACCCATTCTTGGACGCACCGAGGAGGAGGCAAAGGCAAAGTACGACGATTACAAGCAGTATGCTTCGCTTGAAGGAGCGCTGTCGCTGTTTGGAGGCTGGACTGGCATGGATCTCGACCAGTACGGTGATGACGAGGAGCTCAGACAAGTGGAAAGCAATGCTGTCAAGTATGAAACCCGCTCCATCTCGTTGCCTTTATTCTGCTGACAATCAATCAGATCTACTGTTGAGGGCTATGCTCGCTTCTCGCCCGTCAACTCGAAGTGGACCAAGCACACCGTGGCAGAGCATGTAAGTCTTGGTGGCAACGGACCATTGCTTGTCGGTACACCAGCCCAAGTCGCAGACAGCCTCGAGGAATGGGTTGCTGAAGCTGGCGTTGACGGCTTTAACTTTGTATGTTCATCACATGATCGTTGACTTGCTTATTGCTAACTGCATCGTAGGGATATGTTCTCTTCCCACAATCCTTCAAGGACATTTCTGATCTCCTGATCCCCGAGCTACGAAGCAGAGGGCTCTTCTGGGATGACTACGCTGTGCCTGGAGGCACTTACCGTGAGAACTTCTACGGTATACCAGGGCAAAAGTACCCTTTAAAGGAGCATGTTGCTTCGTCGCATTTATGGTCTGCTTCCGAAGATAAATAAATATGGCAGGTCTAGATAGACATATTATTAAAAGGAACTGGGAACAATACACTTTTTTATTCCAATTAACTATTGGCTCTGATACCTTACTCCGACATTGACTCTCAATCTCAATAGTCTACAGGTGACAGAGCATTGAATGTACAGGACAAGGATCGTCACGGAAACTACCAGATTGGCATTAGGCACCAAGGCATCTCTCCTACTGTCAGCCTAGTGCGGCTGTGTATCTTTTATGATTTACCATTAAATGAGAATATTGAGAATCAGCGTTAAAAAACCCATATTTGTCTTTCTCATCTAATCTAACTTCAAGATGAGCTTTGGTTTTTCAGTTGGCGATTTTCTCGCCGTTTTAACACTGGCTGGTAAGATTCGCAAAGACTTCAAGGGAGCGCCCAGCCAGTTCAAGAGTATCAGCGACGATGTCCGGTCGCTTTCTATCGTCATTCAAGATGCCCACGCCAATATCGACCAGATGTCTGACCACCAGACTGCCAACTTCGCACAGATCCTAACAACGTGTAAGGATCTTCTCAAGGATGTGGAAAGAATGATGGACAACTGGAGCGTCATCTCTAAGCCACAGAAAGGCAAGGCAGTACAGAGACTGTGGAAGAGGCTGAAATGGGAACCTCAAGAGATCATGGATTTGAGAGCTCGAATCACCTCAAACGTTGTCCTTTTAAATGCTTATAATGATCAAGCGACAAGTCACAATGTTGCTAAGCTCGTTCGACAAAACGAGGGCGATCAAAAGCAATCAATGCTCGATTGGATAAGCTCGACCGACTATATTCCCCAGCACAATCACCTGATCAGTCGGCTTCAAGCAAACTCGCGAAGATGGCTCTTCAATATGGCTGAATACCAAGAGTGGGAGAAACAGAGAGGTCGAACCTTGTTCTGCCCGGGAGACCCAGGCAGTGGGAAGACCTTTACCACGGCTATTGTGGTTGAAACGTTACAGGAACAGGCGCAGGACAACCCGGATATTCTCATCACATATGTGTACTGCACGTATCAAGCAGCGGACCAGGACGTTCAAGGCCTTCTTAGCAGTTTACTCCGCAACTCTCTCCAGCAGGCTCCTTCGATTCCCGAAGCCATCCGCTTTCAATGTGATCGAAAGAGAGCCGCTCGACAGGGTCTATTGAGAGACGAGACAGTAAAGCTGCTGGAAACCCTATACCACTCTTTCGATAAAGTCACTCTACTGGTATACGCTTTGGATGAGCTCCCCATAGAGGTGAGTCGGCCATTCATCTCTGGGCTTCTCAAACTTCAGCGGACCTGTCAGCTCAATATGTTCTTGACATCACGTCACATCCCAGAGATACAGCAGCAGTTTACGAAGAGGGGAGCGACGGTAGTTGAAATTCGAGCAAGTGATGAAGATATCCATCATTTCTTACAGGATTCAATGCTCCAATTGCCTAGGTTTGTTGGGAGAGACTTATCTCTCCAAAACGAGATAGTCAAAGGAATAACCGAAGCCAGTACAGGCATGTAAGTATGCGTCCCCGCCTTGTACTAACCTTTTCACTGATTCAATAAGGTTCCTTCTCGCAGAATTGCATCTGCGATCTTTAAAACATAAGAAATCGCCCAGGGCGTTACGCCCCTCCCTCGAGAAGCTAGCGACTGGTTCAAATGCCTATGATAACGCATATGAAGATTCTATGGCTAGGATTGCTGGACTTGGTCCAGAGTCAGAAACACTTGCCAAACAGGCTTTGATGATTATAGTCTGTGCCCGGGAAGCTCTTCACACCAAGGATCTGACATATGCATTATCTGTCGAACCTGACAGCGAAGCCCTCGATTACGAGAACATACCAGACATTGGAGATGTGGCAGGTATCTGCGCCGGTCTCATAATCATTGATAAGCAAAGCGATATCGTCAAGCTCGTGCACAAATCCGCACAGGAATATTTTGAGCGCAATCAATCGCGATGGTTCCCAAATGCCAGCGAAGTAATGGCACGACTTTGTATAAACTTCAAATCTCTCGCGACTTTGACCCCAGAATTCAACAGAGATATTGAAACAACGTGGCCGCCCTTTTGGCGGTATGCCGACATCAATTGGACCTACCATTCCCAGCGCGCTAATGAAGCCGACGGGGTTGCACAAGTTCTCGACGGCAATGTTAATGAGGATGAGAGATTGTCGAGTCTCCAATCTCTCTCGAACATAGCGATCAGCCTTCTTGCAACAGACATATTTGGTGGTCTTCCATCTGCACTTTCAAATGCCTGCCGAGATGGGCGTCATGCCCTGGTGGAGCTGCTTATCTCAGTCAATAATTATGACCTGAAACAGCCAGTACGCAATATTTTACGAACCTCCCAGTCGGAGATTGAGTCCTCTCCTTCAAACGAACTTCCGGCTACGGAAAGCGATACCAGGTCAGAAGAGGGGACAGAAAGCGAAGGGAAGATTGATTTATTAGAGGAAAAGCGTCTCGCTAGAGAAGACAGCCTCTTGGTCATCGCTGCTGCGAACGGAGACCATGTTATGGTTAGAATTCTGCTCAGGCATGGGGCAGACCCCAACGTGGCTGGTATCCTAGGCCAGACACCTCTGTACATTGCGGCAAGATACGGGAAGCAGACCGTAGTTGCTCTTCTTCTCGACCAGTCATCCATCAATCCGGATTGCGAATATAGATGGATTAAGATCCAGGAGGTATGCTGGACTCCACTTCTAGCTGCCTCCTATTATGGCCACAAGAAATGCGTTAGGCTGTTGTTAGATCACGCAAAGCGAAATTACAGGGACGAAACCGGCAGAAATGCCGCATGCCTTGCTGCTGAGGGTGGACATGTCGAAGTGCTTGAAGAGCTGTTGCAGTGGTCAGATATTGAGCTTGATCCCGGAGCAGGCTTCACGGGTCGTTCAGCTTTGGATATAGCACTTGGCCATGACAATGAGAGGGCTGCATTAGCTCTGATACCCTACTCGGACCTTAACTGTCGCTATCGGTGGGAAATGAGAGCATTGAACGTCGCTGTTCACGCCCGGAGCTTGAAAGCTGTTGGAATGATTCTTGCGCAGGGAGACGTCAACGTCAACGCAAGAGGCCTCCTAGGTCTGACTGCTCTCCACGATGCCGCCACAGCCTCGGACGAGCGGCTGATGGTCATGATACTGGCCCATCCAAATATTGATATTAATGTTCGCGATGATGATGACGATACTCCTCTTATTATGCTCGTGCGGTCTTTGGAAACAGAGTTGGAAGAGCACTCAGATGCATTGACATCACTGCTATCAAACCCTGAGTTGGATATTAATGCGCAAAACCTGGAAGGCAACACAGCCCTTCTTATGGCTGCATCTTTCCATTTGAAGACGCAGAGATCGAATTGGGTGCTCCAAACTCTACTTTCGCATCCTGCTGTAGACAAAGAACACAGAAACAAGCTTGGTCAAACTGTTCTAACTTGTGCCATTATGGCAAGTTCAGAAATGATTCAGACAATTGTAAAAGAAACTCAGCTGTCACATCAGTTCAGAGAAATCGATGATGGTGGGGAGACACTGCTCTCCCTGGCTGCCCCTGGCAATTGGTCCGATTCCGACTGGCGCTTTATAGTTGATTTGTCCCCTCCAGAATTCATGCATCGCCAAAATAGGCGGGGAGCGACACCAGAACAATTGAGAATGCGCAAGGTGCGGCACGATGGGTTCGGGTCTGCATGGCAACTTTCACCTTCCACGGGGCATTGGGAACGCTATGCCACATGAGCTTTTTTTTTTTTCCTTTTTTTTTTTTTGCCCTGCCCGAGTCAGGTGTTCAAGAGTTGGCAAATGAATTATAGCCGGGTGTGTTAGTAGGTCACTTGTAATTCTTGTCGCCTAACCGTTAGCCTTGAAGAGAGAGATCAGTCTGTTGGGGCCTTTGGTCAGTCGTCTCAGAATCCTGCTTCCAGTTCCATCGATGTACTGCACATATGTGTAGCATCAAGCAACCACAACTCAAGGAGACAGAGTACGTTGGAGAGCCGAGACGCATCGGCAAACGAAAATTCCACCACCAAAAACCGCATCGGGATTGATAATACCAGTGTGCTTTCAGACCCCGCCGCATACAAACACATCGTGAGGATCACCGTTTAGCTGAGTTCGGGCGGGGTTGTGGATCAGATGATCATCTTTGTCTGGGGTAACATCCAATCAATGACGAAAAGTTACATCTATTGAGTCTGTGTATCTGTAAGACGCTGATCATTTCTGTCTCAATTGACACTTGGGAACTATTGATTCTCAAATCCTGTATGCTGAGCCAATAGACATTTCTCTCCAGAGCGGCCAGGAACTCAAATTAATTGATCGACAAGCTGAAGCTGGTTGTCGGGGTAGATCTCCCGCGCTCGGCCCGCGACAAGTGAGGAGCTAACATCATACTCTTCGTTATTGGTTCAAAACTTCCCGTGTCTTGGAAAGCGCTTCTTTGTTACCTCGCTTCAACGTATGACAGGTTGAGATGGACAGCATATTGTGGGCCTAGGGTGACTATCATGGCTGTTCACAGCAAGCCTCAACTGTCAATGGGAGCTGAAAGGAACGTCATTGTCTTCTTTACGTGCAGACGATCATTAGGACGGCATGACTCTGTGGGGTGCTTAGGGTCTTCAGAGAGAGTAGAGAGTTTTGACAAGGTAAATATTGAATCTCGATATCGGCAGTCGAAAGTCTATAAAGATAGTTATCCCATCTCCAAGCTATTCATCTTTTTTCAAGCCCAGTATCACTTCCAAACTACATCCAACAAACTCACACTCCACAAGACAGAACCTCATCATGTTGGGCAACATCAAAGAAACCTTTGCAGCCGTTCTGGCCCTGACCGCCGCAGTTCAACCCTCTTCGGCATCACCTCGCGCCAAGCGCAACGCCAATGAAGTTCTTCCTGACCAGAACGTCATGGCAATTCCTCAGTCATCCGACCCCATCCAGTACGGCCACTGCTACAAGATCAAGAACCAAGACAACGAAGACCTCGGCCATCTCCCAGCATACCCAAGCTGGAACTACCTTGGCTTCGGCTCCAACGTCAAAGCCGCTCACTTCAAGGTCTGCCAGAATCTCGGAAAATGCCACGACCCAAACAGAGGCTCCCAAGATCTCTGGAACGGCGCTCGCTTCTGGCTTTTCGACGTCGATGGTAATGCCTTCTCACCTCGGGGAGAGTTTGTTGCTGCGAACTCTCCTCCTTTTGGTGGCAACAAGAACATGTATCCTGGCGGAGGCGCTTATCGGTACTACGTCAACTTCTGGGTTGACAATGACTGTGCCGACCGAGATCAGAATGCTCTGGGTCGTTGCAAGGTTAGGTTGCACATTGATAACTTGCGGGATGATAAGGGTTTGGAGATCCAGGGAGGGCAATTCAAGGTCACTACCAAGGATGAGTCTATTGTTGTTTCGTTCCAGGAGGTCAACTGTCCTGATTCTAGGATCATGGGGGAACACGTCTCTGACCTTTAGGGATTTAAGACATCATCATCCTAAGAGTCCAACAATAATGGATCTGGCACTAGCAATCGTCTTGGCGAAGGCGATAGCTCAGTCATGGGTTTCTCTTATTTTCATAAGGTGGAACGGTCTCTACTTGACGTCAGACGCATCACTCACTTTGTGGCGCAGGGACCTTGATATGATGTGGAAGGACTGTCATATACTATGTATGTCATAACTCTAGCAAAGTCAACTATATATACTCGATTATCGATTACAATTCGAAGCTTGATGTGAAGCCCATGATTACTACTTTCACTAATGCTAACACTCCCACATGAGGTGTCCAGTAACCACTCAGCTACCCTGGATGCCACATAATCGTGTGAGAGTGACGTCTTCCAAATTGATAGTAAGCGAGTCATATTCCCCGCTGCATGCGATCTTAATTGTCAATTCAGCGTCAGATACAGTGTTACCTCCAGTAGACCACCGCTGGCTATCAGGAGTCCAGCCGGTCAGCTCATAGGGATAGCTCCCTTGAAGCACGGAGCCCCCAATATAGGGTGTGATCTCGCATGAAAATCCATTCATGTTTTCTACCGAGAATACCGCCCATCGATAAGAGAACATGTATTCGCCGTTGAGGTTGTCCAGAGATTGGGAAAGGTACCCTTCGCCCATGCCGTTGTAGAACCAGAAGGCCCTGGTAATGTATCAGTATCAGTATGAAGATATTCTAAGGCTAGACATACAGGGAGTTGGGGCCAGAAACACTATGGTCTTGACCCAAGTAGCCATTGCTTGACCAAGGTGCAAAGTCATCGGAGGTGCTATCGTCGAAGCCTGGGTTGATGATGACCTGGGTCTGCACACAAACTGGCGCTTGAACGCTTGTAGTGGTTGCCAGTGTGGTCGAGGTGGTTTCAGGTAACGTTTCCATTGTAGTCTCGGCCGAGGTAGTGATTGCAATCTCCGAAACAGCAACGGACGTGGTTTCGGGGAGGCTTGTGGCTGAAGCCACAGTCGTAGCGTCAGAGAGGACAGTCGATGAGGCGTCGGTGAGGCTGGTGACGGCGGTGGGTCGACAGGGGCCGGCTTCGGCTCCGAGAAAGCCGACAGCCACAGCCGCCACAGTTAGAAACGAGCGACGAAGCATGTTGAACGAATGGAAGCGACTGAAAGCAGCGCAGAAAGGTGACAGTGAGAGGTTAAAGAAACGTCGATTCAAAAGAGTCTTCTGAGAAATTTCCCCTATTTAATGGCGTCTGTCAAAATTGGCCCTGTCGGCTGCGGCTGAATTATCGCCAATAATTCAATAAACTATTGACGTTAGCGTCTTCCATAACCGCGCTAACGGTTCCATGAGCCTACTCCATTGGTTGGAATCTACTTTTCTGGAAAGAACCCCATAATTAAATTGGTATAGGTTAATTTCCATTTTTATCATCATCACATGATAATACTGGTGTTGGAGAAACCATTAAGATCTCAATCACGAGGGATTGATTGTCTCTTCAAATACCGCAGAGTATCTGCTGTGTATCGCTACTAATTTCAACTTCAATGCGTCGAGTCTTTAGCAAATAAACTACGACAATGCTCGATTCGACATTTGCACCAGAAACAAACCGCAAGAAAAGGTTTTCCTGTCATCGCAAAATCAGATACACACTGCATTAAAAAAAAGATCAGTCCTTGAACCCGTTTTATCTTATGTTGCAGCCTCTACTAGACTATAAACACAACAGCCAAAGACAATTGCAGTAGTAACCATTGTTATTAAACTTCAGTATAACAGAATTTCTTCAGTGATCATACTAGAATGCCACTCTAAAAGACGCGTCGCCTTTTTCACTATATATATAAAATCTACAACCGGGATATCTAGTAGAGTCTATCTCATATATTTGCGCGTCAAAGACCGTCATATATCCGCAATGTCACCCCATCGCACAAATCCCAAATACAGGCAGTTCCCACTGGAAAGAGGGGAAGCCTAACAACCCCTGTTATCAGCTATTTTTATCGAGGCTAATTACAGCTTACAAGGGTGTGGTTTCCCACTAGAAATACTTAAGCCTTATTATGTGCAGACATTTACTACATATATAAATAGTATTGACTTGCCACTGAGTAAAAGATAGGCCAATAATAGGGTTTCGATACAGCGGAATATACGTGCGGAATAGCGGAAATTGGGAAAACACACCTTTGAAGGCTGTGTATGTGTAGCTCTGTGGCCAGTAAAAGAGCTCTAAATACGCCAACAGCGATTTCAGTCCCGTGCAAGTGAGACAACTTTTCAGCTGAAATAAACCCCGCGCAGCTGGTCATCACCAAGAGGCAGCCAAAACATCAACTGAACCGTGAGTACAACAGCAGAAGCAACATGGCCGAAGCCCTCGGTATCGCTTCCGGCGCTGCGGGCCTACTAAGTCTAGCGATAGAAGTCACCAAGCTCAGCTATAGTTACATCGCCAGCGTTCGAGGAGCGCCTAAATCATTAACCGCTTACATCGGGGAGCTTGCAACGCTCACGTCGGTCCTTTTACGGCTCGAGAACCTCATCGAGGCTGGAAGGCTCAACAGCCAGAATAGCCAGATTCTCAGCAAGGCTTTAAACGACTGCAAACAGGAGGTAGAACATTTGAAGGCAAAGTTGGAGAGAAAAGTGTCGTATGGCAGATTCAGGGCCAAGATGGCCGCTCTGGTTTGGCCCTTGTCGGAATCAGAGTTGCTGGAGAAAGTCAACATGCTGCATCGCTACAACGGCATCTTCTCATCTGCCTTGCAGGCCGACAGTTTGTAGGTCTCTCGGCTGGTATGGGAATCTTGGCTGATCATTTGCGAAGAACCGTTGCAATTGCTACGAACAAAGAACTGCAAGATTTCAGGCACAGTAAGTCTTTCTCAACGGATTCGCCTTTCTATCTAGTGAGCAAGGCACCATAATGTGTATTTATAGGTACCGAAACAAAGGAAATAATTGCCTGGTATAAGTCGGATGTCGCAATTCAGGTTTCAACCTCTCACCTCGAGGATTACTGTCCCTCTACGTGGGAAACATTTCTATCAAGCCATGTCTATCGTTCCTGGCGCAGTGGTTCAACACCTGTCGTTTGGGGATACGGAAAACGTCAGTTCCTCTTCCTCTATTCACTTGCTGGATACTGAACAAATTCTAGCTGGTGCTGGAAAAACCGTCTTAGCGTAAGGTTTCACCCTATGGTAAAGCATGAGTTGGCGACTCAGTGAAACTAACTTAATTAAAACAGTGCACTCATTCTTCGAGATTTAAAGTCTGGCAATTTACCTGGTACAGTCTTCGCCTCACACTTTTTCAGCAGCAGCAGACCCAAAGAGTCTATGAGCAATGTCCTCCGTAGCCTGACTGCCCAAACACTCCGCGGCTGCCCAGTCATCCCCCAAGAGGCACTGGCCCTGTATGAGAAGGGGTCCCAGGATCTAATGATGACCGATCTGATGGGTATTCTTGGGGCGATCGCCAAGTCAATGACCACCTGTATCATTCTTGATGCACTTGACGAATGTCCCTTTCTTTCCAAACTTTTGAACATACTGTCGACATTGCAGGAGCTTGGAGTCAGAATCTTCGCAACAGCTCGCGACCTGCCAAAGATTAGAAAGCATTTTGGGAAGAAGACAAGGGTAGAAATTTCTGCCACGAGCCAGGATTTGGATTTATACGTTAATCACCGACTGGAGCACGGAGAAGTTGATCTTGAGCTGATTGGAACAAACTTGAAGTCAGATCTTGTCTCTGCGATTACGAAAAGGGCGGCCGGGTCGTAAGTTCAATCAAGAGTCATCTGGTATGCTGATAGACTGACGAGTTTGATAGGTTCCTTCTTGCTCGGCTCATCATGGATCACATCACCAGCCTGCTGACTATCAAGGACATACGAAAAGCCCTGATCTCGTTACCCGCTAATTACGATGAGGCGTACCTTAGCACATTCCACCGTATATTGAAGCAAGCCCCTGGCCTAAGGGACCTCGCCTTGCGATCATTGAATCTCATTTGCCATGTGAAGGAGCCTTTACGAATACTTGAACTGCAACATGCTCTCGCTACCGAGGAAGGCATGCTCGAAATCGATCCTGAGGATCTTCAAACTCCCAAAAGCATTATATCATCCTGCCTTGGACTACTTGTTGTTTCAGGACCAGAGAACACAGTGGAGTTTGTACACTCAACTGCGCGAGGATTCCTCCAGAGTCGACCAGAAGGAATGGACGAGCGCCCCCATCTAACAATTTTTCGCAGTTGCATCTCGTACATGTCAACAAATGAGATGCGCCAGGGCCGCTGTACATCCCACGAGGAGATCACTCAACGTTGTCAGAAGCAGCCGTTCCTACATTACGCCGCGAACTTCTATGGCTACCATGCTCAAGAAGTTGAGGAAGAATGCTTTGACCAGCTTTCAGAGTTTTTAGATAACGATGTCCTCCGGGAGAGCTCTTGGCAACTTTTGAACTTCAAAGCCCATCTCGATGCTTCAATCTCCAAATCTGTGTTCGACTCTAGTCCCAGAAATGTACTTGCTCTACACGTTGCCGCATTCTGGGGATTCAGCACATATATTGACCGTAGCTTAGGCTACTCACGGCAGGGGACTTTGAGCACCCAGAAAAAGAATCTAAACAAGACTGACTCTCACGGATGGACGCCTTTGCACTGGGCCGTATCCATGGGCCATGAGAGTCTGGTTAGGATTCTTCTCAGATCGGGAGCCAGTCCTGATCTACCGGATCTTGCAGGATGGACACCAACATTCTGGGCAGCTTTCAAGGGCCACGCGGATATCATCGAAATGCTGTGGCGGTATGACACAGCTCCATTTCGGTGCGACGTTAAAGGACTCACTCCACTTCACTGGGCAGTATCCGCAGGTCAAACCGAAATCATCAATCGGCTTTTAAAACTTAAAACACGCTTTGAACGGTACGAAAGGTCGCCAGTACTCTCACTACCGTCACTGGACGACTTAACGGTTTCCAGAGCTTGTGCCTTGACAAAGAGGGCAAATGAGAGTCCTTTCAAGTTCTACTCAGAAAGAACAGATATCGAAATGTTTTCCGCCATCTTCGACGCTCTAAAGCAGAGCTTTCGTGAGAAAGAAAGCAAACCTGAGGAAATGAATCCGGGCTATTACACATTTGATACCTTCCTTTATGGACCTTTTGGGCACATTCTCAAGGGTGATTATGGAAGAAGAGCAAGGCCAGACCGCGACTACGAGTTCGGAAAGCCTGGTGTTGGATTTCTTGAGTTTGTGGATCGACTGCTCATTCACGCTGTGCGGTCACAGGACCTCCCCATCATCAAACTGGTAGTTGATCTTAAACTTGTAAAGGCTTCTGGGATTGATGGCCTTGAGCTTTTGCACTCAGCGGCAGGATGTGGTTGGGTCGAGGGTATGTCTGCCTTGATCGACCTGGGGGCAGATGTCAATAATGGGGACAGGGGGTATGGTATGACACCTCTTCACAGAGCATGCGCAAATCAACGTGAAGAAGCAATAAAACTGCTGCTGGGTATTAACAAAATTGAGATCAATGCTCGAGCCAAAGATGGACGAACACCAATCATGTATCTCATGATCGCTTCCATCGAAGAGAAAGGAGTCGATCTGTACAAGCTATTGATAGCCAAAGGAGCATCAGCATCCATCGAAGACACGGAAGGGAACTCCCTCATGCATTTCGCTATGCAGACTTGCAATCCTACCATTGTCCGAATCTTGTGTACGACCGGCTTGAGCATAGAATCTCCAAACAAAAGGGGCCAACTGCCATTGCACTGGATGGCTCATTGGAATTACTTCGAATTCCGGAGAGGTGTGACGGCCGATGAAGTCCAATCTGTGAGGGAAAGGCAACGCGATTGCATGAAGCTCGTCTTTGAGCTGTCGAGCCCTAGCTCCCTGGATTCTGTGTGTGATTGGGGAAGTGGAGCAACGCTTTCTAAGCACACGCCTTTGTCATTAGCTTTGAAGCATGACAATTGGGATTTTGCAGCCGGCCTGCTGAAACACATCAAACAGCCTGTGAATATGAGTTACTTGCTGAGTAAGCATAATTAATCCTGATGACAGTCACTAAGATACTAATGATTCGAATATAGATTCCTATACTGACTTCATACGCGAACTCTGTATGGTGTCAGAAAGGCTTGCCTCAGTCTCAACCCCCAGAAGCAGTTATGGAACAATGCTACATTATGAACTCCAGCCACTCCCCCTGGATGATTGGACCCGTATACTTCAGCTTCTTCTTGACGCCGGAGCTGATATCAATAGAGTCGATTGGAAGGAGGAAACACCTCTGCACCTTTGCGTACAGAGAGCAGCTAGCATACAAGTAATCGACACCCTGCTCAAACTTGGAGCCAATCCCTACCAGGCAACTAAAGATGGTTTAGATTGCTTCCAGCTTGCATTGCTCTGTTCCGAAGAAGCAGGTAGCTGGGACATAATGAGCTGTCTTCGAACTTACGCGAACACTCATCCCGAGCCAACACACTACTTCTGCCAAGGAGGTTCCCTCATTTCCTCCCATAATCCCATAGATAGTGAGGAAACTCGCTACCTTCAGGTCCTCCACCAGACTGATGCCATCAACTGTGAGACGCGGTCGGGTCGTACGCTTATCTACGAAGCTGCTAGCCGTGGAAACACACACGTGGTACGAAGGCTACTGGACCATGGTGCTTATCCGCATTATTTAGATGACTCAGGTAGTTCCGCACTGCATGCAGCGGCGAAACAGCAAGCTCCGGAAACAGTGGCCTTCTTACTCCAGGCTGGATCGGACGTCCATCAATCTTCTGTGAACGAATATGGCTCAACCGTTACAGGTACCCCGTTACACGTTTGTCTCCAAAGCTGCAGTCGCAGACAAGTAACCGACAATACCGTCGCCACTGTCCGCATCTTGCTGACTTATGGTGCTGACCCCAATTATGCGGCGGTCAGGGAGGATGACATAGAGACGAGCCTCTCGCTCCCTCTCAGGGCATTGTGCGAGTCAATTTACTATCCTCATTCTGAAGTAGGCTTCCCTGAAGATTCAGATCACCTGCTACTAGAGGTGCTGAAACTACTGGTTGATGCAGGAGCACGAGTCGCTGATAGCGCGGATGATATCAAAGTTGGTGTTGTTGCAAAGATGGAGGGTTATGAAATGCTATGGGATGAAATCAGGTCGCAATTGATATATAGCCAGGCTGTTCGAGGTCAAACCCAGATTGAATAACTATTTTTTCTCCTTTAGTTTCCAGGAAGATATTATCCGCTACTTACCGACAGAAGACACATCGTTGGATTGCGCAAGGAGGGCGTATAACATTGCTTCAATTGAGTAGACTTTAAGCAGAAGGATGTACGTGTAATTTGACTGCTGTTGTCATTCTGATGACAACAGGTGTTCGATGGTAGCTGTGCCGTCTTCAATTTAACCGCACACATGAACCGAGCCATGTCAGAGAAGCTTGCGAGCGCCAAGTCCAGACCTGACATCAAATCTTACGCAAAACATTTATAAGCCATAGCGCGACAGCTTATTCGAACGTTCCGTGTCGGATCCTGGTTTTCCATGTCAGCATAGACAGCTCACTGACCACGATTACCATAACTACCGGCTCATTATCAATTAGAGCCCCCCTGCCGAGGTCGCTTAGCGCAGAAGCGAGAGCACTGATAGTCGATCTTGCCCTGTGCGGAACCTTGGCGGATATCTCTAGGCATCTGTCGATTATAACGATCCCCGCATGGTTCCTCTCACTGTCTGAGCGTGCAAGGCTGGCGTCTTGGCTGGTATGAGAAGACTGTTTGCGACGAACAAAGTCAGCATTTGGAGCATTGCACCTGACAATGAGACAGTAATTGAGGTATGTTTCATATCAATCAATTGTGCTTCATAGTTAGTCATCAACGGCGGTAATCTTGTGAGATTGCTTTTTCGAACTTCTACAAACGTAAAATGGAGCACTGAGTACTGAAGAATGATGAGACGCGAGCACGACCATTTTTCTTGCCAAGCGTCTGAGCCAATTTTTCATCTTGCGGGTGGATACTCGCACGACTCGCACTCGCTTGGAACCCTTGCAAGCTTTCCCCATCTATCCAAATGTCAAGAACCTGCAGATCTTGATATCGATACCAAAAGCCATGACGGTTACTCGGCCCTCCAACTGGCCTCGGCATGCTACCATAGCAGCCTAGTCACGAGCATCTCAAGCTCGGAGGTCTCACGGCCGAGTGTAGCCAAGACCCCTGGAACCACGCTAGTAACCCCATAGAGTTTGCCATCGAACAGGAAAACATATCGTCGTTTCGAGCATTTCCGCCCTATTGCAGATGTCTGTGCGCAAAACCATTTGAGTCTGACCATGTGGCTACGGGAATGCCAGGAGTGTTTTCCACACTTGAGAAAGGCGCTAATGATATGCATACCCAAAATGTGCTATGTCGATGACTCCATTCCGGATTGAGAAGATAAGGACTATGGTCTTGGACGATAAGAGAGAACTCCAGTGAGGAAATTCTCTAAATGGAGGACAAAAGAGAGTGGCAATACATGTCGAGGGAGAAGCGATACAACAATAATGCAAATATTTTCCAATGCTATTAACAGAACGAACAGGCTGATTTCATAGCTCAATAAAAATTAATTACTCTGCAAGAGTCTCAAACTGATCTCAGTTGATTTTATTGTCTAATCTTTAACTATAACTCTAATTTTAATCTTAAGTTTATGTTTGTTCTTCCACGATGTAAAACCGGCCGCAGTACTTCTCTTCACAAGAAGACAGGACCACCTGATAAACCCCAGATAACATTTAAAATTACAAAGAAACTGTAAAAATATTTATTTTTCTAGCTGAATAAACTCTGCCAGCGTAAGATTAACATTGGAATAGTCCCATACTGGCGATAACGACAATTAGGAAGCTCTCTTCACTATCACAAGATGTCCTTTAGGGTAGCATTCAATTGCAAATTTTGCAAGCCAAGATCAATTTAGCTACCCGTTAAACAGCCGTGAAACCCTACTGCACAGCCTCTCAGACTTTTTAATTCCGCTGTTACTTTGTGCTCAGCCCCTCCATCTCAAACCACCTGAAACCCCCCATGCGACAGGGGTTCTTCAATCCCCAAACTCCAATCGCAGCACGCAATTGGCCCATCGAACAAGATCTCGGAACTTGACGAGTCTGAGATACGATTGGCTCCTCAGGAGGATAAGCCGAGAAATATGAACAGTTTCGCATGTGCCGTCGTGCCGCTATCCTTGTTTGTAGATCGGGGTCCAAGTTAGCGTTCTGCACTTGACAGTAGCTTCTGATTGGTTCGCTAACGGCCGTCAACGACTGAGCGGATCATGGCCGTTTTGACGTTTTGTTTGACAGAGTGGCTGTGCGAACGGGAAACGAGGATTCCGGGCCTTGGCTGTCAGGTCATAGCGTTGGTCAAGTTTGGTTTGTGATATGTTTGTTGGGTGATTCGAGTCCAAGCGTGCAGCGATATGTGTGGTGATATGTTTCTGAGGCCTCGAATATGACATTGTGAAGCTCTTGGATGTCTCGGATGGTGTCTTGGCTTCTACTGTCTGGTGATATCTGTGTGGTGACAAGATTGGAAAAGAGTCAGAGACATATCCTAAAATTCTCTATATAAGGATGCAGATTCTCTGCCCAAAGTCAATTCTTCTCATCATCAACAACTCATTCAACAAACCAGTTCACTCTTCTACTCTCTTCACTTCTATCTCCTGCCGGTCAGGTTTTCAGCTAATCTTTCAACTACCATAATCACTTCTCCATCTTCTTACTTCTCCTCTTCACTTTCAATAATCTCAATCATCACCTCAACAATCATCAAAATGCCTTCCGTCAAGAACATCGTCTACGCCCTCTTCGTTGCTGCCGACCTCGCAGCTGCTCACAGTGTCATCACCAACGCCGTTGGCGATGCTGGTGGCTCCGGCATGGCTCTCGGTGTCGACACCTCTACTCCCCGTGACGGCACCCGCCGCCGTCCTTTCCAGACTGATGCCACCCGCTTCCGTGGCGCCTCTGCCGACACCCTCGGTGAGACCCTCGCCGGTGGTGACAACGATGTCGAGCAGGGCACTACCGACATCATGGAGGAGACTGGCGACCAGCTTCCTCAGGTCAGCCAAGGTGGCAGCATCGAGATGACTGTTCACCAGGTCAACTCTGATGGTGCCGGTCCTTACACTTGCATGATCAACTCTGATGGTACTGGCAACTCTTGGGAGAACATCCAGGTCACTACCAACCTTGAGGGCAACGACCGTGGCCGCAACCGAGATGGTGAGATGGGTGACTTCCCTCTCGTCGCCTCCATTCCTGCTGGACAGGAGTGCACAGGTACCGTTGCCGGTGAGGAGAATGTCTGTCTTGTTCGATGCCAGAACCCTGCTCGAGCTGGTCCTTTCGGTGGTGTCGTTCCCGTTCAGATGACCCAGGCTACCGGTGGCAATGCCAACAACAGCACTGGTGACGCCAACAACGGTAACACCAACACTGGCAACACCAACACTGGCAACACCAACACTGGCAACACCAACACTGGCAACACCAACACTGGCAACAACGCTGGTGACAACGCCGGAAACACTGGAAACAACAACAATGTTGATGATGAGGATGAGGAGGAGGACAACACCGCTAACACCCGAGGTAACCGGAACAACCGCCGAGCTCTTCGCTTCGCCGCTTAAGGTGTTAATGGGACAATCAATGGTTTAATGACAAGTAATTGAGAGGTCTTCCGAGTGGACTTCCGATGGATTATGGTAGTAGATAGTAGCTGGACTGCTGTTGGTAATTGGATATGAAGGAGTAGATAGTGTAATACATACTGGTTTGTTGAAACTCTCTTTCGCGATTACTATGTGACCAGCTTTTATTATTCCTTTGGAACTTCAATGGACGATCTTCAATACTAAATCTCCTTCTGTAAACTGACAGTCAAGTACTGATATTTAGTATTGTTGATATGTATATTCCTCTTAAGTCTTTCATCTCCGCCACTTTCTGCCTTCTCCAGAATCTTGGAGTTCCCTAGAGGGTTTTACTTAGCGTCTAAAAGAGATATTTCATAGACAACCTTGACCGTAATCGGGTGCGCCTCCCTGAACCCAATTTCAGCTCCTGTCAATCCATCCGATCCAAGCTCTTCTGCTTCCTGTTAACTCCCTTGGCCTGGGCTCGCGTACTTTGAGGTTGTCGTAAGCCTGGTTATAAAGCAGCCTTTGAAGGTTTGGTGGTGTTGCTTCGTGTCCAGCTGGGGTCAAAAGAAGGAGAGGTGACTGAGTTTGGCTAAACTTTGCAGCAGAAAAGGCGAGCAAAATTCGATCTTCTCCAATTTACATAGCCTTATCCTCCAAGATGCCTTTCCATAGCTGGATGTCCTGTGTATCCAACGCGAGACGATCGGGAGGTGTAGATGAGTCAATACCAGAGTCTTTGTTAGCATGTTGACAATCGCAACCATAGTTCCGACACTCCAGCTCATAAGCTTTAGAAACACCATCGAGGTCATGTTCACTCTCGTTGCCTCTCTGCACTTCCGATTGCGCATTATCGAGTTTAACATCCTACTCTCTAGCCTGTACTAGAGCTAGGGTCAGAGCTACAGAAACTAAGTAGTCTCTAACAAGCTTCTTTAGAGCCTTGTAGGCTTGCTTCCTATTCCGGTTACGGTTGCTCTAGAACGATTCCAGATAGTATTTATTAGTAATATCTAACGATCTTAGCAAAAGCAGCAATTCTAGTTTAAAACACTCAGCTCCGAGAAGGCGAACCTCGCATCTAAATTGCAGAAACGGAATCTAAATCTCCTACAGATATGACTATTCTAGATCTGTGCCGTCTCCTTATACTGCTCCGCAATAGCCTGGTCAAATGTCTCCATGATTTGATCGAACAACCGGCCCTCTTCATCCTCACTAGAAATCATCTTCCCAATAATAATATCCCTCAGCGCCCTAGCCAGCCCCTTTTGTCCCCTAAAATCAGACTGAAATCCAGCAAGGACTTCATCAAATCTAGGATCAGCAAGATCATGGGCTTTTTGAACCGCCAGCTCAGCCCAAGTTCCTACCACCCACCTTTGTAGAGGTGTATTTGGCGGAAGTCCGACCTTTCTATCTATCGTAGCAGAGAATAGTAAAACGTAGAAAAAGGATTCGAGATCATGCTGGTATGCGTTTTCTTCTCCATGTAGTAACCCAATTGCCATGAATGGCTTTGTACCAGTAATTGTCTTTTGGGAAGATTTCTCGGCTGTCATGTCGAGTGCAGCGTCGAGATCTATCAGCGTCCCATGTGACTCCTCTGGGGTCATTGCTTCTGTGATGATGATGTTGTTGATGGAGATATCTCGGTGGAGGATATGTCCAGCTGTGTATAAGGATCTGTGTGCTTTGATCGCGTCTCGTAGTGCTACGAGGAACTCTTTGATGCAGGTGTACTCAATGATGTGGCGGCCATAAGGAGAGGTTATCGTGTATGATAACATTCGTGACTCATCGAGATTGGACCTCTTATCCTGAAGCGGCTCACTGTGGCCGACTATGGTCTGACTGTCAATCAGGCCCGTATCGCTGATCGTTTTGTCCATGGTCAGCTTCCGTGGAACACCGAGCGTGAGCCCTCGATGCATACTGGCTATGCTCTCGATATTGCCCTCGTCAAGTAGTTGAATAACTCCCCAAACCTTTCTCTCTTTAACAAGGTGGAGGATCTTCTGCTCCATCTCTTCCTTCTCCGACTTCCAACAGAACTTCACAACGGCCTTCCATGGCTCAGAATCATCTGATCTAGCTTTGTAGCAAGCGACTGCCTTGCCTATCAGCTGTCGTGGGGTAACGAATGGCCTCGTTTCAAGAAACAATCTTTCCGAGTCGCTATTTGAGAGCCGAATGAAATTCTGTCCGTTATCTTTGTGAATGAAAGTATCCATCCCGAGCTCCTCGTTGGTCATTAAGCTGTAGCCTACAAGTAGTATGGCTAGTCGAGGTCCGTCCTTAGATAAATCGAAAGGTTGACCGCTGTACAGACCCATTCTATCGAATACCCATGGCTCAGCGACACAGCCACGGATGTAAATACCATGCAAAAACCTCCGAATCGGCTGAGCTTCGAAAACATGTTCGGCCAGGGAGATAAGGTCTGCTAGACCTTGCTGATAGCTTCTAGGATTGTTGTCGCCATCAATGTCGCCGATCATCATAATTCCACTCCAATCAGGAATCCCGCCACGTTCAACCAGACAGAAGCTGGTTTCGGACACTTGGCGACTTGTCGTGGGTCGATGGTACTGACGACAGTGGTCCTTTGTAAGCCCTTCCAGAAGAGTGTTCAAATGATCCAGGTCTATGGTTGAGCCTCCTGATGAGGACAGATGCAAAAACCCTGGGTCGCCTGTCGTGACCAGAGGCTCCAAGCCTCGATACCAGGCTTTGCTATGGAAGAAAACGTCGTAGAAGCCCTGTAAGGGGCCATAGATGCGCCCGTCAATGGCATTCCGAATTTTATCGAGGTCAGTCATTCGGATGGTGATGATATCTTAGTGATAAAAGATGACGGATATGTAGGTGCGCCCAGGGGGAATATGGGCATTGGGGTAGAAGAAGTTGCGAGGCGGAGTAGGTAAGAGGAAAGAAGGCAACAATGAGGCTGAAAAAGCGAGAAGAGAAAACAAACATGACAGTTACTGACTCACCGCCAAAAGAGCCGCATTTATCAGGGCCAATAGTTTAAATTAACTGTGTCACACCAACTGCGCAGTGGTGACCAGATGCGGAGAGAATAACCGAGCAGCACTGACTAATCACTGGCTAAGCATTAATAGCCAATACCAAATGGCCAGCAGTTCTTTCAGCCCGTGGCGTAAGGTGTTCTACCGAATGAGGTTCTCATGTAGCACGAATATGCTCGTGATTCATTTATTCACGCGAGGCGTCTGCAGGCAGGCCAAACGAGTTGAAAATACACGCTTACTGGTCAGGATTGACTCCATCAAACGGCGAACAATTTCCAAATGTTATTTGAGGTATTCAATGAGGCTCTACTGTCACATGAATGTGCTTATGGCGTCTGCAGCCAGGCCAAAGGAGTCAAATATTGACGCTCTGCAGCTACTAAGAAGAGCCTCCATCACATCGCATATAATGTTGGAGAGCCTGATTTCCGGTATTTAGTGGTGTGAGGCATTAATGCATTACGTTGCCACTGAGACAAAGTGGCTTTGTAGGCCACCTATTCCGGATCTGGATGACTGCATCTTATCGACCAGAGTGCAAGATCAAGGCAAATGAGGCTCTCATGAGAGCCAATGGCAAATGAGTGAGAGAAAGAGTGATGCTGTTGTCGCTGTTGCTCAGACTACCACGGTCTCATAGATCGACTGTCTATAAAGGCCGTGTCCTTGCTCCTCTTCAGTCTCGATTTCCTTCATTATCTCTATGATTCCAAAAGGGAAAGTTCCAAATATTATTGTGAGCTTCCATATACACCCCTAAGACCTTTCAGTTCTTGCAACCTCCACCATGCTCAAAGACACCTTTGTTTCCACCGCTGTGTACAACAGCCTCCCTCACATCAGCGAAGTCTTTGAAGTACCCAAGACACATGCTTCCGATCTCACTGATTTACGCGCACTTCTTTTCAAGCACGGCGTTCCGTCTAGCGTCTCAATCCGACTAATCCACAAACACTTCACTGTGAATCATGACGAGGTCATGGCCTTCAAACGAGTATGTGCCGCTCCTTTCGATGAGGTCGTCGTCATGCGACCGGAGCAAATCTCTTTGGATCGACCTCTTCATGGTTTGAACTACTTCGTCGACAGTGGCGGCATGCTCCAAGCCTATGAGTACACCACGGATGAAACCGTTGACATGAAGCCATACTCCTCATTCCTGACCGAGTTCTGCGCAGTAATCACTCAGAAAGGGCTACAGGCAAAGTTTGGCCTCAAGCTCAGTGCCAAGGAGGATATGATCGCTGCTACTGAGTTTGAGTACCCGCACTTGCGAAGCACCATTATCATCCCCGAGGGGCTCCCTAAACCTGAGATCTTCGAAAATGAGGGTGTCGTGACGGAGTGGAAAGGAATTGCGTCGGGGGATCCGAAGAAGGTTTTGTGCATAATGCATTATCAAACTTGCAACCAGCACACGAAATGTCAGAGTCACAATGGAAGGGGAGCCGGTGAAGAGGCTGGGGAATGGTATTTTGGCGGTCAACATTTGGTTCCTGGGAGTGAGATTTATAATTTGGTGCGAACTGTTGTTGAAGTTTGGTAGGGTTACGAGAGTAACAGTGAACGTTGATAAGATTGACAACTTTAAGTTTGGCATGAAGAATTTCCTCGAGGTTCTCGTACGGGAAAGAGACAAGAGACAAGATAGGGGGTTCGCAATAAATCAGGCAGCGATACATAACTCGGCGCATCATGTACCAGTCAGGGTGTTAAGGAGCTGACCACCAAGAGCATAAGATACGAAATACTTGAGTCACATTGTGCGATTTTAGACCATAACTTAGACCAGTTTATTTTAGCACCCTAAGATATACAGGACAACTCTTCGGTTCCCCGACTTCTTCGTCAGTCCATAGTCTATATTTCCGCTTTTCGGATCTTCTCAATAGTCTTGCCGAACAGTTGGTTGTAGTGCGTAAGCATACGCACGATGCTCGTTCTCGGCGGACATCCATGAAAATGGGTCGGTTCTTACGTCCCACGGAGAAGGAATTAGACATAGAGTTTTTTTTAGATACCTCGTTGCGCATAACATCTCGTACCACAAACTGCAAGTTTGCCGCTTTTCCTTCCAATTGTTTGTATAAGCCCTGCAACCATTAGGCTGCCCCAGGGCATTTGGTTGTCTTGTCCAATTTCCTTATTGTAGTGTAGATCCAGCTCTTTGTTGTTGTCGGCGCAGAAGAGGACCTTGCCAGCTTCATCAGTGACTGTAGTTTTCGTAGGCTGTATCGGTCCTGGGACGGAAGAAAATCCATTTTGATCCATTCATATGTAGCTGGAAAAGCGCTGAGGTGTCCACATAGCAGTTCGGTGTCATGCATCCGTCAATAGATCTCGAGGACTTCCGTCAAGTATGAGGCTATGTCGGCCGGCAACGCCATGGCATCGTGGGGAACTCGGTAGTCGGTCTGAGACGAGGGCCCTTCCTGCTCCATCGATATAGTTTTCGTAGGCGGCCTCAGTACCGGGAATTGAGTAAAGGTCCATCTCAACCCAGTGGGACGCTGCTAGGAATGCATATAGGTCGCTGCATAGAAGTTCAGTATCCCTGGTAATCGAATCGAAAGGGTTTGGGTAAAAAATAAGCCTATAACGGCCGGCAAAGGTAGGGATTGCATTGTCCGGAGTATCAAGGTAAGGATTAAGCCCCAGGTCCATCCAAAGTCTGGTTCCTCGACTGCAGCAATCATACATGTTGATCTCTCAGCGTTGTTTGTTCGAGGAGGATATGAGACAGCGGCGACTGATTTCGCGGGCGCAAAGCGTTCGTTCCTATACTGGGCGGACTTGTCGAGTCATTGCTCGAGAAGAGTGGAAATGGTTTCGGATATCGTGATGCGGACGCTTGGAGGGTTGTTGCGTGATGTGCCGAGACTTCAGGTGACGGATGGTAGGTAGTTTCAATTCGGTGGCTCACAGGAAATATAGAGAACGTCACGCTGGTAGATTGGGTGACGCAAATTTGGAGAACAACAGTTTGAAGTTAAGAGGGTGAAGAGGCCAGATTTCCTTTGGTAAGCGACAATGTTGGGGATAATGGATGACGCGTCAAGCGCGCGATCGGGAGTGCGACGGAGGGAAGTTATGATGAGAGAGGAAGGATCGTAGCTAGGTAGACGAGAGTGTGAGTACAGGTGGGCAGACAATAGAAAAATCATCCCAAGTCTTAGGGTACTAAAATAAAGTAGCCTAAGTGCTAGTCTGGAGATGACCAAGTTATCTTATCTCGTATGCCCATCATCATTCTTCCGACACTGACGGCAGCTTACAAATGCCACCCTAGCAGGCACTATAAACAGGGAAGGTATTAGACAGACCACTTTCAGATGAGCGCTGGGCGAGAAGGGGGACAAGGAGAAATTTGCTGTACAAGATATAGAGCTTTTCATTTATTATGAAAGTTCTGTGGGTTCCTTTTTGATACAAGACGGATTTTACTACTCCCACTTCGACTTGTTCTTCTCAACAAATTCCTTCCAAGTAATCGGCTTCTCATCAAGCATATCCAAACTCTCCTTGAGATCGGCACCAGCATAGTATCCAGGATCCTCCAAAAGGATCATGTTCTCAGTCAACTCATCAGCCACAGGTGGGGGCAGGAAAGTCTTGAAGACGTCGGCGGGGACCCGGTTGAAAGTGGCGGGCTTGCCAATGACTTCACTGAACTCGGACATGATTCTGTTAGGCGTGTAGTAATCGGTGGCAGCGAAGATGCGCTTGTTGATGGTGCCGGGGAAGTTCTTGATGGCAGCCTTGACGAATTTGCCTGCGATGGTTAGTACCAATTATCGAGTCAGATTGGAGCCGACTTACCCATATCTTCCTGGACATCAAAGATAGGAACCTGAGTCTTATCACCATCACCAGGAAGAGCCCAAGAAAAGCTCCCATCCTCACCCTTGCGAATCGACCCAAACAAATTCGAAGCAAAGAAACCCGGCAGAACAAAAGTAGCAGGGACATTAATCTGACGAATATACTCCTCAATCTCTGCCTTGCCCTCAAAATGCTTAATATGCGTCAATCGCCCGTTGCTAATCTTGTTGGTATCCAACAGCGACGAGAAAACAAGCTGCTTGACCCCAGCAGTCTTGCATGCGTCGGCGACGGCTTTTCCTTGGGCGATTTCGCCGTTGCCGCTGTTGGTTTCCCAGTAGTTTGTTACGAGGAATACGGTGTGGGCGTCTTTGACTGCTGGGGCTACTTGTTCGGCTGTGTTCATGTCGGCCTGGAAGGTCAGTAAGATGTAGAGAATTGAGGAGGGAGGACATACTGCCACAACTTCGACGCCCTTGGAAGCGAGTTCTTTGGCTGCTGGTTTGGTGACATCGCGGGTGATGCCACGGATCTTGAACTCTTTGGACAGAGCGGGGTCGTTGAGGATGGCGCGGACGACTGAGCCGCCTTGGTTGCCCGTGGCACCGAAGACTGTGAGAATCTTGGACATTTTGATGGAGCAAGTGATATTGAGTTGTTACGTTGGAGAGTGATAGTCAATTGAGACGAAGTTGAGAGTTGATTGATGGTGTTGATGAGAGTTAATCGAATGAGATCATGATTGACTTTATAGAGACATGAGACTGCAATGATGATTGCACAAGCATCTTCATTGGACGCCTCGGTGTTTCCCAAAGCCACGAAGCTGCATGGCCCTCCTTATTCCTCAGCCTTAGCAATCAGTCCCCCAATCATTCTGTAGCGGCTGAATAAGATGCGCGCGCTCGTATTGGTAGCGGAGCTTTTCGCACGTCTTTGTCTATGATTGGTGATGTCGCGTAAGCACTATCAAAGGATTCGGCTTGGGGAATGCCAAGACATCGAGCTGCAGCCCTGATGAGATGGAGACGATACCAGATTCTGTCATTGGAGGGATTAATTGTTAGTGCAGGGATATATGGGGAGCTTGAATGACAAAGCGAAGCTTATGCACTTGTGGATATGCATAAGGATTGGTCACCTTGGAGGGGCTCGGGAAACTATGCGAATGCCGGACGCGAAAACATCGAGGTTTGCTCTGTCATACGGAAAATCTCATTTTGTCCGTTCCGTCTGTCATGTGAAGCCATATCCAATTTTTACCCTTCAATTACCTCAACCAATTCTATAGACAGTCACACTTTAGCTGTTCTGAGGACCAGTCCAACCACTACGTCTCAGCCAATCCTCAAACGAGCTCCCACTAACACCCAACTCCTCACACGCTCGTTCACTATCCAGCTCAAACGCTCCATAGCAGGTCTTGTCATCCGGAGCAACAGCAGCGCACTGCATCATCTCAATAGCATCTTCCTTGAAAGCTGGGCCGACCAGCCTGGAACTCAAATCACCAAATTCTTCAAACGAGATGGGAGAATAAACGGCTGGCTTTCCGGTGATGCGCGTAAAGGTTTGTGCTATTTCTTGTGGGGAAATTCTGGGGCCTAAAGCGAGGTATGTTTTGCCTTTGGTCTTTCCAACGCCAAGGTGGAATATTTCTGCAAGTTGTTGGTAAGAGAGAGGTGTTGGATGCGGTGATGAGGTCTTACTTGTGACAAAAGCTCCCATGTCATGTGCTGGATCGGTCCATTGAATTGGTTTGTCCCCAGGTAAGGGCATGCAGAATTGCACCACTCCATCGTCTGAGGAATAATCTCATTAGTTGTCTTGACGATCAGATAAAGTTAGAGTTTTCGGTGATATATACACTTTTCAAAGGGCATTATGACTCCTTTGCCCACACATGACCTTTTTTTTGCCCTGCCTAAACATAAGGTTTAGGCACAGTATAAATGCCTTCCTTGCTTCTATCTGGCTTTTTTTCTCTTCCTTCCACCCACATCAACAAGCACAGCCGTATCTCGTTAACAAGGTTAGTAAGTCCCTAGGGATAGTTAAAAGCAGAGACCTAACATAGATAACAGCTACACCTCCTTAGTAAATAATACCTCTTAATCCTCGGCTTGTAGCTAAGATAGGCAGCCCCAGTCACAACAGCAATACAATCAATCTTATCCAAGGGATATCTATACCCCTTAACAGCCTCAACAGCAACAAGAAGAGGGACCTAAGAAAACATCCCTCTTTCATTACCCTATACAACTTAAATAAAAAGCCTAACTTAAAGGTCTACGTAAGGATCTTCTATTTTGCTTATACGGTTGCCCGCAGCAGCAACCCATAAGCCTATAACCTAGACCTAGCAAGGGAGTATACAGTCCTTGCTAAGCAGGGGTCTAAGGTACCCTTTGGAAGGAATAACCCTTATGGGCTATTGGAAGTGCTGAATTTCTGGATTACCCTGAAGGAGGAGGATGAATAAGGGACTGTGAAGGAGTCATCTTGTGTTTTTTGGCTGGCGTTGGAAGGGGAAAATTCGGTCGGCAGCTAGGCGTTTAGGCAACTATTTCACAATATAATGCACACTTTGTTAGTTGTCTTGACTTGGTACGATAATTCGACGATATGTACGAACCTCGAAGTCGGCAATACTGTGGCCAGATCAAGTTATTGTAGAAGAAGCCTGAACACACGAGGTACGTCAGCAAATTTAGGTGTCAGAAAGACACTCCAAAGGAGGCCTACCAGGCATAACAGCGGTAAACCCCCCCAGCGCCTCCCTAGCCAACTGCTCGACAGCATGCTTATTGTTCATATGATGTATCCGTTTGAATTGACCACCACTGGCCTTGACAGTATCAGGCAGACTACTAAACGCCACATGCCCAATACCACACTGTTTTGCAGCAGAAATGATGTTACGCCCAGCCTCGATCTCATGCTTCAACTCAGACTCTTCACTAAGTGTCTTAACAGGGTACCGTTCACTCGTGAGGTCGAACACGCCGTATGCACCCTTAAAGGCGGTGTGCAGGCTTTCTTCGTCGTAGACTTGGCCAGCGACGAGGCCTAGACGGTCGTCGGCGGTTTGGTACTTTGACAGAAGGGTTCGCGCTTTGGGTGAGTTGGGGTTTTGTGTAAGAGCTCGGACAGACAAGTTGCCTTGGTTCAATAGTGCCTGAACAACGCCGGATCCTTGGATTCCTGTCGCGCCAATGACGACTATGGTCTGGTTTGACTGAGTAGATGCCATCTTGCTCGGGAAAACATGATAAGAAATCCGACAACTCTCAGATTTAATGTCTTGTATGGCCTGGAGAGACTGACAGGTGTTATATCTTATGACTTATATATCCTTTCGCCGCTTAAACTATAATGTTGGCATCTCAAACCATCGTTGTGGATTACTAACTACATGTAGGGCTAGGTGGACCTGTAGATCCTCAAAGCGGAGCGACTTATCATCCTAGTGGCCATTAAAGTGGTACAAACGTTATTGAAGATCAGAAGAAACGCCTTGTAAGGCTTAGGCTGCCAAAAAAAACAAAAAAAAAACTAAAAAAAAAAAAACTGCTAGAATTCTGATGCAAGATGATATTGTCGCGTAAGAATTATGTATAAATCACTTAGCAAAACCCCACCACTTCATGTCTTCATTACCCTAGGTCGAAACAGGATGTCCAACGCCCTGGGCCCAAATGCCTTCAAGTTTACTGCCCAGAACATATTTTGTCCAAGCATTAACGGGGCTGTTAGCGAGCACCTGGTCTGGTGTACTGCCGTAGCCAAGCAAGGACGCCCAGTTTGCAAGCGATGTATTGAAGGTGGATGCACCGATAATGGTATCCGCGGATCCTAAATAGAGTTGAATACTGGGGTAAGTGCCAGTATAACCCGGGTACTGGCCCTTAACATTCGCTGTAGAAGCAGCAGAGTAGACAATAGCGACCTTGAAGATGTCAGGATAGGCCCCTGCGAGCGTAAACTGTGCATTGCGTCGTCGTCAAAGGTCTGACGATAAATTATCCGAAAGATAACGAGCTTACCGCCATTGTTCCGCCGGAGGAGACTCCAGACACAAATATTTTGCTCGCATTAACTTTGGATGTGCTAATCACATGAGCAGCCATGTTGGCAATCGATTGACTCGCACCATCGCCATTATGTAAGAGTGATTTGCTTGAGGTCGCATCCCAAGAGCTTTGGGGAAACTCAGGATAGACGGCAATAAAGTCATACCGCTCGGCCAGTGTTGCGTAAGGCGTAGATGTAAACTGTTGCTGGGCCTTGCCGGGAGCGCCATGGAGTGTAAGCACAACACCGGGAGAGGTGGCGACGTTGGCAGGAACGTAGATGTACATATTGAGGCTGCCAGGATGACTATTTGTCTCGACCTTTCCGGTAGTAAGGGCTCCAGATCCAGGCGAGTCGCGAGACTTTCATCTACGAGGTATATGAGTACACAAACGAGACTGTTCCATTCCTTTTTGGTAGAGCCCAGAATAGTTTAGTATATAATTCAGTTTTATATTCATCAGCCTGGTCAGTTTAACTTCTTATAGTAAATTATAACTTCGCAGGGAAATATTTATAAATCTTAATTTATAATTCAATTTAATTAGCTTCTTTCTGTATTTCACTCTTGCGTTTACTTATTTATCCGACAAGCCCTTGCAACTACGATCCTTATGCCTTTTCAAGTTGCACGAGCGAGAAAATGTCCTTCCACAGGCCTTGCACACTGGACGAGTCGTATTAATTTTCAAAGTGCGAGCTTCTGCCGGATGGTGAACCTTAATATGCGCTTCCAACTCTCGTTTGTATGGATGTCCCTTGAAACACAAGTGGCACACTTCGGGCCTCAAAATGTGGCGAAGATCGCGACTGAAGTAAGAACAGGTTAGTCTTTGTCCCTACAATGGCTTCTACAATGTACCTCATAGTTCGATGCGATGACTTCTTCCCCCTAGTAGTCTTTCCCTCTTGCACCAGTGATGATTCGTTTATGGCGATTGATGTAGAGGATGCCGAAATTGTTGCAGTAGATAGAGGTAAATACTGATGGGCGGAACTAGAAGAAGATATATTGTCCCGCATGTAATTCAACTGTGGCGAGTGCCATAGAGTGGGGGATCGTGTGATGCGAGGTGAAATAATAGTGCTCTCGAAACCAGGTGACAGTGATGAAACATCTGAAAATATTGCGTGATCCATGCTATCTTGCGACGAACCAAGCACATCAGATACAGCCAGCTCATCAAAGGTAGTCGGAAAGGCTGTACTTGGGAAAGAACTGTTATCTGCTTGGCTCGCCACGTCGGCTAGAGAATCAGGGTATGCTCCATCAGGTAGGTACTCATCGCAAGTCAATGCCGTGTCGTCTGCTGGTTGGTATGAGTCACAGAGGGAGAGGCCCATCTCAGGAGTTATAGATCCAAAAGGATCATTCAGGTCCATAAGTAGCGACATATCCTCGTCGAGCAGGTTGTACTGCCACTCAGCGTCCATTGTGAGTATAGACTTGCTGACCCTTAATTCGGTTGGTTTTTTAAATTGGTACTTATGGTAGACCGCCTTCTGCGGTTGATGTAGAGGTTGTAGGTAAGTTGAATAGTTGCGTTGCGTAAAGTTGTGGAAGCTGTTGGGGCTGTAAAATAATTCGAAGTAATCCTCGACAGTCGTATTAGTGACGGGACGAGTGATTGGACACCTTTTAATGACATAATCCGGGTCCTCAATCTATTGAATCCAAAGCTAAAATCAGTAAGGAAGTTCCCTACCAAGCCGCGCTCTCATTGAGTCACAACACGTACCTGCTGAGTCGATTCATTGCCTTGAAATAGAATTCTCCTTCCTCACTCTCCCGCGAAGGCTGACGCGACACTTTGTTAAACATCCCTTGATTTCAAATACGGATCCCAAACAGAAGGTGTATAAGGACATTAGAGGAGCCAGTGAGGTTCCGTAGCGAAGTGCTACCCTCTTGGACTGTTAATAACATAATATACCTTCTGTCTGGGATCCGTATTTGAAATCAAGGGATATTTAACAAAGTGTCACGCCTAATAGCCCTTTGTGTAGGGTCCTATATAGCACGACCATGTTAGCGATTAATGCGTGGGTAGAAACAACAAACAAAACCTTACCAATGTTTTGGTGAAAAAGGGTCTGTGGATAGCATGATAGCTTTTCAATCTCAAAGGTATGGAATATTGGTTGTGCCTGGAAGCAGTGTTACAATGATTGACAATTGACAATGCTTCCAGGCACAAAGGCTCAAGCTGCGCAGAGACAGCCTTCAATTGAAATATGTTGAAGAAAAGCGATGAATAAGGAAAAGGATAGAAAAGGAGTGCAGGGACGAGAAAGAAGGCAATTTTGCGGGGTTTTATCAGTCCAGCTTCCTGTACAGTATTTCAAGCGAATACCTTCCGCCAAAATGACGTACCCTGATATGCACCTCTCATTGGCGGAAAGGGGAAGCCTACACATACGATTGTAGGCCCCAATCAGGCTGCCAGGCACCAATGCAGAAACGGAAGCAGAGGAGGCCTCATTCCACAGCCTGATTATAAGATACGCAGGTTTTGATCATTGGCAACATCTCAACTTTGATCATCTTCATCCATCTGTTTTAAACAGACGTTATTGTACTTGAGAACCCTCTAGTTTATCTATTGTTATCCTGTCGAGCCCTTTAGATGGCGACCATGAACCCAGATGGAGACAACAAGTCTCAGTATCATCATTTCGTTCCTCAATTTCTATTGAGAAATTTTGCTCACGACTTCGAGCCCAAGGACTGTACCGAGTCTGAAGCATCAGGAGAAAGTAGAAAAAAGAAGAAGAAACAGAAGAATCGCCCTAGCCTCGACAGCGGAAAGCTGAAAAGATACCCTGGCGATAAGGTTGTCAATAACGTTAACCTACTTCAAACACCTTATGTCATTGATGAGAGTCCGGTCAAGCGAATTCTCGGATTGACAGACATGTACAGGGACAAGAACGGCGCCACTAAAAAGGAGCAGCATGAGGTGGAAGAAATGTTCAGCAAGATGGAGAACCAAGCTCAGAGAGTTTTTCGAAAAATCACTAAGGCCTTGGAAGACGGCGACAAAGTCGTATGTCTACCAAGATCAGAAAGAGATCTCGTCCGCAAATTTCTCTTTCTTCTGAAATTCCGTGGATCCACGTTCCATAAAAGATTCTATCACGAAACAGTTGAAAACTACTGGGCCAACGATAAAGTCATGTTCAGACAGTACATGCAAGATCACGGCTTTACACGCCCTATTCAGGTGTGGCTTGAGAGTCTCAAAACAATTATGACCTTAGAGATGGACCCAGAAAGAGAGTGGATGGACAAGATTAAAAAACAGATGTACCCATATGATGCTGATTGGCTTATCATGCATGTTCAAGGGATGTACATGGCTATTTGCACACCGTCAAATCCTGGCGACGAGTTCATACTTACCGATAACAGCTATAATGTTTTCGAAGGGCCCAACTGCTTTGCACAGGATATACAGACTGGGGAGGTCCATGGGGTAGCTGATGTCAACTTTCACGAATTTGCTCCAGTCTCGCCAAGACTGATGATCGTCTTGCGTAACTACCTCTTACCAGTTCCAGAGGAAGATCATAACCCAGAAATGCGGCAATTGAGAGAAACTATGCGCTATACCTCCGTTGACGATACTTTCGGTGTCGACACAAAGTCTTCACTGGAAGACCTTCCCATAACAAAGGCGAGAAACAGCTATTCAAAGATCGTCGACGGGCAGGCAATACGGGTTAAGGGGGAGCATGATTCTTTCACCAAAGATGACAAATTCTATTTTAGCCTGTTTCCAGTGGAACGAGATCATGTCGACAAACTCAACAAAATCCTCCTCGAAAACTCATCACATTGCTCTCGCATCGTGTTCGGGAGCCAGGCTTCTTTCCTGCGCACTCTTGAATACTACATGACCGCCCCAAAGGGTGTCACCGGTTGCGATGCTGACGCCATAGTCGTACAGCTACGGAAGTTGGATCAACTGATGAAGGAAATGGGCTCAAATCGACAATCTCAATGGTTTCAATTTCCCAGTCCGCCCATGCTCAGCGGCGAGAAGCACGAGGCAAAGTTCACTGCATATCACCAGTACATGAGTAGCACTGCGGAACATGACACTGGCTTTCTGGCCATATATAAAGCTTTCTGTAAGTTACGAAAAAAAGCGCAACTCAGTTGCAATTGCTGATATAGCGTAGCTCGTGGTGCTGGGAATTGGTTGAAAGATTGGGAACAGGCTAGCCGTATGCAACAGCTACGAATCAAAATTGATTCTTGGAGCTATCAGTACGGTGTGGATGAAGTCATCCGAAACAGGAATCGAAATTTGTTAATCCAGATGTACATGCTCTTGCCACCTGCGAGGTTTTGGCTCTACATGAAACGGGTACGAATTATGCTATTGAACCCGGAAAACACTTTCATCACTGTTCAACCGTTGGTAGAACTCCTTAACAACCCGAATTTCCGAGAAGGCCCAGAAGACATTTTTAGCAAAGGTATTCACCAATCAATATCGTTACAGCACATGGCTAACGGATTGCATCACGAATTCGCAGTCCAAACTATTGTCCGAAGAGATCGACTTAATCATCTCATATACTCCACCGTTCAGAATGATATTGAGATGAAGCAGAACCCCGAGCTCGATAGATGGTGTTACGCCACATCCCGGATAGAAGCACTTCAAAGTTATCTTGCTACATGGAACTTTACCCTCAAGCTGCCTGGTACGTGAGACCTGATACCTCTTAATAACCCCGAGGATATACAAAGTAACAATATTTAAGGCTCTATAAAAGACTGCGGTACAAATGCCTAATTATAGTATACCACTAAGAGGTCGTTAAGCTGACCAAGAATTAGGAATATATGAGATTGAGAAACTCGCTGCATCTATGGAATCGTCGATTCTCAGTACCAATACCCATAAGCGACCGGAATTTGATGATCCACGATTCAGTGAGGACAGCAAAGTCGAATTGTTAACGAGGGTGATGGTGAAGCGGAAATTCAAGAAAGCAATGTCCGCTCGATTGGAGGAAGGTCTGGCTGAGTCGTTGAAGGCAGTTCTTTTCAAATATACATACCCAACTCCTCCAACTGTAGACGACCCAGAATAGGTTTCGTCAGAAGTGTATTCTGTGTGTTCGGCTAATATATCCGTTATATTTTGGAAAACTTTAACGTAGATGTGGCGTTCTCCTTTCCCTGTTCTTTGTCTTGTTAAACAGTGAGATCTTAATATCTCATACCTATGTTTTCATCCCACAAATATAGCAATGCTAATTTGTGAAAGGAAGCCAACAGCCCAGCGAATCCGCTCAATCAACAGGAGAAGCCACAATTTTTAGGAAGGTATGCAGACCCCAACCTCTCCTATCACGCCGCAGCAATAATCTTCTGTGCCGCCGTCTCGGCGATGCCATACACAGCCGTCTGAATATGCCCTGATAGCTGCACCGGGATAATGCTAGCATCAACCACACGTAGGTTTTTAGTGCCGTATACCTTTAAGTTCTTATCAACAACGCCACCGTCCTTCTTGGGGAGCATAGCGCAGGTGCCTACAGGGTGGTAGAAGCTGTTGACTGTCTTGACAGCAAACTCGCGGAACTGTTTGTCCGTCTTCACTTCCGGGCCTGGCTCTGTCTCTGCTTCCCATACGGATCGTAGAGGCTCTGTCTCAGCGACTTTACGGGCAAACTTGGCACCTTCGATGAGTGCGCGCACGTCGTACTCGTTGTTGAGATAGTTGAGATCAATAATTGGCTTGCCTTTTGGAGCTTTAGGGTTGATATGAACACTACCGCGGCTCATGGGATGCATAACGCTGGAGAAGATGGTGATGAATTTGCCGCCGGGATAACCTGCGGCGCCAACGTAGTTGGCTTCTAGAATGAGCTCCAGCTGGGGAATAGATAGATTGCTCAGGTACTCGAGCTTTTTCTTGTCTACCACGGTGCCATTGCTGGAAAAACCGTCATTGGCAAGGCTGGTGAGATGCTTCCCTGTCTTTTTGCTGATCTGGGCCCAGTTGAGAAAGGCGTAGGCACTGGTGGTGTAGTCATACCACGACACCTTATTTTGAAGCCACAGGTTAAACTCCTTCTTCGCCAAAGTGCCTTCAACATCGAAGATCATGGGATCGAAGGATTCATAGCCTTTCTTCAGTCTATAGGTGTTGGAGGTACGAAGGTGGTCCTGGTAATTTTCGCCGACACCCGGGAGGTTGAGCAATTCCTTGACACCCGCCTTGGCAAGAACAGCAGATTGGCCAATGCCGGAGAGCTCGAGCAGCCCCGGACTCTGGATGGAACCAGCGGAGAGGATAACCTCCTTGCGGGCATGGATCTTGGAGCCGTCTTGGAGAGCAACACCGGTAGCAACCAAGCCTTTCTTCTCAGAAAATAGAACCTTGGCGACGTGGGTATTTGTCCTGACTGTGAGGTTAGGCCCAGCCTTTGGCAGGTAGCTGTTGGCGCTGTATGACCGGGTGTAGTTGGTCACGTCAATGTTCGTGGGCTGGAACATGACTCCGATAGGGTTTCCTCCTAGAGAGCCTCCGTTGTTGGTGGGGACCCCCAACCTGTTGACCACAGATTTCCATGGCTTCAAAACATCAGGGATGATGCGATTGTAAGTGGACTTGATAGGGCCAGTGCGACCGTGGACGTCGCCGTCATTACCTGTGAAATTCTCCGACTTGGTCATACCATGGATCATGGTTTTCCAATTCCATCCGGGGCTGCCGAGCTCCCCCCAGGCGTCATATTCAGCAGACGAGGCGCGATCATAGCATAGAAAGTTCATCGCCGATGAGCCGCCAAGAACCTTGCCACGGTTGACGCTAATGGACCGCCCATTGAGCCCAGGCTGGGCAACTGAAGAGAAGTTCCAATCATTCTGCGATCCCAAGAGCGCACCGCGCATTCCTGGTACATTAATTCGCACATCCTCAAGAGCTGCTGGGCCCGCTTCCAGAAGCAGAATCTTGTGCTTAGGAAGGCCGAGGCTCAGTCGGGTAGCGAGGGCTCCTCCGGCGGTGCCACCTCCGACGATGATCTATTTACCGATAATCATTAGCAGCGCCCAGGCAAATGTGTTGAAATTGACGGAAGAAAAGACTTACATAGTCATAGGTCTCGGGCGCAGTGGCGGCTGATGTACTGGCTAATAAGCCTGATATGATCCATGAGTAGAGCTGCATTATATGGATGCACAAGAGATAAATAGCAGAATCTATCTCAAGAATGTATATGGTGAATAAGAGAGGGTGACGCTCGCTGCAATGACATCCCGATAGACAGGAGGCTTGGGAGCCATTTTGTACCTGCCAACCCTTGGTGCATAATGGTGGTCAGGTCCATGCAGAAACCCATGTTACCCAACCCTGTCAAGTAATTTGTTGTCGTAAAGGTGCCTTTGGGACCTCTCATGCAGTCCATGAGGTAAAACTTAACAGGTTATGCCAAAAACAGCTGACGTGAGATGCAGGTTACAAACTGTATTGCTCTCTGACCCATGCTTAGTATCCCTGTATTCGGATAGCTTTAGTGGAGCTTTCTGAGTGACGGCTGGGATCGTTAGTTCCCCGCGTCTCATGGAACTTAGCAAATACTTACGAAATTTGCGAGATTTGCACGGATAAACCACTGACATTTATGCTATAGTTCTGGCCAAAGAGGGGGCCATCGCCGACGATGGTGACGTTCGGGCTGGAATACCATTGCTACTATAGACTGTTGGTTGGTTCTACTAATTTCTTACCTAATGTTTGCTTTACCAAAGCGGAAGGAGGTTTCAGAACATCACGACCAACACCCAGTGACAAAGCTACACCCATGTCTCAGCATATGGCGAAGACTTGGCTATGAAATCGGTCAATTGTATTTGCAGAAGCAGCAGACTATGTTAACGATGAATAATAAAGCAAACAACAGAGCGTTTTTACCGGACGAAGGTCAGATCACCTTGTGCTTTGTGGTGTAGGTGTCTATGTCTGGGTGCGCGGACTAGAGACACAAAAGAACTCAAAAGCCGATGCAGAAGCAAGCCTGTGGCACAGGTTGTGGTCCTGGTCATCTTCTTTCGGCGCTTCGGGACATCTCCATTGAGTCCCTTGCAAACAATTCGCTTCAATTATCCTGGCGCCGACAAATGTCTTCAATCAGTAGTTCATTTAGCAGTGACAAACTGGATCAAAATATTAGTCCGGAGTACCTGATGTTTGTCTAGTTGTGTCGTCTGTTGCAAGGGATTTAAAATTATTATTAAAGCGCTCACAATCACTTAGTCCCTGATGTCTTCATCGTACCACTTGACCCCAATAATCACCGTGTGCGTCTGACAGATGTTTACGGAGTACTGTAGCAATGATGCTGGGGAAAGGCGGGGGAAATGGGAACCGTCCCGTGTTTGCGGCAACGGTATTCGAGCAGTGCCCTGTATCGGAACCAGGGGTAGCGCTCCGCGGGCCTGGGCGATCCCCCTGGGTCAAGTGAGTTTAAATGCGACAATACGCGAGTTCGCTGAATTCTGTCTTTCTTGTCCGGAAATGGCGACAGTAAAAAATCTCTATTGGAGGAAGGCGTCTGGACAATTTTTCCTCAAGGTTTTGGCCCTGGCTGCAGCTGTTGGTTGTTGTTTCCCAGGCCAACACTGGGTAATTTCCGCTCTCTGCAGCCTCCCTCGTAGCGTTGTTTGTTATGTTCAATTCCACCCTACTGACATAGCCATTCCTCGTAAGGGGTTTCTTTTGGTGCCGCTGGTTTGTGTCCCTACTTGTTTCCAGTCTTCTGCAGTATGCCTGGTCTGGTTCCAAAGAACGTGATAAGATGGCGCAGCAGCTCCAGGCCAGTCATCACTCTTTTGTGAATTGATGTTGCCCCCGACTCTTCAACTCCTCGACATCCCCTCATAGCTCCTGTCACTATTCGCAAAAGCGTCAGGAAAAGGCCATCATTCTCATCCGCTCGTCACCTGCGGACTGAGGTTGCCGAATATGGCGGGTTCTAACGAGTCACAGGGTCCCCTTATCGTTGGCATCGCGGTCGGTTTCGCTGTTGCCTCGGGTACAATCATACTTCTACGGCTCTACGCACGACTTTTCCTTCTAGGGCTGGCGGGCCCAGATGACTGGACTATTCTAGCAGCAACGGTAGGTCGACTGTTTTCGTTTAGAGTGTCCTTCTCAGTCCAGCACAATCAGGTGAGACTATAGACGCTGACGTTAGTTAAAGGGTATTGCCATCGTCAACACGGTGTCGACTGTAATGGGTAGGTCCTTCCAGTGTCTAGAGCTGCTACGTCTTCTCAGAGCTAATAGTGCTCCTCATACCCAGAGGCGAAACACGGCATGGGCAGACACAAGGAGGACGTTTCAGCAGAGGACAGTATAGAGCAGCTTAAGGTATGCCATGGCCACCTCTTGGTTGCGGGAACCCTCCAATACCTGAGCAAGACTAACGTGTGTATAGTACTTGTACATTGCCATTCTCCATTACAATGTGGGCATGAATATTGTCAAAGTATCGTTCCTATTCCAATACCGCCGCATCTTCCAGTCGTCGAGGGTTCAGAAAGTCTGCTCCTGGGTGATCATCGGTGTCATCCTCTGGGCTTGTGTCCAGGCCACTCTCCTCGGCATCTCGTGTCTACCCATCTCCGCCCTCGTACCCAGCACCGCGGGTTGGTGCCTCGACACGCTGCCGGTCTGGTACATTTCGTCAGCCATGAGCATCGCCACAGACGTTCTCATATTTTGCATCCCGCTTCCCTCCGTTTTGAAGCTCCAACTACCTGTCAAGCAGAAGATCATGGTCATACTCATCTTCTGCTTGGGCTTCTTGTCAGTATAAACACTCGCGCCTCGCCTCTCACCTTCCAGTTTCATAACTGACGAGATGACGACTCTCACCACAGTGTTTGCATCATCTCCGTCTATCGCATGTGCACCCTCCGTGAGGCTGTTTACAGTGATGATCCCTCGTGGGACGGCGCCGGTGCCGCCATTTGGTCCGTCATCGAACTGAATTGCGCCATCATCTGCGCCTCGCTGCCCACTCTACGGCCGGTGATAGCAAAGGTTGTCCCTGGCATGTCATCTAACCACAGTAATTATCCCAGTAACTATGCCAGCTACGAGCGCTACGGGTCCCAGCATATTCCTGGCTCCAAGTCGCGATTGGGCGCCCACGTCTCGGTCAAGACGTCCAGAAGAGGTCCGCGAAGCATCAGCACTGAGGAGCTGGCTCTGAATGATATGGACTCGAGCATTCAGGGCGGTATGCCCAGTGTGTATGTGGAGAGCATAGGCGGTCATCCAGAGCACGATCATCCGGAGCAGATCGTGGTAACGAAAGAGACGTTGGTGAGCACCCAGAGCAAACACTAGGGAATCGACGTACTTTTGGTCCACGCAAGCATCACTATGACGGTGTGTACTTTATTTCCGACCCTGGTACTTTTCTCCGTGGGGTATTAGTAGAATGGTTATGCGTATGATACTTGTGTATACTAACCTTTATTATTGTAATAAAACGTACTCTTTACTCTTTGTCAAATAAGCCTAGTATTTCCGATGGAATGGCTATCAGTTCGAGAACTCAGAGACTTATCCCTTGATTTGATGTATATCACCTAAAACGAAGGACTAGGGCCTCGACAAGATTGCTACTGGGCTGTCATGAAGCCATATACTGGTAAATACACAATTATGATTCATCCCACCTTCTGGTTCTCTGGAAAGATGGCTGCGAAATATCCTCCAGAACGCTTTCCTGGGGTAGGTAGAGAGAACGAAGTCTTCATATCGGTCTATCGTGGTCTATGCTCGAAACTATGTTAAATATAATCTAGCCTCTGTTTTCTTTAGCTACCCTGTTAAACTATTTTCTCGGTCGTTGCCATTTGCATTTCATCAAATTGACTCTTCATTCCTCCTCGGGATAACTCAAAGCTTGCACTGATTGAATTGAGTGGAAAGGAATGTGGAAAAGAACTTGGTGCACCTAAAGCAATCAAAGCGCTTGCTATTAACAACAATCATTCAATCGGTGAGTAAGATGATATTGTTATAAGAAGAGGCGAACAAGTTTTCTTTGGAATTATAACAATGTTCAATTGCTAGATGTTGAACAAAAGTCATGTCAGGAGCTTAATCTTCCTTATTGCCGCCCTGTTCCCGGGACGTCTCGTCGAATCACGTGAAAGCGCGTGCGTTGGCACGTGCGGCGCCATCTCATCCTGCATCAATCTCGATCATCAAGGTCTGTTCTCAAGCTCACCGCGCCCTTGAGAATTTTTTATCACCACAAAATGTCCGACTCACAATCCGAAGATGAGCGACAAAGCGCAAATGAGCGACCAGTCAAGAAGCTAGAAAGCGAGGATGAGTCAAGCGACAGCGAGTCCAGCAGTGACGAAAGCTCTGATCATTCCGACGGTGGAGGCTTGCTCGATACCATGGCCGCTGATGACAGCGATGAAGAGTCAAGCGACGAGGAAGATGACAACAACGAAAATGAGTACGAATCAGATCTAGGCGATGATCATTTCCCCCAGTTTCCCAAATTGCCTATCGAATTGCGCCATCGAATTTGGGAATTATTCTGTCCTGAGTTACGCGCCCGATATCGCGTTCTGGATTTCATTATTTCTTACGGCACAACTCGACATCCTGAAGCAGCGAGCGCATTTGTCTGGACCGTTCGCGATGGTCTTGCGCTTGAAGACCAAACACGGAACTTGCGCACGGTTTTTTCCGTCAATCAAGATTCGCGCGCGTATGCGAAACTGGCTTTTCCCGACTCTCTCAGCATAGACGCTGGCGATGGAGACGCCACTGTCGCATTCAATCGAAAATCGGATGTAATTCTCGTCAATGGGCTTTCGTTTCCTGCTGGAAGGAATGTTTTCCATCTGCCGGGGTTTGCGAGCGAGGTCAAGAATCTTGCGCTTGGCGGGACGGACATTCTTGACAATCTCAGCAGTTTCCACGTCCCTACGTTATTGGACCAGTTCACGCAACTCGAGTCATTCTACGTCAGTGTTTCGAGCACGGATTGCCAGAAATCGACTTTAGGATGGTGCACATCCGATCTTGTGAACCATTACCAAACACAAACATACGAGAAACAGCCTGGCCTCGGAGAAGATTTACAGTTCCTGTGGTGTTGGCCTGATTTACAGCGCCATCCCGACTTTGCGCGATATTCAATCAATAGAGAGTCTTGGGACAGTTTACCGGAGCCTCTTGGCGGTACATTGGAAAGAAGAGGGCTCAAGGCTTGGCCTATGGTTGCTTTTGAATATGAGCGTGGCCTACGACGCTTCGAGATGCTGCAGACTCTTGGGCCAGACTTAGGCGACGACACCGACAGTTCAGAGGAGGAAAGTGAGGATGACGACAATAATGGACCGGATTTGGATCAATATGAAAGCGACGGTATCGACGACGATGAGATTGTTGAGACATATGACGATTCAGATGAGGAGGGTATCTCATTAGACGAAGGATCTCCAAGACCTGGTCGACGATTGGTTCAGAAGATTTCTGACGAGGAGGACGAGGAAGACGAGGAAGACGGTGCAGGCGCGAACTTTTCGGACCCTGAACCTGATCCTGATCCTGAAGAGCCCGTGCAGCGCGGTCGCAAACGACGCGTGGTATCGGATTCCGATGATGAGGAAGAGGAAGATGTCCAACCATCGACGAAACGCGCAAGAGTAGTCGCCGACTCTGATGACGAAGACGACGAGCCAGTTTCCCAAGAGCGAAGTAACAAGCGCTCAAGAACAGTTCTCTCCGATGATGAAGACGACGATGAAGAGCAAGGCGGCGTTTCCAAGGAGCAATCCGACAACGACAACTCAAACAGCTCATCCAGCAGCGAAGAAGAAAGTGAAGAAGAAAGTGACGAAGAAGACGCACCACCAAAACAGCTTTCCCTCGCAGAACGTCTCCGCCTCCACCGCCAAGAAAATCCCGTCGAAGAAGATTCAGACGACGCAAGCAGCAGGACTGCAGATGAAGAATCCGAAGATGAAGAAGATGACGACGAAAAGGAGAGGAATCCGTTTATGATGGGTATGGCTGATGAGTCGGACGGTGAAGGGGAGGATTATGATGAGGATGATTATTGATTCGTATTTAATTGAATGGATTAGATAGATTTTTAATACACTCCAGCGATGGATTATAACGTTTTTCCACTGGCTAGAAGATCAATGAATTGATCGATCCTTTTACTTCTCGTCTCTGGTCTTTTTGCATTTTCTAGCCGTTGAATGAACGCATACCTCTTCGTCTTACCCAATCCTTCAAAGAACTCACTCGCAGCTTGATTCTCATCCAACGCCTTTTGAAAATCATCTGGAACCGCAGCATTACTACTTGACGAATACGCCCGTTCCCAACGTCCATCCTCTTTCGCTTTATCCACCTCTGCCAAACCAGCTGGTGTCATTTTACCCTCTGAGATAAGAGTAGCGACTTTTTTAACATTGCGTTGAGACCATAAACTTCCCTTGCGACGCGGTGTGAAGCGCTGGATGAAGTGTGTTGAGTCAAGGGCTTTCCGTTGACCGTCGATCCAGCCATGGCAGAGGGCTACGTCGAGGGCTTGGTCGTATGTTACTGAGGGGACGGGAGATGATTTCTTGGCGATTTTAAGCCACAGGCCTGAGGGGGAGGGGGATGAGGTGAGATAGGTTTGCCATTCTGAGGGTGTGGTGAAGAGATGAGTCTCAAGGGATGACGGTTGCGTGGGAGCAGCTGGGGCAGTTGCGCTTGGGGTGATTGAAGCGATCAGGGAGACTGTTGGTGTGGTTGAGGCTTGAAGACGCGTGAGTCTCTTTGCTGCGGAGCGCGTTTGACGCGACATTTTGTGAGATGAGGTCGAGAACGACTGAGTCGGATAAGAGTTCAAGGTGATAAATTATTTTCCTCAACGCATGTTGAGGCTGACATTAGGCAGCATCGTAAAATAAGCTAAACTATAAACAAATCATCATAACAAGCAGCAAGCGCTTCTAAATTTGCTATCTATCATTATAAGCACGTCTAAAATATCGAATAAACTGACAATTAATTATTTCTTTTAGAAGATATGGTCTGAAGTCCATCTAGGTTGTGTTGTCGGTGGCAAAGTCCAATGCTGTAGGGTATCCCCATCGCGTCCACTTCGGAGAGAACAGCGAATTTTAGCACGTGATGGCCCAAAGAAACTCAATGAAGTCGCGACAAGTGGGGGGCAACGTTTTGATATCAGGACTCTCATTACGTTTGAAAAGTACACTCTTACATCACTGAGAGCGATTAAGAACAATGCCAGTGGTCAAGCGACCATGTCTTCAGTGTAAAGGTGAGGTTATCGACACTCAATTGGTCATTGGAGTACTGACGATCTTTAGAAAAACATGTGAAATGTGAGGAATCTCACTGCGATTACCAGGGACTGAAACAAACTAATAGATTCTAGGCGACGAAGGGCAACCTAGATGTCAACGTTGCATCGTCAAGAATCTACCCTGCGCGCGACCTGCGAAACAGACCATCTTTCGAAATTCATCTACAGGACCTTTGACGAATCAGACATGGGTCAATAGTGAAGTTAGAGATTGTAAGTTGAAACAATCCATTAAAGTGAAAGTCAAAGCCAAAGTCACAAGACTGATGTGCATACAGTCGGCAGTAGTCCACAAAGTCAATTCGACTCTGGCAGCGGCACATCGCCAAGAGTCCAAGCACATCATAGCGAACCATCATCACATACGCACAGAGAACAACCGTCGTTTGACAGTTCCAGACCAGGCCAACCGAGATATGCAACTCACTCAACAGGCAACTCACCCAGCTATCCTTCATCACCATGGCAAGCACCAGGTCGATCACCCACAGATCTTCCCAGCAATTCAACTGTTTATTCCGCGCAGGACCAATCATCACCATATGACCAAACCACAGACAAATACCCTGAAACAACAAAGTTTCCGCTCCAAGATCCGCAGGAGGCTTGTCTGCTCCGATATTTCGTCGAGGAGCTGTCACATTGGGTAAGTCTCGGCACCCGCCGGATCGACAGTCAATGCTAACGTGACAGCTCGACCTGTGTGATGAGAGGAGACATTTTCAACTTGTCGTTCCTATCCGAGCGCGTCAGCATCCGCCGTTACTTTACGCGATTTTCGCTTTATCTGCACGCCATTTGAGTCGGTTGCCGAAATACAAAACACCACAGGGAATATTATATCAGGGTCAATTACTACCTAAACTTACGCCGCATGATGCTGTGGAGTATACGTTGAAATGTATACCTGCACTACGCGACTTTCATAATATCCAAGATGATGAGAAATTAGAGAGCATTATAGCAACAGCAGGTAAGACAAAGACCCCGATAACAAAGCACTTACTCATCCTTTAGTAATTCTTCGTCAACTAGAAGAGATCGACGACGAAGACGACGCCGCACCAAAGCCTCAAGTAAATTTCTTAGCGATTATTGACGCAGTCCTCAGAAGTCCACCGTCACGGACCCTCTTCGGTCGCCGATCCCTCATCCAAGCGGCATACTGGATGGCCGTCCGCCAAGAACTCTACCACTCATTCACAAAGCGGCATCCGCCAAAGATGGTCCTCGACGCAGAGTACGGGAATGGTGCGTCGAGGGCTAATAAGATTGTTTTGCACACGGCTCAGGTAGCTAAGTGGCGATGGGCAGATGGGTCTGAGAACGAATGGTGTGCGTAACGAGATTGCCCAGCGATAATTATACGGGTTTAGTGTGCTAATTGGTTCTGTGCAGTGAGACTTCAAAAACAGGGCGAGATACTAGAAGAGGAAGCGTTGAAAGAGTATCAGCCGTTTTACGTGCGAAAGGCTGATCGTTCGAATGGGGAGATATTCCCGATTATCTGGTACTCGTCCGCGCTTGAGGTGACAAGCATGCAGCTGTGCATCATAGCAAAAATGGTTCTCATGGCGGAGAATCCCTTTCTGGGGTGCGTCAATCTCAATTACCCTGGGTCAAAGTTACCCTCGCTTTGGGTCTGATCTTCACTGACGTCAAACTAGAGGACATTCATCAACACGTGCACAGTGGAGAGACATAGAAAATCAAGTGCGACAATTAATTCTTGATCTTTGTGGGATTAGTCTTTGTCATCCAGCTTGTCCGCCAGCGTTAGTACACGCTGCGTTTGGGATGGAGTTGTATGGGGATTTTTTCACGGATCATTATGAAAGGATGGCGTTGAAGGGTGTTGTAGACAAGTTTCGTGATGCGAGGGCTTGGCCTGTACAGAATTTGAGTAAGATGTTTGAGTGAGGCATCACTCGTTTGAGGTGGATTACTATTCAGGTACCGGCATTCAGCGCGGTATTTCAAGGGACTAAAGGGAAGCTAGCATCGACCGGTCTGTCGGGTGAAATATACGAGATTACAAGCTACGGAAATGGGACTTTCCGTGCAGAATTGCGTACTGAATATTACCGGTGTTTAGCAGGGTGTCCCGATATGTTTCGGCTCTGACACGCTGATCTTTTCTACGTGGAGATGGGTGGTAATGTCACTTTCGACAAGATCTTGCCGAGTCGGCGATATGATCCTTGTGCGCAGCTGTTCATGGGGAAATCTGGCTTACCATTCGTAGACTGATCTCGGAGAAATTTGAGAGCTGAAAGCTGATTGACCAGACCCTAAACCCTGAATGTTTGTCTGTTGTGCTTCCATTTTTATGCATGTTTGCTAATGATCAACCAACAATGCGACAATTAAAATTTCAGTTTTGCGTCAGCTTCAGATTGACGGGATCAGACTTTGTTTGTGTTTGAGCACGAAATATTCTCTTATCTGAGCGCAATGTGCGGAAAATGTCCCGTGGTTTGTTTTTGTCGCAATGCCGATCTCTCTCCACGGTAATCTCCTGTTTTAGCTACCAAAGTGCCGGGGCAGCCACGAACGGTAGGACAAGAGGGTTGAAGCTAAAGAGAGAAAGAGATTGGTAGAATTGACGGGTAAAGAGAACCGGACATGATAGCATGAGAAAATGAGCCTGAGTGTGCTGCCGCCCGCACGCTTACAGCGGGTGATTCCGTATTCCAATGCCAAAGCACCGTAATAAAGCCAATCACCAGAAGTACTGGGCTGTGAGACAGGCACAACTGTAGCACGGATCACCTCGTCGCGTGGGAGGCCGTTACGCATAAACGCCCTTGCAAACTCTGTGAAAAGCATTGGGCAGCAAAAACAGAAGATCACGGAGTGTTTTGCACGGCGTGGTGAAACCCGGATAACTGGTTCGACAGCTTTCGCTACGAGCTGTGCATGACGACAAGACTTTGACGATCTTGCGGGTACAGTAATTGTTCTGCCAGGTGGTGTTCTGATTTGATCTAGAGGGGCCTGTGATTGATCGAGAGGAGTCCGATTAATTAAGATCTGCTAAGGCCAGACTGGGGGTCAAACTAAGTGCGGACCGGTCTGGCAGCTCCTAGCGGCTAAAACGAAAGAAACAAGAGGGGACAGAAACAAAGAGGATGAACAAGAAAAAAGGAATTATTACGCCTCGTTCAGAAATGACAGTTCAGTTGTGTCAAACGGTTTTGAGACATTTTTACGGAACTCGCCGGTATTAATTAGAGGGCTGACAGCCTGGCTGGAGTCACAGTGGGTTTTGATTCAGGTACTGGATGCAGCCTTTGGGGTGTCACTCGTTTATCGCGATGCCGTGGAGAAGACGGGGATTATGCATGTAGACTACCAACAGATATTCTTTGCTTTTTTGAGGGATAAACTGTAATATATTGATTCACGGTAAGGTTTGGATTAATATGAAACGATTGTTACTGAGATCAGGTCATGATACAACTTTATTCTGTCGCGCCAGGAACCAACGGTGGCTAGGACTTTAGGGCTCGAGTCTAGCCAGCCTCAGTGGATACAGCGCCTAGTCCAGTAAAACATGCGTCGCAGTAGGGCCTCAATCACGTTGCCTCCCTTACCTTCTCCCTTGCGCTTAAAGTGACAGACATTTTCTAACGCAAGGGAGATTGATAAGGTGGTGTTGGCCAGCCATCACATCAATTGCAGTACCATTAATCGCTCTTGCACGAGACGTTGTTTGTGACAGCTCAAGACTCGGAGGAGCAAGGCGTAGTACAGTACAAGGATGCAGCAAACTTTACTCGGTGGATTGGTCATTCTTCGTCATGGCCGCACAGAACGTGTTAAGTAAAAAGCAAAGATGAAAAAGAGTTCATCTGATGTCTGGAAGTTGGTGATTCCGATGCAAGGGCGTTGTGACCGTTTTCACAGCAACGACCAGACAGAGAGAAATGGTTGGTTTGTGACACCGACGATCCTTGCGCCTGTCTCATCAACCCCTCGCACAAGAAGCCATCACCTATCAATCACCTCATAGACAATGCAGGGCCTCCATGAACTCGAAAGAAGTAACAAACCGAGAAAAAGAGCAGAAGATCGGCAAGAACTGGTCTGTTCGCGAGAAAAGTAATCTCGGGAGTGGTCCTGTCAGTGTGTGATGCCCTACCGTAGAGAGGGCCAAGCACGACCCCGTTCAATTAATTCCGAACTGCGGGTTGACCAATCGGGACTTGCAAGGTTTGTGCGTCAAGGATAACAGACCCCAAAAGAGTCAAGATCATCGTGGTCGGGAAGAGATCGACTGACCCTGGCACTAGTGATCTGACTCCCGGGAGCCAAGTCTGGGTTTATGTGCAAGGGATAAGCAGTCACATTCACTCACAACCTTTCTGTTTCTTTCCTGTCTCTCTCTTGCATACACTCTTTCACTCCCAGTCACTCTTTACTGCAAGAAACGTTCCCTGTCTGCTTTAGCGTCATCATGGATGATTAGACACGGACACCTTGTGTGATACATAATACCTCGTCATCTCCTCCATTTGTTTTCTCCCAAGTTTAAGTACCCGTCGTACTTGCTTCGACGTGCATTCCTTCAAACCCACGTTCCTTAAAGACAACCTATATCAACAACATTATACCAACAAGACTATAACATTTCCTTTCATCGATCTCTACAACTACCATATTTCTTTACCGCCAACATGGCTTACTCTTCCACGCCAGAGCCCAACCTCGATGGGCTCGGCATCTTCTGGATCATCTGGACCTTTGTCTGGACCTTTATCGTCGCAGGAGGCATGATCTTCCTCTGGCGCCGTCGCGACATGCCCATGCTCCGAATTCGAGACCTTCCGCTTTCTTTCGTCGCTATTATACTGCTCCACATCTACTGGGGCGCCGTCCAGACCGGTTACGTTTATTTCCCGCTTTTTACACCCGAGGGCGAGTATTGGATCATGAGCTTGTACTTTCCTATCGGTATTGCGCTGTTTCATGCGAGCAATAGTCGCTTTTTGCATGTTGCGAAGCAGCAGAAGGAGCTGTTTGCGCCGGATGAGAAGGCTGAGACGAAAACTCGTGCGAGACCAGGATCTTTGTTGGGGCGCTTTCAGAGGTTGGATTATACCAAGAAGATTCTTGTTACTATTGGATCGGGCATGGTTATTGAGGTATGTCAATCACGAAGGAACATGGGATGAATCTAACAGCAACAGCTTATCCTTACTATTATCATGTGGTGCGTCTCCAAAAAGTTCCATCACAGCTGGGGTGTCGCCGGCACAGAAGTCCACCCCGGCACCGAGGAATACGAAAAGTCTCAGATGGGCAAGGGCTGGGAATGGTAAGCATACTCTCACACTACAAAATTCCCAATACTAACCTTCCAGGTGGCCTTCTGTATTCTGGCAATTCGTCTGGGCATGGATCATCGCCCCTTACATCCTCTGGCAAGCCCGTCACGTCAACGACACGCAGGGATGGCGCACCCAAACCATCGCCTGCTGCATAGCCAAGTACGTGTTCTCCCTTACATACAAGACTCCACTCTAACCAAGACACAGTCTCCATGCAACCCCTATGTGGCTCGTCGCCTTGTATGTCCCAGCCATGGAACCTGTCAACGCATACTGGATTCCTCCTCAATGGTACGCCACCTCCCCTTTACACAAGACATAAACTGACCACCTGTCACAGGCTCGCCATCTCCATCATGGCTATTGAGATCTTTACCATCTTCTGGCCTTGCTGGGAAGTCATCCAGCACAACACCCTTCGCCAAGAAACTCTTGATTCTATTGCTCAATGGCAGCTCAACAAAAAGGCTGTCACCCATGGTGCTCGCTCCGTCGCAACTGGTTCCACAACCGTCGCTGCTTCCGCTCTTACATCCTGGTCCAAGGACGGCTCCGTCAAGAGCAGCGGAGGTGAAAGTATCCTCACCATGGAAGCACTTGAGTACGTCCTCGAGCGCAATCCTGAACCTCTCCAACAATTTTCTGCTCTTCGCGATTTCTCTGGTGAGAACATTGCTTTCTTGAGAGCTGTCGCTGAATGGAAGTCTTCTCTACCACCTTCTGTTCGCGATCCTGAGAAGATCAAGGAGCCTGCTGTGCAAGAACTTGTTCGCGAGCGATTCAACAGTGCTCTTCGCATTTACACCAGCTTTGTTAGCTCGCGCGACGCAGAGTTCCAGATCAATTTATCTTCTCAACAGCAGCGCAAGCTTGAAACTGTTTTTGAGAACTCTGCGCGCATTCTTTTCGGCGACAAGGGCAGTGTTGATCCAGCCCTGCCATTCGAGACATTCCAGATGACAACCACCGCCAACAAAGTCAAGTCCTCAGGCGCATCATCGCACGGTTCTGAAACAGGCATTATGGATACAGATCTAGCCAACGACTCTGGGAGCCAGAGCGACAAGGCACTTTACTGGGGTGACATTCCCGATGGCTTTGACGCGACCATTTTTGACGACTCGGAGGGCCACATTAAATATTTGGTGTTGACCAACACTTGGCCCAAGTTTGTCAAGGACCGACGATGCTCTATTGACTCCAATGATACCCTTGAGGCTGGCAATGGAATTCCTGCTGGTCGATAAGATTGGAATGGGTTAGGTTTATGGAGTTTTGATGATTACAAGTGATTCCCACATATAAATGTTTAACTTTTGGGATGGCTTTCTATGTATTTAATGTAACATGACTTATTGTCAATTATTCTGAACAATGAATGCTAGTTTGAACGAGGATGAAGTGCATGTCAATTGAATGTGTTTGTAAATGCATGCATTGGGAATTCCCGACACCATCAAGCCACAACGCTGAGCCGAGTGCTAGCCTGGCGATTTTACAGGGCTGGCCTCAGGGCACCCGTCCGCTAATTCCCAGCTCGTGTAGCGGGCGGCCTCGCCTGTCGCACCCCTGTGGTTCCAGGGCTGTGGCGCCCACGATATTTAAACTTTGTTTCTCGGTGAGAGTAATCCATGCCAAAGGTTATCACTGCAATGCTTTTCCTGGCAATCTCCGCGATAGCCGGTTCTATTCATCCATGATAGGTAGGTAGATAAAGTTTCGATAGTTAGATCCCATCAATCTTGCTGCCCTTGCTGATCCCATAGGCGAGATCCTGCGGTGAAGCATTGACGGTAATAAGAATGCCTCACCTGTAGGCGTACTCGCAGTAGGGATATAAATAGATCAGGCTTCAATGTTCGGTTCATAACTGGTCAGTAAATGTGTGGCTGAATTGCATTGCTGTCACTTGTTGAGGCTGCGCTGCTTATGCTCGTGATATGGATATGGATGGTATGGCAACCCCTCTTTCAGAGCCTGATTCTCAATTGTGAAATGAAATACAAATCGATCAATGCAATTGTCTCGCTTGGACTTTCTCAGTGTTGGTAGAATATCTTAGCCCAAGATGTCGTCGGCTGGATACAACCGCATCCCCAGCGAAGAAGTTCCCGCTATAGCCTCCACATCCGAATCCAGCGTAAGGTTGGTCGAAGACTCCAACACCGTCTCCAAAGGCCATGGAGCCCAGTCTACGATAAATTTCAACCAGAGGTACAGCTCAATCCAAATGCCTCCGAAAGATAGCAACAAAATCGGAAGCGAAAGGAAGTTGCTCTACCTTGTCGCAAATCCACTTCCTCCTCATCTATCCAAGAAGCGATCATTGACTCTCTCTTTTGTATACCAGCTCTATGCTTCATAGTGCACGGTATCCTGCTCCGTCATTTTGACCAAAGCCGGTCTGGCTCTCTACCTGTCGTAAGACTCCAGGCCATCGCGTTGCCTCTCAAGGTAAGGGCGTTAAAAAAAAGTAGCCCAAGTACTGGTTAAACCTGGCGTAAAGTGTCTGAATTATTTCGGTTCTTGGTGTTGATACCCAGACTGCACCGTAACACGCTTCGATGTTACCGTCATTATTATGTGACACTGATGTAAGGATATTATTTGCTGGCGCCAACGCCGCGACGTTTGATTGGCTAAGATAGTGTCTCTGACAAATCAGACCACCTTTCATCGCTGGCGGGGTATGAGAAAAGTAGTCAACTTGGACCTTAATCATTAACTTGACCGACATAGCTAAATACTCCAGCAAACCAAGCAATATACAAATGAGGGGAAGATATGGGTCAAGATACGGGTCATAAAAACTTCCGACCACTGGTGCCTCGCGGTCTAGCCCCCGACCCACCGCCGCTATCGACGGTTGTTCTCCCGAAAAGAATACGACCAGTAACCGGTGTCGCCTGCGATTCATGTCGCCGTCGAAAGACAAAGGTAATTATTTCAATCCGAGTTTGGAACTCTTACTGATCAAATCACAGTGCAACGGCCTTCGTCCACTTTGTTCACCATGTAAAGTCCGTGGGCTGCAATGTGTCTACGCGACACAGCCCTCCGAGACGCGTATCTCTGCCATGAAAAGAAAGCATGATGAGCTCCAAAAACAGGTAGAACAAGGGGAAGCGTCACAATCCCATCTACAACAGCTCTTTGATGCCATACGCGACCGTAACGAGGAGGACGCAGCGACAATCATGACACGTATCAGAGCTGGTCAAGATCCCGGTACAATATTGCGCCATCTTGATACTGGAGATCTACTTCTCCAACTACACCTCGTCCCCGAAACAAGATTTCGCAACAGCTTTCCCGCCGCCTTTCGTATACCTACGAGACTCCAGTCGTTAAGCAATGTATACTTTCAATCCCCGGTGTATGAGGCTACGTTGATGGAACATTCACCGGAGCAAACTGGCACGATCGAGCTACATGATCGATTCAGACCGCAGTATCTAAGACCATATGCTGCCGCTGAACTGATAGACCCGAGGATCAATTTAGTAAAGCCATCAAATTGGACAAACGTCTTGACCGACGATACTCTGATGAGGAATATGTTGCGATTCTATTTTCGACTGGAGCATCAGTCTCTCCCTTTCTTTCATAAAGACTACTTCTTAGATGACATGCTCAGCGGGTCTGAGGATTTCTGTTCATCTCTTTTGGTAAATGCCATATTAGCCGAGTGTTGTGTGAGTAGTCGTCCATAATTACTTGAGTTCCGAAGCTGACTTTGCCTAGAGCTTCTGTCCGGAAACGCTGGACCGTCTGGAATATTGGAAGCCATCAAGTCTTCGACATCGATTCATGGCTGAAGCCCGCAGGCTCTGGGAACTTGAACAGAACCAAGAACCTCGCATCACAACGCTTCAAGCAGCCATGGTGTTGAATCCGGTGTACAACATGACTTCCATGGAAGGTATGGGCTTGTCCTTCAGCGCTCAAGCAATTGCTTTGAGCTACAAGATGGGGCTACTGGAACCACTCCCTTACTACCTAGATGAGCGAACCAGACACGTCTATACTTTCACAGCCTGGTGCTTGTATTATTGGATGAGGTGAATAACAATCAAATAGGTCATGAGGCATCGTTAACTGACATGTTCCTAGTATTCAGTATTATACATATGTCCAACCTCCTCCTTTTCAACGACCACCCCAGACTCCTCTTCCTGACCCGGAGGAGCACCCGGAATGGTACGGAGATGTTGTCTTGAGATATCCAGGATCACGCGTCGTGAGCTCATTAGACTTCGCTCGACTATTCAAAGCTAGATGTGATATGCTACAGATTGCAAATCAAGTATCCGCCCACCTTTACCAAGCCAAGAATGGTGAAGGGCCCGTTTCGTTTGAAGGGTTGTTGGGGCTTTTAGATCGTTACCAAAACTGGTTCTCTAGTTTGCCGTCTTCCCTTCAGCCATCTCATATTGTATATCCAGTCGAGCTACAGCTCCAGTACGTCCATTTCTCTAGTTCATTAAACCCCGTCTACGTATGCCCATTTTGCTCATGGACTTGCTAACAGCACAGTCTTCAATACCATACCTTTATAATAAATGTATGCGAGTTTCTCATCTCGCAGAAAAACCCAACGCTGGCTCCAGAAGCGCAAAGAACGGTCACCCAAGCCCTGACAGACTCCTGTAATGGATTTGAGAGTATCATGCTACTGTTTTATCTCCGCCACGGATACGACATGCAAGACCGAATCATGACGCAATATCTCTCCATTTTGGCCTACATGGCACTGAAGCAGCTGCGTGGTCCAGTATCGCAACAAGAAGTCCAAGAAAACCGTGGCATCCTGACCATTGCAGCCAAAGGAGTCAGTGTCCAGGGCAAATATTATTACTTAACGCACTTGGTGTCAGTAGTCCTGCAAGGCGAAATGGATCCGGAGGACCTCGTTGTGTTGCAGCAGTCCACAATTGGAAGACAAGAGGATAGATCAACCGAGAATGCCCGGGCGCAACATGATCAGTCACAGCATCCGATCAGTATTGTCTCTATAAAGGATCGACGTTTGGGGGATCTTGTTAAGAGGTATTCAACGATAAACCTCCAAGACCATAAGCCGGACCCGACTCCCTTAGAGACAAGATAGCGAAGCATCAAGGTTGACCTGTGAAGAAGACTGTAGCTAATGCTACTGGTGGAAACCTAGTGCACTGGAGCTTTCTTTCCTTTCATTTGTTTGAGTGTAGGTATAGTCTCTAACTATCTCAAGGGAGTCCACGGGTTCGTAGTATAGAGAAAGAAGGTTGCCTACGGCTAACAAACTGTTGGCGCTTAATCTTACGTCCGAACCAGGGTCTAAAGCCGATAAGAAATATTTGCAAACTATGGCGGCCTAGATACTGCTAGCCTCTCGCCAACTTTGGTTCCGATAGCGCCTTTAAATATCGTCGGGTTTGTCGAAATCGAGCGCCTCTACTCTTTTCTCTTAATAATCGCTTTACCTCATACCAGTAGTCTCTAGGTCCTATCCTCTCAACCAATTCCTGACCGAGTTGGTCTATAGCATCCATGTGATAAATATCCCGATCACCAAAACGTCCGTTTGGCAGATGTATACGGCCCTTAGTCGGGGCTCCAGAGTCCAGAAGAGTCTTAAGTAGCCGCAGCCGCTGCCGATAGTGTATCTGTGGAACAGGGAGGACTTGCTGATATGGATGCGGACCGACCATTGCGGCATGGAGTAAAGATACTCGGTCTTCCTTCTCGTCCAAGAGGTCCGGACTTTCTGTCACTTGAGCCATCACGTATGGGTACACCGCAAACTGAGCCGCCAGAACCGTAAAACAACTCTGGGCACTGGACCTAAACCGACCCTGATTCAAACACCAATGCGAATTGTCATATGCATCGACTTTGACCGTGTCGTTGCCTGAGTGTTGAACCCTTCCTTGGTTCTTTGTGTGGGACGACAGGATCATCTTAACTCGATGCAGCATACTAGGATGGAATTTAGCTGTGTTCTCCCTAACCTCTATAACCACATGGGCCCCACCGTCGTAGAGAACCTCTGAAACATAGTCGAAGCTAGCACGCGCTGTTTCCATCTCTCGGATGAGTATAGGGGTAATTGTGGGAGTTTCGGCAACCTGTGACGCGTACCACAGGATGACGTACACCTGATTCCAAAAGAAGTCGATAGCATGAGAAGAGTCCTTATTTATTTGATTTAGTCGAAGCAATTTGGAGCGGCAACCCTTCATTAGCAGGAGCCTTGCGTCGAAACTTTCAGGCAAGTGGGCTGTTATAAGAGGCGCGGTCTCAGGGAGCGATAGCCATTCTTTCACGCTTCTGTGGTAAAATACGATGTACGCATCACCAATCGAATCTTTCTTCCCAGAAAGCTCAATCATCCCTCGTGTCGAGCTGCTTAGGCGTCTCTTGATTGTTCTTTTCATGGACATCCAAGCGGGTCCATCATCGGGGTCGACAGTGGTGTTCTCCTCAATATACCACAGCTCGCTGCACATTTGCTCGTGTATAGCAGCTTTAAGGCAACTGAAATATATCGCGGCTTTTTTGCTGTCGTCTGGATCTGTTGACTTGTAGATCTTGGTATAGAGTTCCATAATCTCTGTGGGCAGGCTATCGATAATAAGACCGAGATCTTCCAGGTTCTTCCCTCTTTCTAGTGCATACATCAGCTGCTTGACAACGATGTAGACCCAGAGGAAGACACCTTCAGCTTTGTCAATCAGGCTTTTCCGTAATGCTTCTGTTCCGTCGGGCGATAGGATCTGCCAGTCTCTGAAGGCGTGGCTTGTCTTGAAATGCCCATCAATGTAAATTCTGATATCAGGAGCAGTCAGGGCTTGCATGGTGAGACTAGGGTATTGGTCAAATGCATCCGAGAAGGCATTCCAAGGCCGACTTGCAACACAAACTTTGACGTTGAACTGGGTGACAATGTCCTTTATCCATTGGATGAGGGTGGAAGGGCCTCCATCAAACTCGTCAAGACCGTCGAGGAAAATAACCATCCTAAACGAGGAGTTGTTTAGGGAAGCCAGGTTGTGAAACGTTTCTTGCATTTCCTCCCAATTCCAATCGGGGACAGGACCCTCCCAGCCGCGAAGAGCGTTGTATGCTGCCCAACGACGGGGGGCTGCCTTTTGGACAAGATCAGGACGCTTTTTGAGACATTGCCAGAGTAAAGATTTGATCAGTCCCTCCTGGGAGTGCTGTAACTCTTCCGTTGTCGCATCCCAGAAGTAGAAATGACAGAGAAGCAGAGGCAGTTCGCCCGCCCATTTTTGCAGGTGCTGCATAGTTGATTCGTGATGAACAAGATATTTCATCAGTGTGGACTTTCCTGACCCCGGCTTCCCTGTGATCCAAAAGAGCAGGGTCTGACCTTGCATCCAATCAATGAAGCCTGTCGAGCCATTCGGATCAAGGATCCATTTGTATGTCGATTTGTATGTTTTTGCGATCGCCCGGTCTCTTGACTCGACGGAATCGAACCATAGGCTGTCAATTATATTCTGTCGAATGAATGGCATGATCTCGTCCGATGGGGAAGTCTCAGATATAACAGCAACATCCTTTTCTGGTCTCCAATCCGCCTTCCAAAGTTCCCTGAAGAGCCTGCTGCGTCGTCTTGCACCATTGGAACCGAGGTGAGAGGATATCTCAATCAGGTCTTGCTTAAGCAGGTCAAGCTTCTCGCCCGATTTTCTAACACTTGCTAGAACAGAGTCCAAACTCTCCTGCCTCGACCTGCCATGGACCATCTCTTGTTCCCTTATGCTTTTGTGAGCGGAGTTCGTACAAATATCCGGTCAACCTACCATAATGACATGAGGACAGCCATGGTCATCTCTGACTTTGCTTCCTTTAGACGACGATTCAGGTCATCGAGCTTGCTTTGAGACCACATTGATTTCAACGCTGTAGCGATAGTGCTTACAGCGAAGTCGAATTTGGTGTCCCCTCGAGCCTTTAGGCCTTCAAGGGCCTCTTGCAGCTCGATCTTCATTTTGATGCAGCGTTCGCAAATCTTGGCTAATGCCTCGTCGGACTTTGTGTATGTCGATGCAGGGCCCTCTTTCAGGGTTGCAGTTATATGATCTCCGACGGATGTGAGGTCATCTGAAATGTCACCTAGCCTGGCGACTTGGGAGGTATGTCCGGAAGGAGATATGTACACCTCGCGCGCATCATTGAGAAGTCTGCGACTGAATTCAACAAACGTAATTACTGTACCAGCAACCTGAAAGGCTGTGATAGGATCCATTTTGGCGGGGAAAGTAGGTGGAAAACGAGATGCGGAGCACAAGAGGAGGAAAACTCCCATCTAGCTGAGAAATGATGGTCACGGCATATAAGAGCGAGCCCGCATGAGGGAAATTTAAGATGACTGGTCGAGAAATTACGGTACAAAGCAACATCGGTAGGCTATGCTGGGGGCTCAGCTTTGCTGAATCTGCCCCGGGTCGCGAGATGTAACACAGGCTGACTTGGGCCCCAGAAGGTCTGAACCAACCACAAGGAAACACGACACATGGTTTTGTTTACCTAAGAATCAGGATAGTCCAACCAGATGGCTTCAATACTGATATAATACACCCCCTAAGCCACCACCTGCTCATCATTGCACAACTACATATTCATCGACATTGAAAGCGAGTCAATAGTGAATAATTAATTATATCACGAGATGTTGTAAGTAAGAGCGATATAAGAAATTAACTCGGTTAAAACCCTCCTATAGCCTCCCAATGTTTCCCTCTTCTCGGAAACTGTACCTCCACACACCTTTCATAAGACCCGTCTGAAATAGCCACCTCCACCGGAGCCGACATTGTTTTCTGGTTGAATTTCTCCGCAGTCAAGAATTGTATCGGTCGTACAATCTCCTCTCCGTTATCATTGACCTCGCGAATACGAAACGATGGCCCGTTCATATTACCAACCAAGGCCGGTGCACCTTCAGAGTGTCGCGACAGGCGACAGTGCAACGTGGTCCTGATGCTGCCTCCGTACATAGAACGAGGAAGAGTGTCTGATAGATAGAAGAGTGAAGCCAGAAGCCGACGAGCAACAGTACGTATGTGATCGCTTGGACTCGAGTACCGACGCTGAAAATAGTTGAATGCCGATCCTGCCTCATGGTGAAGGTAGCGCTGTGCGTCTCCACGTAGCCAATATATCCTGTCTACATCATCAAGAGCAGGGGGTTTGTTGGTGAGGCCCACGTCTAGACGATGGCAGTTGTCTCTCTGCCTACCACGAAGCTGGCTGTTAAAGTCCAGCCACTCTCTGCGGCAGTCAAGTGTTGCTTGTACCATGTCCATCCCTGTCTCGACTTTCTTCCTAATGCCCTTAGGAAGAAAAGCTTTGAAGGTGTCCATGTGGGAACTCTTGCTGTCAATCAAGGCACCTTTGTCATCAACCAGGATCCCGGTGCCGACAGACACAATGATGTCTGGGGGCTTGGTTGATTTCCAGATGCGCGTTGCTTCCTCGTATGCAAGCCTGACAGGGTTATTGCGGACAACAGCACCATCGATGTAGACTTTCTGAGTCTGTTGATGAATGTAGGGTTTGAAGAGGATTGGGGCGGCTGAGGTAGCCCGAGCGCTATAGATGAGTGTTAGTGACAGGGAGATTTGGTGTCGGTTCGAGAATTGTCCTTACGCTTGCCAAGTTAAGAAATCGTTACTTTGCTCATCCTCTCGTTGAAGGCAATCATCTAAAGACGCAATTAATAACGACATTCCGGTACGGTCAACCACGACTTACAAGCTTCTGTTCCATCTTTCTGTTTATCAATCGGGTTGCGAGAGTAGTTCGCAATCAGACAAGGCTGATTACGACCTTCGACCTGCGCGACTACGCCAACCTTGACCTGATCACCAGATTTGCGCCTGTTCTTTGTTTGGCCGAACAGGTAGTCACCCTCGAATGCCTTCTGCAGGGAGTTGTTGATGCCGGCACTCTTGTACTTGAACTCGCAGAATGGCTCGGCGAATTTGGAGATCACCGGGACAGCTAGAGCTTTTCGAATCGAAAAGGCTTGTCGAGAGAGGTCTGAGAATATGTTTTCGGCGTGACCCATGTTCCAGTTTCTCTCGAAGACTCCCAGGGCGACAAGACCCCCTATCCTTCTGTAAGCTTCATGCGGGGTGATTACTGACAAAGCGAGAACTCACCAGTACTCGTACCGATGACAAGATCGAATAGCTCTTGGATGCGAATTCCAAGACCGACTTCTTTCTCAATCTTGGATAAAATGACGAGTTCGATGATGCCTCGTATACCACCTCTGTCAATCCATTAGCTCTGAAAATGTGTAAAATAAAAGGCAACATACCCATCTAATGTTAGGATGCGAGCGCCGGCAGTCCGTGGCTTAACACGAATGCTCCATGGCGTACAAGTGAAGGAGCACCCAAGTGGACAAAAGCTCATCTGTATCAATGACTCTTCTCCCGTGGAGTGATTACATCTTTTGATGCAGTCCTCACAAACTCCATGCTCCTGTGGCTTACAAGGAAGCATGTTTGTAGGAGTGTTTGACAGACAGGACAAGCAAGTCCTTTGTGTTGTTGCCCCCGTCACACCACAGCTAGTCGCAGCTGAAGCGAGCTTGTCTATAGCATGGGTTCGGTCGTGGAGCTTGAATATCTCATCCCACAACTGATCTGTGAAGCATACAGGGTCATAGGAGCACTCATATGGACCAACTTCGATGTCCTCAACGGAAACGTGTGAACCCCTCAGAGGGGTGTAGGTACTGGTCTCAAATTGATGTCCTTTGTCGTGACCTTGCCGATAGTTCTTGCATCTGCGTTGGCCACTGGAATCTTTGGCTTCGCATCTCCAGAACTGCTCGCGGAACCGTTTCAATCCTCGTTGGGCTTCATCAACGAGTGCTTCTTTGCTTTTCTGAATGTCTTCTGCTGGGGCGTTAGCTATTGTGCTCATTTAAAATTGTCCCTAGTGTCTCACCTTGATCCTTTGCATCGTCAATCTGAGCAATAATGCAGGCTGCGATATATGGAGTCATTTGAAGCACGAGGTCCGCTTCCCCACCCGCAGCCTGACTTGTATCGAAGTTTCTGAGCTTTGTCATCCTGAACATGACTTGACAAAGATGCTCGCTGAAGCGTCTGGGTAAAGCAGAATCTCCATCTGATAGCTCGTGGAAGTCAAGCGCACTGTGGAAGTCTCGCCCAAGAGCCATAACGGAGCGATGAAGATAGGCATTCAAACTGGAGACATCGAGGTCCAGATTCAATGACTTGCGCTTCCGACGAATATCCTCCGACATTGCCAGGGTCTCATTGTATAGGTTTCTTACTTGGTCTGAGATTACCTGAACGACTGCGGGTGAACTTGGGGTGTGCTGGGGGATGGATATCACCCGGAACGAGTCGTAGTAACAAAGAATAAGCTCCTCTGCGTTCTGAATGTTTCGGCCTCTGGCTCTCCACTTTTGCTGGAGTTCTTGGAAGCGCGTTGACTTTTGGAAGCTCTCAAGCAATTGTCTAGTCGCATTCTTAATTGACGACAAGACGTTATGGGAGTCCATTGGCATCTTGTTGAGTACGATGATGAGACCTGGTCTGACCCTTTGGTTGAGCGTTCTCTCATGGCCATCTTTAGCCCACCTGAACATTTGTTCCAGGATGTTTTGCGATGCTCTGAAGTTGCATTAGTATATCTACCAACGTAATAGGCAGTAAACTACCTTGAGTTATTAGTAACAAAGCAAACAACATCTGAGAATGCGTAAAGAAGCCTTGGATAGACGTTTTTGACGACCATGTTTCTGGACTTTGGATCAACTTGTCCTGGTCGCTTTCGCCCAAGGGCTGATGGCGCTTCTACCGGCGCAAGGACTTTGCCCCATTGTAGGTCAACCCGGATGGATGCTGAGCTTGTGTGTCTTGCGAGAGGGTCTACCGCCGGGGCAGGAGCCGGTCGCAGAGTACCATCCTGCATAGCCCGGGAGACTGGTGCTTTCGCGGCGTCCATTACCAGCTGACGAGCAACTGGTGTATCGGTACCCGAAAAGCCCTCGCAATCTGTACCTAGTAAGCGAGTATTCCCAGAGGATCATGCGTAGACATTCTTACCAACGAAGAAACGCGGAACTTCAGTTGCCCCAGTGTTAGGATCCGCAAAGAGATGCACATCACTGCTCGTAGAGTCGAAGCCATCACCTGCGGTTCCTTGAACTGGGACCTGGAAGCTCTCATGGGCACGAGGTGCCAGCATGCGGATGATTGCACGGATGAGTGTACTCTTACCAGATCCAGTATCCCCAACGAATGAGATGAGACTTGGATACTGTCGTGGCGGCCTGTCAGCAGCGACGTCAACCAAAGTCTGTAGTCGTGGGTAAATGCTCAATTGGGGGAAATGACCAGTCTGCTCGTGAGCCACGCCAAACCAGGTAGACCAGAGATCATCGACGTGCAGTGATGCCTTGTCTTTGTTGAGAAATCGAGAGTCCAACAGTGATGATGTGTAGATATATTGTTGGAAGTCAATCTCTTCGCAGGCATTACCATACATGGTTGGCTCATCTGGGCTAAGTTGATGAATGGGTGACGAGTACAGACATCGCCTGTGTGCAGGCATGTGAGGTGCTCCGCAGCCGCTACATAAAACCAGATCGGCTGGCTCACCTTTCTCGCCGCAAACACGACAAAATAGACGGATTCTGGCCCTTTCGGCTTGTTCCGTGATGCTGATATTTTAGTATTGTGTCTTGCAAGGGCAGAGATACTTACTAGGACGCGGCTGGTTGAGGCCAATCTTCAACACCTTTGGTTGACTCATAAAGCTCTTCTCCAATTTCCGTCTTATCATCGCCCGTGTAAATTTCCATTCCTTCGAAAACTTGCTTCAGACTATCCGCGTAGCCGGAGTCTCGCGAGATCGAAACCCCATCCATCTGCACGCCAACATGGTCTGACATTCTGTGGTCCAAAACCAAGTTCAATGAACGAATGATTTGAAGAGAGAACGGAATTCTTGGGGGGATATGAAGTCGGGGGCGTCTTTTAAATGTCCAGCCGAGGGCAGCAACCTTGAAACTCGGCTGCGATAAGACTTGCACATTGGTAAGCTGATTGCGAGAAATACAAAAGTATTATCAAATACTTTATGCATGGCGTTAAGTGCCTTCACCGAATGACCTTTTGCATTGCACATTCAGCTTACGTTTTGACCGAATATCGTAAATGCCTATACAGAAGTACCATTGCGGACCAAAGTTGGCCCGCTAAATCAGGCTCTGAAAGTGCATGTGGCGACTCTGCCAACAATTCGATACCTCTGCTCTGAACTCGCACCTGCCGCCTTGGGATAAATCTGTATTACGAGCAAAGCTCACTTGATATTATTCCAACCGTCAACTTTTGACACTAGTGCCTGACTCAGAAAGCCAGCAGTGACTGCATACCAATACTATAGTCTTGATGATAGGGATCAAGTTGTCATATATCCACAGTGATAACAGGTAACTCTAGCTGCTTCAATTTTCAATCACTCTCAATGTTTATGTCTTATCTTATTCAAGGCCATCCAATTTTAGAACACCCCGATCTGACACAGATTCCATTCCTAGTATCTCTCCAGTTAGCCGTTCTGGGAGTGTTGTAGACTCATCTTCATGTCCAGCCCTGCAGATCACTTCATCGATGCCAACGCCATTCGTAACGGTGAGCACTCCGTGAAACGCACTCTCGTGGTTCTAGGCTAAGGCTATGTCATACTTCATTATTATACTGCTCGGTACTTCTTTGTTGTTCTAACTCATATGATAATTTTGGCCTGGTCTTGGATTGATGCGATCCATTCCTGTGTTAGCGTGATCACGAATGCGAGTATCAAGAGAATCCGCGTATAACTTCCGCCGCCGATCCCGAGTTTTTCTCCATCTAGCAACTTCGGATCATGATAGTCCGAGGGAGGATTTGAGCTGTGATACAAGTTTGGAGATGGACCCGTCGTTGATTCGAGCGCGTAAGTCAACGTGTAAGGTATGCATTCCTAGACTTTATTTATAAGTAAGGCCTTTCTTCACGTATATCCATCAGTAGAAAACCACCAGGTCCTCAATTAAGCCCTTTACACCGCGAAGATGAAGACTCAATATCTTGTCTCTCTTTTGGCTGCTCTGCCGTCGGCCTTCGCCCAGCATAAGGGTAATGCATTTGGCTTTGCCTCTGGTACAACCGGAGGTGGAAGTGCCTCTCCGGTGTACCCAACTACCACTGCCCAGTTGGTCTCTTACCTGACTGACTCTTCACCTCGAGTCATCATGATTGACCGTACTTTCGACTTCTTGAATTCAGCGGGCACTACAACCGGTCGCTGCTGCAGCGATAACCGCACGACAAAATGTCCTGGTGGCTCCTCTAAGGGCCAGCTGTGGATTCAGGACACTTGCGATTCCGGTACATGGGAGTCTTGCACATACTATAATGCCCCGAGAACGCCCATTGATGTAAAGAGCAACAAGTCGATTGTCGGCGTTGGTACCAAAGGCGTCATCCGTGGCAAAGGTCTCCGCCTCCGCGGCGGCGTCAGCAACATTATCATTCAGAACATACACTTTACTGAGCTTAACCCTCAGTACGTATGGGGCGGGGACGCTGTGACTCTTGACGGATGTGATAAGGTTTGGATTGATCACAACAAGTTCTCGCTTGTAGGACGTCAATTCATCGTTTCTGGCTGGGGTGCCGCTGGCAAGGTCACAATCTCTGATAACGAGTTCGATGGACGCACTACCTGGTCTTCTGGCTGCAATGGCAAGCATTACTGGTCTCTTCTACTCATTGGTGCAGCTGACTTCTACACCATTGCTGGAAACTGGTTCCATGATCTTTCCGGCCGCGCTCCGCATATCGGAACTGCTCAGGGTAGCTCTCAGATCGTGGCTCATGCTGTCAACAACTACTTCCAGGTGAGTTCCTGTAGAACTCGACTTACGTGTGAGCTTCCAATGGTAACATAATTAGAACATCGGTGGCCACGCATTTGATGTGGATACGAACACTTGGCTGTTGATTGAGGGCAACTACTTCGATAGCGTCACTACGCCCGTCACTGCCGATAGCTTCACCAAGGGTGGCAAGATCTACCACATACAGACCGTCGCCGACGCTTCGAATGCGCAGAGTGCTCTCGGATATATCCCCGAGTGGAACCGTTCGGGTGGTAACACTGGCACTGTTAATGCTCTCGTCAACAAGGACGCCATCAACAAGCTTGGCCAGTACAAGAGCAACATTCAGTGGGCCCATTGGTCTGTCGGTGATGTGCCGACTAACGTCAAGAATATTGCTGGTGTTGGCAAAATTGGTAACTGATCTAATCTAGGCCACGATGATTGGTATGGTGGGACTGAACTATGCTCTCAGTATGGAAATATTCTAGTTCTCCATCCTCAAACATCCCTCCTATATGAACATGCATACATGGAGTGATCATAAGTGCTATTAATATTGCCTATGCTAGTGGCTGGTTAGACTGTTGGCCAACCTCGGCTATCTGGTGGATGAGTGCAAGACCTTTGACGAAGGTCCGGCCCTATCCCGATAGAAAATGGTTTCCTTTTCATGATCAGACTGTACTCTGATAACTAATGCTTGGACTCAAGTATCGACGATTGAAGTAGTTCAATGCCGACCATGCCTCATGGTGAAGCTATGGATGATTATTTGCATGTTGAGTATATCTACTCCGTGCTTCATCGAGGGTAGAGGATCTGTTGATAAGGTTAGCACTTGTACCATGGTAGTGGTATCTCGACCTACCATGAAGGGGGCTTCCAAAGTTCAACCAGTCTGTATTGAAGCCTAGCCCAGTGTTGTTTGCACGACTCCCTCAGTAAAACTCGACGGCCTCTTTGGGATTTTCACAAACTGGAATGTACCAGCTCTCTGAGATCCCGTTCAGGGTATGAGAGGGAAAGCAGGTAACGTCGCCTAATGACGACGTCATCCATAGGGGGGACTATTCACCACATGCACCTTGTTGTTGGTGTGCTCTTGATATTGTATCAGCAGCCTCCGGTAGACATCCCTGACGACCCCCAGCAGACCCTGGTGACCCTGCATGTGGCATAGATCGAGCTCGCCCTCTGTTTCAGTAGGACACAGGCAGTTCTCGCCACCAAACTTCTTTCGAAGATCCAATTCAGGGAACCAAATACTGACACGAATAACCCCATTCAACCTGTACTCCTCGTTGCCTCGCGATGTCACGAGTCGTAGAAGGTCCCACTTATCACCATCAAATCTGTGAGCATCGATTCCGGCATGGCTGTTCCCTACAGCGGTGATAGGGCAGTGTGGAAGCCGCAGGCACATGCATTTGTCCCTTTGTCTCTCAGTATATTGATCGATGGTAATGGCTACGATTGACCGTCTGGACTTAGGGTCATCGGACCTAGTGAACAACACCAGAAGAGGGGTGCCAGGAGGTCGTCGAATTGTGCCGTGGCCTGTACCGACGGTACTACCACCTAGCTTAACAGGGACGTTGTGTTCAGAGCCTAGGCTATTGTGGCTCGTACTAGGGGAATTCGTGGCCATGGACTGATGTGAAGAAATGCTATCGGAGCGGCTTTGCTGTTCACCGGCTGGTGCTTTTAACGCCGAGTCATCTGTATTAAACCATCCTCTTGGTATCCATAGTTGTATAGTTGCGTTCTCGAGAGGTCCTTCTTTTTTCTCTTTAAACATACACCTTGCCATTGCGCGAGATCTAAGCGAATTAGCTAGGTCTGTAGGCACCCATGTTCTGAGCACTCAGGCAGTAGGAAAGATAAAACTCACTCCATGTATCCATCCACCACCTTGAAGCCGGTTACAGCCGCCTGGAATGCCAGAACATCCTGCAAACAAAGAAAGACATAGCTGTGCTGTAATTTATCCTCTTCTATTATGATCTCAAATGGCCGAGTTTCCCCATTGCTGTCCATCGGGTCGGCATATGACGGAATCAGGACAGCGGAGTCAAGGTCGAAATCAACAACTTTTGGACTTTTCCTCGGTGGCAGGGAATTTGACTCAAACGTCTCAACAATTCTAAAGTCGTGACCCGATTCCGGGTATCGAAGTAGTTGTATCTCACGCCGTGATATATCAGGCGTCCGAGTGCACAAAGATCTACGACGTCAGATCAGTATCAGTGCAGAGACGATAGCAAAGATGGATAGCTCACGCTTGAAACAAACAAGTGATTCCTGCCGCCGGAGCTACTGGTTCCATCGCCTGGGGTTCGTCTTCTGGCCAAAAAGCGAGGACCTCATTCGTGAGAAGTGAAGTGCCAGGTACGATTATCAAACTCTGGACCAGGGAGTATTTGTCGGACAACTCCTAAATAGTTATTAGCTTCATTCGTCCGACCATAGACAAAGATGCATGAGAGTCTTACTCCCTCAAGACTGCGAAGATACCCAGGCCAGTGTGACAACCTCCGGGGGTTCTGTAGCTCATCAAGTTCCTTCATCCTATTCATCAGTACTTGGCATTTAGCAAACGGTAAGTAGTTGGGCACCGATGCGCGCCTGGCAAAGCTGCTTGGGTCCATTTGAGTTTGCAGTGTAGCCCGTCTTAGATGAATAAGAAAACAATCTGCCATATCCGACAACTTCAGGGACTGACGCCGTTCTAACATTTGCTTCAACCTGCCCAGCAACGAGTCTGGTATTTCGACAGAGAAAGGCCTTTCCACATGTTCCTGTTTGACCTTCTTTGCCAGTTCGGGATTTTGCTCTCTAAGTAACAAATCCAGGGTCCTCTTAACGTCTTGTATATCACTTTGCATGGCCCGGAGTCTCAGATCCAAGTCTCTGTGGATGTTGGTTACCAAGTCGCTGTAGAAACGGAATGAGTTAGCAAAAGAATCATCATCATCATGGCTAGATCTCGATAGTGAGTAGGTGGATAGTCTCACATCTGGAAAGGCTTCAGAATATGTTGGACGCGAGAGGTGTGCATCTGAATCCGGCCTCTTAGATGCTCAACTTGAGGCATAACGTTAATATTCCAGCTAATGTTCCTGATAGGACCCGTCGTCTCTTCGTAAAACTGATTGTCGTTGAGGAGCTGACGGCACTCTCGCAGAGTGGCATTATAATCTCCAATGATTTCGAATAAGGTATTCCGGTCACCACCGAGTTTGTCATTGTCCAATGCTCCGTGGTTACGGAACGACTCCTGGGCTCTTCGGACGACTCTTTCGAGCTCTTTTAGACTTGAATGAAGTGAACTGACATCGGCACCAAAATCGCGATAGTTCTTACCTTATCGAGGTCAGCTGGTTCGACGATATGGAGACGGGAAGAACGCGGGGGTTAACTAACTTGCGTTGTGCTCCCTTGACCATCCCAACTCCCATACGGTCTTGGCAAGCTCCGCGAACTTGATCGCGTCGCCAAGTTGAATAACACCAGCCATACCGACTCAATGGTTATAGTAGAGGCAGTGCAGTTGATCCTGTGTGAACTTGCAGGGGCAGTCAACAAAGAGGATGCGGGGAGTGGTCGAGTACCCGTTAATGTACCAAGAGTTCATGAGAGCCCTGGGCGGGGTTGGCGGCAAGGCGAATAGCGGATGGCTCGGAGTGAACCACGAGAGGTGGTGGCTGCATTACTGGAACGCAAGACTCTTCAGGCAGTACTTTTCTAATCCTAATATGAGGGCTGGTCAAAGATGTATCCGATAGACTAGTGAGAGAGTCACATGCATGTCTCTGTTCAGCCGCACTGGCGATGCATCTCGCTCTTACGCAACTTTTACCTCAACAAACAGACAAACTTTCCATTCCTCGCAGGCGCAGTAAGCTTCGTAGTTGAAACAAGGCAACTGGTGGCGTTTTACTCATCTGCCAAGACCGGACATTCAGGCTTGAGAGTGTCGAGCGCTCCCTTGCCGGGCGTGACACAGGCTGATGCCAAGCCTGACTAGACTTTGGTGGTGTGCGCCTCATTTGGCCTGTTCAGCTCAATGTCAAGTATTTATTGTGTGACGCGTCCCCTGAGAGAAGGGACCTAACTAGCTTCGCAGTCTGAATGCTTGTAGAGGATTTGGCTTGAATGCTCAAGTCCCGCATCTCATTCTTTCCACTAGCTGAAATCCGCTTCAATTTGACCAACCATGGATACCACACAGTCTACCGAGCGTAGCGATCACTCTCCTCAGCCTCTCAAACAGGTCAACCCCAATGAGGGAAAGCTCGTGGGGACGTTGATAAACATGCCAATGAACCCAAACCGCATCGTCACGAAGGCTCCAACAGACCCCTTTCGACTTACTTATGTCGATGTCATGAGCCTAGTTATCAATCGAATGATAGGTATTTTTCTCCATGGACTTTAATGGATACCAATGTGGTCTCAAAGCACAGTGCTAAACCAAGGCTGCTGAGCAGGAACCGGAATCTTCGATAGTCCCAAGACAGTGATGCAAGGTGTCCGAAGTCCAGGCATCGCCATTCTCTTCTGGCTCTGTGGCTGCATCTATGCTCTTACTGGAGCTCATGTCTATATTGAGTATGGGCTGAATGTACCGCGATATGTGATCGACGGTGTCGAGCAGTCCGTCCCACGATCAGGAGGCGACCTCCATTACCTCCAATACGTTTTCCCATGGCCCCGGTACAAGAAAGGCATAGTGATGCTCAGCGGTGTCCTGTATGGCATCAGCTTCATTTGCATCGGAAACATGGCTGGCAATTGTATTCAATGCGCCCTGCGTCTCATGGAGGCTGCGAATCCGGAAAAGGAGGCTCGTAATTTCAGCCAAGGCAGCATTCGCGGCATCGCCATCGTCATCGCGATATTTCCATGTTTGATCCACGCTTTCTCTCGTCGCGGTGGTATCCTGCTCAACAATCTCCTTGCCATAGTCAAGGTCTTGATGTTGATCTTCATGATCATTGCCACTTGGGCGTTTGCTGGAGGGCCCTCCGGGGTGAGGGGGCTGCCAAAGGGCGATATAGACAGCGCAACTGCAAACCCCGCAAGTGGGGGTAAAGCCCATGCACAGGCATTCTTGTCGATCAGTAAGTAGTATAGTTTGTCTCACCACATGGACTATCACCAACTAATCGAACTAGTCTTTGCATTTTCAGGGTTCGATCAGCCAAATTATGTGAGTGGATTACAAGCTGCGACTACCCCACGGGATTCCAGAAGAGACTAACTCCGGTAAAGGTTCTGGGAGAGATCAAGCGACCAAGAAAGACGTACCCACGATCCATGTGGTGGGGTGTCGGCCTGGTGTCGATATTGTACATGGCCGTCAACATCTGCTATGTAAGGCGTCGAGACTGGCTGTCTCCAGATTCTCCATGGCATCATCGACTAATTCATGTCCATCACAGATGATAATCGTGCCGACTGATGTTCAAGAGAGTGTCGAGAGTGGTTCAAATGTGGCACAGGAGTTCTTCTACATCATCTTCGACGCCAAAGACGATTCGAAGCGCCACCAAATCAAGCGCGCCATTAGTGCATTCCTAGCCATCTCGTCATTTGGCAACATTGTTGTTATGACATACACGGCGGCACGAATGAAGCAGGAGATTGCCAAGCAGGGTTTCCTGCCTTTCACCAGCTTTTTCGCGATGAACAAAGATGTGAGTCTTGGCAGGTTTCTCATGTGGCTTGAAGGAGGAGAACGTAAATCGAAGAACAAGGCCATCGAGAGCGGGCACCAGGGCGTCATCGAGACGCGGCGATATAACTCGCAGAAGGTTGGTGGTAATCGGAAATCATGCGTCCGTCTCTTCAAGTTCTTCAACGCTTCAAACCACCGGGAGAAGACGCCTGTAGGCGCCCTTGTACTTCACTTTACCAGCTGCATTGTTCTCATCCTGGCTACGTGGAACACCTCAGCAGGCAATGCTTACTCCCTCCTTGCGGGACTTATCGCCTATCTGACATCGGCATGGTTCGGTGTCTTCCTTGCCCTCGGCATCCTTATTCTACATTTCCGGGGTCCACCTACAACCCAACCAGCCTTGACGCTTCGACACTGTAAAGTCCCAAATCAGGGGCCGGTAAAAAGCAGCTGGGCCCAAATGACAAAGGGGTCTGTGAATCCGAAGCTAAGTATTTCTTGCGGTTGCCTTTACCTCGTTGGGAATCTCTACCCAATCATCACGGGCTGGATCCCGCCATCAAAGGTTTTCGGCGCCAGATCCCTCGCCTGGTGGACGGTGCCACTCATTTCGTGGTGTGTATTGGCATTCTCCGCACTTTGGTTTCTGGGCTTCATTGGTGTGGCCAGGTACAAGTCCCAGACCGGTCGCAGCAAGTTCATCTACTTGTGTGAGCCCGAGTTCAGTCCGGCTGAGGACGTTGAATATCGGCAGAAGTCTGGTAGCGGCAGTGATCTGCCTGCTGGTGAGGCTTCTGCTGGGAGCCATCACGGAGGGCTTGTCCTTTGTCACGAAACAATCTACAGAGGTTGGGAAGGCATTGAGACAGAGCAACTGTTCTGCCACAGGGTTGAAATGACAGATGACGTCGCACCCCCAGCACAGCCGGTAGCGGCACAGGTGCATGGAAACAGTAATGGATTCCAAGGGCCAGCTGATCCGCCAGCCAACTTGTATGAGAATACGGATTTCCCGGAATTCTCACAGAACGGTGGTCCAGTCCAGGAACACGAGACGCTGTCTGATCCGCTATCTTGTCCAGTGCAGAATCGTCAAAATGGGTGGTAACAGGGTTTCACACAGGCCTCGAGGAATACCTCACACTGAAAGGAATTATCGTACTGTTGATGACAACTACTGACTGATACACAATGGTCCGTGAACCCTAGGACCACGTGGAAGAGCTACATGGACCTGACGTTCATACATCACGTCCGGGCGAGGCAGACTTCGAGGAAGCTAGAAGCTATCCAAGGGCATGGAGAGGGGATTTAAATTGTTCTACTCGTCCGAGATTGATATATTGCATAACAGGATTAGGAATCTTATTGTTAGTCGGGCTCTGGAGCACGTTTATGTTGTTCCACTTATTGATCGCGGTGCTTTTAAGTTACTTTTAAGATAAATATTACTTAACGGTTCTGGAATCGTCCCAAGCTGAATGGCAATAAGCACCATGTAGTCATAAAGCTACTACTCAACCCAGCCCAGATAAACATTTCCAACCCTGTACATTAATTTATTAATACTAACGCTATCTATAATAGTAAGTACTTTAAGACATTTCCTCCTAACGCTCTAGGTTAATACTATGGGATATATTATTATTCTGCTGTTAATATTTCTTCATTGTAAGCGCGCCATGGCTTCCCTTCTCCTGATCAGATTGGACTCCAGATGAATCAACAACAACGTTAACAAAAGTATTATCGTCATCTTCAACAAAGTCCTTAGGCTCATGCCATCCCGAGAGCTTGAGGCTACTCTCAGCAGGGAAAAGCACATTCACCAACCAGAAGCCACCAAATGCTATGAATAGTCCGATAGGATATGCGACGCTGTAGAATCTTTGGATTCCCAGCGGTGCGTGAACACCCATCTGGGACAGGAATCCGTAGAAGTTGGGTGCAATGGCGATTAAATAAACTGAAAAAGCCCGAAGATTGAATCCATGGAAGAAGTGGTAGGTAGTATCCTTATGCCCGGAGTAGAGCATGGGGATGTCGAAAAGGCCGCGCCTTAAGAGGTAGTAGTCGCAGATCAGGATACCAGTGATAGCGCTGAGGAAGATCTGGTAGGAGCTCAGGAAGTTGATAAAGACAGATGCAGATGAGAGCAAGTACCACGGGCAGATTGCGTATGAAACAACTAAAAAGGAGAAATATTATCAGCGACGAGTTCGTTACCGTTACTTCTCTAGCCTAGAGAGCAGATGGATACATACCTGCGCAGATGAAGAAACCACGCTTCACTGTGATGTACTTGGGCATAAGAGCTGCGATATCATTTCCGGCACTATGAGGGTAATTATGTCAGCAACGACTGATAAATACCATCCTTGTAAAAGGACTAAACTCACGGGATAGAATTTTCGAAGATAGCCGAGAAGACAGTAGAGTAGACATAAGCGAATGAGATTAAGGCACACCCCGCTCGATTAGCAGATGTATAACGGTCACCCTCCATCAGCATGTCGAGTGTTGTGAGAGGATTCCAGATGACCTGAGAGCACAAGAGTTAGCCACGAAATCTTCCCTCAATAGTATTTGTACTGACCTCGCCAAAGATACTCTTACTTGCAGCCGCAATCAAGTTGCCAAAGATTCCAACCAAGAAGTTAGACATCGGGAAGCTGAATATCTGACCAGCAATAACATCATTGGGTTTCGAGGCATATCGTTGCAGGTCAGATGCATTCGTAATAAAGGTACCGCAACTAGCAAGCCCCAAGAAGAAGAACTTGAGGATCATCCATGACTTTTCCGAACCGTGGACGGTGGCAGGTTCCGATACGGTCTTGTGGATACTGCCAGCTAAGCACAATGTCCACGCCACGAATGCGATAGTAGCCGCGTAATAGACACCGACTTTAATGTGAACTAGATTCCTCATGCGCGGTACAGGGACGAACAAGAAGGCGCAATTGATAAGCCAGTAGAGAAAGAAGCAAAGCATTTGAGCCGAGTTAAGGGCAGACTTGGAACCCATGATGTCGGGAATGTTGGCAATGGAAGGAAAGATAGCATGAAGAAAAACACTATAGTAGAGGTTACTGTTAGCAAAAGTCCAAGAACGCAGACTTGGTGAGAATGTTAGTAGATTCCAACTTACTATAAACATTGCGCTCCCTGCACAGACGTCACTCCGTTCCAGACTATGGACATGATGGCGCGATTAAAAGTCGGCCACAACGCACCCCATGTCCCAAAGCTCGCCCTACAAGCAACGGGGAACGGAATTCTGTATAATGCACCAGCGCGGCCATTCAGCGCCATAAGAAGACCAGCGAGCAACTGGCCACCGAGTGAGCAGCCCAGAGCTTCCCACATACTGAGACCAGCGGACTGGCCGGTTGAAGCCGCGTATAGGTTGCTCACATTTGCCGTGGCAGCGAACCAGAAAGCAGAGTATGTAATTGAAGTCCACGTTCGGTCCTTGACAGGGGTAGGCCGGATAGAATCATTGTCGAGAAAGTCGGCTGGTTGGGTAGTCCCGTCTGCTAATTGCTTCTTGACAAGCAAGCGATTGTGGACCTTGGAGACAAGAGAAGTCATGGCTGAGTTACAAGACGAAACTCTTGGGTCGAACTCGGTCCCGCGAATAGTGCGGGCTAGAATTCATGTTTATAAGATACAGAGGCAAAGCTGGAACCCACAAGAAAATGACCTCTTGATTCCCCGGACTCCAGAATTGATAAGATCGGATCCATAAGAATACATATTCCAGCATTGGGTTCCATACCCGATGGCCCTGGCCAGGGTTGTAACGATAGAAAAAATATATTTGTGGATCGTTATCAACATGAGCAGGTTTGTTAGTGGTAGTAACTCTGTTATCTCGTCTGGCAGCGAGTATCTAGATGGAGATTGTAGATTGCGCTAAATGGGTTCAGGGAGTATCCCCGCGTAGCCAAAGATAGGTAAACTTCCGCCGATAAGAGATAGCCCCTCAACTCCGGCGATCTCCGGCCTGAGTCTGTTTAAGAGGTACCATCAAGTCCTCCTCGGCTCGCACGGCTCCGTGGTTCCACAGACTTTGCCTACCATTCCATATTAAGCGATTACTTCCATTGTAGATATTCATAAGGACTTTCCAAGAATTACTATACAACAGAACAGCTGTCGGGGCAACTCTCCCCACTATCCATCTCTACTGTAGACCATCATCTGTAGCAACCACGACATCAACAATATTACCGCATCATAATCGTACCAAAGACTACAACATTTCTACCAACTGAGATTAGCAACCATGGCTACTACAACAGTTGAGACTGCAGCTCCAACTGCCGAGTTCACAACAGTACAGCTGTTAACACCAGATGGGCCTGTCTCCCGTCGCGTGCGCTGCGGCAAGCCACGTACTCCAACTCTCGATGAGATGCCCATCATTGACTTAAGTACCCTGGATGGCGACGCGACAGCGCGCAAAGCTCTCGCCATCAAGATCAAAGCGGCGGCTGAGAATACGGGGTTTTTCTACGTTTCTCATCACGGCATTCCACAGGACTTGATCGAGGAGGCTCTCGAACAGATCAAGGATTTCTTTAACCAGCCGCAAGAAGACAAGGATCGGGTCGCTTTCACAAAGGCGGGGAAGTTCTGTGGTTACCACGGTGTTGGAAGCACACAAATCAATAATAACGAAACCAAAGGTAAAGGAAACCAAATTCATTTATCTTTTCCGGTTACTTACTACATCTTACAGATAACAAAGAAACTTTCTCCATGCGATATGACACTCGCATCGACACAAGTCATGATTGTGCGGATGACATTAATTCCAACTTTGATTCCATAGATTATGTTTGGAATGGGACAAGCCATCTCCCAAAATTCCGCCCTATCCTCACCAAGTTCTATCAAAAGCGGCTGGAGTTGGCGCGCAAGCTGATTCGTCTTTTTGCCCTTGCTCTTGAGCTACCCGAGGACTACTTTGACAGCATCATCACAACACCTGGCGCTGACGCAGTGCACCTTCACTACCCTGGAACTGACGAGACTGAGGATATAGACGTTGGCATTGGCTCCCACACCGACATTCAATGCGTGACTCTGCTCTGGCAGGATATGTCTGGTGGGCTGCAAGTTCTTTCGGCGGATGACGAGTGGCTGGACGCTCGACCTATAGAGGGAACTCTGGTCATCAACATAGGTGACTTCTTACAGAGGTTATCCAACAACCGTTTCAAATCGACCGTCCATCGTGTTTACAATCGGCAAAGAGAATCTCGTTACGCCATGCCATTCTTCCTAGGCTTTAACCCAGATGCTGTCTGCGAGGTTGTGCCGACATGTACTGATGCAGATCATCCTCCTTTGTATGAGCCTATTTCGTGTGGCCAGGTAAGTTTAAACTACTATATGTACTTCACCGGACTAAAATTAATTGTCCTGATAGTGGCGCAGCTCTCGACTAAGGCTAGCAGAGACGGGGAAGTTGAATTGAGAAATACAGTTCCAGGGTACAAAGCTACGATTCACTTAGGCGTATTCTCTACTTGCTAGCTATTAACCAGGTTAATGCTTGAGGCGCAGCATTGGTGGTACACATAATTTTCAAACCCATTTAATCATCATCGATCGTCTTTCTAAGATGACATGGGCAGGAGTTTTGACTCATGCTCTAAGAAGGCCTTGCAACCAATAGGATGTCTTAAACCATCCTAGCAAGTACCTAGCGTTGCAAAAGCACGACATTAAGTCGGGAAGATCAGAAATGACTCACTGTTAATTCAAGATCAAAACAAGCACAGAATCCCCTAAGAAAAGCCAAATGTTGCCAAATCCCTTCATAATTGCTTGCCCTTGATAAAATGACTTCCTCATATAATCAAGGGCAACTTTCACAGTTCTTCAATCACATCAATCTCCCCCATGCGCTCCGCAGAAACCCTCAACCTTCTTTGATGTTTCTAAAAGCTTTGCACACCCACTCACTCGCCACTTTCCCGTACGAAAACCTATCTCTTCACTACAATGCGAGTCACTGTATCGATCTCGACCCTCAATATCTTTTTCGTAAAATGGTGACAGATAACCGTGGCCGTGGCGGTTTCTGTATGGAAATCGCCATTCTATACAATCATGTTCTTCGGGCTATAGGTTTCGATGCATATACTGCTGGAGTCCGAACACGAGGAAGACTGGAGGGTGTTCCGAGGGGAGACTATCCGGGTTGGTATGTTGCAATCTACTCTATCTTACAGATTGGGAGTGGATGGAAGAGTCATTTACTCTGCAAACATCATAGCACAAAAGCTAACTAAACGATCAGGAACCATATCGTGAATATCATCACCTTCCCAGATGGCAGCAAATACCATTCCGATGTGGCCTTCGGAGGTGACGGTGCCACAATCCCAATGCCACTAATCGACGGTTTAGTCCACAAGAATATGGGAACCCAACAAATCCAACTTAAGAGGGATTGGGTCCCTCATCAAGTCCACAGAACAGAAGAGACCAAACTCTGGATCTATCAGTATCGAAACAGCCAGGACAGTGAATGGAACTCTTTCTATTCATTTCCAGGTGTCGAGTTCTTCGCGCTGGATTGGGATGTTGTCAACTGGTGGATCAACTCTCATCCAGATAGCCACCAGAGGAGGAACGTCTTGACTATCAAATTCTTGCAACGTCCGGTGGAGAGTGATGCAAGCTTTGAAGGAGAAACGGAGATTTATGGAAAGAGAATGCTCGTGAATGGGGTTGTTAAAGAGAACTTGGGCGGAAAGACGAAGATCATCGCGACATGTGATACGGAACAGGAGCGCATAGAAGTCCTTGAGAAGTATTTTCAGTTATTCCTCACCAATGAAGAAAAGGGGGGTATTCTCGGCTACGTGTCGGAACTAGACGGCACTGCCGGCCGAACACAACGATAGATCGTCATCAGAGCCAGATCTTAAACAATCGGGGACTTTCTGTTAAACAGACCGATTTGGCTATTTATCTAGATATCCAAACGTGTTGTACTGAACGATATTGTCCCATGCCGAACGGAAGTACGAGCTTGAATGTAGTCTCAAAGGCGCTTACTGAACTCGGCCTAGACGAGGCTTAAAATATACCAATAGCTTAACCATCAAGGTACTCAGGCCGACTTCCGATCTATCTCGCGTGTTATATGCCGTTTTTCCGTGTTTTGTACATATAAGAGCCGTTACAAAATCGCGTAGTGGCATCACGGTATATTCCATGTATTCCAATAGGCTCTTTTACTTCGAGTCATCTATCGCGCTCGGAAGACTCGGCCACCTCTATGGATATTGAGAAAGATTCTCACTTATGTGGAAGATGTTACTCGGGAAGGTTAAATATGCTGGGCGCCAGGGCAAAGTAAAGGAAGCAATCCAGTTTGTAACACATCTTGAGTTCATCCACCATGTCTTCTTTCAACCCTCACAACGTCAACCTCGACGATACAGATGCTCGTGACGTCATCTGCTATCTCAACGCCAGCAAGAACGACTACGATGGTCATATAGGCGTTCGAATCTCAGCTCTCTTTGTCATACTCGTAGTATCGACGGCAGTCACATTCTTTCCCGTCCTAGCAACAAGAATTCGACGCCTCAGGATTCCTCTCTACATATACCTCTTCGCCAGGTACTTCGGTTCCGGAGTCATTATCGCGACAGCATTTATCCATCTCCTCGATCCAGCCTATGATGAAATCGGCCCAGCGAGTTGTGTTGGTATGACGGGTGGTTGGGCGGAGTATAGCTGGCCGCCTGCGTTGGCTCTTACTTCCGCGATGATTATCTTTTTGATGGACTTTGCGGCGGAGTATTATGTCAGTACGAGATATGGATCGAATGAAGTCAATGTTGAGGGAACAATCACGAGTCAACACGGGCAAGAGGATCCGATTAATCAGCTACCGAGCAAGAAAAGCGACGGAGCGTCATTTGATGACATCGAAGAACTTAAGAATCTGGACAGCGACTCGGACGAAGCTATGTCATCCTTCAAACAACAAATCGCAGCCTTTCTAATACTGGAGTTCGGCGTCCTATTCCACAGCGTTATAATCGGGCTAAACCTCGGCGTGGTGGGCAAGGAGTTCAGCACGTTATATCCGGTTCTCGTATTCCATCAATCCTTTGAAGGTCTCGGCATTGGCGCTCGTCTGAGCGTCATACCTTTTCCTCATCGCCTCCGTTGGATGCCATGGGCGCTCTGCCTGGCGTATGGTCTTACAACACCCATTGCAATCGCGATTGGACTTGGAGTCAGGACGACTTATAACAGTGGTTCGTTTACGGCCAACGTTGTCTCTGGTGTGCTTGACTCTATCTCTGCAGGCATCTTGATCTATACCGGGTTTGTAGAGATGCTGGCTCGCGATTTCATCTTTAATCCTCAAAGAACAAATGACAAGAAGAGGCTAGCTTTTATGCTTGTCTCGTTATATCTCGGCACAGCGATTATGGCATTGCTTGGAAAGTGGGCCTGAGTTCGGATCGCTATAGGGCGCTACTTCATCCAGAACCGGGGGTGGATACATACGTGGAACGCGTCGGAGGACAAATTAATGGAGTTTGGTCAATTTTAACAAGGACAGTCTTGTCGCATAAGTTTTCACCAGAATAGACCGCGTCATTTACCTGGTGCTATCAAGCACATACACCCGTGGCCATCTTGAATTGCGACAAACTGGCGCAGTATGACTCGAAGCCAATATCGCGGTGGCATAGTAGCGCGTACATTGTCAAGCCACCAGGACTTGTAGGCATCGAACACAAGAGGCCAAACTTTGGAATGTTCTACCCCTCAAACATGTCGCGTCTCGTGGCGCTTGTAGGGCCGGCGATTCGGGGTAACAAAGACCGAGGCGAGTCAGATGCGCGCGAAACCCGACGGGCGTCGAGCGCAGATACGGCAGTGACGAAATTGTCTAACGCCAGCGAAGTAAGGTCTGGTAAATGTTATTAGCGTCCAAGACAGCAATAATACGAGCTATTCATCTGCGATCTTAGTTGTCGTAAATCTGAAGAGCGCGACGCCGCTGACGCTTTCCGAGCATTTCACTAGCCAATTTTATACCGGCGACAGTTTCGTCGTTCTGTACTTGGAGCTCATTGGAAGTACTGAAGACATAGGGAAGCTTGTTCATGACATCTTCTTTTGGCTAGGCCAGGATACCTCGTAGGAGGAAGCCACGGCTGTTGTATTCGTGTTGAGACGAAGGTGTTTCAAAGGCGAGGAGATTGCGGATTTTAGTATCGGGAATCGGTAGATGGGTTCATATGCGTGGCGATTGTGTGAACGAATACCATCTTCTTTTGTGATTGCGACGCGTCGTGTCAACCATCACTTCTCGTTGGGCCGAGTCCACGTTGTCAAAGCATGCAATTTGGCCACAAAATGGCCATAAAGATACAGAAAAAATTGCAGAAAGCTGATTTCTAGCACAAGAATTGCTTGAAGCAAGAAAGTTGGGAACAATGAAGGGAAATGGGGAGCTCCTGGAACACAGAAAACGTGGGCATGCCCAGACACGGTTGCACTTCAGGGTAGCAATACCAAGCCGATCCATCTGCACCAAGACTCCAAGACAGTCCAGATTCCATCCAGATCACATCCAGACGAGACTAAAAAAAAAGTAAAATCTCACTAATGCGACACTCACACGTGGTCATGAACCTTTCGGCCTGCTTTTCACACGAAAGCTGGGGACAACCCTACCCGCTTCCCCATCCTTCGTCTAGAGCTCAACGGCTAGACCGCTGAACGATCATCCTGTCAGCATCTAGCGCCATTTCAATCAAGGCATTTACCCGGCTCTTTGGTTGACAGTCCAGTTGACACGTTCAAACGCTCCTATCAGGTTCACGTCGCCTCAAACGGCACGCGAATACAACAGAGAGTTTGATGGGAATAATGGAAAGGCATGTTTTAATTACTGTCGAGGGATCAACGGCAAGGAATGCCGGTAGCGGCCAAAGACCCGATTGGTGCATTAATCCGTGCCGCTAATTTAAGCGGAGAGGGAGAGGATTGGAGCGGCTTTGAAGAGTTGATGTTACAGATTCTGGTCCAGACTGTTTTTGGGCTGTCTCTCCAACCAACATGTCCCCTCACCAACCAACTGCTCTCTCTTCTCCTCCCGCTCTTTTCATATGACCAGGGGTGTTGTTGGTCTCACGTGGGTCAACCTGAAAAATGGGGTGACAAGAGGTTTCTGTTGGACCATGGGGTTCAACCCTCCAATTTTGCAAGCCGTTTAACCGTTGATGATCAATTGGGTCGCCTCTCCGCTCTTTTTTTCCCCAGCTTTCTCCAGTCCCCCAGAGATGAGCTTGATAACCGTATACACTGGAGATTGATTGACCGACCCAATTTACCCCGACATTCCATTTCACTCAATCTAGACCTGGGTAATTCCGAGATAGCCGAGTCATATGACATCTCCATGTTTTCCATTTCCACTGTTTGCCGAGCCGACGCCTTGCCATGTCCACTTCCCGTTCCCTCTCGGCCATCAATATCACGAGAACACAACAAATTGGAGAAGCTAAACGGGGAAATCAAGACCGATCAGGATGCATCCGACCCAAGGCGGGCATTGACCCCGACCGGAGTCGCGCCGTAGTGGTGTGCTTGATCCGGGGCTTCATCTGCGGGGGAGCAACCTCTCGCGGGGAACACAAGCCTCTAACTGGTCGACGTCTTCACTGTTGGTTAGAGACCTCTCCCCTAATAGGTGCGTCTAACACTGAATGCCCCGAGGGAACCTTACCCCAGATGCCTAAATCAAACCGTTCTAGCATACCCCAGTTTGCTAATCCCAGTTCAGCTAATAACCCTTAACCTTTACCCCAGTCGGTAGCAAAAATGTTACGTCTCATTCATCCGGGCTTAGTGGTACTTATGTTTTTTCTAGGGATCCGCATTGCATGAGGGACTCTTATAAATTGTTACAGTCCGCACCGTTGCATTTCCCTCTTCACGTCTGTCCCTCTCATCCTTCAATTCCATTCATCATGAGTAACCCCATGGACAACAAGGCTGGCATCTCAGAGGCCAAGGCCGACGAGGCCCACATCGATCACGCCTACGATGTCGAGGCCAAGAAGGAGATGAACGTCGATATGCAGGGTGCTATCGACGCTGAGAACCTGGAGCATAACATGACTGTTCTCGAGGCCGTTAGAGCTTACCCTGCTGCTTCTCTCTGGGCTTTCAACATGTCCTGCACAATTGTAAGTCCCCCAATTCTGTCGACATGCGACTCTTGCTAATACCGTGCAGATCATGGAGGCTTACTGTGTCTTCCTCATCGGTAACTTCATCGCCCTCCCCGCTTTCGCCGACAGATACGGTATCTGGAGTACAGCAAAGGAGAAATACGTCATCGAAACCTCCTGGCAATCCGCTCTCCAAGTCGGTGGTCCCATCGGTGCTCTCGTCGGCGTCACCATCGCCGGTCCCATTACTTCTCGCGTCGGATACCGCTGGGCCACCATCGGCGGTCTCATGGTCCTCAATGCCTTCATCTTCATCTTCTACTTCGCCGACTCCCTAGCCGTCATGCTGGTCGCTCAGCTCCTCGAGGGTATCCCTTGGGGTATCTTCATCGCCAACTCGCCCGCCTACTGTTCCGAGATCGTGCCCCTGCAGCTGCGTGCCCCCGCTACACAGATGCTTCAGATGTTCTGGGCCATCGGTGCTATTATTGTCGGTGCTGTCGCGTATCACTACAACGAGGTGTCCGACCAGGCTGCTTTCCGAGTTCCTATCGCTCTGCAGTGGATGTTCCCTACTCCCCTCGCCATCCTCATCTACCTCTCTCCCGAGTCTCCTTGGTGGTTGGTCCGTAAGGGACGTCTTGAGGAAGCTGCCAAGTCTGTTCGTCGTCTTGGACGATCTACCCAGGTTGACAACACCCACGAGGCCATTGCCATGATGAAGCGTACCATCGATCTCGAGAAGACCATCAAGGAGCCCAGTCTTCTCGAGCTGTTCCGCGGCACTGATGCTTACCGAACTGCCATTGTGTGCTGCGTCTACGCTGCCCAGAACTTGACTGGTAACCTGATTGCCAACCAGGCCGTCTTCTTCTTCGAGCAGGCCGGTATGCCCGTCAAGACTGCTTTCGCCATGGGTCTCATCACCTCCGCTCTTCAGACCGTCTTCGTCATGCTTTCTTGGATCTTGACATCCTACTTTGGTCGCCGAAGCATTTATCTCTGGGGTTCTCTTGGAAACACCGTTCTCCTTGTTGCCCTTGGTATTGCCGCTACTGTTGGTGATGTCAAGTCTACCATCAACTCCAACACCCAGGCTGCTCTCGGTCTTATCGTCTCCGTCCTCTTCACCCTTGGACCTGCCCCCGCTTCTTGGGTCATTATCGGAGAGACCTCCTCCATTCGTCTTCGACCTCTTACCACTGGTATCGGACGTGGATGTTACTACCTTGTCAACATCCCCTGTATCTTCCTCTCCAGTTGGATGCTTAACCCCACTGTAAGTCCCCCTCACTTAGTCTCATCTTTCACAAGTACTAACTCATCTTCTAGGGCGCCAACCTTGGTGGCAAGTGTGGTTACGTTTGGGCCGGTACCGGTGCCTTCTGTCTGGCCATGGCCTTCGTCTGGCTTCCTGAGATGAAGAACCGATCTTACCGAGAGATCGACATTCTCTTCAAGCGCAAGGTTCCCGCCCGCCAGTGGAAGAAGACCGTTGTCGATGTTCACGACAACGAGTAAATGTTTTTTTGCTATCGAAGAAAGAGCTCAGCTGGTCCTGGCGAAGGCTGGGTTTTGGTTCCCTCTTTATTTAAGCGGCTGGATTGCATGGGGTGGTTTTGTAAATTGACCTATGTAGTCTAGTGATGAGACAAGCTTGACCTGTCATGTTGCCGCCTAGGCTTTAGGACTATTTAATTCATGTTACCCAACTATCTTATATGAGTGCTGTGATGATCATGATATAAGTGATATTATTAATGAGTTCATAATCTATCTCAGATCTGGGTATCATCTGCCTCTATGACTTTAACAATTTTCTATCAACCCAATTCAACCTTTTAAACGCGGCCAAATGTTCTTTTATCGAAGCGCTATCCTCACTCTCACCCCCAGAATCCATCTTTGATCTGATCTTTCCTACTAGTAAATCTCGTGCAATCTTGGGTGAGATCAAAGATAACTCCTCGTCTAGTTTCGCCTGACTGATCACCATTCCGTCGCATAGTTCTTTGACAAGACTGTCGACTAGATGTTGACAGTTATTTGATAGTAATGAGTATCGAGGGTTTTCTCCAATATGACGATGACCTGTAGTTGTTAGTATGGATGAAATTAGTGAGAGTGTGGGTTGACTTACCAATCTCTTGAATCTCATCATGAGTCTTTGTCGTCTCACCAATATAATAACAAGAACTCCACGTCTTGATAAACTCCTCTTCAATAATATTCGCCCTAAAATAGTTCCTCCCCAACATGGTCAACTCCAGCCGATCACTCATAAGATCATAACAGTAACACTCCCCCAGCGCACGATCAATCACACAAACAGCCCAATGACTAACACTGTTTAAACTCATACCAACATGTTTCGCGAGCAATTTGTAACTTGACTGCGAAACTTCAACGAATCCGAATGAGATGGGCGTTGTGATGAGAAAGACGGCGCGATTGCGCTCGTACGGGTTGCAGACTAACGGTGCCATTTCTTGAGATGATGTGCCGGTTATTTTGGTGGAGATTAGAGAGAGGAATTCATTACGTTTGCGGATTTCTTCGGCGTGGGCGGCGAGCCATGCTTCTTCTGCTTGACGCCTTTTTCTGTGTTCCCTGAGATATATGAGTTATTGTATTATTTATTGGGAAGGATAGAGGTACCATTTTTTGGAGAGGTTTTGGTAGACCGACTCTCCTCTTGAAGCGAGTTTATCGCTTGCTATAACGAGCCGATCGGCATGGTAAGCCAGCTTAGTGAGGGCATCGAGTCCCATTTTTGCTATAATAGAATCATCACTTTAGGATACCCTGTCGAGAAGTCGAGAGCTTCGATCGTGGAAAAGTGATGATGTAGGAGAAATAAAAAAGACTAGTCAGGCGGAGATGGGAGATAATTCTGTACAGCCACGCGGACACGCCGGAAGTGAGATCCACTACCAACGCTTGGCGGACAATGCGCCTCCTTTTCTTACGCGTGACATTAAAAATGACTGACATAGGGCTGGAATACTCCGATAATGACGTCGATAATTCTATGGCTTCTAAATTGACACTATAAATACTCTTCTATTTCCGGATTATTCTAACAACAGTGGTATGGCGCGCTGAATGTCGCCTTGTATAAAAGTGCTCAGACCTTGATCCTCTTGCTCCCAAGGAACCATCGCCTCTGCGCCAAGACCAACACGGATTAACTTTACCGTTCCGCCACTTCTTGCCACGAGATCTTCATTTGGCCATCTTAATACTCCGGGAGTATTCATTCCGACGCCGAGTTCAAGAATAACCAGCTTCTTCTTTTCTTTCGCAATCCTCGATATCCATGCCTTCCATTGTGTTTCGCCGGTTTTGTATGGTGATGGATTGAACCATGATCCTGCGCGGACGCAAATACTCATCTTGGAGCCGCAGAATCTGCAGACTGGGATTTTGCTTGAGTCAGTTAACTTTTGACTGACTGGGTCGATAAATGGCATCGCGGCAGCGACTAGAGGTGCAGAAGGTACCGTCGCATCAACTTTGCAGTTATTCAAACACTGTAAATACGCGTATGATCCCTGAGGTGTAGAAAGTTGCGACTCTGACCATCCATTCGCAAGGAACAAACCATCAGCATTCGACGTCCTAACAAATGCATCTTGTCCAAACTCTTTCAACCATGGAATAAGAGTTTGATAGGTAGGCGTGTTTGACCAGTTTGCTATCATGTTCAGATGTGTAAAGTAATAGCCCCAGCGATATTCCTCCGAAGGCCAGCCGTCGTATCCAAATACACTGTACAGCGACGTGAGACCAAATTTGAGAAAGCCTGGGAAGTGTTGCTTGAAGAGAGATTTGGAGTGGTAATCTAGGCCGTCTCCTGCTGAGAGACCTGCACCGGCGGTTACGAGGACGGCGTCTGCTGAGCGGAGCCAGTCGCGGGCTAGAGTGATCGAACTTTGTGGCGGAAATTGGATATCGGGTGAGATCTTAGCCGAAGGGAGGCCTAGAAGTGCTGTGTAGATATTGGTGTCCGATTCTGTAAATGTGTTGAAGACGATATCAGTAATCGAGGTAGTGGGATGACTTTGCAACCACGACATAGCAGTCGACACAGCAATCTCGGCAGCTTGATCAGCCGGAAAAGCAAAAAGACCTGTAGAGATACAACACAACGCAACACTCTTCCTCCCATCCTCACTAGCCGGTAAACCCTCCACAGCCTCAAAAATATTTCCATAGCACTTCTTGAGCTGAGATCTCTGAGCTTCTGTGGGCGAAGCACCACGCTTGAGCTGTGGGCCAACGGTATGTATAACCGACGAAGCATAAAGCGCATGACCACCCGTAATGAGCACATCACCAGGCTCAAGGCCTTTCGCTCGCTCTTGCATAAGCCAGAAACATTCTTCTCGAAGACGAGGGCCAGCTTCTGAGTGGATGATGTTATCGATGCAGCGATGTGTAGGTTGGAAACAGCCTAGGCCTTGACTGTTGGCTGCGTTTGTAATAGCGGTGATGTTGGTCAGAGTTGTGATGTCACCTCTCCATAGATGAATATTCGTTTGTCGGGAATTATCATGATTTATAGTGCGGGTTGGAGATAGAGAAGACAGTGGTGTAAGGAGCTTGTGGTCCCTCATGCGACTAAGGATGGATTCAATGTTTTGAAGGATATTGTCTGGGAGGAGTGGTATTGGTGACCGAACGCAAAGACACTCCTTGAGAAGAGCGAGTTTGGTAGCTGTTTCGAGATGATTCAGATGATTCTTGTAGTTTTGAAAATTCTCGAGTGGCACAAGAGAGCTTGACTTGGTTTCTATCATATCATCGATGAGATACGACAGTGTGTCGTCTAACATTGTCGTGGTCGAAGTCATGATGGAGCGCGAGTTGGAGCTTTCTTGAAAGTGTTAAATGGATATAATAGATATGCTGGGATGATTGAATGAGAGCACCTGGGTGAAGATTTAAATAATTACATAAATTGTTTTCAGTATTAGTCGATGTCAAATTTGCGCCTTTGTGAAATTCATCATGTTTCGATCCCACTCGGCCCAGGTGGGCAGGTGGGTCAAAGAAAAATCGCAACATTGTCAAAGATGTCATAAAGATTTGAACAGTCCACCACGAGCTTTGTCTTGGTAGTATCTGGGTTATTTTGTCAGCTAGCTTATGTGTCCTGGTTATTCTTCGGACCGCCTAGTGGGATATATCCGAGCGGGATGACTTTACTCATCAAACACCAAAGCTCACTGCCATAAACTCAGCCTTATCCTGAACCCCAGCATAAAAGTAAGCAAAGCAAAAATAGTCATAAGCTACAAATCCAATCGTCTCAATCATCTTATACAATCATCATAGTCTGACAGTCAGGCTCTAGTAGGCGTATCGTGTAGCACTTGTGTTTCCTTCCCGATCAAGCTTCTTGTTACTCTTAACAAGCCACACCTTCATAGCCCAAACGCCCGCAATACACATAGTTGCAAATCCAGCATTGCTTGCCATTCCAATCAGATATCGTGGGCCGTCAGACTTGGGGTACAGATACGCAGTGTAGATGTACGATGCGTTGGCGACGACGTTGACGATTGACAAGCTGACCGACTTCTTCTCAGTTGTTGACCCAAGAGTTGCGGAAACCCAGCCAAGGATCATTGAGTTGACTGCATATGCGCCACTAGCGAACAGGAAACAGGCAATGTATCGGGCAGGCGTGTTGAGAGTGACACAGGAGATGATGTATCCGACGAGTGCCATTCCCATACAGGCCGTGATATGCCATGTTCGCTCGTTGAAGCGACCGGATGACCATCCTGTGAGGTATCCAAAGAAACCGGACACGAGGTAGGGCGGGCAAGTTAGAACTAGAGTGATGGTGCTGTTGAAGCCGAGGGAGCCGACAACAGTAGGGAAGAAGTTGTTGAACGAGCAAGCAGAAAGATGCATGTTCTGGATAAAGCAGAAGAGCCACAGTCGAGGATCACGGATGGCTTGAAAGAATCCAGCTCGAGCTCCCTTGCTCTCCTCTAGACCAACAGTATCCCGCAGCATTCTATCATGTGCAAGTTGTCGTTCTTCTTCAGTCAACCAACGAGTCGTCAAAGGACTGTCAGCCAGAGTGAAGATTCCGATAATACCGACTGCAAAGGTCAGGACACCTTCAATGATAAAGAGCCACTGCCAGCCTTTAAGTCCGTGGTGTCCATCAATCGTGCTAAATGTCGCCGCGGCGATCAAACCCGAAAACGACGTCGCGAAAATGTTTCCAGAGTATAAAATCGATAGTCGCATAGCAATTTCCTTTCTTGTGTAGAAGATTGCCAGTAGATAAAGGGCTCCGGGATAAAAGGGGGCTTCGGCGACACCGAGGAAGAATCGAACGATGACGAGGCCTTTGTAGTCTTTGACAAGAGCGGTGCAAGCTGACACGATAGCCCAGCCCATCATGCAGATCGACATGTACAGCGAGGGACGGACGCGTTTCGACGAGATGAGCATGTTGGATGGGATCTGCATGAGTAAGTAGCTTCCCACAAGTTAGCATCTTGGCAACGAAAGGAAGAGACATTCATCATACCCGACGAAAAGGATCGAGATACACGTGTTGTACTGTGTTCCCTTGAGACCAAGATGATCTTCAAGACCGTTCAATCGCGCCTGGGCAATAGCATTTCGATCAAGCTATCAACATCAGCATAGTCTCCCAACAATTACGATCAAACTCACGTAGTTGAGGAAGTACATCGCCCAAAGAGTAGGCATGATGCGAAAGTCCAACTTGCGAACAAGTCGGATCTCAGCTGGATCCGTCTTCTTTACCGCACCAGAGTAATCGGCCTCTGGATCGACGAGGACTCCAGGCTTCTCAGGTCCATCAGCGACAGACATTTCGACAAAGTTGTCTTCCGGCTTTTGCTCAATGCTTCCACGCTTGGAATGGGCAGTCATGATGAAGTGTCAAGAAGTTATAGAGATGAGATGATTCTGAAGAAGCCAAGAACAGAGCGAGTGGTATGGCATGTTATATAGCCAAGTCTTGTGGGTAGGAGAAGAGCTTGTCCATGTGTGATTTCCTGGGGCCCCGGATTCCCCCAGATCAACATTTGCTACATCCATCCAATCCAGACCTCGACGCCTCATACTGTCGTGGGTTAGTGGCGGAGGAAGAAAAGACCGCCGTTGTAGTGCGGGGGAGCAACATGGTTGAGACGCTTGCAATTGCTTGATGCAGTTAAAAGACTTTGGAGAACCTTGACTGCTTGTTTTTAAGGCTATCTGCTTGTATTTCTATTTGTAAATGATGACAGTGGAGTGACCTGATTTGTCGGAGGAACAAATGTCCACGGAGGTTGTTTTATCCGCTATTTGACAAACAACTCTCATAATAGTACTTGCCGACAGAAGTCACTCATAACTTGGCCATAAACGCGGCGTTTGTATATTAAAGTTACCACAGTTTAATTACAGTCACGTGCAAGAGTTTAATAACACGTCAAGCAAAGAAAGCCAGTAGTCTAGGTCACAGAAGACATTACCTATCTATTCGTTCTAGTTTGGATGTAAATCTATAGCCTTCTCTACGCGCTTCTTTTTTTCTCTTTGCAATTCATTGTATCTCTTCACAAATAAAACACCCTTGGTTTTGGTGTTTCTATAGGAGCTTAAATAGCTAAACCCGGGATTCGCCATGAGTTTGGGTGGACAGGTGGCTTGAAGAAAAGTCAAAACTTAGATAAGGGCGCCATAAAGATTAGGATAGTCTCCAGTAAGCTTTAGTACCTAAGTTTACCCAAGCAATTTTTTCAATAGGCTTCTGTGTCCTGAGTATTAGTGTCTTTGAATTGAACGCGTATTGTTCTGTGCTTGAAGACTCATATCCAAGGCAGGAATTTCCCCACCTCAAGACATATCTTCCTACCAAGGTAAAACAGCGATTTTACAGGATAGACTTGTTCAACATGAGCTGCCCCTGGGATACAACACTTAGATCAGCCGATGGCTGTTTGTTCTGTGGTGCTTATGGCTTGATCGTTTGCGGACGCTGCGGCGTTGACTACAGTGACCTGGATGACGTTGACGAGGACCCAATCGAAGGGCGACTGAGAGCTCGGGAAGAATATGAAGACGATGTCGACCGCGCTGGCTCTCTAGACATCGAGAGACTCGATCCCATCCGCCACATAGAAATGTCTATAGGCAGGGATCAGTCCTGCCAACAATCTTTGTCCCGCCCCCTTCGGCAACCCCACAAAGCTTGTTTCCTGCAGACATTGCACACAAAGCTCACCCACCTTCCACACGATTTATTCGAGTGGACGATCCAAAGTCATTCCTTATCTACACCAGCGGTGCATGCTTTGGAAAGGGACAAGCTGAGCCTAAGGCAGGATGGGCTTTTATCTTTGGACCTCAAGAACGAAATACTACTTCGGCTGTAAGAGAACGTCTGGAATACGAGGGTCCATTGGGCGATCTTACCAATCCGACAAGCAACAGACCAGAGCTGCGAGCCATCATCGGCGCTCTCCGCTACAGAAACTGGGCAAGCGAAGGTTTCACTACTCTTACCCTAGCGACTGACTCAGAATATGTCGTTAAAGGTGCAACGGAGTGGATCCGCGCATGGCTGCAGAGAGGCTGAAGAAAAAGTGATGGAGCGGTTGTAAGTAACGTGGACATTTGGGAGGTCTTTCTTGGAGAGGTAGAGCGTTGGGATGAGTATGCTGTGAAGATCCAACTTTGGAAGATTCCGCGGGAGTGGAATACTGAAGCGAATCGGTTGGCGAAAGAGGGTGCACAGCTTGGTGAGGAGCTTACCTATAAAGAAAGGCTAGGTATCCTCCTATAACTAGTATAAGCGAGCGTTGGAAAGCAGAACATGGTAGCATCCTGCCGAAGCAAACGGGGTCCCAATTGCAAGGAAATGTTTCTCGTTGGCTTCTTACTTCTCTGTCTACGGGGATTATTGTCTGTATGTTTCAAATGCAAGTCGAATACTCCGTCTGCAGGGTGACAGAATAATTGATCGTCATAAGCATAAGAGATAAAATAGTTTAGCCATCTTATGGCAACTCTAAGAAGCATTTAGGCTCCTGTATTTTGGTAACCTGAGCCTTAGAGGACATTTCTGCTGTTGCCTACCTGTCCGTATACTATTGATTCATTATTGTATAACGAGATTTCTCTGCTAAAAAGCAATTTTGCTCAGCTTCACTGGCGCTATCGAATTTGAGGTCCGTGATTGCCCCGTAGCGCAACGCCCGTTCGCCATGTCAGCTATCTGAATGGTAGCAAGCCACAGCGGGCGGATAATGCGGAATTGCTTGCTCCAAAATCATTGGCTTGTCAAATTCGATTCCACCTGTATTTCCTACTTCAGTCAAGCATACCCATTAGTGTCAACGTAAGATGCATTTGGTGGAAATGAGACTTTTCTTACAGATAAATAAAGACTGGGGCTTCACCTTCGACCTCACTTGTTTGTGTTCTTGTTCAGTCTCTCATTTAGTTGCTCAATATCACTGGTCTTCACCATGGTCGCCACTCGTTTCCTCATGCTTTCCATGGTCGCTGCCGTTGCTGTAGCTGGATCTTGCAAACCCCAAACCTCTTCAGTCGTCGTCTCTGAAACAACTCTCACCACCGCGCTCCTTGAGAGAACTTCTACCGCAGTACCCAGCGAGACCTCGACGTCCGAGCCAACAAGCACTGCCATCGTTGAATCATCCGTGACTTCTGCTGCCGAACCCACAACTACCACTGCCGTGGCAACCTTCATATCGGCTGAGACTACCACTGAAGCGGCCTCCACGACTACAGAGGCCGCGCCACCTCCCCGGGATCTCACCTGTCCTGCGGCACATTCACAAACCGTATCTGATCGCGTGTTTCTTGCCCACGGCAAATACCCCCCTCGAACAATCCTCATAGCCTGACAGGCCGACTAGGCAATACAATGCCTTCCAACTTCCTACCCTCCAAATACGACTCGTACTGGCTCACAAGCCAGTCCGTGACAGCCTCAGTCGCGGGAAGCAGCTCCTCCCCGGTTCGCCCAAACTCGACTTTTTCCAAGTCGATTACGACGATCTTGTCTCTCCCATTATCCGTGACCAGCATATAATTGTCTAGTTTGGGATCATCATGTTCGACTCCATATGCGTTCAGAGATCTCATAGACTGGTATAACAGGGGCTCCAGATCTTCCTTACTCAAAACAGCGCCTTCTGCGTTATTTAGACAGAATCCTCCGACGTCAGAGAGGACGATTGCTCGTCTGTTGTTGTAGCTGGTGCATCCATAGAGCCTTGGAATGGTGTCTCCTTGGATGGGCCGTAGCTTGTTGTAGGCTACGATCTCATTGTCGAATTCTTCTTCCCAGTCATCCTTTTCGGATTTGAGGACGATTTTGTCTGGGAGAAACCATTCCGGAAATTTGTTGGGTAAGATAGACCCTGTAAATGTTGATGCAATCGAGAAGAGCGACTGCACTAATCGGTCGTAGAAGTTGTGACGGATCTTGAGTCGGAGAACGTTGTCGTGGATGTAACTGGCTCTGTCATTGAATCGATCCATGCGCTCGTTTCCGCGTCCACTGGAGGTGGCAGTGGCTTGATTTCGATTGAAGGCTTCCACTTCGGTTCGCTCTTTTCAACGTTCTCGAAAGGACGCGATGATGGCATAGCTTCGCTCATCTCGACTGTTGTGAGATCCGCGGAGCAAGGTGTGAGAATAAAAGAAAGATTGGTAGGTTGTTGTTTGCTGAGGAGGTGTAGCTGTTATGTATGTCAGGTGTCTGCTTTCAACTATCCCTAAGGACTTACTGACCTTGTTGAGGAGGTGCGGTTGTAGTTGTAGCTTGTTCATGTAGGTGGAAGGAAGAGAAAAAAAGATAGATCGAAGCAAGGAAAAAAGGGCATTTATGCTGTGCCTAAACCTTACGATTCAAGGTTGACCCCTCCAGGGTAGGTCGAAGCGTAGGCTCGTTGCCATTGAAGTCGCCCGCATCAACTAAACTCTGACTATCGCCAACGAAGGTTTGTGTGTCTGTTGATAAAAGTTAGAGTCGAGGTTGCCTGAAGTCAAAAATGACGACCAGCTTTTCGGTAGTTCAGTTGATCCGGGTCGCGTGACAAGTCATGTGCCCTCCTCAACTCTCACCACCGCCTCGGCTGATGTGTGTGACAGTGTTATCAACAGTGTTATCAACGATGGCCTAAACCCTATGTATAGGCAGGGCAAAAAAAAGGTTATGTGTGGGCAAAGGAGTCACGATGCCCGGGTATCTACTCGTTTTTGGTATCACCATTTACTTCTGATATTAAGGTTTCAGTTGGGCATAGAATACGCTGTGTTGCTTCCATCCAGTTCCTTTCTTCTTTTACCAACATCAACCACACAACAATCACCTTTCTTTCACAGCTGAATACGCTCTTATAATTTTAGCAATTAAGTCTTCTGGCACCCTGACACAACATTGTTAGGCGGCCGAGAGTGTGAAAAATGGAACACTTCAGTGACTCTATGCTAGCTTACAATAACATAGGCTGCTTTTCTCTATTGCGCCCAATATTTAAAGCAAAGTATCCTCTCTACCCTTTATGGAATAGGTAGATCACTTTATGCTATTTTGGAAGAGCTTTTAGGCTACTTTATTTTAGTAGCCTAAGCCTTATAGGACATTTCTTTTGTTACCTACCTAGATAGGATGCTTGCAATCCGTGGTGAACAAACGGGACTTTTTTGCAATCACGTTAACAGGAGGAAAGCAGATGTAAAACGATAACCAGTATATTGACGGGGTATAAGCGGTAATCCTCTATGAGGAATTAAGTACAGTATAGATAACAATGTTTCACAAAGTCCAGTTCAGAGTCAAGAACTTCTTACATGAACTTGTGGAACATTCTACGCCAAGCAGGCCAGCTAGCAACCTTGGCGCGGTAAGCGTTGATCTCATCCCAGTCATGCTCACGGAGACCAGTGTCAAGATCGATCTTGTCAACAGTAAGCCACTGAGGTCGCTTCCAGATGTAACCGATGACCCAGAAGACAAGAACGACGGGAATGGCAAGACAGGCCATGAAGAAGTCCTCGGCGTTACCGTATCCCTCCTTGAAAGGAGGGCAGACAGCGACGTAGAGCTGGCAGCCGAGAATGGCGAAGCAGAGGCCGAGTCCGATCCAGGAGCCGATGACACCACCGGCGGCGCGGAAGGGAATCTGGTCGAGACTGCGGCCTTGACGCTTCCAGGCAGAGCGGAAACGAATGTGGGCCTGAGCATGTTAGTATTTGTAAAGACAATGAGTGGTAGGTGTGAGCTTACAGCGCAGATGGAGCCCCAGGTGAAGAGAGCAGCAAGGGCAGAGACGGCAAGAAGCCAGTCAAAGATAAGACCACCGGAAGAGGCGAGGACAATATAGGCAAGAGCACCCCAGGCGAGGTTGAAGAGGACGGAAATGAGAGGTCGACCAGAGCGATCAATGTAAGTAAAGATCTTGGGAGCGTAATCCTGCTCAGCGAGAGCGGTAAGAGTACGAGAGCCACCGTAGACACAAGAGACACCGATAGAGACGACTGAAACGCAAATGACAAGGTTCATGAAGGAGTCGTATCCCTTGAGACCGGCGTCAAGAGCAGCCAAGACGAAGGGGGAAGTACCGTCCTTGTATGGGTTGGCACTGTTGAGGAGACGGTCATCGGTGGAGCTGACGAGGAGGCCGACGAGCGTAAGACCGACGATGTAGAAGCTGGGATAGTTAGTACACAACAAGACAGTGATTATAGAGGGATGCTTACAGTGTGATACGCCAGAAGACCTGCTTAATAGCACCAGGAAGAGCCTTGGCAGGGTTGCGCGACTCAGCAGCAGCAAGACCAACAAGCTCAGTACCAGCAAAAGAGAAAGCAGCAGTAACGAAAACACTGCAGAAACCACGAACACCGTTCTGGAAAGCGCCGGGGTTTGACCAAAGCTTACCACCTTGGTAGGTGTTGAACTTGCCGTCAGAGGGACCTCCACCGCAGATGAGGACGACAGCGACGATCATGAAGATGACAATGGCGGCGAGTTTGAAGCACGAACTCCAAAACTCTTCCTCTGCGTAACCCAGTGTACCGAAGATGTTGATGAAGATGATGAATAGCCAGAAAACGGTGATCCATACTGCTTCGTTGATGTTGGGATTCCAGTATTGCACGGTGAAGGATACGACTGTTAATTCGAGCGGAAGGACGATGACCCATTGGAAGACCTGACATCAATTAGTATGGGCGCAATTGAAGCAATCGAGGGGACGGGACTTACGTAGTTCCAACCCATGGCGAAACCCCAGGAAGGATCAATGAAGCGAGTAGAGTAGGTATAGAAACCACCAGAGACAGGGTACATAACAGCAAGTTCACCCAGAGCGTGAACGACGTTGAAGATCATGATACCAGCGATAGAGAAGCAGATGAGCACAGAACCGGGACCACCCTTTGTAAGGGCACCACCAGAACCGACGAAGAAACCAGCACCGATGGAACCTCCGATGGCGATCATGTGCAAGTGACGCTTCTTCATGGAGCGATCGAGTTCGACGGCGCCAGTACCGTAGTCACCTAGGCATGTTAATTGGGGAGAGAAACCATGGGGATTGGGGGAGAGGGAAACATACGGCGCTGGAAGGACTTGAGGTTCAGACCGTTACGGGTCATGAAGTCCTCCTCGCGATAATCATCGCGAACGCCCTCGACGTCGCCGGTGTAGACATCCTTTGAGTGACCGTGCGCGTGGTCGTGCGACGGAGGCGTGTGGGCGCCAATGTCGACCTTTTCCTCCTTGGACGTCATTGTGTATGTCTCTCAAGTCAGGTAAAGTAAATTGGGAGGAAGAGAATGAGACCTGGGGAGAAAAGACCAGACGCGAGGAGGGGGGCGCGATGGGACAGTTTTTATGTCCTGCGGTGCGAAAGAGCGCGATGGCAAAAACGGCAGGAGAGGGCAATTGAAGGACACCCTTTTTTGCTTGGGTTGGCTTGGCTTTTCTTTGTGCCAAGGCGCGATAAGCATCTATTGCATCGGGATGTCTCCAAACAAGTGGCCAAGAGTAAGAAAGTGGTTCTAGATGGGGGGGAGAGTTTGAAAGGATGAGAGACAGCAGGGGTGATATTTAGTACTGTAGTAATTAGAGTACCAATTGATGTACTGTACCATTGAGATATCTCGTCCATTCTGTGACTCTGTTGGTCGTGTAAATAAAGCAAGCTGTGCCTCATCCTAACCTCTACCGTGTCGGCGAGTCTTCCCCAGGTTTGGAGGTTTGCCAGTGATTGGTTTCATCCCCGCACTGAGCACAGATCACCTTCAAAGGCCTGCAGTCTTAGTGGACAGTGCTGGAGCTGGAAACCGGGGGTAACGCGTGATGCATTCCCAACTGTCTCGCCTGTCGCAACGGACATGATACCACGTTCGGAAGGTGAAAAAGATCGGATCGTTGGATGGATGGATGGATGCGTCTTGGCGCCTCCCATGTCATTTTTTGCTAGATGGGTAAGGTTAAGATACTCAAGTGTGCCGAGCTAAAGACAAGCTTAAACGCTATCACGAGCTGTTGCTGATCAGACATGACGAGATGGCTAATTGTTTGCATTTTGATAGGTGCAGTGGCGAGCAATCATGACTGGTTAAATGGGAGGATATCTTGTATTACTGTCATCGGGGACGTTTGATTGCAATGTTGTATCCGTCTCCTTGGCTAACCGACCGAGGCAACTAGTTTACCCCAAGAGTCGCCTCCAATTTGGCCCCAGCTTGGCGAACGAAGCTGTCAAAAACCCGGCGTCTTGGAAGGGGCTATACTACAGTGAAGATTGTACTGTAGGTAGACGCTAAAATTGGACAGACAAAAAGGGAAGGAGATAATCTTGTATTCTTGGCTCGTAAGACCACTCGGGATTGCCTCCTTTCTGCTGCTGTATTGAGTGTATCAAAGTTGCCTCAATGAACATGCCACGGATACAATACGATGCTTGCCAGCCCTGTTTATCTCCATGGTCCCAGATTGCCGCGAAAAGCGATAAACTCAAGATAAAGTAGAGGATAAACCTGGGGATTGCGGGTCAAGAGTGGAATTTATTACGTGAAGTATATTGAAATGACGGAGCGACTGTCCGTTCACTCGATGGTAGTACTAGGTAGACTGGGTTCAGTGACTGGGTGGATGTGTTTAATTAGAAAAAGCCTATTTGGTCCGAGTCAGACCTAATGCAGTAGGTGTTCCAGCGTTATACTCACTGTAACCCCCCTACAACCACCCACTATAACCCTCGGGGTCTCACATGTCTCGGTCAACACTGAGATGGGATAACTTCTCCAAGAACAAAAGATCATTCCATTCGCCTCCAATTTCTTTTATTGGTCTCCAAGACATTTATCGCCTTCTTGAATTGTTCTTATCTCTTGGCCAACTCTTGCGAAGTTTCCAAGTAACCAACCACCACAACGCCAAGAAACAACCGCTGCTCTTGGCAGTGATACCGTTCCAGGGAATGACCAGCGGTTATCTCCAACAACCCCGACCAATCAGAACCTCACTATTGGAAGCTGCTGTTTCTTGGCAGGCGGCCGCACGAGCAAAGGATCTTTTGTGATGCAAACAGCCACAATTTGTGACTAAGAGAAATTGAAGTAAGGACGTGTCGATCTGGGGAAGACTCCGGAAGTCTGGGGAAACGTGGTCAGATGGATAATAATACGTAAAGAAAATCAGGTTAATAAAATGAGAGCAGAAGAGTGTTCAGTCTACAGGGTAATTGATGCTGTGGTCGAAATAAGAATGCTTCTGATCAGAGACATGGATAGGCTTGTTACCCGTCCCTGCTGTCATCATCTTAATTCTTGGCCATGTATCGGGTACCTCGGTCAGAAAAGCTAGAGTCCTTCTGGAAGAAGGCACAGTCAGACCAGTCACACCACGTAGATAAGCACAAATTACAGCCGATAACGTCTAGTTTCGCATTTCGTTATCTAAAGACAAGCATGTCACAGCTGCAAAAGAAACCCGCTAAGGTATCCTCAGCTCACGAGCCTTTTCATCGTCCTCGTCAAACGGCGAGTCGGATCGATGAGCCGCTTCCAGAACAGGTTTGCCGCGCATTTGGGCCCAGACTGTTTTGTACACTGGCTGTGCGAATAGCGCGTCCATATCTTCCAAGGTAATACCTGAATGAGTCAGCATAAGAGCACGTGAAGAACATTTCTGGAAGGAACTTACCTTTTGTTTCGGGCACGAAGAAGAGGGACCAGATTCCCATCAACACCAGAATTGAACCAAAGAAGAAGTATGCTCCATACCCAAGGTCGGAGATCATGTACGGTGTTGAACGTGCGATGATGAAGGATCCGAGCCATGTGTCTGCTGTCGTGATGGCGACACAGAGCATTCGAATGTCCAGAGGGAAAATCTCGGAGGCGTATGTCCATGTGATTCCTTGCCATGTCGCGCAGATGATGATGGCGTTGATGTACACACAGACAATCGCCAAATATCCCCATCCATCGCGATTAACAACACCAGCCGCAGCCGCAGCAGCAGGGTCAGCTTTCATGACATACCCGCCGATGTAAAGCATGGGAATACAGCCCAAGGCAGCACCCCAGATAAGACCCTTTCTTCGACCAACCTTTTCAACAACCCAGAAGGTAAACAGCACCATACCAAGTGTCTTGGAGATACCGTAAAAGCCAGTGGAGAAGAGTTTGAGCGAAGTACCGGGAATACCAAGACTCTCAAAAATACGAGGAGCGTAGTAAGTGATGATGTTGACACCAGTGAAACTCTGCAAGAACATGAGCGCCATACCAATACCCATACGGTTGCGAACGCCCTTTTGGAAAAGCTTCTTGAACTGCTGTCCCTTGCTCATCTTGTTTGTACTGCGTTCTTCAACCTGCGCGCGAATATCGCCCATCTCTCGACGGACGTATTCATGATCAATAGGCAGACCTCGAATTTGCGCGAGGATCTTCTCGGCAGCTTCAAAGTGATCACCACGGGCTAACCAACGCGGCGACTCAGGACACCAAAGCATACCCAACGCAAGTCCCGCACCAGGAAGAAGTTGCAGACCCAGCGGAACAATCCACTGCGTCTTTGTATTCACGTCGATGGTACGATCTGTAGCATAGTTGATCCAAAAGCCAAGCATACCACCGCCCTGCGAAGCGATTTCGAAAATACCAACAAGTCTACCTCTGATAGACGGCGGTGCAGTTTCGCTGATGTATACAGGGACCGTGAGAGATGAAGCGCCGAGACCGAGACCTGCTACGGCCCGGCCGGCGTAAATCATGTTGAGATTGCCGTTTGCGGCGGTCATGAGAGCGCCGCCTAGAAGAAAGACTAGGGCTGCGCCCATGATGGTCTTTCTACGACCCCATTTCTCTGCGATGGGGAATGTGCACAGGGCACCGAAGAAACAGCCAGCCTGGATGTTGTCAGTATGGGTAGTAGATGGGAGGAGGAGAGGGAAGTGTACCTGAAAGGTGGATACAATGTTTCCCTGGATGGTGTCGCGCTGTGTCTTTTCGATGAATTCTAGGCCAAAGTCTCTAATGAAAGAGGTCAATGCCATAGTACCTCCGATAACAGAAGTGTCATATCCAACTGCGCCGGTTAGTATCACTTCTGTATTGTACACTGAGGGTTCATACTGGCGAGGGCGGACATGGAAGCCACCGTGGCAATCAGGTGGATTCGCCAGTTCCGCACCTCAGGCGGATCATTGGTGCCCGACGCATGAGTATTCCAGCCCATTCGATTTAAAAGGTAAAAAGGTTATATAGCAGAAGCTTAGATGGTGATAACAAACGAGTAAGCGAGAACGCGAGTGTCTGTACCTCTCTCTTTCTTGAGGCGGGGAACGAGGCTTTAAATATTTCTTCAGGTCGTCAAGTCATCGCTGTTCTATCCGAGAGAAACAACTAAAGGGTGTCCTCTGAATGGACAGGATCGTCAACCGTTGGATGGACACTCACTCCACTGGGCTTCCCCGTGGGGTAACGAGGTAAAACAGGGTAAGCACTGACTATCAACCGGGGGTTGGGGTCGTTTGTGACATTCTTTTGATCATGAGTGTGTATGATGTGGAGTCGCCAAGACGATAAAAGTGAGGGGAAAGTGTTGCATCTTTTCTTTGAAAAGGTTGTGCTTTTCCGTGGTGATGATGGTTGGGATGTGCCTTGTACGTCATTTCTCACGATGACACCGAAGGTGATGTAACGATCCATTGCTCTGCTCTCTCCGAACATCATCCTCTGTTTCCCTTGACTCTCCAATATCCAGGCTCAGATAAAAATATTGAACCTCTGTGATATCTGTCGCCAAGTACGGAGGCTCATCAGGGTCCAAATGCCAATTCTTCAAGCTTTACATCTCCACCGGCCCGCCTTGTAAAGTTTAGCTGCCGAAGCAAGAGCTTGTTTCTCCGTAGCGTGTCATTTAAGGCTTGCCATTGGTCACGCGATGAGGGCTCGGCAAGTAAATCTATGCTCCGAAGCGGGACTGAATCAGTCGATTGCTTATACCTTGCAGTAAGACTAACCTTATTCAACCTTATTCGTGTTGTTACCTAGGGTTCTTTAGCAAGGGATCTTCTTTTACGAGTGTAATATTTGGTAGTAGTGGTTCTTGGCACCAGAGAAACGGTTCACTGGGGTTGGGTTAATGCCTCGGTTCTAAACGATGCGACGTTAACTGCCGATCTCGACCGTCGAAATCCCCCAATGGTTTACCACCAACATCCAACAGTCAGCTTCAAGAGATCTCTTTGCACAGCCTCCCCCATATCTACGGGTGAAAACGGGATCTCAAACGCAACACTATTGCAGCAAGATCTATGACCCTAGCTTTGTGGGTGATATCCTGTTCATCGCATTGGTGTCTCGTTGTCGTTGTTCTCATCTACCCCAGTCAGCCCACCCAAAATAAGCTTAAATCCCCTTGGCGCCAGTGGAACGTCTGTGGAGATAACGTCGGAGGATCGGCGTTTAAGGGATCTTGCCCCGCGTTGATATGCCCTTCTTCGTGGAGAATGTCGTTTGTAACATGCTTTTACGGATTCTAGACTTTTGGTGAATTTCCGGGTGAGTCATTGATCAGTCATGGCACGATTGGCCAAGGCGTAAATGTGCATCTACATATATCCGTAGCTCTTTCGGAAAACGTTAAACAGTAGACCGTCCCTCATCTGACGCCTATTTTGCTTTTGGGGTCAAGCTTGGAGTCTTGCTATTCCGATTGTATCTCATAGAGTCTTGGCTACAGCTCTAGTCTCTACTTCCCCTCATCAAGAGGCCAAGCGTGTTGTTTGACTGGATAGATTCAGCCTAGAAAAGACGCTTATGGTATAAGTCGTATCTCCGCGGTGACATGCTAAATAGCTTTCACAGTGATAGATACTAGCCGGCGGGCGATATCGCATTTATGCGCCCGCAAACACATCTCGGAATCCAGATCTTGACATTCCCGCCGCTATAGCTTGTGGAGCCAAACCATCCCTGCGACTGCTTTTGGGACGCTTTAGTTAGTAGAGATACTAAAGTCTGGGGAAGCGTGAACCTTCTTCAGTGGTGACTTTGACTCGGCTGGATTAATGAGGTGGATCTATGTATGGGAAAGCTGGGGTAGTGAACTTGACTAAACCCCAGTTTCCACTTTCATAGAGCCAGCATGAAGCTTTGTCTGCTCAGACACATGTTATTTTAGACGCAGCTCAGGAAATGAGCTGCCCATGGTTTCTCTATTTATAGGCAAAACATATATAAACCCATTTTAAGCAATAGGTCCAGAACTGAATCTATCTTATTGCCATCCGCTCGCGAATATCCATCTCCAGTCGTGTAAGCCTAGACGTAGATTGCAGATCCCCCACAGAGCAGTGACATTGCAAAAGTATGGGTGAGGACTTGGCGATAGAGCCAAGACTTTCACTTACACTATCTTCCATCCCCGCATTGCCTAGCCGCCCTTGGGATTCGGAACACATTCGGATCCGATTAGCTAAGATGCTCTACTTGCTGATCGGGCATCAGTTGATATAAAGGCCACCCTGTACTTCGCGGAGCTTTTCTAGGTGTAGCTACGTATATATTCCTCGAAGAGGATGAGAACGATAGATAATATTATCGAAATACAACTTCCCGCGAAAGAAACATGTCATAGTACCCGCTACGTCTCATGGTCGAAGGAAACAATCCTGTATCTTATCTACAAAGCATTAACTAACACGAGTAAGTCGAGAGGTATGTACTTTTTAACGCGACTAGAATTGACTAGAATAATACCTTAATTACCTGATGCTGTGATCCTTGCTAGGGACTGGCGAAGAAGCTAGTCGCGCTTGCTAGTCCCACGCGATGCAGGCCAATCTACGGACATTCAAGTCCGCAAGCAACAATTATCCGCGACTATGATCGACATCACTAGATTGACCAAGATAATAAAAATACCTAATTAAAGATGAATTTCAATTTAGAACCTTAAGACTCTGTTCGTAATCACTCCTCATCGTAACGCGTAGTCGATGCAATAATGATATAACCAATGACGCAATATTTACGAACCTCCACTTTATCCATCAACTATATCATGACATCTCCCAACCCATAACCATCCATCTTCTCCTCTCCATTCACTTTCATAACTGTTTAAAAATGGCAGAACAAGACGTCTACGCCAGTAAATTCGAAGGTCACGCTCCGTCCTTTCCCCGTGGTACATTCACTGGTTCAGGCGCGGAACAAGACCGCTACGCCAGTAAATTCGAAGGGCGTTCTCCTTCACTCCCTAGAGGATCATTTGCCGGTTCGGGTGCTGAACAAGATGTTTTCGGATCACACTTCAATCGCACCCCGTACCAAGGTCTCCGTACCAGTACCATAGGTCTTCTACACAATGCCGTTCTTCCCTCGTTCACGCTACACGCTGGTCTCTCAGCTGTAGCGTATGGTATTTCTCGATACACAAATCGTGTAGAGGGCAAGGATTATCTCTGGGCATCTGGCATGACTCTCAATGCCTGGTGGAGCGCGATCGGTTCTCGCGTCATCAACGACGGTCTCTCTGTTTCTCAAGCTTGGTCCTCTCTCGCTTACTCTCAAAAACTTCTTCTTCTCGGTGTCACAGCCTGGGGCGTCCGTCTTACCTCTCGTGTCGTATCCCGCAGCTTGCAGCGTGGCGAAGACGATCCTCGATATGCCGCTAAGAAAACTGATCCTGAATTCTGGAACAAGGCTTTGTTTACGACGTTTTTGCCTGAGGCTGTTGCACAGACTATCATTTCTCTTCCGTTCACGATTCCTTTCCGTCAGGTTTATGAGTGTGCGCAGGCTTCTCCTGTCGTTTCTTACAGTTCTTATATCCGGGATTTCGCCGTGTTTTTGTTCTCTGCTGGATTCACCCTTGAGACCCTCGCTGATATCCAGCTTGAGTCTTTCAAGAAGAGGGATGGTCAGGGTGTTAACCGGGAAGGTGTATGGAGCATTGTTCGACACCCCAAGTAAGTCATATCCGCTCACTGCAAGTTTTCATGCTAATAAATTCAGCTACCTCGGCGACGCTCTCATCCACGCCTCTTTCCCCCTCCTCCTTCTCGGCTCCGGCCTTCTCCACCCCATCACAGCTCTCGGCCCCATCGCCAACTACATCTTCCTCCGCTACATCGGAGGCGACAAGGAGAACGAAGAGACCCAAGCTGACCGATATTCCAAGCATGACGTTATAAAGGCCGAGGAGTTCAACGAGTACCGCCAGCAGAAGAACAGCTTCTGGCCCAAGGTTGAGGAGTTGGGTAACTCTTGGACTCTTGGCGTTTTGACTGCTGGTGTTGCTGGTGTTTTCCTCGAGAGGGGACTTCGAAATGTGTTGTAAATGTAATTATTGAATGTATAATAGTGATGAAATTGGATAACTTCTATGTTGGAGTGATTCTTTATTTTGAATTGACGCATCCACAGGTGATTGATGATTGAGAAGTTGGTGTTTGAGCTGGACGCTGGTATCGGCTCGAAAGTACTGTAAATTCTAGGGCGGCTATAGAGGATCACAGGGGCCTGTCGGCCGTTGGTGGCCTTCCATAGTTGGTGCCCATTTGGGGTTTTAGCGAGAACAATACTATGAACCCCACCATATGAAATTAATGACTTGGCCATCTTAGGGGGGGGTGACACCAGAAAAGATCAAGGCGCCTCCTTATGAGGCGTGTTGGACAAGTTCAAACTCAAAGAGCGGTCACGATTCAAGTTTCAGGTGTAGTAAAGAGTGTATAATTATCCTAACATGAGATTCGTACGGCAAACAGAATAGCTTCAATGAGAGAACATGTCCGAAACTTGAGGTCCAATCAGAACTAATAGTTGTTCGCGTCCTGGTTCTCGCTGTCCGACACAGTCTCACTGTGTCGAGCGTCAATCATGCGCTTAGCATCTTCCTTAGCCTCTGCTGCTCCAGACTCAATTGCTGCTTTGGCGTCCTTGCTTACAGGCAATCCACTCCTGGCAATGACATCTTCAACCGCCTGCGAGGTCTCTGCAGCCTTCCTTACACGGTCCTTAAGGCCGTCAAGAATCTCCTTTTGCTTGCTGGCGACAAGGTCCTTGAGAACCTTTCCTGTCCTGTCCATGTAGTTTGAGAGCTGCTGCTGCATGGCATTACTTGACTGACCCGATACATAGTGAGATTTCACCTGCTGAGATTGGACTCGCTTAACATCTTGGGCAACTTAAGAGGCCATAATAAATGTTAGGTAGCAATAAAGAGATAAAAGAAGGTATAGAAAGTTATTAGAATATAAGAAGCTTAAAGCAAGGTTATTATCTATACTGTACTTAATTTCTTATAGGTAATTAAACTCTTAGCAGCCTGGCCCTATTTCTCTATAGTATTAACCTTAATACTAAAATAACTATTATAATAAATAAATAACCTATACTTATTTTACTATTCCTAGAGTTCTTTAATTTACTAATACTAATTCCCTTTTCCTTATAATATAGTTATATTTATTCTATAATAACCTAAAGTTTATATACTAATAAATTATACTTATCTTTACTTATAAAAATATTAGCTAATATCCTTAAACTTATTAATAAAATAATCTTTATATATATAATATAATTATATAACCTTAAAATACTAAATAAATATCTTAGTTATATTCTTAATAGTAATTTTAAAGTTAGTAAATTAGTAAATAATTATTTCTTATAGCTCTTAAGAAAGGTAATAAACTTAGCTTATTTTTTAGAAAGTTAAAGGGTTTACCTTAATTTTTAGATTTTATACTAAAATACTACCTAAAGTAATTTTAGGTATATCTAAGTACTAGTATTAACTTTTAGTAGGTAACCCTAAGGACTTTAAGTAAGATCCTAAAGGGAATCTACTTACTAGTTTTAGTATATCTATTTTCTATCTATAGGTATTTATATCTATTTATAATATAAATATTAGCTTATCTAGGTAAACTAAGTTAATTACTATAAACTTACTAAGAACCTTTATAAGCTACTATACTATACTAGCTATATTCTTATTATTTAACTTAGCTATATATATTAGGTTAATAGCTTAACCTATGCTACTTTAGACTTAGTTAATAATTAATATAGGGGATTCTGCTATTGATAATCAGTAGAGTAAGTACTCTTAGAGTATCATGGCATTCCAGTTCGCTTTGTTCGACCGACCGTCGGTGGTAAGGCTATCGCTATTGGCGTTCACAAAGTTTCAGTTGACCAAGTTCACCACTGAACCTCCGTTCAGCAGGACCAATTTAGTCACGAGATAATAGACAGTGCCTTCAACGTATCCCAGAGTGGTGGCAACTGATTCTTCTGCAGCTGCAGCGTTGTTATAGATGCCTACAGTTCCCATCTTGCAACACTTTGCCATATCGAAGTACCGCTGCTCATCAGTTTGATTGCGACACTCCGAGTCCATCAGGTCTCCAGAAATCTGCGTTTCAATGACTTCGGTAAACGGCAACAAAGCATTCGTAACTATATCTCGCACTTAAGGCCCCTTGGCCTTCCGTCAACACTAAATCAAATGTGTAAGTTGATTCCGGATAGATAGAGAGATCTACAGCAGTTACAAGACGCTTAACGAAATCTAGATGTCCCTCGGGTGTTCGCCAAGTTAGAACTCTGGTAAGTCTTTTTCCAATGCATAACAGGGCTTCTTCTTATATATTAGAACTTCCTTACTAGACTTTTATTATCTAGCCTTCTCTAACATATAAATAATATAAGGTTATAAACTTAAAAGTATCTAAAGGAATATTATAAGGGTAATTGTAAATCTTTTTAAAATAAAAAATAAAAGATATAAGAGTTTCTTTTAACTATCTTTTAATTATATATACCTTAGTAATAGCTACTATATCTAAGGTAAAGTTAATAGCCTTAAACTTTTTTAGAAATTAAAGGTAAATTACCTTAAAACCTTTATTCTTATACTTAGTTTCCTTAAACTAGTAAAGTACTATACCTTTTAAGTAACTATAAAAAACTTAAACTATAACTATTTCTTTAGCTACCTTATTAATACTAAAGAGTACTATTAAAGCTTTAATAAATATTAAGAAAGCTTTAAAATAAATATTTTAAGTATTTCCTATAAAGTTAACTAGCTTTAATAAAGCTAATATAATACTTATTAGTTTCTTTTAATAAACTTATAAATAATAAAAGGAATTTAAATAACTTAGGAAGTTAGGTAAAGAGTATTATAGTAATAAAGTTTAATAAATATAGCTAAAGGGTTTAAAAAAAGCTTAATTAGTAGTACTTTAATATATTATAATAATTTTAAAGATAATACTTTAGAAGTTAAAGAATAATAATAAGTAAAAGCTAAAGTATTTACTTATCTAAGGGAAATAAATAAACTAGAATCTTAAATATTTTACTTTAGTATTAAAATAGGATGTATAAGAATCTAATAGTATTAAAATGTAAGTAAAGTAATTAGCACTTAGTTAAGTGTAAGTCTAGGGATAATAGGAATGTTAGGAGTAATAATAGTATTAGAATAAAATGCATAAGAAAGAACGTAAGTAAAGTAATTAATAGTTAGTTAAGTGTAAGTTTGGGGATAATGGGAATGTTAGGAGTGATAATATCTGGTTTAAGTTCTGGCAGAGCAGGGTAAGCTTGTCTAAGTATTATAACAGCGATGTGTTACCTTCTTCTAGTTAGTGTCTAGCAAACGGCAGGGAATAATAGCAAACTTCTACTATAGCTTAGCTATAACCTCTATTACTAGGCAACCTCCCTAAAGATTTCTATTACACTGCTATAGCATAGCTTCCTAAGTAAGAAACAAATTAACTCTAAGAAAGAAGCTTTAAATCTAGTATAGACTATCTAGTAATACTAAGGAATATTAGTAATATATTATAGTAATATCTAAGGTAAAGTTCTAAAGTAATAGTATAAGAAGAAAGTAATATTTTTAGGTATATTATTTAAATTAAATATAAAATTAGATTTTTTTAAAGTAACTTAAATAAAATTAATTTTCTAATATATTTAGTATTTAATATAATAGTAAAATCTTAATAGATTTTAAGTATTATAATTATAAGTTATAGTTAAAATCCTTAAGATTTAAGATTTAGTATTTACTAGTAAAGTTTATATATACTAAGTTTATTTAATAAGTATTTATAAGATATTAGCTATATTACTAATCTATATATAGGCTATTTTTAATTACTTTAGGCTTTACTAGGTTACTACTATACTATACTAAAAGTTAATTATTTTATTTCCTTAGTTTAGTTAAGTCTTATTGGATTATACTAGGCTTATTTAAAGTAGTTTAATAACTTAACACTAGCTCTCCCGCTAGTTAGTTAGAGTTTACTAGTTAAGTTAATGTAACTTGTCCACTGTATTTCAGCAGTACATCTCCAGACCCTTGAAAGGACATGTCGCCAGTCCTGGATCTTTCAAGCCTGACTTGTAGACAAACCAGCCAAGCAGCCCAGCATAGCGACTCATCTTGACCAACTCTCGGAGCATCTCATAGGGTAGATGATATCCTCAACCAGTCCGGCTCCGGAAACAGAAGCACGGGAGCACGGAAGAAGGCTTTGGCAGTGGATGAGAAGGGTTTCAAGGTTGACTAGGAAGCAGATTTGCATAACTTGGCGATGATTGATCTGGGTTGCTTGTGTGGCGGCGATCGCTGCCCTAACTAGCTAGTTGACCTAAAAGCCGGCTAGAGCCCTGCCGGGGTATATAGTGTAAATTACCAGCCCCATCTTCCATCCAATAGCTAGTCCTCCGATTCGGAGATCTCCCTCGATAGCTCAGTTGGTAGTAGCGTTGGACTGTAATTGTCATCAATGTAATCCAAAGGTCACCTGTTCGACCCAGGTTCGAGGGAGCTGTTTCTTTTTGCATTTTTCTCTATAATCACGTCCATCAATTCCCTCGCGACTTTTTAAAATATAATGTAACGTAGAGGCAGTTTTTGTCCTTTTCTTTTCCCAGGGTTAATTTGTCGCACTAGTACTTGTCACTACTCACCACTCGGCTATATTATATTATCCAGATAACAGTCATACCACCATCCATTGACGTCAAAACAATCAGTTCAGACCAGTTAAATGAAGGAGATGATGAGGTTAAATGCTGAGATGAGAGTGTGCTTACTCTTTGGGTCCAGTAGGATTGATGACGCCAAGTCATGTTGGTGGTCAGGCATCTCGTGAGATATGAAGTCCTTAGGCCCCATGATCGCTCTCTATCTCTTTCTATACCATACGTCGCCAAAATGTTGATGTTACTGCCTCCAGAGATTCTTGAGCACATTTGCGAAAAGGTATCCAGTTGAACACAACTTGAAGATGTGGACTAATAGCAATAGCTCCACGGCACCGATCTCAAATCCCTCTCCCAAGCCTCCAAATATCTCCATCAAACAACCCACCGTCGTCTCTGGCGCTCCGTAACCATCCAACCTCCATCCCCAACCAACCGTCACTCCATTTCATCATCTGGTCCCCCGCAACAATGTCTTAAACCCACACGAGCTCTACATTTTCATATCGACGACGCAAAGCATTGCGTCCATGCGCATGATTGGTTGGGCTACATAGGAAATTGGTCGCAGAAGGATCCTCAGTTGCATGATACTTGGGAGGGAAGGAGTGATAGTTTTGGGTTGGGGAATGGGAGGCTTGTTAGGGTTAAGTATGAGTGTCTTGTGCAGAGGGCTCTGGTTTTGTTGGGACGGTTTGAGGAGGGTCAGCTCGAAACTTTCAGGTATGACATCTCTTCCTCTGTTGCCAATTCCACTAATTCAATTGTGTAGTTGGAGTTATATGACCTGCATCCCATCCGAAGTCATTCAGCATCTATCCCTCAAGCACCCTTCCATTCAAAGCCTCAACTTCACAACAGATCCCTTCTGCAGCCGCTTCAATCGCTGGAGTCGAAACACAGATATAAACCTCTCCGCCTTTCACAACATCCGACGATTTATCTGGAAAGCCCCGATGGGACGCCACTTCGGTAACATCTCCACCTTAGTTCAGACGAACGCAAGCCATTTGGAGGAACTGGAGCTTGACCTGCAATGTTGGTCACGGCGGTGGGAGAATAGAGAGATGAGAGTTGTCAGGCTGGGAGATAGGTGGGACAAAGTACCTGCTAATACGATGTTGGCGCGACAGATATTTGGACTTGGGGTGGATGCCGATATGGATATGTGCTTTCCGAAGATGAAGAGTTTGAAACTCACGAGAGTACCACTACAGGACGAAATTACTGGAAAGGCAGTATCACCAGCATGCATCAACTTCTCAAACCTCACTTACCTCACACTAAACATGTGTCCCTACTGGACCACTCTTCTCGCAACCCTCAATCAATCTAGAACATCGATCAACCTCAAATCCTTCGAAATTCTAGACTTCTATCTCCAAACACCCCACGAAACAGCAGTACGAAAAACAAGTATCATCACAGACTTTCTAGACTCTTTCAATAAACTTGAAGAGCTGTATATTAGTTATTGTGGCCCTACATCAGTACTCAAGTTCTGGGAGCATCTTGCAGGTCATACCAGTTTGAAGAGCTTCGTGCATCATCAGAGGGTTGCTGATCGGGATGATGAGATGGTGGGGGTGAGAATGGGGAGCGATTTGATGGGGTTGGGTATGGATGAATGTGAGTTGAAGAAGGTCAGAGAAGATCCGGGGATGAATTCTCTTTGGAGACTTGACCTGCAATTCCTCGGATCAACTTGCGCGCCCAAATATTTGGTAAGTCATCAAGCCAAGGTTGAGCTTTCCCAGCTGATTGCTTGAACAGAAGGACGTTTTGCTGCCTTTTGTGAGGAAGCGATCGCTTAAGGTTCTTCACATTCGTCACACTGGCGTAACCATAGACTGTAGCCCTTCATGGATCTTTGACAAGGGCCAGACCGAGAACGCAGCCAGCACCGCATCAAACGAAGATGTAAATAACGAAATGTCAGCAACTCTCAAACAAGGTCAAATACCACCTCTCCAACGATCCTTCCGCCTTTTCGCAGACTGGATCTTCAGCCCAGAAGGTGTCACCTCGCTAGAGTACATCGTAGCAGGTGATCTTTCACATGGAAGTAGATACGCTGAGAACAATGTTTTGGTTTGTAGAGAACGAGAGAGATATCGTGTTATTGGACACAAAGATGGTGGTGAGGAGTGGAGGGATGTTAAGAGGAGATTTGGAAGGGCTTTGGGGGCTTGTCCTGTTGAGAATATTATTCCAGAATACAATTAGTCTAGATAAAACATCGTTAATCTCAAGCTATTGGGAAGTGAACAGGATGATCTGATTGTTAGATATCCAAGTTCATGATTATCAGGATAATCCTCAATAAGTCATCTGATCAATACTACGAGCCGCCACAACTGAGTCTTTCACCTGTCAAAGTTTCAGCTGAGGCCAGAAGTTGTATCTGTGCCTTTGTCATGGCTGTGCTGAGCGGCACATGTCCCCTGTCTCGCCGCTTATTTTCGGAGTAAGCAGCTGACCATGTTACTCTTCAACTGGCGAGTGTGCTGAGGACAAATCCGAGACCCTGGGACCTGTCAGATTCGAGCGGACCACTCTTTACCAAAAATGACGTTTGTTATTTATGGCGTTCAATATTGAGGCGGGTGCCGCTCTAGTTACTGGAAGCGCCGCATATTATAAGCTTCGGGGCATTTCTTCCGCTTTGTGTCGGCGAGGCCGCTTAGACATCGGGTTAACTGTAAATGGGTCCCAGTTAAGCAGTACTACTTCTGAATTGTGGATGATTGAGAGTAGAAGAATCGTGAGACGTTCTTTCTTTACCGTGCTCTCATGAAACCGCACCAAATCTCATCTCACCCAGTAAACAAATGCCATGTTTATTCATCCCTACTTCTTCAAAAAGCTAGCCAAAGATTTCTCAATACCCTCCCTCCCCTTCTCATACAACCTCATCCGCTCACTCTCCCACCCATCCTCCTTAAATAACGCCTCGCCAGGCCCAATAGCAAACTGCTCATCCCCCCTCTCAAGCCCCTCGTACATTTTCTCCGTAAACTCCCCCAACGGCATCCCAATCTGTCCACCATTCACAAGATCAGGCTGATGCTTCTCATCATGCAACTCCGTCTGCACAGCGGGCGGAAACACCTCCACCATCTTTACTTGACCCTTGAGCTGTTCGCGTACGTTGAGGATGAATGTGTGAAGAGCGGATTTGGAGGCGTTGTAGTTGGGTGTGCGGACCATGCCGGGGATGAGACCCAACGTGGCGCTGACGTAGATTAGATGCCCGTTTGTCTTTTTGAGATGAGGTATGAATGCCGCTGTTAGATATACGGCAGAGGTATAATTTGTAGTCAACTCATCACCCAGGACACTCAGATCCAGGGTTTCAGGGTTACTAAAGTCAAAGCCCCTCTGGATCCCTGAATTAAGCACCACAGAATCAAGATCCGGATCAGACTTAATAACACCTTCCGCAAAAGCCTTGATGCCGTCCAAGTTGGTGACGTCAAAGACTACAGCCCTGGCATTATTTTCGCCATGCTCTTTAACGAAAGATTCCAAATTCTCGCGCCGACGACCCACGATAATAACTTTCGTGCCTGTGGCGATGAGCTTGGCAGCGAGAGATTGACCAATACCGGAGGAAGCGCCTAGTATGAGGGTCTTTTTGTATAGGGGAGGCATGATAGATAGAGTTTGATGAGATCTTAACTGCCGTGGGAGGGGTAAAGTGGGATGAACCGAAGAGTTGGTAATTAGTGATAGGCCTAAACAGGGTTATTTTGAGGCTGTGAGGTTATTTAGATGCCGGTTTTGGAAATTCTAGACGTTCGGGAAATTTGAAGATTGATTGAGGGGGTGACGAGTTTGAGGTTGATGATGCTTCCATTAGGTTCTCGCGATGTCCCACTATTGCCTCGTGTCGTCTCACGTTGCAAGTCACCTGACCATTCCACCAAAGTCACACAACAGGTCCCTGGCATTAAGCATATCCCGAATTAACTACAATTCTTACAGCATCACCAAAGTAGGTAATCTCTATTAAAGATCATTTTCGCTTTTTCTAAGTTCTGATTGATCCATTAATCTCGGGCTCTTCTCTGTCAGATTCCAAGCCTCTGCACCGCCAAGAAATCCAGACTTCAGGCCCCATCTGAGCCACCCTAGCACTCTTCAACCCCTGTCACTCCTTGGCAACGGTTTTTTAGCGTCTCCAATGGCATTGCATTGCATGTGGTATTTTTCATTGCGACTCTCTCCATTCCCGTTGGACCTGGAGAAAACCCGCGGAGTTAATTATTTGCGGGCGTAAATAATGGACCTGGCGTACGTCACTAAGCTACCATCAAAACGATAATGTTTACTTGGCAATACGACCGTTTGGGGTTATGTGACGCTGTTATGAAGACATACGTGCTGTCGGTGGAAGATTCTCCGGTTGTTTGGTAAAGAAACGTGTTTCGTCTGAACTCAAACTTAAAAGTTCGGTGTAATCTCAATACCTTACTCTGTACTGTACCTAGCTCAAAACAAAATTACAAAGCTCGGTACTCTCTACCGTGACTACTCTAGATGAGACACGCATGAATGTCGCCGGTAGCAGGGAACACCCAGCCATGCTTATTCTTCTACCGCAGCGTAGCAATGAACACCCCGTAATAGATCCACCGCCTGCACTTACAGTAAAGATCTCTCCCCGGTCAAACCGGCATGGGGTTATTGTGGCGTGACTCTGACTTCTTTTTCTAGACCCCGATGAATAATGAGCTAAGCCCAGACTGCCGTAATAAGGTTGCTGCAGATAGATGTAAGCCCCAGCCTGAAATGAAGACCCTGGAATATAGCAGGGATAGGAGTTAACTGTAAGGTACTGTATTTACATTACTACGTAAGAATCGGAAACATCGGGGGGTTGAGAAAATGTTTAAATACCAATGGTATCTCCTTCATTCGTGTATCTGAAGCCATCTCAACTTTATCTCTGAGTTTATATTCACTTGACAACTGTTTCCCCGCCGGACACACAACCCTAACTTCTTCTTTTGGAAACATTCGTCATGTATTCTTGGATCCCTCTTTTGGCTACCTTTGCGCCTCAGGCGTTGGCGTCTTGTGCTTATGGAACTCATCTTCATCGAAGAGCAGATGCTATTGAGGCTCCCAAGTTTGGATACTCGGCTGCTAATGTAAGTCTTTACCACTTCACCCTCACGGCGCCTTGAAATAATTCAAACTGACATACTTAGGGCCCTGCCAATTGGTTCAACCTAGACCCCAAGGCCAACGCTCTCTGCGCAACAGGATCTCACCAATCCCCCATCAACCTATCTAAGGGCACATTCCAAACCATCTCCCCCAAAGACCTCCACATCACCATCCCAGACTTTCACGAGGGCGCCGAATTCGAAAACCTCGGCAGCACAGTCGAAGTCGTAACAGAAGACCTGGGCGGCAGTATCTTCTTGAACAACAAGACCTACCACCTAAAGCAATTCCACTTCCATCTCCCGTCGGAGCATTTGGACAATGGCACTAGCATGGCTATGGAGATGCACATGGTTCATCAGAGCGAGGATAAGCAGCTTGCTGTGATTGGTCTTTACATTGATCTTGATGATGGGGCTTCGAATATTTCCCGCAAGGGGTACAGGGGTAAGGGTTGTGAGGCCAAGAAATCCACTGTTGCTACGACTGTTCTTGACTCGGTGGATGAGATTGCGACATTGGGTAAAACTACTCACACTAAGCCTCTCAAGATGTCCGAGATCGTCTCTCTTCTCAAGGAAGGCGAGTTCCAATCGTAAGTCTCAATCCCACATAACAATCCCAATGATTATGCTAACATTCAATGCTAGTTACTCTGGCTCGCTTACCACACCGCCCTGCAGCGAAGGCGTAACCTGGCTCGTCTCCACCCAAAAGATTTCAATTCCTACAAAGACATATCTCAAGGCTCGATCTGTCATTGGATACAACGCTCGCTTCCCCCAGAACTCTCCTGGCGAGGAGAATGTTTTGAGCATGCTTGCTGATGATATTGATGACTCTGAGTAAACTGATTGAGTGGAGTTTTTGTTTGGGTGGCTATTTGAGCGATTATCTTTTTCTTGTGGATATTATTCGGAGTAGAGTATATTAGACGTTGTATTATACAAGCATAGACTATGATCTTTTCCAGTTTGGACCCCGGTTACGTTTGTGAACGAACTGTTTCTCGCCTTCGGTACTCAATCTCCAGGATCTGCCATTGCCAACCGTAATCCTCCGATTTAATATCTTAGTTCGACGTCACGTCTCCATATCTTGGCATGTCACCTCCGGAGAAACGTGGGGAACCGTTCGATTTCTGTGCATCCCCTGCTTGCCGATCTCTCCACTGGTTTATGCATCAAGTCTGATGAAAGTTTAACGGCGCTCAGCCACCCGCTGTCAGTCAAGGGTCTTGGCATTAACCGCTCTGAGAAATTCTGAGAGAAAATCCGGTGATGCTACGATTGGTGGTTTTTGAGAAGACACAAGTGGTGGGCTCGGTAGTGGGAGTCCACCAATTAGTTTTAAGCTTAAAGGTAACGCGCGGCTGCCCCTGTAATTTTACTGAGGTTATCGCCAGGAAGCTTAATTGTTTAGACTTTAGAGGATTGGAGCTAGGCTGGGAAGAGGGTTAGGCGAATATATGAATTCATACCGCTGCGATATTGTTGGTCTGAATCCTAGACGAGGAAAAGCTAGATGAAAGGGGACACGCTAAGGAGCTTTATCTCCTTAAAATTAATTACTACCTTGGGAAGGTCAGATAGATTGTCTGCTGTCTTATGCGATGGGTAAGCTTCATGGAAAAGGCCCTATTCCTGTTCAAGTCACCGAAGCATACTGACAGTATTCTTGCCTTTGGAAGCGTAGAACTATAGGACAGTGTACATGCCAATGGAATGTCAGCGGTTCATTATGTTTAATGAGCATGAAGCAGATTTGAGCTTCGAATTCTTAGCAGCTCCAGCTCCAGCTTCCAGATCTCCAAGGTTGCTAGTGGGTTTGGATGTAGGAGCCTTGAGCAGAGAATAGGTAGCTGCCATATTAAATCGAAGAGGCAAGAAAATAGGAAGGCAGAGATTAGAGAACGAGTACAAGGTACTGAAGCTACAAACTGGAGCAATTAAAGCTTAGGCAATTGGCCCGTAACTCTCGAGTTCCTGAGACCAAAAGCAAAGACAAGTTGCGATACTTAACAGCGGAATTCGAGATTTGAGAAGAGTAGGAGGAACAATGGAATGACGGAGTTTGTCAAGGTAATACTGCAAATACACGCAACGTATCTCTTCACTCCCGTCTCAACGAATCACTCTAAGGGCTACAGTATTCAGGTGGTCATCACAGGGCAATCCACAACGGTTCTAGATTTCGATATGCAGATTCTCAACGGCATACTTAATGAGGCAGCGCATTTGGAGTTTCGCAACAGTTGTGCATATGCAGGAACAACGGGCTGCTCAATCGCCTTCTGGAAGACGGAGCTGCCGTTCTGGTTGCCGTTTCAGCAAGCCACAACCACAAACCCCAATGGCATCGTCAAAGCAAGACGTGATTTCAGCCTCTGGGGGGTATATACGGCGATGCCGATGGTCATGTCATAGAAGAGTCTATATATACCCTCCTCAGTCTACCCCATCACCTGTACCATTCATCGTCATCGTGCATCGTCTCTCCAAGTATCGACCACCAAGATGTTCTCTTCAAATGACAACCTATACGAGCGCTACGAGGCTAATCGCTATCTAGCAATATGCTGCCTCCTCTTCTTCTTCGTATTGACGGTTTGCCATTATAGCCTCCGTCGCCAAATCGGCCACTCGTTCGGTTGCGCGATATACCAAGGCGGACTCCGTGAGTCTCACCTCCCCTCCCCTCCCCAGGTCAAGTCTAACAGTATATCAGTCGAAATAGCAGCCTTCACTGCTCGACTCATCTCCATCGAAAATCCCGACGACGAAGTATCCTACATCATTCAAAGAGCCCTCATGCTCCTCGCGCCGTTGTGGTATACGGCGGCGATATATGAATTCTTCAGCGGTTTAATGTATGGGTCTGGATACTCGAACTTGTCGTTGTCGTATCATGTTTGCCAGACTGCTTTTCTTGTTTTCAGTAACTACGTTTGTTTCTCTTTCCATTGTTGTGGCCTCGGGATCCTGTACTTCAGCACAGGGCCGTTGAGGATTTTAGGCGAGGGTTTCATATTCGCGGGTCTGATTATCCAAATTGCTGCGCTGCTCATCTCTCTGCTCTGCATTGCGGTGTTCAACTATCGAATTATCCACCGTGGTCTGCTGGGGAGGACTAACCCACATGTTCGTCTCATACCCATGATCATCATGGTATACACGTTTACTTGGTATATGCTCGTACGAAACGTCTTTCGGTTTCTGGAAATGTTCGATGGCGTGGATGGATATCTGGTGTCGCATGAGTGGACGCTGTATGTGTTCGATATCTCGGTCATGGCTATCATCATGATATCTACGTTTGGATGGTATAAGGAGGATTTGAAGATGGAGAAGTTTGATAGTAATGTGTGGTATGTAAGTCGCGAAGGGGACTTGCTGCCTTGGAGGGATAGTCAGAGAGTATAGTTGACAGATATGATATGATCTGTATCTGAAGATTCGCCAACTTGGGCAATTATTGGGGGCGGTCTCAAAAACAGGTGGGGGCTGTGCATGCATACTCCAGGCCCCCTCCTTTCGCCTGACATCCTCTCCGTTGCTTCGCTTTGATCATTTCGTTCCAAACTGTACAACCCCGTAACGCCTGTGTCTTCTGGTAACTTGTTTACAGAACGCTTCGGCGCCAGTAGGCCGACACATTGGAGTCATGGCTCATCAGCATAAAAAAGGCCGCATGGGTGATCTAGTCCATGGAGCCCACAAGCCGCAGAAAATATCGCCCGCTTCCTATGAGCGATATACAATCGCCTGGATCTGTGCACTGCCCAAAGAAATGGTTGCAGCTCGAGCTGTGTTAGACGAAGTCCATGAATCCTTGCCCAGACGGAAAAACGATACCAATTCTTATGTACTCGGCAGCATAGGGTGCCACAACATCGTCATTGCGTGTTTGCCGACGAATGAGTATGGAACGAACAACGCAGTAAATGTGTTAACTAATCTTACTCGCACTTTTGAATCAATCCATTTCGGCCTTATGGTGGGAATTGGCGGCGGCGTCCCGCGTCCGAACTTTGACATTCGTTTAGGCGATATAATTGTTGGTACTCGGGTGGTCCAGCACGATCTTGGTAAGATTGTCGGAAGTGGACAAATCCAACATACTGCAGTCCCGAAGCCTGTGCCACATCTTCTCGGCAAGGCTTTATCACTGCTACAAGCAGAGCATCAACCGCTTAGCAGTCGAGTTCCTCTCATATTAGAAGAGAAGTTCAAAGATCATCCAGCCTACGCCTATCCGACTACAGCAGACCGTCTCTTCTCTTCAGAGTATGTACACAGCTCTCGAGCATCAAACTGCGATAAATGCAGCCCTTCGGCTCTAGTACAGAGAAGCGAGCGGAGTACGAGTAACCCCTACATCCACTATGGTACTATTGCCTCGGGCAATCAAGTTATGAAAGACTCAACTGTTCGCGATATGGTAGCCCATGCAGTCGATGCCATCTGCTTCGAAATGGAGGCGGCCGGCCTGAACGACATTTGTCCTTGCCTCTCAATACGGGGAGTTTGTGACTATTCGGACTCCCATAAGAGCAAGGAATGGCAGGAATATGCTGCCGCTACTGCCGCCGCATTCGCAAGGGAGTTCCTCGAAAGGCTTCCTCAAACAGAAACCCTTGCAAGCACACAGGACAGTGTTTTGCAGCAGGAGTATTGGCTTCAGAACGAAAAGTACAACAGCTGTTTGCGGGATCTGCGCGAGACTGATCCTCGTGACGATAAGACCCGAATCCAAGAAACAAAAGGCGGGTTGCTCGAAGATGCGTACCTCTGGATCCTCGAAAACGACCAGTTTCAAGAATGGCACAAGGCTTCACACAGTCAACTCCTCTGGATCAAAGGGGACCCTGGCAAGGGCAAGACAATGTTATTATGCGGTCTCATCAACGAGCTTGAGAAAGAACACAGCAGCTTCTTGTCCTATTTCTTCTGCCAAGCCACTGAAGCAAGATTGAGCAATGCAATAGCCGTACTCCGTGGTCTGATTTACCTTCTTGTCGTCCAACGACCTCAGCTTTTCTCTTACATCGAGGAGAAGTATGATCATGCAGGAAAACAGCTCTTTGAAGATGGCAACGCATGGCAAGCTCTATCCAAGACCCTCATGGCGATGCTTGAGGACCCAATACTAGATGGCGCAGTCCTGATTGTCGATGCTCTTGATGAGTGTCTTACAGACCAAGAGAAGCTTCTTGACTTGATAGTCAAATGTAGCAGTGTCAAGTGGATAGTGACCAGCCGCAACTACCTAGAAATCGAACAGTCTCTGGATCGTTCTACGCAGAAAGTCAGGCTACACCTTGAGTTGAACCAAGACTCGGTTTCCAAGGCGGTTGAGGTATTTATCGAATACAAGGTGGCACTGTTGGCCGAACAGAAACGGTACGACGTAGAGCTCAAAAGCGACGTCAGGAGCTATCTAGCTGACAATGCTGATGGCACGTTCCTGTGGGTCGCTTTGGTCTGTCAACAGCTTGCAGACAGCAAGGTGCTCCGCAAACGACACACCCGCCTCAGTCTGGAGTCATTCCCAAAGGGACTGGACCCTCTGTACAGGAGAATGATGGAGTATATCTTCTCTTCACATGATGCCGCGATATGCAGAGAGATACTGGCTCTTGCTTCTGTCGTATACAGACCAGTTACCTTGGCCGAGTTGGAAGCCCTTCTGGGATCGGAGCACGAGGATGAGTATGATGAGTTACCAGAGATCATTGGTGGCTGTGGTTCCTTCCTGACACTCCGTGGAAATGCGATTTACTTCCTGCATCAGTCGGCGAAGGACTTCTTGCTCAACCAAGCATCAAGCCAAATTCTACCTTCAGGCCTTGCATATCAACATGAACTTGTCTTCGATAGATCTTTACAGGCACTATCGGAGACTCTTAGACGTGATATCTGCCAACTCGACCATCCAGGGTTTGACGTCAATGACATCTCGCCTGATGCCCTCGGGCCACTGAATCACATTCGATATTCTTCCGTCTATTGGGTCGATCACCTTCACGACTCTGAGCTCACCAGTCTCAACAATCATCTTGAAAACGGTGGTGATGTTCACTTATTCATCCAGAAGAAGTATTTGTACTGGCTGGAATGTCTCGGTCTCTTATGCAGCATAGTAGAAGGAGTCAAGGCCATATACAAACTCGAGGATCTTGCTACCGTGAGTCTTTTCTTCTTTTCTTTTTGTTTTTGTTTCTCATCCTCTCATTTCTTCTCTTCTTGATTGAACCTTTTGTCGATATTTCCCTGGAGACCTATCAAAGTTAAAAAGCTAAAATCACACTTTTTCGAGTTGTTTAGAGGATATATTGGACATGATCTAACAACTATACACAGAGATTGAAGGCACCAGAGCCAGTGAGGAAACTGCTTCAAGATGCCCGCCGTTTTATCCTCACCTATAAGCGACCAATTGAGATCGCTCCATTGCAAGCCTATGTCTCGGCACTAGTCTTTAGTCCAGAATATAGCCTCATTCGAGAGCTGTTCAAGCATGAAGAGCCGGACTGGTTGAGTCCGGGACCAAAGGTGGATAAAAACTGGAATAGTTGCCTACAAACCCTCGAGGGCCATAGATTCTCAGTGAATTCAGTTGCCCTCTCACCGGACAACCAGCTTGTTGCGTCGGGTGGAAACGACAGGACAGTCAGAATATGGGATAGAACAACAGGCCTATGTCGACATACCCTCGGACCTCATGATGGTAAAATATGGTGTATCACCTTTTTATCGGATGGACAAAGTCTCGCAGTAGCTTCGAAAACAATCACGATATGGAACACGAAGACAGAATTATGTCTACAGACACTGGAGGTTTACAATTACAATGATTCTTTTAAGTCAATGGCTTCCTCTCCAAATAGCCAGTACCTTGCAATTGGATTTGATAATGGTACAATTCAGATCTGGAATCCAAACACGGGCAAATGTTTGAAGACTCTCAACAAGGGCCACTCTACGCTGGTACGTTCAGTAGCCTTCTCGCCAGATAGCCAACGTCTTGTGTCAGGCGCAGACGATTTTATGGTTAAAGTCTGGGACATGAAATCATTCTCATGTCTACAGACACTACAGGGTCACGATCGTGTTGTAATGTCAGTGGCCTTCTCGCTAGATGGTAGGCGTCTTGTGTCGGTCTCGAGGTATGGCACGATCAAAGTTTGGGACGCCGCGATATATTCCAGTCTGCCAGTACCGGAAGTTCCCTTGCAGTTCAGGACCGTACAAGCCTTCTCAGCGGATAGAAAACTTGTTGCTTTCGGCGGGCTCGGTTCCGACATAAAGATCTTGGATGTTGAGACCGGCGCAATTCTGCAGACTCTGAAGGGCTTCGGAAGTCCAGTACAGTCTGTGGCCTTCACGACTGATGGCCAGCATTTAATATCAAGCTCTTGGAAGGGTTCAGTCAATATCTGGGCTGTATCAATTGACTTGTGTCCGCTAACAGTTGAGGATCATAAGGGATATGTGAATTCTCTCGCCATTTCGGCAGATGGCCTGCGAGTCGTATCGGGATCCAGTGATACTACTGTAAAGGTCTGGGATGCAGAAACAGGAACATGCCTGCAGACACTTGAAGGCCATCACGGGAACGTAAACTCTATGACCTCTTCTGCGGATAATAAGCGCTTAGTATCTGGCTCAAATGATTGCACAATCAAGGTCTGGGATACTATAGCTGGTACATGCCTTGATACACTTGAGGACGACGGGCGGGTAAATTCAGTGGCCTTGTCAGCAGATGGTCGATATCTTGCATCAGGCTCAGAGGGAAACACGGCCAGGATCTGGGACGCAGCAACGGGTCAATGCTCATATACATTTGAGCATGATGACGAAGTAACCTTGGTGGCTTTCTCAGTCGATAGTCGGTGTCTCGCAACCGCGTCAACTGATGAGATGGTCAGGATTTGGAGTATTAAAGAACACAGCTTCAAAAGTCTACAGGGACATGAGCAGCCGATATCATCAGTAGCCTTTTCGGTGGATTCCCAGTATTTAGCATCCGGCTCTGACGATAGGACGGTTAAGATCTGGGATTTAGAGCAGTGCTTGTGCCTGCAGACAATCGACGTCGGTACAATCCTCCATTGTCTATCTTTCGATTTACGAACGAACTCTCTACTCTACACTGACATCAGCACTCTTGACCTGACACTACCAAATCCAACGACCAATGTTAACGCCGAGTCAATTGGGACAACTGCCTTGCCAGGTTCTGATTGTTTTAGTCACGGTATCAATATTGACGGGGAATGGATTACGAAACATGGGAAGAAGATACTTTGGCTCCCTGCCGAGTTTCGTCCTGGGAGATCAGCTGTCTTCAAATCGACTGTAGCTATTGGCTGTAATTCAGGTCGTGTACTAATCATGAGATTCTCTTGAGATGGAATTTACATACAAGACTCTCCTGGCCCATTACCTCTCTCAATCGGAATTATAGGTCGCATCATTGCCTCTCTCCTGATGCCATAAACCCGATATGGAGATTTGCATGAGTCTATATCTTGTATTGAGAAGGTGCAATCGTCACCAGAGCGCAGACAGCAGTCCGCCTTAGAGCGCAGGCTTATATCTCAACAACATAAACACCAAGAAAAATATATCGCGATATGTTTCTTCTTCTCACCTTTTAAGCCACAATGGAACATTCCAACAAAATTAATTGATCTTACATCATTAAATAAATTATGCTACCTACGCTCAGATGTATCATCGCGTGATCAACGCTGAGTCGTGAAGGTCGCGTCAAAATAACATTAAGGTCTCAACGGTGGCTAGAGCCTCAGATGACGCTGTGGCTGCAGCACCAACCTTTAAACGTGGCGGGTAAAAAACAATGTCGCTCCGCCAAGCCAAAACACCAACCGTCCGTCCGCATGATAGCCAATTCAATTGAACATAGGGCTCATGCTCTGCATAGATCTGCCAAACCGGATGAATGTCAAAAGTCAATCGGATAGCAGATGTAAAACTCAATTGACACTGATTAAAAGTCTCTTGAGATGAAACATGTGACATCTTGGCTCATTTCTCACCAACCCAAAACACAGACAAGGTTGATTGGAGACACGCGTATGTTTGAGCTTGGCGCGTCGTTACACAATGCAGCTATTCGTTCAGCCGTATCAAATACGAGAGGAGCATATTTATATAACGGATACGGATACTGTACAGCTGTACCACAGGATGAATCAAGGAGCTTTATCTACGGCATTGATCAAGCACGTGTTTTGTTACCGGGACATTCGGATCATGATGCTCAGTCAATTACCGCCAAGTAAATGACGGACTGCCAAGAAGCCCCTTGATCAAATGGGCATTAGCCAATACCCAAGCGTCTGCACAAGATCAAGTTTTTCTCTCCCAGTGAATGAGGCTTCTATGACTCGTCTACGTAGATGTCTTGACTGTTTTTTATCACTGTTACGCGTCTGTCTTACTACCAACAAAGAATAAACTCAGAGACAAGTCTCCCTGGTTTCACTGGTCCGACAGTAGAATAAGGTAATATTTAAGCATACCAGGGGCTGGTGGGGAGATGTGGTGCATTAAAGTTTAGCGCAAGCCTACCTCCATAACAGAATACCTGGATCCCCTCTATAATGGATAGGTAGAGGAAGTACTTGTCTAACTACAGGGCTTGCGTGGCCTGTGTCAGGTTCCCCAAGCCAATCTCATTCTAGCAGAGGAGATCTTGGCTTTATTTTTCTTTGTGATTGTGATGGACGCTTGGGTTGTCTCATCTCGGGAGGAGTGACATTCTTTATCCCCTCAACTTTAAATCCTTCCGTATTCAAGATGACCATACCATCACCAGTATCATAGCGACCCAAGGCCTGCAATATGCACTGCAAATCAAGGCACAATACTCCTTAGCTTGTTTACCACTAAACAGATCTCTCCCACTGGGAACGCTCCCTTCTACCGCCAAGACTATTGCCAAGTCTTGGCCTGTCTGTCTTGGCGGTTACCAGTAGTCAAAGGAGAGAGTCAATTGCCAAGATGTCCGAACAAGCTGCACTGCCCCCCTTGGCTCGTACCAATACCGTTCTTCCATTTCCCCCTTGTTTTTTCTGTGACTGTTTTGAAGGGGAAGATGCCCCGGATCCCTCCGCTTTTTGAAGTTTCCCCGTCCCACCTTTGATCTTCCCATTCTTCATCCTTTCTCCGATCATATTTTCTAGAAGTTGATGTTGGTTACATTCTTGAACACTCGCTTTAAATTGTTTTCCCTTCATCCCGTCCAATCTTGAGGCGGCTGTGAACTCGGTGCTTGTTGTCGCTCGCTCTACAAGTTGCCATATCGACGAAACTTAAATCGACACATCTCAACAATCACAGAGAGTCCAACTCTCATTCGGTCACCATGTTGTTTTCTTCACCAAAGGGCTTCGTCGCCCAGGCTGCTCTTTTGGGCGGTCTTCTCGTTCAATCAGTCGATGCGCAGTACTACAAGATCGGAACAAAGGGTACGCGATAACCCCACAAGACCAAAATCGCAGCACAAAACTAACACTATACAGACGAGATTAAACAATCCGCCCGCACACTCGCTTACGATCTCATGCTTCAATATGACGGAAACACAACTGGCATGATTCCCGGTATCTTGCCCGGTCCTCCAACAGAATACAAGGGTGATTACTACTGGTGGGAAGGAGGAGCCATGATGGGAACTTATATCGGTATGCCAACCATCATTGTCAACAAGAGAGGAGGGTGCTAATTGGGGCAGATTACTGGAAACTCACAGGCGACTCATCCTACAACAAGGTCGTCATGGAGGGTATGCTTCACCAAACGGGAGAAGGCCGCGACTACATGCCCAGCAACCACAGTGCCTCCCTCGGAAACGACGATCAAGGTTTCTGGGGCATGTCCGCCATGCTAGCAGCAGAGAACAAATTTCCCAATCCACCAGAGGATCAAGCGCAGTGGTTAGCCCTCGCGCAAGCTGTGTGGACGACGCAGGCTCAGCCTGAGCGTCACGACGATGAATGTAATGGTGGAATGAGATGGCAGATTCCTTTCACCAACTCTGGTTACGATTACAAGAACAGTGGGTTGCCTTGCGTGTATGTGGTGGGGGTTTAACTGACATGGTCTAGCTATTGCCAACGGATGCTTCTTCAACATCGGCGCTCGTCTTGCGCGATATACCGGAAACGACACCTACGCCAAGCACGCTGAAGAGACCTGGGAGTGGCTCTGGGGCGTCAACTACATCGATCACGAGAGGTGGCTGGTCTACGATGGTGGACACGTTGGAAAGAACTGTACCGACATCAACAAGGCGACATTCTCTTACAACGCTGCCATTCTCATCCAAGGCGCAGCGTTTATGTACAACTATGTAAGTCCTCACATACCGAAGATTGTGTTAAATGCTAATCGTCTATGTAGACCAATGGCTCCTCAGTTTGGGAAGACCGAGTCACCAAGCTCCTCGACGCAACCCTCAAGAACTTCTTCCCCAAGGATATCATGTACGAAGTTCCCTGCGAAGGCCGCAAAGGTGCCTGCTCGACCGATATGTTGTCCTTCAAAGGCTACGTGCACCGCTGGCTCGCCGTAACAACACAAGTCGCACCTTTCACCCGCGAAAAGATCCTCCCCGTACTGAAGAAGTCGACCGAAGCAGCAGTGAAACAATGCACAGGCGGAGACTCAGGACGAGCATGCGGTTTCTATTGGAGCGGAGGCTCCTTTGTTGATGTAGCGGTTGATGGAACGAGTGGTGCAGGTGAACAGATGAATGTGTTGGCTGCGGTGTCGAGTTTATTGATCGAAGATGCTGAACCGCCTGCGACGAATAGCACGGGTGGTATTTCCAAGGGTGATCCCAATGCGGGTAAGGATTCGCATGATAATCCTGAGCCGAAGCCTTTGACGACGGCGGATAGGGCTGGAGCGGGTATTTTGACGTTCCTTGTTCTTGCGAGTGGACTTGGAACGTTTATTTGGATGTGTGCTTTTGATTGAGCGATGTCACTGTTTAATAGTGATTATTGGCGTTGGATTTTTACCTCGACTTGATCCGGATCTTTGAGGGTTTGTCTTTGTGTTTTCGGGGAGAATGGAGTTGACTTGATGTCCAAGGGACTTGTAAAGGGATCTCACCGGATGGGAGATACTCAGATAGCCATCGCATTTCATAGAAGTTACTTGACAGCATGATAGCTACTATCATAAGATACTTCATTACTCATTTGATTGGTGTTTGCCGTGTAGGTGTGATGGTCCGAGTCGTGAGAAGTGAACTTGGGTGAGGTCGACTGCGCATCAAAGTACATGAGCTCAGTTAAAGCCTTATTTTCCTCTCAATTCCGGGATAGCCATAATCTTTATCAGCTTCCGTAAAGCGAACTGAGATATTACTGTTTATTTCCGTATCATCTGCCTTTCAATGGAGGTTTCTCGACGCTCGCCTGGTTCAACCTAAATACCCCAAAACACAGTGCTGACACTCATCGATTGCATATCCCACAGAAGCTATTGACTTTCGAATTGACCTTTATTGGGTAATTCAGGCCGTGAGAATTACCTTGATACTATGGTTTGTAGAATTAGTCGAAGGTATCGCAAATGCGCCCGTGGCGAAGTTAAGAGACTGCCCAGATATGGACAGCTTTGGCCACCCCAGCAACATCAAACCTGAGCAACGTTCAAAGCATCACAACTACACAATGGAGCTTAAAGCTCATCTTGACATTAACTGCGCGATTATAGCTACTGCAAAATCTTTAAATCAAATGAAAGATTCCAATTCCCCATCTAAAGTCATCTAAAGTCATCCATCGCAGCCAGCCAGCGCCGCATCATTCTGTCATGACTCAAAGGCAGAACGCACCAATGTGTCAAGGGAAAGGTATACAGGAACTACACCAGATTATTTGAGTCCTCTTACACTATAATAGATGTATTAGCGCTAATAGCTGACTGTCACTTCAACAAACGTCGCGATATGGTGACGATGAGTGTGCCTTCGAGTCGCGTTTGCATACAGGGTAGTCGACCGCGAGATGAGTCTTGCACCCATCATGGACGAATGCTCGGGTATAATGAAGATTGAGATATGTTATTTCTTTATAGCTTTAATCTGATACGAGCATATACGCAAGCTCTTTCTTCAGCAGCACGATTGCATTGTTGAAGTCATTGTGGTTTCTCGTGGTGATTGTTTATCCCAATGACAAACCCGCCATATGAGTGAAACTCAACATTGGAGATCATCTTCTCAGTCACACACTCACATCATGGTATGTTACTTGGCCTTCACGACCTGATCCCAATAACAGCTGAGAATCACCTTCCTTGACCCCAATTGTGTTAATTTGAGATATGTTGCTACAGTGAATGAGTTCTTTACATTCCCATGACCCGACGATTGCCGAATGACAATGACGAACGCCAAGCTCCCCGGGTGAACGCTCCGGATCTCGGCCGACCGAGCCACCAATCGTCTTTTACCAACACCACTTCAATTCACAGATCAATTAACGAAGTAACAATTCCTTCAATGTGTATGTATATTCGTGGCCTCGAAAGGCATGAATGAAAATATGTACTAGCCATTATGTGCTGTCAAACTCCAATCCTTCAATCTCCAAAATAATCCCATCCATCTTCCTCAGATAATTCGTCGCTGATCATATTATCTCATATCATAAACCGCTTATTTAGGGAGCGAAGCAGGAGAGTAAGACTGGTCAGGCTTGACAATCTTAGCACCAGCAAGCTGCTTGTCGGTGTAAGCAGGCCAGATGATCTGGCGCTTAGAGTTGGAGACAACGGAAAGAGTGGTGAATCCGTTGTCAGCGCCAAACACATCACTCCAGCCAGAAGTGACAGTGAAGTCACCGCAGGTGGTAGGACCGGCGGAGCGCTTCTTGCTGGCGCCGGGACCCTTGACGTCGTGGCGGCACTCGAAGGGCTTGCCGTTGCCGGTGTCGATGCCGAACTTCCAGTTGCAGATGGAGTCGTCGGAGCGGCAGTAGCGCTTGGCGTCGCGGATGGTCCATTGGGGAGCGGCGGCCATCATGTTGACGGACTCAGCAGCGGGAGCGGCTGAGACGCCGAGGGCGGCGGTGAGAGTGAAGAGAGCAGCGGAGAACTTCATTTTGAAGATGTGTTTGTTTGGTGGTTGAGTGTGTAAGTGGTTTGTTTGTAAGTGAAGATGAGAGTGAGTGATGAGGATGAGAATACACAACTTGGGGGCGACGAGAGAGTGTTTATATAGATATTCTGAGTCTAAGTGGGCACATCGTCAGTGAATCATGACGAAAGGGTCCTCACTAACCCCAAGTGAAGTGAACTGGTCTGGGCTGATCTGACTGAACGAGAAGGCTATGCGCGATGCCACTATTCTGACAACAGAACAGCCCAGCCTCGGCCACTCCTAGACTACGCAGTCCCACCGCAAGACTACCATTTGCTACCCCATTCCAGCCCTGCATTCGGACCACGAGGGTGAATGGGAACACGAGGTGATCGACAAGCGAAGCTGGATCTCGTATTCCCCATCCACCACATCAGACGATCGATCAGGAACTCCCTCAACCACCACACCTTCTACCTCTCGACCTCTCTGCTTACATCTGGACCTTTCTCTCTGCATGTAAAACGGGTGTGGCTTTTGCGGCGCGGATAATAAAACATGCATAAACGATAATTATTCTCTACCGTGACTAAATGAGCACTAACAGACCAAGTGACATCTCGTATTAAACTTGGTCGGCCAGGGCCGTCAAATCTCCCCGCAATTTCACTCGGCACATCCGGGTCCGGGCCAAGAAGATTGACGATAATTATTCCGATCAGAGGTTAGTATTTCCGGCGGTCTTGAAAGCTGAATACAGAGCATCTGTCGTCAGAGGTGGAGATCATCGTACAGTGACATGAGTGAATTGTCTTGGTACCCAGCCAGCTCACTCGTATTAACGCAAGGAGCATACTGTCCTAGACTGCCCAACTCATAAAGCACTAGATTCATTGAGCTGTCTTACTCTTGCATCCTCACCGCATTTCAAAAGGCACAGATATTCTAGACCTTCTACGCCACAGACCAAAAAGACAGTAGTGAGTAGACGTACGGGTGAGACCCGACCTGACAGCAGACAGCCCTTCTGGGCTGACATCAAAGACCGCTGGGAACAAGCGGGGTCTAGCGCCTCCAAGAATAGAATGGAACCTTTCTAGCGCATTCCCGCTACTCCCCGACCTCACTGAACCAGTGCCTAACAAGCTTGAGGTGGACAAAGTACAGGAACAGCTCAACATTTTCTCGTAATTATTCTGGGCACTCTCACCGTTCAATCCCCATACAAGATCTCCATATCATCGTCCGATGGAGTTCCAGAAATCGCGTATAGACAGAGACATTGTTGGTCAAGACACGAATGGGTTCTCGTGTTAAAATTACAGGGTCGATCAATACCCCTGCAGTTCGTATCCTCAGACCTGCAGTTCGTGATGCGCATAAATTCATGAATGATGAGAATTCGGCTTTATCTAATCTAAACGATTGGAATGCAATTGTTAATATCGGGAAATCCAGCCTTAGGGTAATGAGCATGTTTTACTGTACCGCAAAGACAACAATGATGCGGTCCAATAATGACTTCAACTTCAAAGTCTAGAAGCAATAAGTCAATCCTTTTAACACAGTTCTCAATCCTTCGGCCCCCAAGCTTACCTTACAAAGCTCATCACAGTACTTTAGCTCATCACTTTACATACTCTAGCTTCATATATCGCAACACTCTAACAGTACCAAGCTATGTGCTGTACTTTTGTAAAAGCCTAGAGCTAGAGTGTACACACTACGTAGTCCATAGCCTTACTGTGCAGTAACGTAGCTTATGCAGGGATTTCGCGAATTACTCAATCGGGCACCCTCTGCATCCAATTTAGCGCATCACCATCAGCACTACGCCAAATGACATCAAGCTCCCATCCACAACGAATCATCCCCTCGAGAAGTTTACGGCGTGACATGATTGACATGCAAAGCTGGAGGATTGCCTACGGCGGATTCCTTGTTGGTGATAGCGGCTCTTCACTGCACGCACATCGTCTATCTCGACGAAATAGGTTGGACAATTTGTGCCTCTTCAATGTTTAACTCATTTTTGACCAGTTGATGTTTACTTATTTTTGTACCTCTACATGCCTCATACTATCCGTAATACATGTCTCGTATCTTCCTTTTTCGTATCTAACCCTTCTGTCCACCGGTAGGAACCTTGAACAGCACAGCACGTCCATCAGGCCCTTGTCCAAGAGCCTTGTCAACACGGTAATAACCCTTTCGCTCAAGCTGGATAAAGTCATTCTCCTTGAGATCAGAGATGCTGGCGTCGACGAGAGCGTGAGTCATGGAAGCGCTGTTATCGTTGAGGAAATCGTCAAGGTTATCGTCCTTGTCTAGTGTATCCTTGGTGATGAGAGAGTCAAACTCCCAGAGCTCGGCCTTGACAAGGTTCTCGGGGTCGGCCGCCAGCCAGTGGACCTTCTTGGCGGTGGTCTTGAAGTCACCAGCAAGGTGAAGCTCGAGGGTGAGATCCTTGACGGGGGAGCTGGAGGTCTTGTCGAGACCGCGGACGATGGCGTTACCCCAGGACATCAGGGTGATTTCCTCGTTGTCGTCGAAAGAAACAACATCGGCCTGGTCGAGGAGGAGCTTAGGTCCGAAAGTAACCTGCTTGATACCGACATCAGGGTTCTTGACGTGCTTGGGTCTGTCCTCCTTGTAGGACTTCTCAGGTCCTCCAGTGATGTTGACAACGACGGCATCCTTCTCCTCAATGGCCATGTATCGGGGCACAACGGGGTCGAGCATGCGCTTGTTGATGGCCCAGATGGTAGTCCAGTCCATGGTGACAATGTTTCGGCTAGGGCCCTGCTTCAACATGAACTCGCGGAGAGCAGGAACGGTAAGACCACGACGGAGGATACCGCGGACAGTAGGCATACGGGGATCATCCCAGCCACTGACACGTCCGGTGTCGACGACCTTTGTAAGCTTTCGTTTCGAGAGGAATGTCTTGATGAAGTTGATACGGGCAAAGTCCCAGAGGTGGACTTGTCGGAGGTTCAGGGCCTTGAGGAACCAGTGGTATTGCTCGTTTCGGTCGGCATACTCGGTCGTTCGGAGAGCGTGGGTGACGCCCTCAATGGAGTCGAGGATAGGGACGACGAGATCGTATGTGGGCTGAGAAGTTAGTAGGCGCTTTGCTGGAGAGGCGGAATACTCACGTAGATGTTCCATGTCCAGCCGGTTCGGTGGTGAGGGGCAGGCTCCTCGCCCTTCCAGTTGGGGAATCGGTAAATAACAGGGTCTCGCATAGAACCGTTGCTAGAGTCAAAAGCAATGCGAGCACGAATGCAGTGTCCACGACCGAGATCAGAACCAGCCTTCATCTCTCGGAACATGGCCAAACTCTCCTCAGCAGGACGATCACGTCGCTTGCTGGGAAGACGGTTCTTTCGGTCGGCGGATTGAACCTCGGGGTCGGTATCATCGGCGTAGGCGTTGCCGTCCATGATCATCTTCTCGGTCATGTCGTAAATCTCCTGGAAGTAGTCACTGGAGTGGGTGACCTTGTGGTACTTGATGTCCATGAGCTCGAGATCGTGGAGGATGGCATCCTCGTACTCCTGCTTCTCCTTGGCGGGGTTTGTATCATCGAATCGAACGACAAGCTTTCCGTTTCCGTCGGGGGAGGTCTTTGCGAAGTAATCGTTAAGGAGGGCGGCCTTGGCGTGACCGATGTGAAGGTAACCACTAGAAGACGTGAGCTGGCAATTACACTGAGGGTTTGAGGTAAAGCATACCTAGGCTCGGGAGGGAATCGGGTGACAACACCGTTCTCAGTGTTGGAGAGACCAATGTTGTAGTTGGCACCACCAGACTTCTTCTCCTTGCCAGCATTGAGCTTCTCGCTAAGCTCAGGGTGAGTATCCTCAATGAACTTGAACCATCGAGTGATGTTGGTATAAGCACCCTTTCGGACAAGACCAATGGCGACCTTGTTTGTGCGAAGAGCAGTCCAGATCTTCTCGTCCTGCTCGCTCAGGCTGTAACCACCGAGGTAGGTTCGCAGGGTAAGGTGCTTGTCGAGCTCGGCGGCAAGAGGAGCCAGAGACTTGAAGTCGGCAGCGCCGATCTTATCAGCGTCGAAGCTCATTATGGCGGATTGATGTGTATTTTCGACCGGTCGGGGAGGATCGCGGTCGTTTAGCAGGTTTGGGTGCTTCAATTGATGGAGGGGTCAAATTCTTTGGCGGGGTGTCTGAGCCCACCGATGACTCAAGAGGCACGTGATCAATGTAGAGATAAGATAAGGCTGTAAGTGAATTGAACTTGAAAAGCTACTAGAAGAGCCAAATAATTTGTATCAAGAAGACGGATCCTTTTGGATGGCCTATTTATTTGTTTTGTAGTCTCGATGCAAAATTTGACTTGGTCTGTGTAATGGTAAAGTCACCCTATGATCATCCCACAAGATGCGAAGCCGGATGCTCTCAGCTTTGACCAGCAAAAGGCAACCAGTCATCCTCATAATACTTGGAGGACTCTCACCATTCACTGAAGCGAAGCGACGGCGATGGTACTTCTCGGTGTGATAAATTAATCTGGTTGAACAGTGGACTGGCTCTTTGGCATGCGTGGTTGTTATAATGAGGCTGTATAGCATCCAGGCTCTAGTCAACCGGTCACCGTACGAGCCAAACCTGGCACGATGGTATCTAACCCTAGACCATCTTCTCTTTCCTATCGCAAGAAACAAACATTTATTTTCTTTTCTCTATCCCCGAAGATCGGCCATAAGTTCCCTGATTTGATGACTCGTCTGTTGTCCGGATCTGTACCCGGATTCCGACCAACCGGCCCGGAGCCGGATCCAGGGCAAGACTGACCACTATCTGGCGCTTCTTCAATATCGCATTGATGCCGAAAATTGGTGGCGATTGAATGGTGTTTCAAATGCCCCTTTCAAGGACCGAAAATGACTTGCGGCTTGCGCTGAACCCTTCGCACCTTCACGCTGCTAACGGGTTGACCGTATCGCTAGACTACAGCCTTTCATTGCTTATGTTTCATGTCTCTATACTGAATAAATGTTCAGTAATTGACTGCAAAATCTCTATTTTGACCATAGCTATGATGTCCTCAATCAGAGAAAGTAGTTCAGCTGTGCGCAAGTTGTGGTGTGAGGGCAGTGTTTACACATACAGAAGCCTGTCTACACAAGACCTGCGACGTATCTCAGGTTCCCCTGACCCATACAGTCTGACAGGATGTCAAAACCGCAGGCTATCCTCTTTGGACGGTGCTTGGAACGCAGGAATGTACCCATCTGTCCAGCTCTGTCTTAACTCTTAACTCACAGTCATCCAGTCAACGACAGGCACATCAAAGCCTACAGGACGATCAACATATCCTCAATATCGTAATTTCGCTCACACTCCAATCACCAATTTTGATAGTGTAAGATGTAGGTCTTAGACGAAACAAGGGGGCCAAGATGGACAGGCTATCAATATCGGATCGCCCTGAACTCCAATTAAGCGGGCGATTCCCGGACTCCGCTACTCATACTGGTGGCTTGGGTAGTTATACCATACCCCGATAGGCCGTCGATCTTTAGTCTCAGCCTCCTTTCGTCCCTTTGGCCGTTGATGCGACTGTTCATGCCGCACATCGAGACCCGCTGGGCAACTGTCAACCCTGTCAAGTAGCAATTGCTGCGCTCCTAGATGACTGCAACAGGCCCGATAAGGAACAAAGTCATCGCTAAACTCAGGGGAACATCGTCGTAACTTCAGCCCATGTGTCTCACGCCGTTCCATCGGATCTTGAGCTGCAGATCTGACTGATGACTCCTCCCCGAGACAGATGCCTGCCGTCCCAACCCGGTGGACTGGCTAAGTACCAAGACAGCCCAGCCCCTAAGCTCATGGCAGATTGGAGATGAGTATTCAAAGAATTGGCGCATTAATTCCATGACAAGAACTCATCGCATACCTCTCCATGCCCTTGTCATCGAGTTATGGACGGTCCGAGTCGCTGGCTACTCAATTTCCCAATCCACCACTCGTTGCAAGTTTCTTCTTCCTCTCTTCTTCCGGCAATTCAGTTAATTACCTCACAAACCGCCTCAAAGTAAAAATCTCTCACCTCAAGCGACAGATTGATAAGCCAGCCGCGTCATATCCCTTTCTTCTCATCCGTCCACGGACCCGGGAATTGTGGAGCAGCTCCGGGCGGGCCCTAACGGACTCCGATAGCTCAACGCGGGGAAAGCTTAACATGGCCAACATTAACGTTAACAATAACATTAGCATTAGAAATAAAACTCAGTACTACCGCCAGGAACCAGTAAAACCTTCCATTCCAGAAAGATCCAGCTTTCGTCACAGTGATCTGACCAACCGGGAAGATCAATGCAAGTCAGGAGAAATCCCAGCCTTAACGGACCATTCGAGAACCCCGGCGTTCAACAATTGGTTCGTTCAAGGGTCCGAGCTAACCATCCTTGGCTGAAGATTCTCCACTGCCGTTGACAGCTCAGGCTTAAAATTTACCGAAGAGTCGCTATGCCCCCAGGTTTTTTTGACGACATGTCTTGAGGTTCTTGCTTTACATGAGGACGCTTTGGAGCGCCACACATGCTCTGCCTTTTTGCGTTCCTTTTTGTATATGCATTGTAAGATGGTAAGAGTGTTATATACTTGGTATTAGTGAGTGTGTAATTAACTTCCCAACGCCTATTCCTTCATTCTCTTACACGAGTTCCTCATCCATCCTGCCCATGGTACCCTCTGCTAAACTAACTAACACAAGCAAAACCCCTTCAACGCCAAACTCATCCCTTAATAGCCCTCAACACTAGAACGTTCATATTTGTGCTCAACCTTCTCCATCTCTGGTGACTCACTCCCATGACTCTCATCACTCCCAGTTGGACTCCCCATCCCCCTCTCCCCATACGTTCCATACCTCAAAGATTTCTGTACACAATTGCATTTCTTCAAAAGCTCTTCACAGCGCTCAAGTCTAGCGAGGAGCTCCTGTGTTGGTCTGCGACGGGTGCGCTTGGGGGCTGGTGTGCTTGGTATGCATTGTATTCCTGCCTATTCACTGTAAGTATGTCATAGAGTGACTGGTATAATGTCGGTGATTGAGTGCAAGTGGATTAGGAGGTTAGTGGTAATGGTGAGGGTATACCTTTATGCAGAATGAACATGGACTCTTGCGATCACATTTCTTCTTGCGCTGTTGACACAGCACACAAGCTAGAATTCTCGGAGGACGTGGTTCAGCCATGCTTACTTCTTCCGTGTGTATACGAGTAATCACGTCTTTAGAGTGCTGACAAAACGAGACACTTAGAAGCGTAAAGAAGAGTATCCGTAGTCGTGATAAGATAGTCAAGCCAACTCGGTCGAACATCATTGTCAAGCCCGAGGGGTAAGCCAGGATATTTGCTACATACAGACTCTCGCAGCGGGTTTAGAGATGACCCCGAGTGGGTAACGGGATCGGGAAGTCGACGGGATCCGTGAGTTGACAACCCGGATCCACCACCCTTTCGGTGCAACGGGGATGAGGATGGATCCGGTATTAGTATTAAGACCTCGTGAGCCTCAAGTTGTGATGTGGTACCTTTCTTTCCACTATCCTTGTTACTTATTGTTATTCGATCTTTTAACTTCTCTTTTGTTCCTGATTACTACTTTAATACTTGTATGTCACTTCTCTTTCGTGGTAGATACACACATCTAACAGACAACAGAAGGGTTAACAGCCCGAAATCTGCCACCATGGCTGAGGCAAACATGAGCTCAACACGCTCAAACCACAGCAGCCACGACACAATCGTCAACGACCAAACAACCGAAAAGACACCTGCTGAATCCCCCGAATCTTCATCCGAAAATGAAGAAACAACCCGTCGTCACTCCATAGTCCGCGACCTAGCCCGTCAATACACAAACACCTCCCAGCACAACGCAGACCTCTTCAACGCCTCATCCCCCACATCCCCTCTGAACCCACAATCCGAGAATTTCAACGCAAGAGCCTGGGCAAAAGCAATCTCCAAGTCCATGCGCGAGAATGGTTCTGGCTTTCGTCAGTCCGGTATTTGTTTCCAGGACATGAACGTCTTTGGATACGGCGCTGAGACAGACTACCAAAAGGATGTGGGCAATGTTTGGTTGGGTCTTCCGAGTATGGCGCGCGAGGTGTTCCAGCCTAATGCTGGAAAGAGAAGGATTGATATCCTGAGTGGGTTTGACGGTGTTATCAACGCGGGTGAAATGTGCGTCGTCCTAGGTCCCCCAGGATCTGGCTGTTCGACATTCCTCAAGTCAGTCTCCGGTGAAACGAACGGTATTTACGTGGATGACAGCACGTACTTCAACTACAACGGCATCACGGCAGACGAAATGCACAAACACCACAAAGGCGAAACAATCTACACCGCAGAAGTAGACGTTCACTTCCCCATGCTTTCCGTCGGCGACACCCTCACCTTCGCAGCCCGCGCCCGCTGTCCTCAGAACTTGCCACCAGGTATCAAGCACAACGAGTACAGCGATCATATGCGCGACGTGGTAATGGCCATGTACGGTATTTCCCACACGGTGAATACCCAGGTTGGCGATAATTACATCCGCGGTGTCTCGGGCGGAGAACGAAAACGTGTGACTATCGCTGAAGCTACGCTTTCTAACGCCCCATTTCAATGCTGGGATAATTCGACGCGTGGTTTGGACTCTGCGAATGCGATTGAGTTTTGCAAGACGTTGCGTCTTCAATCTGAGTTATTCGGACAGACTTGTGCTGTGTCGATTTATCAGGCTCCCCAGACGGCTTACGATCTCTTCGACAAGGCACTGGTTATTTACGAAGGCCGTCAGATCTTCTTTGGACCAGCTGATGAAGCGAAGGCGTATTTCATCAATCTCGGCTTCGAATGTCCTGATCGTCAAACTACGCCTGACTTCCTCACTTCAATGACCGCACCAGCTGAACGAGTCGTCCGTCCAGGCTTTGAGAATAAAGTCCCGCGTACACCTGATGAATTCGCTGCTCGATGGAAGGAGTCTCGAGAATATCAGATCGTACAGTCTGATATCGATAGATACAAGGCTTTGTATCCCCTCAACGGTTCTTCTGCTGATGCGTTCCGTGAGAACAAGAAGTCTGCTCAAGCAAAGGGTCAACGACTCAAGTCCCCGTTCACGTTGTCGTACATGCAACAAGTGAACCTCTGTCTCTGGCGCGGCTGGAAACGTCTCAAAGGATCTCCCGGTGTGACAATCTTTGCTCTTATAGCAAATACATGCACAGCCCTCATCGCCTCCTCACTTTTCTACAATATGCAGCCCACGACCAGCGACTTCTTCAAACGCGGCGCCGTTCTCTTCCTGGCAGTCCTATCCAACGCTTTTGCTTCCGCTCTTGAGATTCTCACGCAGTACGCTCAACGACCTATTGTTGAGAAACATGCGCGGTATGCTTTCTATCATGCTAGTGCTGAGAGCTTTGCTTCTATTCTGGTGGATATGCCGTACAAGATTAGCAATAGTATCTTGTTCAACGTTACGCTTTATTTCATGACGAATTTGAACAGAGATGCTGGAGCGTTCTTTTTCTATCTTCTGGTCTCGTTTATTATGGTTTTGGCTATGTCTGGTATCTTCAGATCTATGTAAGTCTCCTCATCCCACTCTCTGATTGACAGTTACTAACAGCTGCAGCGCCTCGCTCTCTCGAACCCTCTCGCAAGCTATGGTCCCAGCTTCTTTGCTCATCCTCGCACTCGTCATCTTCGCTGGCTTCGTCATTCCGGTTGACTACATGCTCGGCTGGTGTCGCTGGATCAATTATCTCGACCCCGTAGCCTACGCCTTCGAATCCCTCATGGTCAACGAATTCTCCGGTCGAAACTTTACTTGCACGGCTTTCGTTCCCAACACTGCGATTCCCGGCTACGAAGATGTCGGCTCTTTCAACCGTGCTTGTTCAACAGTCGGTGCCGTCCCAGGTCAAGACTTTGTCAATGGCGATGCGTATCTCAATTCTGAGTACAAGTACTTCCACAGTAACAAGTGGCGCAACGTCGGCATTCTCATCGCTATGACTATCTTCAACCACATCGTCTACATCGTCGCGACCGAGTACATTTCTGCCAAGAAATCCAAGGGTGAAGTCCTCGTCTTCCGTCACGGCCACTTGCCCGCCAAGACGAAATCCGACCCCGAAGCTTCAATGTCCGCACCAACGCCCCTCACCGAGAAGACCAACAACGAAAACGCCAACATTCAGGGTTCTACCAGTGTCTTCCACTGGAACAACGTCTGCTACGACATCAAGATCAAAGGCGAACCGCGCCGCATTCTCGATAATGTCGACGGTTGGGTAAAACCAGGAACACTAACGGCTCTTATGGGTGTATCCGGCGCTGGAAAGACGACTCTCCTCGACTGTCTCGCAGATCGTATCTCCATGGGTGTTATCACCGGTGAAATGCTCGTCGATGGAAAGATCCGCGATGATTCCTTCCAGCGTAGGACAGGTTACGTGCAACAGCAAGATCTCCATCTCGAAACAAGCACCGTTCGCGAAGCTCTCACCTTCAGCGCTCTTCTTCGTCAGCCTGCTTCTACACCCCGCGACGAGAAGATAGCGTACGTTGATGAAGTTATTAAACTGCTCGACATGCAAGACTACGCAGACGCAGTAGTCGGCGTCCTAGGCGAAGGTCTCAACGTGGAACAGCGCAAACGGTTAACAATCGGTGTCGAACTAGCCGCCAAACCACCCCTCCTTCTCTTCGTCGACGAACCTACTTCCGGCTTGGACTCGCAAACATCATGGGCCATTCTTGACTTACTCGAAAAACTCTCCAAGGCAGGACAGTCTATCTTGTGTACCATCCATCAACCTTCCGCAATGCTCTTCCAGCGATTTGACAGGCTTTTGTTCCTAGCCAAGGGCGGACGAACGATTTACTTTGGCGACATTGGCAAAAACTCTGAAACCCTTACGAATTACTTTGAGAAGAACGGTAGCGAAGCTTGTCCTAAGGGTGAGAATCCTGCTGAGTGGATGTTGGAAGTCATTGGTGCTGCACCTGGTTCACACACTGAGATCGACTGGCATCAGACCTGGCGCGATAGCCCAGAGTATGCGGCCGTGCAAACCGAGCTTCAACGTCTCAAGGCCGAAGGTTCTTCCAACGCTGTGTCTCACACGCAAGATCCTGAGTCTTACCGCGAATTTGCTGCGCCGTTTGGAGAGCAGTTGAAGATTGCGACTATGCGTGTTTTCCAGCAATATTGGCGTACGCCTTCGTACATTTATTCCAAGGCTGCGCTGTGTATTCAGGTTGGATTGTTTATTGGTCTTGTCTTTCTCAATGCGCCTTTGACGTTGCGAGGATTGCAGAATCAGATGTTTGCCATTTTCCAGGTGCTTACAGTCTTCGGTCAGCTTGTTCAGATGCAGGTAAGTCACCGTCACCACCATCCCTATTATAAATTTATACTAATCTACTGTCTTAGATGCCTCACTTTGTTACCCAACGCTCCCTCTACGAAGTCCGCGAACGCCCTTCCAAGACCTACTCCTGGAAAGTCTTCATGCTCTCCCAAGTCATGGTCGAAATCCCCTGGAACTCGCTCATGTCCGTTTTCATGTTCGTCTGCATTTACTACCCGGTCGGCTTCAACAAAAACGCCGCCTTCGCAGGCCAAGAAGCCGAGCGTGGAGGTCTCATGTGGCTTCTCTTCTGGCAATTCCTCGTCTTCACATGTACATTTGCGCACGCCATCATCGCAGTCACCGACACCGCTGAAGCAGGCGGTAATCTCGCAAACCTGTTTTTCATGCTTTGTTTGTTCTTCTGCGGTGTTCTCGCGTCGCCAGACAACATGCCTGGCTTTTGGATCTTCATGTATCGCGTTTCGCCGTTTACGTATCTCGTGTCTGCTATTTTGAGCACTGGATTGGCGAATGTGGAAGTTACCTGTGCGAAGAACGAGTATACCGTCTTCGATCCTCCGAGTAACTCTACCTGCGGCGAGTATCTGAGCGACTACGTCAAGGCGGCTGGTGGCTACGTTCTCAACCCTGACGCGACGAGCGAGTGCAACTTTTGCACCATCAAGGATACGAATGTCTATCTCAAGGCATTGAGCGCGAGTTATGATAACCGGTGGAGGGACTTTGGTATCGGAATGGTTTATATCGTTGTCAACATTGTTGGAGCGCTGTTTCTGTATTGGCTTGTTCGTATGCCTAAGAACAAGAACAAGAAGAAGCAGTAGATTAAGTTTTGGGGAGGCTATTATTTTACTTTCTTGACTTGGGGATGGACTTTTGGGATTTGTTTGGGGTATAGAATGGATTTGACCTTGTAATTAGAATCGCATTATAGATAGAATGTACTCGGTTGGTTTAATCGGTTGATCTTGTCCGTCATTTCCTTTGGTACCGGCATCTCCTTAATTGCCGGTATACCCGTCATTGCCGTGAAGATGACTCTTGATATGCGAGCGGAGATTTATAAGCAAATAGGTTATCGTTCAATATCGGCGACGATCATTGCAGAAATTGCTGCATTAATTGATTGCCAAAGTGTATTGGATTGATTGCTGGATGTAGTTTGAAGGGCGTAACGTTGAGGCTGACCAACAGTCCTCCAATGTGATACGGAGTAACAACGCCGCGCAAATGACGTGGGAATAACAATCCACCTGAAGATCTCTGTATATGCTTGCTTAAGTGACATCAATTTGCCGACGACTTTTCATGATGTTTGGACTTCAATTAATGTTGTTTGTCATGGCATGTTCGGTCTAATGGAACTTGACTACTTGATCCTGAGGGCATCCATGTGTAGGTACTTTAATATTATAACTCCGAGAGCGTACAATCGCTACTGACAGTCACTATTCCTATAACTGTACAGTGGCATAATAAAACACCAATTAATAACTGGTCTATGTTGATCTTGCCCTGCATGTCAAATGCACCCTACTATGAGGCCGACCCCAGGCCGATCTAGCCGATCCCGATGCCGCACTTGATCCCCCGCCTCCCCCGTCTTAACCCCAGACTCACTAACAAACATTACATAAATTGATCAACAGCCATTCTCATCCCAAATTTCATCATGATCATTGTTACTGCTGCACTCAGTCAAAATGGCTGATACAACTTCCGATAGCGTATGTCCCACACTGCGCGATGAGGAGAAGGCGAACAACCGGGATGAGAAAATGAGCGATGGCGATGACGCTGCTTCAACACCAAGCCAAACGGACGAAGAACCCCAAGACTCTCCCCCAGAACTCCCCCCAGACGGCGGCCTTCAAGCCTGGCTCCAAGTCCTAACAGGCCATCTCGTAGCCTTCAACTCATGGGGCTACCTAATCTCCTTCGGCATCTTCCAACCGCACTACGAATCCGAATTCTCCCTCCCACCATCCACAATATCCTGGATCGGCAGCTTAGAAGTCTGTCTCATCTTCCTCATAGGGACATTTTCCGGGCGCGCCTTTGACGCTGGGTATTTCCGTCATGCCCTTGCAGTAGGTCTGTTTCTTCAGATACTGGGTGTCTTCATGACCAGCATCGCGTCAGAGTACTGGCAGGTCCTTCTTGCGCAGGGGATTTGCCAGGGTTTGGGAAATGGGATTATTTTTGCGCCGACTATAGCTAATATCTCGACGTATTTCACGAGTAAGAAGACGATTGCTATTTCGGCTGCGGCGTGTGGTGCTGCGACGGGTGGCATGGTGTTTCCACTCATTGCGCAGCAGCTTTTACCCAAGGTTGGATTCCGTTGGACGGTGAGGGTTATGGGATTGGTTGTCACTGTTGCGTCGGGTATGATCTTGCTTCTGGCTAGAACAAGACTCAAGGCGAGAAAAGCTGGACCGCTTGTTGAATGGGCAGCGTTTAAAGAGCCGGCATATGTGTTATTCGCCGTGGCCATGTTTTTCACTCTTTGGCCAACTTGGATATCGTACAACTATGTAAGTACTCTCCTCTTACACGGGAAGAGACAATGCTAATGGAACAGGCCCGTCAATACGCAACAGACAAACTCGGCGGATCAGCCTCTTCATCCTTCTTAATCCTAATAACCATCAACGCCGTCGGCATCCCAGGAAGAATGATAACAGCCTTCCTAGCCGACCGTTTCTTCGGCGCGATAAACGTCTTTATCCCAACAATCTTCTCCGCTGCGTTATGTCTTTACATGTGGTCCCAAGTTACCACCCTAACAGGCGAATTCATCTGGGTGAGTATCTTTGGCTATTTCGGCGCCGCAATACAGAGCTTGTTTCCATCATGCTGTGCGAGTTTGACTTCAGATTTAAGTAAAGCGGGGACAAGAATTGGAATGATCTTTTCGATTATTAGTTTTGCTGCACTTACGGGCTCGCCTTTGGCGGGTGGGTTGATGCAGGTTATGGATGGGGATTATTTGGGTGCGCAGATGTGGGGTGGGAGTAGTATGATCTTGGGAATGGGGTTTTTGTATGCTGCCAAAAGAGCTGGTGATAGACAAAAGCAATAGATAGACAAACTATAGACTTGGGTTGGATATAAAGAATTGTTCGTTGTGTCTTGATCTTGTGCTGCGTTGGGCACTCCACCAATTGCATCACCGCCTGCACCTCTAAAAATTCATCTCAAAATTTCCCCTCCAACATCATCCCCTCCACCATGCCAACACCATGGATATGTCGAACCTGCACGAGAGCATTAAGCAGGTCTCACACACGTCAATTCATTCGCTTCGCAAGCAATGGTACGTCCCAGTCATTCCCTCCAATCCTTCAGCTCCTTCGTCAGACCCAGCTAACCAGCGTGTTTGTTGCAGACGCCCTCCTCGCTCCAGCCCTCCTCCAACGCGCCCAATCCTTGACCACCGAACACGACACCCTCCAAAAGAACCTAAACTCCTCCTTCGACTCCCAAACAGCGAAACGCGTCGGCGAACTTTCTCGTGTGGCGGAAGCCCTGAAAGCATGGGAAAAGTCACAATCTTCCGTCAAAGAGCTGACGCAGATGCTCGACGACGCAAGCACGGATGAAGACCTCGCCTCCATAGCACGAGACGAATTATCGTCTGAAACAGGCCAACTGGAAGCGTTAGCTAGGAAACTTGAAGCCAGTCTAACGCCTAGACATCCGTTTGCTGAGTTTCCTTGCATGTTGGAGTTCAGACCTGGACCCGGTGGATTGGAGGGTCGGTATTTTATGGATACGCTGTTTAAGATGTACAAGGCGCTTTGTATGCGACGAGGATACAGACATACGGTGGTGAAATACGAATTCGCAGATGGAGCAGGAGATTCATCTAGTTCAGCCGGCGAGAATCCTCTCCAGGAAGCTATTCTCGAAATCCACGACACAGGCGCCTTCGACATCTTCCGCAGCGAAGCAGGCATGCACCGCGTGCAACGCATCCCCAGCACCGAAACAAAAGGCCGCGTGCACACCTCCGCCGTCGCAGTATGGGTCCTCCCCTCGTTCCCCGAGAACGGCGCCACTAGCATCGATTTTGACGATCCGGAGAGTGACTTTTACGTTAATCCCCAAGAAGTCAAGATTGAAACGATGAGGGCGCGCGGTGCGGGAGGACAACACGTTAATAAAACCGAGTCCGCGATTCGTATGACGCATTTACCTACCGGAACAACAGTTTCCATGCAAGATCATCGATCACAGCAGCGTAACAGGGAAGAAGCGTGGAAACTCCTCCGCTCACGAATCGCAGATCAGAGAAGGGAGCAGCGCGAGGAAGAAGCGTCACAGTTGAGGAACAGTGTTTTGTCAAAGACGCAGATTACACGGGGTGATAAGATCCGGACATACAACTATAACCAGGACCGATGTACTGATCATCGTGCTGGGATTGATGTGCATGGTTTGCCGAATGTGCTGGAGGGTGGGGAAAAGTTGGATAGGATTATGGATGGTGCGAAGGATTGGTTGGTTGGTAAGGATATTGAACTTCTCGTTGCGGAGGAGGCGATGAAGGAGAACGAGAAGAGCAAGGGATCAAAATAGAACTGTACGATAGACTGTATGTATATTACCACGCACAGATCCCGCTGTAAGGTAGACAAGATGGTATTGGTATATAACGATTCCGAGCTTCATATCTTCATGCCAAATGCATACAAATGCAGACCAAACTCCAGCAAGGTCATTCATTCATGGCCTGCGCTACCCATTAACTCCATGCAGAAACAATCATAAATCTAGGACCAAGTCCAATCACTCACATTAACCCTCCAAGAACGATCTTTCCAATACTAGCAACCTCCGTCTTGACGTGACTTCGACTATGTTCCTCAAAATCCCGTACAAGGCCTTGGACTATGATCTTCCGCACGCGCGAATCCGCTTTTGTAAAAAGCTCAGCGACAGGCGCAGAACAATCCTTTGGCGAAGGGACCAAAGCCAAGAATCTAGTATAGGCATCGATCATAACATCGCACAGCGTCGCAAACGTCTCGAAGTAATCGGGGTCAAACGGTAGTGATGGCGTAAGCAAATATGTATACTCCTCGCCAGGAAGCAGGTCCGTCTCCGAAGCTGCAAAGTTCATAACAGAAGGTGTCGGTCCACCGGCAGTTGGCATAGGCGCCATATCGTCCACGATGGGATGCATATCAGCTGCGGATGTTGAACGGCGCGATTTACCACCTGGACGTCGGAACATGCTGGGAAGACGGGCGCGGGTGAGAGATGCAGCGGTAGAGGAATCGCCGTGGAGTTGTTGGAAGGAATCGAACTCGGAGAGGAGGGAGTTTAGACTTCGGAGGAATTCGATCGATGTGGAGGAGTATAAGTCGACGATTGTCGGGAGGGATAAGCCGAGGAGGAGGAGGTTTGTTGCTTTGCGGCCGAGTTTGCGGGGGTCGAGAGAGGGCATTCGGGCGAGGTCAGGTTTCTCGAAGAGATATGTCTTGAACCAGTATATACGGCCTTCGTGGCTGTCATATGTTAGCTTCGTTCAGCATGGTTGTCAATGTTTGACATACGCTTTCCGTAGATACTCCAACGTCGCTATGCGCTTATTCGCAAGCTCCGTAACATGATGATACATAATACTCGCTTCATTCTGCTGCCACATACCCGCCGTCCCAACAGCCCCATTCGGCATAAACCCAAGCGGCGTACTGGGAACTCCTCCATGAAGCGTCGTCGACCCCGTCGCACTGCGACTCAACATGGCTTCCGTAGGCGTAGTTTGCGAAGCCTCACTATCGCTCGGTCTAGCGACCTTCGCAGCAGCACTCAGCGCGTACTCCGGCAGGGCAGGCGGGGCCGCAGCATCCGTAACGTAAGCGTTAGGGCCGTTACCGAAGGAACTTCCGCGTCTGCTGCCTAGGGAAGCTTTACGGCTGAAGGATGCTTTGCGGTCTTTGGGCAGGAGGAGAGGGTCGACGGATTGGCCTTCGCGGGTTGTTGGACGGGAGGCGGCGTTGGAGAAGATGGAGGTTGAGAAGATGGGCGTGCCGTTTGAGTTTGGTGTTTTGGGGGCCATTGTGAAGGCGTGAGGATGGAACTGTTACTCCGTAGGTAGACTAGCCGTGCGTTGCGTTCAGGAGGTGCCGTCCGTTGAGAGGGGTCAGGATTGTGTGTGATCGGCAGTGGAGGAGCTGGCGTTTTCGAGGCTGTTTGCGAATTGCAGCGTCGTAGAGGATTCGAAGGCACGGAGATGAATTGTTTTAGCGTGAAGCCATGCATCGGGCGCCCAGGTATATTCTCGTGTTTTGTTTGTTGTTTTTGCTTTTTCGGCTATCAGATCTTATTTCTTTCGTGCAGTTAATATCGATCGTCGTGTTGAGCGTCAACGTGGTTATGGAAGCGAAGCGAGGGGATCCAGGATTGAATGGAGATTGAACCCCTGGTTTCGTTTTGGGATGGTGGATGTCTGAATGGGGATTGGTTGGTGTTGTTTTCGGAATGTAAAGGAAAATTAAAGATCCAGGGCCAGTGACAAGGGTGAACTTACGGGTCCCACTCATTCCTTCGTTACCACATGGCATTGGATGGGTGAAGCTAATGGATAACGCCATTCTTGAACAATATAATTAATTCCAGCATAGAAAGTATAACTCTTAGAGGCCTTTTTAATTAATCTATACTCTGGTGAGAATGTCCAGGGTGCCTGTCGTGATCCTGAGCTGTTTGATGGGAAGACCCTGGAAGCGAACCCAGTCAAGACCCAAATACGCGGACCCTGAAACTCCATAGCTAGATATCTCACAGGCATGCCAGGGAATGGGAATACGGGGATGGCTTTATTCGTAACATCATCACTGTAAGGAGGCAATAAGTTTAATTAGCTAGATATACGGTGCCAAAGTTTAGCGATAGCACATGGGGATAACGGCTGTGCACTGACAGGTTCATCCCAGGTGATAAAGCACGGGTGAAGCACGTTTCGAACTCTATTGCTGATCCACGTGGCTATCGCGAGGAACTACTCGTTCTGGCAGTGATACTCGGAAATATATCACAGGAGCTTGTACGACATATGCGCTCTATAACCAGAAAGATGATGAGATGTTAAGCTGAGAACTAAATGTAACCGTCTAAAGCAAGATATTGATTTGGTCTCAGCACAAACATTCAGTCTTGATAGCTCATTTATGTAAACAGACAGTGTATCGATTTTAGCTGAACAAGCCCATATGAATATGCTAACAAGATGGTTCTCGTACTTGAAATTACCCTCCTTAATCTGAAGGTCAGCATCATCAGCGCAAGTGTTCCTAGCAAGAATCATCCCCAAATATCAGCACAGCTAGGCTAGAAGCTTTTCGAGTTTATGTGAACTAAAATATACCTTTTTGCTCATTAAGCTTAGACTGATTCATTGATCTAACAATCTTGACTCATACATTCCTTATTTCGTTAATGTTACCCATCCCATCTCCTTCTTATATCCTCTTCACTCATATCAACAACAAAATCCCCTCCCTCCGTAAATTCATTATGCATGCTCAACTCGTCAAACTGCGCCGCCAAATCCTTGACCTGCCCACCCCCCTGCTTCGTAGCCTCCAGATCAAAATCTATCACAAAGCTCCCAAACGTCTCCACCTCCCGTGGTCGTTGTCCTTCCAGCGCACGCATCAACCGGTTTGCTTCGGCGGCTGACATGCTGCCCTCCCGCATCGCCATGGCGAGAAGTCCTTTGCCCACGGGCTCGAAGACGGGGAAGCACGCGCCGAGGTCTTGGCACGCTGCCAGGCAGGCTAGGAAGTAAAAGTGCCAGTGAGGATTGTCCGTGTTTACTTGGTCCGAGAGGTGGAAGTCGGGGAAGGTAGAGGGTTGGAGGGTTTGGTTTTGGAGGGCGACGTCGCGGATTATTGTGTTGCTGACGTGGACTACTGCGGAGGATAGCATGCTTAGGGAGTGGGCATGTGGATGGTAGAGACGGCTTATAACGATGAGTCGTTGAAGCTGATTTATTGAGGCTCGTACAACTGCTCTGGCTGACTGCAGAGAAGCAGAATTGAGTTGCTCATTAATCGGATCCATGATGAACGGATGAAAGAGATTCGTAATAGCCACATGCAATAGAACACTAGTCACAGTCAGTTCCCGCATCGCCATGTAAACTGGGGGCTTACTTGAATGCTATGACATGATCAGGCATATTCCTCGGATCAAGAGAAGACATCTCTTCCGGCAAAGAATCCGTCAAAGCCAGAATCTTCTGATACTTTGCCTCGACAAACGCTAGAGGAATCCTTATAGCCCCACCCTGCTGCGCAGAGTAAACAGCCACAAACTCTTGCATTATAGTCCACATCTCACAGAGCGCTTGGAACGTTTGGCCTGCATAGTCAGGGATGAAGTGTCGAGGCCAATGAACTGCTAACCTTTCATCTACCGTATCATGGCTGTTTCGTCCCGGAACAGGGAACATGGGTGGGAATGGGATGGGCTTTGTGGGGACCCAGAACGAGTTTAATCTGGAGTCTTAGCATGGGTAGCTAAAAGAAGGTAAAGATTGGGACTTACGTTAGGTAGCTGTATGCGCCCCAGGCTACGTGCGCTGTTGCGCGCTTAGTATCTGGGTCCATAGCTTCAAAGGATGCTGCATTCTCAGGTGTATGCCGCACGCCAAAGAGCTTCATGCTTTCCGCCATCGCGCGCCCATCATCAAGAAGCTCATGACTATCAATGTCCGACTTTGAAACATGGCAACTGACGCTCAGCATGAGAATGGCAGCTACGTTAACAAGCGAGTCTGTCGATCTCTCGGCGCGCCATAAAACACCAGCGTTACTGACAAACTCTTGACTCAGAGCGCCGACAGGTTCGTCAACGACTGAGTAAGCTTGCTGTACGGTGGATCAGACGTCAGCTAGTGGCAAGGGTGGTGGCAATTGGACTTGAGACTCACACATGCGTGGGCCAGCAGGGCATTTACTAGAAATGATGAGCAGTAGTTGTGTTGGTGGGCGATGAGATCTTGTATGAATAAGTCTGGGTCGAAGAAGCCGAATATCGCGTGGTTGCCTTTGAGGTAGTGCGAGATTGCGCTGGCTGCGACTTCATCTTCAATGGACACGCCGGTCCAGTATCCGATTTGTAGCTGGTGTAACCGTTCATCGCAGTATTTATCGCGATGAGGACCAATGTCTTCTTCTTGTTTAATACTTGGCCGATCACTCGGTGTAGCGCCAGATTGATCATTGCTAGACGATGTCGAAGGCGACATTGTGTCAGAAGGCGAAGATCCCTCCAAAAGACCCTGCGATCGCTGAACAGGCCTCAGGCGTGGATCAGCGCTCAAAGAGGGGATGTCCAAGGGGAACAAAGTGGGATAGGCGTTGGGATGCCGCACCGTCAATTCAAACTCAAGACTTGACGACGTGGGAGGCGATATTGCCTGTGCAGTCCGTATACTTGACGGTCTATGCCTGCCATGCATACTGCCTTGCAGCGAAGACAGGGCATCAGCGAGATTACTCGTGCTGCGCAGCTGCCGATGAGCAGCGAGTGCTTCATCTTCAGGGAGGGAGAGCAGCAGCTCGAGAATGTCGCGGTGGTCTTTGAGTTCCCTTTCTACTTTGCCGAGATGGTCGACGCTGTAGACACAGGTAATACCCCATGTCTCGCACTTTGAACAGCTGGGTCTTTTACCGTCGCACTGGCGGGTCAGACAGAAAACACGAGGTAGAGGGACGGTGAACTTACACGGGCTTTTTTGACACGACAGTTCTCGCAGGCATTGGGCCTGTTTGCTCTTCTCCGCTTGGCAGCAACCCGTTTATCTGGGTCCTGACCACCAGGTCCTCCTCCAGCCTCAGGCGCTGGAAGAAGAGGTTTGTACTGAGACTGAGGGCTCATGACGCCAGCCCGTCCATGGGTACGCGCGCAGCGGTGCAGGTCCCCTGGACGTGCTGCTGTACCTTTCCCTTGATACTAACTGTAACGGACAGAAACAGGTATACCGGCAGTGCTATACCGGTAGTGCAGTACAAAATCTCGATTGCAGCGGACACTAAAGGACGCCCGAGAACCTGGGGGTTGGGTATGTTGGGTTTTGGCAGGGGAAGCCGCTAGGTGGTCCTCGATCGTGGAGTTGACAAGCTTCCCTGAGGATCGGATGGGGCAGTGTGATGTTTTCCCCTTGCTGGGCTGTGATTCGCTGGGGTGTTTGCTTAGTCTTGTTTTTGACACCACAGTGACAGCAAGCTCTTGAGACTTTACTGAAAGGAGTAAAGATCAGGCACTTTCGGTTATGATACGGGTTTAAGAGAATGAAGAAATGGTCTACTGTGATGGAGAATTGGATGGATGCGGGGTAGGAAGATATGTGATTGATGGCTTTGTGTTATGTAGTTAGTAGCTATTTCACACCTGTCCTTCTATTAATGGTACAGGAATAGCAGCGTCAATGAGGTTCGGAGGAGGACCCTTGTGAGTACGTATCTTTGCGCATTGAGGGTCTTCGCATGGCTCTAACGGTTAACGTTATCCTCGACAACGGCAACCATCCGCTGTGGCAATTCCGCACTGAAAATAAATTGCAAGGTCATATAATAATTCCGTCCAATCGTCGCCTGTCAATAAGTTAAATGTCTTGGGATGTAAGCAGGTGAGTGACAGAAGAGACGTCCTCTAAGGCTTAGACTGCATAAATAACGTAACCTAAAAGTCAGTCTAAGTTTCCTACCCTGACGGTAAGGCCACAGCTAACCAGGTGTGCGGATCCTTGCACATAAGGACTTGTCTTCCCATGACGCTGTATATGATTCCAGAACTTCGGTAACACCAATGAACTAGTGCAATATTCACCTGTGTTGCAGCTCGAAGACTGGTTCCAAAAGACTAGGTCAGACCTTTGACCGACATGCTGTAGAAATGGCACAAACCAGATAACAGCAGACAATAAGGTACTTACAGAGCCATTCAAAAGAGCTTCATTCATCTTTGTTCGAATCCATCAAAATCATGTAATCCGAAATGAAGCTTTGGCATTGTTTATTCGTAACGCTGTTGTTAAACGAGATATAGATCTACGGACTTCTCATAAGTATAACGTTAAGCTAATCGCTGTAGTTATGAGGTTGGGGCGATTACTTATCTATCAAATGCTTCAGTAATGTAGATGATGATGAATGGGACGAAACAATCTTGTTCACTTCATGTAAGTCATGTTGATGATAGCAATGCATGGCTTCTTATGTTAATGCTTCAGTTACTTGCACTGTCATGATTCATAAGCAAGAATAGAATTAGTACGTGAGCTCAATCACTGCTACATTTATTGTTCCGTTGATCCTTTGAGTTAGTCAATCCATTTATATCATTATGATGCATCATGATGCTTCCCTTAAATGGAAACGCGTAGACCCACCAAAGCTGAAAGAAAACACCGAACTTGTCCACCCCAACTTCGACGCATTTCTGCTAACCATTTCCCTTTAATTTCTTCCCCCACCCCACCATCACCTCATATTTACCCCTCCAAACGCAGCATCATACTCGTATCATACCTTCTTTCTCTCAATTCTCAAAATGTCTTCTCAAGTAAAGAACGTCACAGAGTTTGCATACGTCACCGTCAATGAAGGCGTAAACTTCTTTGATGAATCCGCAGCTGGAAAAACTTATCAAAATGTCATCGAGACAGTGTTGAGGCAACCTGGTGCACGACGGGTGTATCACGGTCTTGAGGTGGAGGATCCTTCGAGATTGTGGTTGTTTTTGGATTGGGATACGTTGGATGATCATTTGAATTATCCAAAGAGCGCGTGAGTTAAATGAGTTATATATGGTGTGCGCAGTACTAATGAGATACAAGTGATCATGGTCCTATCATCGAATCTCTCAAACCACTTGTTAGTTTCGAGAAATCTATCAACAAACACGTAACTCTCAACCCCTTCCCACCAGAGGACGTCCTCGACAGCGCCCGCTCCCCAGTAACAGAAGTCCTCGTCGCCTTCTTTCCGGGTGACTACTCCATATCATCCCGCGCCGCCGCAACCCGTCGTCTCGAGCAATTCGCCGCGCAAGCCCTCAAAGCATCCCCAGACTGGCGCGGCATCAGCTACGGCTGGAGCGTAGAAAACGACGTACCGGTCCGCGGAGACGAGAGCAAAACCGGCTGCATGCTTGCTGCGTTCATTGGTTGGCCTAGTTTGGAAGCGCATCAGAAGTTTCGCGAGACGGATGATTTCAAGGAGAATATTGGGCTGTTGAGGGAGATGGAGGGGTTGATCAAGTTGAGTGCTTTTCATGTTAGTTGTCAGAGTCAGGAGGCTGAGGGGTTGGAGGAGAGGGATGCTAAGAGGGCTCATGAGAATGGACACGGACATGGTCATGAGCATGGTTGTGGCTCCGGTGGATGCTGTTAGGCTATGATAGACTGGGAGTTTATTATTCAAGTGAGCCTTCAAGATCAAACGCTTGTCTGAGACCAAACTAAGCTCCTGTTTTCGAAAGCGACTTGAATTCTCCGTTTAAAACTTCCCTATCTTTGTCGCTGTATAATCGCATGTTGGATCCTATCTAGATATGAAATACACCGCTTCACTACATCCTGAACCCTTTCAACTACCGCTTCAGTCCATGTCTCTGAAACCAATTCTGATGATGCTCCTCCTCCCATCTCTTCTCCGCCCGTCTCAACGTGGCTGAAACATCCCACAAATCCCTCCTCTGCGCCAAATCCCTCGGCGTCATCCCCCTCGAATCCTTAACAGTAGGATCAGCTCCGAAATCCCTCAACAACCTAACAACCTCCCTGCGCTCCTCATCATCAACAACCGCCGCATAATGCAACGGCGTCCTACCATCATCTGTCTTTGCGTTTGGATCAGCTTTGCAGTCGTCTAGTAGATATTCTACAATGGCGGATGATCCGTAGCGCGCTGCTAAGTGTAGAGGGGTACGTTCGTGAAGGTCGTGGACGTTGGAGGATACGCCTGTGTCGTGGAGGAGCATTGTTATGGCGAGGTGGTCGCGTTCGCAGGCTAGGTGGAGGGGTGTTAGGCCGTGGGAGTCGCGGGTTGTTGGGGAGGCGTGGCGGAGGGCGTTGGTGCAGGCTTGGATGTCGCCGTTCCAGGCTGCGTCGAGGAGTGTGTCTTCTGGGGATTTTGTTGGTGGGGATGGTTGTTTTGGAGGTTGGGCTACCGATGGTGTTGGTTGAGCTGGCTTTATACCAGTTGGTTCTTCCTTCGGTGGCTCCGGAGCTTTTATCTCAGGCTCGGTCGCCGGCGCTGGTGGTACATCAACTGGCTCATCGTCAACCTTTAGCTTTGTGCCTTTGGGAGATTCCGAGTTTGTGTCAGTAGTCTCTTTGACATTAGCCTCTCCAACGCCGGCCTGCATATCCTCTGCCTTCTTTCCTCCCGCCGGCTGTTCATCATTAACTACCACCTCCGGAACAGCTTCGTTCTTCACTTCGGTCGTTTCAGTAGTCTTCGGTTCTTCATCACCATCGACAGACTTTCGATACTTGCCCACGGGAGGCGGTTCCAAAATCGGCGAAGCAACCCTCGATCTAGATCCATGACCTGCAGCACTTGGTCGTCGTGCATAACCCGAATCAGCATTCTGTCCCGGCGCAGGTGGCGGTACAGGATTATTCAACCCAGGTGGCGCAGGTTTGCTCAGCGCACGTCTAAGCCAACGTTAGTAACTGAAGCCAAAAGCATAGGAAGGTAACTCACGAGTAAATGTTAACCATAATCTTGCTCAAAGCCCCCAACTCCTTCTCAAGATCCGCATCAGCAATCTTAATCTTCTCTTCCCATTCATCCTTATACTTGTAAGAATTATAAAACTCCTCCAAGCCCCTAAAAGCCGTCCCTTCAAGGCCATCGCTACTTATCTCCTGTAACAACTTGGTCATTTCATCCAAAGCGGTAGTAGCATTCTTGATAGCATCGTCAATCTGCTTCCTCATAGGTTTAGCGTCATCGCCGTCGATGATATCAGGTCGAGCTTCGAGACTGTTTTGAATTTGGGTGATGGTGTCCTTTGCGGTTGTTACTTTGGCGGAGAGTTCGTGGATTTCGGCGGGCGTTTTGCGGAGGTTCATGAACCAGTCTGCCCATTCTTTTGCGGTGTCTGCGTGCTCGCTTAGGGCGTTTACACCGGCGTAGGTGGCGAAGGCCTGGGGAAGGTGTTTCATGAAGTCGAAGCCTTTCTTCTGGGGTTCTGGTTTATCTGAGGGTTCATGTTGTTTTGCTGGTCTGGCGGGCTGTGTTCTTGGTGAGTGACGTGGGCTTGCAGGTTGCGTCCTAGGCGAATGGCGCGGACTGGCAGGTTGTGTCATGGGTGAATGGCGAGGGCTGTTAGTGTTATGGCTTGGTCTTCTCTCAGGCACAGGACGATGTGTCTCATTTTGTAGCGGCGAGTCTCCTCGAGACCGAGGTCTTCCTCGAAGTATGTCAGAAGCTAGGTGAGGCGCAGGTCTATATCCGGAAGGAGGAGACCGCTTGCCTGCTCCTGGAGGACGTCTTGGTGAAGGCGGTGCATCATAAGAATGAAATCGTCTTGGATCTGGGCGAGAACTATCAGTCGGGTAAGATCTCATCGCTGGTCTTGCGTTAGCTGGTTTTGGAGAACTAGGCCATGGCGGTGTCTCATGTCCATGAGGTCGAGGTTCTGGTCTTTGACGACGAGGGCTTGGAGTTCGTCTTTGCGATGTAGGTCTGCTCTCATCTTCTGACATCCAATCTGAATCTCTCGTCACGCGACGTCTAAGCGTTCTTCCTGCAGGCGCTGGAGGAGGAGGAGGTGGTGGAGGCTGTCGGCCCCGAGGTGAAACAGATCTGTATCCTGAATCCCTCCGTGTTGGCGCTGGACGATCATTTGGCGTTGGACGACCATAGTAAGAATGTCTAGATGTAGGAGGATACTTTGGTCTCCGACTCTCAGTCTCATGAGATCTAGCTCTCTCGGCAGCCGGAGGCCTCAGATTTGGAGGATTCGAAGGTGGTGGCGGCGGCGGTCCATGGGAACTTGTAGGTCTAGAATGGGTAGTTGTCGGTGGTTTCCTCACCGAAGGAGGTTTTGACCTCAAAGACGGTAATTTCTTGGGCATTTTTACTCAAACAGAAAAAACACCATAAAAGCTGTCGTATAATTCAGGGTCCTGGCTAGGCAGTATTTAACGAGACCGGTTTGGAGCTAGAGGCGGGAGGCATGACGCCATGGCAGGGCTGGATCTGGGGGACAGGTCTGACGTGTTCTGGTGATCCACTGGAAAAGCAAGGATGCAGGGTCAGCGAGACCCTTTTTCTGCGGGATCTGAGCAGGTAAGATAAGATGTACAATTATATCATATTGAAGATCTATTTGTTTGCTTTTCTTTTCTTTTTTTGACAAGCATATTGAAGAGCCTTGATTTAGATCTTGCATTTGTGTAACTTCTCGAGCCAGTTAATGAGATACACAATGCATTTCTAACCATGGCCTTTGTCCCTCGAATGACGAAGTCGGACATGACTGATTTCTTGCATGTGCTGCCTGCCGTTAGGCTGTATCACATGATGCGCGAGATAAAAGTGTATGATCTGTGAGATTGATGCCTAATGCGCATGTGCTGCTGCGGCATTTTGTTGGTCAGCTGCTGGGATCAGCAACCCGGTCTGATATGGAAATGGAAATAGGCTACGCGGGAGGCCTATTAGGAAATAAATCAGCGGATATTTGACTTGAGGAGGTACGATGGTCAGTGCTTGTTCCTGGAGAGAAGCTTAGGCCAACGATGTGAAACTGATATAACTTCTCTGCCTTGGTTTGTCTATAGGAAGATCTCGGGGAAATATTCTTAGGCCCCGACGTCCCGCACCGGTGAATCTTCAACAACGGAAATTGGAAGATCTTGCGTCATGTTGCGCGAATTTGAGGTTGAAATTCTAGGAAACATAGGTAATCAAGCAATTGCTTGGGAAGAAGAGTTGCCTTACTGATTACTGAAGATTTTCAGACTACAAAAAGATATGCATTTCAAGAAGTCGTTAAGTTACATAAGAAAGCACTTACTATCCCAGTGCCATATAAAATTTATATCAGCCTGGAGATACGGGCCTTGGGATCCACAAGCATCGGCGTTATGTTAAGATATCAGACGGACAAGAAAATCAATTAAGCAAAAATGCAAAAAAATATGCCACGATGTTTGCAATCGTTTTTATAGGAACAGCCCGATGCGGGGGTCGAACCCGCAACCTTGAGATCGCGTACTCGTAAGAGTCTCACGCTCTACCGATTGAGCTAACCGGGCGTGGCTCTGATTGGTTGAAAGAACGCATCGCAATTGGCATACAGGAGACACGTTGAATGCTTTTACAGTTCTGAAAGCCGTGGTTCTTGGTTGAGATTATCTTTAAATTGAACTTCGTTAAAGAATATGCCGTTTGGTCTTGTTTGAGTGGCTTTGGTCAAATTCCTGGGCAGATTGACGGGTTGTGCAAGATTGACATCATGGTAAGAAATCTAACCGCATCAAACATTTCGACCGTTATCGCTACGCTCACGCTCAAACTAATTCACCGTAGGATATCTCTTGTCTTTTGAGCCTGAAAATATCCCTCTACAACCTTTTTGAAATGATTATATCTACTGTGTGTAATAACAACAACGACACATACTTTTAGGCAGTCACAAATTACATACCCTGTATCCCAGTTCAATTTTCCACTACCAGCATACAGCACATCACATATCTCATCTCCTGTCTCTCATGTTGCATCATTGGTCGAGTAGGCGAATGCGGTACTTCACGCCTCAAGCCACATTCTTCAGATGCGCTACGTTTCCGTTGAATATCCGTCCAAAAACGTTCAAGTGCCGATCATGCTGAATTCTGGGCGGTTGTTGTGACTAAATCGAATACCTGTGCGCTCGCGGCATAACTTTATCTTGGAGCTAATGGTAATGTGCTCGGGTACATTAGTCTAGTGGTGTGTCGAGTACCGGATCTGCAGAAGCTCTATCCGGGCGAGTGAGATCAAATGTAACTTTTCGTGAGTAGCAGTCGCAAATTGAGAGTACAATTATCTGACAACTAACGATTTATATTCATCTACTTAAATCTCTGGGAAATTGGAACCAGGTATTCTAGATCTGTATCACAAAGGAAAAGGACGGGAACCAGGCCTGTTACATGACTGCTCTTTTCGAGTTAGGAATGACACCTGCAAGCGATGCATATTTGGTACAAGGGACATTGGTCTGAGATGTGCAGAGTACAGGACTGCTGGGTTCCATTACCAAACAGGTAATTGGGTATCAAAAGAACGTGAGTTGATTGGCAGCCAAGTCATTGATCTAAACATGACGTACCACACAAGATGAAAACAGGCCTGCACATCGACCTGAACCCCTGCATTGTACCTTGCATAAAGATAAACTTTCCAGCACACGTCAATATGTAGATCAGGTCTTGTCCCTGGCATGGAAAGACCCAGGTACACGGAGTTCAGCCATAACTTTCAAAAACGAACGTTTCCTCCCAATTCACCTTTCACGAAGCAGCACAATATCAACACACCACGACTGCTGGTTCTAGAGCTACATGTGTAAGACGCTGAAGCTAACCGTTACTTGTTAACAAACGCACTTCGCCTGAGGGAAGCCTGTTTAGTGTAAGACAATGCCTCGTTGCTGATCCGGCCCGTTCGGAATTCGAGTGCTCACTGCCAAGAGAAGGCGTGCTTGGTAAGAAATGCTAATGAGAGTGTATGGTTTCATACACGGGGATGGTTTCAATTACGTATTGGTACAGGATAGAAAAATCGTTTCCATGTGGCAAGGTGTTAATATGCTTCACTGTGCAGAGAGGACAGTCACCCAGCGCATTTGTACTTCCATCGCTGTTGTCATCAATCAGTTGAGTACCGAGTTGCGAAGACTCATTGAGAACTCAAGAATTTATTAACCAGCCAACAAATCTCCTTCACGTGGACTACGAATAACAGAATACAGAATCAAAGTCGCCAGTCTTATGAGCATGTCTTACCTCTGTGTTACACAAAATGCAACTATGCCAGATTCGTAATAGAAACTACAAGGGTCGTGTGGTATTCCCGCCCAAGAGGTCTAGTCATTCCCACCGATCCAGCCGCAGATCGTAAAGTAACCGCACGCAGTCAAGTGGCGGGAGCTTTTCCTCCCGCGCTAGACCCGATCAACAACGTCCACATGTCTTGTGTAACACGATATCCAGATTACGATGTGACAGATCTGTCTGCATTGGAATGTGCTGTACCTCAACACTCCTGGCCTGGCGGCCGCCCTGCTAGTTTAGACTAGCTTTCAGCGTTGACTTACTGAGATGGTTTAAATACAGGGCAGGTAAGCTACCGGATTTAGAGAAAGATAAGATTCTGTCAGAATTATTAGTTTACTGGGCTAAGGAGACTGGCTTCTGGGGCTAGTGGAACGTCAAGGAGATGGCATTGAGACAGATATCCATAAAAGCTGTCATTTGTCTTAGATCAACGTTCTTGATTCGATTGTCTTGGGTGATTTTGTCATCTGCGGAGGCTGCTCTGATTTTAAGTAGGTCCGGTCACTGTGGAATTGTGAGTGACACTTCCATGCCTGCTGGGGTGATAGGCAGAACAATGCCGTATTCTCGTTGTTTGGGGAGGGAAGATGCATGAAAGCAAGCATGTAGCTGTGGCGAGGCAAAGTTTGGCTGGATAATTATTTACATATCACTTGCATAACTGTGACTTCAACGTAGCCAAACATATCCGGTCCCTTGCAAATAGGCCCAGGCACACCAGGCACTGTCTTCACCGTACATTGTCCAATAATATCATGGCTACACAATAAAAAATCATACAGGTAAATCCCACCTTGGCTTTCTTCCTCGCAGTTTCACACGCACCTTTCCTTTCATGGCATACTGTCGTCTTGTTAACGGCGACATGACAGCATTCCAAGGACCAACAGCCCGGTCCAGCAACCTATTTGGCCGAGACGTCTCTACTTCAACAGAAACGTTTTGGGGTTTCTATGCAGGAACGTGTGTGTTAGTACGGAATCCAATCCGCTCTGACTCTACTCGATTGGCATGAAGGCTTCCGTCTTAGCAACCTAGATCTAGCGTGACAATACCTTTGTAGCTATGCATCTCGACATCATAATTCTACCAAACCATGCAGTGGGACTGAAGGTCCTGAATGCGGATGTGAGGCAAGATCAACAGGTTTATAACCATACTATACTTCTCTTCGCGCGAGACGCGTGGATGAATCTCTATTTCGCTTCTATACTACCATATTATACTATTGTTTGTTTCTCATGCACGCTGTGCAAGCCACCGTAACAATGCGGTCTTTGCTACAGCGCCTTCTCATCGCCAGTTGGGCAGCCACATGCCACGCCCAATTCGGCGTTCAAAACGATAGGTCCGTCCTGAACATTAACAACGAATTCTCAGGGGTGTGCTACACCTATGTCTCGGTTTATCCCGTTCTCGCAGACTACATCACAGTCACAAAGCCCTACAGAGGTTCAGTAACAGCCTTGTACACTGTTCCTCCGCAGGGCGATGAACCGGGTATTGTCATCGTCGAACAGCCCGGTGGGTCGTCGGCGCCCGAGAATGTGGTCATTCCTGCGACAGATGATAGAGAGTATGTTATTATTATAAGACCGTATACGGGCGACAGACCTATCTCTGCACCGGTTACACAGGTTGTTCCGCCGAGGGATGGGAGGCCGGGACAGATTATTATTGAGACGCCCGAGACGCTCGGGGCGGATGCTACGTTGGGTGTTTTGTCGCCTGTTAGGTTGGAGCCGCAGGATTCCACTGGTTATGTTACTGTGCTGCAGCCTGTTTCTGGCACGCTTGCATCACTTCAGCTGGTTACCATTACACCAACTGGCACCAACCGAGGATCCGTCATTATTAATGTCCCTGTTTCGTCAATTAATGGGTTGCCCCAAGGTATTACACTCGAACCCGCTTCTGCGGGTGATTATGTCACCGTGATTGAACCAGCTGGTGTTTCATTCACGGGTACGACCCCGATCAGAATTACGGTCGCACCGAGCGGCGACAGACCCGGGACAATCATCATCCAAACACCCGTGCCTGGAACATTGGCGCCTTTGAGTCTTGTCCCTCTGGCCACCAACGCCTTGAGTTCTCTTGGTCTTTTCGCTGGCCAAACGATCACTCTTCAACCGACAGATGCCACTGGTTACGTGACCATCATCGAACCCGCCGAGGGAAGCGTTACTCCGACAGCGCCTATCCGAACGACGATTCCTCCGACAGGAACGAAGCCCGGTACTGTTCTCATTCAGACTCCTCCCGGAGGTATTAATGGACGACCTGCTGGTGCCCCAGTTACTGGTGGTGGCGGTTCAGCATTTCCGCCTACGCGCACTCGTCCTGAAGGAGCGGTTTCGTACACCACTATCACCCGTGGAGTGCCCAACGGATTCGGAGGCTCTGGATCAGGATCAGGATCAGGATCAGGATCTGGCGATGGCTCAGCTGGCGGTGCGAACGGTGGTGAAGATGGATCTGGAGATGACGACGAGTTTGACTTTGGCGGCGTTCAAGGTCGACCCGGCGGATCTCAAGGTGGTGATGAAGGACCACGGCAGACACTCACCATTCCTCCCGAGGGCGGAAACCCCGGTACTGTTATTGTCTTGACGCCTGATGGTGACAATAACTCTCCCACTACTGGAGGGTCCTCCGGCAACCAAGGAGGAAGTGGCTCCATCACTGGGGATTCCGGCTCCGGCTCGGGCTCAGGATCGGGCTCGGGTTCTTCTTCCGGCTCTGGTGCTGGGTCCTCAGGCTCCGGCAGCGGAGGTACTCAAGGCAATGGTTCATCTGGAAATGGATCATCGGGATCAGGCACTGGTAACACCTCCGGCAATGGCGGCCAACCGGGCGATGACGACGACGATACCACAAACAACGGTGGCTCAGGCGACTCTGGAGCTGGAGGTTCTGGCGGTAGCCAAAGCCGAAGCAGCACACGATCTGCTGGCTCATCTCAAAACACTGGAAGCGCTTCCGATGGTGGCTCAGACGACGACGACGACCCGCTCAAAGGTGGTACTCAAGGAGGCGACGGTTCAGAGGGCGACGATATGGCCGATGATGATGAGAATAGCTCATCTTCAAGACGCACTACACGAAGCTCGACCTCAGGACAATCGCCGATTATCAGAACAACACCTACAACTTATGTCGTCACATCTAGCAACACAGTCATCACCATCACCGCAGACGTTGTCCAAACCCTCACCAACGACGAATCAACCAGTACTCGCCGCGCAACAAGCACCGGATCAAGCCACATCAATGGCGGAGTCGAAGGCTGGGGCAGTGGTAGTCCAAGCTCCGTAGATAGCACGAGCTTCACAAGAGCTGGCAACAGCCGAACTACTGCTGATGCTGAAGAGGATGCTACTACTATCCTGACGAATGGGCCGCCTCAAGTTAACCCAGACCCGGCTGCATCGTCTGGGTGGGGCTTTACTAACACGGTTGATACGGCTATGCGACCTGGTGGTAGTGGACAGGGTAGTTGGAGTTCCAGTAGGACTACGACGAGTGCTCAAAACACAAGATCTTCTGCCGATGAAGAAGGTGGCTCAGATGAGACTGATACTGCATCTTCTTCGACCCGATCGTCCGCGGCTGCTGGTGGAAGCACTTCTGGCTCAACGTCTGCAGGTGGAAGCAACGCTGGCTCAACATCTTCAGGTACAAGCCAGGCTACGGGCAGCTCACAGTCCGCTTCAACAAGATCGAGTACATCGACATCTTCGACTAGAGGTCTTACGGGCGAACCAGCCAATGTCGGGACAGGATCTGAAGCTGATGGGCAGAGTACTACGTCGACCTCTGCGCAAGGAAGCGGCTCAGCTTCAGCATCCAGAGCATCGGGCTCGTCATCCTCTCAGTCTGGAGCTTCAACTTCGCCCGGCGCCAACACAAGACCAGGTGGTGAAACAGTGAGCCAAGGATCATCCACTTCATCCTCTCGACCCTCAACCACCTCAAGCTCATCGGCTACTACGCGAATCACTACCACTACTTCACGAGAAGTTATCATTATTGACACACTCGTTGGTTCTCAAAGCGTCGCTGAGTCGGATCGTGTACCGCAAGGTGATGAGGAGACATCCTCTACTCGCAGAACAACGACAGCGACAACTGGTACTGCTGCTGACGATGACGATGAAGTATCAGCGACATCTGCTGGAGCCTCAAGCGCTGGTGGATCAAGCTCTGGTGCGACGAGTGCTGGTAGCCAGACTACCTCTCAAGCTGCTGGGTCCCCCATCATAGGAGATGATGATGAAGATACAGAGTCTTCATCTACTCAACGGGGGCTCACTGGACAGCCTGCTGGTGGCGCGGGTACATCGACTGCTGATGGCGATGATGAAGATGATGAGGCTACTACCGTGCTTTCCAACGGAGCGCCAATTGTTGTTCAGCCGACTGACGGCAATGCATCTGACGGATCTGATTCTGATGATACAGCCACCGCGTCTGATGACGAAGCTTCGGCAACAGGGTCTGCAGGTACCGCGACTGATGATGACGATACACCTCAAGCAACAGCTACTGGCTCAGGCGACGATGAGGACCCCAGTGCGACTGGCACCGCTGGCCCTCAGGATCCAGAAACTGGAGAAACTGCCTCAGTGACAGCTTCAGACGGAGCTGAAGATACTGGCACAGATGATGACGATGACGACGTCAGCTTGATCAGCCCCCAGATGCCAGTTCCTACTAGTCCTTTACCCAGTATTGACTCTGATGGTCCATCTGCCACGGATGATGGCGATCGCGATTCTGAGACTGGAGAAACTGCCACAGACGACCCTAATGTTGAAGTTAGCGTAACTGTTGGACTTGGTGTCTCTTCTGGCGCATCGGATGACGATGAAGCTTCTGAGACAGACTCTGGTGATGCAGGTGAGACTGGCACTAGAGTAGTTGGTGGACCTGCTGAAACTGGTGCAGCTGGTACTGGCACGGCTGGCGATGGTGATGGCGACGGCGAACCATCGGCGACAGACGCCGGTACAACCGACGATGATAGCCAAATCACCACAGGTGGCTCCGGAGGAGACCCTGAAGCCACCATCACGGACGATGCTGATAGAGGTTCGCCAACAGTCACTTTCTTCCGTCTAGGACGCGGCTCCTTCAGAACAACACTCTTCATCCCTCCACAAGCCACCAATGAGCCCTGGACTGTCATCATCGAAACACCAGGCACAGAAACACAATCTGAAGGTGCGACTGCTCGCGGAGAAGACGATGTTCTCGCCACTGAGCCCGCAATCACTGGAACTGCCAACATCACCTTGTTTAGAGCTGGTTCTAGTCCTGCGAGAAGGACTTTCTACATTCCTCCTACCGAGGCTGACAAACCTGGTACTGTCATCATTGAGACACCAACTTTTGCGACTGTTTCGCCGACTGTTACTGCAACGCCTATTGCTTCTGATGATGGTCTCAGTGAAAGCTCTGCCATTGAGAACAACATCAGACCTAATGAGACGGTTTATAGCTCTGGCACTGGATCTACGACCAGGACGCTGTATATCCCTCCAACTGGCTCAGGTGCACCTGGTATCATTATTATTGAGACACCTGCTTCAGGTGCGACCCCTACTGGTACTGGTACTGGAGACGAGGATGAAGATGAAGATACCGCTACTAATACCAGATCTGGTACAACCATCTTTACGGTGGGCACCGGAACTGTCGCGACGACTATTTATTTCCCGCCTGAGACCTCAGGTGAGCCTGGCACGTTCATTGTTGAGACACCCGCCTCAGGAACAGATGGCGCTGCTTCTGGCGACAACGACGAGTCTACTGATGCCATCTCCGCTGCATCGACTACTACTGTTATTCTCCAAGGCATTGGTACGAGGGCGACGACCTATTATGTTCCCCCAGCTAGTACTGGTGATCCTGGTACTTTGTACATTGAGAGTCCGGCAGTTGGTGTCGAGACTGATGCCACTGACACTGGCGCTGGAACTCCGACAGGAACTGATCTACCGTCTGGTGTTCTTCCCAATGTCACCATATCTAGCGGTATCGCTGGATCCGTCACACAAACTGTGTACATTCCTCCTACTGCCTCTGGAGATGCTGGCACAGTTGTCATCGAGTTCGGAACGGATGGACCTGTGGCATCTGCTACTGGTGATGTCGATGACGAAGATATTATCTCGGCTGCCACTACGGTCACAAGCTCCAGGGGAGGATCTGCTTCCATCACAAGAACAATCTACATCCCTCCTACAGCTTCCGGAGAGGCCGGAACACTCATTATTGAGACACCCACAGAGGGCCCTGGAGCTAGTGCAACGGGCGATGACGATGGCGAAGAGACTGGTGACGCCAATGACCCTGACGATATCATCTCGGCTGCCACTACGGTAACGAGCTTCAGAGGGGGTCCTGCCTCTGTCACATCAACGATCTATATCCCCCCAACAGCTTCGGGTGAAGCCGGGACGCTGATCATCGTGACGCCTACCGGAGGATCTGGGGCCAGTGCCACGGATGACGATGATGCAGAGGAGACAGGCGATTTCACTATCACCGACATTGATATAATTGAGGCAACAACTACTTTCACTAGTTATAGAGGAGGCACAGACTCAGTTACCAAGACTGTATACATTCCTCCTACTGCCTCTGATGAAGCTGGAACACTCATTATTGAGACACCTACAGGCAATGATGATGATACTGATGCTTCTGAGACTGGAGCTATCACGGACGCTCCTGGTGCAACTGGCGGACCACGCAACACCACCATCTTCACCGGAGCTCCAGGAACAGCTACAGAAACTCTGTACTTCCCTCCCGATGACCCAAGCGAGACCGGTACTGTCATTGTTGTAACACCTGCGACAGCTACTACAATCTACAGCGGCGGCCCAGTCACTGCTCCTGTCACTCAATTCATCTCAGCAACAGCATCTGGTGAACTGGATACAGTTCTCATTGAGACGCCAACCACAGGTGCCGAGATTACGCGTAGTAGTACTACCGTCTTTGGTGGCGGCTCAGGAAGTACGACAAGAACTGTCATTGTATCTGCTACTGCATCGGGCGAGCCTGATACTGTCTTTATCGTAACGCCTACTGCTGGTGGAGCAACAGCTTCTGATGACGAAGTTGAGGCTACTACTATCACCCGTGGTGGTCCAGCTGCTATTGAGACCACGATCACTGTAACCGGCGTTTCTGGACAGCCTGATACTGTTTATGTTGAGACTCCAACCCGATCTGCCGGTGATGGACCTTCAGGAACTGGAGCCGAGGTTACCACCATCACTAGAGGCGGTCCAGCTTCAGTTGCAACGACGGTTACAGTCACTGGGGTTTCTGGGCAGCCCGATGTTGTCTATGTTGAGACTCCGACGAGGTCCGCTACCGGTGAACCTGGCGATGAAGAAGCTGAAGTTACTACAATCACCAGAGGTGGCCCAGCTTCGGTCGCAACCACATCTACTGTCACTGGTGTATCAGGCCAGCCTGACATAGTCTACGTGGAGACTCCCACTGGCGATGTATCTTCAGAGACTGGCAATGATAATGTTGCCGTCACAACAATTACTCGAGGTGGTCCCGCCTCAGTCGCGACGACGATAACGGTGACTGGTGTTTCTGGTCAGCCGGGTATCGTGTATGTGGAAACACCCACCGACGGCACAGCTTCAGAAACCGATGATGGTGAGCTTGAGCCTACAACAATTACTAGAGGCGGACCAGCCTCTGTCGCGACCACAGTCACCGTCCAAGGCGTATCAGGAGGACGGGACACTGTTTACGTGGAGACCCCTACTAGTGGCACAGCTTCGGAGACTGATGACCGTCTTGAACCTACAACAATTACCAGAGGCGGGCCAGCTTCTGTTGCCACAACGGTTACTATCCAGGGCCCATCAGGAGGTCGGGATACTGTTTACGTGGAAACCCCGACTGGTATTGGAGCCACCACAATTACCAGAGGTGGCCCGGCTACAGTCGAAATAACAGTTACCGTCACAGGCGCATCTGGAGAACCGGATACCGTCTACGTGGAGACTCCGACTGGACCGGCTGCGATCACTGGTGACGATGATGATGAAGTCGAAGTCACTACTATCACAAGAGGCGGACCAGCTTCAGTCGCAACGACCATCACAGTCACAGGCGTGTCGGGCCAGCCCGATGTCGTTTATGTTGAAACCCCTACTGGATCAACCGCCATCTCGGCTTCTGGTACTGATGACGATGAGGTCGAGGCCACTACGATCACCAGAGGTGGACCGGCCTCGATTGCAACAACAATCACCGTCACAGGAGTTTCAGGTCAACCAGATACTATTTATGTCGAAACCCCTACTGGAGGGTCTGCTTCAGCGTCAGATACTGACGATGATGAACCTGAGGCCACCACAATTACCCGCGGTGGCCCAGCCTCAGTTGCAACTACAGTCACTATACCAGGCGCGTCAGGTCAACCGGACACTGTTTATGTCGAGACCCCAACATCATCTGGAGAGACTGATGTCGATACATCTATTGCTACCACCATTACCCGTGGTGGACCAGCCTCAGCTGCTACAACCGTCACTGTTCAGGGCAGCTCAGGTCAGCCGGGTACAGCTTATGTTGTAACACCAACCGGCGCAGCCTCTGAGACTGGTGACGAGGACGGGGTTACTACAATTACTCGTGGAGGACCGGCCTCTGTTGCAACTACCATTACTGTTACAGGTGTGTCGGGCCAGCCAGATGTAGTCTATGTTGAAACTCCAACTTCGGGAGCTGATGGCTCGGCCTCGGAGACTGGGGATGAGAATGATGTTACTACGATCACCAGAGGCGGGCCTGCCACGGTGGCTACGACGATTACAGTCACTGGTGGATCTGGTCAGCCAGATACAGTCTACGTCGAGACTCCCACCGGATCAGCTGCAGTGACTGATGGTACCACTACAATCACTCGAGGTGGACCAGCGTCAGTGGCAACAACTATTACTGTGACAGGAGTATCAGGTCAACCAGATACAGTTTATGTCGAAACCCCAACTACTGGCACAGCTCAAGCGACAACTATCACCAGAGGTGGCCCTGCCGCAGTAGCCACTACGATTACCGTCACTGGTGCATCAGGCCAGCCAGATACCATTTTCGTGGAGACACCAACTGGCTCATCTGACGATGATGAGGTTGAGGCTACTACCATTACTAGAGGCGGCCCTGTCACAGCAGCCACGACAATCACTATCCCTGGTACAGCTGGTCAGCCGGATGTTGTCGTTGTTGAGACACCTGAAGCTTCAGCGACCGACGAGGACGACGAGGTCCAGTATACCACTATCATTCGGGGTGGTCCTGTCACTGCTGCTACTACCGCTACCATCCCTGGTGTTTCGGGCGGCCCAGACACTGTCTTTATTGAGACACCAACTACCTCGGGTGCTGAAGTTGAGGCTACAACCATCACCACAGGCGCCCCTGTCTCTGTTGCGACAACAATCACTATTCCCGGCGTGTCAGGCGCTCCAGATACAGTCCTCATCCAGACGCCGACAGAGTCCAGCGACGACGAAGAACCTTCAGCCACGGGTGATGACGATGTCGAGATAGCCACTACTATCACCCAAGGAGGTCCAGTAACGGCTGCAACTACAGTTACCCTCCCTGGAGAATCCGGTGAGCCTGGCACAGTCATCGTAGAAACACCTACAGGTGTCATTGTTACTCCCCAAGGTAGACCCAACACGACGGTCTACACTGGTGGTTCTGTGACAGCTACACAGACAAGATACGTATCAGCTACAGTTTCTGGCGAGCTCGATACAATTATCATCGTGACACCAACCGCGGATGATGGTGTTGAGTATACTACCACTTTCAGAGGCGGATCCGGTACTGCTACTCGTACTATCACTTTGGAGCCTGATTCTCCTGATGACCTCGGAACTGTTATCATCGAGACGCCTACTGGCCCTGAAGCTGAAGAGACAGGCACCGATGGTGACGCGACTGCGACCGCTACTGATGATAGTGATGACATCGAGTACACTACTATCACCAGTGGTGGTTCGGGCACAGCCACTCGCACCATCACACAGCAACCCGATTCGTCCGATGAGCTTGGAACTGTTATCGTTGTGACTCCGACAGGGTCCTCTAGCGACGATGGTGATGAGACTCAGTACACTACTATCACTAGTGGTGGACCAGGAACAGTTACTCGCACAATCACGCAGGAGCCCGGCTCCCCTGGCGAACTTGGCACCAAGATTGTTGTGACTCCAACAGGGTCTTCTGATGATGAGATTGGGTATACCACTACTACCAGAGGTGGGTCTGGAACTGCTACACGCACAATCACATTACAGCCTGATGATCCTGACGAGCTTGGTACTGTCATCATCGAGACCCCTACGGGAGCTGATGATGGCGACAATGGGACCTCAGCTACCGCCACGGACGATACCGGTCAAATTGAGTACACAACCACTTCCAGAGGCTGGTCAGGTACTGCAACACGAACGATTACACTGCAACCCGACTCTCCCGACGAACTTGGTACAGTTATTATTGAGACGCCTACGGGCATCAATGATGGCGACGACGAGGCGTCCGCTACTGCCACTGCTACAAATGATGTGGATGAGATTGAGTATACTACCACTACCAGAGGGTGGTCTGGTACTGCTACACGCACAGTTACTTTGCAGCCTGACTCTCCTGACGAACTTGGCACAGTCATTATTGAGACCCCTACAGGGGCCGACGATGAGGCCTCAGCCACTGCTACTGATGACGCTGATGAGGTTGAATATACCACCGTCTTCAGCGGCGGTCCTGTAACCGCTAGTGTCACACGAACACTTCAGCCCGGCTCACCAGGAGACCTCGGTACCGTCGTTATCGAGACACCCACAGGTGATAGCGATGTTGAGTATACTACTATCTTCAGCGGCGGCTCAGCAACAACTACTCGTACAAGAACCCTTCAACCTGGCTCCTCAGGAGACTTGGGCACTGTTATCATTGAAACACCAACTGGATCTGCAGATGATGATCAATACACTACTGTATTTGTTGGTGGTCCCGCCAATGTTCCTCGAACTACCACTATCGCTCCTGCGTCATCAGGAGGCCTTGGCACTGTTAGAATTGAGACACCTACAGCGCCTGTCGATGAAGATATTGACTACACTACGGTCTTCAGTGGGGGACCTGGAACTGTGTCTCGAACGATCACACTTGCCCCAGGTTCATCAGGAGATATCGGCACTGTGATCATTGAAACACCGACTAGTGCTCCTAGCGACGACGATGACGAGATCGAATACACCACTATCTTCAGTGGAGGCCCAGTGTCAGCTTCTCAAACAAGAACTTTGGCTCCGGGTACTGAAGGAGGTCTCGGTACTGTTATCATCGAGACTCCTACCGGTGCTTCTGATGATGATATTGAGTATACTACAATCTTCAGCGGCGGCCCAGTCACAGCTTCTAGAACCACAACATTGGCTCCAGGTACCGCAGGCGGTCTTGGTACCGTTATCATCGAAACGCCCACTGGAGCCGATGATGGCGAGGATCCCACTGCTACAGACGATGATGATGTCGAGTACACCACCATCTTCAGTGGAGGTCCAGCAACCGCCTCCCGAACAACTACTTTAGCACCTGGCCAGCCTGGTGATTTGGGCACAGTCATCATTGAAACACCGACTGGTGATAACGACGAGGACCCAACCGCCACGGACGAGATTGAGTACACTACTATCTTCAGTGGTGGAGATGTTACTGCTTCAAGGACTACCACTCTCGCTCCCGGTGAGCCAGGAGATCTTGGTACAGTCATCATTGAAACGCCTACTGCGGCGGATGATGCTGAGATCGAATACACCACCATCTTCAGCGGCGGACCAGTTACCGCTGAGCGAACGACTACTTTGGCTCCTGGTGAGCCTGGAGATCTTGGAACAGTCATCATCGAGACCCCTGCCGCTTCGCCAATTGATACTACCACTGCGACTATCAGTGGTGATCCCGTTGTAATTGTGAGGTTCCCCAACACTACCATCTTCACTGGTTATACTGGATCTACCACAAGAACTACCTATTACCCTCCTGCTTCGGACGCAACAAGTGCACAGGGTACTGTGGTCATTGAGACGCCTACTTCTGGTTTCGAGCCATATAATGTCACTCGTACTATTGGAGGACCTGCGTCGGTTACCACTACCATCTTTATTCCTCCTACTGCTTCTGGTGAGCCTGGTGAGGTTATCGTCCAGATACCAACCACAGAAGCAGCTTCAGCTAGTGCAGAGCCAGTCGGCAGGAATACAACCCTCTACAGTGGTGGGCCTGGTTCAGTTGAGACGACTGTCTACTTCCCACCTGCAACAGATGATCCCGATAGAGTCGGAACAGTGGTTATCCAAACTCCTACAACTGGAGCACCTGCAGCCACATCAGCACCTGTCATCGCGAACGTTACACTGACAGTGGGCGGTCCAGCCGGTATCTCGACCACGATCTACATTCCCCCTGTAGGATCCAACGACCCCGGAACAGTCATCATCCAGACCCCTACAACCACTCTAGAGCCAACGTCCGCTTCACCGGTACAAAACATCACTCGCACAGTTGGAGGTCCAGCCTCAGTCACAGAGACTATCTACATTCCTCCCACTGCACCTGGTGAACCTGGAACAGTCCTCATCCAAACACCAACAGCAGGCTCAACGTCAGCTACACCAACTACAACTACTTCAGCACCGATTGTTCCTACGACCAACACTACGATCTTTGTAGCTGCGCCAAGTACGGCTACTGCTGGCACCACCCTCTACGTAGCGCCGACTGCCAGTGGAGAGCCAGGAACTGTTATTGTGCAGACTCTTGTCGCAACATCTGGTCCAACTACAGCTGCTTCAACAATACCTGCACCGATCGTTCCTACGACAAATACTACGATTTTTGTAGCTGCTGCAGCTACGGCTACTGCTGAGACTACGCTCTATGTACCTCCTACAGCCACCGGAGAGCCGGGAACTGTTATTGTGCAGACTCTTGTTGCTACACCAAGGTCCAGTCTCTCGTCTGCTTCGTTGATATCGTTGAGCTTGGAGACTCCCGTCACAACTATCAGTAGCTCTTCTAGTGCAGCTGCTCCTCCAGTGACATCTACATCTAGCAGCGCAGCACCAGTTAGTCCAACGACTAGTCCGGCTCCTGCTGCAACGTCGACTTCAAGCAGCGCTGCCGTAGTGCCAACTACATCTTCGTCAAGCGCTGCTGTTGTACCTCCCGCATCAACTTCAAGCAGTGCGGCTGTGGTGCCGACAACCTCTTCGTCAAGTAGTGGCGCTGTCGTTCCAACGACATCCTCTTCAAGCCCTGTTGTTGTGGTCCCAACGACATCTTCAAGTAGCGCTGCTGTTGTACCCCCCGCATCCACTTCAAGCAGTGCCGCAGTAGTTTCAACCACTTCTTCTTCAAGCGCTGCTGTTGTGGTCCCATCAACATCCTCCTCAACCAGCACCGCAGCAGCAGCAGTTTCAACAAGTACTTCTGCGCCCGCCGTCGTCGTACCCCCAACCACTACTTCAAGCAGCACATCAACATCCACCCTTCCAGCACCCACAGGAATGCCAACCTTCAACTGCGACGGCTTCGGCTACATCGTCTCAAGCTTGCTCGCCCCCAGTCTCACACGCGTCAACCTCATCACCGGTGCCCGAACCACTATCGCCAATGGTATCGGTCCCGGTCTCGGCATCAACGGTATCGGCTTCAACCCCACCGACGGGTACATCTACGGTTTTGCAACACGGGGTCTTCTTACTAGTCTTTTGTGTGGTCTTCTTGGATGTCCCCAGTCACAACTTATCCGTATCGCCAGTAACGGTAATTGGGAACTTCTCTCGCTTGTTCTCGAAACGCAGTCGATCAGCATGGGTGATTTCGATAATCAGGGTCGTTTGTTTGTTTCGGAAGGTGGAAAGAAGTGGTGGTCTATTAATCTGCAAAAGGGTTCTTTGAACTTTGGAAAGGTCGCGACGGGTACTTCGAACGCAGACCTGCTCAGCGGTGTTGGTGATTGGAGTTATGTCCCCGGCGGAGGCAGCTATCTCTACTCTGTCCAGGCATCAGTCCTTGAGTCAGGTCTTCTTCAGACCAATATCGTTCGTTGGTCTACATCTACAAATACCTGGGAGAAGTTCCGACAATACCCCGGAATCCTTCTCACGGCACTCAACCTGGTCTGGGGCGCTACGATCGCTGCACCGAATAATGTGCTCTTCGCACAGGAGAACATCTTGGGTCAGACGTGGAGGTTCGATTTAGCCAGCGGGGCTAGTCCCGTGGCTATCCAAGGAGGCAATATCTTGAACTTGAATGGTGATGGAGCGAAGTGCGCGAGTGGCGCTGTTATTTAAATGATATGAGAGCGGCAAGATTGGAAACAAGCCGCGAGGATGGACGCATGCTGTCATATTTCTTTTGTCAAGTCAAGCGATATGTATTTCCTATGTACTATTTATCTAGTTATCACGGCATGAATCTCCTATATACTAGTTATAGTCATCACAACATGATCAATTTCCTTTCTTCAATCATGTCGCCGTCGCAGGTGCAGTAGCCAACGTCGTAGAGCTGGAACAAACACAACCACCAGGCCAAACACTGGTTACAGGCGGCGCATTGCAAGTAGCCTCAGCAGTGAAAGAAACAAACGTAGAAGTAGGCTCCTCCTGCACAACATCGGCCCTGACAAGAACAGGAATAATCTGACCAGTAGCAAGTCTGAATGGTCGATGGTTCAGCGCCTCGAGCAACTTGGTGATTTCTCCAGAGTGACTGCTGATACTCAGCCAAACATTGTTGTCGCTGGTGAAGATATCATCGAGAACTTCCTTGCTGCGCTCAAGTTGATGTTCGTCCGTCTCACCCTTGACACCCGTCCAGAACGGATCTTCAAAAGCAAATCCCTTCTCGAACTTGACCTTGGGTGTGAAACTTTCGATGTAAGTCTTGTTACCTCTGTGATCACAAGTTCGAATCGAGATTCCCTCGCGGAGAAGTTCCTTGACAATAGGGACGAAGGGCTTGTTCTTGGGGAGCTTGATACCATCGAAGGTGTAGTGGGCTGTTTGCATACAGCGGGCGAGAGGGGAGGCGTAGTAACTCTCAAAGAAAGGCATTCCCTCTGATTCATAGCGCGACTTGAAGTACGCATTTGCTTTGTAGCATTCTGATAAGCCGGCGGGTGTGAGGAGGGGATCTTCCCACGTCGCAGTGGCGTTACCAGATTGAACGCCCCAGTAACACTACACTCGTTAGCACCACATCCAATCTCATCAAATACGGGAGTAACTCACGTTCCAAGCTGCCTTGCCATAGTAAGACTCAGCAGCATTATGCCACCCCTCACCATGACGTCCCATGACAAGAACCTTGTACCGCGTCTTATCGCGGGAGGCATTGCGGTTGAGATGCTTGACGTATTGCTCGAAGCGCTCCCATTGTGTTTTGTAGCCTTTGCGGGGGTTCTTGGGGTCTGTGGGGTATGTGCGGTTTAGAAGACCGAAGTTCCAGTCGACCTGGCTACTGTTAGCGGTGCGTGAGTTGTGAGGGGAGGAGGGGAGAGCGTACATAGTCAAAAGTACTAGGCTCAGTAGCAGGATCATCTTGTTTAAAGAAGCCCTCTACAGAAGTATACTTGATCTCCTTGCCCTTTGCAAAATGCCAATCTGCGAGGGCAGATGGCGCGAGGGCGAGAAGGGTAGAGACGGTGGTGAACTTCATGATGACAAGTCAATTGAACTCAAGCCCAACTTTCTGTCAATGAAGAGCAATTGAAGGCCGGAAAGCCATTTATATACCGCTTTGTGTCGCCTGCAGGGTATCATCGTGCAGTTTACCCCACGAACTTCACCCGTTTGGGGGCATCTTGGCCCGAGGGTCTTGGAGCGAACAAGGTAAAGATCGGAGCCAATTGATCGGAAACGTGGAGGAAGAGTCGGTGGGGACAAACAGGGTTTGGGGGTTGTTTAATTCTTGGTGTTCGGTGAGAGATACTCTATATAGGATAGTTTTGGGGAGTTATCGCGTGGGAATTGAGATGGAGATAAGGAAAAGCTGGTGAGTGAAGCACGTGGGCGGAATATGAGCTATTGTTTGGCGGGTTACCATATGTTGCGGCATGGATGTCTGCGTGGTTATCTACTGGCAACTGTCACGGTAATTAAATATTAACTCTAATAGATTGTTCCTGCATCAAGAGCCTCATCGTCATCTGTCAAACGATGAACCAACAACATGGCGCGCACTTCTGCCAATAGCGCGCGATCTCATGCCACACAGGGTATCTGTAGTCTGACTTTATCCGTGTTGTGGCGCATGTCCACGTTTGACCTCTCATCAGAATATGCATCATTTATTCGAGAATGTCACTACCCGTGGAAGTTTTCAATGAAGAAATTTAGTTTGTTTCTCTGAATAAGTTTGTTAGTTTGTTTGTATTACCCCTTTGTCAAGAGGTTGGTGTTTTTGTTGAACAGCATGGATTAAATGAGATTGCCATAGCATAGCATAGCGGGGCTTCACATGTGATTGTGCAAATTCGGGCTGTATCCCACAACCCTTCCTTTATGCTACATGGTACGTACGGGTACTACGTACACCCATGGATGGACCTCAACAATTAGATCTTCACTAAATCCTTCACAAATCCATACGAGATTACGGAAACACTATTACTGCATGTCACTAGCTTGCCGAGCTCCCGAGCTCATTAAAGTCCAGAACCTCCCACCCCAAACGGACCAATTAAAAGGTCACAAAATTGTTAGTCCCCAACAGCTCAGTTGAGTTACGTATTGTACCTGAATTCATCAGACCCCTAATCTTGGAAGAGACATCGCATTCATCATTCTTCAATCTTCACTTCCTACTTTATTGTCGCATTCTTACTTACCAGTTTATTCTTGCTGTATACCCTTTAACTCACTCTTGTTCATTCTTGCTCAGGGAATCCCTTCGCCACCATGTCTTCTGACCCCACTAACCCCTCGGTTGATCCAGATGAGCTTCATCTTGAGGGTGAACCTGCTCCTGAGCTGTACGAAGGAAGAATCTGGGTAGATGGCTGCTTTGACTTTTTCCATCACGGTAAGCCTCATCTCTCACTTCCTCCTCACTAGAAACTGACTGACCGACTCTCCAGGCCACGCTGGCGCCATCGTTCAAGCCCGCCAATTAGGAAATGAGCTCTACGCAGGTGTTCACTCAGATGAAGCCATCCTCGCCAACAAGGGCCCTACAGTCATGACCCTCCCAGAACGGTAATCCTCAAAGTCAAGCGACACCCTTTTCACTTACTGATAGTCTTATAGACTCGCTGCTACTGACGCTTGTCGATGGGTAACCCGCTCAGTCGGCCACGCGCCCTACGTCACCTCCCTCCCCTACATCACCCACTACGGCTGCAAATACGTCGTCCACGGCGACGACATCACCTCCGACAGCGACGGAAACGACTGCTACCGCTTCGTAAAGGAAGCAGGCCGCTTCAAAGTCGTGAAGCGATCCCCAGGCATTTCCACCACTGACCTCGTAGGTCGCATGCTTCTCTGCACAAAAACCCACTTTATCAAATCCCTCGAGAAGAAGCTCGCCGGCCAAGAAGGTCACGGTACACCTGAAGAGCGCAAGGCCGAGGGTGAAGCTATGCTTGAGCGCATGAAGCTTTACGCTACTGATGCTTCGGGAAAAGCCCCCGGTGCTGAAGTGTTCTTCTGGACTGCGTCTCAAGAAGCAAAGTCCGAGGACGCTGATGACGAGAGGGGTAGCTTTAGACAGCTTATTGAAGGACCGGGACCTAAGCCTGGACAGCGTGTTGTGTACGTTGATGGAGGATATGATCTTTTTTCAAGCGGTCACATTGAGTTTTTGCGTCAAGTTACTCTTGCGGAGGAAGAGCTTGCGCGAAAGGATGGCTGGTATGATGAGCAGGCTGTCAACGAGCGACTGGGCAAGGGCGAGGATTATCCCCCTGCGTACGTTGTTGTGGGTGTTCATGAAGATTGGGTGATCAACCAGTGGAAGGGCATCAATTATCCCATCATGAACATTTTCGAGCGCGGTCTCTGCGTGCTCCAATGCAAGGTAAACCTCCCACCCCTCAAATTGGTATCAAAGCTGACAAGATGCAGTACATCAACGCAGTCGTTTTCGGCGCCCCCTTCGCTCCCACAAAGACCTACCTAACCACCCTTCCCCGCGGTCTCCCAGACGCCGTATACCACGGCCCAACATCCTTCATGCCTCTAACCTACGATCCCTACACAGCGCCCAAGGCAATGGGTATCATGCGCGAAGTCGGCACGCATGCATTCTCACATGTCAACGCTGGAGAAATCGTGCATCGTATCATGAAGAGTCGTGATATGTACGAGGCGCGTCAACGAGCCAAGGGCATGAAGGCAGGTGTTGAAGCAGCGGCGCGCGAGAGGGAGATTCTGGAGGAGGAGCAGAGACAGAAGGAGGCTGAGAGGGCATGATAGGGTACGGTACTAAACCTGGGGGCATGATAGGGTACCTGTAATTAATGTGGCGGCGGTCTGTAAGGTCTTTCAACAGGCCAGGAATTAAAAGTAATCACTTGATCATGATGCCGATACTGCAACTGTATCATGACACCTCAACAAAAAAGACACAAAATTCCCGAACCAATGCAATGCAATGCAACCTTGTCAAATCTATCTCCTTCCTCAATTGTCCCATTCAATTGGAGCGGCATGACCTCATGACGCCCGACACAAGGCAATTGACGGCTACCCACGGATTTGTCCTTCAATTCCGCTGTCATAAAAAAAAACTTTTTATAAACAAGACGCGTGTAATCAAGGTCAGAATTGATAGACAGGGATTTTATCGGCACATGACTACTCTTGCATGTAACCTGTCATGATGCGGAATTGTTGATAGATGATTGTTATCTTTGATGAGTGTCGTTATTTGAGAACCAATTGTTTGTTACGCCCTTACTCAGTACGCCCTTGTAGTGGAGAAAAGATTGAGGAATGTCTATTATTCCGCACTCGGAGGACACACTGTTACACTACAAGCAGTAGAGTCATACTGGGCGTAGTACACAGACAGGTACAAACCAGGTGATTGAAGCGAAACTTGGAGCTAGCCATGCAGCGTGTAAGCGATCTCGATAAGACGCAATCTTCGGGTTAGGTAGCACAATGTCAATGGGCAAGATCATCAATCAATCCGACGGAATTTCCTCATCAATGGTATCAATCGTCATAACAGTAACCTTCAAACCTTGCATATCTGTAGAATCTTCTTTATCTCCAGAACCCCTCCAAAGTGGAACTCTAAAGGCGGCTCTCCCTCCTTTTCCCCAGTGTGACACATTGACCACCTACCAAATCAAGTTGGTGTGGTACCTATCATCTGCATACACGCATGACCAAGTACTTCTGTATCTTTTTAACACACACAAAACAGAGTGGATATCAAACAAACCCGACTTTTTAGTTCCGTCGACGGAGCCGAGCGCCGCGGGCAGAGGCGGTCTATCCGGGGTTTTCGGCGGGGGCGGACCTTTTTTTCTTGCTGCTCGTGACCCGAGACAGCGAGCGTGGAAGCAAACAGTCATACATAGTAGGTACCTCTTTGAGTTGCTTCTTATATAAACTTCTCCCACTCTTCTAACTCTGTTTCTTCTTGCTCTTCTAGAACCAATTCTACATCCCGTCTAGACCAATCGTTCTCTAGACTTCTTCTTCTCTTCTTCTCTTCTGCTAGACTTCTTCTACACTGATATCCATCATGGCTCCCTCCGCAGTCGAAACTCAGGATCTCAACCTGACAGCCGCAGCAATTCACAAAAAAGAACTATCCCAACCTACAATCTCCGGTCCTCCCACCACCCAAGCTCCCCTCGACGCTTCAAAGCTCACATACACATACACCCAAAACCCCCGCTCCGTCCCCGATGAAGCAACCGCCCACGCAGGCGACGAGACCATCGCCACAGACCACATGGTCCTCGCATCCTGGAAGGCTTCCACCGGCTGGGCAACCCCCGAACTCAAGCCCTACGGTCCCCTGAGCCTCATGCCCACAGCCTCCGTTCTGCACTATGCCACCGAGTGCTTTGAGGGTCTCAAGTGTTACAGAGGTTATGATGGCAAGTTGCGCATCTTTAGACCTGATCGTAACGCCGCTCGACTCCGCATGTCGGCTACTCGTATCTCTCTGCCTGGTTTTGAGCCCGCTGAGATTGAGAAGCTTATGATTGCCCTGCTGTCTGTTGATGGACAGAAGTGGCTCCCCGCTGATCGCGCAGGAAGCTTCTTGTACATCCGTCCTACAGTCATCGGTACCGCTCCTCAACTCGGCGTCCAAGCTCCCAAGGAAGCTCTCCTCTACATCATCGTAACCTTCATGCCCCGCATGGACGCTCCTCCCGGCGGCATGCGTCTGCACACATCCCCCGACGACATGGTCCGCGCCTGGGTCGGCGGTTTCGGCTACGCCAAGGTCGGCGCCAACTACGGCCCCTCTCTCCTCGCTACCGCCGATGCACGAACCCGTGGATTCCATCAGATTCTCTGGCTGTACGGTTCGCAGGGCGAGTGTACCGAGGCTGGCGCGAGTAACTTCTTCGTCGTGTGGAAGCGAAAGGATGGAAAGAAGGAGATCATCACGGCTCCTCTTGACGATAAGCTTATTCTGGATGGTGTTACTCGCCGAAGTTGTCTTGAGATGGCTAGGGAGCGCCTTGGTGAGGAGTATGAGATTACGGAGCGAAAGTATACTATCGCTGAGGTCATGGAGGCTGATGCTGAGGGACGACTGATTGAGTCTTTCGCTGCTGGCACTGCCGTAAGTTTACCACCTCCCGTTCAAAGATATCTTGCTAACAGGTTCAGTACTTTATCTGCCCTATTTCTCAGATCCACCACCGTGGAAAGGACATCAACATCCCCATGGGCGCCGAGGGCGAGGCTGGTGAGGTTACTGGCAAGCTCAAGGGCTGGTTGGGCGATATCATGTACGGTCGCACCGAGCACCCCTGGGGTATTGTCATCCCCGAGAAGACACAGTAATTGTGCAACAAAAGTTGTTTATGGGACGGCGTTTAGCGGGAAATACATAAAAAAAGACCGGTTGGTTCTTAAAAGATACACAAAGACAGACAGAGAGACTCAAATAGTTAATGAGATATGAATTAGACGACCATTTCAAGTCCAGTGATTATCTACGTATGTATGTCTGTTGACATCCTCCAAAAATCTTCGCATATCGTTATGATGCCTCTCAAATACCGTCAAGAATGTCCCTCATCATCCGCGCAGTCTCCTCCTGGATCTTGACTCTGAATTCCTACGACAATCAGTATCATCCAAGCGAATACTGAAGTGCCAACATACCGCGTCAATCTCCTCCAGCAGACGATATTTGTCCCTCACGATACCTCGAGCTTCCTCCTTGAACTCATCGGTCGTCGATTTAGCTTCCCTGTCAATACCGCTCGCCGCCCGTCCGTCTTGGAGACCGTTCTTGAATTCCTTCCACGCTTCGGCTTCGATACGACGACACTCGTTTGCCTCATTATTAAGACGAGTGATTTCTTCCTTAGCTGCAGCGACATCTTGCCGAAGGCGGGCGATACGAACGGTGAAACTGCCCCGATAGCCGTCTGCCGAAGTAGCAATCGTTGCGGAGAGGGGGTGCCGGATGTTATCGTAGAGTCGTGTGCTTTGTCGCAGCGTCTTCTCGATTGTGTTGGCGTACTCCTCGCGCTTAATTCCCACTTGACGATTTGCTTCAATAAGACGTGTGATGCCAGTGGTATGAATGTTTAATCCCATGCGGGCGTATAGATCTTCAAGATATTAGACAAGTCTGCAGGATGTGCGTGCGACTCACCTCGAAGCTGGGCAGCGGGATCATGTTTCTCTGGCTTCTGGATAACCTTCTGAATAACCTTCTTGGTGGTCTTGGGCACAGTCAGGTGAGTCCCCAGGGAGGCATGGACCTGGTGATAGATGTTGTTCTTGTAGGGGATGGGTTTGTCGGAGGGACTCGTCGGGGGGGTATCGTCGCGGAGGCGGGCTCGAAGGGTTGATGAGCAGTCGCCCTCGGCTTTGGCGCTGTCGTCAGAGGTAACAATGATTCTGGGCATTGCGTCGGGTTGCAATAGCGATCTTGGTCTTGTGAAGGAGTATGAATGGGAGAGTGGAGAGTTGGGCGGTCGGAAGGGATTTTGCTGGTCGCTGAGTTGAGGCAGAAGTTGATGAGGAAGGAGCGGTTCTGGTCTGTTGTTGAAGGCAGGAAGTACAGCACATCAGCCTTCCATCTTTCAGCGACACAACTAAAACCTGATAGCAGGTGCCTCTTTCAATCTCAATGTTTTGTAACAATCTTATTGTTCATCTTGTGACATGGTATTGAGTCCTTCTGCAATTTGCATTGTCGCTCCTTCCACATGAGACCGCCATCCATTTTGTTCCCAAACCCTCAACGCCGTAACCATCGCCAGTTTCATTCCATAAAATCTTCCAAACAGCCCTCCAAGATGTTATCGCACTCAATTTGTGATCTTCTTCTCAATCTCCTCCACAATCCTCTCCCACGTAACCATAGCCCCATTCCCAACATCCCCACAAGCCAAACTCTTCGCAATCGGCTGCAAAACCTCAAACCAACCAGTCTCTCCACCCCAATCCTTCTCCAGAACCTTAAGCTGCGTAGCAGTAATAGGATGCGTAAACATGGCCGTGTTCATGGCGGGCGCTACCAAGATCTTCTTCTTCACGCCGTCAACGGTGCCTGTGGTATCCCACGCTCGAACGACAGACGTTAAAAGATTGTCGCACATGCCGTTTACGATCTTGGCCATTGTGTTCGCGCTCAACGGTGCGATGACTAAAACATCTGCCCAGCGCCGAAGTTCGATATGGAGGATAGGCGCATTGCGTTTCCATGGTTGAGCCCACTCGCTGGCATCTGTGTAAATGGCATCAACATGTGGTAGACGAGAAACTTGCTCCACGGTAGGTTGTTCAAGACTCTGACCAGATAGAAACTCGGACGCGGATTGAGTAAGGATGAGACGGATGGAGATGTTCTCTAGATGTTTGAGACCGTTTATTATCTGGACAAGCTTTATTGTCGCAACAGAACCTGATGCTGCTAAAAGGATGTGGCGCTTGCCATCGCTCCTGGCTAGTTCGAGTGCTTCTGTTGAGTTGCGCATTGTCTGGTCGTGATGGGCTTCGTGCCCGTGTTGGATTGTATGGAGCATGGTGAGTGTAAGTGGTGAGATGAGGTGTGGTTTTGTCAGCGGGTGGAAGCGATTTGATAGGGCGGCTGCGGATGAGTGGAGTGATGTCGAGTTTATGACCTTGGAGACGTTACTGTTGACGAACGTGTTTTAAGACAAGCAATTATCTGGGTGATTTAGAAGATAACATATTGGTTAATGGGAAGAAGTCCAGAGCTTTTGAGTCCTTGCGAAATTGACCCCGCTATCTCATCACCCCGCGTCATATCATGATTTGACAGCATCACGAGCTTTAAGTACAAGTGAAGAGGCTTGAGCCGAACTGCCGAATGCTTACAGTTTCTCCAATTGCCTGGGATGAATAACATCCTCCGATTAGGGGATCATATCATGCGCTAGAATATTCTAGCCGACAACTTGACAACTTTCTGTAATCCGACAGTGCGGAACCTACCCTTGACTTGAAGAATGATGTGTTCCGTACCTAAGCTTCTAGGCGTACTGACACGACATATTCTCTGAAACAATAACAAAAAGATTTCACTAAATAGATAAAATCTATAAACCTCAGATGTACAATTATATCATTTGCACATCACAATGTCTTCTCGAAGTACAATGTTCACCGATTGATAAGCCACCATTACCTCATCGCTAATTGGCCACAGCCGCTATCAGCGCCACTCTGAATTCCGGGGATCGGCATCGGAACATCCTTGACATCACTCACTAATCCCGACCAAAACTTCTACCATCCAACAGCGCATCTTCTCTCTACCACAAATCCCCCATCACAACCGTCACAATGTTTGCGCGAACAGTAGCCTCGGTATGCTGCCCCCAAACGCTCTTCGCTCCCCTGAGCAAATGCTAATTGTCATGCCCAGTCCCTCCGAGCCGCCCGGCCCATGGCCGCCCGCACAGCCTTCCGCGCCCCCATCTCCCCTCTAACAGCCTTCCAAGCCCGTCTCCTCTCCGACCAAACCCGCTCCGCAATCGACAAAGCCGTATCCTCCGCGCCCGTCGTGCTCTTCATGAAGGGAACCCCCGAGACACCCCAGTGCGGCTTTTCGCGCGCCGCCATCCAGATCCTCGGTCTTCAGGGCGTCAACCCCGACAAGTTCGCCGCGTTCAACGTCCTCGAGGACCCCGAGCTGCGCGAGGGTATCAAGGAGTACTCCGACTGGCCTACGATTCCTCAGTTGTACGTTGAGAAGGACTTTATTGGCGGTACGGATATTTTGGTCTCGATGCATCAGAATGGTGATTTGGCGAAGCTTTTTGATGAGAAGAAGGTTATCATTGAGGGTGAGCCTGAGCAGAAGGAATAAAGAGATACATATGGTTGAGGCGAGTGTATGAATACATGATGTAATAGGGATGGATACCATTGTATGGCAGGTTATGACTGTACACAAAAGAAGCAATAGAAAGGTGCGATTATTGGTGTCGCTCATTCAAGACTGGTCTTCTACGTGGGAAGTGAATGCGTTACGATGGAATGATCTACTTTGCTGGCTGCATCACCGTCTAGTTCAAGCTCTGTGATGCCAATGCAGATGCTGTCTTGAGCTTTCGCTGGGTGCCGTTAGGGTGTCAGAAGAATTGGCCGCCGAGAGCATGAGAGAAGGAATAATTGGTTCACCTTATGCGAGCTTAGAATAGCAATTAGGCTACTTTATTTCTATAGTCTGAGCCGTAGAGGACAATTCTTCTGGCATCCACCTGATTGCTTGCAGGTGGAAGGCATGTGAGTGTTGTATATGGCGAAGGCGTCCCCGGCACAGCATTATTAATCGACAGATGGGAGTAAAAGGATATCGAAAACAATGTCTATATGGTCTATGTCTATAATTTATAATCTATGTCTTGATCAAATCCCTCCTTACTAATGTCACCGTCTAACCCATTGTTCCAGCCCTACACCAAGCATCAAGCAACATACTATGCGTATGCCCTTTAACTACTGGCTCAAAAGCAATCTCGATGACAGCACCCATCTTCAATCGATTATAATCAGCCATTAATCCCAGAGCAATCTGCTTGTATCTGCGCATCGCTAGTCCAAAATGATCTTCATCATTCTTAAACACCAAGTCCATATGAGTGCGCCCAGGAGCTTCCAGACAAACAAGAAGCACCTCTGGCGCACTTTGCCAATTGACCTCATGAAGGAACCTGTGTAAAGAGTATGTGAAGATATCTCCCTCTGGGTGGAACTGTACGTTGAAGCCGGGGAATACGTCGTAGCTAAAGACCAAGTCAATCTTCTCGGCGGCTGGTGGGGCATTGAAAGGTCTTGGTATCTCTACCACGGAAGCTGGAGTTGGTACATCTTCAGCGCTATTAGCCCTATCGTCGTGGTTATCTTGAAGTGGATAGCGAGTTCGCTGGGAACTGTTATATGACGATGGCGGAGGCGCATTGGCATCTCTCCGCCGTCTCTCTTCGTCTACTGTCTGTGTTCCTATCGAGGTGGTACGTGCATGCAGATTCATAGGCGGACTTGGTGGTTGACCAAAGCTTATCCTTTCCAGATTGCCGTCTTCATCCTGTATTCTGTTTAGTCGTCGCTGTTGCGGTACGGCCGGTTGGTTCCCGTAGTACTAAGAAAGTATTAGCAAGTGTCCCGGATTCGACGTTAGTCTCACATCTCGGGTCAGTTCATCAGGACTGTCGTTCCGTCGGATGAGGACCTGTCTTGCTTCATGCTGTGGCGGAATATCGCTAGCTTGTGATGATGGAGTTGAAGGCTCCCTCTCGCTAGAACTCCTAGATAGGTAAGCTTTTGTAACAGGATGTACTTGTCAAGATACCCACGGTTCGTCGAAGTCACCAGGTAGAGGTATCGGACTTTCGCTGGAACTCCTAGATAGATCAGCTCCTGCCGCAAAGTCGTACTTGAAGAGATACCCACAAATCGTATAAATCAACATGTAGAGGCATCGGGCTTTCGCTATCGGTTGACTGTCGACGTCGTCGTTGAGGCGGCCCATATGAGATAGCCCCATCTTCATCCCGTGCTCGTTTGCAACGCAACCTTTTACCGCTGTCCAATGTATTCTTCCTGATGAAGCGACATATGATATTATAATAGAGCCTACATCTCATTAGTATTATCCGCAGTTTGCGAAGGGATATTCACTCATTCTCATCTCGTGGGTACTCCAACGTACCATCATTCGAGCCCTGTGGCCAATGCCGATACCCATTCCCGTATACACAAAGATATGCGTGAGCCATCTCGACTAGGCCATCTTGATGATCGTTATCCTCCAAATGAAGGAGTTTGTTACCTGCTATACCATGTATTGTTCTGAAGCTCACAGGGAAAGGATCGAGAGTCTCGAGGAAATCATTCACCCCTCTACGACGACCCTTTCGCTTCAATCTCCGTTTCGTATCTTCCAGATTCCTGATTGTATTAGTGTCTTCAAAGATAGCATAATGTTGGCCAAGCAAGCAGCGGCAATCGGCCAGGTCCATGATTGCCGGAGTAAAAGGGCCTGCCACGGAAACAATATTGCTATCACCATGGTCAGATATATGAACAAATAAATATTTCTCCGTTCGAATCTATTCTTCGACCTTCCATGCAAACCCCTATGCCGAATGATATTTCATTACAGTGATTGGGACCAATGGTGCCTGTTCTCATCAAATCTGCCTTGCAGCCTGCAGCGATGCTGAAACTTGAAACAACAACCAACGCGCCAAGGGAGCTGTGCCGCTCAAAATATGTCGTTCTCTCGGACTCGCCGCGAACAAACACTGACTGCTGTATCAATGACATAACGCAGCTGTCAAATTCTGCCTTCACAGTCAACCAAATTGATTGACTGATTGGGTAGATGACGTCCCCCGGGGTTCGCACCCGCATGTTGTTTACCCAGGTACGAGCTATCACCCATCTGCACCCCTGCAGTTGCTCAGCCCTTTCGGATCAGATCATGCTGCATCGTGAGAGTTACATGACTCAAGCGGAGTGCGCGTGCCTTAAGAATTTGCCCGACGCGTGCTCATTTTGACGCGTAGAGCAATACCTTCCGTATCAGCGACACAGTTCTCTAAATCCAGCAGCGAGCAATGCCCTTGGGCAAGACATATCCTGCAGTCTGCCCCCCACAATGAACCCTCAAGTAGAACACTACCTTACCTCCAATCTCTGCTCCCACTAGACTCACCTTCTCGCCTTCTTGAATGCCGAGCCCCTCCATCACCAGATCTATCAGGCTTTCGCTCCTGAGACTTCGCCCGGCAAGGCGACCGCACGGGAAGACCAATCTCTTGACAGGCCCCAATGTCAATCTTCATCTTCTTCAAACTGTGCCCAAAATGCTTCAGATTATACAAGTCATGTTTCAGCTTCTGGACACCGTCCTTGTCAAGTGGCTCATCCGACGAGCCGCAAGGATCTCGCATATCCCGGTTGATCGTTTCATTGAGCTCGAGATATGCATTTAGATCCCTCTTCAGGCGTTTGAGCTTCTTGATGCTTGGGTCGACGTTCAATCTTTTGTCCTTTCCAAACTGGATCTTACTCTCTTCGACCTCGATGAGTTGATGGTAATACTTCTCCGTCGCATCATTGATAGTCGTGAACGCGTGCCTTTGGAGATACACTACGAAGCGTACTGCCGCCCTTCGTAGCTGTTTCTGTTCATGTACGTATTCCTGCTGCAGATCCTGGAATTTGCGTATGCCTGCCTGACGCACTTCTATATCATCGGTGTTGGCTTTGAGAAGACGCTCAACCTCCGTGTCCTTGACCCGGGCTTTTCTTTCTTCAAGTTCATAGCGGTAATGCATATGCTCTTGCCAATGATGCCCACAACTCTTGTGGATGCAGTGATTCCTGCTGCCCCTCTTGAAAGCTCGACACTTTATAAGCCCGGGATCTCCCACACAGTCTTCAGTGACATCCGCAAGATTGCAATCCTGATGGCAGATAGAGTTGTAGATAACGACAATCTCGCCATCGGAATTTGTCTTGTAGTCACAGCACTCCTTGTGCTTGCAGACCGTGCGCGGTTTCTCCAGCTTCTTGGCCGAGAACTCGATTTTATCCACATGGAGCTTCTTTCGCAATTCATCCCCTGTCAGGCGCGTGTCCTTAAGTTCCTTCAGTTTGTCGGCGACGAGCTCAATATTCTTCTGTACTCCTTGAGAAACCTGGACCATGGGAACTAACAGCTGTTCCACTGCTCGGCGTGCTTCTTCCATGCTAGTTGTTTGGGCAACATCGTGCGGCTTGAGCGTACCAACATGGTACAGAAACCTCAGCGCTTCCATTTTCGACCTGTCCCAGCTCTCACAATACCTGCTATCGTCGCTCACTTCAACCTTCCGATATAGAGCCGCTAGGTAGCGAAAACTATCCGCATCAAATGAGTATGCGGTTTGAGAGCCCAAGTCAAAGTTGACCTTGAGGTCTTGAAGTTTCCGCTTGAGAATTGGGTAACAATCGCCGGGCCTATAGCCAGAACCCATGGTGTGGGTGAAGCCAAACGCTATATTGAGGACTGCCTCGCGAGAAAGATAGGTCAGAAGCTCTTGGAAGCAGAATTCAAATCGTTCTGTCAAGCGCGTCTCGCTCGATCTGAGTAGGATCAATATGCCATGTAACTCCTCGTAGTTCCTCAATAGGGCCATGATACCTCGAACATTTTCCTTATCTTGCTCTGGGCCTCGCGTGTCGCCGATGCCGGGGGTATCAAATATGCGATATGTGATGCCTTTGTATGGCATTTCATAGACAGATGTCTGTTGTGTCGCAGAATTGCCAGGAATACCGTTTCGCTCGCGATCGCTATGACCGACGCGGATAACTTTGCGTACATAGTCGTATGGATCAGATGGACTCGGTGCATTGAACTCAAAGTGACAAGGAACCACGTATTCAAGCTTCTTGGCTGATCGCATTTTCGCCTCATCGAAGGTTTCGAATTTGAGATAGTTGTACAAAGCGTTGATGAATGTTGACTTTCCTACACCCGTTTCGCCCAACACCAAGATGTTGTAATAGACAGGCCGGTCCGACCTCGTCAAGACTTCGTGGGGGTAGCTGGAAGTATTCCGGTTGAACGTGAACGAATGCCCACGAGTATCCTCTTCGCACTGGTAAGAGTGTATTTGAGGCTCCGGTTGGATCGCTGGCTCGTCGCGCTCCATCTTGGAACGATTCCGCTCTAAGCGTGGACTTGGCGCCTCAATGTTCCTTTCCCACTTGCCAAATAGAGCGCCATCTAGATGCTTGTACTCTGATGGGGCATCGCAATCGATGATATAGACCTGACAGCTTCTACTGGGCTTCAGTAGGAACTCCATAAAAGCAAGACGCTTCTCATCCCATGAGCTTGAGATCTTCATTGCGGCATTGCTGATTTCGAAAGCATATGGCACAGGACCATCATGAGGGAGGTCCCTATGCTTGGTGGAAAGTCCGTTGAAACCGATGTATGTAGCACCATGGTCTGTAGCCTCTTTGATGAAATTGATCTTGTCGCTTTGCTGGCCTGCAATCATAGATACTTGCTCAGGATGAGACCCGACATGCGCATAGATCTCATGCAGACAATGGCCATCCATTGTGCCAGCTCTAACACCAATGACAGCTCGTTGAAGGGCGTGCTTGAATCTTTCCAGAGCTTCAGAGATCTGGAAGATTGCATCGTCAACGTCCTCAACGTGGGTATACGGTATATGCTGCTTGTTTCCCTGGATGAACAGCTTGTAGTCTTCGAGCTTGTCTTTGCCTTCATTGAATCGATCAACGATATCGATCATCGGGTCTATGTCTGTGACGTGCTTCGGCGTAAAACTCGGAAGTACCTGTGCTCCAGGAAGAAGCCCTTTCAGCTGTTGTACTGGAAGCATGCTGTATGTGATGGGATATCCTTTCCCACCGTCGCCCGCTCGGATTTGTTGGGGGCCTTTCTGAAGAAATGTAAACAAGAGCGCAAGACTTTGCTTGTTTATGCCGTACTCTCGTTGCACATCGGTATACAGCTTCAGCTCGTATTCGAGCGTGAGTCGCTTGTTGACTGTGTTATCGCTGAACTCGTAGGAGTGACGTGCCTTCGCGATTTCGTATACCGCTTGCAGATCATGCTGGAAAATGCTCTCCACATGCTCCTTGTTGGAAGAGCCTTTGATGTGATGCTTCATGGTGATGATGCTCTGAAGTCCGTAGGTAACTCCGACGACAATGTAGGCACCGTGATGGTCCGCCATGGAAGCCGTGTTGTATGCTAACATGTCTAGCAAATCTGGCGAAAGATTCAGCCGCTCTTGGCAAGTATTGTAAATGTGACGGACGGCGCCGTAAAGGATGTCCTTCTCCGAAGTACCGTCGGTCAAGAAGGTCCCGGACCCTTGAGGATTGATCAGGCCAGAGAGGACACTGGCTGCGAGGTTTGGGTCGATACCCATTGCAGCAAACCTGGCCGCATGACTTGATCCAATCGAGGTCGTGATTTCATTTTGCCGTTCTATCGGGCAAGGAGAGGCCAAGATGACCCCTGCTGGTGGTGTGGGAGGCAATCCTGAAGCTGGAAGAAACTGATCGCGCGTTGCATCGTAGATTGTACCGATAGGTACTTCAGCACCGAGAGCTGGGCGGACGATGTCTGGCACGACGATTGGTGTCATCTCGTTGCAGTGTATGATCAAATTTGGAGCTTGGTACAGGACGATACTGGGAGGTTAAGTGTCGCATGTGAAGAGGCAGGAACAATAACGAGTCTAATGCCCTTCCGTTCGGTAAATTAGTATTTTCTCCGCGGGGAAGTCGAGATGGCTCTTGTGACTTTAGTCACTGGCAGTTGCCTCACACTCCTGCCTCAAGTCTTCCGTTTCACTACTCTAGGGAAGGCGCGTGCAACATAACCTCTCCAAACGAGCTCAACACAATGTACGACCAATTTCACCTTCATCATAATCCCGTTTGTTGCACTGTAACTTGCGTTTGCCACCGAAATCTCGCCTTATGAGACATGTTTGTCAGATCAGAAAACTTCACTGGTCCGATGTTTCCGCTCGAAAGGCTAGCGGCCTCAGTGCCACCATCGTCGGCAAGGAGTTGAGACTCACGATCCGGATCTCTACTTTGTTGGCAGAGCTGTGAGTGTCTGTGGTGGTGAAGTCGAAGCGAGGACTGACTGATGCTGCAGGTACGGTAACGACAAATCGAATCGAGGTTTCGACATAATGGGAAGCACGCTCCGAGACCCCTAGGCGTCAGTCGCGGCAAACATCAAGTTGCTCACTCGCAAGCCTCGCTACTTCCATCGACTACTATCTTACTTCAAACCTTGCATGGAGGACCCAATAACGCTCCGATGCGACGATTCCGATACCGAGTCATTCCGACTTGAACGACAGCAGGTCCGCTCAGCGTCGCGGTACCTGTCCCGCATTTTCGCGAAGAAGAGAACCCGCACGGTCCTGGTTCTCAAGACTAGATGCGAAGTCTTGGGACTGTTCTGTAAATGGGCTCGAGACCCCACAGCGTTCGACAACCCGAGTGAGGATGAATATATGCAAGAGCCCTGGCTATCCAACGCGGCTGCGGCATGGATACTGGGCCAAGGGATCGAAGCCAAAGAGTTCCAAAGGCTCTGCTTGACAGTATTCATCAATAACTGCGCTTTGGCTCCCTTCGGACCTTGGAAGGAGATCGAGGAACGCGCCAATGACAACGCCCCTCTCATGCGCTTCAGCAATCACTGGGTTGCTTGGATCTTCAGCACAGTTCAAGGTGTACCGCAAGAATTTGAGGGTCTTAGAGCTGTGACTCGAGCAAAGGATCTCACTAGGCATATAGAAGATCCGAGAGGGTTCGACCAAGATCACTGGTACTCGACTTGTGGCGATCAGATCAGTCCTCACTGTCCACATCATCCGAAAGCAAAGGAGAAGAGAACGGACGAAGTGAAGCCCCGACGCAAGGTGTCTACGATCGACGCCCGAGAGCGCAATCCAGAGGGCAAAAAGGGCACCAGACAAACTACGAAGCCCAAGAAGAGTCACCAGTCACGGTTAGACAGTCGAAATTCACTATACATCAACTTCCAACGCTCGGGAAGCCGATCAACGCGCAGCCATCAGTCAAGTCGCCATTCTGACCAGTCATGCTTTTCCCATGAATATGCCCCCTCGTGGAATTTCGATTGGGACCACTGCAGAGAATCGAGACTTTGTCGTTGGGCATCGAGTGTAAGTTGTCTCCGCAACACCAGAGCAAGCCACTGACACAGCTTCCTGCTTCAGTCGATCCTGGCCATATGTCTAACGGTCAACCTTGCATTATGTACCGAGCTCCTTGTCGGTAAATACGAGGGAGTCAATGTTCTAGTTATTTCCTACAGCATGGTTTGCGTGGCACTGGGCGTATTCTGTTGCTTGGTGCGTGGAGCAACGCTAGGATATCTTTTATGCACACTTATCGACGGTATTGTCATGACTGTTGATACAGCATCTTGTTGTGGACTGGCTGGGTCTTCTGTTTGTGTCCGGATGAGCGTTTTGACAGTGTTTGTGTGGTTGAGTTTGCCGCTTGCTTATGGGCATCGATTGATCTGGGATGACTATTAGTAGGATCTCGATCGGAGGTGGTAATGCCAGTGGCATCGCGTTTGACTTTTGTATTTTAACCACCGCTTTCGTACCTCAGTTTTGCTTATCGTTTAACCGAATGAGACCACTTCTTCTTTCTTGTCTATCCGGATGCTCTGAACTCCAACATGATAGCGTGACACATTGCATATCGGAATACACGCGAGACCTTTCCAAAGGCATATCGATACGTACCAATGATCTAATTACGTATACTCTAATGGCATGTCGCGTTTACCTTGACCTCTAGACTCTGGAGAGAATCCGAGTAGATTTTTACTCACCTTCACTGCGAAGCATCAGCCTTGCGCCCACGGATCATCATGACTTCACCTACTCAGCCCATCCAGGTTACAATCAATTAATGATCATCTATATTATGACGCACTATTCTAAATGCGACGCCATGAATAATGTCGATCAGGGCCGTCAGGACAGGAACGAAGGGTCCGTACCGTCAAACTCAATGAAGCGCCAATCCCGAAGCGGCAGACGCCACCACATTTGTGTAAGTGAAGCTTTCACAACGCCAGAATTGACTATACCATTTGCGGAGAGGGTAAATGCATGACAATATCGAGATCAAATGGCAAAGTGAAAGAGATTCGTCAACAAAAGGTTGTTTCTCTAGAAACAATAGTGTAATACTATTGACAGCTACACTAAACGCCCGCCTCTTGATTCAAGGAAAGTTGTCGGTCTAAGTACATTTATTGAGAAAGGAAATAATGAAAGTATTATCTGATCGGTCAAAAGGCTTAAGAAGAGTGAGAGTGAGACTTGTGAGAAGCCTTCTTGGCGACGGCAGTAGCCTTGGGCTGGTCATCGTCTGTCTTGGTAGCAGAGTCGTCGTCGTCGTCGTCAGAAGAGGGCTTCTTCTTCTTGTCCTCAGCCTTGGCCTTCTTAGCCTCCTTCTTCTTATCCTTCTCTGCCTGCTTAGCAGCAGCCTTCTTATCTTTCTCTGCTTGCTTAGCAGCAGCCTTCTTCTCCTTCTCTGTCTGCTTGGCAGCCTTCTTCTCATCCTTCTTAGGCTTAGCACTGGCGGAAGTCTTGGGCTTGTCATCAGTCTTGGTGGCAGAATCGTCATCACTGGTCTGCTTCTGCTTCTTGCCGTTCTGCTTCTTGGTGCTAGGAGACTTGAACTTGCGCTCCTTGGTATCAGCAGCATCGTCCTCCTTGGGAGTACCGATCTTGAAGTGAGGGGAGGAAAAGGTGGTGAACATCACACCCTCTTCATCGCCATCATCGCTCTTTTGTGCACCCTCGCCAACCTCATAATCATCATCAGACTTGGATCGCTTGCTGGGGGCGATGAAACCAGGAAGGACATTGTTGGTCTTTCCACCGCTGGAGCCACCAGGTGTGAACTTGATCTTTGTGCCAGCGGCGTTCTTGTTGGGTGAGGCAAAGCCGCCGTTGCTGACGGGAGCGTTGTTGGTAGAAGGACGAAGAGCGTAGTTGGCCTTGGGAGCGGCGCCGGCGGGAAGGACGTAAGCTTCAGCGCCGAGGATGGCGAGAGTCAAAGCGTAAACAGCCTTCATTGTGGTGGTTTTCTTTTATATGATAGTAAAAGAGATGTAGAGAGTGTTTGGGTTTATAGTAATGAAATGTTTGAATGAGTGTGTGCTTGTCTGAAGACTTCGACTTGACGAGAGTATCTCTTCCATCTTATAGAAGGCCTTGAACTTTACTTGATCGTCAAAAAGTTAATCATCAATGCAGGAACGCTGATCCAGGTCGGGACCCTGCATTAAACACGCCGCAAAAGACTAGAGTAAGCCTATTAAATTCCGACGTGACAGGAATGTTACCTTGTTTGGTAGAGTGTCCATACCACGTGTGTCGGTCCTTATGTATGTGGCTGGTACTAGATCCCTTGAAAGTTGTTAGGTTGCCAAGCAATTGGCTTGGTAAGTTACCACCCGATTATCTTAACTATTTGCAATATGTTTATGATGTATTATGGCTTCGATAAGGTTATTGTTGGTTCCGATGAGCCAGCGATGGACGGGATTTGGGTTGGGGTCTTGATCTGGCTGGACTTGTGGCTGGAATGTAGGGGACTGAATCATTCTGGGGGGGCCGAAATATTGTCGGACTTGGAAACTGTTTGTAAATCTTTGGTGATATCCTGTCGACTGGAACTGAGTCTGGATGCTTGGCGCTCGGGAGGCTTCATCTCGCCTCTGGTGTTGCGAGCCAGAGGCATAACACCGGACGAGGCAAAAGCTCAGCATCTCGCCTTTAAATGGGAATAAAACGGAAGGGGAGTCCCCGGAGGTGGCTATCGCCAGAAGTTTACCTACCTATCTTGCGATGTTGACCAAGCGGGAGTTGTTGATTGACGATCTCGATTGAGTTGAGCAGTGCAAAGTTCGGCGAGAGTTGGCTACCTCCAGTCCCAAAACGAGTTCGCTCCACGTACGCATGGCCAATGCTTGCGACCGCCGATATGGGCCTGATGCTTCGATGTTGGCTCATCCATGAGCACAGGGTAGTCAACCATCGCGACGCAAGTAGACAAAAGGCCAAACAACAAACGTCGCCAACAAGGAAATGCCAGCGGGTATCTCATTTCGGAACCATTCACCAGACAGATATGTCAGTGGTCGTGAAGAAAAACATCAAGCCATCTCGTTATATGTTGCGCAGCCTAAGTTCCCCAGGATCTCACCATTCTTATCAATCGCTCTTAGCTCGAGATAGCCCAAGACCTCACGATGAAAACACTCACTTCAGTCTTCACTTGCATTACTCGCAGAGATCCCTCACGTCAAACACCTTTAACTTACACCCAGCGAGAATAATATGACGTCCATTCAACCAACATCCTTTGACGACGTAGTCTTCTGCGACCATGCCCGCGAAGACCCCCATCGCCGTCTACAGCAAGTCACAGTCGAAGCCACCAAGACCCTCCTCTGAGACGGCGCAGGCCTAGTAAAGTCCACGACCGAAGCAATCCATACGTCGTAGCTATTCGCGAAGAACAATCATAATTGCCTCCAAGCTGTAGTTTATGATCTTTGAACTTGCTGGGAATATGAGATGGTCGAGTCTGATGAGGCTCGAGACGAAGCTTACCAGCAGAGGCGCGCATTGTGGACGCGACTGAACAACAGGCTCACACGCCAAGCCGGCGCAGCGGAAGTTATACTTTATTTTTCTCTTTCTATATCAACATAAAATAATTGTATAACCTGTCCTTCATATGCGATATCGGTTCCCGTTGGGTTAGTTGCTGGTCTCACTCACGCTCCAATTAATTGGAGTGTATCCCAGCTTAATCCATCTCCAAGATGACGTCAATTGACCATTTCAAGATACCCTACAACCAGTCCAGAATTTACCCTTTTCCCTTAAAGAAACGCCTTTATCAATAATGTAACACAATCAGCGCCCTCTAAATACCCTTCGGACAAACAATGTCCGAAGATCGGCGACCTGTGATGGATTATCACGACATTTCTCCATGGTCACCCAATTACCCCGCCATCCCCCACGTCAAACAGAGCAATATTTCGGGGTTGACCCGAGGTTGCGATTAGGTAAATTATATATATCCCCAGTCCGTCATACACTTACTGACTTGGTTGTCTCTTTAGTGTCTGTTATTATTGATTCACTGCTTGCTCTAGTGTCGTTGCGCAATTGCATTGGAAGTAGAGATGCCGCTCCCTACATCATCCATTTATGAGCCGCCTTCGGCTGGCTTCACTGGCTTTCCTTCACGAAGAAGTGTCGTTCATAGCACTGAGGGAATCGTAGCTGCGCCTCAGCCTCATGCAGCGAAATGTGGTCTTGAGGTTCTCAGAGCGGGAGGAAACGCTGCTGTAAGTCCCTTCTCACTGAGGTCTCATAGTATGAGATGCTAACATAGCACAGGACGCAGCCGTCGCCGTTGGTATGTTTCAATTCACACTTTGTCGCAGATTATTATACTGATATGAGTAGCCGCTGGTCTCAACGTCACCGAGCCAGTATCCACAGGTATCGGAGGCGACATGTTCCTCCTCTACTTCGACGCCGCGACAAAGACCGTCAAAAGCCTCAACGGATCAGGTCGCTCAGGCTCAAAACAGACCCTCGAAACAATCCGCAAGAGCCTGAACATCCCAGACGGCAAGATTGGTGAAATCCCTACGCATGGTGTCCACGCTGCAACAGTTCCTGGCGCTGCTGCTGGCTGGGTCGATACCGTTGAGAGATTCGGTAGTGGAAAGGTCACGATGAGCCAGATTCTTGAACCGGCGATTAAGTTGGCGGAGAATGGACATCCTGTTACTGAGATTGCTTCTCATTCGGTACGTATACTTATCCTTGGTTCAGATTGTTGTATTGACGAGATCTAGTGGCAAGCGCAAGAGAAGCTGCTTCGCAATGCTTCACCCAACTTCGCAGAGATGCTCAAGAAGGATCCCAACGCGCAAGACGGTGTTCGCGCCCCCCGTCCCGGCGAAGTCTTCAAGAACCCAACTCTCGCCGCTACTTTCCGCGCCTTGGCAACAGAAGGCAAGAAGGGTTTCTACACAGGTCGAATCGCCGAGGAAATCGTCAAGGTCGTCCAAGACCTCGGCGGCTACCTCGAACTCGACGACCTAAAGCACCATCTCGAAACAGGCACTCAAAACACAGATCCCATCTCCGTAAAGTTCCGCGGCCAAGGTCTTGAAGATAAGGGCGTTGAGCTATGGGAGCATCCGCCTAATGGACAGGGTATCGTCGCGCTGATGGCCCTCGGAATCGTTGAGCAGCTTGAGAAGATGGGTAAGATTCCAAGATTTGGAGTTGAGGATCATAATTCGACGGCTTATTTGCATGCTATTATTGAGGCGTTGAGGTTGGGATTTACTGATGCCAGTTGGTATGTCACTGATCCGGATACAACCAAGGTTCCAACTTCAGGCTTGATTTCACCTGAATATCTTGCCGAGAGGGCCAAGATCTTTGATGCGAACAAGGCGCATGATGGTGTTCAACCTGGAAATCCGGACTTCGTATCACCGGCTTTGCAGAGTAGTGATACGGTTTACTTCACCGTCACAGACTCCGCTGGTAACGCTGCTTCGTTCATCAACTCCAATTACGCAGGTTTCGGCACAGCGATCATTCCCAAGGGTTGCGGTTTCACGCTTCAGAACCGCGGCGCCAACTTCTCCCTCGACGAGAAGCATCCCAACAAGCTCGAACCGCGCAAGAGACCTTACCACACCATCATCCCCGGCATGGCAACAAATCTCAATGACGGCTCCCTCCACTCTGCATTCGGCGTAATGGGCGGCTACAACCAACCCCAAGGAACCGTACAAGTCCTCCTCAACCAAGTCCTCTTTGGTCTAAACCCCCAACAAGCGCTCGATGCGCCGCGAATTTGCATTGGTGCTGGTATGCCTGACGAAGGAAACGTTCTTGACTGGACCGTGCATGTCGAGGAGGGTATTTCTGAAAAGACGGTTGAGGAGTTAAAGGCGTTAGGACATAACGTTGTTGTGCTTAAGGGATGGAAGAGGGCTATGTTCGGAAGGGGGCAGATTATTAGATATACTGTTGATCCGGATGGAACGCCAGTTTGGTCGGCCGGTAGCGATCCTCGAGCAGACGGTGCAGCGTATCCTCTGTAAGAGTTAAGCTGAATGATAAACATTATTTGCATATATACCTGGCGTACACGACTTATGTGTTCGATCCCGCGTCAATACCTCAAAACAATGTTGGACAATAGTGAGTCGGACGACATCCATGGAAGGCCAGTGTAGTCTCGAAATGTCAAGGTAAGCCCAGAATTCGTTTCAAGCCACTTTGCGTATTAAATTTTCTCAAAATATGGTAATTCTCTTCCAATCCATCTTACTCGTATCGTACTTGCCCTGATCGTCCATGAGTTGAGGAAACTCTATCATCCCATCTTCTACAACAGCATTTATAACTTTAACAGGAAACAATAATCGATGACCATACGAATATCGAGTCAAAAGGAAAGGCTCGCGAGCGCCGCAAAGAATCCATAGCTCGTGGTCGCTTTGAACTGGCCGCCAAGAACTGATCATGTAATGCTGAGATCCCCTGTATACTTTCGAAGATCCATTCTCTATCAGCTGCAAACTGGTATCCAAAAGGATTGCCCATACTCGTAGGGCTGTTGTGAGTATTTCTGGGCGTTCTGGATGTGTAACTTCCACAAAGGAAGCGTCGATAGTACTGGTCGTGATTTTATGGTCTGTGAAGTAGCGCATCTTGGGTCTCCAATACTGGTTCCAATACTGGTTCAAATCCCAATGCGCAACATTAGGAAGAGGGGCGTGTACCCAATCGATTACCCACGAAGGCAGTTGTCCTCTGTCTTTCAATATTCCATGAAGATAATTTAGGTTCGATAAGATGGATAAGCTATCCTCAAATGCTATGATCCTCCTTGTAGTTTCTACCAGTAACTTGGGGACGTCATTTTCCGGAGAGTAGTCTGGCATTATTCCGTAACCAGAGTTGGCTAGGCCAAGAACCGAATATATTTTGTCTCTAATATCAGACGCCTGGCAGTACCGAGTGTGTAACAAAAGTCTCGCCAGGTCAGTCGCAGTGGACTCTTTTCGTCTGACTATCAACATATTCTTGATACTGCGAGAAAGCCACAAAAAGTCTTTACTATACCGTGACCCCTCGGGCTGTTTCGTAAGCCTGGTCTTCGGATATTCACCAGCATAGAGACGAATGATGGCGCGGCAACACCGAAGCGCTATTTCACTGAAGTCACCATGCGGCATCGCGTACCATCCATAGAGGAACGTTACGTGTGTCGACACCATGAACTCTTGGACGACCCATGCTCTTCCCCACCAGGGGCTGACGGCTATATCGGTAAAGCTAGCCAGGCCTTTTGCGAACTCCTCCGTCTCGGATTTCTCGGCGATGAAGTGGGTGATGTCATCTATCTTTGCCTGCGCGACTCTTTCCTTCAGCTCTGCGAGCCATCTCATTCCCTCTCCGTCTGTCTCTGAGGTCGAAAGACAGACGAGAGTCCGCTTCGCACTTTGGTATATATCCCTCATGAATCCAACCTGATGGGATCTTTCGGCTAGATCAAACTGGTTGATGCATATCTGATCTACCCACAACAGAAGCTCTGGTAGCTCTGCGTGGGTCTTCCAGTAGTCACGAGCGCTCGTCAAGGCATGGTGCAAATTGGCAAACACATTCGAATTGGCACCATTGACTTTGATGGGCTTGGTATTTTTTGCGCTGCCTGCGCAGTACGAAAGAGCGAGGTACTGGTTGTGGACTGTGGCAAGCGATACAGCTGGTAGGAGTTCGCATTCGACGAAGCCTGATCCCGAGTCTGGTAGAATCTTGAGGAGACGTACCTCGTGGTCGGTCTTGCTGAGGCTCTGGTACGGGACTTTGGAGGCGAAATCGCTGTTCTCGGGGGTGCAGAATATATCGTGCCCTGGGGGCTTGCTCGCCGCGCTGTTGGGCAATACAATTGAGTCGCTCATGGTTGACGATATTGTAGCTAGACGCGGAGATGAACAAGGTTTTGAGGGCGAATTTGATTAACCTTGGATAATATTTGCCGTATGAGAAAAAGAACGAGACTGTGCTGAAGTTGGGGATTTAAAAGTGATGTTTGGGTAAGAACGCCCTGTGAGGCGATGCAGCGATGCCTTGCGTTTTGTGAGTGGACTTGTGGTTCGCAATTGCCTTGCCTGCAGAAAAGCGACAACAGTCAGCCTACCTCTTCAAAGGTCCAACTGACCGGGTTTTTCTATGCGTCTTTTGCAACGATCGCATAAAAACAGCGTCGGACGTGGAAAGGAAAAGGTCTGAAGATGCGCTGCGCAGGTTCAATTGGAACTTGGCTGAGCATGCTCGAGTGAGGAGGATGCTGCGATTGAGATGTAATGACGAGACAGGATCCAAGGCGATTCTAGCGAGCTATACTCAAGGAATTAGTTGACAGCACTTGGCCAGTTTGCCTGCTATGCTACAAGAAGAAATCTCCGAATGAACTCATCCAACTTTTGTTAATAATTGTAAATCTTCCATCCCATCGCATCACGCACCACCACGCCTATCGCGCCACTTCTGCAACCAGTCGCTACTCTCCGGATTCTCCTTCGCAAGTTCCATTTTCTTCCTGTACTCCTCCGCAGCCTCCGCCTCATCGTGAAGCCGAATCGCCTTCTTCGCTTCCTCCTCCGCCAAACTCTGCGCCTCCACCGCCTTGCGCACATCAGCCTCCACGGCTATGCGCTTTTGATCCGTGGATTTGAAAAGGTCACCAGCCTTTCTCTTCAGTTCCTTTTTGACCTGAAACTCTTCCTTTAGAGGGGCCACGCGCTCTCTGCACATAGCGGCAATGCTATTGATGATCTCGTCGGTGGATAGGACCAGATCTTCCGATGCTTGGGGGAATCTGTTCAGAAGATCGCGTTCCGCCTTTTCGTGCTTTTCTATCTTTCCCTCAACTATCAAGCATGCTTGTAAGGCATCTTCATGGTCCTCTTCATGCTCCTTCCACTGCTGTGCGATCTGAGCCGACGCTTCGTTTCTTTCTCGAAGCATCTCCTGCTTAGTCTCCAGATCGGAGACTCGCTCCTCGCTGTCTTCCTTTAACGATGTAAGGGAGGGATAGGAATGGGCAAGACTGATCACCTGCTCGTACTTCAGCGGGCTACCGGACTCAGTCCGGCGCCGTTTTGAGTTGGGCTCTAAGGGTTGATCAGTCTTGGGAGGGGTCATCTTCCCCGCCAGGTCCCCAGCGAGCTTCCGGGTCGCAGCCGACGGCGTGCGAGCTCTCGCCGCGAAGCTATCCTCCCTGTATTCAAGAGACAGAGCAGGATTCTTCCTGGGTGTGAAAGGGACCTTGGGGGAAGAGCGCTGCCCATCCTTATCATCGCGTGACGGGGGCCGCAGCGGTTCTTGAGCGGGCAGGGTTGGTTTTCGCTTCTCCTTCAAGATGCCCCTGATGTATTCTACGGGTTCTTCGTCCCATACTAGGTTGGTATGTCCGAACTGGACAAACGCTCGCGCTGCCATGATTATAAAGAAACCGCTTATCTTACTGTTCTCCTGCTGAGGTCCAGACTTATACTGTTAGCAAAAGAAATACGAAAACGGATGGCAACTTACAGCATTTTCAAATTCCAGTTTACTCCTGTCTCCATGGTGCCTATCCGCCCATTTCTTAATTTTATCCAGGACACCCGCGGCACGAGAATCATCCGGTTTAGGGTCATAGTGCTGCACCCTGACAGTTGATTGTTTAATATGAGTCTCACAGTTCACGAACACTAGGGACCAGTGTCCTTGGTCCATTGTGTGAAGCACAGGCGCGATGAATCTGTTCGGCGCGTTGCTAGCATCGTAACTGGGGTAGCGTAAATCCAACCAGCTAGACGATAGTATATGTGTGCCTTCGAAAGTCTCGCTGAACTCGTTGAGAATATGATTGACGCTTTTTGCTGATAGCTTTTCTTTCTTGGCGATTTCCTGCAGGCATGCAGTCTTCGTAGCCTCATCAACAGGTGAGCGGGCCTTTATGGTCCCCCCGTTGGTCAAACAAGATGTTAAAGATATAGGCATGTTTTCTGATGTAGACGGGGCGATTGTGTAGATACTGAGTGTTGAGCCCATTTCCGCCATGGCCAGAGGATACCTAGGCTTGTATCTATACTGTGAATTTCTGCTTGCTTGGAAGCTTCTATCACTTTCTGTGTGTTTAGGTGCGTATCCGGCGGTAAGTTTATCAAACAAAGAGCATAAAGGTTGGTTACACTAGCGACAGGGCGTTAGAAGAGTTGGTCGCTGAGAGTATAAGAGACGAAATAATCCAATCACCTTATGTGAGCTTAAACTAGCATTTAGGCAACTTTATTTTAGCGCCTTAAGCCTTAGATGGCAGCTCTTTAACGCCTGTCGCAGGTATAGTAATGAAGATGATTGGACGGGCATTAGGTAGGCTTGATAGTTACACAGATTCATGGACCGGTGTGCGGCTGGATGGCTGACAGATGAGCCCTGATTCTGTCTTGTAACGCCACACTTCCAACAAAAAGGAAATCAATGAGGAAATTGGCTGTATGATATGTAACATCAAACGGACTGAAGAAACATTTGTGTGGTTGTTAGATAAACTGATTGGCGGATCGACAAATACGTGGGGTATTGGGCCGTCTGTTTCCGCCTAAGACGGAAGCGCCTGGCATTTCCTGTGCTACCCAGATCTTACAACAACCTTGCTAGTGTGAAGACTTCTTCTCTGCTTCTTTCAGGGCGAGCAGGTGAATAAGCCTTAGGTTACTATAATAAAGTAGTTTAAGTGCTAGTCTGAGCTGACCAAATTAGTTCGTCCCTTAAGCTAATTATTCTGATACCCTGAGAGCGAAATCCTAGGATTATAGAGTGAGTGAGGGAGTGAACGAATGCAGATACCCTGTCACACCGCAAGATAGGCAAAAGGATGTGCTGTAAGCGGGGGATCTTCCCACGTGCACGCGTACCTGGATTTGCGACGTGGCTTGCATACCCTGGTTTCCTCATGAGTCACTATCCTATTGATAGTTGCTTGGTTCGAAACATTCTTGCTTGGCATTTAGTTGCTAAACAGAGGAGCGGATAGAGAAACAACAGTCCGGAGGGGAATTTCCGATAGGATGGGAAAGATACTGGTTATCCTTGCAGCGATCTGGATGTTGGTTGGAAGAGCCCCGCTCTGCACAGTGAAATGTCATTCCATGATCCTTGTTTGACAGTCATGGGGATACAAGACGGGAGAGCGCATAGTGGCTGAGTGGGTATGTTTCATAGCTAGACAAAATATGCGGCTGGGAACAAAAGAGGCTTTCCTTTCAGTGAATGAGATACTTAGAGAGCCAGGTGTCTAATGAGGATAGATGGGTACCTTTGAACGGCAGACTATCCAGCAGCTAACTACCAACAGGCTTAATTCGTATATATCGATAAGTATCCTGGATAACAGATATGGCTGTCTTGAGTCTACTCTTTTTTAGCTGTACCTATTGCATCATGGGATGTGGTTGAGACAAGGGAAAACAAAGCGTAGTGGGTTGTGTTCATGGGTATCTGCAGCCACTTAGTAGCCGACATCGATACGCGCATGCAAACCCATGAAGTAGCCTAACAATCGCTGAACTGGCTCGAACATGGATCTAAAGACTTCCATCAAGATCGATCAATGGCAACAACACAGCAAATGCAAATGTGATGTTTCCTTTTCCATAGCAAGCCACGTAGAGCAAGACTGCATGAACAACAAATCCTCCGAAAATGAGGCTCAGATTGTCGTTCGTGAAAGTAAATACGGTGTAGAGGAGTCCCTGCATTGAGGGAATACGTTCGTGGCAGTCTTAGCTTGACGGATTGACAGCCGAGTGGTTAGATTGCGATAGTTAGCAGGTGTTCTGATGTTAGCATCATCGGAAAGCGGCTCTAGCGTAAAGGAATCAGACGATCCTAGACCGCTGGCTTTAACAAACAAACTGGTGAAGAACTGGCGCTGGACGTTCCATTGAATGCAGTTTGCTTGGACGGATAATTGTGTCAAAAACGGTAGTAATACCCCGCCGTTATTCCAGTGCCTGAAAAGTGACACAGCGGAGAAATGACGTCGGGTCGTCGGCCGTTACATCCAATGTCTGAGTCTGACAGGTACAATCTTACCGCAGAACCTCCAAGACAACCACTGCCTATCGTCACTAACACGTCTAATGCCTATCACCAACAACTCAATATCGCCTCAAACAGATCATACTCCAAGACTCTTAGTATTAGTATTTGTTGTCAACGTGAACGATGAACAACTCACGAACCCAAAACACGCTAAGAAACCACCTCAGTGGCACTAACGCATTTAGCCTCGCTTAACAATCAATCTCCGCAACCATTGCAACATGGATGCTGAAAGTCCGCTCTAGACTTGATTATTAAGATGGAAATTTGATCTATGATGCTGGAAGTCGCGGTGAAACATACCGCGACATCCGAGTGATATACTTCTTCCTCCCCTCGTTCTCCTCCTCTTCTTGCTTCATCTTTTGGTCCATCATCATCCATCATCTTCTGGTTAATCACCAGCATCAGAGTCATAATGGCTCCTCCAAAGAATAACGGCGCTCCTCGTCGTCCCTCCCATCTCCTTCACCACGGCTCCTCGTCAGACCAACGTCTCGGCCATCTAATCGCCTACGGCACCCTCCCCCCAACGCACATCGATCCCGAACCCATCCCCCAAGATGAAACCCCAGAACCTTCAAAACCTACGCAACCGAGCTCCCGCGCTCTACCACCCGATCTGCTCCGCGGTCTTCTCATGCTGCTCATGGCAATGGACCATATGGCTCTCGCGCTAAACACATGGTCCCACGGCACCGGCCGCGAAACAGAAGGGGATGGCGTCCCGGTTAAGGAGTGGAATAGAACGGCTGCGTACTTCGTGAGGACGCTTACGCATCTTTGCGCGCCTGGTTTTACGCTGTTGCTTGGTGTGGGTGTTGTGTATCTTGGACGATCGAGGACGAAGTTGGGATGGTCCAAGTTGAGAATTGCGCAGTACTTTGCTGTGCGCACAGCGGTCCTGATCTTGGTCAACTTTGTGATGGGATTTGTTATGACGCTGGGCAAGACCTGGCTTTTGAACGCTGTGCTGTTCTCGCTGGCGATCGATTACTTCCTTGCTGGTATGCTCTGGCTGGCGATTGACTCAACGGAACCTCTGCTCGCAAAGGCGATTTCTCGTTGCTTCCCCGAGGAAGAATCCAATGAAGAGACCGAAGCACTTCTCGAGAGTGGCACTACCAAAAAGACAACCCGCGCGGCGCGTATCTCATGGCATGCGCACAATGCTCTTCTCGTGGTGCTGGCTTTGGTGACGATCTGGTGGAATATCTGGCTATCACCTACCCACGGCCACTGCGACATCAACTCCGCTGCTGGAAACGACGGACGAGCACCTACCGACGGTCCGGCTGTATCTCACAACCCTTGGTTCGGACTCTGGTTCTGGACCACCCTTACACCCCGCGTCATGTCCGTCTTCCCTCCCATGGCCTGGGTATCCTTCGCGATCCTCGGCTTGCTATACGGCCGCATCGACGTTGCACGCACCTGGAACGCCAAGATCTCATCGCTCTGCAATTTGGCTGCTGGTCTGTTCTTCTTCCTCTTCTTTGTTCTCACGCGCGTCGCACACTTTGGCAACCTCTCCGAAGGCTGCCTTCAAACACCCGAGCATATCGCTCACCCCGACCGCAACCAATATCTCGTCTCAGCCAAGTCCTTCTTCTACATCATGAAGTATCCCCCGGATGTCGCATTCTGGGCCTTCACCATGGCTGGCAACCTCGTTCTCCTCGCCATTTTCGGCGGTATCCCCACGCATATTGCCAAGCGGTTCACCATGTTGATTGACTTTGGACGTGCTGCGCTGTTCTTCTACATCGTGCACATGTTCTTCGTGTTTGGCTTTGGCGCACTCTGGGTGTGGGCGTTCGGTCACGATACAGGAAGAAAGCAACCCATGAACCCCGACTCCACGCGCGGTATCGACAATGTTTTTGCGTACCTTGCCATTTGGGGCTTGGCGATGGTGTTGTTGTGGCCTGTTGTTAGATGGTATGCTCGTTTCAAGGCTACCAAGACTGCTGACTCTATTTGGCGTTTCTTTTAAGCATTGTTTTTAAGCATTTGGATGTTATTTGTGGTTAGATGATAGAATGTAAAACGAATAAACGAAGACAAATCACCACATAAAAAGTAAATATCACGCAAGCTCACATCGTTTGTCTTACTCAACTATTCCTCACGTGAAATGCCGCCATCACTAATCTTACTTCCTGCCTGCCCGTCTACTGTCAGTGTCACATACAAACGCTGCGTAGACGGAAATAAGCTCCCCACCAAAAGAGGGGTCACAGCTCTTCCAGAAGACCAAAGCTCCGGGATCCGGTAATTCGGGCTTACGATGACGATGACCAGTCCCTCTGTCAGCCTCTGTAATCAGCACAAGCCAGCCAATCTATCGTTTTTTAGAGCTTGCGTGGGGTCGGCAGTGGATGAGTAAAAAGACGAGATGATAATCCCCGGGTTCCGTGTATACCCTGGCAGAACAGCTACATGGGTCACAGACATCCCCAACGAAGTACCAAAACATTCATCGTGACTCAATTGAACCGATAACCACGGCAATTGTAATAATGACTCTACGGACCTGCTCGGAAATGTCTCGTCAACTGCCGGCGATCACGGCTACGTACGGGCCGTCGTCCGAAATCGTCGTCGTTATCATATCGCCAATCCAATCAGTTTGAAGTTAAAGTTAATAATTAGTGACTCAAAAAACCAAGGCAGGGCGAACGACGAAAAAAAAGAAAGGCTTTCAGCTCAACAAATTGACTCGCAATCTCAACCTTTCGGTATCTTTCTCCGTTCGCTACATTCTCTTCTGTATCACCCACCCCAACAGTGCTACAAGCTCTACTGCAGGTAGCTGCATCATTCGTCACATCGCTTTATCGTATCATCCGGGGAGCTACTGTACGCTTTCCAGTGGATAAATCGGCCGCTCTAATGTTTTCCTCTCGACTCGCTTCCTTTTCTCTCCGCTCCTCGGCCTCTTCTTCTTCTAGCTCCTTCTCATCCTCCATCGCTCCAACTTTTTCTCGTCGCCTTTTGTTTCCTACTGCTGCTGCAACGCGCTTCCATTCTTCTTGCTCATCCTCATCAACCCCTCCACCAAACAACTCGTCAAGCTCGTCAAAACCTACGTGGCGCAACATGGCCGAACAAGACATCACAAAGTACCTCCAGCAGTCCCACGACCGGCTGTTCGTCAACAACCGAGAATGGGCTGAGAACAAAGCAAAGGTCAACCCCGACTTCTTCAAGAACCTCGCCGCCGGCCAGGCCCCCGAGTACCTCTGGATCGGCTGCGCAGACTCGCGCATCCCCGCCGAGCAGATCTGCGGCCTCGAGCCCGGCGAGGCATTTATCCACCGCAACATCGCCAACCTGGTTTGCAACACCGACCTCAACGCCATGGGCGTCATCAACTACGCCGTCAAGCACCTAGGCGTCAAGCACATTATCGTCTGCGGCCACTACGGGTGCGGCGGTGTCAAGGCTGCCATGACGCCCCAGGACCTTGGTCTTCTGAACCCTTGGTTGCGAAATATTCGTGACGTTTACCGTCTGCACGAGAAGGAGCTTGATGCGATTGCGGACGAGAGCGAGCGATACGACAGGCTGGTTGAGCTGAATGTTATTGAGCAGTGTCGCAATGTCATCAAGTCTGCTGATGTTCAGCAGTCGTGGCATGAGAACAAGTATCCCATTGTTCACGGATGGGTGTTTGGGTTCAAGGATGGTCTGCTCAAGGATCTTAAGATTGACTTTGAGGCGGTTCTGGCTGATATCCAAAAGATTTACAACCTTGTTGACAAGAAATAATTGGGGAAATAGCGTTGATAGAGAATTACATACTGTTGAAATCTGTACTCCGTACTTCACTAGCAATGGCTACTGAAGCTGTGTGTCGTCTGCACCATGACAAGATGAAGCTGGACCCGAAACAGAGGGACGTCCACCTTTTAAACATGACAGTAGCGTCTACAAGTTCATGATATGCAGGGATGATTTGCCTTCAGCCCTACAAGTAACTGTAACAGGGACCACGGCTTGGCTCGACCGCCCCCAGATGACGGTCTGGGCCTTCAAGGTGTCGATGATGATGCTAGCGGGTGAGCCACAAAGGCACGAATTGCTCGCAGATTTCGACTGAAAGTATCTCTATTTCATTCCTATCCTTTACTATAAAGCATATTAGTCTTCTTATTCTTTTTAATTAGCATTAATTGCATCTCCAATCCACTTCAAACGGCGAAATCGTCTCAGCAAGATCTATCTCACGTGACTACCCTTTCAAGATGCATCTCCACACATCGTACGATTTTCCACATGGCCCTGGGCATCACATCGCGTACCTTGCAGACTTCCAGAGCGACGGATTTTTATTTGAGTGCCGAATTTGAGATTGGCGAATACCATGTGGAGGTTCGTAGCCGGAAGAGGAAGGCTATTTGTGTTAAGTTTTTGGTGATGAGGAATAAGCATGTTTCATCGTGGCTTGAATTGTGTGATTGAACTCAATTCATCGAGCGACGTCAACCACCTGAAAAGATGAAGACTCTCACACGATCATCTTGTATCGTACACAACACTGGATCAAACTGAAGATCTTTGGCTGAATGCTACCAATTGTATAACACAAATAAGCTTAATTCGAATTGAGCGCTGCCATGCCGCTGTGACATCGACGTGGTGCGAAAGACCTTGATGGTTCACGGCCTGAAAAGGTACCTGCTACTGTGCATCCCAGCATCGACATCCATAGATGAGTAGCCTATCAGTCCACTGTGACTATTGTCAGACACTAATAGCTTCGGAATCTGTCATGTCGGTTAAGTTAGGCGATTAAACTGAGAGGAAAGGGATTACTTGTGGGACACGTCCTCATACAAACTGCTTGCTGCCGGCGTAGTTCGTTTAACAGGTACCTAGGCTAGTCGCGGATGGTAGCACAGTCGATGATGCCTTGAAAGCATGCTTCATTCAATGGGAAAGATCGTTTGTTCCCCTCGGAACAATGCCTTTTCTCACATCATTCAAACGAGGCAATGCCTTTTTGGCTCACTCATCCGGTGGCTACCAAACATTTTGGTGTTTGATCATGATTTTCTTCGTTGCGTCTTACTGAGTACTCGACGGATGTAACGCACACCCGTAGATACCGACTACAATCGCAAACTCCAACGCACAAACAAGCATAATGAAACGAAAGCTAATTGAGTCATCTATAATAGCAGGTTTGAGAATACCTAATGCAAGCTTTTAAATATGGAGGCAACGAGAACCTTTTCTGCAGCAAGCACCTGGCGGTCCAAAAATTACCCTAAAGACACAAACGATCGCAACGCGTAGCTTTCAACGCCCCCGTTAGCTTCCTCCGTCCATCTTATTGCTTCTTTCCTCCCAAGTTTTCCAATTACCCTCAAGTCCTCGACTTAATATTCTCTGTCTTCCGCCGCCGCCATCGTGACTCAACATCGCCTTCATGCCAACGACTCCAGTGTCTGTACATGAGCCCCAATTGCAGACTCCCCTCCAACAATAAATCATCACGTGAAGTGACCCGGTCTGGTGGTCTAGTGGTATGATTCTCGCTTAGGGAAAACCCTATAGCTCAGCTTGCGAGAGGTCCCGGGTTCAATCCCCGGCCAGACCCTTTCTTTTGCCGTTTGTGACAGCGGATTGACTTTGCTTTTTGCCGGTTGCTGGAAGCTTCATCTGCTTGCTTATGTGATGTGATGTCTTCTGTCTTTCAAACGACAAAATTGGCTTGCAATTCATTCATCCTTTTGTAGACATACTGTTTTCTTTCTTTTGCTTGCCTCATTGCATATCTTTGTTGTAAGCCTTCCCTGCTAAAGTGGAGCCCAATACGCGCCTCCGAGGCGCGTTGCAGCCCTGCTAATAAAAAAATCTCAGCAGCATATCATCGGTTCTATTAAGGAAACCTGCTTGTAGTCAACACAAGTTGCAAACGTAAAAGTAAACAACACATCCGTAACAAGTAAAAAAATATCGGCTCCCAACACAACCCCCCTCTTTTTTTGTTCCAAACATCAATCGTTTATCGCACTAGCTGCAGTTAGTGGAGACAAGTTTCTTTGTGTCGTCGCCATGAACTTGTTCAACTTCCTTTCGTCACCGCTTAAGAAGCAGCAACCCGAACTTCCCTCGACAATGGCTTCCTCGCAACCAGCGACGCGCACCTTCTCTCCAAGAGATCGAAGAGCTTCTCAACGCGCTTCTAACCAGTTTGATGAATCTGGAAGTCGCCGCTCCTCTGTGAGTAAATGCCTTGCAGCGCAAACTTGCTTCGCGCCTGCCTTGTCTAAATCTCGAGAGAGTAAACACTGACCTTTCCCAACAGCGTTCGCGACGAAGCGACGTTTCAACAACATCGATAATCGATTCGACTACAATCATATCATCAACAATGCCTCCGCCTCCCAAAAATCCCAAGCGCAGCTCTATGGGGAACACACATTCATCACCCGCTGCAAGACTTTCGGCTGCCGGTCGACGCGCTTCTGCTTCCTCCCCCCAAGCCCGAGTCCGATCGTCGCCTAGAAATCGCACATCACCCGAGCTTGGTGAGGCACCCAGTGGGCGCAACAGCAGCCTGAATTCCCCTGCTGCACTCCCCGAGTCTCCTGCTATGTCTACCACTGGGACACCCGCCAGTGCCAGCAGCTCTGTGTCGAGATCTCGACAACCGAGAAAGACTTTCCCTCTCAACCCCCATTTCCATAGTACGAAGGCCGCGCGAGAGACGCGAGAGCAGCCTGCTAGCTTTATGGCGGTGAACAGCCCTCCGGCGCCCTCGCCAGCGCCCTCTACAAGAGATACTCTTCCCATTCCTTCCCGAACCCAATCGCGACGCAGCCTGACGCAAGCTTCGCCAAAGGCGCAGGAAGTCGAACAAGTCGAATCTGAACAGGAAGAAGCCGATGATGAAGACTCGGAGCATGAATTCAAGCGCATCATGGATCATCGCTGGTTCAACGACAAGTTTGAACTTCGCATTGAGTGGAGCGACGGCGAGCGCACATGGACCGACGAGGAGATTATCCACGAGGACTGCCCCGAAGCGCTTTTTGAATACTGGCGCAGCCTGCCCAGAGGTCGACCTAACACCCCCGACGATGAAGGTGTTTACCATGTTTTTGCCATCCGAAAGCATCGAACCCATAGGGGTAAGAAGCAGGTGCTTGTCGAATGGCTGGGCTATGAAGAGTCTGACCAAACCTGGGAGAACCAGGAATACATTGAGTCGGTCGCCAAGGAGCATGTTGATGAGTACATGAAGTCTGTGAAGGGCAAGGGAAGGCCTTCCAAGGGCAAAGCCAAGGCTGCTCCGAAGCCGAAGGTCAACAAGAAGGGTACCGCGAAGCCTGTGCGTGACGGTCAAGTGCCAATCAAGGCTGCGGTGAAATCAGCAACACCCGCGGAGAAGGCTCGAGGCAACTCTCGAGTTACAAAGCGCCGTGATTAGGGGACACCCTTCTTTTCGAACAGATCGTTGGGGGATAAATGGCGCAAAAATTGACATGGTATGCTGGGGTTAAAGGTTATTACCATGCCGCGCAGAGCGCTGGCTTGCTTTTGAGAAAAGAACATAGCTATGACTGGACGATTTTGCTTGTAGTTTAATAAATGGAGTATGCGATTCGCATAACTATTCGCTTCTAACTTGAGGAACACTGATTGTGAACGTGAACTGGTTGTAGATGCCGAAGTGAGATCTGACTTTTCCATACAAGAAATCAGTATTGAGCCCGACTCGTAACTGTCATAATTAATAAAAGCAACTTGATCTCATAAATTGAATTCAAGCAATTATTATCCTCGTTTGATATAACTAGATCTGTTGCTCACTACAGAGTTTTGGGTTATTCATGATGACGGAATCGGACTTTTGGCTGCTGACTGGGATCGGACTTCACGAATGGGGCTGACTGTATCCAAAACCTCACTCTCCGTATAACTACGGGCTTCTCTCACGCTCTCAACTCTTCCTTCTCATCCATCAACGCCAATGCAATTCCAATTGCAAAAATGGCTTCCTCACCAACTCTGTCTAATCGCATCCCCCCAATCCTCATTCTAACAATCCTCGCAATCTTCGGTCTCGATGCGCTTCTCCTGCAACTCAACCGCAATGGCTACACAGCCATGCTCTCCAGCATAACCCACGATCCCCTCCCTCGCTTCCTCCCAGATACTGATAGACTTCTTCTCAAGCAATACACCGGCTTCAAGCCGCTTGATCATTTCTTTGCTATGAGTAACGTTATCTGGGCCAATGTCACGGATGGGTCCAGGCCGGAATTGTCGCTTTTTATGTTTTGCTTTGGTGGACAGCTTATTGCTACGTTTATGGTGTTTATTATTGAGGGGTCGAGGACCGTTGGTTTGGCGCCTGTTGTATTGAAGTAAGTTGAGTTCTAAGAATTGAGGGTGATGTATACTGACTTTGTAGTGGTGCTGTTTGGTTATGGCTTGTGCAGTCTATTGGCTTCGGCTTCGTCGCACCGCTATACTACGCCATCCATCTCTTCTGGACATCCAAAGCATCTTGGGCAGAAAGAGTCCATGTGCGAGATTATCTCAGCCTTCACACTGTCGTCCCGTCAGTTCTGCTAGGCTACATCGTGCCTGTCATTTTCATGGTGTATCCGTTCTCCAACTACAATGTCCGACAGTGGTCTAATGCTGTTTGGTCAATGGCTCCATTCTACATCTTCGCTCTGCAGATTGTTTTCACGGGTCTGCTGAAGAGATTGAGTGTTGGACAAGATGCGAATAAACCCAAGGTTGTTCTTGACAAAGCTGCTCTGCGTCATGCCTACAGCTTTGCTTGGAACATTGCGGTAGTGAGCCAGATTACCACCTACATCGTCCTCCTCACATCTTCATTCCTCCCCAAGAACCTCGCATCAGCACTCACAGCATCCAAAGTCTTTGTGCCTGACGCAGCACCGCATTCCTACACTCCCATGTCCAGCGCCGCAGCAGCAATGCACAACTTCCTCATCTACGATTTTGCTACTGGTTCGCTGGCGGGGCTTGTTTGGGCCGTGCACCAGTTGCTTGAGGTTAAGCCTGAATTGAAGGTTGGTGAGGAGAGAATGGGACTTGTTAGGGGTGTTGTTAGGAGTTTGTTGCTTTCGGGACCGGGAGGTGCGCTTGTTGCGGTTATGCAGCATCGGGATGAGAGTGTGCTTAGTGCTGAGGCTAAGAGTGGGAAGATGCAGTGATTGCAGACAGAATGAATCTATGGACGATTGATGGGTCGTGGAATAGTGATATAGCATACTGTAGATTGTCTATCTAAGCTTTCTCTTCTCTGTTCTCACCTAGTGGGACATTCATTCCGTGACGTCCACTGTATGCCGACACTTCAGCCGGCTTCCACCCGCTCTTCTGCAACAAAGTCTTATCTTTAAGACGATACACCTCTACCTTGAGAGGACGACAGCACTTGATCATCTCCTCTTCACTATCCTCTCCAAAACCCCAAAGCGAAAGATCACCACCAGGACAAGTACCTGTACCACGTTAGAAACCCATCTCAACCCAATTCAGTACCGGGATACTCACTTAACGCCATCAAAAGATCCTGCTCAGCCAAAAACTCAATATGATCCCCCTTCTCCGCAGGACAAGGATTCATAAAATACCTCCCCTCCTCATCCAACCCCGTAACCTGGAAAATATTAATAACATCATGAACATCCTGCTCGATTAATCCAAACGGCAACACCGCACGCGTCAAGTTAGAATGGCATTGGAAATTATACTGGCCCCCGCTGAGAACAGTGTTGATGTAAGGATCGCAGCGTGTACCCAGCAGATCATGTACTCGCCCGCCGTGCTCGTCCACGCCGTACCAGTCTAGACTGTCGGTGATGATGGTGGCTAGGGGACGCATGTAGGGAAGGTTGGACCAGAGACGGTCGTATGTTGAGACGTGGGAGGCATGGAGTTGCTTTGTGCGGCTTGCCCAGAAGCGTTCGCGTGGGTTGTGGGCGTTCCAGATGTTTAAGTCGCCTGTTGGTGTAAGTGATCATTTCATCACTTCCACTCTGACCAACCTACCAACTTGCGGGCCCTCAGGCGTACTGATCTTCACAATCGAACCAGCAGGTGCCTTCCATGCTTTCCCAGACCGAATAGGCAGGGTAAACTCCTCGATAAGCTCACGCTCAGCATCGCGGATGGATGAGTAGAGTGTCTTATCGACGGTGAGTACGGAGCCTGGACCCGGAAGATAAGCCGGGGTAGGCTTCTTGATCGGCTTCCTGTTCTTTAGACGTTCGGCTCCGTTGGAAGACATTTTGGATTTGGTCTCAGTTGTTAAGTCAAGAATTGAATTGAGAGACTTTTACTTCTGTCTCGGATTATGTAGGTGGAGTATCAGTCATATGCTGCAGCTGAAGGACGCTACGGCTGTAGGTTCGGCTATGGGATTACCCAATCTTTGTAGATCTTGAAGTTCGGGTGGGTTGTAGATTATTGGTGCATATGCGAATTTTACTCTATGATAATGGTGTACTCTGGATCTATACGCGGCTGGGAACGCGGGATTGCGATTTTGCGCATGCGATCATTAGCAATGCGACTTCGGCGATCGGATGACACTCGGCTTCGGGGAAGACTCATTGAGCATGCCACTTCCAGCAATTGTTCTTCCACTGAGGCAATGTATACAATTGGCAAACAGGGGATAATCGATCCACTGATCGTGATCTCTCTTCCCGAGATCCTGGATTGCGATGCGACGAGATTATGTCCATGTAGAATAGCGTCATTCTACGAGCTTCTACAGCGTTATCGGCGTCCGCAGGTAGCTCAATTGAGAGGCTGAACTCTACAGCGCTCCCACCCCTTCCGCAACAATTTATCCATCCAATTGAGTCAACAATGGCTGTAAGTAGAAAGCAATTAATATCTTCGATCTCATGTTTTAATGACTCCACGCCGGTAACGCCGTCAACGTCTCGTGCTGGTCAGATCATCGTTGTCTGACGTCTCATACGTCACGTGGCACACAGTCTTTAAAAACCCTTCTGGTCTGCCCCTCATTGCCCCTCCATCCACCCCGCCGATGACTCTGCCCTGCTTTTAGCTCTTCAATCACCTACATACCGAAAAAAACAACAGCAATCATGTCCGAACAAGAAGCTCAAGCAGCTCAGGCAGCCGCCCCCGAGCCAGTTCAAGCACCCGAGGGTCAAGCTCCCCAAGAAGGTGAAGCAGCTGGCCCTTCGAAGAAGGCCCTCAAGAAGGCCGAGGCCAAGGCCAAGAAGGAAGCCCTCAAGGCTCAGCGCGCCGCTGAACTCGCCGCCCAACAAGCCGCCGCCAAGCTCAGCCTCGCCGACGACCCTGCCAAGGACAGCTACGGAAACAAGCAGGTCACCAGAGCCTCCTTCAGTGAGGATGCCGAGGAGGTCGAGATCCGAAACCTTGACGAGTCGTACAATGGAAAGACCGTCATCGTCCGCGCTTGGCTCCAGAACTCCCGTGTTCAAAGTGCCAAAATGGGCTTTATTGAGCTGCGAAAGGGTGGAAACTGGGATATTCAGGGTGTGATCATGGCTTCTGAACAGGAGCCTGTTGTCAGCAAGCCCATGGTCAAGTGGATCACCAACATCAGCCCTGAGAGTTTCGTTGCTGTTGAGGCTAAGGTCAAGCAGCCTCTCGAGCCTGTCAAGAGCTGCCGTGTTTCCACTCTTGAGCTTCACATTACCAAGTGCTACGTTCTTGCTCCTGCTCCTGCTGTGCTGGGTATGACTCTTGAGGCTGCTAGCCAGCCTATTGTCAACTTCAGCGATGAGAGCAAGGCTGGTGAGGAGGCTGAGAAGGAGAAGGCTGAGAACACCTCTACTGTTCCCTCTGCTAGCATGTTGACCCATCTCGACAACATTGCCATGCACAAGCGAACTCCCGTCCAGCAGGCCATTGCTGTAAGTTGCCCAACAACGACCAATTGAGCTTTCCTGACACAAATTTCTAGGACATCCGTATCGAAGTCAAGCGCCTTTTCCGCAACTACCTCGAGCCCCGTCACTTCAAGGAATTCGAGCCTCCCTGCCTTATCGGTGCCGCCTCCGAGGGTGGTGGTAACGTCTTCCGACTGCCCTACTTCGGAGAGGAGGCTTTCCTCGCCCAATCGCCCCAGTTCTACAAGCAGTTCGAGATTGCCGGTGGTCGCGAGCGTGTTTTCAGCTCTGGCCCCGTTTTCCGTGCTGAGAACTCCAACACTCCTAGACATATGACTGAGTTCACTGGTCTTGATCTGGAGATGGAGATCAAGGACTCTTACCTTGAGGTTCTTGATGTTCTTGAGGGTGTCCTTCTGTCCATTCTCCGTGGTATTCACGGTAAGTAATTCCACATGCTGAATATTCGACATCACAGGATCTTTGAACAACAGCTAATCACTTTCGCAGAGCGCTGCGCTACCGAGATCGAGACCGTCCGATCGGCCTACGCCTCCGAGCCCCTCCTCCTCCCCGAGCCCGGTAAGGAAGTCCGTCTCACCTTCGCCGAAGCCCAAAAGCTCCTCCGCGAGGAAGGCCCCGCCGAATTCGCCAACGTCCGCGACGATGAAGACATGAGCACACCCCAAGAAAAGGCCCTCGGTGAAGTCGTCCGCAAGAAGTACAACACCGACTTCTACGTCATCGACAAGTTCCCCGAGACCGCCCGACCCTTCTACGCCAAGCTCGACGACGACGCCAACAACACAGTCGGCGACGGCGTCCGCGTAACAAACGCTTTCGACATGTTCATCCGTGGCCAGGAGGTCCTCTCCGGTGGACAGCGTATCCACAACCCTGATGAGCTTGAGGAGCGTATCAAGGCCAAGGGTGTTGATCCCAAGTCTGATGGTATTAAGGAGTACCTTGCTGTTTTCCGACAGGTTGGTGTTCCTGCTCACGGTGGTGGTGGTTTCGGTCTTGACCGTATTGTTGCTTGGGCTTTGGCTTTGCCTAGTGTTCACCTTGCTGCTTACTACCCCCGTACTCCCAAGCGACTTGCGCCATAAGGTGGTTGCATTGGTTTTGTAGGTCGTGTAGAGGTTGGGTCGTATGGTAGTGGAAAAGTTGGGCCATCATAGCGCAAAGGTCATTTTAGAAAGATAGCTGTTTAAATATTGTAAACATTTGAAGTCATCGAGGAGACTGAAAGTTGTATATGATGTGCCTGGACTGCCCAGCGTCATGCTTCTGCTAGCGGGGTCGTCCCTTGAAGTGAGATATAGCCATGCTGTCCTCCAGGGCAGCAATTGTCCATGTTTGATAGACCGCATTTCTGGCCTTGTGGGCGAAGATAAGCTATGGTCCGAGAGTGAAACATGTTTTGGGAGAGGAATTGTCCTCCTGCCTCTATTATTGGTTACCAAAGTATCCATCCTCGCTCAACATTCACCATCCCAACAATCGCAGCCATCAATCGTTCTTCCAAACTATCGCATACATATTCCATTGCCACCGACAAATTTTTAAGCTTAAATGATGAAGCCAATGTTGCAATGGCTTCGCCAAGTACATAATCCCAATATATCGCATTTCCTTTCCTCAGCTCTATTTCCACATCCCACCCTCAAACTGAAACATCACCAATCACGATCGTCAATGTCTCAAGGGAGGATGTCCCTTCACAAGCCCGGAATGCGCACAGGGGCTCCATTCCAGAATGTACGGAATACCTAAATTTCAGGGTCATCCCTTGCGTATAGCGCTTTCAGCCCTTATATGGCACCCAGGGTCTGTCTTGCTTTGCGATCAGTGCCGTCTTTTTTCTCCAAGCTGACCGTTTTCTTCGCGCTGGTCGAACTCGTGCGAATTGAGTCGTGAAAATGGTCGTCGTTTCAGGCTCCCCGTGGGCCAGAAAGGTCGCATTGATCGTCATCTCAATTAACCTCATCTTCTGGTGGTGGTGCTTCTCCGTTCCTTCATCAGACGATCTCACACCTCCGAAACCATCGCGCTTCGAAACGGATCAATTACCAGACCTACCCGACGCCAAAGAACTCGCCGAACAAGAAGCTGCGAAACTAGCAAAGGCTGAAAAAGCTGCAAAGGAAGCGAGAGAAGCAGCTGATCCGAAAGTCGGCAAAGATGGCATGAAGATCTATCGCTCTTGGAGTAACTTTGAGGTTATCCGACCGAAGAACGACAAGACCTTTTTGTTTCGTCGCTTCAAAAGCTCCCCGCATAAACCGCCGCATATGGAATGGAATCCCAACGGTGGTGGACTTTCGAAGGGTTATGTGTTTATCACGCCGCAGTCTACAGGGGAGGATAAAGGTCTTGTGCAAGCTGCCAGCTTTATCATGAAGCAGAATGCGGAGCTTGTCTATGCCCATGATGAAGCTCCGTTTGACTTGGAAGGCCTGCGCGTGCAGAACGTCAACAATGAACAATTACTCACGCTGTGGCGCGGCACGCGAAAGGGCTCGCATGGATTTGGCCAGGTGCTTATTATGAACAGCCAGTACGAGAAGACAATTATTCATCTCGACGCTATCATCAGCAATAAGTTTGGGAAGAAGTTCAAGGGCCAACTGGACTTTCATGAGCAGGAGTTGACGACGAGGGGAACGATTCTGGTTACGGCGTATAATACCACGGCGTATAATCTTACCCAGATGGGAGGAACGGCGGAGGGTTGGGTTTCGGATTCGATGTTCTTTGAGATTGATATTGAGACGGAGGAGATTTTGTTCAGTTGGAGTTCGCTCGATCATTTCTGGCCCGAGGATTCTATGCTGCCGCTTATTACAGAGTCTGGCAACGGCTCAGCTACGACGCCATACGACTTCTTCAATCTCAACTCTGTCCAAGCCGTCAACCACGATTCGTTCCTGATCAGCAGTCGGAACTTTTGGTCTGTGTATCTCATCTCGCGATCGAATGGTAAAGTGCTCTGGGAACTGAGGGGGAATACGAAGGGTGGAAGTTTCGGTCGTATACCACCCCATGGACGATTCCGATGGCAGAACCATGTCCGGGCGTTGGAAGCTGATAATAAACATGTGATCATGAGCATGTTTGACAATCACAACAGTCCTGAGGACTTTGGACAGACGAATTCGCGAGGATTGGTGCTCAAGGTCAACTTGCCGCCTAAACCGAACGAAAGGCCCGAGGTTCTACTCATTACCTCACCCGACCGTACAAAGGTCTCTACTCAAGATGGAAGTTTCCAATGGGGTCTCAGCAACGGTAACTCCTTCATGAGCTGGGGCGCTGGCGGCGTCGTCCACGAGTACGGTCCAGCAGGCGGCCAAGATCTCCGCTGGCAAGCGCGCTTCGGCCACGACGAAACAGTCCGTAGCTACCGCGCCTTCAAAGACGTCTGGACTGGCACACCCATGTCCTGGCCGCCCGCTCTGGTCCTCGAAAAGACCGAAGATTCTGTCCTTGGCTACGTATCCTGGAACGGCGCGACAGACATAGAATCGTACAACGTATACGATTACGAACCCGGCAGTCCAGCCACGCCACTTGGTAACGCAACAGCGTTTGGCTTCGAGACGGGTTTTGATCTAGGAAGCAAGTTCAATGAGACGAGCTGTATTCTGGTAGCGGCTGTGAGGGATGGTCAGGAGGTTAGACAGTCGAATGTGGGGTGTTTGCAGGGGAGGACTTTCGTTAGTACGTTTGTTGATTCGAATGGGATGGCGCAAGGAGACAGTGTTATTGGGGGGAGCTTTGTTCAGAAGGTTATGCGTTTGTTTGGCGCTCGGGAAGGTTTCAGTACTGATATGGATGAATGATTTGTGTTTTGAGCGATGGATTGGACGTATGGGACTTGCTTATAGAATGGACTTTACTAATGAATGACTGCATCAATTTATTGTTATACAACGATTGTACTCTATCGCGATAATCTAGTAACTGACAAAGGAAACTGACTGTGCTTGACTGCCTCGAGAGGCGACTGCATGTTCCAACACTCTCCCAGCCCAACCACTACCGTCGGAAAGGCTCATACTGTCCAGTCTGAGGGTTATATATACTAACCACACTAGAACCCGAACTCAAAGACGGATTAAAACTCTTATTCGTTCTATTCGTCCTCGGCCGCTGATGCATCATCGTTGGCGGTCTCCGCTGCTGATAGTAATGCATAGGAGGCGGATACTGTATATAAGACTGACTCCGATACTGACTCTTAGGATGATGAAAGTACGGTCCCCGATTCCTCAAATTCGCATGCGAAGGAAGGAACGGTGGCGGTGGTATGTACCGTGGTGGTTGATACATCACAGGCTTCGAGGGTGTAACGATGACAGTCTCAACGTCCCGCAAGTCATCCTTCGATATACCAGCCAATTGTCTAGGATGAAAAATATTGAGAAGAGCGGCCACGATAAACATTGATCCTGCATCGAAGACGTAAAAGTAGATCTCGGTGCTTTGAAGCACGCCGAGGGGACCGGTAGCGTATTCGATTACGCGGTAGATAGATCTGATGAGAATAAAACCGCAGCAGAGGTAAAGAACGATAATCCAGCGCTTCCAGGGCATTGTTAGATCTGTGCTCTGGCGAGTTGGTGCCTCAATGACACGGCTGTGGACGATATGAAGAACGGAAGTGAAGAAGCCGAAGAAGTAAATCTGGAATGAAAGGCCGCTCACGATGATGAGTTGAGCTGTCCGTTGTTGAGAAACCAATGTGGCATCGACAAGATATGCAGCACCTTTCGCAAGATTAGCACAAGGCTTAGTGTGTTGAGGGAGTGATTTACCTGTAAGTTGTGCCGCGAGCGAAACCAAATCGCAAAAGATGAATACTTTGGGCAAAACCTTGACTGGAACAAGAGAATGAATATCCGCGTCCAAAGCAATGATGATCTTGCTCAACATCATATAGATACTAGCAGCCATACAGGCTGGACCGAGAAGCAGAGCAAAGGTTTGGATTGCGTAGGGAAGGGTGGAGGTTCTGGTTGATAGAGCTCGACAAGCATATCCAGCAGCCTCAACTGCACACCAGTTAGCAATATGATCTGCAGAATTGTACTTCTAATCAAAGTATAGAATCTTCAGTTCTCTTGAAGGGCTACTTACCGGAACAGCCAAAAAAGAACGGAATGAAAAACCAAGTCCTACATCTCAAAATCTGCAAAAGACAAACCAAGGACGCAGAAAAAACCAAACCAAGCGCTACAAGCGCTACTATAAAGGAGGGATCATAATGGTACAGCTGTGCCGCTGCCATCGTGACAGACCTTTGTCAAGGCCAGTAGAATAAGGAGGGACGTCAGAGTTGGGTGAAAGAGAGAGACATTTTTGGATTGAGACAGATGGGTCGGCAGGATGTTTTGTCTCGGGATGAGATGGGGCCATGACGACGAGGTTTCGAGGAATAATTGAAGTCTAGGCTTCTAGAGAGACGGATTTGGATAGTGAGGGGATATAATTAGATTTGATGAGGTTTCCTTGGTCGTGGTTTGGATGTGATGTTTGCGGAAGACGCTGTTTGCGGTGTATCCACAAGCTGGATGCAGTTTTTCTGCACCACATTTAGTCATAATAAGACAAAGACTAAAGAGGGGAATCGATAACAAAGCTGCATTTGGCAGATAATCATGTGGTTTACAACGGCTGTACCTGAACCGGCGTTGTTGGTTCCTGGATTTGTGGGGTTGGTGGTGTAGATCTGAGATATGTCTTGTTTGGGTGGATATATTGGGTTTAGGTTCGATTTGACGGCCAGGAACACTGAATATAGATAGTATCATGATTCTAGATCGGATCTCGGCACTCCACTGAAGGAACATGGGCCTCACTGAGTGTTCCTTGGTAGTTTTGGAAGGCGGTAGATTGGTAGGTGACTTTGGTGGAAGTTTGGCAAGCAACAACCAGACAAGCACTCCAATCTCTTGTTATCTACTTCGAGTACCATTCTACTGTAGTACTTACTTCAATAATAATATAAAGATTGTCTATCTATGGATTCAGGCAGATTTGACATCAGTCGTTTACGAAACTTTGCGCTTCTGAGGGAAGCAAAACGGTATGTCTTATGTCTTGCAAATCAGTTCTTTCTGGATAGAAACATGATTCTTCTGGGCAAGACTGTAGATGAAATCCACTCTGTCTAGAGATACTAAAGATAGATGACCAGACCTGGCCTCGTATTTTCTGCGAGACATAAATTCGAACTTGTGGCGAAGCCGCTTGATAATAGATCATTTGACCACAACTTGAATGAGAACTCGGACTTTATAACTGGCTAATTGCGACTGAAGTTGGATTTCTGCATGTAAAGCAGCTGGATGAATCATCAGAATGAGCTTTGCGGACTCTGGTCCCGTTTAATGAAGCCCGCTTACTGTGGGAGCAACAAGCCCCATTTAGAGACTGACAGGGACCAGTCTTTTAATCGCCGCTTACTCCCCTTGTAACCTTGGATTGTCAGGGGTTTGAGTTCTCATCAGCGGCACGGTAGTTGATCTAGATCTGCCGCGTCTTCGAACATCAAATCAGGATGGTCTAGATTATTGTGAAGTGTATCTCAATGTCAACGACAAGCCATCATGCTCTAATATTAAGAACAATACTGAGCATCACTAATTGATATTGGAAAGCAGTGAATGGTTGTGGGTGTTGAGCGTATTGTTACTCAAACCTAATCAGGCTCGCCAGCCACGATGACGTCCTCACGTGCTGCCTTGCCTTGTTCACACTCACAGCCTACTTCCAAACATCACTAATACACCCTCAAAAACAACATTAACTTACCTCACCGATAAGATATTGACAGCTGAAATGACAAGAGTTCATATCCTCCGCCATGGCCAAGCCCTTCACAAGTAACCCATCATCCTCTCTCAGCTGACCTAAAAGCTGACAGCAGCAGCATAGAAAGAGGCTATCCCCACCGCGACCCTCCCCTCACAGACCTGGGCACCCGCCAAGCCAAAAACGTCCAACAAACCCTCAAAGTCAAACCAGACTTGATAATCGTATCACCAATGACAAGAACTATTCAAACAATGTACATAGTCTTCCGATACCTACTCATCTCAAAGAAGGTAGAGATTCAAGTCTGGCCTGACTTGCGAGAAGCACACGACGCGACTTGTAATAAAGGTGTAGGAAAAAAAGATTTGGAAACAAAATTCCCAGGATTGAACTTTGGGAGTTGTCCTGAGGAGTGGGACTTTTCGCCGCATTGCACGGATGATGCGACGGTGCGAGCCGAGAGGGTGAGATGCAGGGTTGGGGAGATTGCGAGGGAGGGGAGGTATAAGGATGTAGTACTCGTTACGCATCGCGGATTCGCTGCGTTTATGGTGCAGGGCGACAGATTCAGTGTGTGCGGTAAGCAAGACTCAAATCACATGTGAATGTTGACTAATGGTGTAGAATACCGATCTTACCGATTCGCCGAAGCTGATGAGGTTGAGAAGAACAGACACGGAATTAACGTGGATTCAGGGCTGAAACAGGACTTTGGACCTACGCTATTGATGCCTTTGGCCGAAGAGTCAAAACGTTAGCAGTCTAAAGAGTCCAGAATCATCCCGACTTTTGAGGCTGATGCCAAGGTTTACGTCGATCAATTTGGGGTCCGGGGTAAGATCGACGATTGGACAAGGTTGTATTAGTGATGTCGTCTCAGTCAGCTTTTGGTATTCAGCAGTTTGGTAATCCAATCACTAGTGAAGCGAATGCTACTTTACGCGTCACTGGACTGATGATACTGGTTGACTACGTATGTAATACCACCGTCCATCCCACGTATTCCAAATGGAAACATGCTCCGTTATCAGTTCTCACATTCAACATCATGACGAGTTGAAACGGAGTAAAGCTCCGCTGAATGCTAAACAGTTAGATTCGGTTTGAGATTCAGTAAACATCTTGAAAATCAGCTATTGGCCAAACAAGTGTGGAACTATCCTCGAGTTTAAAATAAAAACGAAGTCCGGTGAACCAAACCTCACGAGCCGTTGACACTAACCAAGCCATCAACAGAAGACTGGCAAATGATAAACAAGATCCCTGCAAGTGGCGGTGTAATTTGGCTGAGCCGAAGTGCTGGGCTGGGCTGAGTGAGCCTACACTCTATTTACGTAGCCTATCGTCAGCCAATGACTCTATCCATGTCAGCACTAGGATGATGCTAGTGCTCACCTGTTCGGCATCGCGGCAGCTGAGTTGGAATAATGTTTTGGACTACTGACATGCTTAAATAAAGCTTACCCTCCCGCTTTGTTTCTTTGTTTCATCAGTTCTTTTCTGGTCACATTGAAGGAAATCACATACTGGACACCAATTATTTGAGATCAGATCTATCCATCCAATATGATCTCACCACGTCCCCTCCTCTACGTCGCCCTCGGGCTTCTCATGATTGTCGCTATCATCGAACTATCATTCATCTCTGCAATGGTAGGCTGGCTTCACGGTACAGCCAGCGGAACCTTTACGTTCAGATACCGCAACACAGAACATTCTATGAAAGGAGAACCAGCAAATCTCATAACCGACCAAGGCCACACAGCCAACGGTGCCGCAGGGACAGCTTTTGTTGTCATCGGTCTAGGAGGAATCATTGCACTCTTCCTTCGCAACAGACATAACCCTGGAAAGTTCAGTCGCTTGTTCTACAACACTTGGCTCGTCTTCAACGTCCTGAGTCTACTCCTCGTCCTTACAGCACTTATTTATACCTTTGTGGTTACAAACCAACACGATGATCAGGATATCGTTCCCGGCTTTGCTGCGCAGTTGGAACCCGGGCAGAAATATCCCCTCGAGTCGTGGACGCCGCAGAATTGGTTCGCGGCGATGTTGGATTTGAACCTTACTAGCGACAATGAGAGGAGCGATATTGAGAAGCACTTGAGGATCATGAGAGGATGGCAGTACAATCTCATTCCTTTCTTTATTATTCATCTTGTTGAGACGGCACTGGCTCTTTGGGATGGCATGCAACGACGAAGGGAACCCATGCCCATGTATGCGCCTACAAAGCATGATGTCTAGACTATGGATTCGTTGGTGGAGATTATTGGATACAGCTTCCCTCGGCATAAAATGTATTAGAGGCATAGTTTAATGACACATGGCAAGGCCAATTTACCTTCTCAATTCGGTCACCGTGATTACAAATCCAATGTCAATTTGAGGGCGTACGTGACTCACGCTTTCAGCTGCGGGACTTATACGAAAACCAGCGGGGCTAACTTCAGCCTCACCACCATAAAAACCAACCCCAACTCACGATCTTCCTCTCAAACTCCATTCACAATCACACCAAATTGCTTCCAAAATGACATACTCACTCTTCATCGGCAACAAACGCTACTCCTCCTGGTCAATGCGACCATGGGTTCTCCTCAACGCCCTCGACATTCCTTTTGAAGAAAAGCTCAACCTCTTCAAACCCGGCATCCGTCAACCCGAGTTCCTCGCCTTTTCACCATCTGGAAAAGTCCCTTGTCTTCATGACTCCGAAACTTCCATCGTTGTGTGGGATTCACTTGCTATTTGTGAATACATCGCGGAGACATATCCTGAGGCTTGGCCAAAGGATGTTGCGGCGCGTGCTTTTGCCAGATGTGCCGCTGCGGAGATGCACTCTGGTTTCAACGCCATTCGCGATGAGTGTTCCATGAACGTCGCTCTACGCATTGAAATGGCAGGCATCAGTGAGGCGCTGCAGAGGGATGTTGACCGTTTTACCGCGCTTTTTGAAGAGGGAATCGAGAAGTTTGGAGGGCCTTGGTTGGCGGGTGAGAAGTTTACTATTGTGGATGCTATGTATGCTCCTATTGCGTCCAGGTTCAAGACGTACGGGATTGAGGTGAGTGGAAAGGCGAGGGAGTATGTTGAGAGGTTGTTTGAGCATGATGCTGTGCAGGAGTGGGTGAAGGGTGGGATTGCCGAGACGAGCAGGGAGCCTATGCATGAGGAGGATTGTTTGAGGGGACGAAAGTTGCTTAAGGATTTGACCAAGGAGTAACAGTCACAACAATGGACTATATATCTCCAAATCCAACACCTTTGAAATGAGCTATCTATATCCAGGACTAACTGATCTAGTACGGCCACTTGAAAGAAGTAGAAATGTTAACAGACCAAGGCTCACCCTCCGTCAAACTCTCAACCCGTCCCAGCAAATGCTCCAACTGTCTAAACGCAGCCGGCGGCGCATACTGCGGCACCATATGTCCACTTGTCTTAACAGTAGCAAGCGTAAATCCCCTCTCACTATGAACTTCACCCTGCACACTGCCACCCGCCCAATTCTCCACATTCATAGCAGTATTGTTAATAACAGGTACAACAAACTCCTCACTAGGCGCCTTCTGAAATCCTTGTTTTCCATTCCATGTCAGACCCTGGACTGCGAGTGCTGTGGTGTTGGATGTGATGATGTAGTCCGCTACGCCAGACCCAATAATGACGTTGTTGGTTTTTTCAACAAGGGTTTGGAACTTCCTTTCGTGCTCTGTTGGATCGTAGTGGGGTTCGTCGTTGATGAAGACGGGCCCGGAGCAGGATGTCCAGTTCTTTGGTGCGGCGGGTGCATGAATAGCTTTGCGGACTTCAGGAAGGTTGAAGTAGATCGTTGCTCCGGGAGGATTGTACTCAACGGATGGAAAACCGAGAATATCCCATAACACAGGACAAGTATCCTGAACATGATAAACGTTGAAGCAAGGATTAATGACAGGAATGATCTCATCGAAATGAGCCGTGATATCACATCCCTTGGTCTGAACTTTCTTCCACGGTTTCTTCGGAGGGGGATACGTCAAATGTTCCTCACGATACTTATCCAGTCCACACTTCTCATTATCCTTTTCAAGAATCTTCTTGTTCTTATCAGGAATAGCAAAAACACTCTCCCAGTGTCGAAAGAACGCTGGAAAAGCAGCTTTGTCAAGATGGAGGTCGTCAGCGTACGGCATAACAGGATCATAGTAAAGGGCACCCTGAACGTCGTAGTACTCTTTATCCTTCTTGTCAAGCATGGCTGCGCCGACGTAGGGGACGTAGACGCCTGCGTAGGATTCGCCTGTGACGAAGATTTTCTTGTTTTGGAGGGAGAATGTGTCAACAAGGTTTTTCCACCATTTTGTGAATTGGGCGGCTGTTTCGGTGTTGTTGTGGGCGGTTACGGGGCCGGTTGAGAAGCCTGTGCCAATAGGATATTCGACCCTGAGATGTTAGTATGAGTAGCTTGAGAGGGGAGGAGAGAATGTACCAGATGACGTTGGCGAGTTTATGCCATGACCAGGCGTTAGGAACGGGTTTGTATGTTCCGTACTGCCATTTAAAAGGGCCATTCTCCTGGATAAAGCCTGCGACCAGTCAGCCTTGTGCCGGCAAAAGAAGCAAGATAAATACCTTCTAGGGAGGAACATCCAGGTCCACCATTGAACCAAATAACGACATCGTCCTTCCCAGCAGGATTAACAGTTGGGAAGAACCAATAGAAGAATTTAGGATCTTTGGCGCCGTTCTTCTTCAAGTCAACTGGGATCTGTCCAGCGTAGCTTTCGCCGACGTCAAAGGAGACTTCAGGGATGTTCTTTGGTGAAACATAGTATGCTATTGATGTTAGTATGAGGCAGGGTCGTGTTGGATGGTAGACTTACGGGCTGTCTTGGAATTGTAGTATTGGGTATTTGCTGGTTTGTTTGTTCGTGTGTCGATAGCAGAGGCATTTGTCAAAGCGACAAAGCTCAAAGCCGCAAGAACCACTGTCTTCAAGCCCATCTTGTCCTATTCACCGAACTACGGAAGCAAAAGCAAATTGTTTTCCAAGCACATTAAGATAAATCAAGTGCTATCCAGTGGTATTTATCCAACGCGATCATGACCAGGGTATATGCCGATCAATACCATCAATCCTGTTTGTCACCGTCCTATAATGAGTCGACTGATCGCTTATCAGTCGGAACTTTTGACACCGACATCATCGAATACAAATGTTCCACAATCTAGTTCTGCAGTGCAACGTTGATCAGGTCGTGACAGGCAATCCGAGCGCGGATGTTCGGCATAGGATTTCTATGTGCCTTCCTAATGCGGTTGTTTGCGGGGCGGTCATCATAAGTTCTCTGCGGTGTTGTAACGACAAAGGATCTTTCGATAATCATTGCGATAAGGGCGTTAGACGAGAGGATTTATTTGACCGGTTGTTTAGTTCTGAATATTGGGTGAGCTAGTAGGATATGCTTAATCCTGTTTTATAGTTTGCTAAAGCTCTCCGTCAAATCTTAGATATCAACGTCAGAAATTATGTCTTGCGATGACTACTATGTAGGACGATTGAGTGTTTTGATAATATTTTAAAGGACTATTTGTTGCTTGCTAAGTCATGCTACCGGTTCACTACTCATCATTCTTAAGATCCGATCATTCCTACTGCGCCATCTGCAGACCACGAATAGCAATTCGAGCCCTGACAGTAACACCAGACCCAACATCAAACTCCTCCTCTCTAACCATACCCTGAGCACCGGAAACACTATTAAACGGAATATCAACACTTCCCTGCTGACTAGTACCATTCTGCAGCACCAGTCGGAAAGCAGAAGGGCTAGAAAGCTGCTCAGCAGTAATGGGGAAGCGGAAAGCAGTGTCGAACGAGGGGTTGAAGATGTCTGTGCCAGGAGAGTAGGACTTTACAGGAGTGACAAATTCTTTGTCGCCCCATACTACCTTTACGCTGGGCTTGAGTTCGTCGCGGTTACCGTTTAGACCGTTGACGCTGGCGATGAGAACGGTGGCTAGACCGCAGATTTCACCCTCGTTTTGGCTTTGGCTGGTAGAAATGCTGTTTGTTTCGCCGACGAAGTTGAAGAATTTACCATGGATAGTAACCTTGGTTTCGAGATGTTGGCCCTTGTGGGTAAGACCGAGGGTCTGGGTGCCCCTCTTCAGAAGAAGCTCCTTCACAGTGGTTGTAGCGATACCGATATCATCATCACCGCCAAGGTCTTCATCGTTGATATCAATGGTGATCTGCTGATCATAGTCCGTAACCAAGAAATCATGTGTCTCATTCCACTGAGGATCATGTTTGTTCTTGATAGTCGAAGTACGCCACTCGCCCTCCGCACCGACATTGACATCGCAGTAGCAGTCGGGAACATCCTTGATGATCTTCTGGAGAAGTTTCTTGGCTCCGCTCTTCTTCTCGCCTGTGATCTCGGTGGCGCCTTCGACGGTGAGACGTAGGACTCCGAGGTGAGGTTGGAAGGTCTTGAAGTAGTCATTGCTGTTGTCGAGTTTGACAAGGAAGCGGTTGGGGAGGACGGCCATGGAGGAGATTACGTTGAGGATGACTTTTCGAACGGTTCGGTCGATGATGGAGAAGTCGGCGATGTTGGCGGCGTCTGTGAAGTCGAGTTCGATGGATGGGGGGTTGATGAATGCGATTTGGGCGGCGCCGATCTATGCTGGTCAGTATGGGCAGTTTTCTTTGGCTTGGGTGGCATACCAAAGGCATCACGGTTGTAAGAGGGCACAGTAGCACCGAGAGTCTTCCACGAAGCTTAACATGCTCGATGCCCTGCAATCCTGGTCAGTATCTTGTGTTCACAGCTTCTGCAGCGAAGCAACTCACAATCTTGGGAGCCATGCTCCCATCAAGCTCAAAGTCGCACTGGCCATCCCAATCCAAGTTCATATCAAGCTTGATACCTTCCTGCGTGGTCTTGTGTACATCAACATGAGACAGCTTGAGGGGAACAGGTCCAAAGTCCACCTTGACAAACTTCAAGTTCGCCAGAGGACCAGGGAGCATCTGCTCCAGCATGGGCTCGACGGTGTCCTTGACGATCTTGCCGCCCGCGATATTGATGTTTGGCCATAGCTGGGCGATGATGTCGTTGAGGAAGCCTGGGGGTGTCAGCTCGGAGCTATGGTGGAGCGGGGAGCTTTCTTACCTGCGGACTCTGTGCCTCCGGAGGCAGTGAGAGTTTCTTTGAGAGAGGACATGTTGTTCATTTTGGGCGATAGTAAAAATGCAGAAGGTAAGAACGAAATAATAGAGGAGTGCTAATTGTAGGGAATTGGTAAATAAATACTGATGATGACGATGGAGCTGAAGCTGGAGCTTTCCATGTGTCGTCTGCGGGGTTTGACATGGTGCGACAGTCATTCAGCTGCATGGAAAGTCCAGAACATGGCTTGACGTCACTACAGGGGTGATTACCTGCTGGGTATCGCTACAGAGAAGCTATGAGTGGTAGATTAAAAAACGTGGTTGATGTTGATTGCTTTCTTATCAGGTTATGGTCCTGAACATCGTCACAGATCTTGCCAAGCTTGTGCCAACCTTATTTTCTCTAAAAATAATGGGCGGGTTACAGGGATTCTCAGGGAATCAGAGGTCGAGTGCATGTCATTGAGCCAAGGAATGGATACCTAAGCTGGGAATAACTGAGGGGAACATCGTCAGTGACATTTATCTTTATGTGTGATTATAGATATTTGACGGGAAGACATCATGGTGTGATCATTTGCTGAGACATTGTATCTCATCTGCTTGAATGGCTTGACGCTGAGGCTGCCCTAGCGGTATGATCAATTGAGTGAAGCACCTGCAGAAGCGACACAAAATGTCTCAGTGACTGACTGATTGGCCAGCTTATTACGAGGAAGCGATCAAGAAAATATCGTCAAATAATTCTTGCAGTATCATCAGTATGTACAGAGCTTCACTCAGTATTACCAATGCATAAGAATAGTGAAACGTCGATCGTAATCGATTGGCAGATAGTGCATCAATTATGCAACCCGCACAAAAAGCAAATTATGGGCACCTGAGGCAGTGATGATACCATCATTCTAATCCCCTCATTCAATCGGGCATTATCTCCAGCGACACGAAATCAGACACGTCTATCAAACAATCACGATGCCAGTCAACACCTGGGTAGGAGCACCACCCGCAACACAAGACAACTTCGCATTTGCGGACGGCGTCTTTTTCGCCCAAGCGTCAGGCCAAAACCGTCATCGTCGCGCCACAGCCACCGAGCTCAAAGAACACTTCACCTCTGGCAACGACAAGGACCACCCTGCGCACTGGTTCGAGGCCCAGTTAATTCATTATGGGCTTCCTCCGTCCAAAACAAAGTCGGTCGCGCGTATGCGGCTTTTTGATGCTGTTAATGCGGGTGGATTAAAAGTGCCTGATGCTGTGGGCAAGATTGAGAGCAAGCTTAAGAAGGAGTGGACCAAGAATGATCGTGAGGCGAAGAAGGGTGTCAAAACTCCGGCTGCCAAAGTAGCACCGTCTGTCAAAGCGGAGACTAAGGCGACGAAGAGGAAGGCGAACGATGATGACGGGACGGCTGCTGCTAAAAAGGTGAAGACAGCGACACCGAAGACAACAACGCCAAAGGCTTCACTGCCTAAAGCTACAGCGCCCAAGACCAAAGCTCCAGCGATGACACCAGCGAAAGCGACCGCAAAGACCACGACTAAAACTACAACGAAGACCACTACAACCACGACGACAACCACAACAAAAGCTCCACCCAAAGTTCCACCCAAAGCCTCAGCAAAAGCCACGACAGCGACAGCTACAGAACAATCAGCGCCCAAGAAGCAGACTGCCATCTGTCGTGGTAGAGGAGGTGCCGCTATCAGACCCGGTCGCAGCGCAAGTGCCTCGGAACCAGCCAGACCGCCGCGGACCAAGCAAACCGCGCGACGAGGCGGCGCTATCGCGGCCCGGGGCCGGATTCCCGGTCCGTCTGGCGACTTTGACGATGCTCCACCCCCATATTCCGAGTTTCCAGACCATTCCGATGGTAACAGCTACTCCAGCGACGGAGACGACGACGATGATGATGAACTCGCTCCATTGGGTCTTCTCAATGGTGACTACTACTTTGTCTCAAGCGATGTTACAGAACAGTGGGACTACGATTTGGGCGACTTAGAGCTAACGCTCACGCTGGCGGGCAACGAACTTTGGGGCCGATTTAACTTCGGTGTGTACGAAGGCGTTCTACGCTTCGACGAGCGCCCCATGCGATCTTCGCACGATAGACTTTACTTTACATGGCGGGGTCGTGAAGATCAGGGACCTGTCATTTACGGCGAAAACAACGAAGGTTGGATGGAGTTTCTCGGCAACGGTCGCATCAACGGCTTTCTCGATCGGCAATCTCTCTCATTCCGTGCTCGAAGGGTAGAAGGTCAAGGGACGAGAAGTAGAATTGATGCGAGGGATTTGCAGAATGAGTACGATGGGTACGATGAGGACCTGTACGATGAAGAGAATCGGGCTCGGTGGTAAATAAGCCTAAATCGGTGCATGCGGGGAAGTTCTGTACCTGGTTACATGTGATGCCGATCACATTTGAGTACTGAGATCAGGAGAGAATTGTTGCTGGCGACAATGCGTTTGACAACTGGCATTAATGTACAGGGAAGTACTGGATATAAAAGATGAGTTGTTCTTTTTGTTTAGGGCGGTGTATTTATAATTTCTTGGTCTATGCACGCGGCAATGTCCGCGCATTGAAGCCCATCACGGCCAAGCGGAGCAAAACGGAATGGGACAAGGATGGCTGAGGCGCCCGTCTTGTCATCCCATTTAGGGAAACTGTATTAATAAAACAGGATAGCCAAGGTCATATTTGCCTCCCCTCTTCTTCTCTTCCCCTCAGCTTTTTATTCAGTTATCACTCTCCTTAATGTTCCTTCTGTCATAAAAATGCATCATGAGTGCCATCCGAGGCCTTTTCAACGTCTTCAAAGCCCCTGTCCAAGCGGGGGCAATCATCAACCTTAAACCCCTCAGCGACTCCAGCGCTGCCACCCGCCTGGGTACAGCATTCCTACAGCGCTGCAACCCCTTCATTAACATCCCCAACGACGCGCGCCTCGAAAACACGCTATGCGAAGTCCGCTACATCGACCGCACGCTGCGCGACCTTATGGTTCCTACGTCTTTACCCGGCGACGATTATAACCTCTGCTCGAAATTATTGCGCAGTCTTGAAACGCGCCGCGATTTAACATGGCTGGTCCTCCGCGAGACGGATATTAGAGATACCATTAGCGCTATTGCGCGCAGAGGTGGACGGCGGGCTCCTATTCCTGATGAGCCGCATGATTTGCATTCTAGAGTCAAGGCTCTTGAGAGTCATTGGTCTGCGCTGGAAAAATGCCATACCAAGCTTAGAGAGTGGGAGCCTAGATATACCACGCAACCGCAGCCGCCGCTATTGGAAGGACAAGAGGAGTTTGATCTCGACTTGAGCGACGAACAAGCGACGCATGCAGAGATTGAATATCGCGAATGGCGTTCTGACCGAGACAGAAAAGTCTCGTATCTGAAACTCAACCCCCCCGAACCATCTGCTTTCGTCCCCGTGGAACGTCGCGAAATCCAAACCGACGAAACATGGAATATCCTTCCTACATCAAACGGTCACCGTGGCAAGCGTCTCCTACCGGTCTGGACACCGATTCTTTTCCAAGAAGTCCCACTTGATTGGGAGAGTCCTGAAGGGGCTTTACTAAGCACCCGGGCTGAGAGGAGGAGGAGAGATGAGTTTAGGAGAAGAGAGAACAATCGACGAGAGAAGAAGTATGAGTTTCAACGAAAGCTTTTGCAGGAGATGAGCGCTGCATGATATACTGTCATATGAGACATTTCAACCATGGTTTTTGGATTTTGGGTATCTGAGTTTTACATATAGGAGAATTGGCGATTTAGAGCTTGGTTATTCAACATATAAGCAGGCAAGGTTGGGACAACAGATAGGCTCGGGAAAGCCATCGTTACATTTGAAATATACCTCCTCATAGCAGAATATGAAATACATTCGACTACATTTTGTATCTACCCGGCTTTCCATCTGCGGTAAACTAGGCCATCCCATTACTTCAGTCTTCAGATGTACGTGAACCCTTTCCTTCTCGATGTGAAAGGAATTTTTTAAGGAGGGACCACTTTGCTGAATTTTTCAGTCTAAACAGTCTTTTATTTTTGTAGATCTATATATACCCATACCTTGATATTTTATTCATACAAAAAGAGCCCTGGACTGCGCAGTGAAGTTGCTGTTATCCAACATTATGATACAAGCAGTCATCGTGAGGTTTAAACACGGATAAATATTGGACCTTGTAGATGTCGGTAGACTAACAGAAATTAGTCACAGCCCTGACGAACCTTGGACTCTTTTCGAGGCAGTATATTTTACATCAGTTGTGCTCCAGTTTAAGGACAAGTTTTCCGGTACATGAACGATCTTTGTATTCATGTAAATCATTTCCAATACCTACATGATCCTGTGCGTAAAAGTACACTCTATCCAATATGCCCACTATTGCCTGGCCAGTCGAGATAACTCAAATAGTCAATTACAATGCTCTTAGAGAGTGCATTCGAGAGAAGCATTCATGGCATCGCATACTTTACCCAATTCTGGGGATTATAATAACAATGCTGATGCTCTAGAAACAGCAACCCGGCCACAAGTTTATCTGGTCATCTACATCACGAACAAACATGCCGTCACAGGATCGCTATAGGGTTGGCTTATTGCATTTTTGCCAATGCAGAGTGCTGTGGAGAAGCAACTGAGCATTGACTTCGTCATTAGCCAAGACATCCAAAGCTTCTGATCATATGACACCTGACGTCCGCGTTACCCATCTGTAAAGAAGGTGTGAAGCCGTAGTTAAGAGTTTCCTTGATCATCATGATCTTTCATCTGATCTATAGAAACCCTCGCTTCTCCCATCTGTGCCGCGCTGTATAGCCTCCTACGTTCGCGGAGTGGTACACAGAAGCACAGAGCCCTTTCTTAAGGACCACTCAAGGCCTCAACAATTGATCGGATGTATAAGAATAATTCAAGGCTGTCCCTACCGAGGAGCCGAGCCAAGACCTGCCATTGCGCGAAAAAGACCAATCGGAATTGTCACAGAAACAAGATGAACTTGAGAACACGAGGTTTCAGAACCCTGCTTTGCCTGCCCGGTAGATCTATGCATATCTCAGCCTAGCCTGGTCGCCGCTAGGATGGTAACCTATTACCTTATTGGAAATAGAAGTGCCTCTCTTTTGTCTAGTGTCCAGCTTTGACCTCCTGCTCGTCTGCCCTCGAAGTTGACAATGCGGAATAGATTGTTGATCTGCTTCCAAACTGATTCCGCACTTTTCTTCGCCGCAGTCTAGTTCAAGAAATGAAAACTTGGTCGTAAGTCTAGAACCAATTTCGCTGTAGTTCCGTCGTGTGGTGTCTAAAAATAGATAATTAAGGGAGAAGGGGAGACTTAGCGCACGGAGCCCGTGTTCTGGAATGTCGCGAAGATCTTCTCGTATAGCTTTTTTGTGCTTGGGCCCTTACTAGCTTGGCACGAGGACAGGACATGTCCGTAGCCTTATGCATGACGATGTAACGGTAGTTTAAAATTGCCTCTGTATAAATAAAAGCCCTCGACTTGCACTTCTTGTTTTGAGTACCAACCAACTTTCTTTCGTTCATACATCACATTCGCTACCATGAAGTTCTTCACCGCGCTCACTATCGCCAGCGTTATCGCTCCGGCCGTTGCCGTCCCTGCCCTCCCTGCTGTTAAGGCCGACGGCACTTGCATCAACCCTCCCAAGAGAGTCGAGTGGAGAGAACTTAGCGCTGCAAACCAGAAGGGTTATATCGATGCCGTTCTTTGCTTGAAGACCAAGCCCTCTCGCATTGGTCTTAAGGAGTCTACTCTTTACGATGACTTCCCCTACGTTCACTTCAAGCTCAACGACTGGAGTAAGTTCCCTCTCATCCAACACAGTCAATTTTACCTTTTACTAACGCGGGTAGTTCACGGAGCCTCTCCTTTCCTCCCCTGGCACAGATACTTCGGAGTCGTCTACGAACAGGCCCTCCGAGAGTGTGGTTACAAGGGTCCCGGAACCTACTGGGACTGGACAAAGGATGCCGCAAAGGGCCTTCTGAGCTCCCCTGTCATGTCGAGCAAGAACTTCGGTGGCGACGGAACCTGGGATACAACCGAAGAAACAACATCCGGCGGCACCCGCAAATGTGTGCCCGATGGCCGCTTCTCCAAGCTCCGCCCATACTACCTCGAAGACACCCCAAAGGTGCTCGAAAGCGGCGGCCACTGCTTCTTCCGCAGCATGCCCGAAGTCTCCGAGCCCGAGGCTTACCAAATGATGGTTCCCACCATCAGCAAGAAGAACATCGACGAGCTCGTGAACAACTCCAAGAACTGGACTTACTTTGCTACTACCACTGAAGGCGGTCCTCACGGCTCCATCCACGCTTCGCTCGGTGGAGAGATGAACCCTACTACCTCCCCCAACGAGCCTCTGTTCTTTCTTCACCACGCTCAGATTGATAGAATCTGGTGGATGTGGCAGCAGAAGAAGGCTGGACGCGATGCTGAGTACAACGGCAAGGGTATGCAGTACCCTAGCCGTGAGCGAAAGGATGTCAAGTTGGATGATGTTTTGAACATGTGGGGTCTTGCGAAGGACTTGAAGATCAAGGATGTTATGAACCCTTCCAAGGGTCCTTTGTGCTACCGCTACTAAGTGGTGTCTTTAAAAAGTTTACATGCATAGCAAGGCGTTGTTTGGGCATATAAGCACTGATAGATGAGTAATAGTAAAATAATACCATATACTTCAAGCCATTCTAATACTTGCATGAGATTGTCTGTGGTCTGTCTATGTGAAGATTACGCAGTAAAAGAAGATATCAATGGATCTTGTTAAATCTGCTGTTGTCCGGTATGAAGTATCGAGACACTTGCCTCGGAGCATTAAAGATCAAGTCTGTAAACGGGACCAGATGACTGGCTACCATTCCTGGAGTTCAATTGCGCATCCAGTTTTCAACAATTCACCAGCCAATTCCGGTATGGTGTAGTGGCTAACATTTCGCGCTCTCATAACCTGAGAGATCAGTTCCGCGGAGCCCAGGGTTCGATTCCCTGTACCGGAGTTACCTTTTGCTTTTGCTCTAGCCATCTAGTTGATTGCATCTCTTTTTGCTGAGGTTCCCGATCGCTGTTTATAGCATGTATGCAGGGATCAAGTTGATTTGGCGGATTCACCGACTTTGTTGACGCTGTCATGCTTGCTGAGACAGATCCCATCTTCTGCTGCAAATAATGTCGCAGCGCATCATTCACCGCAAATTCCTCGCTTGGATTAATCCGGTGCAGATGGTTCATATATCCGTGACCGGCTATCGTTGTAATGCTTCTCACGGTTTCACTATCCTTGTCGGAAAGAGGGGTGGGTGGGCTATATAGTCGTCGATATGAGACACAGCTGCGAGTTGACCTCCATATATGGCTCGCTGCAGGGCTTAAGTCTTATTGAAGATGTATTATAGAACTCAGACATTCTTCTCGTATGTCTAACTCTATTGAAGACTGATATGCGGAGTGCTCCACCACGAAGCAGGATGGTGCTGTACAGCCGAGGGAACATACCTATAGATACTCTGCACATCATTGCCGACCAACTCTCTTCCAGTAACAATCCATAGGGAAGTTCAAAATTGGGTCCTAGTCATAGATACCCCGAATCATTTACATCTCTACAGTCAGACTATTCTCCGCAATTTTATGTATGTTTTTCGGAGCTCCGTCTCTTGATCGACCGGCAGATCCAGCCAGTCCCATTCTTCCTGCAGTCTGTATCGTCAACATGACGAATGTACCTATGCTGACGGATACGGCCTCTTGCAGGCCTCAGACAGGGGTCCTTCAGCCTGTCTATCACTTCTGTATCCAGAAAGATGTCTCGGACAGTCAATTCCCAACAGTCAAGTGTCCATGCAATGGACGGTCGTTCAAAGCTGGAATGCAAAGTAAGCGCTTAATACCTATAGTATCGGATAATATTGATCTTGTTGGCTCTAACAAGACGCTTCGGCCCGCGACGCTTTGTCATGATCGGCATCGAGGCACGGGCTGACGGCGGGGTCTTTGAGACATGCAGAGTCGTATCTTCAAGAGTAATTGGTCAATGGCATCGTTGAGGCTTGCGTCGTGGAACCTTGAAGAACATCGACGTCCAAATCTGGATTAAAGGATTGAGTTTGGTAATATCCCTAGACTATTGGATTTGTGTCGTACCACTCCAGCAGGCCTCATCGCGGAGTAGATGGACTGGGAAGAGACTCCAGCTCAGCTGCATGTAAGAAGCCAATCGTCTCCATACAGACTCTGAGCTTTGACCGCCAGATCAGCTTCAGCTCGACACTAGCAGAGACATGCAGTAAACCATTGATGTAAATCCATCTCGATTGGTTATCAGTAAGCGCATCAACTTGTAAAGCTCCGGAGATGCCTTCCAAAGTCAACAGGAAATGTGGAAAGGTGCATCATTGTCTTGGATAACGAAATTGATCATCCAATATCGAGATGGGTGACATGAGAAGAATCTGGTCGAGTTCGAGCTATAAAACGATGCGGTTGTTCCTCTACAGCATGTCAGTTCCTCATCATCTCTTCACTCATCTCTACAAACACAATCAACATGTTCGTCTACCAAGGAAAACTCAATTGGTACCACTACGCCAAAGACGAGACATTCGTCATAATCTTCCCCAGCGGCCCCGTCCGTGTTGGTGATAGTGTCTACCTCTTCTCACAATGGACAGTCGACGCCCAAGGCCGCAAGAAACAAAACCACTTCTCCACCATCACTGTCGACTCAGTCTCCCAGACAGACAGCAGCGATGTAACCTTCGTCCTGAAGGGCTCGTGGTACAACTACACCATCACTACCAAGAGCGGCTACAAGGAGCTCAGCGTTGTTATGAGAAACCCTCAGAATGGCGTTAGTGACGCTATGCCTCTCAAGAGAATCTGGGAGAGCAAGGAGGAACTCACAGGTACTACACGGGTTTGGACAGGAAAATTCAAGTGGATGAATTTCGCTACTGATGAGCCCGCTATCTTCGTTGTGCCAGATGGATTTGGCGAGGGAAAGCCTATTTTGTCCATGTGGCAGTGGACCAAGGCTTCCAACGGAAAAACGAAGGAGCCGAGTTTTAGAGACGAGGTTCAGAAGAACGTTACTGGGCTTGATACTGACACTGTCAAGTTTAGTTATCATTCTTATTATGATATTAACTGTACTTGGGATGCCAAGACGGATCAGTTGGATGTTTATGTTAAGGAGGGGAGTCATGGGGAGGATGTTGGGGATATGGTTCGGTCGGCTATCATTGAGCGACAACAGCACACTCAGTATGTATTCTGACACCCTGGTTCTTTCGAAGCTAACATGTTGCAGTGACTTTAACCCTCCTGAGACTACTCCCGAGAAGGGTCAGTGTGAGCTTCGGAAGCCACAAGCCCAGGCTTCTCTTCCTCGCATCCTAGATCCCATGCCCTTCCCTAAGGGTCTTCTCGAGACACTTGCCCACACTGCCGCCTTTGTCGACCAAGCAGGCTATCTAGCCAAGTACGCCCAAGACGTAAGTCCCCATCCCTCCTATCTTCAAGCTACTTACTAACAGCCATAGCACTTCGCCGCTCTTGACGCCGACTACCACGTCCAACTCGAAAAAGTCAAAGCCAAAGACGCCGAAATCACCAACCTCAAGAAAACAGTCGAAGACCTCACCGGCGACCGCAGCGCCGCAAAGGCCAAGGTTGAAGAACTGCAAAAGCAGCTCGACAATGCCAACAAAGAAGCCAAGTCCCTCCGAGATGAAATCGCTGAGTTGAGGGAGTTTATCAAGAAGGACAAGATCCAAGATGAAGAAGCGCGCAAGATTCTTGAAGATACGCAGAATAAGCTCAAGACTGTTAGTGAGGAGAAGGGTAGTCTTCAGAAGGAGCTTGATGCTGCCAATGCCACTATTGGAGAGCTCAACGCTCGTATCTCCGACTATCAACAGCAAATCATCCAAAGAGACACGGAGATTTCTCGTCTCAAGGCAGAGATCCACGCTCAAACCACCCTCAACAAGACCCTCACCGCCAAAAACACCGAACTCGAAGCCCTCGTCGAGAAGCTCCAAGCCTCCGAAGCAAGCCTCAATGACGATCTCAAGCGCGCCAACGCAAGAATCGACGAGCTTATCAAGACCAACGCAGCTACCAGAAAGAAGGTCACCACTGCCGAGCATGAGAGAGATGCTATGCGTACTGAAGTTACTGCTGCTAATGAGGAGAGGGATACCGCTGTTACTGAGTTGGAGGAGTTGAAGCAGAAGTTGTACCAGAAGAAGATTGTGCTGGATTGAAGCCAGGATGGTCCATCCTCGGATGAAGGTGGGCTGGTACTGGTTAGGGATTGGAGGTATTGGTGGGTTCTTGGGGCTGTTTGTTTGACGGTTTGGGAGATGAGGAGGAGATGGGCTGGGGAAAGGGCATAGTGTCAAGATAGTAAGAGGATGAGTATGTCAAGAATGTGATTATAAACATGACATTTGACCCAAAGTTCCTACAAAAAGTGTAACCAATACTGAAGTTCTCCAGAATGGTGTCGTAAGTGTGGAGTGACTAGGCTACTTGGAAGTTCTTGGATTATTATTAACGTATAGATATATCCTTTCAAACTCCTCTTGAAGACAAGAAATTATGCCTTTACCACCCAAAACAATAAAATCCTTTTCCATATACCCCTCATGAACACAATTAACTATCCAGATCCCTAGTACTTCTCACGCTCTGATACTCAAAACTAACATTACTATCCATCTCAAAGTTCTTGACCGACGGCGCCAAAGTACCACCCTCCTCATGCTTCTCCAAATGCTCCTTCAACCCGCCATAGAAATTCCTCAAACACAAGATCGCAAAGATCGTCGTGAGGAAAAGGAATCCAGTGGCCATGGCAGCATAGCAATTTGAAATACTAGCAACAGAAGCGAAACGCTTCCCCTGCACAGACAGGACTACCATGTAGATGAGGTAACCGATCATGGCAAGGAATGCGCTGATAGATACGGCCATGCCGATGCGGCTCTCTGACTTGCTCCATACTATGGATAGGCAGGTGATGACGACGGCGATGGCGAGGACGACCATGCGGATGATGAATTCGGTGCCTTGGCCACGGCGTTCGGTTACGCCAAAGTAAACTTCGAAGGAGATGATGAAGTAGATGTCTGCTTTTGCAAGCATGACAAAGATCTACAAGCGTCAGTATGTGTCTCACATGAATATCGGACGTAACATACCTGGTGGATGGTGCGTATCCTTCTCAACTTGGCATCCGCGCCGACATTGCGATACGCCTGCCAGTCAAAGTACTGCTTCAAATACCAGACAGACACGACAAGCAACCCAGTGCAAATACCGACGATGTAAGGCATAGCTCTCAACATGCCTCCGATTTGCTCCCAGATAGGTATCTCCAGGTGAACAATCGGTTGACGATTTGCATCTATAGAGCCCTTCAGCTGATCGATTCTCCCCTTCATTTCTGTCGACTGGTAGATAGCTAGGGGCAAGAAACCGGCATTGAGCACACATGTGAGCATAGCCTGGGCTGTGCTCTTGAGACGGATGGCATCGATCATGAAGCCCAGCTCGAATAGAAACCCGAAGATGAAAATTGCCAGGTTGGCCGGTATGTCATATCCGGCCCCTACTTGGATTATTCTCGGCGTAATCCATTCATACCAGTGTACCACAACGATTCTGTATCTGGTCAGTGGCGATTAGGGGAAGAAGCGGTGGATGTGACATACCCCTGAAGAATAGACACAGTAAGGCCTTGCAAAAGACCGATAGCTAGAAATGCCAATACTGACGGTGCTGTCTGCACTTTGTTGGCAATATTTGAGACCGTGTCTGCGGCCATCGTGTATATCTCCTCGTATAGCGTTGAGGTTCTGAGAAGTGAGTGAGAATGTTTTTGGTTCAACGGAAGAAGACCAAAAAGTTTTGAAATACCGACGCTAGTTGGAGGTCCGTTGTCTTCCTAGCAAGGGTTGTCAGGGAATATTGGGTCAAGACCCACCAACTTCTCGTATTCTCAAGCCTTGAAACCCAAGCGCTCGGTCATAAAGTTCTGGAAATGACGGAGAAGGTGTTTACTATTCCAGATGTGGTTTCGAGACCCGAGAATCCGATAATGCAATCGCTGCATCTGGAGATCGGTTATTGACAAGCGATGAGTTTGATTTTCTCCGATGTTTGAGACTCGTCTCATCTGTTTGAGATTCTAGATACAGAGTTGAAAGACATGGGTTTTCGTTGATCCCTCTTTTGACAACTCTGCACAGACGATAACCCAGTCTTTAATGACCCATATATCAGCCACGTCTTCCACTAAGAGTGTCTTTACAGGAATTGAGGCGACTGTGCTTTGACTTTAAATCTACCGAGAAATGAATCCAGACTATTGCCGTGACCAGAAGGAGCAATGATCTCTGGAATTAGATGAACGATTGAATTAATTACTGTTGATCACGGGACTTTCCTGGCAAGGCTGACTGTTCAGAGACTGCAGAAATTCATGATCTTCGGTCGCGCCGACTTGTGGAGGCATGATCCTTGTTTGTGCAGCATAAACTTGGCTTAACATTAGTTCGCTTGGATAAAGGACGGAAATGCGAGCTAACTTTGACAGTAGCGGTGGATCACGAAAACAGTGACAATTGACAGATTTATGATCAGTAAATGTTGTCACCATGGGACTTTGTCGGTCGAATGACATCTATGACATCTATTTGATATCCACTTCAACTAGAATTCTATCGAAACTCTTTACCAAGCTATTCTCGCAATGAAAGACTTGGGATATTTCCTCACAAAAAACTTTCTAATCTCATCAACCAACAAAATACCCAAGCCCAGAGGAATAGGAATCAGCCAAAACTCAATCGGCACAGACTCGGTATCAAACAACTTCTGAATCCCAGGTACTTCAGTAACAAAAATGGCAATGCACAAGCTGATAAGCATGCTAAGAAGTAACCACGGGTTGCGGTGAGCCTTGGTGATAGGATTCGCTTGAAAGATACTCAGTCTACGGTTTCGCACAGCGAGGATGTTACCCCATTGGAGAAATACCAGCGTGACAAAGTAGACGCACTGGCCCGTGTTGTTGAACTTGGTCAGTTCATCCTTGGTGTAGCCGTGATAGCCTTCTGAGTAGCCTTCGAAGAGGAAGAAAAGGTCGGAGGCGGAGAGTTTGGCGTATCTCCACATGTAGAGGAAGAACATGGAGTGCGCGGTGATGGTCTCCATTGAACCGGTGAACAGGTACGCTTGGGTGTAGATCTTGGTGTTGATGAGATGATCGCGCTTGTGGTTTCGTGGGGGAAGAGAAAGAAGATCGAACTCCTCCTTCTCCATGATAAGTGACAGACTGAGGAACAGATCTGTAAAGACACAGATGATGATCATAAGGAAAGCACTCAGAGGGAGAGGAACACCGAAGAAGACGTTGAGAATGACGGGCCAGATCTCGGACCAACTACCGGCGGGGAGGAGGTAAGAAATAACCTTTTGAAGGTTCTGGAAGACGAGACGACCAAGGCGCATGGCGTCGATGATGGAGTCGAAACGGTCGAGGAGGACGAGGTCTGATGCTTCGATGGCGACGTCGCTTCCAGTGACGATGGCGACACCAACGTCTGCGGCGCGAAGGGCAGGGGCGTCGTTGACACCATCGCCGGTTACAGCCACTACATTGTCGCGCTCGCGAAGTTCAGTGACGATACGAAGTTTTTGCTCGGGAGTAGTTCGCGCAAAGACAATTTCTTCGTAGGCGCAGACGATGTCCCAGTCTTCTTGACTAAGTCTGCTTAGATGCGCACCTTCGAGTAGTAAGCTTCGGGGGATGATCTCCGCACGATCACCCTTCTTCGGCTTCGTCTTCTTCTCATTGGTAGGAGTACCGGGATAGAGAGAGTCAATGGTGTCAGGGTCCTGCTGACAGGAGAAGATACCAGTGTTGCGGGCGATTGCTGCGGCGGTGAGGGCGTAGTCACCAGTGACCATGAAGAACCTCGTTCCAGCGCGACGACATTGCTCAACTGTGGCTGGAATCTCAGGACGATGGGGATCGATGATGCCGAGCATACCGACGACAGTAAGGTCCTGAATAGCAGAGTGTGTGATCTCATCACTGAAACTGTTCGTTCCAGCGACGGAGCGAGGAGTGATGAACTTCTCACACAAGACAATCACACGTTCCGCACGACGCGAAGCTTCATCTTGGATCTGCTGGAACTGAATGCGTGCGTCGCGAGTAAGAGTGACAACCGAGTTGGACTCGGAAGACCAGTACTTGGTACATCCTGCAAGAAGGATATCCGGTGCACCCTTGATGATAACGCGGTATGCGCCACGCTCGTCGTCGGATTGGAAGACGGTCAACATCCATTTGTTCTTGGAGTTGAAAGGTACTTCGAAGATACGAGGCATGGTCTTCCTGATGCTGTCGCCAGAATGACCGGACGCGGCGAAGCGGAAGACTGCGCTGTCGGTCGCGTTGCCCATGGCTGCGCGCTCGTGAAGGGGAAGATGGATAGTTGTAGGATCGAAGGAAGCATCGTTGCAGAGAAGGGCGGCGCGCTGAAGAGCTGTTGAAGCTTCATCTGCTTCATTGCTGTTGACGATGTACTGGAATTCATCCGAAGACTCGAACTTCCTATCGACGAAGGCAACTGAACTGACGAACATTTGGTTCTGTGTAAGAGTTCCAGTCTTGTCAGAGCAGATGACGTTAACACAGCCAAGTGTCTCAACAGTCGACAGTCCCTTGGGTAGAACGTTGACAGCCTTCATGCGACGAGCGACCATCATGAGTGTCAGCGCCACGGCAACTGGCATACCCTCTGGGATAAACGCCACCACACAAGCCATGACGTTGACCAGCATCGCTGGAACACTCATGTAATCTGGATGATCAACGCGAAGCCAACCAACCCACGTAAGAAGAATAGCCAGTGCAAGGATGATAGTCATGCAAACAATGATCAGGACAAAGCGAGTGATTTCCTTCTGGATCAGAGCAGCTGAGTCCTTGACACCAGAGGTAGAGGTCGCGATACGACCCATGACGGTTCGGCCACCAGTGAGTACAACGACACCGACACCATTACCATTCATGACAGTAGTCCCCATGAAAGCAATGTTGCGACTCTCGAGGAAGTTCGCATCGGTGGCATCGACCGCGCCCTCGATCTCATCAGACTCGCCAGTGAGAACCGAACGATCAAAACGAATGTCGCCGGAGTGGCTGATAATGCGCAGATCAGCAGGGACTTTGTCGCCAACTTGAAGATGAATAACATCGCCAGCGACAAGGCCAATCGTAGGCAAACTCTTGAGTTCGCCATCACGTTTTACCATTGCGAAAGAAGGCAATAGGTCAAGGATAGAGTTCATGGTCTTGGCGGTGGACCAATCCTGGAAGGCTGAGAAGCCAGCTTGGAGGAAGATGACGATGAGGATAAGAACGGCGAGCGAAAGATTCTGGTTCGAGGGAGGGTTGCTGAGGGGTTGCCAGCAGAGAAAGAAGATGATAGCTCCAACCCAAAGAACTGAACAAAAACCACCAAAGATGTACTTGAGTGTACGTTTGATGTAGTTCGTCTTGGGATGAGGGAGTGTATTCTTTCCATCGCGCTCAAGTCTCGTCGCAGCCGCACTCTCCGAAAGACCTTCTCCAGAGCTGACGTTGAGCTGTTGACACAGTTGTTCAACCTGCAGCTCATGGTACTGAAGCTTGGAGAAGTAATCTTCATCAGTCTTCGAGTTCGTGGTCTTGGAGTCATCGGACTCGACAGTTTGTTTGGCTTCGGTGACTTGGATGGATAACGTGCGGTATTCGATCTGGTAACCGGAGTAGGGAGAGGTTGGATGGATGCGAGAGCGTGAGGAGGAGTGAGAGCGACGACGGGAGAGGGAGCGAGAACGCGTGCGACCAAGACGTGGTTCGGTTTCTTCGCGGCCGCGTTCTTGGGTTTGGAAAGTGATGCGGGTGTTTTGAGCCTCAGGATCGATTTCCTTGGTTGGGTGGATGTCAGGGTCAGCCATTGTGGCGGGTCTTCACAGGAGATGAGAGAGAAAGTGGGAAGGATTGCAGAAGCAGAAGCAGAAGAGTGTGAGAGTGAGTAATTCGATCAAAACACAGCTTCTCAAGCAATATTAATACAAAAGCGAAAAGTCTAGACAATTCTAAAAAAAAAACTATTACCTCTTCTCTCCTAACAATAACAAGGAGGCCTCGTCGGCTCTTCCCATTCAGTAAACCGTTCGCCAGCAAATGAAAAATCCCTCAGCGTTATGAAACACATTGTAGACAGAAGTGAAGCTATACAAGATATGTACAAAGACTGCCAGCGAAGATTTCGTGTGGTGGACGGTAGGGGCGAGTATGTAGCTACTTGGCTTCTGCAGGACAGGGCTGGATCTGAGGGGAAATGAGATGGCTAGCCGTTTGTAGAAACGGTTTGTGATATCACCGCTCTTGACTCAGCCCCTTTGTCGTAGAGATCCACTGCAAAGTATTTTGCTCATAATGGTTTGCATGATCTTGACATGTTGAAGCTTGTCTTGTTTGTCATTTTGGCTAACCAAGTTTGACAAGTTGTTATGTCAATGGAACTTTTGCCAGGTCCAATAAAACACGTAAAACCGAGCTAAACCTGGTGACGTTACAGGGCCCAATTTCTCGGTATCCAGACCCTGAAAGACTGTCCAATCTCAGAACAGACGAAAATAAGGTGTTCGAAATAAGCATTTTTGGACGTGGGTGTAGCCGTCTTGGCATGGTCATAGCCCGGGATGCCAGATCCGGGAGGGAGTGGGCGGTGCAGACCCTGACCAGACTCAACTTGGGCTTGCGCCCGTCATGAATCAAATTCCCTCATGCATTTTTTATCATTTCTTGTTTTTCTCGTGAAACAGCGAATGGGATTTTGAGTTTGTTCACCGACAGACTCAAGAGCTTCTGACTTGTTGCATGAAGCTACCCATAGCTTGTCGAGCTGTTTGTTATGCAGGTTGGCCACATGCAGAACCCCTCACTTGACTCTCCCTTGCCCCTTCTCTCTTCTTGTTATCCCACATGTCCACCGTAGCTAGTCCAGGCGTCTGGCTTTCCACTGGAATTTCCCACTACTAATCATAGAAATGGCTGGCCCAATTCTCGTTTACGCACTCGCCAATCGCCCGCTGACGTCCTCCCCTCTCCCACACATCAAAGTTTTTCAAAGCCGCTGCCGCTCACCCGAGCGCCGTTTAACCGCTATGGATCTAATTATGGAACAAAACTTAGAAGCCTTTGTGGCCATAAATTGCCTCTGAGATTCACGCATTTAGTAAGATTTTCGTATTTATTCGTCATTTAGGGACGCGTCATACAAGGCTGAATATGCGTGTCATGTCGAGATGAGATTGTTCCAGATCTCGCGTTTTCTCATCTGTGCGATGGGTAGCATTGGTAAAGTTGGATGTAATTCTGCTTGTGATGCTTGACGTAGAGAGTGCCTGCAGAGCCAAGCATTTTATTCTCCGATGGGTCCGTACGCTAAGCTTGGGCTGAAGTTACGAGAGCTCCAATGGACTGTGAGCGAAATCTCTCATCTCTCACATGCTTGAGATGGGTGGGCCGCCATGAGGAAACCCTGCTCTTTTTCCACGTTTCCCATCCCTGTTTTTCGCGTCGTTGTAAATCCAAGACACCAATTTAACCGATCTATTTGTTTCTCGTGGTTGGCATACCAGGGCTTAGTCAAAAGGTTGATATTTCACTCGTTAGACTTCTCGTCGCGTAATTGTCTCCGACCCTCAATTTTCATTCTAGGTTGTTTCGTCTCTTAGCTTTCTGAACGTAGAGGTTCCGTGCCTTTTGACTGATCTGATCCTGGTGATACTCATATGTTCTTCGAAGTCTGGTGTCGCAAACGCGTGAAAAAAGAAGTCATCGCTACAATATGCTACTGTTCACAGTTCAATGAGATGAAAACTGCATAATATTTGTAGGAAATGATCTTGGATGCACACTTTTTGAACGTTGGTGGATGTCTGTGCAAATCATTCCACAGCAAGGGGTTGCAGTGTTTTCTTTCTGAGACAAGATCTGGTTTGTCATTGGGAAAGCTCTCGATCGGACAGCATCTGGTCACAAATCATTAGTTCAATATCATCTCAACTTTTAGGATTGATCCACAACCCTCTGAGCCAAATGAAATGTGTTTAAACGACCCATTTCTGTTCGAGTCTGTCAAACTGTTTAAAGTTACCCTATAGACTGTGATAAGTGATAAGCAAAGTGGCGTATCGTGTCCTTGTGGCTGAGCCCTCCCACTTTTCGGGTTCCGACAAGCCACGGAAAAACGGAACTCGACAACCGAACCATCTTGACACAATCAAATCAAACATCTTCAATCTCAGCCTTACCGACCCGCAACGGCCTGTAACGTAATGCCTGCTCCTCGATGAGCAAATCTTGTCTCTCTGTCACTCTTTCTCGCGCGCATATCCCATGTCAGGTCAGGAGACCTCGCCACAGTCTCCCCCCGCAAACACACCCAAACACCGACGACCCTGGAATGCAGCCGAGGATGCGACTCTGAGGACGCTCGTCGGCCACTTTGGCGCGAGTAGAGGGTCTGAGGGACGATGGAAGGATATCGCTGCTGGGTTGGAGGGAAGGACGGCAAAGGTGAGTGAGTTGGTGTTTCTCCGCACGTGTCTCAACGCGGTCCATGATGGCCCACATGAGTGGATGAATTTGACGGATGGAGTATTGACTGGGTTTAGGAATGTCGAAAGAGATGGCTTCATTCTCTTGATCCTTCGTTACGCAAAGGTCGATGGACATCTCAGGAGGATGAAATTCTTCTCTCGGCTTATGCTCGACTTGGACCAGTATGGAATGATATTGGTAACCTTCACATGCACGCACTTATAACCTAATCTAACACCATAACAGCCAATCTCATTCCAGGAAGAAAGGATGATCAATGTTCTAAAAGATACAATGATATCCTAAACCCATCTGCCAAGAACCGGTTAAGTGACTGGACCGCAGATGAAGACAACCTTCTTCGTCAAGGCGTAGCAACACTTGGTCACCGATGGGTAGCCATCTCATCAAGAATACCGGGTCGTCCACCTCTAACTTGTCGTAATCGCTGGCGCACACTATCAAGACTATCACATCAGAGACAAAGCAAATCTCAAGGAACAACTCCTTCATCATCATCTCAAATGTCCCCTACGGATATTGGAATTTCACCAGCGCCACAAAACCCTAATATTAACTTGGAAACGAACACAGCTGACCATATGATGGCGTTTCCGACTATGGATGGCGATATAAGCCATGATCAGATGGGAGCTAACTTTCTCGATTCGGCCTTTTTTGAGAATTTCGTTGGGCCTTCGCCCTCACCGTTGAGAGAAGCTAGTGAGGATACGGAGACACCAAACGAGACCACAGCACCGATAAATGCTGCACCAGTCCCTGATCTTCCCCCGAACGTTCCAGAGCCAGCACAAAATGGATCTAGGACATGGCAGCAGCCGCCCAGACCGCTGCAGCCACAAGCAGAACCCCAACCACAACCAGTTCCGAACAGTACGAACGGGACTTTCACTATGCCTTCACCTTCCACTTGGTCACAACTAGGTGCAATGCTTCCCCCAGGCACGTCTCCTGCAAATCAACACTTGTGGATGGGTGAAACTGGCACCCCTTCCGCTCCCATTGGTGGTGTTCCAGGGGTCGATCCGATACCCCAATCCTATACCGAGCAGTTTCAACTGCCAACTTCGACGCCACAAGCAATACACCACCATCATCACCACCATGTCCATCATCACTTTCATCATTATCATCACTATCCAGGTGGAGGGGAGCAATGGCGGCAGTTGGAGCAGCAATGTGAAGCAGACGCTATGCAGTCAGTTCAACAACAAAACGAGAATGGCCCACCGAACGCGGGATGATTGCATCAAGATGTGGAGATTTAACATCTCCCAGCCACTGAAAACAAGCCAGCATCGGACTCCGGTTCTGCACATGCTGTCAGACCTATATATCGACCTTCTCTGTTGTCAGCAGCATATCGAAACTTTGGACGACGGAGGAATATTTGAAACCTGTCACGCATTCTTGAGGCGATCAGCACACCCAAACGGACATGGCTCCATGCACATTACTCAGGCCTTGCCAATTTTGTCCAATGCACGATACCTACCTATCAACGATTGAAGTGATGCTATGATTTCGCGACGTTTCTGAAATGGAGTCTGACGCCAAGCCTGCGGCTTACGTTAAGCCTGACTACAGCTGTTGCCTTGCTACGACAACAGCTTCCGGCTCTGATTGAACGAAGAGAACAACGGTAAGAAACGGGAAAGGGATTGGATGTGTTGAACTTGAAGCAAGGGTTGCGGAGATTTGAAGGATCTGGCACGCGTCAGCTGGACATATGAGGGCCTCGAAAAGCAGTGCGATCTGCGAGCTGAGACGCAAGAGCTGCATCTCAACTCGGACTCGTCCAGTATCCGTTTTCCACTGGTCTTGATAGGCATACGAGAGTGGATAGATGCCCTGAATGCTGTTTAGGGACAGATTTCGTTTGTACATACCACGACCGGGTGTGGAGGTCAGGGCGTTTAGATAGGCGTACTATTATGGGAAGCTCTCCAACAGGGCCGGAGTTTGGAGTGATTTCAACATTAATCCGAACTTCCAAAATATTAACTATGATATCCGATATATACAGATAAAGAAAAGACAATCGTAGAGTCATTGACCTTTTCTTTCAACTTTGAAGCGTTTGTTTCAGTACTATTAAATTAATGACAAAGAAATGTGAAACAATGCGACAGACCCTCGCTAATCGTGCTGTAACGTTGGCACTAAAATGCCTAAGTCCGGGCGATGGACGCGTACTCTCCAGCAACCTCAATTGATCAACCACCATCAAAAGGCCCTAAACTTTATACTTAAAACCCGTTTTCACACCAACAGATAAACCGGTCGCATTTACCGCTCGAAAAAAGTCATGTTGGTAGGATCCTACGAGTGGATCAATTGTTTGCGTCGCAATCTTACATTTCAATCCTAGTCGCTTGTCTAAGCGATCGCGAGAAATGCGAACGCGAAGCCCGGGGATAAACCAATCGGGGTTTAACTACTTCCCGCCCAGATTTTTATCTTGACGACGCCAAGAGTGAGTCTTTGTCAAGAATATAGAATTTCTATTCAATATAGTAAATTAAATGGATATAACTCTGTTGTATAGAATTGATGAGAAGTTCTTTGTCAGTATTGTAAAAGAGATAAACAAAACGTCATTGTTGAGTCTCATGGAATGATGATAGATCACTACAGCATCAACGCCAAGAATTCGATGCGCACCTCGCTTAGTTGTATGTCTTGGCTCTTACACTGCGCCTCCACTCATCCTTTGCCCCACGGACATGATTCCGTCACTTAATATATGACCCGCACCTCCTGTCTTTCCATCCTCCATCCTCTACGTCTCGTCTCGACTTCAACCGCCGCCATGTCTTCGGAAGGCTACGAACCCCCTAGCTACAAAACCTGCTCCGATGGCGTCTCCGCCCGATGTCCCGTCGAAGCCTCACTCTACGGCGACTACTTCACCCTCGGCGCATGCATTTTCTTCGTCGTGGCGCACGCTCTCGCTCTTATTCCGCAGATCTACTTTGGTATTCGCGCGCGAACATGGTCGTATACAGTATGGCTCGCCATAGGAACCATCTTTGAACTTATCGGATACTGCGGTCGTATTATCATGAGTTCGAATCCTTGGGTATACAACGCTTTCGTCATCCAACTCGTTCTTCTCATCCTGGGCCCTACACTCGTCGCAGCCGCCATCTCCATCACGTTCAAGCATCTCGTTCTTTGGTACGGTCGGGAATACAGTTTCATCAAGCCAGTTCTATATCCCTGGGTTTTCGTCGGTACGGATTTCTTTTCGATTATCATTCAAGCTGCTGGCGGCGGTGTTTCGTCTGCTGCTACGAACGGGGATAATGCGGATCAGAAGCTGCTTGATGTTGGATCTGGCATGCTTGTCGCCGGTGTGGTTTTCCAGATGGCGAATATGGTTTTCTGTGGAGGTTTGATGCTTATTTACATGTGGAGACGACACAAGGCTATCAAGAATGGTGCTGCTGTGAGGGAGGGCGATGAGTCTTCTATGAGTGGAGGAGATGTCAAGGTTATTCGTGCGAGTGACAAGAAGACCAAGATGTTTGTCTGTGCTTTGGCGGTTGCTTATGTTGCTATTATTATCCGTTGCATCTACCGGTAAGTGTCCCTACCTTCTAACTCTATTGTTTTTACTGACATTCCAAAGTATCCCTGAGATGCAAATGGGCTGGGGAAGCACCCTCATGCAAAACGAAACCACATTTCTTATCCTCGACGGAGCCATGATTCTCATCGCTGTATGGACCTTGACGATATTCCACCCTTACTTCTTCTTTCCATTCTTGGGCAAGAAGGGTAAGGTTGCGGCGGATGCTGAGAAGACTCAGACGCAAGCGAACGAGGGACCTGTTATTGGCAGCGCATAGGAGAATGCTGTCAATAAGTTCTTTGATTTTACTTGGAAGAGAGATTGTGCAGAATACCTTTGAGAGATAGATTGTTGATTTCTTATGTTGATATCATTGGATGGACAATAGAATAGCGTGATATAGACTTGGTTTCGATTGCATTGGATGGAAAGGTTGAGCGATTCCTAGATACACTTTGCGAACACATATATGGATTTTATCTCATAATCCCATACTCAGTGTCCTTCAACTGTATCCTCTGACCATGCCCTCTCCCCAGCCCATCTCCTCCTCATCTCCCAAACCGCCAAACAGTCTCTTTGCCCTTGTGACACTTCCGGAGGGAGTCCTGTATAGGATGCGGTCACCCCAACTGACCACACGCAGTCCGAGCGTTGATGGCATCCAGCGCAGCAGACGTGGGGTTCGTTGATATTGAGGCATGCGGGAGATTCGTTGTTCGGGAGGCTTGGTTATGTGATAGGACGGCCTTCGTTGCCGTCAAGAGGTATTCGGGGTCTGCTAGTGACACACCTGGTGGTAAGATGCCCGGCAATGCGTACTCAATAAAACAACACTTTTGTCGAGAGGTATATTATTGGTGGCGTAGACTGTCCGTCGTGTCGTCTGGTTGAGGTGTGTAGCTTGGTACGCCATGTCGAGAACGTCGAACCGGTCGTCACTATAAGAGGAAACCCACAACCCCTAGTGTTCAACTAAAGCCATATTCCATGCCGCTATGGAAAATTCAAAACACCAACTTCGCGACCGGCTACGCAGCTTTCCGTGTCACAATCCGACGCAAAAAAGCCGAGGATCTCAGAACACCTTTCCTTTTCCCCGTACGACGATGGGTCGAGGCGTGAGGTCGTTTTTCAGTATCGAGGTCCGGTAGTCACTTCGTGGAACCTACATCTAGCTGGTGGCTGTTGATCGGTTAGTTCGATATTCATATGGGAAGAGAAGAGGAGTTCAACCTTGATATCCGGTTTGAAGTACTTGGAGAAGCTACCGTATACAGCTACTAGCTTTGTAGCAATGAAATCTGTCTGCTTTAGATATGCGGTGTAGAGTAGAGCGGTTCTAATGACTCAGTTGTTTGAAGTTACGTTTCGAGTTTGGATAATAGTAGATGTCGCTGTATCCATAGCTGTAGCCATCCATCCGAGGGGACAAGGATTGGCTGTAAGGGTTGTGCACGTTGGGCCTTGGGCAGACGTCTTGGGAGTAGGCTGCCACTAGTCGGGCAACCGACCGGTGTCGCGAGGGGTATTCGGTTGAAGTGATACTCTGGATAGCGGCCTCTGTACTTTCCAAGTCCTTTAACTCCGTAATCTTGGCTTCTTCGATAGTTGCGGCAACAACTTCGACAGTGACAGATGGTAAGCGCTTGCTTCTCAGTTCTCTCAGAGTTCGCTCCCAAGGGCGACATACTGAATTTCCCTCTCAACGTGTACTAAGCCGCCAAGAACGGAGTCTGGAGGACACTCGAAATCTTATCCCTCGTGGTAATCGAGAAGAACCTCACCCTTCTCTGTAGTTGTTGACCTTGAGAGCCGGAGTGAAGCGTGCTGAGGGTGGGAATCGTATTTTTCGGAATTTTTGTCATAGTTCCCAAAGGTTAAGTCTTGAGGTGGTGGATCGTTTTGTGCTCGCGAATCTGTAGAACTGAGAGGTAAGTTTAGCTCATGAAGCTCGACTATGAACCACAGTACTAACCGTCGCTGTCTTCAGCTCTGAGTGCACTGTTTCCGAGGCAGTCTCTTTGAAGGCGCGGTAGTGCGAGGTTTTAGCAGGACGCAGACGTTGCCTATGCAGATGGCAGTAATACTTCAATGGCTGTACTGATGGCATAGGAAATGGTGGCTGCCGAGATTGTTGGCAGCTGACTGCCACAAATTGGCTTTCGGGTCGTGCAAATGAGGAGATCAGTGGCTAAGGTCAGAAAGAAATATGAATTTGGAAAAGGTCATTGTTGAGTGTGGTCTAGCAGCAGCAAGCAACTGACTTGGTACTCAGCAAACATACCAAATGCCAGTCGGAGAACAAAGAAGACATGGATAGGTAGGTAGGCAGGTAGGCACTTACTGAAGTCAGACTGACCCACCTAGTCAACTCTCTCCTCTTCCTGGGTGGAGTCAATCAAACCGTAGGAACTTGGGCCCTAACACTACCACACTTTCACAAGCAATAACCGCGTAATTGGTTTAGTGGTAAAATTCTCCGTTGCCATCGGGGAGCCCTGGGTTCGATTCCCAGATTACGCATCTTTAAGTCAAGCTTTCGAGCTTCCCTTTTTGCTTTTCTTTCCATTTTATCTGTGGCCTTACGACAAGATGTGCTGTTGGGAACGAACGTTCGTGAGTGTGATGAAAAATGTGGCTATGGAGACACAACTTGTAACGGTAAAAGGTACCAGTTTTGGCGAACTTTAAAGTCTCCTTCTTGTTTTTAACTAAGGTATCTTTGCTAAATGCTGGTCTACACAACTGGAGACTGAAGCTCTGAAACAAACTAGTGAATGATTCAACGTCCTTGGTGTACTTAGGCTTTGCATTACTGCTCCAACGAGGAGGCTGCTCGAGAATGGCGGAACTTGGAGTCCACAACACCACAAATAAAACCGATAATCCGACAAAAAGAGAGGCGAATGGCTTCGCTGATTCAATGCGTAATCTGGGAATCGAACCCAGGGCTCCCCGATGGCAACGGAGAATTTTACCACTAAACCAATTACGCTTTGTTGAGATAACCGTGCGGTGTTGAGGATCAAGTTCCCACCGTTGGAACAACTCCACTGCGAGAGGAGCTGTACCGCAACTGGCTGTGGGTGGGGTTCTGTATTCTAACTCGTAGAAGAGCTTTAGACCTTCTATGCCACTTTAGACAAGAACTTAGGAGAATCTTCTCTAATTTCCTCAGCCTTGAAGGATAGTCCTCCAGCTACTTTGTTGGAATGCATTCTATGACGAGTTTTCAAGAACATCTAGGGATCTACCTATAGCTCTCTGGACAAGTGAACCAACAACGGGCTGTATGGTAGCTGCTCAGGCTCTGATTTGAGCTCTTTTCGGACATCGTCGACAACAGCGTCGATCACACCTAATGCATTGAGGCTACTGTTGTCACCAAAACCCGGACCAGGCGAGCGAAGAACCTTCTCAGTCCAGTAAGCGTGAAGTCGTTGATACATAGAGCCCTGATAGCGTGAGTGACGTGATCAACCAAAGACAAAAGACGAGTTGGGCACGAGGACACTGGGTATTACAATACCAAAGAATATGCATTTCCTTCCCTATTCTTACAATATATCACAGATCTTGTGAATAACCTCGCTATATGCTTATCCCGCATTATTGTATCCTCTGACTCAGTTACCAACTGAGGCTTGCCTTGCTACAAAAAGAAAACATGAACCCTTCCTTCATCAATTTCAACGCTCGCCACGCAGTGTGGAACCATCAATGCCACTGAAGAGATCTTGCATCTCAGACATGAAACCGGAAAGGACAGGGTTATCAGGCACAGTCTTCATCACAGACCCCTGCCATCCCTGCTCAAAAGCCTTGGTCTCAAAAAACTCCATCTGAAATCCGGCAGCACGAGCCTCAAGCTCTCCAACAAGGTCTCTAACCTTGGTGTCGCCATGGACAAAGTTCCTCATGGCCTTGGCGTTGAGGTAGCGGTAGCAGGCGCAGTACGAGGTACGGTCCACGCTCCAGCCGCCGATGGAGTAGCTGGCGACGACGGCGCCGGGGCTCAGCATGATGGCATGGTTGAGCTCCTGGAATGCTCCGTCAAGGTGGTCTGCGTGGATGGCAGAGTTGAAGCGGAAGGTGAAGCAAACGGAGACTGTCTCGTAGGTGCTGGAGAGAGCGGTCTGTCGGGCCACGGCGTTGGAAGGGTTGAACTTGTAGGTCTCCTTGATGACGGGAGATGAAGTGATGGTCTTCCAGTTGTTGGCGAGAAGAGTTGCCTGAGCAGTGTTTTCAAACTGGTTTTTGCCAGCAAGAGTCTTCCAATCTGCAGATTTGTTAGAGCTAGATCGGCGAAGACGCGTGATATCATGTACCGATGAAGAGCTTGGTCTTGTTAGGAGCGTCATGAACAGAAGCCCACCAGACGGTACCGGTGTGTTCATTCTCAAGATAAACACGGAGGGTGGTAGCAAAGGTCTTTCCGGCCTCGGTGTTCTCATCAGAGAGAGAATCCCGCGCCGAAGGATCCGAGAAGGTGAAAGTGATGACCTCGGTGCCCTCATAAGGAGCAGAGTTGAAAGTTTGATTAGCCATGGTGGAGTTTGTGATTCACGACTCTGGAAACGATCTTCTGTTCTGTTGTTGGAGTGGGGGATACGGTGGAAACTGAAAGATTTGGCGTGGGTACGTGATAGGATTTATCTGTCCATATATCCTTGAAGATGATGACTAACACAACTGATCAGTGCTGTTTACCTGTCAATTTCCGTTGCCCGTGCACACTCACAGACGCGTTGGTGAAGAATTGACCTTATGCTTAGCTATATGTGAAACAGAGCTCATTATAAGGGTATCGGAGCGAAATAATTCAGTCACTTGGTATGAATGTGGACCCACATTTCGGCTATTGATTCTGTCACCCTAACACATGGAAGACAACCTTTTCAATGCCCACTAGCATTATTGCAATGGGATACATAGACAAGGACAATGGATAAATAGGATTTGAATATTCAAGCTATCAAGTAACCCTAGAAGACCTCTCGCATAATCAAGGCTGAGTTAACTTCATAGCGTTGATAATACCCTGTCCGTTCGCCTCGTTTTGGAACCTATTCCACACCTCTTGCTTAGTCTCAGCAGTTGTAGTCATCCAGTAAAAGTTCTTCGAAAAGAGAGCAAGAGCAAACAAAGTGACAGAGTCCGGGTTCTCATTCGCGTAAAGACTTCGGACTTCCTTTGTTCCTTGAACACCGTATCGTTCGCCTCCAGAAGCCGTGCCACCACTCATATCGGCTCTCACTAATGGCGGTTAGTATCTTTACTTGAAGAAGGTAAGAGGGAGTGACTTACTTGCGGGGACCCAAACGTGGAGGAACTCGTGGAAGAGAGTCGTGGTCAATGACTTGAAGTCATCCAGGGACTTTCCGCTTTGGATAGTGAATTCGTCGAGATAAACGTTGTGAAGCTGATAGTTGGCGCAAAGGACGACGTAGGACATGTGGTTCGAATCAGAGCCGTCCCAGCCGGAGCGGTAACCGATTAGGTCTTTGCCTTGCTTGTTGGCTGAGCATTGCAATTGGTCTGGGCCCTGGTTGAGGATTCTGCTCTGATCACTAGGTAGCTCTGCAATAGACATTAGCAAATGCGCCAGAAGAGAAAAAAGGTTCGAGACTTACGCCAGTGAACATCGCCCGTGTTGGGATCGGTTGCGTACATGTATGCATCATCGCACATGATGTACACATTCTGTCTCGAAGAAGCCTTGCTCATGAGCGCAAGAATATCTACAAAAATCAGTATACCAAAAAATCAAGCCAAGATCAACAAGACGTACCCTTGACCGAGTTCCACCGAGGAAACCCGTCTGGATGCTGCACATCAAAGAACGTGTCGTACGTTCCAACGACCCGCAGATACTCCCAAGCATCGCTATCTTTAGTCAAAGCTCCGGAGTCGATGTCGTTCATAGACTGCAAAGCATTGGATGCCATGCCTTCGATCTCTTGCCAGACCTTGTTGACGGCATCGTCGAGTGTGGGCGCGCCGACCTTTCCAGCGAGAGGATCGCAGGTATTTCCGACGGGATCCCAGTGAATTTTGGCAGAAACACTTGTGAGGGACAGAGCTGCGATTGCAGCAGAAAACCAGCGTGTCATGATGAACGTAAAGAGCGACTAAAAGAGTGTGTGAAGACAAACGAGTGAATGGGATAAATGCAATTGGAACGGGACAAAGACAAACAAATGAGGGTAGCAAAAAGATATAGGGAAATCTGGGCATCGCACGGTAAAACATATCCATCGTGTATCGCCCAATCGATCGCATGGGATCTGTAATTGCGATAATCATGAGTTAGATCCTACGCTACGACGCTGAAAGGATTAGTGGAACCTAAACCGTTGAAGGATCAGGAACCCGACTCAGCCCAGTATTCATCTTAACTTGCATAAGCGACCAAATAACCCCGTCACTCTACAAGCAAGTCATCACTACTCTTTTCTGTCAACCTTGATTTTAGTGTCAAGCTTTTCGTGTCAGCCTTAGCAAACGATGAAACGCCCTAAGAACCGAGATCAACTACCGGTAATCTCGGAGAATTACACCTCAGCCTTGGAAATTAATCATGCGATAAGAAGCAAGGTTGAAATCCTTCGCGACTTTGTACAAGATTTGCGAAGATATGATGGCGGGATGGATATAATCAGGGCCCCCGTTGAGCTGTGAGTCTGGGCAACATTCTTTGTCTTTCTTTTCACGCAGTATCTTGCTGCCTTACATTCATTATGAAAAAGTCTTTCGTTTTTGGAGTTCTTACTCCGTTGCTTGTTCTTGCTCAGGATCCTGCGCTGACTCCTGTTGATACTACGACAGGTCTTACTACACAGTTGGACAATGCTGCTGAAGCTACTTCCAACGCGGCAGCTCCCGAGATCAATGTCGATGAGACAACTACCCCTCCAGATGTTGACCTTCCTTTGACTTCTTCAGCGGTTATTATCCAAGTGTCTACCGACTCTGCGGCTCCAGTTGAGCCTACCACCGAGACTCAAGCTCCAGTGTTGCCGTCAACTGAGAACAAGTTCCCTGTCTTCCCAAACACCAAGACAACGCCTCAGGTTGAACCTTCGGTCGATACCGGAGCTCCCACTGTCGAGTCATCAGCCCCATTTGTCCCCGGTACAGAGACCAGCGTTCTGGGTCAGCCCAGCACTGAGACTGGCGCGCCCATCCAACCTCCAACCGACTCTTTCGCACTTCCCGAGTCTTCGACTGAAGCTTCTTTCCCAGCCCCCGTCGACTCTTCAATTGAAACTGGTGCTCCCATCCAACCCTCAACCGATTCAGTTGTTCCCCTTGAACCCTCTACTGAGGCCTCTTTCCAACTTCCCGTTGACTCGACCACGGAGGGACAGCCTCCTACTGAGCCTACGACCCTTACGGAGGTTGCTGAATCTACCACTGAGACTCAGGTTCCTGCTCAACCTAGCAGCGAAACCGCTGTTGAAGCTCTGCCGGAACCAACAACAGCGACTGATGCACCTGTCGAGCCCTCCACCGAGAGTCAAGTTGTCGTTCAGCCTACTACCGAGTCCAATGTCGAGGTCCCTACTGAGCCCATGACCACTTCAAATGCTGACGTTCCCATCGAGCCCACCACTGAGAGTCAAGTGGAAGTCCAACCCACCACTGAGCCTAAGGCTGAGATCCCTACCACTGAGCCTGCCCCCGAATCAACTACTGAAGCTCCCGTTGAGCCCAAGCCCACCACCAAGGCCGAAGATGACTCTGAGCCTTCTCCATCCTCTCCAGACGATGTGGATGACAAGCCCACCGTGACCAAGGCTCCCAGTCCCAGTCAAACCGACGTCGCGCTTCCTCAGAAGACCGACGAAGCAAAGGAGGCCGCGGACCAAGCTTACAAGTCCATGTCTGAGTACACCAAGAACCCTACCAAGGAGAACGCCGAGAAAGCCAAGGATGATACCGACGGCGCCCTAGCATTACTCGGTCTTCTTGGCGCAGGCACTCCTGGCTTTGGAGCGCTTACTGATTCTCTTGGCAAAGCCGCTGGTGTTCTGACTGGAGCTATCTCTACTCCTGGCGCTGCTACAGCTGCGGCTGTGTCGTCTGCTGCTTCTCAGGTTAAGAATGATCTTGATGAGACGAAGAAGGATGATGATAAGGATGACGAGGATGAGGATGAGCAGTCGACCAAGGAAGAAGAAGAGAAGAGCACACAGGTTTCCAGCGCTGAGAAGACCACCGAGGAAGTTTCCACTACTGCTCATGAGACTTCAACAGCTGCCGAGACCACTACTGCTGAAGCATCTACCACGACTGAGATCGCATCTTCTACCGAGACTACCGAGACGGCTACTACTACCGGCACTATGGAGCCCGGTCCTTCGGTATACTACGAATACTTTGAGGATTCTGGTTCGGGCGATGTTGTCGAGGAGCTCAATGAGGCTCAGGTTCCTGAGCTGGGATGTATGTCTGTGTTTACGCTTCCTATGCCCAAGTGTGCTTTGATGACAGGTGGTACTGATGCGTCTACTACGGAGACGGCCACTTCTGAGGTGTTTACAACTGAGACAAGTAGCTCTGAGACGACTACCGAGTCAGAGACTCACACGACCGAGGAGACGAGCGCTGAGCAGACGAGCACCGCTGAGGAAACAACCACTACCGCCATGATCTCGTTCCCCAGCACTCTCGTTACCAAGACACGCGACGAGACATCCGACACCACAACTCAAGACTCAACCACGGACGAGTCCACAAGTGACCGCAGCACTACAGACTTCACGTCTTTCACAAGCACCGGCTTCACAACCACCACCACCTCCGAACCTCCCCGTGATTACCCCTGCGTCATCTACGGCGGTCCCCGTGTCGAAGAACCCTACTGCCAATGCTCAACCACAACCAACGACAAACAATTCGTCGCAACCGCGCCTCTCATCTCCGGTGCCTGCGCCGCTTACACAACCTACCCCTCTCCCATCCCAACAACAACCGCAGCCCCAGTAACCCAAGCTCCCATCGCCGAGCCCTACACCGAGACAATTGACGGTACTGTACTTGAGTATCCTTCTCGAACATACGAGTACTTCCGCGTCTACAAGTCCATCTCAGCAACGGTGACACATGGCGTTGGTGAAGCTACCACGTTGGAAACACCTCTTCCCACCGAGACTGAGGCGAATAACAAGGGCTCAGGCCAATGTCATAGCATTGACGATGCTTGTGAGCGGGCTTATAACCAGTTCGAAGATGATGTTGTCTACACAGACTATGTTTCTCGCTACGCCAGGATTAAGAGCGGGATCATCGTTCTTGCTTCTTTTGGTCAGGCCGGATGTACTGTGCAGTGGAAGTGTGACGACTATGGTATTGGAATGAAGGGTAGGGATATCAAGGATGCGATTCAGTACATGAAGGATAATGATGGGGTTAACAAGTGTGGTACGGCTTATTTGTCGAATACTTGTCAGGTTACGATGAATTATTGTACGAACTGTCATCATGATGGTTAGTTATAGATAGCTTATAGCTACAATTGGTAATGACCTGTGGTCAATTCTTTCATAGAGTTCTTCATCGCACAGTCTTCTACGAAGTTCAATCAGTCAACTCCGTATCGAGGCATGAGTTGTAGGCTAACATAGAGTTCCAGGATATAGCCCGGATGATCTGATATCCTATCAGGAAAGTGCTGCAGTCATGATCATGTAAATCTCTCTCCTCATTGAGTAGAGGTTTAAATTGGCTGACCTCGATGATACTGTACCTGCATGCAGAGCCCGCTTACCGCCAAGTTCTAACAGCTGAAACATTACTAACCTACACAGTCATCCAATGCCTTGGTTAAATCGGCATTTCACATCTTGGCAGCTGTGGTCGCCGCTTATCTGCAATTAAACTAGTGGAGCCCGATGTAAGCTGTCGATCCTAGGGCTGAGGGTCATGGTTTCAAGAGAACGCTAGAGAGACGGCGTTCAGTGCCGGTACTTCTGGACATGCGGCGAAGAATTGACTGATGAGTCTACTGTTATTCGGTAAGACAATAGAATTGACATGTTTATTGGCCTGAGGTATGTAGAGATATGCTGTCGAATAGACGTTTTGGATTCATGTAGACTTTTCCTTTTTTTTCTTCTCCGGCGATCAAGACGTTCAGCTTACTTTACCAATTTCGCTTGATCTGTGGCTGGTGCGTATGTGGATACTACTGGCCATAGCAGATGAACTGCATGATTATATTCGTTCCTTTCATGGAATATGGAACTTCAGCTTCGGCCTTCACGATGATTGCTTGCTTGGCGTCTTACAAGATGAGATGATCCTTCCATGAAACGATTCAAACGACAGGGGCATCAACAGTTGAACTCCAACTATAAAGGTCAGTCTGAAGCCCTCCGAATCAACGTCACTCTCAACATCAACCACATTCACTCACTCAACCATCAATCACACTCATTCAGTCTCTGACACTCGTTCATAAACATCATTCAAAATGCTTCTCAAGAACGTCCTCACCACTACCCTCTTCCTGGCCCTCGCACAAGCCAGCCCAGCCAAGCGAGACGACAACAAGTTCCCCGTCTGTGACGACACTTCCAAGACCTACGAAGGCCCTTTCACCGATGGCTCAGGAACCTACGTCGCCTCCGACAGAATCACCCGCCCCTACAAGTTCCCCCGAGTCCGAAAGTGCTGGTACGACTACTTCGTCCTCGAGACTTCCGTCGAGCACACCCCATGGCAGAAAGCCACCGGTGACATCTACTGCACCGGTACACAGACCTGCTCCGCCACAAAGCTTGTCGGAAAGGAAGTCTGTCAGGAACGATCCAACGCCATCAGTGCCAGCATTGGTGCTGAGCTTGAGGGCATCAGCCTCGGTCTGAGCTTTGAGACTACTGAGTCTGAGTCTAAGTGTGTCTCGGCTCAGGACCTTACGGCTTGTATTTGGGACGATAAGGCTTGCCATACTGTTTGGACCCAGCAGCAGGTCATGCGCCAGAAGGGATATCGCCGCCAGCGATGTAACTGGGGTAATGGAGACGAAACCCAGTGCATGGACAACTGGGAGCAGACTACTCCCTCTGACTTTATTGACTACGGTTGTGGTTCTCAGTGCACTGACACTAATGAGTGCGGAAACACCGACGGCACGCCTTGCTCCAAGTAAGACCTCGTCTGTCTGTTTGGGGGAGATTTCGAGTAACAGGTTTCTTTTCTTTTCTTCTTATCGCCTTGAGCTTGTTTACATGCTCGTGTATCTTAGATGATTATTTACTGAGTGGTCTTTGGAGGGTTTTGGAGTCATGTATTAATCTAACACCTATTTACAACACGCAACTATCCATCTTATTGATAATAGCCAGTATGTTTACTCCTGCGGATCAATACAATCTTAAAAATACACTACCTGTAAAGTCCTCTTATTTTGTCAAAAAGCCTAGTACGCTTACTTGTCCTGAAGCGTTTCGGCCGCTCTCGTGGAAAACCAGGAGAGAAACCCGGTGATATGCACAGGTGCAAGTCGTTCCCAAGTGCTTCATTCTCGCCATCCTCCACCAGGGTAGCCAATCTAGACACGATTGTGCCGTCGTCGGAACCCGATCTGACGACGGTACGGCCGAACCGTTGGGCGAAACGGTCTGATTGTTCCTTGGATCTAAAGATCCAGGCTATCAGTGTCGTCACGTTAAAGACCTTGTACTCGGACCCGCCAGTGTCCTCTGCGTATCCAGCTATCATTTCTTCGTCAAGTATCAGTCCTTCTGTCTTGGAGAGAAGGGCGACATGGGTAGAATCGTTAGCGACTCCCCCAATTCTTCTATATTCTTTGAGAAAGGTTTCTTTAATCAGCGACGCAGGATATGCTACGTCGGATATCAGCTGCAGGGTCACGCGCGACCGGTCAGAGGCTAGGATGGTGAGATTGAACGTCCTAACCCAGGGCCCGGGCGCGAAACGATTGGGACGAAAAGAGACGCAACGGAGACTGGAATTGCTCTCAACATCATAGTCCTTCATGGTTGCGTTAGTGTCAGTCAGGACCATGTTGCCATGCATGAGACCGAAGTCGGCACGATCCAGCCCCAGTCTTCGAAGAATCGAGTCTCGGACCTCAGCTACCGTATCGTTTAGGTCGATACCAACTACAAGCTTATCAAAATTCTTGATTGGCAAGCCGGTAATAAAGATCTGAACAAAGTCTGTACCGACGAGCGTCTCAGAGAGAGAAGCGCAGGTCCAAAGGGTGGTCGTCATGGACTCTTGGCCGAGATACGAGCTGACCTGAATACTGGGGTCATTCCTCTGAACTGCTTCGGTGAAGATGGACGCCGCCTCAGCTAAATACCTCTTTGTGGACCACTCTAGGTCAGCAGATATTGTGCTCCGGTCTATGGCGTGGTGTGGCGGAGCTTTGGGTAGACGCTCTGCCCTTTCATTCTCCAGGTTTTGAAGTAGAGTGGTCATTTGCTCTTTCAAAGTGTTGAAAACCTCCTGAGTGATTTGAGTCTGATATCTGATCTTGAGTTAGTCTGAATGTATCAAGCTAGACAAAAAGTACGTACAGATAGGCCATCGAAATGACAATGTTGAGACTTATCTTTTGAAATGTCAAAACCTGTCGGTATTCTTCAACCCCGATCTTCGACATGACAGTCGATTCTGCAGCCTTGGGATCAGGGCTTTGGACGTTCAAACTGTCGATCCTTCCCAAAATCTCAGCGATAGTGGTGTGACATGTCTCGAGTAAGGACTTGGTATTCTCTGATCCCGTTGCCCAGATAACGCTATCGCGTGTATCGGGATTTCCCAGAGAAGCCTTGATTGTGCCCAGGGTCTGATAGATCTCTTGCGGCATATAGGCGATATCCAACAGTTGCTCTCCAACATGCTTGTCTGTTGATAGAACTCCATGAAGGTTCCTACATGCTGCCTCTGCCTTAGATATGACGGCCTTCAAGTTGCTCATTTCTCGCACCATGTTTTCGGGAAGTTCTGCATATACTGTCAGCAAGCCGAACTCTATAGGCGATAGGTATTCTATCATAACGAGTAACGAGGTATACCCACCAAAGCTGATCACATCTCCGACGTGAGCTCGACCGTTGCCGGATATCTCAATTTTGTTCCCTTGAGGGGGCAGCACGATCTTGGCCGAAGTGGGTGGGTCTGCAGGCGCTTCCATTGTCTCTATAATGACTAGGCGGGGTGCAGCGAACGGCCTGATATGGAAATGCCTCTATCCAAAACTTCAGGTCTTTCCCTCACCTCAACCCTGGGGCGTTACTGTCGTCGTTGATATAGTCTTGAGGCCGCCCTGCGACATGCCTTGCCAGAAATAACAATCCAGATAGGGGCGGTGTTTGAGCATAGCCCAGTTGGCGCCGCCTCAGCCGCAGCCGAAATGTACGGACCTCAAGAACCGTGAGGAGTGTGTGGCTGCCAAGTCTCGAGGTCATCCCGTATCTGTCTTGGCTCACAGGTTTCTACTCGTCGGTTTGCCGGTGCCGCCTCTTGGGGCGCTAAACCTTTTCGAGCAAGTCAGCGCTTCAATTCCTTGAGTGTATAAAAGGGAACGCAGCTCCAATCGATAAACGATGGTCAGCAAGTGAGGGAACATTTATTAGAGTCTCATCGAATGCCCAGTCCAATGCTTGTCTTATTATCTTCTCAGAATTACCATCCCATCATAATGATGGAGGCCCTTTCTTATACATAGCCTCTGTCTCTGGTGTGAAAACACTCTCGTAAGTCATCGCCAAGTACTCTCAACCCCGTCGTTGCATGTCTATTCCAACGTGAAACTTTGAACAACCGATGACTCAACTACCTGGTATCAGGCAGTGACTCAATAAGCTCAATTGTCTTGAGATCCACAATCGCCGCTGCGTATCGCTCAGACATAGCAAACACCCTCTCCTTAGGCTGCAAATCATACGGCGTCAAAATCCAACCCATTCCCGACATCATCGACTTGCGATACTCCCTGAAAACAACTGGATCATTAATATCAAGTTTGGGACCACCGAACCTCCACAAGTAGTCAAGGTAATGGTGAATTATAGGTATCTCGTGCCGTTTTCGGTCTGCCACCGACAGACCGCCGACGATGAAGTAACTAAGATCATGGAACGGTGAGCCGATATGAAAGGTCTGCCAGTCGAGGAACTTTGGGTTGCCGTCTCCGTCAATATACGTGTTTCCGGTGTGAGGATCGCCGTGGATGAGACACTGGAAGTCGGGGTTCTTGGTGCGGAAGTGCTTCTTCATTGCGGATACGGTGCGAAGGCGGGAGAATCTGATGATCTCAGGCAAAGGAGGTCGATCTTCACCTTGAGTCATGTTATACCACAACTTGGCAAGACCCATGATCATACCCTCATACGAAGGCTTAATCCAAGGGTAGTCGTTGGTTGTATAGCCCCAAGTACTAGCGTGCAACCCAGCGAGTTGTTCGACGCCAAGCATGACCATCTCAACAGACCATGTATGCTCAGGATTTCCAAACTCGTATTCCTGAAGAGCCAAGTCGTCCATGATGATGATACCCTGTTCTTCTTCCCATCCTGACCACCAGACTTTGGGAACCGATATGAAATTCAGCTTTTCGGCGACGAGGGAGAAGAAGCGTGCTTCGGTTTTGTACGCGGCGGCGAGGAGGTTCTTAAGCCCCTGATCAGCCATCATGGCGGGGTTGAAACCGCCTTTCACACAAATGTGCTTTGGTCGAAGCACAGTACTCTCTTCTTCTTCGTATTCGATGGTGAAGAAGAGCTTGCTAGCTGTAGCGTTGAGAATGCTTTGGGTGCGTATGAGTGTTTTGATCCTGTGGCCTAAGGCCTTCTCAAGCCACTCAGGAGTGATTCCATCGGGGGTGGTTGGGTAAGGATGCATCCCGCAACTGAATGAAGAAAAGTTAGTTCTGGAGAAGTGATAGAGTTCGGTGTAGAGGTTCTTATGTACCCTTTGGGTATCGCGCTCCATATATCGCCGGAGAAAAGGGCATGGCCAGACATGGTTGAAACCCACAAGGATGCAGGGTCCCTGGATGTGTGGATGTAAAGTTGTTGGTTCCTAAATCCCTCAGTAAAATTCACGTCGTATGTTACAAGGTTACAGAACCCACTTACCTTCTCTGACGGTGGCCGGGGAGCATGCCTGAGAAATTCAGGCCGCGGATACAGTAGCGAAGACGATACCATGCAGATGCTGTTGGTTTGGCCCCTGTTTTGCTCGGGTGACCCACAGAAGCCAGGGGAGTCCCTGCAGAAGCTACAGGTGTACCCTTACCAACTGTTGGCCAGTTCCTACAGGTGTCGAGATTTAGATCTGTTGGTCTTTGTCAGATCTTTAAATGCAAGTCTTACTTGAACCTGGCAGAAGACTATCAAGATCAAACAGCAAAAACGTCGCAAGCAACTCAACTCATCTACGCTATACAAACTCCGGCTATTCGTCTCCTGCTTCCCTTTCCCAAGGCTCTTGACTTCGATCCAACATGGTTACTTTAGATACCTAGTATGGTCTAGTTGTTTCTTGTTTGGTTGTTGACATTCTTGCCGTTAGCTTTGAGCTTCTGGCAAGGAATGGGAATAGGCATATTACCTATGATGATATCCTAAAGTGCTTGTCAATTGTACATTCGAGGTTTTTTACATTGCTTCATTCTTTATTGACGATATACAGGTCCTCCTTTGTATCTTCTGCGCAGTGGACATTGTGGCAATGGAATATGGCGTCGAGGTAACGGTGATGGAACCAATTCGCTATGTTGTCATAGTGTTCATGGTATTATCTGGTCACTATTTCCGAATCTTTATCTGCTAACTTCCTTGCAGTTCTTTACTCACGCCCATCGCCTACGTCCTGACGACCAAGATCCCGAAGCTGAGATAGACTAGCCCTCTTCCGACTTGAAAGCGACACAGATGTGAGAACCGTCCGAACAATTCTCGTCATAATTCAGGGAATAGGGGCAATGCTTTCTTAGGGTCATATACGAAATGTTAGAAGATGAATACTCTAAATTTCAAATGAAAAATGAACCAAGTAATTGTCCTCTTCCTTAACTGGCAAATCTTTATACTCCCTACTCTTTCGTTGTATTAAGCCAGTCAAACGTATTCAGCAACTCAAACTTGAAGTTCAAACGCCCTGCCAACCCAGAACTGAAATGCTCCAACGACCCAACTTCACTCCACGGATCATTGAGATGATAGTCCAACACGCGCTGTATAACAGTCTTGCAGCTCGCACAAAGATCCCCATTGGGTGCTGAAGGATGTACCCAGTCCAAGAAGCCCACCAGTAGACTAAGCTTCTGGACGATACTTGATCGGCTTAGACGACTGTCCTTGGGATGGCGGCCTTGGAAGGTTGGCCGGAGAAGTTCTTGGCAGAGAATACCACCACCAGGCACAGCGAAAGCCATTAACTAGAGATTGTTAGAAAGCTTACATGGGAACAAGCCAGAACACTTACTATCCACTCGAAGTCCCTTCGAATATCTCTGAACTTGTCCTTATGCGTCCAGAACAACAACGTAAGAGAAATCATCTCAAACGAGACAACAAGAACATCGCCCTCATCCGCAGCTCCATACTGCAACAGCAACCTCTCTAGCAGAAACATATTCTGCAGATGCGTCAGGCGCGCAAAGATCCTCATTGGAATCGCATTACTCTCGATGTGAGGATCTGAGAAGTTCTTTTCGTGCGATAAAGGTTCGGGCTGCGGGAGCGGGAGATCGTATGGGTCGGAGGGATCGTAGATAAGTTGTTTAGGGAACTGTGCTATGGTGTTAAGCTCGCGGTATTTGAGGTCCCTTGGGAGGTCAGTACGGGATAAGAGAGAAGAGGATAGACATACCGTAGTGTTTCCAAGGTTGTGTTTGAGTCGGATCCCAGAGTTATGCCGAGGATTTCGTTAAGTATCACAGAGACTTGGTATCCGGCTCGGCAGATACTAGAAGGGTAAACGCCCCCATGAGTATTCCAGCCGAGGGAATTCAACTGAGATGCAGCACGTTCGAGAGCTGAACCACCAGCTAGAAGATCCTCGTCGCTTAAATCCAACGGCGGCTGTGTTGTGCAAAAGCGAGGATCAAGTAACGGCGGCCGGCCCGTGAACGCAACGATAGCTTGATCGATGTTATAGATCCGTGCAAAGAGACGTCGTTTGTGCTCACTCGACAGCGAAGGCTTATATGGTACAACGTTCTTCTCTGTATGGACTCCGAGATAGGTCATCATGGTAACGGCTTCTCCATGACAAGTCCAAACTGCCAGACCTACACTTCACGTCAGTACCTCGCCATCGACAAGACTCGAGAGACTTACTCGCGTCTCCAATTATCATAGATTCCATGATAGTCTTCTGGTGTACAAGATCAAGAATGATGACATTCGCAAGAGTAAAGTACCGCGCCATAGCAATACTCTGCCTCACAAATGCAAGGGCTTCTTTGTTCGATGTCCCGCTTTCCAAGATATGGAGTTCACTTCTTTCAACAGGCTCGAAAGAACCAGGAATGCGTCTCAGCACGCTCCATAGTAAGGCGATAGACTCCCATCGCAGGTTTTGACCGCAAAGCTGGTCAACCCATTCTTGGCTATCCTCGGTATCTCGGAAGGGGTTTAAAGTGTTATTGCACACTTTCTCAGCAATAAGTTCGAGATTCACCTTATCGTGGTCTAGATGTGATCCGAACGTCGATTCTAGTGATCTGATAATCGCAGGAACCGTGAGGTTTGACCAAAGTCTATTCTCGTATTTCGTTTTCTGAGCCACGAGACGATCGTAACAAGGACCAAAAACGCATCCTAGCAAGGCGAGAGACGTTTGTCGAATATTCGGCGGGAGATCCTGAAACTTGATGGTGCCGGTGGATTGTGAGTCTGAGGTGCTTTGGTTTTCAGAGTTGATGCTGGATGCATCGAGTTTGGACAGGTAATTCTTTGTCTCTTCAAAGATTTCGGTATGGCCTGTTACACCGAAGAATGCGGGTTTGGCTGGTGGGCTGCCAATGGACATGCAATCATGTGGTTTGTCGGGCGTACCAATGTAATCACCGACAAAGTCAGGCGGCGCCATTATTGATTCTTTCGAGGTAGGCAACCCTCCATGGGTACAAATGAAGAATGGTAAAATTGGTTATATAACAAATTGTCTTATTGAATATGTATATATGCTATAAGAGTCATTTCATGACTCGTTAAACTAGTCAGTCACTCTGAGAGAATTCACGATCTGACACATGACGTCTGCGGGATCGGACATGCTTTGTCACGCTAGTTGCAGTTACCCGACATATGATTCTAACAGAACAACAGAACTACCAACCACAAAAAAAACATAGTCTGTTTGGTCTTAGATCAAAACAACAAAAACATACAACAGCGGGGATTCGCTGGTCGTCACCGACCCAACTACTAATCCGCCCCTTGCCAGCTTATCTATGGGAGAGCGGACGGGATCCCGAGTTCTCTGGTAGGTATGGTCGTATGTACTAGACTCACGCGATATTGTTGATTGCATGGATTTGCCTCTCGTACCCCAATGTGCAAGGGTGTTGCTTTTGTGGTGTGTGGGATTATTCTTTTCTAGTATGAATCTTGAATTGATATCTCACTTGAGATTGGTCAAACTTACAAAGCTAAAAAGAAAGAAAAGAAAAGAGAAAAAAAAGAACAAAAAAGAACAAAAAAAAACACTTAGGTGCAGCAATATCAACTTGATGGTGCACTTGAACAATACTCTGACTTAAGAACTCAGTATCTCTAATCCCATGCGAAAGGGATTAGTTCTCATCATCGTTCTAGCCACACTTCCCCCTGATGCTCGCTAAAACGAACCCTACTTGTTACGAATTATTGGTTTGCAAGGAACCACTACCTGATGTAAAGCGGAAAGGTTTCGTTTTCGATTTTGGGTCGTGCTCCGCATTTTTAGAATCCCTGCCTGCGCAAAGCTTGCCTCAGGCATTCAAACCTGGTACCATTACGCCACATACCTACTGCACGTGTCACAGCCTTGTGGCTGCTGCGCCCTCGTCCCCCGACGTTAAGGAAGGAATCACCAACACAGAAATGCAGCTCACATCCCACCTTCCCTTCATCCCACGATACGTGGATAGTTATATAATCCAAATAAGCACGCTTTTCAGCATACCCGATGATGTAACCCTACTTGTTACGAGCTGAGGCCTAAGGGTCGCTATTGCTAACAACCGTGGTTTGCAAGGTGCCACTACTGAGGGAGACTGCTTGTGGAAGTTGGTGTTTAGGGGAGCAGCCAGAGTGTCCGGTGACGGCCTCACTTTTTACTGACTTAAACAAAGTCTTCTTATTGTGGAATGATGAATTGTGTTGGCTTTTGTTTTGCTATCATGTTAATGGAGTCATCGTGAAGTACTTGCGTGGTACCTCCAAACGTCGCGAAGGTACATGTGCCTTATTCCTTCCGAGTAGCTCAGTTGTCAGGATTTTCTCTCCTGGAGAATGGATTCTGGCTCAGAGACACTATTCAATTTCCAGAGAAGTTCTCCAGAAGCTCACATAAGCCCAGATCTCCTCCCTCAGGAAAAGGCAGTATTTAAGAAGATACGGGTCTTCCCAGACAGACGGAACATTTTGGTAAATTTCTGACCAAGTACCATCTTATATGCATGATGGACATTAAGTACCTTCAATCGTACCCACAAAGGGCAGTGGAGTAAGTACTTCTTATCTGCGACCGCAATACTTGCTTACTCAAAAGTGTTGTTTTATCAAGTACGCAATGCCGGGCTTCTTATCACCAGATGTGTCACTAGCAAACCCTGAGTAGTTTCATCTGGGCAGAAAGATTGGCAACGTTGCCATCAGCATGATTGGAGCAGAATGACACCAATGCTGCAACCTGGTGTTTCTATTATGCGTTTTGGGATACTGTTTTCTCCATGGTGTAGTCGACAAAGTTAACACTTTTCATCGCACTGATACTGGATGGAAACCTCGTGACAGGTACCACCAGAAGTCGTCCTTCTTCCAGGGTGTCAGGAGTCAAGCTCTCCACAGCCATCATCGCCATTATCATCACACAATGGTAGTCACAATCGGAATGATCGCCCTTGGCTACAACCCTCAATCCCCTAACCACGTTTGCGTCTGTAGGCAGTTGACTGGATGAGTTGACCTACCTACTGCCCTTGAATGTGGTCGGACAAATGAGGGTCTCATAGATGTCCTGTTGGATAGTATCGTGATCAAGGCTGGCTGTTTTCCCTTGTTATTACCATTGTGTGTTGTTGTTGATCTTGATGGGTGGTGATATCTCCGCGATGAGATGTAAGGTTTTAGCGGACTAAGTAGGTAGCTATCTCAAAGTATAATTTATCATTTGCATTGAGTAGCCTGCGATGTAGAGCAGACGATTACAGAATGTCTTGCGGCATCGAACTTGCAGTTCACCCAATAAACAAAACTCAGGTGAGGGACTGACTTACAACGGAAAGCCGCCTTCGTGAAATCGGGAATTAGTCCTGCAAACCTTCTTTCAATTTTCCCAGACGTCAATAAGGTTCAGAGAAAAGCTAAACATCATCTAGGTCTACGTCCAGAAGTGGGGAAAAAAGAAAGCAAGAAACGCAAGTCACAAGGGCGCAAAAGCATAGAGAACCCAAGGCAAATAGTACGAAAGCTTTGCCAGGCCACAAGGCGACTAAAGTTTGACCTCTCTACCAATAAGCTCTCAAGCAGCTTACATAACTCCGTAACAAGCCTTTAGATTCGTTCAGGTTAAGTTTTTCCCAACCGAATTGACATTTTTCTGAAACCCTCTCAACTCCAATTCCTACACGGTACCTTTTTTGCCCTGCCCAACATAAGGTTTTTTCTTCAGATTCTATGGATATTCAAAGCCGGCTCCCCCCTCCAGTCTGTCGTCGAAAGTCCTTCTCTCTACATCACGCAACGCCCACTGCGGTGGCGCGGGCTGCTTTGCTCCCCTCTCATATACCCTCCGAGGATGTTTTAGTCGGCCGCACGCCAGATCAGGCTCCCGAGCCACCCCTGGCCACATGACTGCCATGGTAGAATTCAACATACCTCTGACCGCGGTCACGTATGTTGAGCAGGTCAAGGAGAATGGCCTCTGGTTTATTGACGTGGAAGGTTTACATCACGAGATCAACGTCCAGCAAATCATGCCTGCCTCAGGAGAGCACCTGGGCTGTGAGTGAGAACAAGACCTACTGACGTTAGCTTATGTTGGTCAACCTGGGTCATGGCAACAAAGCTGACCCAGCTTATAGGCATGCTGGCGACATGCTTCCGCCGAAATTTCCGGACAGCCGACCACGGCTAAAAGGCACTGAAACAGGCTCCGGGCGACGAACAGAGCCGATCGGAGGTCTCCAAGATAGTGAGAAATGCCGGCCGACCTCTCCAAGATAGTGAGAAGTGCAGGCCGGAGCGTCTATAAGACAGTGAGAAGTGCAACTGGCCAGTAGCGTAGCTGGACTCATAAGGGTTGTCGATCGATGGTTTCATCCCATTTAACCGCTGAGCAGCGAGTCACGGCGGGCTGACCAGACGAGCTTTGGACTCTGGGACCCGCAATCTGAATCCCATGTCGCATCTCCCCAGGCAGCCTTCGACCCTACAAGTTCACAAAGAGAAGTCCCCGATACCCTGGCGGCGTTTCTAGAGTCAAGCATGTTGCAGGTTTCGGCAAGAACCCAACAGACCATACAAACGACAACCACACTTCACAATGGCTGCCCATACAGTCCCCTTTTCTTGAAAGGCTTTGCTCGCGGCTCCAACGTTACCTTCCATCAAACAAGGTTTTCTTTACACCTTCAACAAAGGATCACACCTCCGCTGCCTACAGGGAGCCTTTCGTTTTACCCTGCCCCAACGTAAGGTTTTAGCTGAGCATAAAATGCCCTTCCTTGCTTGCTTTCTTCCGGTCTATCCCTCTTCACTCCACCAACATCAACAACATGCAGACGTCAGCCAACCACGATCTTCTTCTTCAAAAGGCCCCCTCAAGCAACGGCTGCAGTCATCTTCTGAGGAAAGACAGCTGTCTCTCCAGCTGACTTCAACGGTGGCAGTCACCTGCACCGATTCCCGCACCCCAGCCAGTGGATCCTGCTCTCTCTTCTACCGAGAACCACCTTCCTGCTACCCAACGGGGTCCTACTGAAAGGAATTACCTCTTCACAGAACCGTGCCCTTTCACAGGTTACTCTCGAGTTGCACCTCAAGCAGCGACTGAATGCGAAGCGAAGACTGGGATCCCAATTGTGAGCGACTCAGTCAAGCTCATGCAGTTTTCTGACTGTGAGTCGGCGGATACTTACTCACTGCGGGTTACCGGTCCACATTGCCCTCCAGAGAGGATCAAATCTTGAAAAACAAGGAGCCATCGACCGGTCACGTCTAGAGCACTTGGACGCCGCTCACTGCTAGATCTTAGCCAGAGCGTGCAGCCTGGATTTCGAAGCCCTTCTTATGTACTCAGATCCTGTGTCGGATCATCTCTGCCCTAGTTGTTGATAAGCTTGGACTGGAACAAAACATCCTACAGCTACATCATCCTGCAGCCACATCATCCTGCAACTACAACATCCTGCAGCTCCTTGGAATTTGCAGCAGGGTCGTAGTAGATGGTTCGAAGAATTATCCATGCAGCCCAGTCAAAGTCTTTTTCAGCTGAGGCAATCGCCTTCTTCCGGAGACTCTGGTAGCGTCGCATGTACCATTCGATTTCCAGTTCAGTTGCTGAGTGTGGATCGCGGAATGGGAGAGGAGTACAGGCTCTCGTTGTGCCTAACGGCGCAATCCGACAGCTCGGACCGAGGCGACTCAGGGAGCGAGCGATGACAAAGCTCGTCTATTGTTTTTGACAGTCCATGTAGGAATTAGACACAGCTGAGAAACTTCCAATTAGCGGTTTTCTTATTTGTCGCAAACGCCACGAGAACAACGAGATTCTCGGAACATACTTGGCCACGTGGCATGGGTCTGGGGCGGTGTACCACCAGCGGAATAACCGCTAGATAGACACTTCTTCCTCCCTCATCGACACAGCGCGTATCACTCCCCTGACGATCTCAGGCAGATATTCCTCGATTAGTCTCACCATCAGTCCCTCTCGCCAGGCCTCCCAGACCTGAAAGTACTAAGATCATATAACTCATCGTCTGGCAAGTGCAAATCTGCCTACATGGTTTACCGTCCAGTCATCGGGAAAATCCTTTCACTTGGTCAAATTTCAGCTATCAAGTCAGATCTCACAGGCATCACCCTCCCTGTCCTACCACTCCAGCTGCCCACGCACGCGATGATCCCGACGAGGATGAGAATGTGAGCCTGCACTTGAGACCACAGGCCTCAAGGCGGTCTGTACACACAAACAACAGTTTCTCTTGGAGGTCGACATCACGAAGCTTCTGGAACAATCATACATTCGAACGCTGCTCACCACACTCCTCCATTATAGGACCAGTAATCTTGGCGAGAATTGTACAGACATGAGCGGCAGCACGAAGACGTTTCCAGTCTCTCACTGAACCAGTGCCAGAGGCCCTGGAGGCACATGGACCAGAACCTGAAGTCCCTGTCACAAGGGCACCTGATGTTTGAGACGTACAGGCATCGCTAACATGATCTCAAGTTTCAATGCTCGCACACTGTCTCGTCGGGTAGTGCTGACCGGTCTCCTTGGATCTACCTCATTGATCCAAGTTGCCGATGCTATTCTTGGCTCGGGCGGTGTTGTGAGTATCTTCCTCCGGCCACAGCCAAGCTCCCAAGCCGCCCCTGGCGAGATGACTACCATGCACGGGTCAGACGAGCGATCCTGGACTGCAAGCTGCTTTATCGTTAAACGATATGAAGCCACCATGAGCAAGATACCGCTTGGTCGTACGCGGTTATCAACCTCTTGAAGTCATTGTGAGGGACTGCTAGTCTCAAGCGAGTTGAGTACGCCAGACGAATGTTGAAGGCATATCCCCAAGCCGATTATTGGAGAGCTGTTCCGTTCAGGAGACATCTTTTTGTTATTTCGCTGGCGTTGGAAGGGGAAGGTTGGGTCGGCAGCTAGGCGTTCAGGCAGTTCACAATAAAACGCACACGTCGACTGCTTTACTCTTTTTAGAAAATCGCTGTTGGTGGGAGTCTAAGCCAGATTTCAATGGCAATGTTTTCGATCTAGACCTATCAATCGGATTGCAAGACAATCTTGAGAAACTCAACTAAAAGGCGATAGCTCCCGGGCAAGCATAGATTCGAAAATAGAATACAAATTAATCAAACACGACACTCCCTAGCCCGCCCATCACTTGTCCTTAGTGTGTTTATATTTGAGATAGTCACCAATTCAAGAAAGAGCTGTGCCGTTAGAAAATCAGTTTTTTATTATACTGATTTCTGACTGTGACTAGTCTCGGTGTGACTGAGTGAGGATCTCTGTACATTGTGTTATTAGTCCCTATTTACGAGACGACCATGGAGGTGCAGATAGACAGGTTCCTTGGTGCGAGATGGCTTTCATCACTTCAATCTAGTGAACTCCGAGTCTGGACCTTAGAATTGTGGTATTCACATAGTCTAGAACTCTTCGCCTATTTCCCCTGGCTGTACAGGGACGGGTCGTTCAGATATCCAATGATTGCTATACGCGGATTAGGCAGGTCATTGGTGGGAAAGGTATAAAGTCTCAACTATGGCAATGCAGTTGAATCCTACGGAGCTATACTTCGCCCCATTGTTCGTTTATGTTCCAATCGGTAATCGCCCAGAAGATCCACCTAGGTTGGATACGGAGTGGATTCTATGCACAAGCCCCTTTGTCCAATGTCCGCTGGTGGTTTTGATAAGACCTTATCTTTGCAATGGAAGTTTGCTCCAGTGCTGATTTCAACAGCAAAGTTATACGTACGAAATGATGATCGTCCACTGGCAGTTTCTTTGACGTCTTTTCAGTCACTTGTACAAACAAACGTCTTTATCAGCAGCCGGGTCACTGCCGTCTGAGCCTCACCGCAATACAAATTCTGTACGGAGTACTCAAATGGAATGTCTCCTCCGTTGGCTGAATCCTTCCCGAAGCTAAACCAAAGTCCCCTCGGCAGATCCCACACATCAGACCAGGTCCGCGGGAGTGGCTGTGCTGAGTAATTCTATTTTCCCGGTGATATAGCCAATCATGTTGAGTAAGGAAGTGTCGGTTGCAAGGGCCGTTCAACCGAGGCCAATAGGACACAACGAGGTTGACCGACTTCAACTCGGCGAACTGAACATGTTGAGCATCAACAAATTCTTGTGATAGCGTGAAGGAGCCTATGTGCTATCGACATGCAAATATTTGTTGACATCAGTCTCGTTTGATCGAAAACACCAAGCTGTATCCTATTTACCATCCTCAATGTGGCGAGCGTCGGCCGCCTCAGAATGCTAAGCTTCTCGCCAAACCCATGCCCCTTCCAGACAGAATCCACTACACAACAACCTTGCAACTCCATCAAGATGCGTTGTCGCTTCCTTCCAGGGACCCCCAGCCCGCATAACAGAATCTCAATGGCCGCCCTACAACATCAACCCAATTCAAGAAGCTGGGTTATCCTCCCATGTTGCTTGGCATCATAGCCTCGGGGCGGAAGCAACGGGGCTTGCACGTGCACGACGGTTAATGGTATCCAGACAACATGGGACTTGAGTATGGGGTCTCGGAGAAAGGAAAAGGATAAAAGGTAGAGCTCCCGTCTACATCTCAGAGTCTGATCCTCGGCATTACAGTTCCAATTACAGTCTCATCACTTCAATTACAACCGCCAAAATGGTCAACTTCATCACCTCTCTCACCTTCCTCCTCACCGCCGCTACTTCCGTAGCCGCCGTCCCTCAAGACCTCAAGGCTCGCTCCGACACAACCTGCAGAGACGACCTCGGCGACGATTCCTTCGGCAGTGTACGTCCTCTCCCATCTCATTCTAACTCTGCACCAAACTAACACTCCTCAGGCCGCCGACGCCGTCTACTGCATCAACTACCTCGCCAGCCTCAACCAAGCCTGTGTCGGCCACGTCTCAGGCCAGGCATTCTGCAAGCGCGGCACCACCCAGATCACTGGTCTCACCCTTCGCGGTACCTCTTCTTCTTCTTGCAAGGATGTTGCTCGTGGTGCTGGTTTGATCATGGACAAGTGCACCAAGCCTGATGGACGAGTCAAGGGTGCGAACCCTGCTTGGGGTAACGGAAACCTGATCATCGATATTCGACACGTTTAAGCGTTGGAGACGGCATATAAAATAGACTTCTGGTATATAATTTGAGAATTGAATTTTTTTGTTCGTCCATGGTGTTTTGAAGGCTTGGTGTTTGGTGAAGCTAGGTTAGCTCTGATTGGCTGATCAAGTGCCGCCACAGATCTATGCCAGGAACTCAGTCTATCTTTTCAAGACTTTAAATGCAACTCTCACAATTCTCTCGACGTTGCGATACGATCGCATTATCGTCCTATTCAATCACTCTATGCAACCTTTCCACAGCAAGATTGCGGCTTCACCTTGAAGAAACGGTTTCTTTGAGTGAATTACCGCAATCTTCCAACTCCCATCCAAACTTCAACAAATCCATAACAATCAAATCAGCCTCACCCGCTACCAAATATAAGCATCAATACTACCACAACCCAAACCACCAATAGCAATGCTTACTACGGTGACATGCAAGTCCTTCATTCAGCCCCGTTTCACGTTTCGATGCTGACATCCGTGGATCCTTCGCCCCACAATCTCCGTGTCCGTGTCCGTGTCCGATCCTTCAAACCTCTACCTCTACCGCCGCGTTCCCATCGCGACCTAATCCGTATATCTTTTTTCTATCGTTCTTTACGCCAAGATGTCTACACCGGCGGTCTATTCGTCCCTTGAAAAAGAGGACCGTACGGATGAAAAAAGTCCCGGCTATGAAAACCAGCCTATTCCCGACTCTCAACAAAAAGACAATAAAAGACTTTATAAACTCGATTCCTGGCTAAGAGCCTATGTCATTATTCTTGGTATCTATCTCGCTGGCGCAATTTTCTGCGTCGCATGGTCTTACACAGGCGCCGTCCTCGACACCGATGCTTCAAAACGCCGTGTCTTCCGCACTTCCCCTTCGTTCCCAGTCGATCAACTCTACTCCGCCATAGCCCTCTCCGCACTTCTCACTCCAGCCGGTCTTTTCGTACAATTTGTAGTATGGGATTTCAGAAGACAGCATCTTTTTGCGCTGACCGCTCAACGCCCTGTGGCGGTCAAAGATCTTGATGATATTGCGGAGAGTTTAACATTGTTGACGTTGCCAACCGTGATCAAGTACTCTTGGTGGTATGGTGTTATGCATACTGCGTTGATTCTTACGAGAACTTTGCTTGTTCCTGTGGGAACGCTTATTCTTACGACTGGGCCTTATACGCATTGGAGAGATGGGACGGGTGTTGTTGGCCTTCCTGAGGCGGCGAAGACGAATGTTTCTTCTCTTTCAGCGGCCATGGGCGGCAGTCTGAATGGTAGCTTTTATCCTTCTCTATCGAAGAACGACACTTTCCTCTCTCAAACGGTCTTCACCTTCGTCGGCAGTCTCGTCTCTCAGAACGCCCTCGCCAACGTCGACTCAGGTATTCTTGGTCCTGTTCCAACACACAATCTCACATTCGCTACAAACACAACCTATCAGGGCCTTGTCTTCTTCAACTGGACCGCCAACTGCGAAGCAGCCACTGAAGTTAACTACACGTCTTATAAAGACGACGGCAACACAGTGTACAACTTTACGCTTCCGGATAAGAGTGTTGAGAGTATCGAGTTGCTATCTCAGGGTTCGCAACGAATCAGGCTCTGGAGTAATGCTACTCAACATGGCGAGCACAAGATTCCGACTTCTGGGACAACGTACTTCCTTTCTGCGACTAAGGCTATACCGAATATCAACGAAACAGCCCTCCGAAATCGAGGTGACGATGATAGTTTGGTCCAGACGAACAGCGGCGACTGGATCTCAAGAACAAAATGTACGCCTTCTCTTCAGTGGCTCGTCGGCTCATGTACCTTCAACGGAACAGTCATGACACAATGTATCGAAAAGCCCAACTCCAACAGAACAGCTCTTGACATCGATGCGCTCGATGCATTGAGTATGTACATGTCCGCCATACCATGGTACATTATCCGAAACCAAATTGGTATAGTGGATGATACTTTGGATACTCTCTACACCATTCCGACATCCAAGGACTTTGGCCACTTCTTTGGAAATATGGCCCATGCTATCGTTTCGATTACGACTGCGGGATACTTTGGCACGTCTGAAGTGGAGACTCTTTCCAAAGTCATTGAGACAGTTTACGTCGTGCGATGCAGTGTCCTGATCGCTGTGACTGTAATGCTCTTCTTGTCTGTCTTGGTCTCGGTCATCGATATTATTCGAAATCGTATAAAGCATCTTCCGCAGCTACAAGCTAGTTTCTTGGCAATTGCTCATGCTGCACGTGGACCGTGGTGGGATAATGAATTGTATGGATACAGGCCGTGGGATGCGACAAAGTCACGGAGTGCAGGAGAAGCGACGGTCATGTTTGGGTTAGATACCGAGGATCCGCGATACATCAGGCTTGCACCGACTGTTGCACCGATTCGTTGATTCCAATAGTTATTCAGATTCGCGAAATGGTGTCTGGTTCGTCGACGTCGAAGGTCTGCATTAAGAAGTTACAGTCAAACAAATCATGACTCCATCCAACAGCATCATGCGCGTCCAACACCACCAATGTGGTTCAGTTTATTCTCATATAATAAAAGCCGTTCATTCTAAGAACTTCCTAAGCTCGGTACTTTTGTGACCTTTCCTAAACAGGCACAAGTCTCATAGGCGTTCTCAGCCCTTGGCTCTACTGTAGTCATATCAAGGACATCCGATACCGAACTAACCCGCGCTTCCAGTCGGCTGGGTCAGGGGTCCCCCTGAGGTGTTGAGCTAATGTAGGCTATCGTGATCGGACCCTCCTCGGGAACCTGCAAGTGGTGGATGACTGGCCAGGTCATGATGGGGGTTGACCAAAGGTTGTCCAGCGGAGGGAAGACCTTGACTTGGGTTTCCAGCCGGATTCCCAGCCGGCATGACGTAAGATTGAGGAGGTTGTCCAGTGGGCATCTGGCCGGCAGATATTTTCTCGGCAGGGGCTTGCATGGTAGAACCTCTGTTGGCAGCAGCTCTTTTGCCAGCTTTTTTGTTAAAATCCCCGCTGTCGGGTTCTTGTGGTCGCAGAAGATGCGCGCCGCCCAACGCAAGGGTAGCGTGAGCTCCCTATGCGTGCTTCCTGGATGGCTGGTCGAGCCAGGACAGTCAGCTAAACGGTTCCTATGTTCCGGAAGAAGAATAACCCACCTACTTCTGGTAAATACTCTCAACATTAGAATGTGCAAGTAGCTCGGTGGCTTTCTTGGTTCCAATAATGTCCCGAAGCAGTGTACGATTCGGCGCGTTGGCGATCATAGCTTGTCCCGCAGGGGTTTGGACAAAGCTCTGGAATTCCCCAAGACGGGCTCCGAGACCGATAGCGGTACTCTCGATTCAAGACGGGCTCCGAGCTCGAGAGCGGTACTCTCGATCGACGGAGAAGTCTGTCCAGCTCATTCCCAGAAATACCACTGGTCATGGTTGAAGTAGTAGAAACGAAGCCCTGAGGAGGCGGACGTGGAGACCAGTGGAAGTTTCGGTCAAATCGATCTTCTCTTACTTCAGGATCAAAGTTTAGAGCCTGTGTTGGAGAAGAAAAATAATTCCGAGGTTGTTGAAGAATAAGACGAAATAGAGCAAGGAGAGGAAGGGTAGGAAGAAGAAGAGGAAGAGGAAGGCAAAAAAGAAGAGGAAGACGATGAAGAATATTGCGAAGGCTGTTGAGCTTGTTGGCGAGGCCCGGTACTTTGTCGTTTGCATATTTGGCCTTAGTGTTGAGGAGTTAGGGGTACGAAGTTGCGTCCGACCAGTTCGCGGAGGAGGGTACAGAAAAGAACGAGCCTTTTATTTCTAACGTCAGCATTATGAATCTTCGCATCACGTATCGACTACCTGCACTTCTCGAAACGCCCTGAGCAACAAGGGACTAGTGGTCGTGATTGCAAGTATCTGGAAGCTGTGAAGTCCCTTGTTAGCAAAGCAGCGTCAGAGACGCATATTGGCCAAGCTCACCTAAGTTGCTGCTCGAGTCGTGACAGTGGTAATCTTGTTTTGTATCTTAAACGTGCCCTCAAGGTAGGGAAAGAAGCACTGAGTCACTGGCGATGGCTGCTTAGTGGAGCATAAATTAGGAGGATAGCCCTGGCTTCTCGAGGAGACTTAAGTTAACATACCTACACAACCAACTTCTTACCTCTCAACAGTCGGTTAAGCGAAGTAACGTCCCCACGTAATCAGCCATGCAACATATCCTTTTGCAGTTTAGTGCAAGTGCTCGATGCTCCCCAGGCAGACTAGTCATGTGTAAGTCGCGGTTCCCGCGTGCCAGAGCTGCCAGTGCCCAGTTTCTAATCTCCCTCCCAGACAGCCAATCACTGTCTATTGTTTAGGATTGTCTTTTATCGTTCATAATTCCTTTCAGGCATCGGTATAAGGAAGGACGAACCTACCATTCCAACAGTATTATTCTCAATCTCCTTATTACGCATCATGGATAACGACTTGCACCAAGCTCCTATTGAGGAACGAGAAGTCTTCAATTTCAACGACATCCTTGAATGCCAGCCTCATCACGTCCTCTATCATGCTCTTCGAATCGGTTTGATCTCTTTCTCTCTGCAAGCCTTCCAGGAGAAATCCAACGGGCAGACTTTCTACCATTTCTACTTCGAGCTCAACGAAGACTTCACGCTCGTTGATAAGTTCAGCAAGACAGTCACAGTCTGCGGCTTGGCCTTGTGGATGGAGTGCAAGGAGGACAATGGAGGTAACCTCAACGTTCACTTCGTTATTAGGGAGCGTCCCTTCTACTCTCCTCTTGTTTCTTTCGAATTCACCCTCAAGGGTGCCGGCACGGGTCGTGAGAATAATCTAAACCTTCTCCATATTATCGGAGCTCTTCAGGGGAAATCTGAAGAACTTACAGACCTCCTTCCCGATGAGAGACTCTCCAACTTGCTCAGGTTCCGATTCTGACCTCTAACCCGAGTTGACGACGAACCCCGTGGCTACCGCGATGCCCTGTAGGTTCTTATCACATGTCATGCTTTTACAGTAACTAACATAATCTCAGTCTTCAGTGGTTCATTCGCCTACACAAGGTGGGCTACGTTGGATGGTCAACCTTGAGGCAGACGGTTGAGGACGTTGTTCTCAATTTCCAGGATAAGGAGGAGACTCCCACTATGCAGGCCGAGATGTTCTCCAACATCATTGGCCATAGGTTCACTGCCGACGGTTCCTTGGACGACGGCTTTCAGGTTGTAGAAGCAGTTCCAGTTCCCATCCGGCACGGGGTCTAGGTGACCCGTGACGAGTACCAGCGGGTTTACCATCACATGGCAGTGGGCATGCCATACGAACTTCTTTGGGCCAGCATCTGGGGCCAGGGACACTCTGAGGAATTCGAGACTCCTGAGGGTCATGACGATGGAGATGAGGACTATGAAGTTGCCTCCGATCAGTTTGATCTGGAGTGATATCTGGATATTGGCGGTCTTATACTCAACGAGTCCTAGAGTTGCCTACTAGCAGTCTAAGGATGTTCTTCCAGACTTTAGGATATCGCTTAGAAAGTGTCGTCTTCTCAGTAATGGAAAAGTTATGGCTTAAATACTTGAGCCAGGTCAAGCGGTCTCAGTTTTTATTACAATTGGCAAGGTCTTTGATGGAAGCAATATTGTATCGGAGCAGGGACGTAGGTGGAGTCACGGTAGTTTTGTAAGACAGTCCGTGGATATATCATACTTCAAGCTTCCTCAATTCACATTCCAGGGTTCTCTTGAGAGTCACAGTACCGCTGCAAGTTCATATAGTCTTGAAATGTATTACAAACACTTATAAGTGCGCCCCAGGCCCAAAGCTCTGCGGCTGTACAGCAAACTTCTTAGCATCATACCCCCTCGGCCAAATTCCATTCTTCCCCGGCGCAAGAATTCCCTTCGGATCAAGCGCATTCTTGATCGTCTCATTCAACTTCATCTGCGCATTGCCATTAAAGTTATACGTTTGCGCAATCTGATCCATCAGCGCCAGATGCGTCCTATACTCTCCCCATCCCTTCTTCGCAGCGTCATCGATAAGCGTGCTGATAAGTGAGTGTGCGCGTCTACATGAGTCGGGATCGAGACGATTGAAGACGAGGCAGACTATGTGGTGCATCTCGCGCATGCCTACTACGAAGGTGCCGATGAAGTCGAAGCCTGCTTCTTCGCAGCGCCGGCGGGTGATTTCGTATTGGGCTACTGCGTCGTCACCCGTTACTTTTGCGATGGGGGAGAAGAAGAGGTGGGCGCCGTTGGGAAGCCAGTTCCTGTGAGTAATTGGTCAGTATTGGGGACGCGATTGAGGTTGTGGTGACTTACACCCATTCTAGCTCTGTCATGGTGGGAATGCCCTGCAATGTGAGATCTCGTGTTTGAAGGACGACATTGTCAGGCATATCTTCGGGGAAGTAGAACTTTGCGCCAGGGATAGCAGAGAATGCGCCCTTGACTACTTCCCACATCACCTTTCGAATAGGCTCAGGTCCGTAGAGAGCGCCATAGAAGTTCCAGCGGCCTAGATTCAGCTTCTTCGCTATATCGTCCAGCTCTTTGTCGGTGAGAGGATACTTGGAGTCCGTGTACTTTTCTCGGTTCCCCTGACAATTGTGAGCTACTGTAAGAAGTAAGAGATGAAGGCGAGTACATACCATGACGGCTGCATCAAGAAGAATGTGTCGAACTGTAGGTACATTCTGCAATACCATTGATGTCCTAAGGGGTCGGATGATCTCAATGGCTTGATGAAGGTCTTCGTCCTTAGGTATAGTAATGAGATAAGACTGATAGCCGCCGGGGTTGACCATAAGCCAGATACCCATCTTGACGACAATGCCAAGAGAGGACTGAGTGAAGATGCCGTCGTTGTATGGCCCGAAGCCATAGTTGAAGAGTTGCCATGCTTCGTTTGGCTCTTGCTCGTGTGGAGGTGCGTTGGGGTCGGCGTTGGGATTTGGGAGAGCGCCCATTCCGGTGCGTACGAGGGTTCCGTCTGGAAGTACGACTGGTAGTGTGTTAGCACAATCCCCTGACGAGGTGGTGAGAGTTGCCCTTACCTTCCATACCACAATGCATCATGAAGTGATCACCTGTCTTGAGTCAGTATGTTAATCCTTAACTTCTAGTCGGCGTAATGTACCATATGGTGTATAGCCAACTCCTCTCTCAGTAGTGTTTCCTAAGACCGAGCCACCTCCAAGGTCAGGAACATCAATCCACAGCTTATCCCTCAACCCATTATCCACAAGGTACTGATGAAGATCCATATACGTGACACCAGGCTCAACAAGCGCATAAGCACCCTCAACGTCAACCTTGAGAACCTTATTCATGTGCTTCCCCAGATCAAGCCCAACGGACCCAGGGACTCTCGGCGCAGCACCGCCATAGCCGACATTTCTCCCGACAGAGAACGGCCAGAGAGGAATCTCGAACTTGTTGCAGAGCTTCACGATGGCTTGGACTTCAGGGACGTCGCGGGGGGTTATGGTCGCGGAGGAGACGAAGTGGTCGGCGTCGGTTATGTGGAACATGTCGTGGACTTTGCTGGGGTCTTTGTAGTCGTGCTTATTGAGCTGGGAGGGGGAGGATATGATGGTTACATTTTCTGAGCTGGTGATTTGGGTTACTTCTGTGATGAATTGGTGGAAGACTGAGGCTTCTATGCCTGGAGGCAGGACAAGGGGGTTTGCGGTAGCCATGGTTATGATAGTTCAAGGTATGAATGGAAAGAAGAGACGAAAGACAGGACAGGAGATCATAATGGAAGAATGGTGTGATTTAAATAATTTCTCGACATGGTGGATTTGCATATATTCTCCTGGTCCCTGAGAATACTGTGTAACAGCTCAGCCAATGAAGGGGTGCTAACTGTAACTCGTATTGGTAGAGGTGGGTGGAGGTGGGGAATTGTCCGACGAGCCAAGATCTGCACCGAGCAGGGAAGGGAAGGGATCAGCTCAAGGACCCTCCGATGTGCATCTGCAAAGAGTGCTATTTCTCTCAGAGTGTCAGACGAGTCAGAGAGGCATGGACTTTGTACTCCAATGACTCGATGTCATCACTGAGGGTAGAGTTGATGGAAAGCAGTCTGTGTAACACTGGACTCTGGCAAACAACAGGTGAAGTGCGCAACTTCTGAGAAATTACGCCTAAGTTCTGATTTGTCTAACTAGTCTTTCACAGACACACAACAAGTAAAAGTCTTGTAGCAATCACTTTCGCTTCCCGCTTTAAGACCATTTCCTTGATACATACCGAACCTCTCTGCCATCATCATCATCATCATCATCACAACTGCTCGGCCGATAGCAATCGACACACATCACTCATTCGAACCGAATTACCAGCTTTCCAGAAGTCTACCAACGTCAGTCAAGAGCCAAGAATGGAAAGCAAGGGTGATAACTTACAGTAGAGAACCTCTTGGCCAAATCATCCATCTGATCAAAGCTGACAGACTGCACAACAGGCTTCACAACCCCCCTCCGAACAAACTCCAGCGCCTCCATCGTCTCAGTCCTCGTACCAACCAAAGTCCCCAAGAGCTTGATCCCCTTATCAATAAGCGTCAAAGGATGCAGGTTCATCGCTTGATCAGGCGGCGGTATTCCCACGCAGACTAGAGTGCCGAAGACGGCGATTAGATCAAGAGCGCTCTGGTACGCCCTTCCTGATCCTGCTGTCACGATGACGGCCTTTGCTCCATCCTCGTTGGGAGTCAGTTTCTTGAACTCTGCTGGCGTGTCAGGGCTTGAACCGTCGAAGTAGGCATCGGCTCCCATTGCCAAGCAGGTATCCTTTGCGGCGCCGACGTCGATTGCTGCGACTCTATAGCCCATTGCTTTGGCGTATTGGATACCCAGACCACCTACACCACCGCCCGCTCCGACTATAGCAACCCATGACCCAGGCGTGGCCTCACATGCCTTCAATGCCTTATACGCTGTAACACCGCCACACAGAATCGGGGCGACAAGCTCATCCGACAGCGCAGGATCATCCGGGATAGCCAGAACATACCGTGCAGGCACAAGACAATACTCAGCAAACGTTCCATCCCACTTCCGTCCCGAGTTCTGCTGTTCCAAGCAGCGAACTTCACCGCCTGGTTCGAGACAGCAGGAACATCGTCCACAGACATCTCGAACCCAAGCAATTCCTACGCGGTCATCTACTTTGATGGTACTCGGGTCCACGCCTTCTCCGATCTGTGCAACGCGGCCTACACCTTCGTGGCCGAGGACATCACGGCAGGGACCTAGATATCCGGCTGCGAGGGCCATGTCAGTACCGCATACGCCGGTGGCAGAGAGCTTGATGAGTATCTCCCATGGCTGAGGCTTGGGAAGAGGAATTGACTGGATATCGAAACTGAATCCAGATTCAGAGCGCTGTATAGTAAGTGTCAGTTAACTTGGTTACTTGAGAGACTTGCTGACTTACAACCACTGTCGCAGCTCTATGATGGGTCTCCATGATTTGAGAACAAGAAAAGGCAAACACTTACAATCAATTGGCAAGTACCACAGCAGCCATCATCAAGCTAATAAACTAACAAGATAACCCATGTAGTTCCCAATTGCCGTTTCCCGCAAAGGAATACCGAGGGTGGACCTAGTCCGTCTGGATCGTGGGGATGCCGAACTAGTTTGCGGGGGTGGCAGATTTCCCGACGACCCTTGCAGCCTCCATCATCAGACAGAGTCAAGTGGCGACATCCAGTATCTTGACTTCAACAACTCAATCGATCCTAGTCCAAGCAGGGGTGTTCTCTTCTTCCGGCACCGAGACCCAGAATTGTACTGCACTGTCCGTATGCTCAGGTTATCAGAATTGGCCGCCAAGAGCATAAGAGACGAAATAAATTGGTCACCTTATGCGGTCTTAGACCGGGTTTTAGGTCACTTGATTTTGGTGCCCTAAGCCTTAGAGGATAATTCCTCTGTTACCCACCTGTGTCTACTTGACGATGGGTGAAGGCTCACTCCGTTGCGGTATCTGTTCCGCAGAGTTTGCGAAACAAGGTATGTGAAACTGTCATTGAACTCCAAGAGTCTATGTCGCTCACTAAGGACATCAATCAGATCATCTAAATCGACATCGTCTATCTCGTAAGTCAACAAGTCCCACTGAAGCCTTTCAACAGCTAACGTCCCCAAGACACAGACCAGCGTCAATTCCAATGTCAATTCTGCCCTCAAAGCTTCAACCGCCGGTAAGCTCACTTCATCCCCCAGTCACATCACCGTATCTCACATTGTTAGTGACGCCCTACTTCGACATTGGAGAACATGCGAAACCCGTCTCAAATCCGGTACATCGCCTCCAGTCCTACGGCCAAGTAAACGCGGCAGAAGACGCAATGCCTGCGAACGATGTGCGCAAGCCAAGAAGAAATGTACCGGGTCGGTGCCATGCCAATTGTGCATTGATCAGCGTCAGTCTTGTAGCCTGACTTCAACGACAACACCAGCGGCACCAGCCTCACAGGATTTTCCCTTGTCTCCTTCGTCATTCGTTATGGCCATGGGTTGGATGGGAGTTCCGTGTATGCGTATTCGCTTCTTGGCTGTGTTTACTTCTACGCATGGCATGGCCAATTCGTTCGAATGCGGTGATAGTCTCACGAGGAAAAGGATGATCTCAACGTCAAGACAAGCTTGTGATACTTTCTCATGGGCAGTATATGGATCCGTAACTACTTGGCCAACGCCGTCATGGACAGACTTGGGTATAGGACCACATCACCCAACATTGCCCTGTTCTCTTCCATTACAGAATTCTCTTATAGAGCCGACTTCCTTCGTTGACACAACCTCATGCTACGATATCGAGATCGCACCTACACACACTCTGGCGGCTAAATCCCAGGAGATCATCCTGGGCATCCTGAGCATCACAAACCTTTCTCGAAAACCCGACTTCAGCTCAACCCCGTCTTCCTTCGCACAGTTCTTCTCTCCAACCAACCTCGAGTCTTTCCTGGGTATATTCTTCCAGATCTGGTACCCCAACTGGCCCGTCCTCCACAAACCCACATTCTACGCGTCCCAAAGATCACCTCAACTGATAGCCGCCCTCTCACTGATCGGCGCATGTCTAAGTCCCGAACCCGATGATCAAGAGCAAGCAATCGCATTAATGGATACCCTGGAAGAGTGGATATTTTCGAGTCTAGAGCTTTGTGAAGATGCCGTTCATGGACCTCCTCAAGTCCGCGAAAGACTCGACCTTTTACAGGCCGCCTACGCCCTCGTCTTACTCATGAACTGGGAGGGATCCAAAGTACAAACAACGAGAGCCCGAAGAAGATACTTCTCGGAAATCGTCTCCGTCGCTCGAAGTCTGTATCCCTTTGCAATGCCACAGGATGATGCAACCGATGCGTGGGTGGACTTTGCGCTGCGAGAGGAGTGTATCCGCACTCTTCTATACATCTTCCTACTAGACTGTGCCTTCGTCATATTCCACAACTCGGTTCCACGCATGGTTATTAGCGAGTTGCGATTCCGTCTGGCGAGTTCCGAAGAACTCTTCCTTGCTCCCGGCCCTGAGGCCTGGGCAGCGCTTCAACCCCATTGCCATACTCAACGAACCACGCTGTATCAAGCAATTGATATGATGATGACTGATGAGATTGGTCCGGAGCAATGGAAGATCTTCGAGAAGATGAGTCTATTGAACATATTTACAATCATCAGCGGTAAGTGAACAGTAACGAAACAGTATCAGCCCAGTCACTAACCCATTCACAGCGTTCCATAACCTTATCTTCCACCACAATGGACCGAAGTCACCGACAATCACAAGAGGTCTAAGGAATTGGTTCCACGTCTGGTCAAACCGTGACTTCTCGACACTCGAAGACCGGCCCAACAACAATAAGATCGGTTTCTATTGCCATGCTGCTGAGTACTGGTGTCTTGCGATACTCTTTTGTCGACAGCACGAGCTTGGGTTGGATGCTCAAGGAATTGATGTGCCAAGGATGGCGAATGAGACATCGGACATGAGCGGGTTGCATAAGATGATTACTCAGTTTCAGGGTGTGGACTTCAGAGGGTTGCTGGCTTCATGACATTGTACTATAGTACTTCTGGATCAGGTAGGCCTCTTGGCCATGCGGTGAATGCGGTTATGGGGAGCGCATTTGAGGCGGAGCGTTGACTATCCTGTCGTTTCCGACATGCCCTATTGCGGAACTCATCAGACTGGGAAGAAGCTTGTTTCTTATGGCTGATCCATATGTCAAAGCATCACACTTTTTTGTCTTTTCTTTGCTGTTACCCAAGTTCTGTTAACTCTCATCGGAGCCAGGCTGTGCATGGTTTACTCAGAGTCTCTCATACTCCTTTGGTAACTCTCGATTGTTGACCCAAGCACCAACACCATCAGCAAACAACTCAGGTAATTGCAGATGCCAAGGGTGATAAGCATCTCGGACCACAACTGCCTCGTTCTTAACTCTCTTCTTCTGTCCGCCTTCTCGAAGCACCCTCCCCATATCTTTCACTGCATCGACCTGGTCCATCTTCCCTCCTGCAACAACACAAGTCCGAACTCCAGAATCAGCAACAGCCTTCACATGTTCCATGTCAAATGCACTAAGTTCCTTTCTCATGGCTGCATCTCTTTCTGGTGACTTGTTCTTCTCCTGCTCAGCCATCCAGTCTTCGTAGTCAATTCCTTGCTTCTTGAGTGCCATCTCTGTCAAACCAGGGATGTTCTGTATACTGTTCACAATCCACATCGCCGTTGGCCTTGCCATAACCCATTTGAAGAGCCCTCGATACGGGTATCCGCCCGTTGCAAAGGTCGATAGCACAGCATCTGGGTAGCGTGAGGTGAGGACCAAGGCGACAAAGGCACCTAAAGAGAACCCAACGACATGCGCTTTGCCAGTGTGTGCACGATTGCGGATGACTTCCTTTACTTCATCGGCTGCCTTTTCGAGTGTGAAAGGTCCGACATCATGAGATCCGGAGTGCATTGGTAAGTCGAGGAGTATGAGGTGGTAGGATGCCATTGCCTGCTGGCGAGCCACCAATCTCCATTCGATATGGCTTCCTCCTCCACCATGCAGAAACACTATCGATTCATCCTTATCTTTGTTAAGTTCTTCGTAGTAGAGCATTCTGGTTGCGTGTGACAAATAAGATGTGGTCTGTGAGTTTATAGTGACGGGTGTGTACGGATATGAAGGCTGCCAATACCAGATCAATCAAGGTCAAATCAGGATCGATGTAGGCACATTCACTGTGACAGCCTCGGGAGGAGTCAGATGTTACATCACAAAGTCAATGGAATTCATGTGAATCGAGTGAATTGCACTCTTATGTGACGACTCGGCACGAAAGTTCCGAGTCACTCCTATGTCATCGCTAGTATAGGGTAACACGTTGCGCATTGGGTTCGTGATAAGGAACCATGTTAAATGTTAAGCGATATGCATGTGTGTGGACTCGAAGATGCGGGGATTAGTTCATCTAACTTGAAAAGACAAAAATACCCTTTGAATACTTTAACCCTCAGCTCTGTTGCCATCAAATTGTCTATCGAAAGTTACATTCCATCGCGTTAAATTTAGCATTGCCCACTGCGGCTGAATGAACCAGGGGTATCCAAGCCATCAGCACGTGGACCCACCCCCGTCACGAGCTACCCCAGGTCCTCTGAAGCTTCAACTCTCAGCTGCCTTCTCCTTCCTCCCTCCTATAACCGCGTCGTTCTTTGCCTCCCAGCAAAGATATTGACTCGACCGCAGACATGCCTGGCTCTAGACTCCGCGATATCAGCGGATATCTGATCCTGCTGATCGCCATTACGACTTTGGGATCACTCCAGTTCGGTTTCCACTTGGTACGCTACGATGATCACCAACGCCAGGACCACGAACTAACAGATGTAGGCCGAACTCAACGCTCCTCAAGATGTTATTACGTGCCGCAAGAAATCGATTTCCGCCCTCGATAAGATCAAGGGAATGATCCATAAGAAGCCGGTCGAAGATTATGGCTTCATGTCCCATTGTATTCCCATGGACGAAGCTCAGTTCGCAACTATATCTTCAATATTCACCTTGGGAGGACTACTGGGAGCATTGACATCGGGTCCTTTCTCGTCTAAGCGCGGTCGCCTTCCTGCGATGCGGATTACTGGTCTGATGTACCTCTTTGGAGCTGCTATCGAGACTATTTCTGGAAGTGTCTTTGTCATGGCACTCGGTCGCCTTTTCTCTGGTATTGGTGCTGGAGCTTCGACTGTCGTGGTTCCTTTATACATCAGCGAGATCGCACCACCGAACGAACGAGGACTGTTTGGTTTCATGACGCAGATCTCCATCAACGTCGGTATTCTGGCAGTCCAGACACTGGGATACTTCCTAAGCTACGGAACTGCTTGGCGTTGGATCCTTGGAACTGGTGTCTTTATTGCGACAGCCCAGACCTTGGGCCTCTTCGTTGTACCAGAGAGTCCCTCATGGTTGGCTGCCAATGGAGATGGAACAAAGGCCAAGCGAACTCTGCAGAGGATCCGCGGCAACGGCTACGACATCAACGAGGAGACCGAGTCCTGGAACGCCGATGAACGAGATGCCACCGAGGAAGATGGACTTCTTCAGCCTGATAGTGTCTCTGAATTGTCGACTAAGAACCGCGTGGAGCATCTTGGCTTCTTCCAGGTTCTCAAGGATCCTGATACCAGACCCGCCATTATTGCTGTAGTTGGAATCATGTTTGTCCAGCAGCTTTGCGGAGTCAACTCGATCATCATGTACTCCGTTTCTCTCCTCGCTGACCTACTTCCCATCTCTTCAGCTCTTCTTACCATTCTCATTTCCGTGGTCAACCTTGTCACCACTGTCGCTTGCGCTCCTCTCCCCGATCGTCTTGGTCGCAAGACTTGCTTGCTTGCATCCATCGTCGGCCAAGGAACCAGCGCCTTCATTCTGGCGCTTTCGATTGTGTTCGGGGCCAAGATTATCTCAGCTATCGCTGTCGTGGCTTTCGTCGGTTTCTTCGCTGTTGGTCTCGGCCCAGTACCATTCCTGCTCGCCTCGGAACTGGTTGGACAAGAGGCCGTTGGAGCTACTCAGAGTTGGTGCCTCGCAGCCAACTACGTGGCAACCTTCCTTGTTGCCCAGTTCTTCCCCATCATTAACACAGCTCTTAACAACGTGCTGGGTGGTCATGGATGGGTATACTTTATCTTTGCTGCCCTCGCGGCTGGATCATTCATCTTTGTGTTCTGGAAGGTCCCGGAGACAAAGGGTAAGAAGGACGTCGACGAGGTTTGGGGCAGGACAAGGCGCGTTGACTAGAAGTCTATGACACCACTCTACGTTCCTGACTGATCTATGGGCTACTTTGCATTCACAGGACCGGATGGGATTTAATTGCGTGTGGAAAGAAGCGGTCGCTTGTATTCATGAAGCAAGATATTTAGACCTTTGCAGCGATTCCGCAGATAGGACGAAGGAGGAATATTTATCGGAAGGCTCGCTTGCTGCGGATCATCTGCTCCAATTGCATGATACCAGCCTTGACTCCGTCAATGATGTAGACGAGGTCACCATCAGCCTTGCCATATTCCTCGATGGCAGTTGAGCGGATAATACCCTCCAAACCAGCCATACCACCACAGCCCATGACAACACAGTTGACTTGACCTTGATCAAGAAGGTTTCGGGTAGCTTCTTTGAGCTTCTCCTTAACCTTCTCTGGTGAAACGGTATGGAAGTCACCTGCTGTGAGACCAGAGGAGTAGACACCGGCGAACTTGCTGTTAACGCCGTCCTTCTCCTGGCCGAGGTACTTCTTGACACCGTCGGTCAGATGATCCTCCCAGAACTTTCCAGTCGTGACAATTCCCCATTTGCCACCGTTCTCGGCTGCAGACACGAGTGAGATGGATGTGAGGATGCTCGCTTCAAAAATACCAGTAACAGCAAGATGGCGGAACCGGGTCAGCTTGTGGACTAGAGAGTGAACACTGAAGCACGCAACCAGAACGGCGTCGTACTTATCCGACGCGAGCTCCTCCTCAATCTTGGAGTCGTCCAGAACTGCCTGAGTGCTGCGGTCGATGCCCTCTTGATCGTTGATGCTGTCGGGAGCGGAGTGAGGGGGAGCAGTATAAGTGAAAATCTCAACTGACTTTTATAACAATCAGCCTGTGTTGTAATTTAGACTCTTTTTGTGTATCTTTTCATACATCTGGCATTGACATATGGCGAATGGCATTGGCCATGCCTTCAGTCATGGTGGTGGAACAGTTCGGGTTGAGGACCAGAATGCGGAGATTCCGCCTCAGGAAGCTAATTTCGGACATTGCGAGAACTTGTGAGCGAGCTGAATATAGTCAAATGTGGCAGTTTAGAACCATTCAAGTCCTAAAAGACAATATTTTTGAGCTGTTTCTCAAGAGGGGTCGTGTCGTTCTACATGACAATTCATAATGGAGTCGTTCAAGGCATCGCGGGGCGCCACGTGATCCGCCTCAGCCACTGAACCTCTGAGGTGACGACGGTCGGGGACGCGAACCCCACTACTGACGACCACCTCAACCTCCTCTAAGCTGAGCTGCTGGTGATAGCAACTCGACACCTCCTCGGCCTCTCAACCACCGAATTTACTTGTTTCTCCTCTTTATACAGTAAATATGTCCCATCCTCCACCCATTGGTAAGCTTCACTTTCTCCCGCATTGAGCTTATGGAGCTCCCCCCAAGCTGACCTCATCTCTACCGCTTAGTCCTCGACGGAGGTACCGGTTTCCTCAAGGTCGGATATGCCGCGCAGAACTTCCCCGAGCATCAATACCCTTCCATCGTCGGCCGACCGATCCTGCGTTCAGAGGAGCAGACCGATAGCGATGTTGTCATCAAGGATATCATGTGCGGTGACGAGGCCGCCGCCGCTCGAACTATGCTCCAGATCAGCTACCCCATGGAGAACGGTATCGTCAAGAAGTGGGACGACATGGAGCATCTCTGGGATTACACCTTCCACGAGAAGCTCAAGGTCGATACTCAGGGCCAGAAGATTCTCTTGACAGAGCCTCCCATGAACCCCCTTAAGAACCGGGAGAAGATGTGCGAGGTTATGTTTGATAGATATGGATTCGGCGGTGTCTACGTTGCAATTCAGGCCGTTTTGGCTCTTTACGCCCAAGGTAACCATCAGACATAAATTTCCGAGCTTAAAGGCGCAATTGGAAGCTAATACATGCGGTGTAGGTCTCAGCTCCGGTGTCGTGGTCGACTCTGGTGACGGTGTCACACACATTGTCCCCGTCTACGAATCCGTCGTGCTCAACCACCTTACGAAGCGATTAGATGTTGCCGGCCGAGACGTCACGCGCAACCTGATCAAGCTGCTGCTGCGCCGCGGCTACGCTCTCAACCGAACCGCCGATTTCGAGACCGTCCGCCAGATCAAGGAGAAGCTATGCTACGTTTCGTACGACCTCGAGCTCGACAAGGCCCTGAGCGAGGATACCACTGTTCTCGTCGAGGATTACACGCTGCCGGACGGACGTGTGATCCGTGTGGGCAGCGAGCGTTTCGAGGCGCCCGAGTGCCTGTTCCAGCCTCACCTCGTCGACAGCGAGTCCCCCGGTCTGGGCGAGTTCCTCTTCAACACGATCCAATCTGCCGACGTGGACATCCGCTCGTCCCTGTTCAAGGCGATTGTGCTCTCTGGTGGAAGCAGCATGTACCCCGGTCTTCCTTCACGACTGGAGAAGGAGCTCAAGCAGCTGTGGCTCACACGGGCGCTGCAGGGCAACCCGGAGCGCCTGAGCAAGTTCAAGGTGCGGATAGAAGATCCCCCGCGACGCCGACACATGGTGTTCCTTGGTGGTGCGGTGTTGGCCAACATTATGGCGGACAAGGAGAGCATGTGGGTTACCAAGGCGGAGTGGGAGGAGGAGGGTACTAGAGTGCTTGAGAAGCTAGGGCCGCGATAGATGAGAAGAGGACGAAGCGTCTGAGCGAGCGTTACATATGGGGGGATTAGTATTTTGCGTTGAGTTTAGTGCAAGGTAGACAGCAAGAAAAGACTTTATGATCAGTGGCTTGTTCTGTAAGGTTAAAGTGAATCCCCCAATTGGATCAACTGACCTATAAATACCGGTTATAAAAGTATATTAGTTTGTCTCTAGAATAAGATATCACGACGGAGCTTGGATAGTCTCAAGTTCATTCCAAGCAATAGTCAACCATCACCAAGACTGACCTTATGTTGGTCTTGATATGCAATCCAGCTTAGTCATCGCTCAACAGGACAATCAGTCGCATACCTAGTTCCAGAACACAAGGGAGGAAGATGAAACCAAACCCTTTTCACTCTATCGCATTTCACTTCCCCATTAACCGCGGAACCTACCTAGGTACGAAAAGAAAGAACGTCAATATATCTTACTCACACGACTCATTTATTCCCATCCTATATCCCCGGCAAACAAGTCAACTCCACAAAGGCGGACCTCCGCACGAACCCGCCCACACAGATTCACGCGTTTATCTTGTGAGATAGAGATCCGCGCCGCAGAAGGAGTCAGACAAATACGAATTGCAGCTGCAGCGCAACCGCGCATATATCCTATCGGCGCGCATTACTTGTCTTGTCTGATCTATTACTTCATTTTTGTCTTACCCTTTCTTGCTTTCTTTTCCCCCGCGCGGGGAATAGCTAGGTATCTAGGGGGCAAATCACCGCTTACATTCGGAGACCCCGTTCCGAAAGTTAGAGCCTAATTATAACGGAGAGCTGAAAGAGGAGTGAGTGAAGGTATCCATTCGTAAATGAGCATAACAAATCCGCCGACGGGGGCTTCGGGCCCGGGATCCGTTGGCTTGGGCGCTGTCAGGGGGACGTTGAAGCGGAGTGTTCAAGCTACTTTTGAAGGTGAGTTTCTCTATTACTATTATCTTTTTTACATACTATTTTCCTATAAGTCTATCTCGTCTATCTGTGATTCCCTGTCGGTCGGTTCACTGCACATCACGTCGGCTTCCTTATCCGTGTCCGTATCCGACCGGACTCGACTTGCCATTTCCTGCACGTCTTGCATATTACCTGCTTGCTTCTTCAACAGCTGAGACTAAGCTGTACTGTACTTCGTTGTCTCTCTTTTTTTGCCTCTGTATTCGGATTACGCCGCCATACTTGCCCGACTGGGGAAAAGATCAACCTGAGGTGTCGATTTTAAACGACGACTTCACCTGACTCGAACTTCAACTCTCATCAACTCAACATCAAAACTCTCATCTTTTTCTTCAGCGGTTTTCGTCTTCATCATTTTAGACTTTGTTGCGTGCATTATTTTATTCTATTCTGGATTTTGGAGGTCTGAGCTTGCTTTGGTTCATTACCGCTTGTGGATCCTGTCTTTGTCCTCATCCTCCACCTCATCTCACTCGATATCGTGCCAATGCCAAGTGGTTAAAGCGCACTCAAAACGAGCATCTTGACACTCGGCGATGCCTCTCCGCCCTCACATCGGTCTTGGTTTTCCATCCCACGCTTACCAGAAACGCCATGTAGAACCTCACGACCGATCTACCGGGTACCAGCCCAAGGTCCGCATTACAGATCGTTATCGCATCATTGGTTTCATCAGCTCCGGTACTTATGGACGGGTGTACAAGGCTGTCGGTCGCAATGGAAAGCCTGTCGGCGAATTCGCCATCAAGAAGTTCAAGCCTGACAAGGAGGGCGAGCAGATTAGCTACACGGGCATCTCGCAGAGTGCTGTCCGCGAGATGAGTCTGTGCAGTGAGCTTCATCATCACAATGTCATTAAGCTCTGTGAGATTATGCTCGAGGATAAGTGCATCTTCATGGTATTTGAGTACGCAGAGCATGATTTGCTTCAGATCATTCATCACCATACGCAACAGCCACGACATCCGATCCCTCCAGCAACGATAAAGAGCATCATGTTTCAACTGCTCAATGGCTGCCAGTATATCCACACCAATTGGGTTCTGCACCGTGATCTCAAGCCCGCCAACATCATGGTTACTTCATCAGGCGAAGTCAAGATTGGTGACTTGGGTCTCGCACGTCGTTTCGATAAGCCTCTACACTCACTCTTCAGCGGAGACAAAGTCGTCGTAACAATCTGGTACCGAGCACCGGAGCTCATCCTCGGATCTTACCATTACACTCCCGCTATCGACATGTGGGCTGTCGGTTGCATCTTTGCTGAACTTCTGTCTCTACGGCCTATCTTTAAGGGTGAAGAAGCCAAGATGGACAGCAAAAAGACAGTTCCCTTCCAACGCAACCAGATGCAAAAGATCATAGAAATCATGGGTGTTCCCACCAAAGACAAATGGCCGCTCCTCCCGACGATGCCAGAATACAATCAACTCAATACTCTCGCCAACTCAATGTCTCATCACGGCCATCATCATCACCACCCTCACCACCACGGCCACTACGGCTCACGTAACCCTCCCCCGCCCCCACCGGGTGGCTCAAACCTTGAAAAGTGGTATTACAGCACCATCAACCACACCAGCACCCCCGGAGGCACTCCGCCGCTTGCCTCTCTCGGCTCAGAAGGCTACAAGCTACTCGCCGGTCTTCTTGAGTACGACCCTCAAAAGCGTCTCACCGCCGCTCAAGCGCTTCAATCGCCGTTCTTCACCACGGGTGATCGCGTCAGCGCGAATTGCTTCGAGGGTTGTAAGAACGAGTATCCGTGCCGACGCGTGAGCCAAGATGACAACGATATTAGAACTAGCAGTCTTCCTGGTACCAAGCGCAGCGGATTACCCGACGACTCTCTCATAAGACCAGCCAAGAGATTAAAGGAGTAGGATCCTCACGGCACGGCGTACATAGGTATTTGTCCCTGCGGCGCGCAAATCATTGGCTTCAGTTCGTATGGGCAGGTGGTACTTCACCGTTACAATAATTACACTTACACGTGTGATCTGAAGTTGGGACTGGCGCCTAGAAACTGGAATGTTTTGGCAATGAGGCAATAGAGGATACAGGAGTCTTTAGACATTACATGGCGTTTTGCGTTTGGGTTAAAGGTTGGCCGAGTTTATAGACTGGCCTGATGGGTAAATGGAGTAGCTGCTACAGAGTATACCCGGCGTTTGGGTACAGAATTGATATCATCTTCAACGCGTTGTCGCATGTCATTTGCGCATCATCTACATTGCTCTGTGAGATTGCTTCATCCGTGTCTTCCGTCCTTGGTACCACGTTTGTGGGAGACGACATAGTATCACGCCCCTGGATTTCCCCTCAAGCTCACGACATGGTCATCACTAGACGTAGATGTGGCACGTTTCACTCCTGCCACAAGCACGGCATCACTCAACACAGGCACAGGCACAGGACATCAGGCAAAGATCAACATATCTGCAACATCCTCATTCTATTTTCCCCTCAAAGGCCAATCTCTATCTCCCGATCAGTTCCCTCACGTCACCGTCTGTAAAGAAAGTAGAAAAGGGTGCCATATCATTAAGAAGAATACATAAAAGGTGACAACGACACTTCCCCTCCGGAATAGTACCCCATCACCAATAAAGACAATGATATGACTTGCGTAACAAGAGAAGTAATAAACCAGCAAAAACGCGAAATTCCAAGATACAAAAAAAAGGTAAAAAAGTAAAAGAGGTCCACATGACACGCTTTCTCTTTCCTCAAACTGCCTGCCCCCCGATTATCTGTGTATGATTTTCTGTAGAATGCCTCCCCACGCTCCCTTTTATTTCCCTGTCCCAATTCTGTGCACGGTTGTAAAAAGACAGGGCGGTAAATTAAAGCAAGATATGATAACAATCGGGTATTTCAGCAAATTCGGCGGTGTTTGGTGAGGAGATTTGAGGGTTTGCGTTGATGAGTCCCCCTTTCGAGGAGGGTCGTGTGATCCAGAGGGTGGTGTAGGCGAGATATTCCATTCCTTCTCCAACGCTGTCTCTATCAAGCACAATGAACGATTGGTGGGCGCCGAATGTTGAGATATCGGAATCGTCGAGACAACGAGAGATCGGGACGGGTAGAAGAGTTCGGGATCGATCGGGATAGAATGATTAGAAAGCCCTCAAGGGTGATACACCAGACGGGAACATCTTGGCTTCTCGTCTACTTCTTGGCCGGAGTCGGAGGAGCCTTGACGTTGTTGCTAAGCCACGCCAGACCTTCCAACAGACCCTCACCTGTGGTAGCGCAGCTAGGCACCACGTACCACACCTTATCCTTGAGCTTCGAGAGCTGAAGAGCCTCGGTAACTTCCTGAGGCTTCATAGCTGCGAGTTTATTAGCGCGCGCGACCTTGTATGCAAAGGTGACATGAACTTACCCTCTGCCAAATCTTGCTTGTTGGCAAACACGAGTAGTAGACTGTCCTTCATCTCACGATCGTTGATGATGCGGTGAAGTTCTTGTCTAGCCTCCTCCATTCGGTTCCTGTCAGACGAGTCGATAACGAAGATAAGACCCTGCGTTCCTGTATATTCTCATCAGTACAACACCTCCTTGAACTCTGGACTGCCAAAACCTACCACTAAAGTAATGTCTCCACAGAGGTCGAATCTTGTCCTGACCACCAACGTCCCATACGTTAAACTTGACGTTCTTGTACGTGACAGTCTCGACGTTGAAGCCGACGGTGGGAATGGTGGTGACGTCCTGGCCCAGCTTGAGCTTGTACAGGATAGTTGTCTTTCCAGCAGCGTCGAGACCGAGCATGAGCAGGCGCATCTCCTTGGATCCGAAGATCTTGCCCATCATCTTTGAGAATTGACCGCCCATGGTTGCGGTTGTGTGTGTGGTTTCGGAGTATCGCTCGTGGGATGGGGTGATAACAAGGGAGGGATTGTCGTCGTTCGTTTTTCGATCTGTTCTCAGCGCAATTCTGTCAGCCTCGTCTTTTCTTTTGATGATAGCAACAAGGCCAAAGCTTCCCCGGGGCAGCGGAAGAGAGGACAAAGAAACGACTTGTCAGTTCCAACGGTGTCGTTGTGTCGTGACGGCCAAAGAAAGGAGGCTCTCGCGAAACTTTGTCTGCCCTTGTACCACTCCCGTTCTTGTATTCTTTGCCCAGGAAAAGGATCTCGTACATACACCTTATTCGCTTCTCGCTCTCGCTCGCGGGTATCGAATCGTAGGATGTGGTTGTTTATTTTGTTTTGTTTAGATTAAGCGGTTTCGTAATAGTTTCCCTTTGCCTGGGGGCTCAAGGTTGTAGGGGGGAAATATCCGTAGTGTAGTAGCGTTGTCAAACAAAAAAAGAGACAAACCTGACGTGACCTGGACCTTTGGGGTATTACAGTAAGGTACAGTACAGCCAAGAGTTAAATGGATCCTATCAAGCAAACTGTTGTTACTATGGTATAGTACAATCACAATCTCTACTTTTTTCTCCCCCGTCAGGGGAAACAGACAGGACCAAGCGAGAGCGGCTTGCTTCCTTCCATTCTCCGGAGTGCACAACTCACTCTCCCTCTCTTTCTCCCCTGGCCTGAGCCCCTCTCGGTCTAGCGTCCAGCACGGGGCAACCAGGCGGGCGGGGACTTATTGACAGCCCAGTGCTGCCACTGGATCAACTCACCTTATGACGAATGAATAGGCCCCTGAGCCCCCTGCCTGGTCCCTGAAATAAGATAACGGTAGACTGTAATGTAAGGTACGCGACCCGCTTTCTTAAATGGTCTGGCCTCAAAATACAGCCGCCATAAACAACCAAACGGTGGGTAACAGAAGAGATGTCCTTTAAGGCTTAGGCTACCAAAATAAAGTAGACTAAATACTGTTCTAAGTCGGCATAAGATGACTAAATTATTTCGTCTCTTATGTTTATGACGATCAATTCTTCTGACGCCCTGCGGACAACCAAACGGTGGGTGGATACCTTAACCTCCGAAGCAATAACACATGCGCATATCAACAAGGTAATAATCATCAATGCTTGCTGTCATGTTTATAATAGCGCCTCTATAGTCTTTGAATAGACCTGTTTCTCGGAACTCACAACGTCCGCTACAACGTTCATTAAAAGAACACACGCATAGTCTATATCCCAGAGCATAACGCGGCAACTCCTCTTGCAAAAAGCCTCCATCCGTACGCCCTCGTATGACTCTCATCACAGCTTTACCCAGATGCAGTCATGTACCCAGGTGCAGTTATGTTTACCCTTGGCAGACTATGCTCTGTACTCAATCACAAAGCGCCTCTCAACCTGCTGCAATGTTGATGAGTCGTTTTCCCCTTCGAACTTGAGATTGACTTTCCCGTCATTGTCCATGCTGTGAACCTCCGCTTTATAGAATGTCGTCGTGTTAGGGTATAGCGCCAGCACCACTTTGCCCGACTCCCAGTCTTTGAGTGTGGCAGCCTGGCTTTCAGGCGTGATGGGAATCATGCTGCTGGCACTTGATCGATACTCCTTCTGTTTGCTTTGGTCTTCGGGCTCTATATCAAGCACCTTGTAGCGTCGACTCTTCCCCTCACCCATCACCTGTGCAACTTCACCCAGGATCCAATCTGATTGCGAATCGCCACTCAGTGCCTTCGGTTTGAATGCAACTGCGTCACCTTTTTGGAAGACAACTTTGGACTTGTTGTTCCCTGATCCGACACCGCTACCCACTGATCCCTGAGGCTCGACACTATCGGCCTTGGGCGGCATGCTGTCGCGGTCTCGTTCTCTTTCTCTTTCTCTCTCCCGCTCACGGTCTCTGGCTCGATCGCCGTATTTCCGCGAATTCCCTCCAATGGGGCTTGGTACGGGTGAGTCACCTACTCCATCAAAGTCGTAGAGTGAAGAGGCTGCTGCTGTAGTATCCCGGGCTGCCCTCTTGCCAGGCCCTGCTGTTTGCGCATCCTGCTGTTCCTTGGCGTGCACCACGGCACGCAACACTTTAAGCTGCTCGATAGTATTTTTGAGCGATGCCATGTTAGCTTCGGAATGCTTGACCCCTGTCCGACATAGCTGCTCCATTTCTTTCAATGAATCTCCGGGAATCTTCTCCAGTTCCATGGCACCAACTTTCTTATCCATGTTGACAAGCTCTGTAAGACTGTCGTTCTCCGCGTTGATCCCCGAGACAATCTCCCCCACTTGGCTTTTACACAGCTCCCAAATCTGCACTTCCTCTCCGTGGGTGTTGCCATTGTTCCGGTTGGACGCCCGCCCGCTGCGGTTTCGTTGTGACATTTCGCGGTTTTGGCGCTCCGGTGGCTTCACCGACTCTGGGCGCGGGGTATTGGTTTCGCTTCTGCCCGGGGACGACCGTCTGGGCGTGCCCGCGTCCGAGGTAATATCCCGACTATGGTTCTTGGTCCTCGACTTTGACGGTCGGTTTGGTGTGGAATCTCTGCTCGAAGGATCCTGTCGCTTGGAGCTCGATCGTTTCGGCTCGGGTGTATTGGAGGATTGCCGCTCTTGAAAGCTATTCTCTCTTGAATGAGTACCACTTCGTCGGGGCTTGAGAGGGATTTGGTAGTAAGGGCCGAGGTCTTCTTGGAGGTTCTTGAGTTCGTCCCGCGAAGGCTTCTCCCTGTTAGCCATCCTGCCCCGATACCACCCGCCTAAACAGAATGTTGCGATAAGAATCAACCCGAGGAAGGAAACATTTCAATGATGACGAAAACCAAGAAACAAAAGTAGATGCGGAAGCAGAATAGAAGAGGCGCTATTGGGGATATGCATATGGAATTCATCAAGAAAAATTGACTAACCTGAGTTTAGAGAGGCCCGAGTGCTCACAGGCCGAGGTGGGCAGGCAGGCGGGATGGTATGGGGAAGGAAAGGCGACTAAGACAGAAGGCGCGTCGCAGTCGAGAAGTGATCGGCGGGTCGGGAAGGAGAGAAGAAAGTATTATTGTCGAGTAAAAAGCATTAGTATGTTAGAAAGATACTTTGCTGCGTCAAATAAAGCTTAATCGGGCTTGGGTATCTTATCGTAGCTCGTGATGGTGCATGGTCTTTCTATAACAGTTGAGGGAGGCTGATGATTCAATGTCAATGCTCCAGCCTCCTGCGGCAGAAACCAAGGCGGTGAACGTCTGCCCGAGCTATGATTACCCATTTAGGATGTGAGCTTCTACGCCTAGCGGGGTCGAAACAGCCATCCCACAGTATTGTCGTCCAGTGAGGGTAGGGAACGTAATTTCTTTGAAGCATGAGGCTTCTTAAGCTTTATGCATTACAGAAGAAATGTCCTACAAGGCTTAGGCTACCATAATAAAGTAGCCTAAGTGCTAGTCTTAGCTGACATAAAGTAACCAAATTATTTCGTCTCTTATGCTCTTGGGGCCAATTCTTCTAATACCCTGAGGCCGTCTTATATGCTCGTGTGTTGATCGGGGTTACCCTTGTTGTCTTTTTTGACTGTTGTATCTCTGTGCTGAGCCTCGGTCTCAGTTATGGGCATTAGATGAGATGTACATCTCAACTATGAAGACGCAGTCGCACTTCAGGCATCACGAACGATAAACCTTTTTACTCAAGCAGGAACAAGACCATCATAGAAGCGTTGCTTAATTAAAATATCTTTACCACAGCCCTGATCTCAAACACCAATTTTCACGCTCCCTCACACATATTCATGCGATCGAGGAGTACTGGGGTTTCCCCTGCCGCTGTTGGTCGCCATGATTGCTCGCGTGGCTGTAGAGGGTCATCCTGGGGAAATAGATCGCACCCGGAGTGCTCGAACCGCGAATCTAAACGTCGTGCCGGAGATGACTGAATGAAGCTCGTTTCTTGAGGGCTTCAAGCAAATCTTTACCACAGCCCTGATTTCCAACACCAACTTTCACGCTCCCTCACACAAGCCAGAACACCTTTCTATAGCTTCTGCTTCTCCGAATCATCAATCTCACAGAACGCCTTGAACGTCGTAAACTCATCATCCTCACCACCCTCAGACTCGAGCACCAGCTCAGCGCTGGCTCCCACAAAGTACACATACCCCTCCTTCATCTCCTGAACCGTAGGTCCGACAGAGATCTTGCCCTTGCCGCCCGTGCAGATGACAATGCTGGGTCCGTCAATCTGCTCAAAGGTGGCTTTGGCGCCGTCGCCCCGGAGAAGGGTGCGCACCACGCTGAATTCTTGGATAGGAGGGTCGTAGAGGAGTACTGCTGAGCCGGAACTGTAGCCTGCGCGGTTGAGTGTTGCGTAGGGGTATTCGGTGGGTGTCATCTTTTGCTCTTCGATGGGTGCGAAGTTGTAGGTCAGCATGTCGACAAGCGTCGAAACGTCCTTGAACTTGGGTGTGAAGCCGGCGCGGACAACGTTGTCGGAGGCGGCCATGCACTCCATGATGTCGCCGGAGATGTAAGCGTGGATGTCATCAGCGACCAGGAACAGAGCCTCTCCGGGCTCTAGTGTGACGAAGTTGAGGAAGAAGAGCACAAAGCAACCGATGTCATCACCGAACTCGCCGTGTGTTCGCTTAACAAGCTCAGCAAGCTTCTCACCAGAAGTAGCAACAACACCACCGCCAGCGAAATCAGCGCCCTCCTTCTCAGCTTGCTCAACCAGCTTGGGCATCTGCTCAGCAACGTCCTCTGCCGAAGAAGACATAAGCGCACTAAAGACCTTCTTCAGCAACTTCTTCTTCTCATCCGTGACACTACCCTCCTCATCCTTGGCCACCTGCGCAAACTCCTTGGCGGCATCATCGCCTACGAGCGCGCGCAGCGCAGGTACCGTGTCGAGGAAGTGCACGATCTCGGCGAGGGGACGGAAACCGCAGAGACCTTCGAAGGGTGTGATGGCGATGGCCATCTCGGGCTTGTGGTTGTCATCGGGGTAGTTCTTTGGGTCGCGAGCGTGAAGCTGTTCGGCGAGCTTCTTATTGGGATGGGCCTGGATGGAAAGCGCCTTGGCTATCGAGAGGACCTTGAAGAGGAAGGGAAGCTTGTGGCCGTAGTGGGAGGAGATGGTTTGGGAGAGTAGTGACTGGTTGTCCTCGCAGAGGTCTAGAAGAGTTCGGCCGGTTTCGAGATCTTTGGAGGGGTTTGAAGGGTGCGTTCCCATCCAGAGCTATACGATCAACTGTCAGTCTGATTCATACACAACTCATGGATATGCTCACCTCAGCGTATGGGGAGTCAGACTCGATCTTGAGCTCGTCAGAAGGCGTAGCAGCCGCGAAACGCGCAGCGGCAGACTCGCTGCCCTTCTTTCCCCAGGCGTACGAGTTGACACCGCATTGCAGACGAATGAGAGGAACGCGCATGTTTGCAAATAGTTGATGCGACACTGTAGTTGTAGCTGTATATTGGAGAATGCGCGCAGTCTAGGCTGGTCTATAACCTCAAATCGCAGGAAATAGAAGAGAAAAATGGTATCAGTAACTGTCAAATTGGAAGAAAGATGATGACACAGGCCTCGGTCTGCAATGACGGAGTGGAGGGGAATCAGCGATTACATTACACTTTAGTTACCTCACCAAAATTGAACAGGAACCCCGCCAGTGGTGCAGTTCAGCGAATGTCCCCTGTAGCTCTACCGGAGTAGCGCCGCTTCTACCCCGCTGTGGGCCCTGGAATTGCGAAAGCCAGTTTCCTATTCTGGGTGGTTCTGAACCATGTGATCGTGAGGCTCATTACACGATACCAGGGGTTTTATATTGCAGCTGAGAGTTTGTAATTTACTTCTACGATGTTAATGAATATCCAATTATTATGCTCGTATTGCGTGGCATCTTTGGTCCAATGATCAAATCACATGTCATGATCAACTACCATGTAAAGATATTTTATTTTCGGGAGCAAGACTCGTAAAGAGTCGTAACTCACAGTTGTGCATTTCATGTACAGGTGCGTCGTCGTAATCTTGCAAGATACGACGTTGGCTTTCTTTCTCACATCAAGTAAAGCCCGTTCATTATCCATCCCATTATCCTTAATCCCAACACCATTTTTTTGTTGTTGCCAAAATCATGTTCAAACAGACTCATGCACCAAAAGAACACCTGTTAACAGACCATAAACACCCCCAATTGCCCTGACGCCAAAGTCTAAAAACTCATGGAGACTTTCCAGTGCCCCAAGCTGTGCGTGTCAATTGGACACATTGACAGCTGTGTAATATTTTTTGCTTCTCCCCGTTGTACCAAGACTCCAAATGGACAAAGTGCTGGATATGAATCCCGAGGACAGACGCCAGAGTACGTCAAAGATAGAGCAATACTGCATACTTTGACGACCAACCATGCAATAAGACGGAGAAAGTGAGATAGGAAGAACAGACAGAGAGGGAGAGTGGAGAACACTAAAGATGTCGGAAGAGGGGACTCAAGCCACGGTGATACAAGACCAACGCTCAACTTGCTTCCCCGTCAAACGCTGTACTCGTCGCTGTCGCTGCGGTACAATGGTTCAGTGCATCGTGAACCAAACCTCTTGGTTCGAGAGTTCATTCCGAAAGCGGGACGATCGAATAGTTCATCCATTTCTTGTCGTGACTGATAAGCGAACCGCCCCTTGGTCCGATCACGACAGGTCCTTCGTTTTCGTGCCTTGACTTGGGTTCATGCGGAAGTAAGGCAGGGTCAGACCAATAACAATGCTTGACGTTTCTAAAAAGTCAAATCTCAAAAGCACAACACACTGCAACTCCTCAGACCAAAGGCAAAGCAATGTACAGTTACAACAGAACCAAGAAGCCCAGCTAGAGACATCAAGCTCGTAGCGACCCCGCTCCCTTCCGGTAGTTGACTGTCGCAGTGTCTGGTCCAATGTCACCAGGCAACATGTAGGCTACAGGTGAATGAGGCAGATAAGACGCAGCACCGTGGCCCAGCGAGAAGGATCCCAAGCCGCTACCATTGAGATGCGGTAGATCATAACGGGCACTGGACGAAGCGGCCGCTGCTGCCGTTACTGCAGTCGTCGTGTCCGTATAGCGGTACGTCATGTCGGGCCCGTGACGCAGGGAGTCGGTCGACGCGAACAGAGATGCATCTGAGGAACCTGTATGCGAGTAGTGATCGTTGCTTGAGCGACCATACTGAGAGGCCATCGCAATGGGAGGATACGAGGGCAGGCAGCTCGAGGTGGATGCCATGCTGGAGGACTCGTAATTCCCGGTCGTGTAACTCGACGTGGGCTCGGAAGTAGAGCTTACAGGTGAAGTGTCCGAGGTCGAGGCTTGGGATGACTTGCTGCTACTGTAGATGGAGCTGCCTGAATCGTGCTTGTACAACGATCCAGTCGAGCTGGACATCGAAGACCGACCCACTGGCATGGGAAGTACCCTGTCGCCCATGTTGACGCCCGTTGCCATGGTCTGCATAGCAAGGCCCTTGGAGTCTGCCGCCAAGTTCTGGTATCCAAAGCTCTTGGGTTCAGGTACCATGTTTTGGTAGGCAAGGCTGGTCGAGTCGGTCGTCACCGGAGCTGGTCGGTGTACCAGGCTCGTCACATTATTCCCGCTGCTGTATGCGTAGTCTGGTTCCGTGTCCACACACAGCGCCGACTTGCCAGACGTTCCAGAGGCGATCCTATAGCTCATGTTGTAGTCTGCGTCGTGCACAGCGGATGTGTCGTGCACAGAGGAGTAGGATGGCGGATACATGGCAAGACCGTAACTCTGGTCATCCGCGTATCCATTGCCCCAGGGAAGGGGGCAGTAGGGCTTCGTCTCGTACGCAAGGTTGGCTGGGGCACGGTAGGCGAAGGCTTCGCCAGCTTCACTGGTGTAGGCCGGTAACCCATCTGGGTCAGAGAGAGGGTGAGTTGTCACAGGTACAGATGAGATAGCAGAGCTTCCTCGAGCCTGGTACTGTCGAGAAGCATCAAGGCTGTACGTGAAGTTCTCTGTCTTGTAAATTGTTTCCGTTGATGCCACCTTAACGACAGTGTAAGCCATAGCCAAGACGTCTCCTCTGATAGTCAAACATACCCTGAGAAACTGGCACGGTTCATAGCCTGCATTTTTGCAATTCGTACAGGGTTCTCCGGTACCAGTATCACCGCTGCAGCGAATCTTCCTCTTTCGACAGCGTCCACACTGAATCTGTTGTTAGCCCGCTACACAACTATGTAAGTCTCACACACACCACACACACCAGGTAAGAGTAAGGGATAAGGAAAGTTATTGACATACTGCTACTGCGATGCGTTTTCGCTGAGGCTCATCCCTGTCGCTCATGATCGTTCGCGATTCACTATGAATGGGATAAGCAGTCCCTCGACGTTCTGGATAGGATGGATAGATGTTCATCCGAGTTCCGTATCGTCGAACGACTGGGTAACAATCTGGAGTGACCATTGTTTGTCCAGTAAGAAAAGCCTGGAGTGAAAGCAAGAGACAAGAGTCTGTGTGAGGACTCAAAAAAGGTACTGATCAAACTCCCTCATCAAGTCAAGCAATCCCTTTGTCGACAGTCTGAACAAGTTTTCCTATCGTTCAAGGACAAAGCCTGTGGCTGACAGCCGTTCCCGGTTTTCAAGCACTCGTCCGTCGGGACTCTCGGTAAGAGAAGGGGTCTATCCAGTGATGAATGATGAGGCAGTTGATATCGATGCTCCGGATAGTTGAGTCAAAGATTAGAATTAACGGTTCTTGTCAGCTTCAATATGGCAAATGTGCAAGCAGAACAAAGATCAACAAGACCGGAAGAAAGAAGAGATCCAAAGACCAAGATATCTGCAGTCGTGGCATCTTGTTATAGTCGGTACTACTGACTTATACCTGGCCACCTGTATGTCGTTTGTTGCCCAAGCGTAGCTACTACATGTCTTCCTCCAATAAACGGCCCTAATTGTTTGCAGCACACAGGTCCACCAGAGTGTTGATCGAGGTACTCCGGTGGCCCATTCCTGTATGATGAAAACAGACCCCTCGTACAACAGATGCCAGACGTTCTGAAAGCCTTTTCAGAGTCCTAGCTCGATACGTAGCATTGTATGGTTGAGATAATCCCAGTTATGCGAGGGTGGGCTGAATGACTTCTGCAGGGTGTCTGCATCATTGGTGGGAGTGTTCATTGTCTCCCCCACTATCGCAGTCCATGGCGAGCAGATACAAACGGGCTCCTATCCCGAAAAGGAAACCAGATCTATCGATCGGTTTGAGGCTTTCCCCAGAATCGTATTCAGATATGCAGATTGAGTTGGTGAACCAAGACAAATTCGAATCCAAAACAAGCACCGACGAGAACGCCTGGCTTGTAGATGTTGAGACACAGCTTATAAACCTGACCACTTGAAGTATACAGTTGAGGTTGCAGTTGCTCTGCCACACTACACAAGACTTGAGGCGAGACTTCGGTCGGCTGTGCCTCTTCAACTGTTAACATGACAAAAGCCGAGCTGGAAGACGACATTGTGATGCTCATTGTTTGCCAGCCGGCTCTTGTTCCTGTCTTGGAAAAAGGAAGCACCCAAACAACATGTAAAGGCGAGGCCGCCTAGGGCCGCATATTAACAAACGGATTTGTCTTGAGCGCAGTTATGTAAACCCCACAAAGGAGACAAACCCGTGATGGGCAGGGCCAGGCCTGCAAATGCAACAACGAGAAGATTCATGACTGACTGACTAGTCATGCAGCCTTCGTCAAAGTGGAGGCGCAGGGATTCCCTTCGGCTGTGACATAGTGCAAAGTCTCTCGTCAAGAGATGCTGTAAATTCACTGCTTGTGTCTTGTTGTGTAACAGGCGTGTCGACAGAGCTCGGTCCAGAGACTAATAGTATCTTACATCAAGCACAGATGTCTTCACCTTGGAAGATCTGGGCCTCATTCCCTTGTCATGTCTTGTCTGAATATGTCTTGTACATGGATTGAAGATCCATGCTCTTATCATCGATGAAGCAGCAGAGTACCCGGTACCTGGGTGGTGGTGGACTTACAGGCCCTTCCTTGTTGGTGTGGGCGGCAATATCCCAGCTTAGATCGACGACGATCTCGGTAAGTTACAAATTGAACGTTTCGTCAGCAGACAAACATCTACTTCAAAACGTGGCCAAGCAAGCTTCCAATGCTATCGCCATCCTTGTCAACTTACAGGCGGGGCTGCGGCGCAGAAACTGACTGGACACAACTCTTAAAGGATGTTCAAGTCATTGAGCCACCCATTGAACTGCTTTTCATGTCGGTCAATGATATCCCCTTATTTCAAGCGAGCTTCGCAGTAGATAGGAATAGGCTTTCTCCCTCAACGACCCACTCGACGTGCAGATATTTCGTTTGCAATGCAGTCAGAGTCAAGGGCTAGTACTGTATGATGATATACAGTACATACCCAGCACAGCAAACGGTCATGGCTCGGAGAGAAGAGCACACCGCTGTATTCCTTAACCTGCAGAGCACTAGAGCCATAGAATTACGCTCGAGATCTGCGGGACGGTCCCAGCCGCCGTTTGCTGATGCAACTGCAGTATGCAGGACCAAAAAGCAAGGAGAATAGCCCTCACCGCACTAAAGGACATCTAAACGGTGCAATTGGTGCGAGAGTAAATATAGAACCAGACTAAAGCCCGGCTGCCCGTATTGAAAACGGCCAAGAAAGATTATTGCAGAAGGATATTGGTACATGTCGCAGACGCCATGTAAGCCGATAGGAGCAACCTCCGCTAAGATGCGTCCAGAAGAAACAACCCTGACGGCACGTCGATAAGGAGATTTCGGTAAAAGCGCCACACGCGAACCGATCGTTGGATGCAAGACATCGCTAACTAGATGGGAGGATATTCCTTACTACCCGCTCGCATGGCGTCAAACCATATCTGTGTGTCTTGCAGGTATCCAACTGAGAGTCCTAAAGCAGGCTTTCCGCCAAGCGAGCGTCCCAAGTTCTCTTCTAGAACATGCTTTGGCTTGAATGGCGTCGTTCAGGTACGCGATGCGCAAACATTTAGACCCATTGCATTGAGAGAACAATGGAATGTAGCTTGGCGATAGTTCGACCTCAGGACTCGTTCTGTGCGAAGAAATCTTTGACTTGACGAGACAACTTAGACATAATTCGAGATGTTTCGTTGCGTAGCTGAGCCAAGCAGCCGTCCTTTTGAGTCGGGCTTGTTTCAATTGGTTCCATAGCAAGCCCTCTCGCGTCCAGGATCAACCAGCTATCGTATTGAACCTCCATCTTCTCTCCCCGGCTGCATACAGCGAGAAGACTAGCCTAGTCAAGCAGGCTCGCTCCTCTCTCCCCTCCGTTTTGCCTCGTGCTCATACCGTTACCCCACAACATGTGAGAAAACACTCCGTCCCCAGTCAAGGGGAGACGGTCCTTGATGGTACAGCAAGCGCAGAATCCAGGCGGAAGATTCTTTCAGTGTACATCCCGAATAGACATGCTGGCGGCCGAACTGTCATTAAAGGATGTGACGCTTATAGATGCGGGCTCCCGTTGGTGTTGCATATAAGCGCACGCAATTGGTCAAGACGCCCAGGGGTCTCACCCTGAGAGTCTCTTGTGACGCTTAGAATCACAGGCAAAGGACATGGATGACCAAAACGCTTTTCAGCTAGGGCACTATGCCCGCGATAGCATGAAAGATCTGTAACGATCCGCAGGGGAGCTCGATTTGAAGATCCGGGGGTCAACACACATGCAAAAGAAGGTTCTGAAACCGTTTCTTTATCCACAAAAGGAACATCACCAGGCCACTTGGTCTTGATAGATTCAATGTCGCTTCCCGCTCGACTGAAATCGCAGTCAAAGCTGACGCCATGCACTGAAAATTGTCGACAGGGTCTTCGGAGCTTCGTAGTCGTACATCTTGAGGGCTCTAGCCTCAAAGTGGCCATGCTTGTGGCAATAGCGTCGGCGTCACCACATAGACCAAATTCAGGTTGACCAAGCAAGCCCCAACTCGTTGCTACTTGAACGTAGCGAGTCAATCTTAGAGGCAGGTATCACCAAAGGTACAATGATGCAACTGTCAGAAACAACATTGCTTTTAGCCCGGCCATCGGTGTTCGAAGCCCGTAATTCGTGACATTGAAGATATCGGAATACACTCTGGTGTAGCATGACCAATTGTTCTTGTCTATCGATACCAGTGCCGAACCCAAGCGATCTGAAACGTGAGAACTGATCCCCATCGACAAATCCTTGTCATCAGCCCCGTCTCTCAGCCCAGACTCATCTACAGAATCGTTGCCGATTGAGACAGCTCAGGTGACAAGGCTTAGGGCTTGACGCCTGTCGATTATCCCAAGCTCGACCGCATCACGCCATGCGCGGGGCCGTACATTAGACTTCGATGTGGTGAAAAACATGGCGGTTTCACCCCCCGGGTGTCTTGCACGGTCGACCTTAAAGTTGTGTCCGCCGATGTCTCTGGCGACAGAACAGGAGCAGTAACCGTAGCCGAGCATGACGGACTTCTGAACCATGTATAGACATTAGTTACAGCCTTCTGTGCTCGAACAACCAGCTTTCCAGCTAGCTCGTACAGAATAATTATTCGGACGTAAAGCCAAACATGCTGTGGCGTGCTAGCTTGCAATATCTGGTCCCTGTTGACGAGAGTGGATTACTCCGCAACAACCGTGATCTGTTGAACGTCTCGAAAGAGAGCTGTCATGTATGACAACATCTGAAGGATTGGGGAAACAGTAGGGATGCCGCCGGCAAGCGATGCCATGACAGTCTGGAGCCCTGGAGATCTCATCCAGAACGACACTTGTGGTCGCTCAACAGCGGGAGGCAGATCCTCTCCGCTCACCTACAACCGTGAGTGCTTGTCGGTCAGATAGTCCGGAAACGTCGCTCATGAGTAGATGTACTCAGTTGGGGCTCGGCTGAACAGTCCACGTTGTCTCCCGTTGCTTGTAGGAGTAAATAGATCTTCCGTTGAAGGACCGTAGGTGAAATGAAGGGAATTTTGGTGCTCACATATCACAAAGTAAAGAAAGAATTCAGGAGACTCGCCTTGATGGCAGCAACTATCAGACTCGTGTTGTCATGATATTCCATGCTCGTGTAATGCCACACAATGCAGTGTATATGATATTAGTTGGCGCATCCAGACCATAAGAAGTCGTCGGAATGCTTGCCGTCAAAAGTTTTACGCTGGGCAGTGCCACTTCTGTAGGCGTTGTACTGCTGTATTCCGTTTTGCAACCCACCGCATCCCTTATCTTCTGGGCCTACGGTTATAGTCATCCCGGCCGTATCGATCCCCTTCTCTGCCTCGGTCTCGATGATCGCGGTCCCGGTATCGGTTTCTATCTTGATCGTGACGGTCCCTATCTCTTCTATCGCCTCTACGATCGTCTCTTGGCTTGTGGTGACGATCCCGACTTCGGTCTCTTGGTCGCGGGCTTCGACTCCTACTTCGTTGACGTGATGGTCCTCCATCACCTTGTGGTTTCGGTGGTGGTCCATCCTCCTTCTCATGCTTGGGTCCATCCCGACCTAATTTGCCCTTCATCTCATCTTCGTAGACCATTTTGTAGTTACCGCCTGTGACCCTTTCACCCTCATTGCGGTACTGGCGACGCTTCTCAAGCTCGTCAACACCTCCCCAGCCGCCTCGGCCTGCATTCGACCTGCGTTTGTTGTTGGCATCCTTTCGCCAGACATCGCTGAGTTTGCTGACACTCTGGGAGAAATCCACGTGAATGCGTCGATCATCAATCAGAACTCCCTGCATCTTGAAGTAGGCGGCTTCACAGGATGCCTTATCTTCGTACTCGATGAATGCATATTGTAAGCTGTCGCCTGTCTTTGCGTCTCGAATGACTTCACAACTCAAGATCTTGCCAAATCGACCAAAGATGAGTTCCAAATCTTCGTCTCCGGTAACAGGGTTCAGTTTGCAGACGAACAAGACGTTCTCGGGAGGCTTGACTTCAGCAAAGGGCAAATCTCCCATCATTTCCAGAGTGAGAGCTTGCGCCTGAGCCTCCCGATTGCGACGCCTTCTCTCCAACTCCTCTTCGTCGACATTATCGTCTGCGTGCAGCGCTGCCTCATCCGCGATTCGGACGGTCTTCAATTGCTGATCGGTCGGGGGGGGGCTTGAACTCGGTTCTCTTAAGCCGGGCGGGTCGGCGTATGGATCGTCTAGGATGACGGTGTGCTTGATACGAATGTCGATGAGCGGGTGGCCCTTCTCGTCCACGATCGCCTCATTGATCTTGTCCAACACCTCAAAGCCTTCGACCACTTTTCCGAAGATCGCTGCCTTTCCATTTAGGTAGTCTGTATCCTCTCCCAATGTGATGATGAATTGTGAGCCCGCGACGCGAACATCAGGGTCGGACTGGAGGGGCGCCGTAGCCATGCTGACTGTTCCTCGCTCCAAGTGTTTCAACTTGGGGTGGAAAAAGGCTGGGAAAGTTCGTTGCGACGGGTCGCCGGATAGGTGACCCCATATCGAGGAGCCTCCATCAGAGTCTTGCGAGAGAGGGCCGAGGGGGTCGCCAGTTTGGAAGGAGAAGTTCTTCTGGACGGAGTGAACGGGAGAGAAGTTGTAGTATTTGACCTTGCAAAGCTTCAGAAAGTTTTCGCATAACTTTGGCGCATGATCGACCAAGAGATCGATAACAATATCGCCAGAGCTGGTCTCCAGGAGAACCGACATCGCGGGCAATCGTTTTCTTTGTATCCACGCGACAAATGCTGAGCAAATATTCAATTGAGAATAATACGTTTGTAGGGAGTTTGTCAAGTGTAAAGTCGCGGTCTTGAAGAATGAAGGAATGAGGTAACTGTCAGCCACTCCACTGTCGCGAAGCTTCCATTGAGAAATGCGACTCTAGCTTGGCGCCACATGTGGCGGTGCGCACTATCTAATCGCACGATGGCTTCAATCGACCCAGACCATCAAGACATCAGTGCAGGCTCACGATCAAGATCTTGTCATCCGCAATCCAGTGGTAAGTCTTGCTTGATTGATAGAATTGACTGAATACCGCAAGTTCCGGGTACTTAAAGAATTTCTCTCATGTCAATGATCAGTTTGCCATGTTTCCCGCACACGCTAGATATGGTACAACACGGAAGCCACCCATCTTTCTCCATTGCCGACTCTTGCATTTTAAGAGCTTCGGCAACGAACTACAACTCAACCTGAAACATTCTCTAGCGACCGGTGTCTTCAAATATATTGATTTCAACCTATCTACTCCCCTTCCGTCAAATCTCCACTGTGCGCTTTTCACAGGGCGATCAATCACCAGAGCCTCAATTACTAGCGGGGACTTACATCTACGACCTAGGAACGCGACAAGTGCAAATAACACGAGAACCAGTATAAAAAAATGAAGCAAAAGAGATCGCTGACCCGATTTCGCGTCAGCTTCAAATCGCAGTTTTTTGTTTTCAATCACCTTGAACAGAGAAGCCGATGGCTTATTTGAAGAACTCAGTATGTCTAGTCCTCCCACAAGAGACGACTCAACTCTTATGTTCCAGGTACTGGAGGACTAGTTCATCATCACCGTTCTGATCCCCCGTTCCTCAATATAATGAGCCATACTGTATCCGTAGCGACAACAGGTTCGGGCAGGAACCGCATTTGATGAAGAGAAAGATTTTTCTGCTGAGTTGGACTCGGACTTGTAATTTATATGCGGTGCAGTGAGAGTTTGGCCCGCTCCAAACTCTTCCAAAGCTTGTTGATCAGGTGAGTCACAATATGAGTAGACTTTGGGCAATGCTTATTTGAACACATTTCTCATGAAATTTGTCTTCTTGAAATATTACCTTTCTTCTATCCTTAAACCTTGAATGAGGACTACAAAGGCATCCATGGATGTAAGTGAGGTAGCGCCCCACCTCCACACTACGGACGGCTAAGGTGTGTACCCACTGCCATTTCGGGCGATCAGGTGGGGCTGTCAGTTCGATATAAAGGGAAGGCATCACCATCACCACGACGCTTTCCTCACCTTCCTTTCCTTCCACAGGGTACCAGAACAGACCAGGTATAAAAGAGAAATAACGGACAACTTTCAGCATACCCGATGATGAGCCATATTCCGTAGCGACGTCTTAGGGGCTTCAATGCCCGCTTGGTGCTAAAAACGCTAGGTTCGTAGGGAGGACCGTATCTGAGGGACGACCATGACAGCGGAGTTGGCGAGTTGGCGGTGGTCGGGGGCTTCGGCCTCATTTTTTGCTGATTCTTATATCTTTTTATTTGAATACTCTATTGCAATTATTGTATGGTGCTTCGTGGAAGCGATCAACTTTGCCGTGTCGTGGAGGTACCGTGTACTTTGAGGTACTTGGTCTCGTTCTTTCCCAGATGGCTCAGTGGTCATGTCCTTTCTTTGCGCCCTGGCTCGGAATGAATGTTTAATTACAGGATTCGCTGTCTAAAGTCATGGAAACCAATGCATTCTGAATTCCATTGAATCGGTTGTATTTGGGAGTGCATATCTAAAGGAGACATGTGCGAAATTTTGACGAATTCTCGACCGGTGGCTGTGTTACACGCTCAAAGCAGCATAGATACATCCAGTTACAGCCGAGATATGTGTGGATGGAAGTACCTCCTCTTATGACTGAACCGTACGTACTACAATCAAGCGTGAACATCAGTCACACGCAAGGTGCGCCAGAGAAACCAACTCGAGCGGCACTCGTTCTTATGGAGGACAGCATCTCTTGTCGAATCAGATTCTTGACATCTTGCGCTTTACCACAGGACGTAATGGAGGCATAAAGAAAGACGTTGATGTCCACAGCAAGAGTGATCGAATAGCCTACAAAACAATAATAGGGTTGGACTTCGCCTGACATCTAGAACAGCCACTACATGAATCTTCGGCCCACTAACAGATAGCCGATGCTGTCGAATAACATCAGGTAGTAAAAGACTGAAAGAATGGATACTGACTATAGTGGATAAAAGATTTCGAGCGGCAAGAGAAGCTCTGGATAGTGCCTCAGCTGATGCCTGTTATATGGGATGTGATGGATATCTTGGGCAGTCGGCCATGACAAACCATGGAGCAGAAGCTAATTGGCTGTCTGTTCGATGCCATCAATTAAGGGTCGCTATAGACCGAAACGACTCGGTAGACTATAGCTTGTATTTTGAGCTTCTACTCTCGAGACACTATGCGCAAGTGGATGGTGTAAATCTGGAAGAACAATACCAGTATGCTGTGTGAACCTGGTTCACCCTGTAGATAATACAGTGTGAGAGCATCCCAGAGCCTCAACCAAGTACACCTCTTCCCGTGAATCCAGTGGACCAACCCTCCATCTTCAAATCCTTGTTTGACTCAATCAACGTCAGACTCGACCCGCAGTTAAAGTACAATTCTCCGTAGTAAAAACGTCAGAATGCACCGGACCGCTTATATGACGTTCATTTCACAGGACCCTTAATCCTCTGTTTTAAAGAAGAAAAAAAGTTTTTTTCTTTTCTGACAGAAACATGATTCTATGTTACAGTATCGTGGTACCTTGATGATCGACGAGGAGCAAAATGTCCGGGAGCATCAACACCAAGACGCATGACCAGCAAGGATTATTCTTTATCAGGCACACGGACTGATCTAATTGGGAGTTCGACTCTTCTGGAAGAATAATCCTGGAAGCTGTCAACATCATTCCCAACGGCGTGGATCTCGATGGACATAGTTGCCTGAAGTGTTTTATCTCCGTTACGTCATATTAGAATCTGGGGTTTGATAGTTGGGGACAACATCATGTTGAAGAAATCGCCGATGCCCTTCTTGGCTTAGAGATAAGTGGTCGTTTCGGAGCGTCTTCCGTTCGCCGGATCGACAACAGCGTTTTGGAAAGTCATTCCCATCACAGCGGTTTTCTGGTCGCGTGCTGGTGTTAGTGACGTCTCGGGTTGCGACGTAGGAGAAAACTTGAGCGGGAGCGCTAGGGTAGACTTCCCGGAGGATGTATCAGGAACTTGCTTTTGGGAATAGCATAGTTATTTCATTTCTATGGTTGAGTTGACAAAAGGGTTGGCTGTTGATGATAGCATACCTACTACACCATGACACAGAAGCACCTTGTGACTCTAATAGACTGAATAGCTTATTTTCTTCAATAAGCTTAAGGGCAAGTGTTCTGCTAGCGTCGAACTTGGCAGTTCGTCAAGAGGATGTCAGTCAACAGTAATGATGCTCCAACGGAAACTTTTACAGCTTCACAATGCATCAATGACTATCCAGCTGGAGCTTCGTCCCAACCAAAAGTCAAAGCTCAAAGAGACTCTATCGCCAGTGATGTAACGCATTACTACACAAACCACCATACTCACCCTACAGCATCATAACCCACTATACCAAATCGCCTCTCAGAAGCCCGTGCTGATGAAGATCGGAAAACCTGCTTGTCCTTTAACGTCACTGTCCCTGACGGTTAATGCTACAATACCCCCAACAAACACCACGGCTACTGCACTCTAGCATGCGGCAGGCTCAACTTCACCGAAAACGCTGTTGACCTATTGTAGTTCACCTTTTCTCGGTCTGCAAATCCTGTCGATCGATAAGCCTGGACCGTTGCGGCGGTGAAGTTGTGTGGTGGTGGCGAGTCGCAGACAAACAAACTCCCCGATCGTGATCGATACAGCCAAATCGCAGTGGTAGTTCATATCAGAGACATTTTTTTTTTCTTAGCGCTATCAAGCCAAACGGTTTGTGTGTGTGTGTGCAAGCGCCCGGGCGCTTAATGACCTTGGCTCTCCACTGGGTTAGCGAGTGTGCAAGAGATGATCTTCATTTCCCCCAACGGGCTTCTGATGCAGCAGGGGGGGCAAAGACGATCGCAACCCAAAGATTATAGTGGGTAAAAGACGCGTGTTGTCTCCTCTTTCTTACGAGCGGGGCCGGCCGACATTGATATTGGAGGATAGAGACAAAAGGGTTCGGGGTAATTAATGCTAAGTTCATGTTTTGCATATTTGGAGTCTACAGTACATTCTTGGAGGTTGTGAGGTTACCCCAGGTGATCAATGCATTCACGTTACAGAGTACACAGGGATTGAAAATGAAGAGACATGTTTTATGGTTGCGAAATTGCATGTATATGCATTGACGTTCAAGCTAATTTGACGCTGTCGCTAACTACTGAGGCTCCTCTTCTCGGGAGATCTTCATGAAAGATAAGAATAAATAAACTTGTGGCGTTTATTGTGGCCTCGTATTCCAGCGTGGCTCTCCAAGAATTGTAAAAATGAAAGGGTTGGTATGTAACAAATAAAGCCACGGGATGACACCGTGATATGCAGATATGATGCTTTCAACACCATGAACAATAGACAAGAAATGAAGTATGTAAGTTGGGTATGGGTGAAGGAGAAGAAGAAATAAAACAAATGAACCCCCAATGATTGCCAGTTTCGCTTTTCCAAACAATGTTCCTGACCTGAGCCATGTTTTGCCAAATATTGTGAACACGAGCTTCTCTTTTTTACTCTTCCCGAGCTCGGATCAATTTCCATAACGCCTTCGCCAATGCCAGCAAAGCAATAAACCCGAATAATTAGAATTAATGAATGCCAAATTTTGTTTGTGTGTTTGTGGAGGCGCATGCTTTGCCACCACTAAACAGCCATCAATCCTTTAACACGACGACTTGCATATTGGCGTGTGTATCCGTAAGGATGATGTTATACACGCGTTGCAATTAGTCGCCTGAGCTTCTGCGCCTTCGGCCGCTGCGAAGCTCCTTCTCAGTCTCCATGAGTCTTGTCTGTACCCATGTTCTGAAAGCCCGGTCGGCGCGCACGCTGCCGCAGTTGAGAAGCTCAGTGAGGGTGCGCTTGATGCTCTCGTTGACTTCGGAAAGGCGCTGCTCTTCAGCAGAAATCTCGTAGATGGTCTCCTCGTCGGGAATCGTGGTGAGTTCATTGTGGTTCTCCCAGCCGCTGCAGCGGGCGTGGGAGCGCGAGTGGTGACGGCCACTTCGGGAGTGCCGTTTCGGCGAGGACGGCAGTGAGAGCGATGATGATGATGAGGATCGCGTTGGTGAGGTGGATGGTGAGGAGAATTGAGAGCGAGTGCTAAACTCGGGACGGATCTGGTCGAGGCGATCGCAGAGTTCTTGGTGTTGCTCTGTTAGAAGCATGTACTTCTGGAGAGCCATGGTATATGGTTGCGCAGCCATCTTTGTTGTTGCGGAATATGAAGCTGGTGTAGATAGAGAACTTGTTGATGTTGATCGGTTGTGCCCGGAGAAGAAATGGGGTCTGGCGTCTAATGACGAGACCATCGAAGCGATTCTGTTGTTGATAGAAAGGGTCGAAGGGAGGTAGGAGTTCGCGATTTACAATGCTGTCGCGAGCAGTCAAAGTTCGGGTATTCCGGTTTATGAAAGAAAAAAAGTTCTTGTGACTCCTTCTTGTGTATCGAAATGCAGTGACTATATGTGAGATGTAGGTACTGTATGTCGATCGTCGGATGATACGTCGTGGTTGCTCAAGGACCAATCTTGAGCTGGTATTGGAGACGTGTGGGTGGTATAGGTAACTGCAAGGTCCACGATGCAGCACGAATTGGTAAGAGATGGATAGATATGATAGTATGTAAGACGAGATAGTCTCAAGTGATGAAGGATATAGATATGGGGAAGGATAGGATCAAGAAATGTCGACGGGGGTGCGTGGTATAGTTATAAGAAAGTGCTTCACGATAAGAAATAGTATGATGATGCTACGGGGGGCATTGAATGGGTAGATGGGGAACAAGGCAGGGTGCTTCATTAATAAAGATATGGATCCATTCACACTCCCAGAAAAGAATGGACTTGGTTAGGTTAGTGTACGGGAGGGGTCAGCAAAATAGATTGGACTGAATTTAAGAACAAGATTGGGACAAGAAGAATGTACAGTGTACGCGGGAAATGAAGGAGAAGTTACCAGCCTCAAGCAGCGAGTCAGCGCCAGGAACAGCCATGTCTGGATGTACACCGGTACAAGCTCTGCCTTCAGTTCCCTCCCCTCTTCTAGTTTCCCCCCTGCCCTAAACTTGACACCCCTGTATATTTTTAAAGCCCTTGCTTGTATGCAGTAAGTTTAGTTTAGTTCTTACTGTTTGTTCTCCTCATCTACTGTAGTATGTAACTGTGTTATGTTTATCTGATGTAATTATTCTGTACTCTTGACAGTCAAGTTCCAGTTCTTGTGCCTTGTTTGGAGAGGTTAAGTTAGCTCAAAGCCACCGGGAGGGGGGCCACAGTCCACTGTACGGCCCCTTCTATTGGGACACCAGTAGGCCTGAAGCCTGTCCTGAGCCTGAGCCAGAGCCTGGGCACAAGCTTTGATGGTGGATCCTACGGGCGATGTGACGGGATGGGATGCGATGGTGGGTGTGAATGTGAATAGCGCAGCCCTTTTTTTAGACTTGGTTCTTGGTGCCATCCATCAACACAGTGTAGTGCACTTCTATCACAATTCCATTCGATCAATTCTCACCGGGTTCAACTGGGTTGGGTTACTTTGCTGAGTTGTCGTCCGGCAACTTCTACAATTGATAACGTTGTGTGGCTCGTTTTCTGGTCTCTGATATCGAGACATTCACATTCACTCCGGATTCGACGAGTAGCATCTAACCGATGTGTAACCCATGTTCCAAATCTCAAGACATATCTCGAGACAAAATATGAAAATTTTATATCTCTCAACCCCCGATTCGGGTTCGATTCAACCAGCAAAGGGCCCTTGCAAGCTTCCTTGATAGCGCACGTAGTCAAAGTGGATTGATGGAGACGTTCGAAACCCGGCTTTCACGATGCTTCCCCGGCTGAGCCCGGTCTAGCAGTACGGAGGTTGAGCGAGGGTAACAGAAGTGAGAGGTATCTTGAAGCATACACGATACAGTTCATTCGCTTGTTTTCACAAATATTGGTTCTTGGCGGTGTAGTTGTCTCCAAATAGAGGGCATCACCCGAAAGTTGTTTATCTACTGCTTACAGCCACCAAAAGTGTTCTAGTCGTGGCGTCGGCGGTTGTAAATGGGCACCCGTGCTGTGGCGATTGGTGTTGAGTATCAGTTATTGGCATTGCTCTAACTACTTTCTCACCCCCAGGTCCCATCTCCATCTCTGTGCGTCTTCCCCTCGAACTGCAAAAATAAGAGCTTGGCTCTGGGGTCACCGCCTGACCCCACGTGCAGGATATATCTGCAGCCGGTGAAAACAAGAATTGCCTGATAAGTTAAAGAAAAAAGAACGTTGCAGTAGCTCCAAAAGTGAGTGAGGGTCACGATTGTGATTATGCCATCCGCACAAGAGATATCGAATTGGTACAGGGTCTGCACTGTGCCGCTGAGCTGGGGTGATAAGAACCTAACCTGAGTAAATAGGGCAATCGATAAATGCAACTGCTCCAAGCTTCTGGTCTGGTTACCGGGCTGCAACCCCTCCTTGTTCTGTTGCAAAAGCTCGTACTCTTCCAGATACAGCTACGGCTACAGACGGGAGTTGATAACGGACATGTTTGTGGAGTGATAGTGATAGCTACTGATTGATTGTCTGCAGGTCCTTTTGATAATTGATAGCTTCGGAGAAAGGAATAGGGAAGCTGTAACAATGTACACGCGTAATACAATTCCCCGTCCTTGGAAAAGTAGTGGACTTTATTTTGCACACCCTGGTTAAATTTTATCTCACGATAACAATTCGAGGTGTTGGCCCCGGAATGAACAGTAAATTGAGGACAAATCCCTGTTTTTCTTCCCGAAATAAAGCAAGCAAGGGAATGTTTAAGATGAGATGAAAAAGCACACAATTGCTGTGAAATATTATACCTTCATTTTCATCTTCATCTGTATTCATCAAACACAGGGATATTTTATGTATCAGTTGATTTTCAGGGGCGTTTCCCTTTACTTTCTCGTCGTGATCGACTTGCTTGCATAGCCGATGCCCACACAGTTGGTGGGAAAAGACGACATGACGTTTCATATCACCTCATTCAAGCAACATAATAATAAACAATGGAGTTTTTCTATCAAATGAATCATCACGATCGTCAATACAACCGATAGCAAAAGGTCTTGGAGGCCTGTTTCTAATTGAAGCTCCCAGTTTAAGCTTTCTCTGATCTTCAATGCTGGCGTGGCTTGGTGCTGTTGATCCTCATGCACTTACGTAGAGCCGGAAACAAGACAAGAAGCTCCCCGCGGAAGTATGTCTGATCTGATCTTCCTTGCATAAACGTTGTCGAAGAAATCCTTTTCTCCCATTCGTTCTTGGTATGTTTCGGCAAATCACAACATTTGTCTAGGGTAATCGGAATAGCATGTCACTGAACGCTACTCAGCAAAGGTTCTTTGCTTTCAGAGGGGTCAAGTGACGCTGTTTCAAAGCTTCTATTCGGATTTGTGTTACTGCGCCACGTAGAGAGTTTCGCTCATCGAGGTCGTATTCTTGATTTTGGAGAGGCTGCGTGTCAGACTGGTTTTTGCAAGACAGCTCATCTTCTCCATCGTCATCATCATCATGATCAAACCAACCTCTCGCAACAAAAGCTCCAACAGACGTTCAACGGTTTGAAGAGAGCACAGTGTAAAGCTTCTCTCATTCAATTCATTTGATCAGAACCTCAAAATTGACACAGTCCTACAACACTACTCCCCGCTATTGAGGCCAGAGATGAAGACGGCGCGACAATTCAACTATCGGCATTCTGAATAGCGCTGTTCCTGAGCGCGCATTCCAGCCCACACTACCAAATCGTTGCCGAAACGTAGATATCATCATCCAGAGCGGCCACTGACCCTGTGGCTCTCTTTGCCTGCCCGTCCCAAGGGTGCCACGTTCTTGGCTGGATGAATTCGACAACTAGCCACACCCTCATATGACCAACACAAGGGACGACGCCCAGCAATGGTAATAAGCACCTGTTTGCCATCAAGCGGGGAAGAGGCCAATCATAAGCCCAGATCGTCAGCTTGTCAACTTCTAGATCGTGCCTCTTCCAGCCAACCACCCCTTCGCTCTTCCCCGCAACGCAAACCCAATTGCCTCCAGGGGTCTTTGGAGGCTGAGCGACTGTCGTCGTCTCTATTGCCTCCCTGAGCCTGGAAGGTCCCTTGGAAGTTTAGTTTCGATTGTGGTGTTTCTTGTCCCTGACATGTTGATGTCAGAAGTTGCCGGGTATCCATGCGATGCAATTGGCTTGATTAGGTTCCTTGAAGAAGTTCATGATACTGCAATGCAAGCATCAGATCACCGAACGATGCGCTTATGCAAGAGGAAGAGTCTGGGTATGATTCCGATTGATAGCTGAGTGGCGTGACTCGCACCGAAAACATGCTTAAGACCTTAAGTGACATCGTGACCGCGCAATTGCCTGTCCGTTGCATCCGAGTGCTACAGACTCTGATACGTCAATCAACCTCTAAGAACTCGAACCCAACTAACCAACAGCCACAAAGTGCGGGGCCATAGCCGCATACCCTGGGCTGATTATCAGTTCAGTGGCATGACGATTCATAACCAGCGTCCCGGTTTCCGTGATGTATTGTTTCTGCTGAACAATGATCAGGCCAAGAGTCTTCTTACGCTTTCTTTCGGATCTCCCGATGCTTCATCATGCCGATGATTGATGGTGCGACATTGATGGGGGTTTCTCCTAGCCGGTCAACGCCCAACTTTGTCACCTGGAATGTAGAGGAGTTATCCCTTGAACCAACTTCCACCATGACCCTATATTCCGCTCAACACTGGTATGAAAGTAGTATGGCGCCTCGTTAGGTGGTCCAGGAGTCTGGTTAGGCTTTGGAGACTTTGCAAATGTGGATAGCGACATTGTCATTGTAGAATGGTCCCTGTTGGTCTTGTCTCTTGGGAATTGGAAACTCCAAAACCCCTACGGCGAGACCGTTGGCTTGGCATTGGTCGAGAAATGCCTGAAAGGTCTTTTCGTTGCGCTGGGTCGCCGAGATGAAGACCTCCACGTGTGGATGAAGGTCGAATACTTCGATCAGAGTTCCAATCAGAGCTGCTATCACGCTCTTGTCGTAGGTAATATCGGCGCCAAGGACGACATCAATAGGACGTCCACCATTCCATTTCTCTTCTTCGGTGCCCATAAGGGCGTGGCCCCATTTGACGTCCATCGGCGTTACCTGAGTGGAATCTTGAAGGTCATTGAGGAAAAGGTTATCGGGTAGGTTGTTGATCACATCGTCGGACCCATCTGATGAAATGACATGCTGGGAAGCGAGATAGTTTGCGCATACAATGGAAAGATATCCTGTACCGGCTCCTAGCTCCAGGACTCGTTTGCCTCTGACAATGTGCCTGTTCTGGCAGAGATACGATCCAAGATGGAGGGCAGCTTCCCAGGTGCGCAGACCAGTTGTCCCTGAGCCTGAGATGAGAGAGTGGTTCTCAAGGAGGGTGATACGAGGCTCCCAACCCTTTGGGTCAGGGGAATCGTCGTCACAAAGTTCAGAGAGATGGTAAGTAACGTAGGACTTTTGTTGAGCAGATGTTGCTTCTGAAGGCAATGGGTTTGCCAGAAACATAGAAAGAGCGCACATCAAGTCGTCAGATACTCCCTTGGCAATGTCAGTAAACATCATGATATGTTGACATAAAGTCAAATGAGGGGCATGACTTACATACTCCTCCCAGTCATCAATGCTGGCTTCAATTCGTGCCATGAGCTCTTTGAGCACTCGAAGCTGGAAACGTGGAGGGGGACCATATCGAACAGCACCATCTGCGAATAATCTCACATAAAACTCATCTTGAACTTGAGAAGTCTTCAAGAGCGCAGGCTCCGGATAGTCTAAATCGGGTTGTAGTTGTAAGTACTGATGACAGAACCGGTCAACTTGTTGTTGTGCATTTGACGACATATTGCAGATCTTGGCGAAGGGAACAGTTCATATAAATATCTCTTTTTCTCGAAGATTTCGAATAAGCTGCTACGTAGTAGTTGTGATCGGACCATCTGGAGCCATCGCAAGCAAGCAACAGCACCATTGGGCACATAACAGTGGTCTGAGGAGTATCTCCACCAAAGACTGGAGTTTAAACTTGGCAGACTTGGAAGAATGTCCAACTTGAGTGTCACTGTATATCCGACTTATTCCCAGATCTATCATCCGAAGATTCCCCGCTCGATGACCTACACGTGATTTTTTACGGAAAAACCCTGTGCGTTCTTGCGGCCTTAGAAACGGGGCCACTTCGCGCACAGTTAGGGTTGGACCAAATTAAGCGACAAAGCGGAATTTTCGACCCTTCCCAGTGTGACAACTTCATCAACGAAACGATCTCACCCAACGCCTAGTCTCTCCACCGTCAACACACCCAGAGACCATCACGACAATCGGCAAAAATGGCGGACAACGACTCCCCCGTCACCCTCCGAACTCGCAAGTTCATCCGCAACCCTCTGCTGGGCCGTAAGCAGATGGTCGTGTGAGTGACAACCCTGTGAAATTGATATTTGATGGCAATTATCCCGTTGGTTTGTCTCTTTCATCGCCCATGTCGTCGATGCTTTGATATTCTTTTGATCCGTCTCTCCCGCTCGAACTCTCCCAACGCTGTTCTGCAAAACGATTATACGCTACGCACGATTTGAATGTCGAAGAAACACCGTTCAGCAAAATGGGACATGCGGGCAAAGAAAAGAAAAGCATCGATGAGTGGCCGTGATGGGAAGCGATTACTACGGGCATATTGCTGTCATTTTTTTGCTTGGGAACTGATGGGCTGACCGGCGATGCGTTTTTACAGTGACATCCTCCACCCCAACCGTGCCAACATCTCCAAGGAGGAGCTCCGTGAGAAGCTCGGTTCTCTCTACAAGGCCCAGAAGGACCAGATCTCCGTCTTCGGTCTCCGAACCCAGTTCGGTGGTGGCAAGACCACCGGCTTCGCTCTCGTCTATGACTCCCCCGAGGCCATGAAGAAGTTCGAGCCTCAGTACCGATTGGTGCGCGTTGGCCTCGCCACCAAGGCCGAGCGTGCTTCCCGACAGCAGCGTGCGTACATTCGTGATGAATATCTACAAGGTTTAGTCTGGCTGACACTCGACAATAGGCAAGCAGCGCAAGAACCGACAAAAGACCCTCCGCGGTACGGCGAAGGTCAAGGGTGCCAAGGCGAAGAAGGACAAATAAACGAAGATGGCTTTGGCTTGTGTATATCCTCGGGCTGGTTGGGGAGCAGCTGCGGCTATGTCTGTGGCTGCGTGCATTCGGTGGTCATGCGGGTGCGTCCATTTACGGTCCATCCTCGTCGGCGTCGGCATCGGCATAGGGTACAGGGACTTGCTGGCGGACGCGGGGGCTATCTGGACTCGACGAGGAGGATTGAAGGCTACGCTTTCACCTTCCTTCCTCAATACACTAGCATGAAATCAATGGTGTTTTTCGGGTTTCGGACCAAAAACAAAAATAGCAACGTCTCTGGTTTTCACGCGGTTCTGATCTATACGTTTTTTTCTGTGATGATAATGCATGACTCATGACTTTTCACAGTTTGAGGGTATACACGATAAGGGGGAAAGAATACTTCTAATCAATTGAGATGCCGCCCAGCAGCAATCAGGGGGTATCAAGATAAAACTCTCACAAAACTCCAGACTCCACCAATGCATCTCCATCTCCATCTCCATCTTCAAAATCACCACCATGCTCGAGACAGCAACATAGCCAATCCCAAAGCGATTCCAACAACAACTTTCCACCCCACAATCTCTTCTCGTCGACCATGAGCAGCGGCCTTGTACACAGGGATGTGCCAACCACAACGTTCCTTGCCGTCTCTCGTCTTGCATTCGTAGTAAGTTGTCTGCGCCCAGCCCATGCTCGCCAGCTTTTCGGCTTGGTCGGGCGCTGCGGTGACGGGAGGGTTGAAGACTGATGGGTTGGAGTTGTCTCTGTATTGTCTGTCTTCTAGAGGCATGTCCGTTGTATCGGGAAGAGCGTGCGATAGTGTTGACGCGGGTTGAGCTTCGGCGGTTTGTGTAGGTAGACAAAAGCTTGTACTCGTCCAGCCCAAGATAGCCAGGAGAGTGAAGATGAAGTAGCGAAAAGGCAACATGGTTGCGATATTGGTTTGGTGTAGTTCTTGAGTAGGTAGGTCTTGTGTATCCGTTCAAGATGGAGATATCTGCTGGTAGAACTCTGTAGATTGATCTCGTCGTTATATATCGGTCCTGAACCAAGTATTTTACAGTATCCCTTGAACAAAGACGAGCACAGCAGTAAAAGTCACAACTCACAAACTCCCGAACAAAGGAAACATCTTGAACAATATATTCTCACAACCCCAATGAACCAAGAAACAACCACGCGACAATAGCCAACAGCTGCAACATTTTATCCCGCTCATGAGACACTAGATCAGGGACAATATACAATTTTGGTGGTGGTGATGGTGGGTTGTTTCGCTGCATCATCTGCTCCCTGGGGAGGTTTGGTTGGCTGACATGGACTGGCTCGTGATGCAGCTTTTCCCTCTAACCCTGCACTGAGACAGGCCCACGACTAAGCATCGGTTCGTGATGCTCCTCACATGAGACGTTGGACAAGAAATTGTTTGAGATTGATGAATCTTGGTTTTTGAACTTGTTTATTTCTTTGTGCTAGTGCATTTTGCACCATGTTCATCTTTTGTCCTCAACCAAACGCTAGGATGTGATGCATGTTCCCATAACGCCATGTTCCTAATATTACACTGGAATATATGCTTTGACACGCATTTACCTAATCGCGTGTCTTTTCGCTACCCTGCCGATGATGCAATGACGCAAAGAAACCCCTTTCATCCCTTCCAGAACTTCCATAGACTACCTTGCCGTGTTTCTCAGAACTTGCGTGTTGGCTTCCTTCGCCCCCTAATCTGGCTGAAAGCACTAGCAGTAACAGCTCGAGCTGGCGGAAGAGATGTCCGTCCACGCGCTGTACGAGCTTGTGTGGTGGTGGTCGTCTTGTCCTTGACTTCTTTCGCCGCCGCTGCAGGAAGACTCTTGCCTCGACTTCGTGTCTTGACTTCACTGTAATTCTTCTGCACCCAGCCTGAACCTTGCGGCAGAGGACCATCATCATATGTTTCGTCCTCATTATCTTCAGCATAATGTTCGACATACGGTGGGCTGGAGCTCAGTTCGATAACCTGGCTGTCTTCTGGTACCATGAATTGCGATTCTTCTTTGATCTTTTGCGACGATGGTGGTGCTGCGATGCGTTCAGTTTCGACCACCTCGCTCTTGATTGACTGTTGTAAAGGGCTTTTCTGCTGCGTCGCGTGTTTAAACAAGCTGCGTAGAGATTTGTTGCGATCATGAGAACGATCAGACTCGTCCTCTCCCTCATCCAATTTTCGCATCGCCTCTTGGTACTCATCATCTCGTTTTTCGGTCTTCAAAAATCGCGGCACAGATGGTTGTGAGAATTTTGCTGGGCTTTGTGTCTGTCTCGCTGTTGCGAAGATTTCTTCCAAAGAAGGAAAAGGGCTGCTACTCCTCACCGAGACGGCAGAAATCTGAGGGCTTGGTGTTCTTTTGTGAGGCCCATTATCCACAACTGAATCTTCAATGCGCTCCTCGGGGAGGTCTTCGAGACCACTGACCGATGGTGGCTGTCGTCCACTGCGAACGCTGCCTGCAGATGAAGGTACCACAAGCAGTCGGTGATCCATAGGGACATCATCCTTCTTAGAAAGTGGTGAAAGGTCCTGTGACGGCATACTATCGGGAACAATGGTATCCCAGCCAGCCTCAACAATCGGCATTGCCTCGTCCAGGTCATTTGCATCTTTCGCCCCATCCGCCTCGTCGTCTTTCTTTTCCTCCACATTACTTATAAAATCCTCCAAAGCCTTTGTCAAAGGAACTTCTTCTATTGTTTCTCGTAGCTGACGTGTAGGACTGTTAGTCATGTCACTCAACCCCTCCATAGGTCGAACAAAACTGCTGATCGGGCTGTTATCTCCGAAGCCCATAAACTCAAGCCGTGGTGGCTGTTGGCCAGAAGGAATCGAGATCGATTTGTCGGTTCCTGAGGGTCTGTCTGCGGTCGCAGCTTCTCGGTCCTTCAAATCGGCCTCCACCTCGGCTCTCACTTTCTGTGTATCTAACTCCTCAGCCATAGTCTCATCAGGGTGTGTTGGCGTGCTAACCTTATTGTTCGCCATGGAATCGTCCTGTGCGGGCTTGGCATGTTCCTTCAGAAGTTCTTTGCCCTTGGCAAGTGTTTCCGAAGAGTCGTCAGACGGCGCCGGTTGAACCAGTCTCGGTTCAGACATCTCTTCCCAGGCGATTTCTCTTTGTCCGTTGTCCTCCTCGCCGTCATCATCATCGTCCAGGTCAGGCACTTCAAACTTTGCGTAGACTCGTTGGCCTGTGTGCTCATCGTACTCTTTGTCGTCTTCATCCCTGTCTCGCTTAGCCAGAAGGACATGGAGGCAGTTGTCTTGGTCGATTGACAAGACGAGTCCAGTCATGGATACCATCTCAGGTTGCCATTTCGTTGCCTTTGACATGAGAAGTTGCTTCCAGGTGATGACCATACCAGGCTTGGCATCGGACAATGCAAGACTGGGAAGAGTGGTAAGATCCGGAGGCAGTGTAGGGAGGTCGTCCATCTCTGTGAACTGCGTATCCTGCAGACGAGGCTTCGGGATGTCATCATAATTCAACACGATGTCCTCCTCGTCGTTGCCATTTGCCCCTGTTTCGGCATACAAATCTTCAGTGATCTCCATCTCGTCATATCCTCCATCATATCCTCCCTTGCCTTTTCGCTTCTTAGACTTTTTCTTCTTCTTCTTTTGAGTGTCTTCTTCCTGCCACTCTTCATCGCCGTTCCATTGAGAGCCTTCCCCGTAGTAACTGTCGTCATTGAAGTCCTGCGAGGCCCTCTTTCGCTTCCTCATAGAAGAATACTGTTGTTGAGGATCCCATCTTTGAACGAAAGGAAATGGTGGTTCACTCAGAATAACACCTTCCTGGCAGCATTCGACCGCTCGGTATGAAATCACCTTTCGCCAAGCTTCGGGATCTTCTTCCTTTTGCTCGGCTGTTGGCTCAACCCCGTTCACCTTTGCTTCCTCCGGTTGAACTCGAGGGTTTTGCAGTGGCTTCACATCCTTCATCAAGCTCTTGCGGAGCTTATCCTCTTCAGCTTTAGATTTGGGGTTCTTTAGACCAAGAGCGCCAAATAGCATTCGGCGTCCAGCTCCCATATCGACTTTATGGCGACGCTGAGCAGAATCTTCAGTTGTAGCTGCGTCTTGGGTTGTCGCAGGCGCTGGAGTTTCCTCTGTTTCAACTTCAACAATCATGGGGCTGGGGCCCGTGGCTGTCGTTTCTTTCGGGGGGCTTGGGACATCTTCGCTCTCGTCACTAACGACACTCAAGAGAGCACGCTTTCGGGCCAGAAATTCAGCGTCCTCGCTTGCCGCTCCATTAGTAGACGGTTGAGATTGAGTGTCTTCCAAAGCTTGCATGGCCTTCAGTCGCTTGAGATCACGTCTTCTGGCATTCCGCTTCTTGGTCTTGGCCAATCCGGCACCAGGCGGTTTTGTGTCTTGAGTCTTCACTTCGGGGGAAGCAGCTGCACGCGATTGTTTCACCTCAGCCGCTTTTTTGGAGGAAAGTTCCTCGGGCTCTGACTCCGAATCAGAATCACTTGAGCTAGAGTCAGAGTCGCTGGAGCTATCGCTGCTATCAGAGTCCTGTGCCCCAGAGATATCCGTAGCTTTGGCAACCTTAACCAATGTTGGGGCGACATCTGAGTCGGAGTCGGAATCGGAACCATCACTGGAACTTGCATCCTTAGGCTGGTCGTCTAAACCGTCATCTAAATCGTCATCTGATGAATCATCTGATGAATCGGAATCGCTATCAGAGTCGGAATCCTCCTTTTGGCTGTTGTCCAACTCTTCATCGGAATCAGAGTCAGAGTCCGAATCAGAATCCGAGCTACTAGAAGAGCTCGAGGTATCGTCGCCCTCATCCACCACACTGATCAAAGATTTCGCCTTCGCTTGGATTGGGGTCGGTGCCTTCGAAGGGCTCTCGTCGTCATTCACTTCTTGAATCAATGGCCGTTTCGAGTCCGCTTCGGGCTGTCCGGGAAGTCGCAGTGTCGGTTCTTCAATCTCATCCTCTTCTTCCTCGTTCTCGTTCACTTCCTCGTCACCATCTTCTTCAGGGCCCTGTTGTTTCGAAGGTGGGTTGAACACGGCGCCGAGAAAAGCAATTTCGAGCACTTCGTCGTAGCTGACCGTCGGGCTGTTGGTTTTGGCAAGGATCTGGTATGTTTCCTTCAGATCGTGGTCGCGCAAGGCATTTTGCATAGTTGACATGCTTGTAAAGGGGAAGGCGGTTCGTAGTGCTGTGATCTTGTCGAGCATCGAAAGGTCGAACATAGGTGCAGGCGCCGTCTGCGCCTCTTGGATATTATCAGGTGAAGAAATCTCCTCTTGCTCAGATCCTTGCTCGATCAAAGCATTGTCCTCTTGTAGAAGCTTCAACTCATCAGCTAGATCGGCATCTGGCTCATCCTCGTCGCTCGTTTCAGAATCTTCGTCTTCCTCAACCTCGGGCTCTGCAAGCTGGTCATGTGCAAGTTGGAAATCGGTGTCGTCGTCCATCTCCTCGTCTTCCTCTCCAAGCTGATCGGTATCGACGAATCTTGCTCGTAGGCGTACACTGTCTGGTTCCTCCCTGTCTTCAGTTGGTGAAGAGCCTTCAAGCAAGAGTTGCTCTGACGCAGCTTCCTCGTCCGCATAAGAATCATCATCATCCTCTTCTTCGTGTGTAATACGTGCTCGTTTTCGCGGTGGTAAATCTAGCGCAGGGCGATCGCGCGGTGCCCTCAACCAGGGCCTACCGAAAGCCAGGCCATCGATAAGATGTTTCCCGTCGTATGATATTTGATGGCGTCCACTAAGTCTTCGTCTCTTAAGGTCCTCGGTGGAAAGCGATCTAATTCTGTATGCAACTGTTAGCGAAAAATGTTCATATGCAAAGCAAATGCAAGTCGTACAAAACTTGGTCATCCTCTTTCAAAACTTTGCCGACAGGTTGAAAATGCAGCAGCTCGAAACTATCGCCCTTGCCATCCGCTAGCTCGACAACATAGTCCTCTAGACCCCAGTCTGCACTCTCGAGCGGTACGACCTCGTTGACGAGCGCGAGGAGCTTCGATACCGTAAGGTCGTCGTTTGCGATGCAGGGCCAGACGAGTTTGACTTCTGGAACGGCGTGTCTGCGGATGATGAGACGCAGGCGAATCGTCTGAGAAGACATGGTGTTGATGTTTGTAAAAGACTATGATCGCATGGTTACAATGTACGGGATAGAGAAATAGAACAAATTTTGGAAAACGGTAGTTTGCGAGTTTGCGCGAAACGAAATTTAGGTTGCGCTTTGGAGCTTGACGCGCTTCTAAGGCTTGGGCTACTAAAATAAAGCAGCCTAAGCGGTAGCCTGAACTAGCACGAAGTGACTAAATCATTTCTTCTCCTATGCTCTGGGCGGCCAATTCTTCTGGCACCCTGACCAGCGGCAGCAACCGACCCACTAGCAACGACCGTTAGTTTGCGATTGGCAGCCAAAATAAAGAAGCTGCGAGTAATGAAAAGGCAATCGAATCCTGTTTCAAATCAAGACCATGAAATGATCTCTAGAACACAAAGTCTGGATAGCAAAGGACAACTACCCGCAACACTTATCATATACATGACCTAAAGTTTCAGACATTAACTCCAAGCTCCCTCAAACCTATTCACTGTTGGCCAAGCTTCTGTGCGTACGCAACACCTGGACGATAAAACCAGGTCTCATGATGCAATATGCCTTCATGACACCAGCCATGATGACCGCAACTTGCAAACTCGCCAGACACAGGCACATGAGACAGAGAAACCGAGATGTATAATAATTCCGAGACCTGTTGAAATGTGGTTTTTGTCTACCATACAGCATACATCAAAGCTCCACCGTACAACGCCATCAAGATCAATCCCCAAAGAATGAATAAACTCCATTGAGTGTAATGACGACAAAATAGAAGCCTTATTGAAGTTGTCTCTCTCTTTCTCTTCCTTCCTTGTATTTCTGGTATTTATATTTCGTTCGCGTATCGAATCTACTGTGGCACTGATGCCATGTCCAACATATGGCCCATCTTCTCGATCTGAAATCGTGTCAGTTAGCATTGCTCTGACAAATGAATCAGTGATGCTCACCTTTGTCTTGAGATAACCCTCCACTTCCTGGCTTCTGAATCCTCCTCGTCCCTTCCACGACAAAGGCACCATGGCCACACGCTCCTTAACAACAACCTCTCTATTAGGACCCTCGACCGCTCGGATCTTATCAGGGTTATTGGTCAACAGTCGAACCTCTGGTTGTCCGAGATCCAGCAACATAGCCGTAGCAAGACCGTAGCTTCGAGCATCAGCAGGATGTCTCAACAGCAGATTCGCCTCCACAGTATCAGATCCCAAATCTTGGAGGTTGTACGCCTTGAGCTTCTCGCCAAGACCAATGCCACGTCCTTCCTGTCGCAGGTAGATAATGATACCGCCAGCCTTGTTGCCCGGCAGACTCATCAGGCGCGCCGCCTCGTCGAGCTGTTCACCGCAGTCGCATCGCGCTGACCATGCTGTCTCACCTGTGTAGCACTCGGAATGAATCCTCACCAGAGGAGGCTGATCCGACGCCTGGGGTGGCTGCTCTTCTTGAGGGGTCGCTGGGCCGATGCCACTGGTTGTGCGACCGGGGAACAACCTGCCTGTGTATGCGCCGCGCACCATGCGGTCCATCTCCGTCTCACCCTCCCGAACAGCGTCTAGACTCTTACTTCGGATATTCTTGCCAAAAACGATAGCAAGGTGCTCTTTGTTGTCCACATTATTGCTGTACAGATGCAAGAACATTTCTGTTCCTGCCACCGTGGGAATACGGGCGCGGACAATACATTCTACCTTCGGGAGAGTCGGGAGCAGCTTTGGTTTCTTTGATCCGCATCCTCCGGAGGGGATGGAGCTGTCGACAGGGACACCGCGAAGGCCAGCCGTCGTCGGTGTAGCAGTACCAGGTGTAGAAGGGGGCGTGAAGGAGGGAGAGAGCAGTGATGGCGGGGGTTCTTGGCCGATCGGGGTCTCGGGATCGGGGTGGGCGGAGACGGAAGCGGAGGCGGGAGTGGAGGGAGCGGGGGAGAGAGATAGTGAGTCTATGGACTGCTCGAGGGTGTCATTGTGATTGTGCGCAGAAGTGGAAGCGTCGGCAGCTTCGGTCTTGGGTGAGTAGAAGGAAGGCAGAGCTGAGCTGGAGCCCGCCGGTGAGCCTGGAGTCGCATCGGACGGCATATTCTGGCTTGAGGCGGGCAAATGACGGCGCCGCGATCGGGTTTGGAGGGGTTCGGCTTTCGGTTTAGTTCGTGTGTCGCAGCGGTGGTATGCGCATTCGGTGGCTGAGTAAGGCGAGAGAAGTAATTAAGGTATACAGAGAGGTCGCGTGTCGTCTGTTGTATGAAGCAATTGAGTAGAGTAAGCGCAATTCTTGTGTATGGCGATAGTTTACGGAACCATGACTTGACTTGGCTTGATAGAATGGTGGGGTTTCCTTTAGATTCAAGGGTACAAAATGGGGTAAGTCTCATTAGTCATCAGCTTCTACAGTATTTCCATCGCGCGCGGGCTGGAAATATTTCAATGTGCAGCGGGGTTGGACCCTTGAGAAGTCATTATATCCGTCGCTGCGGTAATAGATTACAGCCTTCTACGTAAGCAATTGGTGACGATTATCTCCACGGTGCAGACCGTGATTATTTCAGTCGCAGTTATCAATGTTTAACAATTGTATTAGTGTCCGCCGTTGCCAGCGGGTTATGCCAGACTCTAGACGGCACTGGGGATAAAGAATCTAGAGAACCTCGGCGAAAGCGGCCGAGGCCGGCTAGTGGGGGCGCCGTTGACTCGGTCAGCATTTCCAATCCGCCAATGAATCTGAGTCAGTAGCCGAATCCGCGGATATTCACCCGCTTGTGATAATTATCCTGGCTATCGGGTATGGGATTTCCATAGGGAATAGTACTGGTTTTACAGAGTGACAGGATATGTCGTATGACGATTTATAGTCTCATTGGCTTTTGTCACGCTCGTATCTCGAAGTTGAACGATGATTTTTAGAGATGCTGCTTAACATAAATGAGTGTCGTCGCGTAAATACACGACAACAACACAAGATGTCTTCAAGTTATGCATGATATGTATACGGAAAAATCGAAGAGAGTTTCATTTTGCTCTCGGTGTCATAAAAGTGCCATTTATCTGCTGTAATTCGTTGTTGAAGATCAACTCGACAAGCTGTAGGGTAAGTTCTCGTCAAAATGCCAAGACCAACTACCGTTATCAAGATAACGGTTCACTGCCGTTTTCACATGATGCCCTCACAACAAAACTCACAAATCGTCCACGAACCCCTCACTCAAAGTTACACTCCCACCACACCACATTCAAGACACCTAACGGCCTGGCCTGGCATGTCATCAAAGAAAAAAATGAAACACAAACATCCTGGCTCAAATGCAGGTACACGAGCCTAACCGCCAACACTCAGCTGTCACTGCTGAACAAATAGAAATGGTTCCTCTTTGTTAAACTCTTTCTTTTCCCCTGTTTCATATCAAGCCTAGGCGGCTCACGTAGCTGTCACTCCCCAGATCTACTGGGAGTACGACAGCTCATAATATTACAACTGCATTTTAGACTTCAGCTCCCGAGTGCTACCCTCCCCCTGAAATGAACTGCCGAATGGATGGCGGTGTGATTGATGTCTGCATATGCGGTCTGAGTTTATTGAATACTGTAGCAATTGCCTTGGACAAATGTGCATGTACAGCGAAGCAATTCAAAGAAACATGACGTTCTCTAATCCCTGCCGGTCCGACTTGTGCCTGTTCTTGCACGTGGCTTGTCTCCACTAGGCAATGTTGGCCTTACGCGCCTTGAAAGAACACCGCATGTTCATACGTATGCACGTACTGTGAGAAAACAAGGCTACCAGGGGTGAACAAGCAAGGTGAGCAAGCATATGGAGCTGAATGGGCCTTACGGGGCTGCCAAAAAGCCTCAGAGGGGGATTCTGAAGCAAGGGCTGAAGGGGGCTGGGGCCATGGCTTACACGGCCCCTCGTCAAGGGGTCATTGAAGGCCTCCAAAGACTCAGCCTGCTCTACAAAAACACGATTGAGTTGATCGAGATTCTGAAAAGGATCAGTTGGGGATGAAAATATGCCACTGCATGCTGTTGAGAAAATTACTTCGTGGTGTAAATGCGCACTTTGTCATAGATCTGTACCGCTTTGGCCCCTCTCAAGGGAGAGTTTAAGTGCTGTGACATAAGAGGCAGCTCAGAGTTTAATGGACTGGGAGGAAAACCACGCAGAAAAAAGCAAGTAACCGGTAAACTAAAAAGCAAACAATGCAGTCAGCAAAGTGCTGTCTCAGATTCTAACCGCTGAGGCTAGGGTATGAGATGAATACCAGTGCACAAAGTGAGTGAAAAATTGTGTGAGACTCAAAGTTGAAGCGATTTGTAAAATGTATTTGACTTGAAAGATATGTATATACATGTGAAGTGTAAAATAAGCAAAAACAATCCTTTTTTCCTTTATATCCTGTGTATCATTCCAGAGTGTTTTTTCATATCATTCGTAAAGAGTGATACGCCCTCTCCCTGCATCTAGTTGCTAGGGCGGGCGATTTTTCTATGGTGATCATCATCATGGCATAAGACATAAAGTGAAACTGCATTTACAGAGCAGCGGCCTTCTCGCCGGTGCCGTACATGATGTTCTCAACCTTCATCTTGAGCTCCTTGACGGATCCGAGACCGCTGGGGCACTCGGGCTGGTTGCTGACGGCGAGGTTGAGGTGGCACTTCTCGTTGACGCCGTGCTTGCAGACGGGGTCGTTAATGTTGTACAGCTCGTAGTTCTGGGCGACCCAGCTCTTGGGCTCGCTGAGGCAAGAGGCGACGTAGTTCATGGAGTTGGCGGCGGCGAGGGGAAGCTTGCCGTTGTCGAGGAGGTCCTTGCACTTGGAGGCGTGGACGTACTCGTAGTTCATGGCGATGCCACCACCCATCTGGGGGTCCTTGGTGGCAGAGCTGCCGAAGCCAAGGTAGTTCCAGGCATCGTAGGAGATGTCGTGGGCACCGCCGGAAGAGTCGATCTTGAGGAGGTAGACAGAGCGGCCCTCGTTGGAGACCTTGACGCAGATGTTGTTGCAGTCGACGGAGCCGGGCCAGTAGGCGACTCGGTTGGTGTTGATCTTGCAACCCAGGACTCCGATGCTGGAGGAGTACATATCATGGGGGGTGATGCTGGCAGAGCCGGACTCGCCTCGGGGGAGAGGGTTGGCAGAGACCAGAGCAGCGGTAGCCGCGATGATGGTGGTGAACTTGGCGAACATTTTGAAGTATATACTTTTTTGTTTGTGGAGACTGGCTCGACTTGATATAATCTCAACGCACGGCGGAGAGAAGTACTTGACTTGAAGGAGTGGGCAAGTGAGTTTTGAGTGTAAGGACTGATCTCAGATCGACGGCCTGCCGAGTGAATGACGAAGAAAGAGTTGGAAAAAGGAAGGAATCTCGTAGAGAGTGTGTTGTGGTGCAGAGTAAGAGAGTGTTTGTATTGGAGGTGGATGATGGGACTTTATATACATGAGAGGGAGTGTCAGTGTCCTTGACTCTTTGGGACCTTATTCAGGTACAAGGCAGATCTCGGAGAACCGAACCCATTGCATTGCAAGGGTGTGCGTGTCCATGTCCTCGGGGAGACAAAGCCTGCAGATGCCAATGTGCTAACTGCATATCGAGGCGAAACAGAGAAAAAACCGACAGTAACTAACTAGACATCTCGCGCCGAGAAAGCGACCGCTTGGATTAGTAAGTTGGAGGGAGTGGAACTCCGGGCTTGACAGCAAGCAACAGTCAGAGTCATTGGAAGAGAAACTGCAGTCATGATTCGCGAAAGCTTGGGGCATTGGGCTAGTTTGGTATGGAGCAGGTAGTCTTTGTTGAAGTTGTCTCCAGAGTCCACAGACCCGCCCGGCTGGCTGCCGAGCGGATGTACGTACCGGGGTCATGCTAAGGTGTGGTAGACCCAAGGGCAGCCAGTCCCGGGACTTGTTCCAATGGATTCCGGAAAATGTCTCAACTGCTTGTTTGCCAGGCACGGTGCGTTAGTCAGGGACCCGGCACGGCGGCAGACGCATGCACTCAAAGAGGGTAAATCAGTGCCATTTGATCCACGTCTTGAAGGGTGTCGTACCAAGAGTTCTGACTGGTTTTGTGCCTGACACCGTGCTTACATCCCTTGTCTTGTACCTGACCAAATCCTTGTCATTCTTATTTTCTGTGAGTCCTTCCGAGGCAGGCAGTCCTGGTTCTAACTTCTCAGTCGATTCGTGGTCTCTTTGAGTCGCGCTGCATTGGTTCAAGTGTGAGTGGATTAACCGACTGTCACTTAAACGCGCTCCGTTTTCCAAGACCACAGAAGTAGTACTTGCAGTAGTCTAGCAAGACGGACCTAAATTCCAAGACGGAGGAGAAAACGGAGCAGAAGAAAAACTCTTCTCTACTGACCGGCCCCACGACACGTGCATATTGCTTCGCGCCACCATCTAGACCAAGTGAATGCCTCATGGATGCCTGACAACTCAACTCAATTGCAAAGCGCTTGCATGCTCGACGGGTACTGTGATTGAGGAATACGTACCTGCGGACACCGTCAAAAATGGTTGATGCTGGCGCTACACAACCAAGAAAGTTGCCAAATGCCTCACAAGTGATGCTGTGGAACGGTGGATCAAAAGAACCTCACCCAACCAAACAGCTCCGACAAAATCTAGGACTTTTTGAAGCAATAGTTAGTTCACATAATCACATCAGGCTCTTGTCCCGATGCCTCTAAACACTTTTCCGAAGTAAAGATCGTGATTGCCAAGCTTCAAAGGGTCGGGGTTAATCTCAGATTGATGTGCTTCGCTTGTAACGCTCGGGCGACGGCAGCGGGAAGCCGATAAGCTTGTTTCAATTTTCGATTGCTTTGTGGAGGAAACATTCCTGCTGTTTAATTAACAGGCAATCAATTAAACAAAAACAACAACAAATTAGGGCATCTATTGACGGGAGGCTGCCTGTCAGTTGAGATGGATGGCTTCACAACAGCACCACCAACAATGAATACTTTGACCACGTCACTGTGAGACAAGGCAATTTGATCCAGTGCCTTGTACTGTAAGTCAGAATGAGGACATACTCTCGTTCAACATAGTGGATGAAATGTTTTCGTCATCTATTGTTAGTCTTGCAGGAACTCTGGATTACCCAATTGGTCAAGCCGGCTTCTTTGTCATTCTCTCCGAGCTTTCTGCGTTCTTTCTTTTCCCTCTCTTCATACTGTGCGTAAGTTTTCTTGCACATTCGTAAAACTGTGCCTTGTCGCTGTGGATTTTGTGCGATGGGGGCCATGAAATCAAGGTTTTCAAAGAAGCACTTTTTAGCGGCTTTCCAGATGCTCGGTGTCTGTCTGCGGCTTTAACAGAGACTTGCAAAGGGAATCCACTCACACATGCACCTTCACAAATGCAGCAGTTGATTCCTTGTGTATAGTGACCAGGGTAAAAGAACAATTAAGAAGAAAATTCTTTTCTTAATTCGTGATTGGGCGTGAAACTTGGAATCATCAGTGAACCGATCGTGGCTGAATCTTGAAGGGCGGACCGCGAGACCCTTTCGAGACTTTGATCGCGGCAGAGGCACTCGTGGCTAAACCATCCACATGGCTTTGACGCTGACATTGAATCAGCGGCTTTGAGTCAAACAGAACTCAAAGGATATCGGCAACCACAATCTCTGAAACTCTGCGGCTTTGTTGACCAGAATAGAACATTGGATCCGCGCGTTGACATCAACCGTTCTTTTGGAACATTCGCTTTCTTCCGTCGGTGACATCTTCCCGTCCCAACACACACGTTTTTTCGCCTCTGCCATGGTTCTTGGTGTCCTTCGAGAAAGTCCTTTCTTCGGCCAAGATAGAGTTCAAACGCTCCCTCAGCCACCCCGAAACCATGAAGAACGTAGAACGTCCGGTTCTGTCCGGTTCACATAATCACATTCTTCCGTTATGTACGCGCCGTCACAGGCGCCGTTCAATGCACCGTCTGATACGCCATCATTACACTCTGGCTAGACTCTGAACGGTTGCCTGCTCGTCTGCGCACTTTGTAGTATTCTTCTCCACTTGGTTCTTTTAACAGAGTCCGGTATAACTTCGAGTCAGACTCTTCTTTTTTGTTCCGGATGCTCTGATTCGACGGATGGGGCTTTCGCATGGTGGCTGTAAACCTCCGATGGTGGACTCTCAACTTCTCAACATAATACTGCTCACCTTCCGGGTTTGTGAATTCGACCGAAGATGTTAGCTCTGGATACCGATCGGCTCCATTGACATTCCTACTTCATGCAGACAGGGTGATTCGTAGTGAAAATGGCTTCCCCGACAGTCTAGAATGTTTTTGGTCCGATAACGCAGAGAATCGTGACATTGAGGTCTTCCTTCCAGCGTCTCGCGGATATCCGTCGGCATTGCTCTGTACTGCTTCATTTCTCGAGACATTCATCAAAATTGTCGCTTTCCAGCGTGCGATAGTTACACTTGTAGCTATGCATTTCGGACATTTCTGAATACGAGTCTGGGGTAATATGGGCACTGACTTAACCCGGTGTTTGAAGGGCCGTTCCGATGCAAGAGGGGAACTCCTGTATATCATCTCCACTGATGTTCATCTGGGGAAATACGAACTGTAAATCTCCGGCTTCGTGTTCACTGCACTTCGGACAATTTGATCGTGGTTGTGAATTCTGATCTTCACTTGCTATGGCGAGAGAGCATAGTCATGTCTGCCATTCTCAACGATGAGTTCGAACAAGAGTCATCCCGTGATCGGTGTTTTGGCGGATGGTGCTAAAACACAGCAGGTCCTTTTGTTTCTGTGTGTGTCCAGCGAAAAACATTACTCGCTCGAGGTACATGTGTGTGCCTTCATGTTGAGCTAAGTGAACGACCGGCGAGTTGATCCTTCGACAATGGGCTATCGGAGCGTCCTGTTCACCATAATCTGGCTTCTCACGAGACCAACTTCACATCTGTTTTTGCCGGACGAATTATCCTGCAAGTCATACTGCCTTTCAGCCGATCTTGGTGTAGACAGTGCATGCTTGAGACAATAGCTCAACGCTTGCAGAGGAAAATGCCTCCGAAAAATCTTGCTTGCGTCTGAGTAGAAACCTCAATATCCAATCACGGCCGTTAAGCAGCACATAGTTCATGCGAAGTTGGATCAAGACAACGTCAGAGTATCGAAAGATGCTGGAACCTGAAAGATTGCGAGGTCGAAAACTGCTCTGGCAGTGTTAGATGATCTATGACGGAGGAACGGAGGATGAAGTCGGTTGGATTCGTATCACGTTGGCATGAGCAACGGATAGCGCTCGTGATCAAGGACGCCGAAAACAAGCCAGTAACAATCACCAGAAATATGCAGCTAGTTGACCGTAATTTTGTCTTCAAGTAGCACCACTTACATTTCACTTACCCTACGGCTCAGGTCTGGATTCCAAGGTGAGGCAGGTGAAGCCCCACTTCCCTCGGTGAAGCGTCAAGCTTCCGCGATAAGATAAGCCAAAATTTTAGAATTTTTCGAGATCTCGCGGGCTTCTTCAATTCCATACGACCGCGATAGCTCGCAAAACAGCCCAACCGCAAAAATGGCGCCAATCGACCACGCCGCCGCCAAGGCCGAGAAGAAGGCGAGAAAAGAGAAGAAGCGAGCCCGCGAAGAGGAGGCTGGCGCCGATACCGAGCGAAAGCATAAGAAATCCAAGAGCGTCGTTGCTGCAGAGGTTCCTGCGACTGAGCCCGAGAAGAAAAAGAAGAAGAGCAAGAAGGATAAGCACGACGATGATGCTGTCAAGCCATTAGAAAGCGAACCAGCGGTCGAGGAAGCTAAGCCTGAGAAGAAGCATAAGAAGAAGAAGCACGATGCTGCGCCTGAGGAGACAGCAGCTCCCGTAGAGGGCGAAAAGAAGAAGAAGAGCAAGAAGAGCAAGGATACTGAAGCGACAGATAGTTCCGAAACTCAGAAGCAGACCGAAGAAGCTGCGCCTGCTGACGCTGACGCTATGGATATCGACATGCCACCTCCCGCCAAACCATCAAAGTCCAAAGACGACGTCTACCAACCTCCCGATATCCCCGCGAACCCTCAATTCCCCTTCTTCACCCAGACCGTATCGCTTTACGAGCCTCTATTCCCCATTGGCTGGGCGCAACCCGTCACCAACTGCCAGTACCAACATCTGCAACACCATCTGAACAAGTACGTGCCTTCGCTGCGCGGTGTTCTCCTCGAGTATAGGAACGTCGCTTTTGGTGAAAACCCTGGTCGCAATGGCGCTGCTACCACCGATGAGGAGCCCGCGACTGTCATGTCCAAGGCCGAGGCTGCTGTTGGTTGGGGATGGATCACTGCTGATGTCGATCTTTTCGTGCCAAGCCGTGGTGCTTGGATGGAGGGTAGTGTCAACTTGCAGACTGAGGGACACATTGGTGTTGTTTGCTTTGGGAAGTTCAACGCTTCGATCGAGGCTCGTCGACTGCCTCCTGACTGGAAGTGGGTTCCTAATGAGTCCCCTGAAGCTCAAGGCTTCGAAGAGACCGCCTCTGTCATTACCGCCGACGACCACGGTGTGGTCCGCCAAATCCACAGCACCGGTTTCTGGGCCGACGGCAACGGCGATAAGGTTAAGGGCAAGATTCGCTTCAGAATACGCAACTTCGACGTTGGCACCAGCGGAGACATCAGCTATCTGAGTTTGGAGGGCACCATGCTGGACAAGGCTGGTGAGAAGGCCGTTGTGGCCGAAGAGGCTGAGACCGCCAGGATGCGACAGGGTAAGAAGGGCGGCCAGCGCGTTCGCAGAAGACATATCCCCGAGTTTGCCATGACGCGCTTCGCCGTGGACGAGGAGCAGGAGCAGACGGAAGCAAGCGAGAAGGAAAAGATTGAGGCGTTGGCGCTTCCCGAGGATCAATAAAAGCAAAGCATGGGACTATAGGGAGCCAGGAGTTGTGTGATACCTCGATTTAATGATGAACACTGTTACCAAAAAAGACAAAGCCTTGCGCTAATGCTAAAAGATCGCTGCCTTTGTCGTTGCAAAGGATCATACTGCTATATATACAAAATTTGACCAAACCTGAACGCCGATTCGTGATACATAAAAGGCTCTATGCGGCGGCCTTGACCATGGGCTCCCAGGGTCGAGCCAGATTCCACAGGTATACTTCCCCGACGGGTTCTTCGCCCAATGCCTTTACGAGGATATGCTGAAAGAGAGGAGCGTTGGAAAAGAGCGGCGCAACAGGGGTGATCGATCCTCGATCCCATCCAGCAGAAAGACCCTGCGACCACGCGGGTTGTCGCACGAAATCCTCGACTTTATCATGATAAGCGTCCCAGTCGTCAGAGTGATCATTAACAACGACCTGGAATCTCACGCCCTGAATATCAACAGTAATGCGCTGCACCATACTTGGAAATCCCTGCTGCGCACCCGAGCTCAAAATCCAGGTATAATCAGTCTGATCACCGTTACTCTCCCAATCATACCAGACTTGCGTTCCAGCCTGCGAATAGTCATTAAGCACAAGACGACCTTCAGCATCGAAGCTTAACTCGCAGTGTCGTGCGTCGATGCCTGGCATTGTGGGAAGTACGACATCGCATTTGGATGGGTCTGAGCCTATGACGAAAGAGCCTGGACGCTTGGGTGGTGAGTCGAAGGAGAGCTGAATGGCGCGGGAGGGACGGCTGCCGAGGAGATTTGGAAGGCGGGAGGTGAGGGTTGTGGAGGATGTTGTTTGAACGGTGCGGGAGATGTTGCAGGCGAGGTACGTTGTTTTATCGGCGAGCGAGTTGCGTGCCGTAGGGACCAGCCAGGCGATAGTGTCGGACATTTTGAATGTTAAAGATTGGATGTGGTGAAGAGAGTGTAATTGCGGTATGTGTGTAAGTGAGAGAGTTGACACTAGATAGTGTGTTGACGATGGTATAGTAATGCGATATAACAAAGGCTCAAACGAGAGAAGCCAAATGATCAAGGTTGTATAGATGATAAAGTAAAGAAAATGTAAATAGAAAAGCACGCTGAAAAAAGACTGTCGAGTTATTATTTGATGTGTTGTCACCGCAGTTTATATCCAAAGTCAACACTTCACCAAACCACGTTGCGCCGACAACCACTGGTCCTGAATGCACCGCGTCCAACGCGTCGCGATAACCTACCAAAGCATTAGAGAAAGATATTTTGGAAAACACTTGTTTCATTGTGCTTTGTTGGTGGTGTTTGAGTATGGGAGCATGAGAGCCAATCATTTTTGGTAAAAGGCCGGGGTCTTGGTGCGTGAAGATGTATGAGCCACTAGTCCAAGAAAGTATTATTATAGTGAAATGGAGAGGGTTAAAAAGATAGGCAGCTGTTGTGCTCGTTTGTGGGTTGGGTTTGATGTGATCTTTCGGGAGTGGTGGTTGTCGTGGAGTTGGACCCTGCATGCATTTGACTGACTCATATACTGTTTTGTTTCGTGGTTTATCTGATCTTAAGCCTCATCGAATGAAGACTATTCGCCACTAGAAGACCTGTGGTAATGGGGTAACTGAGGTATGCATTTCTAGAATGTGTAACATATTCTGGACAGATCAGGCAATCACTCTCACAGACACTTTGCCTTATTCGACTTCTGTGACACGAATATGGCCTGTAAGGGAGTTTTGAAACTCAAGATGGGCGGCTATATCCTTCTTTAGGTATTGGTGAATTGGAGATGGAGCAGGGCGCTTGTTCGGTATCAAGATCTCCAGTCTTCTGCAAATCCAGGGAAGATAGGCCAAGATCCTCAAGTGCTAGCCAAGACACATTGCCGAGGAGTTCTTTCTCCCGCCTTGGGCAGATCAGGTGGAGCAAGACCTAGTCCACTCAGTTCATGAGTTGTCTTTGAGGCCTAAGGCTTGGTGATAGTGTTGGGCTCATACTGCCCAGTTGGCAGTTTGCCACTTAGACCAGTGGTATAGCTTCCTCAAGGATGAAATAAGTGGCAAAGCATGGCAGTTATAATTCGCAAGACGGTGATACCACAGTAAGCGACGGGTGGAACGGTCTTCGAGATTCGATGCACTGTTGTACCTTTGAGGGCTTGCTAATTATAAGGCTTCCTATGGACAGATGCCACAACCTTAGACTATGACTTGTCGATTCGTCAGAGAAGTTTGGATCCAATACCAATGCCACTTGCGAATAGCCCCAGCAGAACACGAGAGACCATGCAACTGAGAACTTGAACATACCAGCTTAAAGATAACTGTCCCCAACAGCTTTACGAACTATGGCGCGGAGAAATCCAAGCACAAACCCTACATGTCGACAAAGAAGCCCATCGAAACAAGACTCACATTGTCTCGAACCAAGACTGAGATCATGATTCAGAGCTTGGGGACGATGGTCTCACAATTGTTTACATCCCATCCCTACAGGCTGCAGCAATCGAGTTGCATTTGAAGCGTAAGAGGCTCTTGAAGACGACAACCAGTTAAGACTTAAAGGAGTACTGAAGAAAGAGCTCAATAGCCTTGAATTGCCATCAACTGTACCCCTAAGATGGTGTTTCTCTCATGCGTGGACTGAAAAGGAGCCTGCAAACGCTCGTATTTTCATGGAGAATGGAATGGTATGTTGTCATAGTCACTCAACACTTTATTATATCTGAGGAATATTACTTCAGTGTAGCGTACATCAAGCACTGCTCTTTTGGACTGTAGATATTGTCAGAAAGGGAATACAATACGGTACTGTAGCGTAAACAGGTGGTTAGGACTAGGGACTTGCACCACTCCAAGTACATTTCTTTGGAGGATGTTCTGATGTCGGAGAAAAAGTGCCAGCTATGTGGCTACTAAGGGAAACACTTGACTAGTTAGAACTCGACATAGCCAGTATCCAAGAGAATGTCTGATCATCGATAACCAACGCCAACGGGATCATCGCTCCCAAGAAGGGCGTTTTATATCGTAATGATAGAGTTGTGGAAGGGAATATGGCACCTCATGCGTAGCATTGAACTGTACAGATGGGGTTAGAACTGGGCATACACAGCTCAAGACATTACAAAGTCTATTTCTAGAATCAGCCAGAATGACACCGGTATAACATTCCATACTTGGTAGCTGATGACTTTGACATATTCACCTTCCGGGAGACTCGGCAGTGGAGTGGCTCCTTGACCATGTCTTTGAAGCTATACTCGTAACGTAAGATTTATGAGTGTCACGCCTGGTCAATACCAGTTGATGTCATGATCAATACGTATTATCTTGCGATACTCTGGAGTACACAGCCACTTCGAGATCCATCAGTGACAGACATTGGGTATCTATCTGCCTGCCCCGGAACGGCTTCGACATATGAATCCCCGGACCGTACTGAGCCCTTCCACGTTACAGATCTCCGATACCATGTGGCCACGAGAATCCATTCACACCCGAGAAATCGCCGTGGCAAGTAACGAGAACCCTTAGTATTCGCGTATCAACGGCTTTGAACCCGGGATCTAAATGGGAGAACTCGGCGACAGTTGCCTGAAAGGAATGCTAATTGGATATCAAGCTCGCCAGAACTCCTTCGGAAGCGGAGAAGCTTAGACGACCTTGATTGCAAGGACCGTCGCTTTCCGATATCTTGAGCAAGGTGATGCATGCATTTTATGCTCGGATCTTTATGAGGCCCCCGATGTCATGATATGCCTTCCGTTTATCACTCGTCCCGTTGTCACGATATCCTGATATCCCACGCCGTTGATGATAAGGAGTGTGATCTGCGTGGTAACGGTCCGGTTACTTTGACCGTGAAACAGATAGGAGGAGATTGACAGAAGCTCGGGACGAGTCGATACTTGCCTAACGAGGAAGTCTGGCCTTGGGCTGTCTTGCAGCAAATAGGCGAGTGTAGATGACTATCTGAGCGTAAGTGATATCATTGTTTCTAATGTATAACTCTGATAGGCTCTGTGGTCGATAATCGAACCGTTTGTTACCCATCAGATATTTCTCACACTATATCGACGATCCTGAAGTGTCAGTGTCCATTTCGGGCACCAAGCAGCTGCACCGAAGACACACTAGAAAAAGTTGAACCCCCTGAGATACAAAAGATCTGCAGGGTCAAAACAAAGAGCCGGGCAAGCCCGACACTTTGATCACATAGTGAAGAACGGCGAAGCGCATATTCTTCGGCGATATCAGAGCGCACTGATGACACTTCATCCTCGGTCTGCTAGCCTCAAACATCAAGAACCTCCATATCCAGTAATAAGAAGAGAGACGTATCGTATGTCTGGAGTGTTATGCCCCGGATATGAGCCCGCGGTAATTTTAGCTGGAGAAAAGAAAAGTATGGAGATGTCCCATGGGGACTACTGGTTTGTTGTACGTAAAAGGCATGGGGAAATTGAAGGTATTACGTGTGGTTATAATTCCAGTGTTTGATGGTCTTGTAATGCTATGGCTATGTGGCCAAGGAATGACCGGTCCGGTGCCCCAGAGACCCATTAAGCATAATTCATGGGCTTATGGTAGTGATATCTGGTATGAAAAGAAGGTAATTTCTAGCAAAGGAATAAGTCTGATACATCCCATGTCTAACATGTTATCACATCATGATAACTGACACCCCACGCGTGCATGTCATGTCACATCACATCACATCTTCAGCTCATCTTCTAGAAAACGACTAGAAATATACGGCGTGCAGGAACACCCGAACCTGAGGCAAGCAAAGAAAGAGCGTGCGTGTCAGGGTTTAGGATGACGACATGGAACAGGAACAGGGGTGGGTTATCTTGCTGATGGGAAACCCGACTGGATGAAATGCCATACAACTGACTCTTGTTAGTTGCATGACATGTTTAATACTTTTAGAATGAGGAGTACGTATACTTATTGACTCGTTGTCCACCAAGGTTTAGTGCCGCATAAAGTATTCGTTCCTTATGCTTAAGCGGTCAACATGGCGGCTAGAATTATCCATGTCTCTTCCATTCCGCTCCCGCGGCTAACAATCCTTATTCAATCCAAATGGGAAATAAAGCGGAATGAAGCAAAAGAGTAAGAGAGAGTGAAAAAACTGTACCTTTTTCTCCACCTCGGATCTCCATCTTAGACCTGGTCCCTGCTTGGAGACTTAAACTCGGTTCGGTAACGCGCCCGTCAGCCTCGCAATTCGGAAGACAAGGGGTGAGCAAAGTTTTGAAACTAGGTTGGAAGGATACTAGCAGCATACATGCCTTTTTTGGACATCATCAAAGCCAAGCATTGGAGGAGAACCACATTTAAAAGAGGCGAACTGTAGAAGATGCACAAGAGATGGGAAGGAAAGAAGACCCTTTGGACAGGTTAGTACCATGATGTTGATCATTTGTTCATGATAGATGTTGAACTACCGAACTGATGATGACAGAGCTGATCTTGTAAGTCACTGATAGACCTGAGGATCCGCCTTGAGTAAAAGATATACAGCACGTTAGCAAATAAAAAACAGATAAAAACGGCCCGGATTGGTGTATATCCCCAGTAAATGGACGGTCACACCGTGGAGGAGCACAATGTACGTAAACATGGATGATGACCTTCTAGTGCGTTTCCACCCATTTCTTGTCTTGCTTGTCCCCAGCTTTTCACATCCAATTGGGGGCAGCGTACTGTCAATTCCTTCACAGAACAAAAAAGATACGATAGACCCATGCAACGGGGGTGGATAGAGACTTCTCCTCATTCTCGTTTCTCCAGGGATTGTTACTTCTTCAGTACTGGGAATAAGACATGTTGCTGTACAGAAGAGAAGACCAAGATCCACAAATGAGGAGAATCAAGTTGGGGAATGAAGGATCATCATGGTCTAAGTAAACAAGAACAGTATCAAGCAAGGCACACAAGTTCGCCGCCGATGTAAGAAGATGAGGGTCACCCCAGAAAAAGTACCAAGGCTGGACAACCCTTGGACTGTAACTCCGATGGAAAAGCACCTATCTTAGGTGGAACCCCAGGATATCCTCCGTACAGTCGTGAACAAAGCTGGAGCACGGCCACGCCCAAGAGAAAAAAAGGACGCGGAGCTTAATGAGGGAATTCCGTGATAGTCTAGTCCTTTTACGAAGCTCTATTGAACTTATATATTTCTTCCTTCCATCTGCTCTTGAATACTTTTACTCTTCATTGTCGTCTTTCATCTCTTCCCTCCCCTAAACTCTTCCTAGTCTTTTGTGTATCATTTCCTCAAGCGAGCAATTCTTGATCTAATATACCCGGTTTTATATACACATAGAAGCAAATCTGCTTCAGATACACACATCATGTCTTCGTACCCGCAAGACGTTCACAACGACATCTACCCTTCAGACCAGGGTCATGACTCTAGCAAGACAAACAGCAAAGAGAAGATGCCTCTCGATGCTGAGAAGGGCCACATCGATGACCTTCAGTCCGCTCACAATGTCCCTGTCGTGGAGAATGGCTTCGGTGGAGGCGAGGGCGCGAAGAACTTCCGCAACATGTCAAAATGGGACACTACCTTTGCCCTGCTCACCAACCAAGTTGGACTCGGTGTTTTGTCTTTGCCTAGCGTTTTGAAGACTATGGGAATTAGTAAGTTTATTCTTTAGGGAAAGAGAAGTTGTCTCGGGGGTGGGTTGTCGTTAGTCGGGCGACCGACCGGCCCAAACCCGCGATAACTTCATTTTTCGAATCACGATTTCGCAACACCATAGCTAACAGCTTCAGTCCCTGGTTTGATCGCAATTATAGGAATAGGTCTCCTTTCTTGGTATACAGCTTTCGTTTTGAAGCAGTTCTATGGCCGTCATTCTCATGTTTTGAACGTGGTGGACATGGCAAAGGTTGTTGGAGGACGCCCTCTTTCAATCGCAGCCGGAATTGGCCTGCTCGTGCAAGTTATCATGACAGCTGCTTCAGCAAGTGTTACGCTCTCTATTGCCTTCAACACCATCTCCAGACATTCTATCTGCACTGTGGGCTACATCGGAATCGCTTGCCTCTGCTGCTGGGTCCTCTGCGCGCCCCGAACCTCCAAGTTCGTCTCCCAGTCAGGTATCCCCTGCATGGTCTCCGTCATCGCCGCTTCCATCCTCGTCATGGTCTCTCTCGGAGCCAAGAATCCCACTGCTGCGCCCGCAGACTGGCACAAGGAGATCTTGGTCGTCGCCAACCCAGACTTCCGTTCCGGCCTCAACGCCTGTCTCAAGATCTGCTACGCTTACTCGGGTAACATCAACTTCGTCACTTACATGGCCGAGATGGTTGACCCCGTTCGCGACTTCGGCTTTGCCCTCGCTTGGTTGGAGTGTGTCTCCATCGGCTTTTACGTGGTTGTGGCCATTGCCATTTACTGCTTGGCTGGAGAGTACACCGTCTCGCCTGCCCTTGGCTCGGCTCCCGAGCTTATCGCCAGGATTGCCTACGGCATCGTTCTCCCTGCCATCTTCTCAACCGGTCTTGCCTTTGGCCACACTGGTATCAAATACGTGTACGTCCAGGTCATGAAGCACTTCAAGCTCCAGAGCGAGATGACTGCCAACAACGTTCGTTCTTGGTCCATCTGGATGACCATCGTGACCGTCTTCTGGGTCCTCTGCTTCATCATCTCCAACGCCATCCCCGTCTTTGACTCCATCCTGTCCATTGCCTCAGCCACTACCATTTCGTGGTTCACTTTCGGCTTCAGCGGCATCTTCTGGTTCCACATGAACTGGAACAACCTCTTCTCCAGCCCCAAGAACATTGCCTTGTTCTGCCTCAACGCATTCCTTATTGGAATCTCACTCTTCATGAACGCTGCTGGCCTGTGGTCATCAATCACTGAGCTGTTGGATCTGTTTGCCAATGCTTCCAGTTCCATCCAGGGTGTCTTCTCCTGTGGCAGCAACTCCATCTTCTGAGCAGGTCTCATCTCGTGTATAGTCTCCAGTTATTTTTTCCGTTAGTTTAGACAGCATAGCATCAATCATTTTTCACTCTTTGTCAGAGCATTACGTTTGTCCCCTGAAATCGCCCATCCTTGAATATGTGTGTCATTCAACCGAGTCGTTAGAAAGTGTTGCATAAGAGAAATCATGATGGTCCCACGTAGGACCAGTTGCGTTGCTGAGAAGTCGTAAATGAAGACCGGAGGCTCCGTTGTAAGTGGCCTTGGCATTGAATTCCAAGACACAAGCCTTGAGCCAAGCATTGAAAAGAATGGATATATATCCACAGCCCGGCCGATAGGTTTCAATGAACCGGGCCGGTTTGCTTTTCGCTGGATATACCGAGCCAAACCGACCGGCAGTGGATCGACGTTGACAGAAGGTTTCCTTTGATGGATCGTAGTGGATCTCATCTCAAAGGAAATCATGTTAAAGGTGGTTCCATTACCAGGGTTCCTGTCGGGTGCGGGTGGCTTTTTTCAGCGCATGTGGGACCTTGCATAGCGCACAACTTTGCTAGAACCGCCTGCATGCGGCTCTTTCCAGCGCCTCTGAGGCTGTGAGTGTGGCCAAAAACTGCGTGGCTCCCGGGCCTGCACCGAGTGGTCGTGGTCTGACTCGTTAGAGCTGAGACCATGTCGCTCACAATAAAGATCCACGACTCGTTGTCAACTGCCCTATCGCATCCGAGATTGAGGTTGTCTCGTCAGGATTGAGCCGATAAAATCCGATGTTCATTCCTGATCATCTGTTTCATCATGACCGCGCCATCAAGTGACTGAGCAAGTGACTGAGCCACCAGCAGAGGTCGGATATCAGCCATATCTTATCATGACGCTCTCGTAGTCATTGTCGAGGCTGAGGCTGTCGATCAACCAGTGCAATCGATAAGACCTTGGCGATAAAAGAAATCTTGGTGTTGAGGCTCTGCGGAAGCCAACTGCCGATGAGACGATCGACGTCTGAAAGAACAAAAAGATTAACGGTGATACACAAGATGAATGATTGAAGCAGGTGTAAGAACACCACGATTCAACTCGCCTGGCACCTTTCCATCTTAGATTTCCAATCTCTCGGTGGCTCACGGGCTCAATATATAATTTTCTCCTGAGAGCCCGCACAACACCATGTCGGCGTATTTCTTCTTGAGCCGGTCCAGACAGGGTACTGTCCGCCACGATGACCACGCCAGAAACCCATCTGCTTGCAACATTACAAGTCTTTCTCATGTTCCTGTCACCATCCAACTTGCCAGTCCCACTTGTACGTGCCGGTGAGTCCACTCTTTTCCGGTCCATTCCTACCCAAAGGCCTGTGGTTGGCCTTTTTTCTTATGCCGCTGGAGTGCGCGGCTCAAACATCTCATGAGGCTCTGCCAAAACTCGTCGCATGCCTATTTCCATTAGCCCATCGATTGTATCAAACCCAGTCGTTAATGCCATAGTAGGCTCCGCCATCATTTCACTTTGTCGTCTTTCTTGTTCGTTCTGCGTCTTGAATCGTTTCATTTGTGTGGAATGCCTCTTTCTATTCCGGTTTTCTCATCAAACGCATTGGCTTGTTTGTAAAATGTACAGTTCCGGCCCGGCCCTATACCCGGGATTTGAAATTCGGTCTCTTCTCTTCCTCTAGTTGCTTCGTGCACCGCCCTTCGACTCCCTCAACTCGTCCATCTTGGCGACTCGCTTCTTGAACTCGACGTATTGGCACTTCTCGTAGCTGTGTCGCTCATCCTAGTCAACCCCTATGTGTAAGCATGTTGTCTCTTATTGATTGATATCTCGGCAAAGATCGGCTTTTGCGTTTGGGTTGTAGCTGGACTGAGCTTGGCTGGGCTGAGCACGTTCGGTATAGCTGCGGTGGACTTGGGCCTGCCGTGCCTCGCTCTAGAAAATGATAGATGACTTACGGAGCACTTCCAAGGGGCATACCACGTATCCCGACGGCACTTGTTGAGAGGGATCAGAAGGTGCGCGCAGCTGTCTCGGTAGGCCAGAGGGAGTTTGGCATCGCGCATCTCCTCGCGGGTCGCTTCTACTCAGGAAGTCAGCGGTCGAGGTTCGGGTGAAAAATATGTGCTGGATATCAATTCGTCGGTCGGTACGTACGCCGCGGCTCGGTGATTGAGTCGGAACCCATTGTTGCGGATTCAATTGAGCTTCGTGATGTGAGGTTGTCGTAGATTAGCAGAGCTGTCGTGAGATGCTCCTCGGTTCAAGGTCGGAGCATCCTGGTTTGTGCCGGAAATACAAGGCACCAATCAATTTTTGGCCAATGGTTGTTGACGAATTACCACGCCTACTTTACATCACCAAATGCTCTTTAACAGTTCCCTGATTATTTTTGTAATATTGTTATGGTAATTATACGACATGTTACTACATCCCCATTACCTAAAGCTCTTCTTTTGCGCCATCATGGCTGAGGGTGATCACAACTTCAGTATTGAGATGACAACGGACATCAGGTGGGGCCGGGCCACTGCCGGCTCCGGACTCACCTGCACACCTAGGTGAGGACTTGTGAATGATGCAACTGGGGAACAGTATTTTTCAAAACTCTGGGCTCTTCTCTAAACATGCTACACCCATCATGCACTCATGGTCCTGCAATACGCTCGCCCTCATTTACGCCAAAAATTCCATCGGCATCAAGCGCTTAACCCGCTAGGACATCATTTGATCCAGGACTGAGCTGGCAGCTTATGCCGCATCTTACCAGCCTTCAGCACGACACCATTTCGAGACTTTTGAGGCCGCCGTCAACTGAAGCGCTTCCCATCGGCAACATATGTCTCAACTATCACCATTGCTTATGCCACCTTCAGCCGCTTTACTATGGTATTGCTTTGCCTCAAGGACCAAGACCTAAGTTCGCCAATCACGCAAAAGGAACCGAGCATCAGAACACACCGAATTCAAGCAAGGATTAGCGATGCCACCGAAATCTTATGCCGAGATGGTCGTGGATGTGATGCTGGCTTGGTGCCGACAAGGGGTAGCGAAAGCTTAAGGCCTAATGTTAGGTGACAGAAACAAACGGCCTAAAAGCTGGTCTCAGCTGGTCTCAGCTGGTACAGAATGGCTGGATTATTTGGGCTGAGAGAGTGCCCAAGAGCTGTGTCTTATGCCGACAAAGGCCGACTCTCGAACTATCACTTCATTCCAATATGAAGCTCCTGGATCTAAATACCGGACAATTCCAGGTTCTAAGCGCAGAGCACGACGCTGTCACGATCTTGCGACAACTCTCAGGTCCAATGATGCCACGCAAGGCCCTCCCGATACTCATATCCAACTTGAGGCCCTTCAGCTTCAACCAAATACCCAGCTTCACAACGATCGAACCGAACCTTTACCTGGTCATCATAGAAAACGTCGAATCTCCCCCGAAGAGCATCTTTCAGACTTGTCACGCCACCTTCAGGATGGAGAACTTTCCATGGTTCGATGCATGTTTCGCCTTTGCAGGACTTTAAGACGAGCATCAATGCATCGAGACGATTGACGACTTGCTGGACTGTGGTTCCTAGGAAGGCCTTGCTCGCGGTCGCGCTGTCGTCCAAGGGGTACAGATTGTTCAATTGTCCTGGGTCGGTCTTCAAGAGGTAAGTATTAGTCTGGTATACGGGCAGGTAGGTGTCAGAAGAAGTATCCTCGAGGTGTTAGGGCGCCAGAATAAAGTAGCCTAAATGCTAGTCTAAGCTAGCATAAGGTAACTCAATTCTTTCGTCTCTTATGCTCTCGGAGGCTAATTCTTCTGACACCTTGAGAACGGGGTCAAGAGAAACCTACCCTGACATCGTAGAGCTCGTGCTCGTTGTTACACCAAGCCGAGTAGTAAAGATCGTAGTCCTCGTGAACTATCCTCAAGCCCTTGTACGTGTTGTTGGGCATTCTAATCTGGCCCTCTCCATCTAAACCAGTCGAGTCAGTACTGCAGCTTGACATTCAAGGTCATTTACATACCAAAGCCACCAATTTCGCCTTCAGCGATAGCAATGCCCCAGTACTCAACAGCAACATGCTCATGACGCTTTACCTCCTCGCCAGCTGAGACAGGAATAGGAGTGCCGTCAAAGTCCTTTCTCAGCGGCACACCCGCGAGCTTGAGCACAGTAGGAGCGAGATCGATATGCGTCGTCACAGCCTTCTCAACTTGACCAGCAGCAATACCTGGTCCTCTGATGAAAAGGGGCACGCGAATATCCTCCTCAAAACCACACTCTTTGCCAGGAGGAAGTCGATGTTGACCTAGGTGGAAGCCGTTGTCAGAACTGTAGATGATGTAGGTCTCGTCGAGCAGACCCGCGTCTTCCAGTTGTTTGGTGACCTGCTCTACGAGCTCGTCAACGCTCTGGAGAGACTGGAGTCGTGCGCGGTGGTAATCATCGATGTACGCTACAGCAGAGTCGTTGAGTTGTTTGAGCTTGCGAATCCAGCTCACTCCGCTGGGCTATATCCTGTCAGCCATGACTTTACACTCGATAATACCGTCGGGGTGTCAGAAGAATTAGCCGCCGAAATTATAAGAGACGAAATACTTTGGTCATCTTATGCGAGCTTAGACTAAGACTTAGGCTACTTTATTTTGGTAACCTGAGCCTTAGAGGACAATTCTTCTGTAACCCAACTGAATACTTACAGAATCTGGGTTAAAGTTATCCGTTCTCGGAACTTTGACTCCTTCAAAGAGGTGAGCGTGTCTCTCAGCAGGAATAGGTATCGTCATAGGACCCCCGGCTTCCCGGTTCACATCAATATTCGAGTGCGGCGCAATGGGAGCAATGGTAACAAAGAAAGGATTAGAACCCTTCGAGTCAATCGCCTCCTTCAGTAGTTCCTGCGCATATTGAGCGATCAAATCTGAAGTATGTTCTCCTTTGTGATGTACCGGCGCCTCCTGGTTGCGTTGGTAAATTGGGTTCAAGTAGTCATATGTTCCTGGGTCGAGTAGGAAGTTGGTTCCTGTCCACCCTGCAGGATAGGGCGAGTTATAGTTATTGATAGTATGAGAATTGAATAGTTTTCCTGTATAATATGTGTTATACCCGGCTTCACTGAGCCAGACTGGTAGATAGTTCTCGTTGAGGCCCTGTGAGACGAACTTAGGATAGCCACCTTTCCAATTAGCACATCTTCCTACGACAACTATGTTGTTTACTTACCGTACGGGGGAGATACGTCAGTGACATTCGTGTTGTGCGGCTGTTTTCCTGCCCAAAGCGCAACACGAGATGGACAGCAGATGGCTGTGGTGACGAAGTGGTTAACAAAGGATGTACCCTTGTCGATGATATGTTCTTTTAGCTTCGGCATATATGAGACTGAGTCCAAGACAGAGTCCTGATCATCAGTAAGAATGAATACAATGTTCTTCTTGCTTTCACCCGTTGCATTAGGTGGGTGTCGAGGGATTTCATCTTTGGGTGATAAGGCGGCTTGACTATTCCCAGCCGCAACGGCAGACAGGGAGCTTGTCAATAGTATATGTTTAATCCAAGCTGAGGACCGCATTGTAAATTGTATAACTAGTTTCAATCTAATGGCGTTGTTTCTACGACAGTCACAGTCGCCTTTTTATCTCTTTTGTAATGATATGCCCATCACCCAACTAATTCTCTCAACCCGCGGAGAGTTACACTTTGAAGCTTCATCATTGATGTTGTATATGGTGTAGTAGCAGATCGCAATGGCGTCAACGTTAGTGTTTATGTGCGTTTTCCACATAATCACTAACATCCGGGTTCCCCGCCATTTTCGGATCCGAGGACGCTAATGCTATTGAACGGAGTATCAATCGGCAATTGTATCATTCTTCCCTGTGTATACGCCATTTTCTCAAGTATTTCGATCGTTTTCTGCTCATGCAAAGTGAGATAAGGCCGCGTTATACCCTGGTATGGCTTATCTTGACGTAACGAGGCATTTTGAGCTACGTACAATCTATCATTTGATAGGACGCATATACATTCTTTGTCGTTCGTCTTGCTTTGAACGGTATACCTGATGCGCAGGACGGTATAGAAGTTCTGCCTCTTCTTAAAAAAGAATTTCTAACTGCCTATCATCTTTGCGTGGGTCCGAAAACGTTGAGTGTCAGTTGGCCCTGACGGTACAGCAGAATCTCAAGATAGACAATTCCGAGCTACCTACTACCCTCATCTCGAACAAAAACAAAACAAAGATCATTTATTTCTTCATCATCGTATTCTAGAAATTAGTAACCATGTCTTGGTAAATAGCCGACCATAACCTGAGCGCAATGTAGTACAGTCGATGAATAGCAGCAGGGCTGTGAGACGTCTTACAGTAGCCACGAGTAAAAGTAACGAGAGACAGTAACAATAACGACACTGTTCCCAGGCAAGGCTCGAGTTACGACTGGACGCCACCTGTCAATGTCTCGCCTGTTTGGTCATGGGCTGGGGCCTTGCATCTGGAGAGCGATTGTTCAGTTGAGAAGCAGTGACTGGACGGAACTGGATTAATCCTTGTTTTGACGGGCAGGGCTATACGGATGGGATGAGATCGGATGTATCCGATCGAGAGATAGGGTTAGAAAGGAGGACCCTTACTGCGTGCAGGGCAGTACAGTACGATGTATGTGGCGAGATACGGGAATAATTCAGATGGTATGATGCAATGTGGTTGCTGCAAGAAAGCGATGCCGGTAGGGATTTATCTCAGTACCAACACCAATAATAGAAACTCTTCATCTCAAAGTCTCATCTCCATCCTCTCATTATCATCAATTACTCGCCTCACCAAGACAATCCATTGATGCCGCCACCACAAGAGCTGCAGCTCGCCGAGTATCTTCCAATGGCATGAACTCATATATCACTTTTCCCAGCCCGAAACTGCGGTGAGAGGAAAAATGAAAGAAGAGTCAAAATAATAGGGCTAGCAAAAGTAGGTTGGGAAGATGTGACTTGTGTCGCACAACATGAGTAATCCTCGAGGCATGTTGGACGTACAAGGCGTGCTGTTGTGATACATTGGAAAAGAAGGGAAAGGTGGCGAGACGCCACCGCTTGTTGAGATTTGAAGAGATGAATTGATGGACACGAATAGATGGATAGTATTGTGTTGACCTAATGAATGTGTAAGGTGCAACTTGTCTATTGAACTTGTAAGCGAATTGAGATTGAGTATTGAACACAGTAACTCATCCCACGCTCTCTCGCTCTATTCTCAGCAAGATCATCATAAATCCATGAGATCGGATTAACAACCCCTGACAACGTCTCACGACGAGGGTACCGACATCATCGGAACCGCCTCACTGGCAAGATACAGGAGACGAGATGCAGCACGACACGCTCCTTAGGCGAGTAGATGCCTCAAGGGCTTTTTTTCTCCTCTTTGTCAGTTCTAGTTTTCCAGCGGTTACTGTGCCACACTGCAGTCCCCTTTCTATAAACCACCCCATGTCTTGAGCCCGACCTCTCACTTTTCCATTTCCTGCTGTAATGTGAAAGAAGAACATGGCAGAGACGGTGATTCGAAAAGCTTGCGATCGCTGTCACGCTCAGAAACTCAGCTGCAAACGATACAACGACGAGCCGTGCGAGCGCTGTGTTAGACTCAAGACCGAGTGCAAATCGAGTCCTTCGTTGCGGTATAGGAAGAATCAGCAGCAACTGATAGAGAGTCAGCAACAGGGCCTGGGCAACATCAATTCTGGGAATAACAACAGTGTTGGAAACTCTTCACTACCGGCTTCATCTGGACGCCGCTCTCCGAAACGACGACGGACCGACAGCCAGGACGATCCGAGTCTTGTCTCACCCGACACGGGTAGGTGCCCTCTCTATTTCTCTCTTCAGTCCCTGTCTTGGATCCAACCGACTCAATCAAGTAGCAGTGCCAATAGTACCCCATACAGGCAGCCTGACGTCTAAGAGTCATGTCCCTGTCTCACCTGATCCCGTCGATACCAATACCGACTTTGCCTTCACCTTCGACCAACAGCTTGCTTTCTTTACAAACAATCCTCAGTATTTATCTCATCCCGAGTTCCCTCCTCCTGCTCCTCCTCCAGTCTGCTGGGATCCTTCATCAACTACTTCTACCCTCTATCATCACCCCGAAGAAGTAGGTTCTTATCAAGTTGCACCAGAGGGTGACCAGTCCGTGCCCCTGACCAGCGCAGGTCAAAGTTGTGCACCTGAACACAGCATCTCCTCTGACAAGCGCGCGTCACAGCCTCAGCGACGCAAGCAAAGGCCTAGACCGAGGCAGATCACTCTCCGACACGACGCTGACCTCTCGCCGCTGCAGCAGCCCGAGGCTCCCCCGATTCACTGGATGGCGCAGTTGTCCGACATCAACGCCAGGCTCCTGGACCTCGCGTCCGCTTTACCTTCTCCTCAAGACGGGCCCTTCTTGGGACGTCCTGTTGATGAGAGGTTCAGGAGCCAGGGGTTTCCTATCGAGGATATGTTCAAGCTTACGCGACGAGTCGCTGACATCCTCGAGAGACCTCCGTCTAGCAACGAGGGTAACAAGATGCATCACTCCACCATCGATGGAAGTGATCCTGGCAACGCCATGTTCATACTATCAACATACGTTCGCCTCTTGGACATGTATCAACGAGTGTTTACCCTCGTGCACACCGAACTCTTATCCCAACCCAACTCGACCACAACGTTCAGCTTCTGGAAACTGCCCGCCGTGACAGTCGGTTCGTTCGCAGTCGAGTCATCACCCTATCTGCAGATGTCTCTCACGATCCAACTGGCAGAAGAGTTTTTATCTCGTCTGCGAGGTTCGACGGCGCGATGGTCAGGGGTTGGGAATGCGGCATCGTCTATGTTTGCAGGAGTTGTAGATGTTTCTTTTCAGGCTTTTCGGGATCGGGAGGAGGCGCTGGCGAAGCATTTGGTTGATTTGAGGAGTGAGATAGAACCTTTGATAGATTCGTGAGTGAGTGTGTTGTTCTTGGGGAGAGTTACGGATGAGTGTATGGGCTGTGTATGGGTAGAGGGATAGTATAGGGGCTTCACTTGTTGAACAGAAGCAAGGGAGACTCAAGAAGCAATTCATTAATACTTACCTGTGTTTACTTAACAACTTCCACCTAATATCGAGCGGTGTTCATGTTTCTAAGAGGTGCTTCAAACCCTCAACAGAACACCAGCCATACTCAGCTTCTCAGTCAACAGTCCCTACTCAGTCTCAAACTCTACGTTCAGGGGCATTAACTCAAACTACATGCAATTCCCCAAACTCCCATCGTTCCAATGGCAATCTCTTTACTCCTGTCTACAAATTCCATCATTGTCTCCTAAGTGGCAAACTCTTCATCGTGAGAGCCCAGTTGATGCCCAACGGACCCAAAGATCTGGAACCGTCGAGTATCAGTCTTCCAAGACAGGAATATGATCCTCAGGAACCGAGTTACCAAATCTTAACATCCGTCTTTCTTTCCCATCCCACGCCCACATCTCGTTTACTTGCCCAGCCACTATTCGTAGCCTGTTCCCGCAACATCCGTCTTTGTTCGCCGACGCTCCTTCGGAGAAGTGAATGTGAGAGAAGAGACAACAAGTCCAACCTCGCCAATATGCACTCCCTAGCCTTCCATCCAATATATTGCTTACATCTCCAGCGAATACCTGGGGTTATCTATCGTACACCTTACCGTCTATGGCGTATTAAAGTTCTCGGCAGGTTACTGTACCCTACTTAGCAACGCCACGTTTGAAGCTGATGGGTAGGCATCATGAGGAGCAGGAAAAACAGACGCCCGCTAGGGGAAGCTTTACGATGCATCCGCTCACCACCGGCGAGGAGCTCCTTGATGGACGATTGGCAAGTCGGACTCAGACAGCCGTTTGATGAGAGGCCCACGCATATGCCGATACTACGTCCCAATCCGAAGCACCTATCGCTAGTAGTTCTTTCCCCTGCAAACTCAGTTTGAGAGGGAGGCCTGCAGCTGTAATTGGGGGTGCGGCTTTAGAGTTTGACCTTTGACCTCTTTTCTTCCCCTCCCCCGATGTACTGTAAGACTTCATTTCTGCACGTAACTCGACGGTAATATCTCATTATGATGAACCATTTTCAGTTGAAGCAAGAATCAAGTCAATTCGCGAGCTGTCGAGGTTTGATCGTCCTGATATACAACAGGGTTGTGCTGAGCAGGGGTATCATTACGAACTTGCTGTGCCTCAGAAGCCCTACGAATAGTTACAGTGAAGCTCACGTACGCTATGTCCCCTCAGCGGTGGTTAGTAGGATCGACTCACCAACGATCCCTTTAATACGCAAAATGTTTCTTTCTACGTAGTAATAAGCTACGATAGTTCTGTAAGTCGTGCATATATGCATCTAAGAAAAAGTGTACACGGGCCGCTTCTGGGTAGCAGAATATGATAAGTGATAGTGTTTGAATCATGATGGCTTCACCTGAGCTACCAATCGTATCTCCACATGCAATCATGGTCACGGGAATGGTACAGTATCAGTGTACATTGTCAGTGTATCCTTGTCGCTTAAACGAATTGCCAAGTAAAGGCTGGTTCTTCTAGAAATGCAAGGATTGTCTCATAATTCGGAAGCTTAGCAGACTCCGAGGCCGAAGTAAAAAAAGCCACTATTCCAAAGCCGAGCTTTTCCAATCTAACGCGAAGAGTAGTTGCCGATGAAACATAAACTGCCAGTTATTGGCACCCAACAAAGAGTTATATACAGTACGTATAAGGATAATATACTCTGTGCTGAAAAAGATGAATTAAATGCAGTAAATTAAGCTTTCTCCAACGGTTTGGTAAACCCGTGGAGCCCTGTACAGTAATCGTACCTGGATGAGATGAACTAAACTAACCCGTTGCCTCGGGATGGCCAAAAGTGGATATTTCCCATCGAGAATGATGAAGATCTTGATGCCCAACAATCGATTCTTCTCCTCTTCTGCCCAAATCTTCATCTCAGACAGATCTTTAACCCTTACAAACTGGTTGGACCCTTATTTTTCGGCATTTGATATGCCGCAAGGGGGAATGATCAGTGTAACTTGTACTTTGCCATCCAATCCTCTCCCTTCTTGGTGTTCTTCCAAGAATTATAGCCCCTTGTCAGGCACCGATTACGCTCATACAAAGATGGAAGAGACGATCAAGGCATGGGAACTTTGTCTCACAGGGAGAGGATGATGCTGGTCATGGACGTACCCCTAGGATGGTAACAGTAACAGTCATGTCCGTGCAATGCTTTCATGCATTCACGGTAATATCACTTTATTGTGGTAAGAGATAACTGCATCGAGTGGCTTTTCGAAAACTTGCCTAGAACGGCACATCACATCTCGCCAATTTCCCAACAGGCTGGTTCTTGCCCTTGGTGCCAGACCAGGATATTGTCTTGACTGGGGTGAAGACGGTGATGCTCCTTTGCCTACGATAGGTCAACCTGTACCTATGTACGGATGACTGTTATCCATGACTTCACGTACATTTTGACTGAGACAGCTTTTCTTTTTCTGATGTGCATTTCTACCGAGGGAGATATAATCGTGCGAGTCTTGGAATAACTGGGACGTATCTTGGAATAACTGGACACCACCCTGAAACAGTCTCGGTACCTTGACCCTCTCTTGCAAGATAATGAATGGGCTTGTCCAGCTCCCGTGATGTGGACGATTAGCGTGACAGCCAGCCAGCCCTGAAAGAGTCATAGCTACAGCATACTTTACTATCCAGGTTTAATTACCTTGATGTCTAGAAGCGGCACGCTCATGACCATGGGTTGCTGTGCTAATGCTCATACCTTGTTACACCATCGCCAGGTCGATCATAAAGGCTGGGCGTGGTAAATGGTATGGCTTGGCTTGGCTTTGTATGATCCTGATAGAGGCATATCATCTCCTTCGCCTATTCATTAGTTCATTAGTCCAGGCAACACCATAAGAATCCTACGTTGTGTAGGGTATCTGCGGTTCCGACTCCGATTCCGACATATAGTTTGTCGAGAGAAGTATTAACTGGCGCCGAATACGATAATATGATAGTGCTGACATGAAACAAACTCGAAGCAGAAATTACACGGTTCTCACGATGAAGTGACGACAGTTGAAAGAGTGTCCCCCATCGTAGAGGCTATCATGATGGTTTCTTTGCATTCAGGTAAAATTGACGCACCCAGTAGACCGGTGAGCTAGTGAAGGACTGTTCCGTTCCGCACGATAGCTTCCGTTCTCAAAGCGGTAGCGTTCCGCTAATGAAGTGACGAGGAACAGCAGAGTCTTTTCTTGCTCAATTTTTATGTTGCCAAGTCTGGGGTCATGCCTTGCATCCCGTCGTAACATTCCTACCATTCATAAAGTGACAAAGGGTTGAGGCAAATACTTGTCTCCTCTCCCTTTGCCAGACCGATAATATCTCGGGCATCAAAAATAGATGTGTCGAGACTCCGTGATATGCGTTGTTGAACTGGTATGGATCGTTCGTACAGCTGTCAAGTGGCGGTCTGGTCTGCATCATTCACATTAGTGCTGTGGAAAAATAATGCACACTCCACAGACCGTTTGAAGCTGTACATGTTTATGCTCTGTTTCTGGTTATTGCATACTCGGTAGTTGCAGTTGCAGTGGCTTGGGGGTATGATGTGACTGGACTGACAGTAGTTCGCTACAGAAGTGCCCCGAGCTAATTTCACCGTCTAGGTCTGGCAGTTGTTGTCTCAATTGTTTCCTCGTCTGATTTCGCTAACCTGGCCAACCCAAAGATTCGGGAATGCCGTCAGTCCACGACTCTCAAACCCAAGGCTGAGCCTGTTCCCAACTCCCTGGTTCACTGAGGATCCCCATTAGATCATCCCTCGGCATACAAGGACTCGATCCATATGATCTGCCCGAGCAGGAAAGGGAAAAAAAGACCTTTCTCTTGGTAACATGAACGTAACCACCTGACGCTGACCTGACGAAGATCCCTGGCCCAGCGTCCCTGTCAAGATGGGGGCCCTGGGAGCTTCGGGTGGGTTTGCCTGTCCGTATGCTCGGGAATGGGAGGCTGTTCTGCTACGGTAGTAGTGCTGTCTAGTACAGATGCCCAGGCTGAAGGATCAGGTCTCAGGGTAAGGATAGGATACGGTACGGTGATAGCGGAACTTTACCAAGCAATCGGTGCAAAGGAAAGGGCGAAAAAAAAGAAAAGGGCTGCTCCGAGACAGTGGCCGCGACTGACACGTCTTGTAGTCTTCGGTCTGGGTCACGCCGCGAAGGGTTACAGAAGGATCATATGAACAGTATGCATTCTCTCCGCAAAAAGGGAAATAAAACGCGAGGACAGACGCAGTTGAGATCTTCGATGGAAATGCATGCGACGGCACATGTAACATTAATCTACCGTATGTTTAGGTTCACCAATCAAACAAGCAAAAGCAGGGCTGTAGTTTTAAGTTTCAATTTCGTCAACGGTTTGGCGTTTGGCTGTTGGTTCGTGAACAAAAACTGTCAGATCCAACTCCATCCAAGACATGTCTCTCGTCACCGATTCCAGAATGCTCGTCATCATGACCCTTGCATTAACAGAGACGTTTATGGCGAAAGAGACCGCAAAAAGAAAAGAAAGAAAAAAAGAGGCAACCTGACTTCAGGAACGGAACAGAAGGAAGGAAAGAGAAAACAGGCTGGGGGGTTGTCACACCCGCTGCACCAGAAGCAGAACATCCCGAGGCCCGAGCCCGCGTCCTGGGAACGCCAAAGAAGAAAGCTGGGACGTTGTTGATTGGTTGAACCCCTGTTGTAAGGGCTTGGCGAGTGATGTGAATTGCAAGAGAACAACGCGACAGGAACTAGGGGTTGGCGTCAGAGGCCAGGGGGAGCACAGGACATGTTCTCAGACCAGATGATGAGCCTGGGACTTGACGGACTGGTGACGGCTTCATCAAGATGAAATTGAAGACTTTTCAGGGACATTTCCAAGGAGACATAAGGAGACATCTAAAATGACATCTCGGTGGACGTCATTTCTGGTAAAGTTAATACAGAATATTGAGATGATGAAGTCTACTGGTAGCACGTAAAGACGCTTGCAACGGGGACACTATCCTAGAGCCCGGAACAAGACTCTAAACTCTTGAGAGTCTCCAGCCCATGACGCCTCCTTCCAGCCAGTCGGTAAAGCCTATCCCCTTGCATCAAGTCGCCACCAGGTCCAGGTCCAGGTCCAGCTATACAGAAGCACAGCTAACCCTCAGCACCGTGAGAAGACCCAAGAAGCAGAAGATGGTGGTTGAACAGGGCTGATTGGATAGCGGTGTGCTCTCGCGTCGGCGGTGGGGAGTGGTGGAAATTATGGCCATCCTTCCAGAAGGACTTTTTTCTTCCTCAACTAGTGTAGCGGCAGTTTTGAACCATGACGCATCGTTTCGCATGTTGAAAAAGGGGCAGATATTAAAAAGTTTTGAAACCAGGTTCCTTTGGGTCGCTTAGTACTGTATCGGAGCCGTGGTCAAAAAGGACATCGTAGAATCGAGATATGCTACATGGGTGTGTGTGCTGTGTGTATGTATGTACGTATTGAGGGTGACATGGATATTCTTTAGCCGCCCAATTAATTGGTGGGATTGCGGTACAGGCTGTATTGTTATGCCAGCAAGCACTGCATGCGCATGCAGATTTCAGATGCAGCACAGCAGAAAGGACCCGGTTCAGGCTGTCGTCCAGCGTATTGACCGGTTCCTCTTTAGGAAAGTATGCAAATGCGGAGGAGTGACAGGTGATGACAGTACATACATATTCGTAAAATCTAATGAGCTGTGTACCAAAATAACAATGACAATAGCATCGTTCTGGTCTATTGGCTCACATGCCCTGTCCAGCGTCATTCATCTTGATGAAGCTCATCTCCCGTCTAGCGGAGTCTGTTTCGGTAGAGTGACAGCCCAGGCCAGACGAGACGGTATCATTCACTGGACAGGACTAGACTGGGAATGGGACTCTACCGGCATCCCACCACGTGTGCAGTGGAGCAAGAGATCCGAAGCTATGCTATGCAATGCATGCGCGCCTTTAACCTTGCTCGAATAGACTAATGATGCATAGACTGATAGTGTGAATGTCTTCTGTTTCTCAAAAAGAAGTCATTCCTCCGAACTGTGATACAAGACCTCGGCAGTGGTGCTGTGTGTCAAGTCATAGACGGTACTTGAGTGGGATGGGATGTGTGTTTTATTAACCAGGGGGCCATGACATGAAGGTGTGGGCAATGGCGTCAACTGTCCAAGCGTAATATTCTTTCATGGATATTGAACGTCTAGAACGGAGGGAAAAGGAAATCATGGAACACGGTGGGTCAGACAGATGCTCTCTACAGACTCATATTACTTTGTAGTATGAAGATGTCATGTCATTAATGAAGGGTAACAGTAACACAATGAACCGTGCGTCCGGACGTCCGCTGATGCAGGTGCTAGAGATGCGAGCAAGAGAGACAGCACAGGTCAAGAAAATCTTTCCATTTCGCTCCGGCGTTGATGTGCAGTACGTGCAGTGCATTGACGTTCCATGGGTTTGGCCAGCCAGGCCAGGCCAGGCTCAGGCCTGAGTGAGATATCCTGACATCCACTGACTCGACTTATCTGATGGAGACTGGATCATTCATTACTGCTCATCCAGTAGATCATGACGAACCCTCGTTGGAAAAAGCAAAAATGACAATGATGCACCGGCAGGCGGTAGATCATGACACGAATGACTCCTTAAACGAGTCTATCATATTTTGTCATGACTAGTACAGTAGACCCCCAAAAAGCAATCATCTCAATAACGGTGATTCCAAGCGGAACCGTTGTGGGCGGGATGCTGATCACACGGGGGAGAGGAGAGCACCTATGGACGGTAACTGTACCTAGACGAGGTCTAGCTCTAGGGGAGGGGGGCCTCTCTTTTGAGGCTTCCACGTGCCATTGGCGGCCCGCCCATTGCATCTCCCCAATCAGAAATACGAAATACTCGTCTACCTACGGATACAGAATAATTCAGTTAGGCGCCGCAGTATTATTGAGGCGGTCTCTACCGTTGTGGATATCTCTTCTCTTTCAACGAGGCGGATAGATATTCTCTGTGTCTTGCTTTGCCTGCCTGCCTGTCTGCCTCAAGGGTCCCTCTTAAACTTGTCTCACCGGCATTCGCGAGGGCGCGGTCTGGCGGGCAGCGCTTAGCCCTGTGGAGATGCTCTACATGAAAAGAATTCAATCAGAGTCCACCAGGTGAGCAAGACTCTTGTCGGTGAGTACCCAATCTTGCTGTATGTGAGCCTTGTTTTGTCTCTGCGGGATGCAAAAGAGGGAATAGCTTCAAATTTGCTGTATGTATGTGCTGTAACCTGATACATGAGTTTCCGCTCATCAAGGTAACTGCCGGCGGTATTGATACGAGGAAATACATATCATATCTCTCTGTCTCTGTTGTTGTCTGATATATGTTGCTGCGGCGGTGGGGGAAAGGGTCCAAGTTCAAGAGCGTTGTTTCGTGCTCTGCTCGTTAATGCACAAGACAGCACGCGATTTGGTCACTTACTCGCCAGCAAATATGCCGGCGGTGGGTGAGAGAGGAGAACATGTAACAAAAACAAAAAGTTTAATATAACACATTCTGCGAATAGCATCGACCTCTTGCGCAACAGTGCTCTCTCTCTTTCTTCGGTCATGGCTCGGTGAGTCAGTCAGATAGATTCAGGGTCTTCCATCATTCCTTTTTCCTTCCATTTTGCTTCTCTGCTTGTTTTGCTCCGTGATTAGAGCACTATATTCATCCTCACTTCGCCGTCGCCGAAGGGTTGAAGGGCTCGTACGCTGGTCTGTGTTGCCCCCGTACTAAACTGTAGCGGCTTCCAGCGGGGGGGACTTTTTTTTTTCTTCTCTCTGCCCTTGTTGTCTTGCTCGCCTTAGATTAAGACATGAGAGAGCAAACACCCCGGTAGTTCATAAGTAACACCCTCGATAGATGCATAGATACTCTACACGCCCTCCCTCCCGCTCTTCAGCTCCCAAAACCAAAACCCCAGACCCCCCTTGTTTCTCGGAACGAGTGCCACCATCCAAAATTCTTTCCCATCCACACCACACACCCCCCCTACGTACCGGTCTACAAATGGGTGTCTGGTCTCTTGTCAACAGGGGTTCTTTTCTATGGGAAGGGGACTGAACTGAACTGGGAAGAGCTCTCTTTTCTCTGGGATTTATAATAAACAACCTTCAGCCCAGCCCATGGATCCCCGTCCGTAGGGATTTACTAACTAGCTTCTGTTCCGCTGTTTTGGGTCCATCTTGTCTTGTCTTTAAATACTCTTGACCTTCCCTCGAGGCTGTTTTGACGTCGACGTTACAGCCGTGTATCAATCATTCTTTTCCGTCTCCATACAAGTACTACCATCTATACTATACTAAACCTACCTCTCGCCGGTCTTGTTATCCACCAACATACTCTACTCTATCATCACCACTTGATACAGAACAGACTTTCGACCATATATTCATTCAGCAAAGGGGAATTTGGATCGAAGGGGTTTTCTTTGGACATCCAACTCGTTGTCACATACCTCGACCGCCGATTTACTAGAATCGAGACGCCCTTGGTCCACTCTTCACAATGTGCAACTACATCTACGTAAGTCATGGGATATCATGAGTCTATCATGATGATGAATGAATGATGGATAATGGATACTAATACTCTTATAGAAGGAACTCAGCTGCCAACACCACTACCACTTGGTAGAATCATGGTGTCCCAAGTACATCGAGACTGAACGTCGATGTCCGCCCACCATTGTGAGCAAGCAATACTGGTGAGTCAATCTACCTCAAATATCTTATCCACCGGTTCCTTTGACTAACGGTTTTTGATCAACAGGGGTGACGACATTTGTGGTATGTCTTGAGATATTATCCACTTGAATGCAAGTTTAGAGTGGTTTTACTAACTAATTATCTAGCTGCCTGCCGAGAACGCCAACAACCAAGCAACCACCCTTGGGCAAAGCTCATCCAGCGTCCCGAGTCACGCATGTCCTACTCTCCCCAGCTTCGCGCACAATGAGAACGAACGAAGCGTTCCGCAGGTCGAGTCCCCGATATGTCGGCAGCCAACCTGCCGTATCCAATGAGGCGACAGTACGGATACTCTCGCATTCATGTCCCGCCGTATACGTATACGAAAAAACCGATTAGGTGAGACAGGACATGTCCATGTTCCTGTCTGTCTACACTACATGAGTCGGTCGTCTGCAAGTTAAAAGACGTGCTGGATGGTCGACTCAAGTGAGACATTGAACCCCACTTGGACTTTTAACGTGGGAAAAAGACCAAGACCAACGAATCAACGAACAAAACACCAAAAAATCAACAAAAAAGTCTATTTTATTGCAAACAGCACAACAGATACCTTGAAACAACAGGCGCAGGAAAGCAAAGCATTTTATCACTATTTTATTTATTGGAAAGGGAAAAGAATTATTCGGCTCTTGGGTGCAAACCTATTTCTTTGGCCGATGTGGTAGTCACCGAACCGAGTGGGGGTGACACTGGATACTGGACTGGACTGGTACCTTTTTTAGAAGGGTTGACCCAGGTCGGGCGTTGATCCAACTGCGACCCGACAGCTCACAGGCTGCGGGTGTCCAGTGCAGTCGCCACCTCCACTAAAACTCAACTGAATTACAGGGGAGCTCAGACCTCAAATCTCACTCTCTGGATTCAACTGGATGGATAAATCAATCAACGACAGTCTGATTGAGAGATGCAACCGACAGTATGCATTACTCTCTCACCTTGGGCGCCACCATCTCCAATCACCAGCCTCAAACAAGGGACGCTACTTTGATCGTCCTGCACGACAAGGAGGTCTGATGACCACGCGCATCAAAACCAAACCTTGGTGATAGCAATAGCAACCAGACATGAGAAAACCAACCACATCGGGCGCGAAGAGGGGAGTCTTGTCATTATTATTTTTTATTATCGGCGCTGTTCTGATCATTCATTTTTACAACAACATGCATGGAAGGAAGGAAATATTGGATGGGAAATAACCGGGCATTCATGGGAAAGACATTTTCTACTCTTCTTCAAAGATATCACGGGAGGGGGGACGGGAAATAGGAACAAGGCAAGGGCGTTTGTTTTTAATTGTCACCACCACACTACCTACTCTATCCTTTACAACAGATTACAGCAGAAAACTACCTGAGGGAAAAAAGGATAGTTTTTGTTTGCATATTGTTTGGCGCAGGGAAATACTACTACTACTTAGACCGCTCTTGAATTGAAAACTTGTTTATTTGACAACCAATATTAGCGAGAGACATTCAGTGAATTGGCGAGGGAAGATCTCGGCACTTGGTGATGATCTTGACTTTGCCAAGGTTTTGGTCATGTACGAAATGATCAGATACATACTTGCCGGCCGGGCGATGCTACGATGATCATCCGGGTTCTTGCGAGCCGCCTTGCAGTATAGAGATCGACGCTGAAACGGTGTAAGTAACCAACAACAAGTACAAAGGGGGAGGAATATCTACTCCGTAAACTACACTACCTACTAAGCAGGCAGGCAGAGAGGGAGAGGAATCGTTAGTGTCATCGTTAGAACCCGTAGACTAAGCGGCTACGGGCCGCTGTCGTGGGAATTGCCGGCCGGGTATTTGATATCCGGGCAGTGGAAATGTCACCAGGGGACAGACATTCCATAGAGTGTTCAGTACGTATATACAATGTGATTGAGATGGATGATACTTGATAAATCAGATACGCTTGCCTGTATGAATGTGATACAGTACGATAACTCATTTACAGTAAAACCTCGGTATCTCTACATACGTATACTACAGGTGGAGAGGCACCGTTGATATTGTCTCACTTCTACACGTGCAACACAACAGCGCCAAAACAAAGTAAAAAAGTGTTGCGATAGATGCAGATATCACATCCAAGGTACAGAATACTAACACTCAAGCTTCACTAAGCTTCTTTTCTCTTTCCTCATTGACTCTCAGATCGCTTTTTGACTGCCATAAGGTTTATAGTCAACGACAATCCCCACGTTGAATCCGTCCCCCATGTAAACCTTGTCTCCCACCATCAACGCCTGTACCTGTGGCTTGAGGAGTCCTTCTCATTCCCGGCAGTTTTGCCCATAAACGCGCTGGCGCTTCTACAGTATCCCTGCTGGTCTACTCAGAACTCATAACGCGCCATCTTGAGACATTTTAGAAGGTCTTGAAGGAAATTAAATGCTTCGTCCTTCAAGGTTACATACAATCTTCTTTGCTTTTAATCTTTTGCCCTGGTCATGATTCGGAAGCTAGTACAGAATAGTTGTCTCTTTTCTCGCGTGGCAACGGTTTATCAGAGTTTAAGGCTAACAGCCTTACTGTGGCTTGCTAAACAAGACACGAGATACTCTAAACGGGGAAGACATTCCGAGTCAAGCTTCATGTGTGCTTGGACGTACAGCGTCATGGTCTTTATTTTAGCTGGTGTAACCAAGAGTGATGACGATGAGTAAGAAGGGTCTATGCGCTGTAAGCCTATACGCAAAGCGCGGCTATGGAGTATTTCCACCGCTTACACTGTAATTGTAACTGCAACTCTGACATTTCATCTTTGTTACCTGCCGTTTATGTGCACTTGAATCCTTGGACAAGGCGTTGATACCCTTGCCAACGGAACAATCAACTGAGACAAACACGTGCTCAAGCCATGGGCCTTCGCCTTCTCTTTTTATTCGAGAATGTCTTCAGCTGAGGGTGTGGACATCGGCAGATCGTATGAGGGCTTGAATGTTTGTTTTACGTTGACGTTGATAAAGAAACAGATACCGATTTCACCGTGGGGTGCAGACTTGGCGGTTGAATCAGATGATGAAGGAGAGATGCGTCTTTGCGATACGGGCCGTGGTTGTTATCGCTGTCGATCCAGGTATCTGGTAGAGGTATGTATACAGGCAGTTATACAAGGGCAGATACAGGTAGGTATGTACAGGCAGAGGTACAAGGCTGGCTGTTGATAAGTGCGGCAACACTTTGACCTACGAATACTGCATCTCCGGTTTTCCTTCAGCTTTCAGCCTCATCTCTCATTACTTATCAAGGGTCTTGATAGACCCCAAACATGGAACCCCCATTCCCCAGACCATCCTTCGACAGAGCGGGAAGGTCAAGGTCCCTCATGCCAAGTCGTACCTTATCGGAGGTCAACGGTCACACCTTATCTTGACCGATCACACCTTGAAAAGGCGCCTTCCGAATTTATCTGTGAGAGATTAATGAGAAATACAAGATAAGATGAAAGAGGACGGATAACCTTGTTTGCAATAAAAAGCCTCGATGCATGTCACGCAGCGTTTCTCTTTCACATGCAGGGCCCTCAATCCGGTGTGATATACGGTTCTGACCGTGAATCGCTTCAACAGCCGCGCGCGCCGAGGCATTTACCATTGCGAAACCCGGATTTCGCTTGCCGTGGGCCTTTTCGGTAGGTGGGTGTCATCATGTCAACGTTCTTTTGACATTAAATACAGCATTCTATAGCCAGCAAGGATGGCGGTTTCGGGTTCTCGGGAACGGAGAACTAATGTAGACAGTAAGACGGCTTCGGGCCGGAGGAGATCATGGATACTCTGACCGAGATGCTACAGTAATTTACTTGTGGTTCGGAGTCATCATGATAATGGAAGGTAACGAAGCTTACAAAGGTTGGAGACTGACTGACTGTGCTGGTCATGGTTATGCCGACGTGGGATGATGCGCCCGAAAGGTCATTACGTTAGGTTAGGTTAGGTTCTCTAAATGCCCGATATTGAGCATGAGATGTACTGCATTGCATTCAATCCTTTGTGGTGGTTGAGGACACCCTAATACTCGGGCATCATGTACACTTCATCATACGTTTGGGTGGTAATTGAAAGGCTGCTGCAGGATCGACTGCATGCACGCACTCACTGGCAGTGCATACAGCCAATTGCGACCACCAAAAAACAGCGCCGAGATGAACAAGAACCGCCTATGAGGCCATCTACCCCACAAGAATTGGCTCACCGGTATGGAAACCCTGCCACCTCCCCCAAGTCTGGAGAGACCAATTGCAGCAGCAGCGCCCCAGCATGCGAGGATGGAAAACAGGGTCGCTGACTACCTGCTTCATTCGTTTGGGAACGAAAAGATCCCGAGACTCTTCGGTATGCTAAGGTAATTGTCGGTGCCTCAATAGCGGTGACGGTGATTTACAGTACATTACGGAGTACATACTTGGTCAAGACTCAAGAGGCAAATACAGTTGTTCTTTCAAGGGATCAATGGCCCGGTTATCCAGGGGCTTCCCTTGTCTTTTGCAAGTTCTGGACCTGATGATCTTCAAGTCTAGCGGAGGTGATCGTGTCTTGGATCCAAAGAGGCTCTTAGTTAGGGGGGTGCATGATTGAGAATGACTCTGGTTGATGTCAAGTGGCAAATGAGAGGCTGGAGTTGGTGCCTTGTACAGATCAAAGCGTCTTCTCAGGAGAATCATGAGTACGGATTCAAACCCTGAGTACGATTATTGTATCTGTTGCATCATAGATAATATCGGATCGCAGTTATTTAACCGGGTATGTACAGTTGACAGCTTCAAAGTCGGGATGGCAGCATAGCTTGATACAGTTATGCTCCACGCTGACGTGACGCCAGAAGATCGTAGCCCTGGACAGGACCCTCAAGTGCCGGTTATTTGCATTAGCTCTGCACAGCACATGACATGACACCTGCATTAGACCCGCGTAGATGCATAATAATCCTGTACCTTCATACTCCAGCTTCAAACGGGAGCATCTCCTATTTCCTAAATCGTCGACATGCAGTCGATATCTACACCCTTCACCTTCATTTATTTCATGGCCCTGATTGATTTGACAGGCTTTTCGTCTTGAGGCCGTTCCAATCTCTCCACATTCGGTCGATTCTCATGCACAAGACCGAGATCTGTCGTCCTAAAATGTCTTGACGTGCGTGTTTTTCCCGACCGGTGTACATGCATTGCGGAAATTTTTAACAAAAGGACCCTGGAACTGAAACCTGGCCATGATGTGATTGAATGCCAGAGATACAGTACAGTACAAGTTATCAACCGACAAGTGTCGTGTCTGGTTTCTTGACACCCTTTTCCCGGTTATTCTGCCAGAAAAGGCCTCACCAGGATTTCGATAAACACCTACGGGGAATTATTCACCTGCTGTCAAAATTGAAGATCTATTTCTTCTTTTCTTCACCCAAAAACAGTCATGCGAAACGTGATCATGACCTTGTGCGGACAAGATGCAAGCTCTTGACACTGACACTTTGTTCTCCACGGAGACCACCCCCTGGAAGCCCCCTACTACTGTATCGAGTTCCAGCCCATTGTTCGAGATGCTTGCACCCGCACAAGCCTTTGACCATGTGACTTTGACATGACATATGGTGTCCCTCTATAAAGGAGTTGCGTCTATTGGTGCAATTGTTTTACAGAGCGTTCCTGCACTGAAACGACCATGGACCAACAGGAACACCCATCAAGGTACAGATATCAACTTCTATTGTGGTATCCTTCTATTGTGATATCCCGAAAAATATCGCTTCAATCTTTCGGACTCTCGCGCCCAACAAGAAGCACGAGAAAGCAAACATGACGAAAAATGAGCGGCCGATGCTGGATGCGACAATGCGGATATATCACGCTGATCACGATCCTGTGCCATACGCACGCCGCAAGTTGCCAACTTCTCTTTCGATCCCGGTACGCTGGATTGAGTCGCGATTGGTCGCATCGCGAACTCGATGAGTTTTCTTTACTAGGACTCAGGCTATCGCGAGACAAGTGTCCACCCAGTTTGCTCTTTTTTCTGGCTTGCTATTGGTGTGTTGGTTGGGCCATATCTTGAGATCCTAGTTACCAGCTCTCCTCATTTATCAAGGAGAAAAGAGAAAAAAGGTCTCAGCCAACGTTACATGTCAATCTGGAGAAAACAAAAAGAACCTGGCTTTTGCCTACATCGTTTCATAGTCATGTGATGGGTGTTTGTTTGTTCTTCACCCCTCGTGTATTGATCAACTAACCACAATAACTGTTGATGCTATCACATCTCATAAAAGCCACGCTCGATTGGCCTCATCTCCGTGACGCTACGGAAAGGCTGCATTACGCACTCATCACGTTGTGCCCAGCCGCTATGTCTTGGGGCGATGGACAACAGATTGCCGCGATATCAAGTTAACCAAAGCGGTTATTAGATCGTCCCGTCACCCTCTTATTGGATTACCCCTCTAAACTGGTCATAGCAGAGCAAATATCCCGAGGTAGTCAGATCTGAAGTTACATTGTGCGGGCGCCACAGGTTGATCAACCGTTGGTAGACGTCTTCGCGAGGTGAAGCTGGGACGGAGTGTTCTGTCTGTGATGAACATTCCAGTAGCAAGCAGTCTCAGTTCAGTCGTGATAGACGATCTATAACACAAACATTGCCAAGATGTCACTCCTAAAGTGACTGCATATAAAGTCATATTTGCTTTTTTAGCTCATGTTTCCTCCCTCGCTTAGCCGCGAAGCGCCCGTTGCCGCCCTACTGATACTTCTTCTCCGCTTCCGTTAGTCTTCTGCCATCCACCAAGCTACCATCGGGTAGGACCCTTTCCGTAGTTCGGACGTAGGCCAACAAGAACGGGTATGCCAGATCGCAAAGTATTGATGTACCAACGAAGAACAATCCAAGAGGGTGGAAGACGAAACCATGAGCTTCTGGCCAATACCACCACAGTAGTATGCAGCAAACAGGGAGGCCCATGACGGTGCCTACGAAGCGACAGAACCTGGAGGCATGATTGTCAGCTTGCTTGCTGCCCAGTTGCTTTTTCACGTCACGAGACAACAAGCGGATGCAAATCCTACTGGTGATCCAAACTGTCGGGTCTGCTTGTCGTGGTCGTGCTTCAATAGACCGCTTCCACCTGATGCGCAATCTGCAGCAATTTTCCAAACATTTGGGAATACGATAGAGCAGAAAACACGCTCCTGATGCATATAGAAGAAAAGAATTACTCACCAGATTGCATAGCTCTGACCGCCAGAGTGACCGCGCTGTAGAAGCATAGCCAAGGCAGATACACTGAAAATCATCTGCGCCACACCAGCCGACCAGAATGACAACTCAGTAGTATCTCTCGCCTCAAGACCCTTCCACGTCTTACCCCATTTAATCCCATACCCACGATGCGGCTCCTTGAGCCACCACCAAACAAACGTGCCGTTACCCACCAGACTCGCGATGAACACTATAGTTAGGAGTAGCGGTACATTACGCGCGATAAGCGGCGCAGAGGCAAATGATCTAGGCGCTGTCTTGAGCGTGGCGTATAGCACGGGTATGTCGAGGAGGAGCCAGCATGTGAAGCCGAATTTTTCGATGGGTGCTTCGCATACGCCGAATGCGTAGACGACTTCCCATGCGAGGTTGAGGCCTAGAGCGAGGAGAGGTGCGGGTGTGGCGTGGGTTGCGAGTGAACGGCGAACCATGAGGACGTAGCAGAGCAACCAAAAGGCTACGCCGACTGAGAGGCAGGCTGTTGAGGCTGGGACGAGCCATGTTGGTGCTGAAGGGGGTGGGATGTCTGAGGAGCCCATTCTGTGGTGTTTTTGTGTGATTGCGTTACCCACGCGGTGTGATATGGCGGTGTGATATGGCGTTGTGAGTTTAGATGTGATATAGTTTGTGTGAGTCGGTAGTTGATGAATGAGCGTGGATGAGATGAGATGAGATGGCTGATCTTCATGTCATACGTGGATGTTTTGGTGGGTATAAGGCTGGCGGAAGCTGACTACCCTGTATGTATATACAAATAATGAATGGCATGAGGGTTGTGACACCAAGTCACCCGTTTGTCGTTGGAATATAGTAATAATCCTAGCAAGCGACGACATCTTGAGTTCGTTTAAATTCGTGGTACATCTGGTTTGTATGCATTAAAGCAAAGTTGCTATTATGGAGTCGCTCTCTTCAACCTGCCAGAGAGTAGAAGCTTAATTTGTCACCGGCTGCTATTTTGAGGGTGTGATAATAAAAGAAGAAAATAGTTCTTTTTTGAGTATTTGGTATCTAATATGCAGTCTATCGACTCACAGAATCCAAGCAATAATACACTTTCATAAAGCAATCTGTACAATCCCAACGCCCTCCATATGCCGACCAAACCAAGTAGCAATTCTTATAGTACACAATCTATCACGCCTTATCGCAGTTCAAATCACTTAAACATCACCGGTCTTGAACAGCTCAAGGTGCTGGCGCTCACGGGGAACACCATTCTCCTCAAGGAACGCTCTAACCTTGACCATCCAATCCTCAGGACCGCAGATAAAGTACTCAGCATCGGAGCTGTCAAGCTGAAGAAGCTTATCCTTCTGAAGACGAGCAAGGTCGATCTCGCCCTTGAAGTCGAATTGGTCGCCCTCCTTGACGTCCTCGAGGAAGATCTTGGCCGTGATGTTGTCGTGCTTCTTGGCTGAGTCGAGAACGTGAGGTACGAAGCAGGTTGAGCCAGAGTAGCGAGCTCCGTGGATCCATGTGATGGGTCGCGAGGCGGTCTCTGATTCGAGAACTGAGTCGAGGATGGAGATGAGAGGAGTTGCGCCGACGCCGGCGGAGAGAAGGACAAGAGGCTTCTTGGCGGCTGAGGCATCGGCGGGGTTGAGGAAGAATTCTCCAGCGGGAGGGCTCAGCTCGACCTCATCGCCGACGTTGTATCGCTTGTGCAGTCTGGTGGAGACAAGACCGGCAATCTTGCCAGCAGCGAGATCCTCAACTGAAGGCTCTTCCTCGGGACCCTGAAGCTTGACGCTGATGCGGTAGTGGTTGGTTCCGGGAGCCTCACTCAGACTGAACTGACGGCTTTGGAGAAGACCATCAAGTTCAGGGATGGGAATCTGCAAGCTGACATACTGTCCGGGGAGGAACTTGGGAAGAGGCTTGTCGTCAAGAGGCTCAAGGTAGAAGCTCGTAACAGAGTCGTTCTCGGCCTCCTTCTTGGTAATCTTGAACTTGCGCCATGTGTTCCACTCCCCAGCAGCATCGTAAAGTTGACCCTCGCGCTGGATAAAAATATCAGCGAGCTGACCATACGCAGCAACCCAAGCCTCCTTGATCTCATTCGTCAAAGCAGAACCGAGGACTTCGCCAATGGCACCGATGAGATGTGTGCCAACGATGGGGTAGTGCTCAGCCTTGATGAAGAGTGAGACGTGCTTCTGAGCGATACGTTCAACAGCGTGAGAAAGTCTTCCAAGGTCGTCGATATATGTGGCGTAGGCGAGGACGGAGTTGGCGAGGGCAGCTTGCTGAGCGCCGGTCTGTTGGTTGCGAAGAGAGAAGTAGTTCTTGAGCTCGGGATGGGCGCTAAGCATGTTGCGGTAGAATGTGGTGGTGATGGTCTTGCCATGCTCCTTGAGGATGGGAGCTGTGCTCTTGACAATGGCTACTTGTGCTGCGGTGAGAGCCATGATGAATTATCTGTATGATAAGTCTGCTAGGAGATGAGGTATATGAGACTTGAAGTGTCAATTGTGTCGTATTGATAGACTGTGATGCTGAGAATAGTGGCTCTGTAGGATCCAGCTCCGACTCTTTATATCATGTCCCGGAGAAGTCATCGAGGCGCGGAGAAACAACATTTTGTTATTCTCGTCCTTCATGACTCTCAGGACAATAAACATCATGCGATGCGAAAGCGACAGAAACAATAGCTCATGGTCCCTGATACAGCGCCGTTCGCCGTGTGGGTTCCTGGATCACCGACGGTGGTCTGATGGGTACTGACTAGAGCATCTCCGCGGGGCCCTAACGGTTGTACGACGGAGATTGGCGCCTAGATGCTTCTTTTTTTGGGTCTACTTTTTGTAGATGCTGTTATTGTTAATATGTTTCATCCGATTCGGATCCAGACTGATGGGAACTGCAACGCAAGGTTCTGATGTGTATCCAGGCCCTAGGTATCTGCCCCGCTGCTTGCGTATAAGTCACCAGCAAATTCTTATGCGTAATATTTTACCAAGGTACCCATCTTGATTGGATAGACGACCTATCGCTGGACAGGACCCTCATGAATAACTGATCCAAGCATCAATTGCATAGCCAAGAACATTCTACGTTCAGCGGAGAAGCGGAAATGTCATCTAGTCTTTTAAATTTTCGATGCCACGAGTTTGGGACAAGCAATGTTGTGACAAAGAGTGGGCTGACATCTGCAAATAAGCTTCGGATGGGATCGGAACGGGGTCGAGGATAATCGGAACGGGTCTTGCGGCTGTGACGGGAGAATCACGACAAATGACTCCATTTGTTTGCAAATTCAACGTTAACTTAGAGTCGTACAGACAGCGGAATATCACCGCGCGAATCATTCCTGCAATATTGATAATCATCACCAACCTGGAAATGCCGTTACGTATTTTGACAGCTGGATCCGGGTGGAGCAAGGTTCAATGATATGATTCCATATTGTGTCCCCTTGTGACCCGCGCAATATATTGACGCTATTCGTCTCATTCCGCATCCCACTTTAGTATACAAATTCGGCTTGGTCATCATTGCATGCGAGCACTGCCGATTTCTCCACGTCTTGTATGGCCTCATGGCCAAGACGCGGGGGCTCGCCGAGTCCCATGAGCCCTTAGGACCTCTGCTAAATGCTCAGATCATCTCTATCATCTGGCTTGGGGAGACGATGATCCCAATATGTCCCATTGGGATGTTGGACGACATCAATTGAGCGACATCCAGGATGCCAATGGTCCTCCTCCGTCCCAAACGGCCACATCGCAATCGAAGACAATTCGTCCGGTGCACAAGCCTGTGGTTTCTTCCAAGTTGTCCATCCCAGTTCGCTCATCAATTGCTGGACCATAGATCGACCATGTTCAACCGCCCTTTCAAGTTTCTCATAGGACTCATCGTCTTTACTCGTAAGTCCAGATAGGTGGGCAGTTGACGCTTCTAGTAGGCGACCGCGCACAAGATACAGCGTATTGCAGATCGTGCTTAGAACCGTGTCAAGAGATGTATATATCAACTCGTCTTCAACACTCCATTTGTCCTTAAATACGTGGGCTGGCCTAAGGTAATGTCTCCTGCATTCCTCAATGGCATTGGCAGTTCGGTTCGTGTTCTTTTGCTCTGCCAAGGAAATATCATCGGGCAACGGCGGTGCGTTGAACCAGGTTGATGTAGTACCCAAGACTTCATTAATAAAGTGACGAGATGGCAGTGGTTCATATGCCATGAGCGCGATCCTCTTGCTATACCGGCTCACGATGAGATCAACAACACCTTGCCAGTCCACGGTGAACCGTCGAGGCTGGTGCAAAACATCCTTCAAATATGCCTTGATGTCTATGAGCTCAGTCATTGTTGCAGCGCCGAGTCTTTTAAGATCCGGTCGCTCCGGATCTGTGCTGGAGATGTTGATGGGAAAGAAGAGGCCAGACACCATGGAAGAAAAGTCGATCCGTAGTCGGCCGCCTCCAATACCATCGTATCGCTCTCCAACCCCTCTGATCCATTGAAACATGGACAAGTCCTGGTCATTCATGGTATAATTGCGCAATTCTGTGCGCATCATGTTAACCAGATTCAAGCCGTTGCTGAAGTCACATTTGATGATTTCCACGCCAATCTCCATCCGCACAAATCCATCCAAGCCCCATTCGGATGCTATCTTGCACAGATCAGAAGCCCGATTCCATTCGTCAAAACTCCGGCCATTGCCCTTGCCCTCGCGAAGGACGAGATCCTGAGAGTCCAATGTACCCATGTATGTCTTGCCTGCACTCATACCGTCAAGCAAAAGAAGGTTGAGTTCACGAGTTGTTTGATACATATGCAGATAGCCACGATGGTTTACGGGGTCGTTGTCGTCAACCGGATAACCAGAGTGGTCTCTTGTATTTTCGGCATTGCCATGCTCGCTGCGACGTCGTAATTCCTCACGGAACTCTTCTTCGCGTAGATCCTCCTCTCCTTCAGATTTGTGCTTATCGGGCGGTGGAGCTACTGGGTGACGCCCTTTGCCACGTCTTGATCTATATGACATCGCAAAGGCTTCGGAATGTTCAATATCGAAAGCCAACCACTCTGGCCCCGTCGGCGTTACGTTTCGTTCGGCGCCATGATAGAACAAAGTGCCCGCCGGTACAGTGGCTGGGAAGAAGCCGAATCCATTGTGATAAAGGGCTGATCCAAATAGTCGACCGGCTGAATGGATTGCATTCAGGACCATGTGAGCTCGATCTTCCGCATACTTGTGGTCTGGCTGCATTGGCTCTGTGCCTTCGTGTCCATTTGCAATGTGGAGGAACAGCGACAAGAAAACGCCGAACGAAGCTTTAGGAACCATCTTCACTTATCGCATCTGGATATCTTCAGTTGTATGGCAAGTCCTAGAGGTTCTGATGCTCATACACTCATATCAGTAAGACTCATCCCTCTTCGGCGGGACGCGCGGCCCAGCAAAGTTGCCCACCCTGGTTGCCGCTATCCACATCCCGTGACTGGTGATTCCAGGCCAATCTTATTCAGGCTGCGTGGAGATGTTAGATCATCTCGAGATTGATAACGAATGCCTTTTGTGGGGAGATCTCCTCTGCTCAATTAGGAAGCTTGGCATTTTTGGGCCGCCGTTTGAGTATTTTCCCTACAACGATTAACCACCCTCTCTATGATCGCCTCCATATCCAATGGTGATTGTCGATAAATGATAGCATCGCATGCGACCGATGTAGAGCTCTTCGGTCGAAATATTGTGACAGGCGCGATTACACGATCCTTGAGCGACGCAAGGCCACAGGGTAGTTGATGTAGACCACGCGATTAAGTCCATGCGGCTATAACCATGCCATCGGTCGCGTCTGTCAAAGACTTGAGTAAGGGCCATGGATCCATGATAGAGTGAAGTATGAGGACATGGCATCATGAGTCAGCACTCCCAGAAAATGGTCGAGCACCTTTTGGTACAGATACATTGCTTGCTCGCACCAGTTGTTCCACAGCTTAATCTTCGTCGACTTTTGAGTGATACTGGATGGTTGGAGTGCATATCGTGGCTGCACGGCGCCCGGAAACTCGCCTGTCCGCGTCCTAGATCTGTTGAGTGACCTGGTGCGACACATCCAGAGTAACGACAGATCCAATAAAGGTGGTTGTGAGGCACATGTAACAATGCCGATGGTGGGGTGATGGGCACAGCATCAAACCTCAAAGGGCTCACCGCTGGTCAGTGGTCAAGGGAACGCATAGATTCGAGGTCTGTTGATATATGCTCTGGAACCCTAATGCATTGAACGGCAAACATATCGATAGGTCCAGGTGAAAGCCACCACTGACGCTGAGATTGAACACTGGTGGCCATCATACGAGCCGAAGGACAGCTGACCGAACATCGAGACGGTGAACGATTTCATAAGCCACGATCTGTACGAAGGTTGTACCGGATGCCGTGCAAATTCGGTGAGGCGGCTATTCTTAAACAGGGTATTGTTGTCGAAGAAGTTGTTTTGTTCATGGTGAGGAGTGTTGAGTTGGGGTTGAAGATCCCTGACATCGACCGTGAAGAGTTCGTTGAAGTCTGCAATGTCTTACAAGACCTTGTGCTTCAGGGTTTATTGTCGAAGGACCCTTTTGGCTTGAGACATTCCTGCCACTGGTAAACAAAGGGCTTGTATTTCCTAGGTCAGTCAGTATTCCAGGCTCGAGGCAACAATAGACGCTTTCAAGCATCATAGTTAGAAGGAGTACCTTGCATGCTCACCGCGGTCCCATTACAGATCCAATCGTGTAGGATCCATTCCAGTTGGGTGGATGAATTTATGGATATCTTCCCCGAGCCTTGAAGAATGACGGACGGGGGCAGGTTTCCACCCGGGGAAGGAACCCCGCCCACAGCTACCCTGCCCCAGACTTTATGGGACGATCTTCCAAGCTCCAAGCTCTAAAGCTCACGCAATTCATGTCGCCAGCGCGGGGTTCGGCTGCACTACTGTAGTCAATTCTTCGGGTACCTCGGATTAGGAGCCGCTAACACGTACAGTAGTGTACTTCTTTCAACTGACAGCTTTATGATCTCCACGACAGCTCCGGGGAATTAAACAGCTTACCCTGGATTTCTGTTCCTGTCACTAGCTCGTAGAGAAGGAGGGGTTACAGCTTAGATTGGAGTTTATTTTATTACACAACAGCAACTCAATGGTGAGCTCGACATGAATGAAGCTGAACCAATGATGCTGTGGCTTCCTTCTTTGACTGGCTCGGACAAGTTGGAAGGACTTCAGGGTCCCCCTCTTGTTACCTTCCTTGTGCTCAGAAATGTCACTCGTCGTATTTCATCTTCCCGCTCTTTCCTCTTCTCCTCACCTCAGTCACTTCATCCAAACCTTCCACCAGCACATGCTACACTCACGAATGTGACGCCGTACCTGCATCAAGCACGTTGGCGGCGCTTAGATTTATTAATTTGTATCCCCGACAAGAGCTTCAATTACAAAGGCTTCACTTCTTTGTTGATTGTTCCGTTGCCAGTAACAAGACCCCAGTTTCACGATCCAGCTCACAAAATCTGGTGATCTCATCGCACATATCAGACCACCTCTACCATTACCTCACTTCACCTTGCACCCTCGTTCGCCTGACCCCCCCTTTCCGTCATCCTGGGCTCTTCGGCTTTGATAATTCGATTTCGTTACTTGTGAAAGTTGATAACAGGGAATTTTTTCTCAGTTAAACACCAAGATAAGATATTGCCAGGGAAGTGTCGTCAACTAATACACATTTGACGCACCTGAGCAAACAGCAGGTGCCACTTGCGCTTGCAGTTCCTACACTACGCCCGCTGCTCCTTCCTCCCGCCCAAAATCTTGACTGGTCATCGTGTTTCTCTTTTCTCCTCACCCAAATCCTGGTCGATCAACCCATTGCTTGATTCATCGCCTTCCCAAATACGGGCTCTCATCCAAACACAAGTCAACGTGATATCACCAAAAGCACCATCCAAGCTTTGTCCATCTTCAGCACGCCACTCATCTCCTCACCTTGACATTTATCTTCCTGCTCACCTTGTCACCGCGTCCTTAACTGGCTGTTTCCCCCACGTTCTTCCACGGTAACCCTCCCCGCCCCCAGCCTGTGGCTCGACTTGGCCTGTCGTCTTTTCTCTTGTCTTACAAGATATCATCAAGTACAGTACATCACACCCTGGTCCCCTTCCTGCAGAGACCCGCGCTGACGGGCTAGCGTCTACCAGCATCCCATCTTGTGTCTGTGTCTACTCGTCAGGGTATCAAAAAGATTGGCTGCTGAGAGTCCAAGGAACGAAATAATCTGTACACTTTATGTGAATTGAGACCGGCTCTAAGCCTGCAAACTTTTGGCATCCTAAGCCTGAGGGGACTTTTTTCTGCTACCCGGGCAGGAGCTACTACCATCGTCCAAGTACCTCATCCCTCGTCCCTGCCTTTTACTTGTCTGACCTGATCAAGGGGGTGTTCCAAGGCAGGTATATCTTGCCTCTCGACTGCAATCCTTTTCTCTTTTTTTCATCCTTTCAACATTCCTCTGCTTTACCTACACAGTGGACTTTGACTTTCTCTTCATCTTCATCTTCATCTTCATCTTCAAGAGAGCTTGTCGTTTCGTTTCAACCTGCCGATAATCTATTACCCCTCCATCTTTTTTACTACCCCGCCAATTCTTGCGAGCTCCCGCCATCATGAGTTCCAACAAGCCTACCCGCAAGTTTTCCACGGGCGCCACCTCGCACCGCAAGAGGCAGATGAGCCTCATGGTCGAGAAGGATGGCCATGTCAATGCTCCTCTCCAGGTGAGATCATTTTATTTTTCATGTTATTCGTCTTTCTCATGTCATATTTCCTATGTCATGACACCTCGCGTCATAGTAACTTCAATTGTTCACAATCCCTGCATGGGATCCGTTGTCGGTCTTTTGGACTTCTTCAGCAACGACTAACAAAACTTAATTACAGACCTTGTACCTCGGTATCTCTGCCGTCTTCGCCGATGATCATACTGCCGTTATTGCACTTGCCATTCACGACACTGTCTATCTCAATGACTTCTCTATCAAGCACATCTCTCTCGATGAGGAGATGCGTGAGGGACAGGATCTCATTGCGGATCACATCATCAGTGAGGTCGAGGCTTACGAGCATGACAACTTTGTCAAGTTCATTGGAGCCGGTATCCCTGTCACGCTCAAGTATATGAGCCCTTCTCTGTGCTCGCGTCTCTGGCTGGATTTGGATATTGTCCCTGTGGTCCTTAGACCTGACCATGAGGCCAAAGAGAAGAACTTCTGGGACGTCAAGCGCGTCGATGAACAAGCCGATTCCATGGCCCGCAAGTGTATCCTGTAAGTCGCCATCAATCACTGTCATTGAGTGACTATTAATCACATACATTAGAAACTTCGGGCCCTCTCTCACACCGCATCTTCAGGTCGGCTATCGAGGCATCGTTCAGACAGATGCAGGATTCCGCGTTCATCTCACAAACCTCCAAAACCACAAGGATACCTGCTCCAACGCCACATGGAACGCTACGCAGTTCTACGCCAACAAGCTGCGTGAGAAGAAGACCAAACTCGCCTTCTTCAGTGCCACCCCACAAGGCGGAGGTGTTGCCCTCATGCGACATGCTCTTGTCCGTCTCAGTCGCCTCATGGGAGTAGATGTGACGTGGTATGGTAAGTTAGACACAGCAAGAACTCATCGCTCTCAATTGACTAACATTCTTAGTTCCCAAGCCACGACCTGGTGTTTTCAGAATCACCAAGAACCAGCACAACATCCTTCAAGGTGTCAGTCACCCTGACCAACGGATCTCGGATGCAGAGAAAGGTGCCATCACCGACTGGATTGAGGACAATGCCAAGCGATACTGGCTCTCTGAGGGTGGTCCCCTCCGTCCTCCAGAGGAGGGTGGTGCCGACATCATTTTTGTAAGTCTAATCACTCTTAGGGTTATTGGTGTAACAGGGGATGTGCGACTAACAACGATGCAGATCGATGATCCTCAGATGCCTGGACTTATTCCCATGATCAAGAGACTCACTCCTGATCGCCCTGTCCTTTACAGATCTCACATCCAGATCCGAAGTGATCTCGTTGCCAAGGAAGGATCACCTCAAGCCGATATCTGGAACTATCTCTGGACCAACATCAAAGAGTCCGACATGTTCATCAGCCACCCCATTCCCAAGTTTGTTCCTCATACCGTTCCCAAGGAGAAGGTCGTTTACCTTCCCGCTACCACAGACTGGATCGATGGCCTGAACAAGCACATGAACAAGTGGGACACTGGCTACTATGCTCATATCTACAACACGCAGTGCAGAAACCAGCGAATGACCGAACTTGACTGGCCCAACCGTATGTCTATGCTAGATACTCTCGACAAACCTGACTGACCAAATGTTATAGGCAAGTACATCGCGCAGGTCGCGCGATTCGATCCTGCCAAGGGTATCCCTACTGTCATCGACTCATACGCAGAGTTCCGTCGCCGCTGCGATGAGGCTAACATCACTGATGTTCCCCAGCTTGTTGTGTAAGTCACTTGAGTGAACGAAACATTTCCTTGACTAACTGGTGCAGCTGCGGTAACGGTTCCATTGATGACCCAGACGGAGCCATCATTTTCGACCAGACAATGACTCAACTAGAAGATCATTATCCTCACCTCCTCGACGACGTCAGCGTCATGCGTCTTGATGCCAATGACCAGCTTCTCAACATGGTCATTGCCAACGCCTATGTCATTCTCCAGCTGTCAACTCGTGAAGGATTCGAGATCAAGGTCTCTGAAGCTCTACATGCGAGTGTCCCTGTCATCGTGTCCAACGAAGGTGGTATTCCTCTTCAGGTCAAGGACAAGGTCAATGGATATCTTGTTACTCCTGGTGATTACAAGACTGTTGCCGGACATCTCATGGACTTGTACACCGATAGCGAGCTCCATGCTAGAATGTCTCAAGAGGCCAAGAATGGTGTCAGTGACGAAGTTGGTACTGTCGGCAATGCACTGGGCTGGTTCTACCTGGCTGCCAAGTGGCAGGAGCTTGGTACTAACCCCGGCCTTCGTGGTGACGAGAAGTGGGTGAACGATATGGCTCGTGAAGAAGCTGGATATCCCTACACTGAAGGCGAGAACCGTCTACCTCGTCACTACACGCAGCGCAAGGAGGAGCAGAAGGTGCAGGAGAACGGGCATGATGAGTAGACGCGTATGTTTGCTGTTGCAGAGAATTATTAAAACGTTCCGTACTCTTGAGAAAGCTTATGCATGCACGATGTGTCTTGCTACCAGGTAGTTTCAGCTTCTGGTCGCCTTCGCCGAAGAATATAGTATGATTTCATGAAAGAAAATATCCCTCATGCATCTATGCTTAATTGACGTTGTACTGTAATGTGCGGTTATCCGTAGTAGTATGTGATTTCCCATGCATTTGTTTCCAACACAAAGTCTTGGGCAATATCAGTCTACCCACTCACTGCATTACCTAGGTAGAGAGGTTCTGAGAACCTGTGGTGGGTTTTGCGTTGTCACTGTCGGGCAGGTGCAAGGCAGCTGCGTCCCGTCTGCAGAAAACATCTGCGACTCACCGCGGAAGGAGTGATTGCAAATCACTAGCTCTCTCCCTCATCATAACAAACTCCCCAAAACCATCCATGGATGTTTTCTACCTGCATGGTTCCCGATCGAGACCTCTACTTTTCATTTCTGTTGTTTGTTTGACGCGCTTCTTTCCTTTCTACTCGCTCGAGTGCAGCCGGTTTCCAGGTGCAACGAAACCTGAAGACATTCCTTTCTCCTTCTTTCTTTCCAAACCGTCGCAGTGATCAAGTTCCTCGCATCAACCTAGCGATCATGTCACCTCCACCCTCGGATGGAGCTCTTCAGCCTGCACCTGAGCCTGCCGCTCAACCTGTTCAGCCTGCAACTCATCCTTTACCTGTAGCTCAATCTGCAGCTGAACTTATTGCTGAAATTGCAGCTCAACCAGCAGCTCAGCCTGCTCAACCTGCGGTTCATGGCGAAATCATGAATCCTGCTAGGGCGCAGATGCTTGCTCAGGTCGCCCAAGGAACAACCAGTCCGTCACCACCACCAGATCCTAAGATTGAGGAGGAACGGCGGGTTGGTCCTCTCAAATCTGGGGCAAACTGCAGTGAATTGGGCGATCCCTCTCGGCGCATCTTTCGGGCCTCCCAGCAGCCCGAAGATTCGCGAGCGGCCTCTGTTTTTAGGTCAGACGTGAGCCTCTCACGCCCGCGAAAGACCGTCAACTTTGCTAGGTTGCCAAAGCGTCCCTCAAGCATGCTGATCAAGGAGGAGGAGGGTGTGAAAGAAAAGAAGCCGAAGCTCAGTTCGCGCTACTACACGGACATCCAGTCACTTGGTCCAGGTGAGACCCAACTAAATCGGCGCTGGAGTATTCACTGACATTAGTACAGCTCCTCGTCCAGACGAGCATACACGATACCTCACATCCCTCCTCCGTAACCGGAAGCTGTTCCTCACTGTACAGCGTCTCCCGAAGAAGCAAGATGACTTGATCGAGCCCAAGACTTACGAGTTTCGCATCTCCCAAGCGGGATTGGTGCAGCATGAGAAATTTTCTATCATTGCGCACACTCGAGCTCTTCCACTGGCTCCGCAAGGTCCGGCCGATGGAAACATCTCGCAGACCGTCGTTGGTGAGCTACTTGAGGACGTCTGGCCAAATCTGTCCAGGCACGAAAAGTATCAGTACGCTCGACAGCTTCGCAACATACTTCAAAAGTTGCGATGTAATGACAGAAGTACTTCAAACGGCAGCTTTGGGTCGGTCCAGGCGGGACCATACAGTCTCATAGTTGACAACCACCCGAGCCACACCTACTACGCTGTGAGGGTTCGACCAAGCCAGGAGGAGTTCATGGCATTGCTTACATCCACACTGTATTCGTCGGTTCCCAAGCAGGTGGGTAAAGCTCTTGTGAAGCAATTCCGCAAGGACTATCCATGCGTCCTCACGCATGGGGACCTTTGCCCCAGAAACATCATCGTCTCCAACCACACAATCACATGGATCCTCGGTTGGGACTGTGCAGGACACTATCCCGTGTGGTGGGAGTACGCGCGCTTTTTTGAGGCGAGAACCAGTGAGGGTAACAGCGATTGGTATGAATATGCCGATGAGATCTTTGCCGATGAGTATCCGGCAGAGCTGGCGGCCTACCAGGGCATCGCCAGATGCCAGCAGCCTTGATTTTCTTGGGATGGGTGCGGTATGCGATTTGCATGCCCTGGAGTTTGGGGCCTTTGAACAGCAATAAATGGGTGCTCACGACAAGACGAAAGTTTTGGGGGCATGGTATGACACCAGGTTTCGGGTCACTATGTGTATTTATTCTTCAAGGATTCTTTTATTGAATCTCATGGTGCTATACACTCGGTATCTTGACAAACAAACAAATTGCGCACGGTCGATGATCCGTCAACCTCATTGCGCAAAGTCAATCGCTATTTTGACATTCATCCTCATTCAAGCTTTACGCTTTGCTATTATGGACCAATTTATTTCTCAAATCGCTTGGCGACAGTGCCCCAGTTGATGACCTCCCAGATGGCGCTGAAGTACTCAGCCTTGCGGTTCTGGTACTGGAGGTAGTAGGCGTGCTCCCAGGCGTCAATTCCGAGAAGGGGCTCGAGGGTGCCAGTAACGGGGTCCTGGTTAGGTCGGGTGACGATGGACAGAGTGCCAGCGTTCTTGTCCTTGACGAGCCAGGCCCAGCCGGAGCCCTGGATACCAGCAAGAGTGGCGTTGGTCTGCTTCTTGAAGGCCTCGAAAGAACCAAAGTCCTCGTTGATGGCAGTCAAGAGCTTACCCTCGGGCTCACCACCACCGCCCTTGCCGTTGGGAGCAAGGTTCTCCCAGAAGAGAGAGTGGTTGACGTGACCACCACCGTGGAAGTTAAGAAGAGGAGCCTGAGCAGCAGCGGCCTTGGCGTCGCCCTTGTGGTTGGCCTCGGCGAGGGCGTCGGAAGCGTTGTTGAAGCCGGTGACGTAGGTCTGGTGGTGCTTGGAGTGGTGAAGCTCCATGATCTGACCAGAGATGTGAGGCTCAAGAGCGCCGTAGTCGTCTTTGCAATTGGTCAGCTAGCAATTGGAGCTTGAGCATTGGGGGGACGTACAAGGAAGGTCGGGAAGAGTGGCCTTGCCGCGGACGAAGCTGGTGGTAGCCATGGCCGCGAGGGGAGTAGAGCGGGCGCGCAGGCCGGCGCGGAGGGCGGGAGTTGATCGAAGGAGAGCGGAAGCCATTGTGGAAGCTATTCTGAAGGTATCAGTGTTGAATCAATTGAATGAAGCCGAGCTCGATAGTGAAGAAGAAAGCGCTTGTTAATGAGGACAAACAAAACTTACAAGACTAAAACTCGTGTTTGATATAGTCGGTTGGTAATCTCTGTGGATGATGTCAAAAAAATGGAAGAGGAGGGGCAGTTACTGGGTTAAAGAGCTGCTGGACCCGGCAATGTCGGACTGCCGAAGGCAGAGGAGCTTGGATCAATCTGTCGTCATATTTTGGGAGCTTGACTTGATGGATGCATTGGCTGAAGATTGTGGCTTAAGTGTGGCTTCACATGGACGATGAGGTTAAATCACAGCAATAGCGATGATTGGCTTTTATTGTACTATTAAATCATTTAATCGACTGTTCTTTTCTGGTGCATCTATCTGCTCAGACTCATTTTTTGGGTTCAGAAATGCGGCGATGGTTCTACAAGACTGGTAGTGAACCCAGCTAACATCGTCAACATCATAATCATGAAGTTTACCATGCTCGGTCTTGTTGGGAATACCGAGCAGCGACACTGGATGAATCAGCGGGAAATAACCTGTTCAGCTGCAGATTATGAAGAGCCTCGAAGCTGATTCTCGAATTCTCGAATTCTCGATTCCAAATACCCGTTTCTCCGAGTGCCGATCTCGGACATCCATATCTGAACTGCGAATGACGCGAAAACGGTGACCTCCTCGACTTACACGTGCGACTGTTGCAACGTCTACTAGAATAAATGTCAATCACATCTCTGAATAGTTTGATAGCCTTGTTGATATATAATTTCATAAAATTCATGCTTCACAGTTCATCTCGGCCGGGCTGCAGGGTAAGCAAAAGATTATGTCATCGCCCAACGCGTAAATCACAACTCCAAACCTCTCTACGCGTCTCCCTCACCTCCAAACCACCACATCAAAAAAGTAAACTACAAAATGTCGTACTACGACATTGACTCCATCCTCACGGAGGCAGAGGTAATACACCCCAGATCTACTCATATCGCTGTGCAAAAACTGACAAACCCGCAGAAAGTACCCTGCCAATTCGAAATCGACGTCCCCTACCTAGGCCATCTCGACAACTCTCCCCACGGCCTCAAAGCCAACACCCCCCTAACCCTCCCCCTCTGGCTCGCCGAAATGCTCGCCCTCGCATCAACACCCACATCTAGCGCTCCCCTGACCCTAAACCTCCCACCGTGTCTCTCCACCGCCGTTTTGTCTGCTTTAAAAGCCGATCCCCGCGCCGTACCGCTACGAGACCAGAGTCCTCATTTCTACGGAGTGGGCGTTCGCATGCTGGACTTGTTCGATGAGAAGGATGTTGCTGAGGTGTTGAGAAAGACGTTTGTTGTTAGGGCGGGCGAGGTTGGACTGCATGCGAGAAAGGCGGATGAGGCGGGGGTCGGGAATGGGGAGGAGTTTTTGAGAGGGTTGGAGGAGTGGGAGAGGGGATTGTTTAGGAGGGGACATGAGGGTGTTAAGGGTGCAAAGGAGTGGATGGAGAAGGTCAAGAAGACTTGAGAGTTAGGGAAGATGGTCAGGATAGAGATACCCATGAGTTGCCATGAGGCACTACGCGTCTACGATAAACTACAACTAGAAGCACAAATCAAGAACCACCAAGTTCAGTCACAAGAGATTAATCACATAGAGAATAGTAATGCAGGGATAAAGAGTGCATCTTTCAGCACAGTCTATTACTGACTCTGACTGTTATGTCTCAAGCCAGAAGAGGTTCCTATCTGTAGGCAAACGGTACTCATCAACCCATTCGCTCAGTACTTTTCCAACCGAACGACAAGCCCGGCGCATTTTCCTGCATGCCCGTCAGATGTCTAAAACCCCTAATATCCCCAAACACCGACCCAACCCAAATGCTCTTTGATCTAACTAGTAAAGCACACAAAGATGGCAAACTCTTCAGCCATAACCGCCCGTCCGAACAGGCACACCCCAGAAACAAAACAAAAAACGCCATGCTCTGATATCCACGTCCAACTCCCTTCATCCTTATTTCATGTACAGGATGTGATGAAGATAAAAATAGAAACAAAAATGCAACCGACTCCTCTTTTTCCTCTCCTGGGAAAATTCCTTCCAGATACCGACCCGGCCCAGTTATATATCGTAGTCGCGCGATGAAGCACTTTCGATCGCGCTGAGAATAAACGTATAGGTTTCGCACCGCTCAAGCGGTCGAACCTGCTTGGCTGCCCATCTAGGGCCAACAGCCAGATTTGAAACGTATCCACCAGTTTAGTTTGCCAAGGTGACTCGCTGAAAATAAACCAGAGAGAAAAGGGTAATCATCGACGCCGTGATGGTAAAGAAAAAAGGAAGTGAAAAAAGAATAAGAAGTCGAAAAAAGAGAAACCACAATCATAGAACAGGCTCCTGAAATCATTATGTGTGAAGGCGAATGTGAAGTAGTAATAAGCAAGTGTGTGATGCTTACTCATCAAGAAATTGGCGTGCGCGTTCACCAGAACGGCACAACACCGAGAAATAGTAGTCTTAGCCAACTGAGCCATCATCGTATCGACTCAAGTTGGGCTTGGGCTCGGGCTCGGACGCGAGTGGTTCAAGGCTTCTTCTTGTGTAATCCTCATCCCTCGAGGCACGAAATGCTCACCAATGAGTCGATGTTGAGATCGATATTGGTGACGCATGTCAACCGGTGGAAGTGGGGATGATATTGATGCAAGAAGATCGAGCTTCATGATCATTACTCATACTGCGGAGCATTTAGGAAACCCAGAGGCCATTATCGGGCATACTCATATGGGACATATCTTGAAAGGTGGCAGGAGTGATAGTGTTGGAAGAAGAGAGATTGGACCCATACGCAGAAGTGGCATGCTCGGAGTAGGCATAGTTGTCAGGGAGTCCGACAATAGGAGAGCCGTTGGAAAAGGGTGAGTAGCCGAAGTTACCAGAGGCAGACGAGATGGGAGCCGAGATAAGCTCGCCATTGACACTAGCCATAATGGCAGGATCAGCAGCACCATCAACGGCGAGATCGTAGCCAGTCTCCATGTTGAAAGGGACCATGTTGCTACCGATGCCCTGGAACATTTCCATCTGGGGAGGCATGGATCCTTCCATCTCGCCCTCAGCCATGTCATCAGACTCATCTTGCTCGGGCATGGGGGACTCATTCAAGTCAACTTTGACTTTCTTCTCAACGAACCAAGCCTTGAGTTCGGACATGGGAGGCCAGTCGCCACCACCCTTACCACCACGCTTCTCATCGGAGTTGGCACCCTTCTTACCGCGAGGGGTCTTGGGCTTGAAATGAGTGCGTCTAAGATGAGCGGCGGCGTTGTAGTAAGCACCATACTCCTTTCCGGAGATACAGGCCTTGCACTTGGACAAGGGGTTGACGGCCTTGACATTGGTGGGGATGCCAACAGTCTCGGGATCCCGGCAGACGAACTTCTTGACAGTGCCTTCGTGCTTGGCATTGACGTGTCGGCGAAGCTCGTGGTCGCCACGGAAGCCATCGGGGTGCTCGTTGCACTGAGTGCAGTAGACCTTGGGGTGCTTGGGACGCTGGTAGTTGCTCTTGTTGACGGGAAGCTTGGCTTCCCTGTTGGCAGCGGCAACGCTGGCTTCCCTGGCAAGCTCCTCCTTGGGCTTGGGGGCAAGCTGGATGGTCTTGGCCGCATGCAGAACTCGCTCTCGGGCTTCCTTAGCTCGTCGCTCCAGGTTGGAAGCGTTTGATCGAACACTTGACATGCTAGCGTTGGAGCAAGATCGCTCCATGTCGGTCGACTCGGGGGATGCCATCAGAGTGTTTCCGTTGGAATCGACGTACTGCTGAACGTTGGCAGCGGTGAGGTTGGCGCCGAGACCAAAGAGATCTTGCTCAGAGGTGTATTGCTTGCCGGCAGGGTACATGTTGACAGAAGTAGGAGACATATCGGGAACGAAGAGCGCATCTGCTTGTGACTGGCAGGATTCCATGCGCTCCATGCCGACACCGTAGTTGTCGAAAGAGCTGTTCTGGCGGGTCAAGGGGCTCGCGGCCTCGGCGGCAGAGGGACCAGAGATCATCGAAGGGCAGGCGGACGACATGGGATAACTTGAAGGAATAGTTGATGACAGATTGGCGTATGAGTTGTCGGGCACCATGTTGTAAGCCATTCCAGTGAAGGATGAGTCGTAGTGCTGAGGAGCTTGAGGTGTCTCGGGCCACTGTTTTAGGAAGTCTTCAGGGTCCATGCCGATGTTGAGTAGGGGCTGGTTCTCCTGGACGCTCTGTAATTGATTTGATGCGGCTTCAAGAGGCAGGTTGGCAGACTGATTTTGAGGCGAGCTGAATCGGTCCATGGATGAACTCAGAGGGGCGATGCGGTTTCCGGTTTGTGAGAAAGGCATATGAGACTCTGAACGATTTGAAACACTGCGGCTCATGGGGAGGGCGGAGCTTGACTGTTGAGAAAAGGCCCTTCTCTCACGTTTATGCGCCTGAAAGCGTTCCTACAATGATGAGATTAGAGAAATGGAGATGAGATGAGGGTTAGGGTGGGGATGTATTACCGTGATGGCAGACTTTACTTGTGTAGGATATGTAACGGTGGACTTGCTACGGGAGAGACCGACACTTCGTGCATTTGAGACACCATTGCTGGGGATCTGAAACCCTCCCTGAGCAAAGTTCTGGGCGACATGATTTAGGACTGTAGGGTCTCCGTTGAATTGACTTTGCACGAACTGCTCAAGCTGTGAATTTCTTGCGTTGGCGGCTTCTAGCTGACGTTGTAGCTCCTCGACAGTGTTGACGTTTTCTAGATTCATTATAGATAATGAGATGATGTAGATCGACAGATAGATAGATAGTGTTTGATTGATAGGGATAGCCTTGAAATGTTGATAGGCGGGTGTAAGTAAGGCGAGTAGTGGTCCAGATGGATAAGATAAGTTGTAGTGTAGCGTTTGGAGAAGTGAAAAAACCCAAGGCGAACCAAACTATTGAATGGTAATGAATACAAGTCTCGGATTTGCGACAGGCGAAAAAGATTAAAAAGTGGGATAGTTGGAGTCGAGACAGACGACGAAGAAAAGAAGGTGAACGAGATGCGGATGGGATGGAGGATTAATAGGTGAGCCAGGATGGAGGAGAACAGGCGGCCCAGTCGTTCTGAATGAGGCTTCCAGAGTCCCCACTCAGTAGTGACAGGGATTGTAAGGGACAGGGATGTTATAGCTTGGGAAGGATATTCAAGGGTGGTGGAACTGGGCGGTATTTGCGAGCTGCGGTGTGTAAGGTATGGTTAGGTTAGGTTAGGTTGCTTGAACGAGACAACGTCTGTGGGTGGGCGGTCTAATTAGGCTTGGCCTGACCTGGCTGAAAATGCAGTGCAGTTCTGTTCCCTCTAATGGTGTGTGGTGATGATGTAGCGTTGCGTCTTTGGTGGTGTGTTTAAGCAGCAGATATCCGATTTTAGACTGACAGATTTCAAGGTCTTGGAATGACTCCTTAGTAGGGATATGTGATAGTGCCCGATGGCCTGACCGTGACAAGATTGACGAGGTGAAAAGAGACAAGATCCTGCAAATGAGATGTATCGTATTATGATCCTGGTGTCATACGTAGTCTAGTCTATGCACACAATAAAAGAAGCTTGTGGAGATGGTTTGATGATGCTGCTGAACAGATGCCGTGTTGTTGAGATTGAAACAAACATGAAAATGGGAAGTGGACCAGCGTTAGTATCAGAAGGGGAATGGTGGCAAGGTACGACACATGGAACGTCGACGGGCTAGACATGGAACCTAATAAGACGGGATACGCGTGACGACGACAACTGCACTTTGAGTTTTGCTCTCTGACAGACAGCGTGGGGTAGGTTGGTTTGACTTTGATTTACAGCGGTCCACCCACTACAAACCAACGGCTACCAGTGGGAAAAACCACCACTGAAATCAACGGAATCTTCGGTCCACTGGTTGCTCTACTAATAAAACGCCCCGGGGTAGAATATGTGATGTCTGTCTCATGCCCCCCAAAAAAAGAAGAGACTCTAGAAGGACAGCTCACCCAACCCTTGTCCTGTAATTGTTACTTGCTGACACGCCCGGTGCTGGTGCTGGTGCATGCAGACGCTCTTGGATCTGAAGCGATTGGTCCTCTCTCAACAAGGTCTGGCTTGCTGCGACCACTAGAACCTCGTTTCTCATTGCGCGTACAGCACAGCACAGCGCATCACATCGCTATCGACTGTCCACGAGATGCCATGCTTTGAAACGAGGCATATTCTATGGCTTTGACATTCTGATTCCCGCAGGTCAGAGGCTCAGCTGCATCAAAATCAAAGTGGTGGGCTGTGTATGGCCTGTTCACTATTATTGATTAGGCACTCAGCGGAATCAATTCCCACTCGATCTCTCAGCGATCTAGGACTGTCTTCACAAACAGTCAGTCAGACAGACAGACGGCAGGCCGCATATCTTCTGACACCTCAAATGTTCAGTTTCCGACCACCGAACCGTGCTCTAAACAATCTACGTAATGGTTAAGCGGCACAGCATCATCATCATAGTTCATGACTCTGAGGAAACAGAAGAAAAGAGAAAAGAAAGAAGCAACGTGATACAGCGCAAGCAACAGCCACAGCCCAAAAGGAGAAAACGCCATGACGGCATCCATTCGATCCTTGCTACAGGGTACGCAGTACGAAATCGGCAGCTCCAGAAAACGAAAAAAAAAAAAAAAAAAAAAAAGCAAAGAAAGAGAAAAAAGAACACATCAACCCAATGCGCCTCTTCCTTGTCCTGTCCTGAGCTGCGAGATGTCATGGCTCATGCCTATTCCTGTCCTGGTTTAGCAAATCATCCTCCATCCCACCAAAGCGGGCACTCTGGAGATGGGGATGCGGATCCGATTAAGATAACCCAAGCCAGGCAAATCAATTTGCCCATCTCTTTTCTTGCGCCTGCTGTGCTGTGTTGGTGCTGTACAGCGCGTTAAGGTGAGTTGAACATGTCATGCGCTAACCCGCTAGACTAATTGACCGGCTGCACGTTGAATGCCAGGTGCTGCTGTCAGTTCCCGGACAAGACGCGGACAAAGAATGGCTTGACTTTCTAGTACGTACTATACGGTCTGTTCTGTTTTAGCTTGTTTGAAGATATCCCCGATCAAGCAGGTACCTAACTATGCAATTTATGTAGGTTTAGTTTGATGAACACGGACGAAACATCGTTAATGCTTCCTACAAAAGTTAATATTATTTTGGCTGTTGTTCTGCAATGTTGCTATTTTCAGCCCTGCTATAGTAGCAATAGCACCTAGCTGAGAAGGGTGTAGTGTGCTGTCACTGTATGGAGAGCCAAAACAGAATTTGATATGAGATTATCTCGTACGCGAGATCACATCGAAGACTACTCCACGAGCCGGTTGACGACGCCACTGCTGATCACCATTTTCCCTGCTTGACTCTCACAACCAGGAACAGGATTAATGTGCCGCCGACGTACGTGTTGACGATATTTCAGCTGAGAGAACAAAGACAAACCCTGGCATGAAACAGCAATTGTTGAGGAGAATGTTATTGATAGAAAGCACCCTCAAGGATTCTATAAATCGAAAACAAATATTCTCACCTCATATCATGTTCCTTCCTTCCTTCTCTCCTCAAACAACGTGAGCTCTCATAAAAAAGGATGCCATCACCATAAAGACTGTCTCCTAAATGGGTTTGGTCTCTTCCATTTTCCAACGGGTAGAATCCCTAATCCCTGCACCAGGTACACTCCATCTCCTTTTTAGCACCCACCTCTTTACGCAAAACGAGGCAATCACTGAGACGGGGCATCCATCGATTGGCTGTCGAACGCGGTCAGCCATACCCACCCTCCATCTCGATTGGCTCCCGCAGTCGTAAAGAGTGAGGCGGACGGCGCCATCACTTAACAGCTAACTGTACTATGCCTAACTCACTCAATCCAGTACAATACTGCAACTGCAATGTGCCAACGTCTACAGAGTAGAGGCTCACATAGAGGAATTCAGATACTGCAGGCAGTCATTCACCAGATCAAGCAGTTCAACTACATGACACCCTCTTGTATAGTTTCGTGTGTTTTGATAAGATATTCCTCCGGAATAACCTCCAATGCTACTCTGCACCAGAAACTAGGACCAGGTGCCCATGTTACCCAAGTCCCCGTCTTCTCCCCCATCCCATCCCATGATGATGATCTTCGGTGACGAATTCTGCGTAGCATCACCACCGCAGTCTAGACCTAATGATCTTCATGACCGGTATTTGCCAACTGCGCGTTGCACTATTCCGTTTGGTCAGACAATCGCCCGAGTATTGAGTGTCATGCAGGCCAGGCAGTTGGAGTTGCATGCGCTATCGATGGTTTCGGGTTTCTTCTGACTCTGACTCGAACTTTGACAAAGCTTGGCGCAATTCTATACAGACTACCTACCGTCCTCTATTCCTAACGTAGGAACGGCAGCAATGAGCACGGCCATAAGCCCCCGTGTTATAGTTTGCTTCTCATCTATGCTATGCTTAGTCCTATCTCGAAACTGTAGTCTATCTCCACGGGAAATCCTTCCGATCCAATAGTCCACTTTCCATAGTCGCAAGATATTCTGTTTCCCTTCGTCCGAGACGCTTTCTCGAGATTAGATTGCGATGGATTTTGTACGGATTCACTTAGACAAGTCCCACTTTCTAACCGTATTGTTGCCCCTGGACGTCGAATCTTTCTTTTTCTCCTTGGCTTAATCTTTTCCTTGCGGTGATCATGCAGGCTCGACCCCCGTCTCAACTCTCATTTTTACGCAGATCATTGATGGACTGTTCCATTGATAGCTTCATGACCGTGCTGGTGCACGTGCAATGATACGACTCCCCATCGAGAATGGATTGATGCGTTGGCAATTTGGGTTGATCCGCTGCTAGGCTTAGCCACGTGCCTACTATTATATCGCAGCCTGATGCTTGCTTATTGTTGTTGACTGAGTTGACTTTGAGTTGAGCCGCAGGATAACTGACAAACTCCTCCGGTTGAAACCATCCAACTGCGAACGGTTCGCGACAGTATGAAACACCTTCAACATCCAAATCGTATGCTTAACACTCTTGGCGCGGACCAACGGCTTCTTGAAAGAAGGTTTCTTAGTGTGTGATGAGCAGTCAATGTCTTAGACTCTGTCACTCTGAGTCAATCTGTAATTGCCACCTCTGAGAATTGACTTGCCTCCTCGATGGGATCTTTTGTTGACAATCTACCCTGCATCCAACACAATGTCCAAACGCACAGCCCGTGTCTTGCGCGTACCTTTTGCCGTAACGTTGATGCTAACCCAAAACACTACCTAGACAAAAAAGAAATATGCCTAGGAGACCCTGACTCTAATGCATTCCGTCCGTCCAACGTCCCTAGACGCATAAGTGAGTCGTTGGAGAACCCTAGCAAAAGCCTTCAGGGCTGATGATGCATTAAGGCGATCCATAGAGTGCACGAACTCCTGTCGGTAGTCCTCGGCTTGTGCGCCGTTGGGCCAAAATCGGTATGAAGCGAGAAGACGCTACTATATAATAATGCTGTCGGGACCGTCGTGAGAACAATGCTCAGAATCATGCCATGATAAGCACCTAGCGTTGCGCAAAAGTAAGAAAATACGTCACAGAAGACTATATTTGAGCAAAGGCAATTTCATCTCGCCGGGTTTTGGCTGTATTGATCGTTGTCCTAGCTTGACGGGCCGACAATTTTGAGATAGATCCTGACATGAAACTCGTGAATCTTGCGGAGAAGTAAAGCCAAAGACCCTTTGATCCCAGGATGAGCCTACCATTTGAAGCTCTTGATACCTGATGCGGAACCCGTTTGTCCACTCGGACACGTGTTCCAGTAGGAGTAACTCTGCTGATCGCCGATGGCCCCCCGAAGCGAGGATGTTCCTAGGAAGGGCATGTGTTGATCAATCTCTGGTGTTTTTATTCCCGTTTGCCACGCAACTTGACAATGCCATAGACACACACGCTTGTGCCTGTGCTTCCTGAAACGGCTGAAGATTGTGGGCTTTCATCGTCCCATGTTATTTGGAGCAATTAGTCCAACTAATTTCTGCTCTGCTCTTGAGACGAAGAGAAATGAGCTGTGATGTAATGGTCAGCAGTTCTAGATTGGCGGGATTATAATTAACCACGGACTCGTTATGTAACTTTGTCCTTGAGCGGAATTGCCGATATTCGGCCCCTCTTCATCCCCTAGACTCCGGAGTATGTCGCCCGTGATGAGATGAAGTGCCCGGCGCAAGGACCCTTCTTTTTCGGTGTCCGGAAGAAGTTGTCGGAAAACAGTTATCCATACCTCAGGCCTTGACTGATAACGGTTAAACGTCGGCTCTGGTGCTGATAACGACCCCAGGCTAAACTCCACAGTCAGGTCCATCATGACACCTCTCACAGTAACACTTAGCATCCAATAGAGTGCGTTGCATTTGGTTGACCTTATTGCAACGATTGCTTAAGCTCTATGTGAGCTATTTCCACATCAATACGGCATAATGCGCCGCTTTAATTTGGCTCTGCTGGCTTATCTCCAGCTTGTTGGAGCTCGTTCACCGGGTTTCAACATCCACGAGGACTTGTTGACGTTTCCTCAGGTAAGTTGCCCCTCGTGCGTCATACTTTGACGTTAGTGCTAAGAATTCGTAGTTTGAAGTGGTTTTTGATAGTCAATACATATCGGAGAAAGATGCCCATTCACTACTCGATAGTCAACATCCTACTTATTCCGCCGACTTTGCGCAATCGACCGTCGATCAAGCTCGGGAAGCTGACGAACGCGACAATGGCGACAATGGCGACAACCAGGACCAGAACGGCCCATCGTTTACATACGAACTTATGAAGCTACCGCCTAACGAGTATCTTTGTTCGATACCTATTATACAACCCCCCGAAGCAGAGAACAAGACGGCCAATGAACTCGCCAAGGCCGAGGAGGCGCGCGAGCTTAGTCGTGCGACGGCGAGTGGGTGGGAACTTCTTTCAGAGCTAGAGGACTCATGCCTTTACTTTATGTCGGGATGGTGGAGCTACAGCTTTTGCAACAACCGCGAGATCATCCAATTCCACGCACTTCCTTCGATACCAAATGGTCAACCTCCTAAGCGTGACCCTCATACGCCGGATTACGTCCTCGGAAGGGTTCCTGCTATCCCGGCCAGTGCAGCGCAGAAAGCGAAGACGACTGGCCAGGATGCGTCACCTCCAGCGGAACTACAAGTTAAAGGTGATCAGCGGTATCTTGTTCAGAAGCTTGAAGGAGGAACCATCTGCGACTTGACAGGAAGAGAGCGCACGATTGAGGTCCAGTATCATTGCGTGCCGGGAATGAAAGCCGATCGGATTGGTTGGATTAAAGAAGTTACCATCTGTGCTTACTTGATGGTCGTCAATACGCCACGACTTTGCAACGACGTCGCTTTCTTGCCTCCTGAGGAGACCCGGGCGAATCCCATCCAGTGCAAGCTTATCGTGAGCGACCTCAACCAGCCCCCTTCGCTCGGCGAATCAGTACCCCTTAAGGAGGACGAAGCACAGGTGCCGCTTAAGCAAGAAGATACAGAAGCAAAGTCCGGAGACGCAAGCACTGAAGATGCCGCAAAGGAGCCAGTTAACATCGGCGGCGTTGTCGTAGGCGCTAGAAATGTGCTCTCTGGCGCTGATGAAGCAGGCAAACCACCAGCCAAGCTCCCTCCCCCACGCAGCTACTTCTCCAGCTCCAACACCGACAGCGAGCGTCTCCTCCAGATTGTAGCATCCGGCAAAAGTAAGGAAGACGGCGGCGGGGTCACAACACTCAGCAACAAGGAATTGGAGGGGTTAGACCTCAAGCCCGATACCGTCAAGGATATGGCCGACCGTATGCAGAAGCTTGCAGGAATCAACGGATGGAAGCTCGAGCTCGTAGAGTTACCTGGTGGAGAGAAGGAGCTCAGGGGATACATTGACGCTGATGAGGAAGAGGTTCAGAAGAACAAGGATAAGCTGAAGAAGGAGAATGAGGCTGCTAAGGCTGAGAAGAAGGATGGTGATGAGGATAGGACTGAGGGCAGTGAGGAGCAGTTCTTTGAAAAGAAGGATGAGCTGTAGATTACGAGCCTGATGGAAGGGTACAAAGATCGTACGGCGTTATGAGAATATCTTGTTATAGCGTGAATGCATTACATTGTAGTGTACCTTACTCTTGCTTGCCCGTCCGTGTATACATGACCATGCCGTGCCAACAGTACCATATAACCATTGACCTGGGATCGTTCCTATGTGTTTACAAAATGCCTATATGGCTGGCGAACGTCGTGGCAGATCGAACTGGCTACTGCACCTGGAAAGAGGAAGCGTATTCGACATCAGAGTTGGTACAACAATGATAGTCGAGTGCTGCTGCAAGGTCTATCACAATACCACAAAACAAGAGTCCCTAGCGAGACTAGGTAGAGTTTAGATAAACTATGTGTCTGTGTTGCTGGGTCAGATTGGCCACTCCCATTCAATATAGGTAGGTGCCTTGCCTTTAGAGCTTACCTTGAAGTGATGATAAGCTCTGTATCCGAGGTAGGGGTTGCAAGAACGTTGATATGATACTTGGGAAGACGGCATGGCACCCGGTGTCTTGGAATATAATGAGCCATGAAGATTCTTGCCCATAATGCTCTGTGGCTGACCGTCAAGGCAGGTCCGTTCTACGAAAAAGACAATCGCCACCACTGGAGCCGTTCGTACATATTGTCACGATCGTGTAGAGATACAGGGCTCCAATAACCACACACGTCTTCTGGGCTGTGACCCTGGTAGTCTAGCGACGAGGAAAAGAGTTCAGGTTTCCCAACCCTCCTCATGGACGCCGATCGTGTTTTGACATGTGAGATATCTCGAAGCCCGGGCTGTATACATCTCGCACCTCCAATTGTTTAGCCAGGCAGGAGCCCAATAGTCGAAAACATATACCTCCTTTCTTGAGATTCTACTGATATATGCAAGTACTTATTACTGATTGCCGATGGGCCGCATGATGTGCACACCCGGGGCATCAAAGATATGCGGCTCGATGTCTCGGTAGTTGTGAGGCAGATGTCTGTGCAGTAGCATCTAAGCAAGCGACCAGATGCATTTCCGTCAAGGATTCTAAACATTCCCGCTTCGCCGATCTCTACCTCCGACCAATAGCGGAATACGGAAGGTTTTATATCGTACGATGATGTTCAAAATGTAACTGTATCTCACCGCGTATACTGATCTCTAATCCCCATGTGAAACTCCCTGGTCAACATTAAGTTAGTCTCGCGGGACACGGATAACCTATCGTTTGAGGGGTTCTGCCGTGTTTTGACAATGTGATGTTTGCAGAAGCGCAAAATTTGGGGGTCTTGCAGTTGCTATGGCGTGGCAAAGAGTATGGAATGCCACATTGATCTTGGTATTCCATATTGGTGTCGTGGCGTGCTGTGCCGTTGAGAACAAAGAGATGGTCATGCGTCTATTTTATGGCTTCCATTTTTGAAGCATAGCTTGTCTGCCATTGGATGATCCAAATGTCGTAGATCTACTGCAAGGTACAGATACTTGCTTACAACTAGGATCTGGGCCTCTGGTTGTCATCTATGAGGCGCGAAGCTTCAATCGATGCCGTTGCCCAGTTATCTTGGAGAGCAAACCTACCACATGCGCATAAAGTAGACAAAAGTATTTGATCACATTAGTCAAGTCTGCACCAAGACGGTGTTCGTTTAATTGTTGCCCTCCTTCAAGTTCTCTCCAGCTGTCTAGACCGAGTAGCGGGCTGAGGCACCAGAGTTCAGATCTCGGCATGTTCCAAAAACAGTGCGTATCTCAAGCCACAATTGACCGCTCAAAAGTGTTTGCTCTCAATTGCACCATTTAATGTCCAAAATTGCATGATTAAACTGAATTGAGTGAGAGGCGGTATGCAAACCTCAGCCGTTGAAGCCAAGGGTCCACTTCCGCTGCATCTAGAAAGGAGAACAAGAACAGCAGCCTCGGAAGGAGAGAAGATTTTGAAAGCAGAGAAAGTTTACAGTATGGATCAACGTCACTGGACGGTAAACGCGGGAATGGCTGTCGGGGAAGTGTTTGGCTAGACTCTGAACCGTTTCCGTCAAAGGTTTAACTCTGACCGTTTAAACTTTCCTAGGGGACACGGGACGGCATCTATTACTTGAAGCCTGAAGCTAACGCGGACCGATGCATACAAGTCCAGGGCCGGACTCAGTAGTGTAGTGAGAAATATTTTTCACTTTCATCATCTGTGGATAAGTGCATAGTGTGAGGAAGGATACGAGTTGATGTTGAATTGGGCTTTCTTTGCTTTTTAATAGGAGTTGAAGTTGATAGTGGCCGCAGGTGAGACAGAGACCCTTGAACAGTTTGGTTAGGATCGTCTAAATGTCTAGGACATTGACAAAACTGAAACATTGAAGAGAAGGGAGAGGATGCAATCACTCTACGGCGTAACGATCAGAGGTTATGGGAAAGAGTAAAGGGATTCAACGTCGGTTCAGCCAAGCCCTCCAAAAGCAAACGGATCTACTGTATGTTTGCTCTTTGCTCTCTTGTCAAGCCACTGATACCCCTTCAAAAAGCAAGCAAAAGTGATCACACTATCACAATCACAGTCACTCTCACTGGAAAAAGGAAGAGAAAAGTGACGACATGGGGGACTAAAGACTCTAGATTGGGGGCTTTTCTGCTCGGAGCACGGGCCGCTGGCCGGGAGCCGGGGCTGTATTCTCCCCAAGCCTGTGGAACTGGGCATGATTGGGTTGGTGACAAGAGAAGTACAGCTTGTTAGTGGACAGATGGAACGATTCAACAAGATGAGGAATAATTTGACAGTTCAAAGATAGAATCAACTATTCGATAGACTTTAAGATTGGATGAAGCGATTTGCTCCGACAACCGAATCGTCAACAGACAGCACAGGGCAGTTGAAGGCTTCTTGTCAAAATAAGGGCATTGAAGAGGGATGCAAGAACCCTGTTTGCCCTGTAACCCCCACTCTTCAGCCGGAGACACCGCTGTAATACCTTGTCAAGGGCTCAAGCCAAGCAGGGTGACAGGATCTGACTGGTTTTGACACGCTCAGACACGTTAAACACGTTCACGTACATCACGTCCAAGGGTGATAAATTGAGACGCGTACTTTCTGGCGCGGCAGATGGTGTAGCGTTTTATGTCACTCCCGGCACTAACAATATCGACCTAAAGTCTCCATCAAAGTGGTGCCTGAGAGGAGCTGCAGCGCTAATGCGGGGACCGCCCTAATACTGCGGGCTGGACTGGACCTTCACTGTACTGTACCTGTACCTGCCCGTACTTACTGTGCCAGGCTCTGGAATGAATGGCAGAAGTGATGTGATGTTGGTGGCAGAAGAAAAGAACTTAACTCTGCATACCCTTATTTCTATTTCCTCCTCTTTACTCTCTCATCCATCCCCTAAGAAATCGCAAGATTGGGATCGAAATATCCACTCGTATCGGCGAACCGAATCGTATCGTATCGCCCTGTCTTGAGGAGTAGTCTATCTACTAGACCACTCAAGACTCAAGGCACTCCCTGCGCCGCAAACGCAAGGCGACCATCGTCAGGTCCCTTCGTCCCCCACTCCAAGCAAAAGTCGGGATCACTTATTCGAGCCCGACTTAATGCCGCTCTCATTGTCTCCCTGATTGTTTTCGATCGCCAAATCTCATCTCATTCAAATTGTTCGATACTGCGCCCTTGTCTCATTTCTCGAATACCGAACTTGCTCTTGCTTCTCAAAACGAACCGAGATTGTACATATTCTTTTGCGAAATCGTCTTTTACTCAGGCAGGCATTGGATCAAGACCGCTACTTCCTAGACATATCGAAACGGGTACTTGCAAACGTTTGACCACAAGCTCAAAGACGAAACACCAAGCATCGCTTGCTTTTACATCGTACCTCGCTTCCTGCAACGATATTCGACAATCATTGGGCACATCCGCAATGAAGTGAATCAATCGTCCTCATCGTGATCTACAACCCAAGACACGGACCTACTCGACATGCTACACGATTCCTCTGTCTATACTCGTCTTTTACAATACCTAATCTCGATATCTTTGCGAACCCGATCATAGCTTGCTTCTCATAGCTCAGCTCAGCTGTTCCTCTGTACAAACAACATCCTGCAAGCGCATGCGAAACACAAACATATTACTTCACCTTTGAACCTGATACCTGAGCCTTAAAATACTTTAATACCAACTTCTGTGCACCTAGAATGGAACGGCCTGTTTCGCGGGCTTCTCATGGAGCAAGAACTGCTTCTCGATCTTCAACGAGTACCAACAACACCAAGACCTCAATGCATACGGCACATACCTCCAACTCAAACCCTCCCGGGTCACCAGGTCCATCACATGCGCACCGATTCTACCATGCTTCTTGCCAAAGACCATCCAGCGCTACCCCACGAACAGTAGAGGGAGGGTCTCGCTTGTCCAGTCAAGCTAGCAGCGAATCTACACGACAGCCTGCGATGTCCGCATTCCTTCAAGAAAAACTACGAGAGTCTCGTCAGGCGGAGAGCGACAGGGCTTCAACATGGTCGCGCTCGCATTCAGACGCCAATTCTTCCAGAGAGTTTAGTCGAAGCCTAGGATCTCCCATTAAGAGTGTGGAGTTTGATGGCCACCGATCTCATTCTCCAGCTACAACCGAGACGTCCAAGAAGAAGGGAATGGGGGTCTTGGATCAGGAGAAGGTAATCTCGTCGCTTCACAAGAAGAACTTTGACCTCAAGTTAGAACTGTACCACCGTCGAGAGCGGCAAACAGCGCTCGAAGAGAAAGTAGAAGCACTCGAGATGGAAAAGTCACAAGCAGAGGAGACGAACCGCCATCTTTCGCAAGAAATGGAGAAACGCGATAAGGCAATTGAAGAGGCGGTCGCTATGATTGTGTCGCTCGAGGCCAGACTTGAACAGCTTGTCAAGGAAAGATCAATTATTGACCAGATCAAGGCTGAAGGCCAATACGCGGGACACAACCTTAGCCCCTGCTACGAAGATCCCAGACCAGCTACACGATCACCGGATACGACGAGGCAAGCTGGAGGTGATAGGATCATCAATCGCATGCCAAGCTTCATATCCGACCACAGCGAGAATACCGAGAACCTGCGCAATGTTTATCTTGGAACTAGAGGCAGTGTTCTGAGTCTTGCGCAGGTTCCTGAGGGACCTGGCGAAGGGGATAATGGTCGCAGCCCGAGTCTGAGTGTCTTGAGTGAGAGTTCCTTTGTCAGTGTGTATGGTTCAAAGGAAGATGAGGACGATGAGCCTACCTTTAATGGCTCTGCTAGTCTTCCACCCATGGCCAGCACTATTCAGCGGCCAAAGACAGCTTTTGTTACTCATTCCTCACCGACCAGATCAGCGCGATCAAACTCCGCCTCTGCTCGCCAAGCGCATTTCGACTCGATTAACAACGTTATCGAATACAACTCCCCTCGGCAAAGAACTGAACGTCACCATTCCTCCATTAAGGTTGGGTCGCGACCTCAGAGCCGGGATCAAGACGGATCGGATAGATTCACCGGTCGTGCTTCGATGTCTCCAAACCATCGACGCCTTAAGCAGGAGAAGATGGCTTCACTTCGAAGAGTCACGACCGATGCCCCTGGTGGTGTTAGACTGCAAGACCATAATCTTCCACCAACGCCAGATACCATTTCCACTTCTACGCTTCGACGCTATCAGAACTCCGACGATGAGGCAGTGCCCAGACCTCCAACGGCGAGACCAAGCTATGGGGCTCTCTCTGAAGCATCCGAGAATGATGGAAGTGGAAGCTTTGGAACATACTCGGGCGTTCGCCTAGAGCAGGCGCCAATGCGTGCAGTCAAGGCCTCAGCTCAAATTATTGACTTGAACAATAGAGTTTATCGCGAAAACCAGGGCCGGTCCATTCAGCGTCCTCGTTCCGCTGACGAAACTACTATTTCTAACCGACGGGGCAACGATTGGGATTCTGATACCGACGATTCTGATGTTGATTCTCTCGAATCGAGTATCGACATCTGGATGCGTGAAAGTTCTAAGCCCACCAAGAACAAGAACGGACGGGCTTCTCCTGATCTCTTTAGCTTTTCACCTTCCGCAGCAGCTAATGGTGGTTGGGCAATGGATGCCATGTTTGGAGCTGGAAGCGGTGTTCAAGGAGGTGCAAGCACAGGACTCGACCCTGATAGGATCAAAGATCTTATGCCACTTCAGCAGGAGCTCTTTTCGACTAACGTGGCCCCGTCGGCACCTCGCAGGGGATCAAGCTTGAACGCCCAGGCTGCACAGCAGACCAAGACATCATTCCTGAGCCGACCACTGGCCAATGCTAAGGCTTCTAAGGGGGGCCGTAAGAAGGGCCACCAGAGGAGGAACAGCGATGATATCCAGATCAGAACGGGTGCGCACGCGCACACAAAGTCTGAGGGGCAGCCTGCTGGTGACAACAAGAAGAACCATTACCCTCCCATCGTCCAGCAACCTACTCAGAACAAGTTCACCAAGTTCTTTCGTAGGTCTTCAACTGGACCCCCGAGCGGCGCCCCAACCCCAACTCCACAAACGGAGCATGGCCCTACCGAACCTCCTAGTAACGGATTCTCGAGCTCTAATGGCGCTTCGGCACTTCCACCTTGGATTAGTAGGACAGGTGCGGTGGATGAGGACCGCGACAGCGCAACACCACCACCAATTTTACGAAAGTCACGACAAGGACGACACATCTCGGTGGATACAGATATGGCCAACGACACAATGATGAGTCAAGAGTCCACCACACCGAGAACACCGAGATTATCAGGCTCGGCGAATGAAAGAGATACACCGGACCGAACAGACAGCCCAAGAGCGGGCGGCGCAACAGGAAGCCGGAGAAAATGGCTACCTGCATTTGGTCTTAGAAATAAGCAAGGATAGAAGATTTGGATTCATTATGGCATAGAACTTGCATACGGAAAATTGAGTAACAGTGCTCCACAGCAATGTGTCGATAAGGAGGATCACATGCATATCACGAACAGGCGTTGGTTTCCTTTGTCTCTTATGGAAGCGACTCGGTTTGCTTTACTTGGCGGATGGTTTGGGTGGCTACGACAAAAGACTTATGATGCTATGGTAAAAGGGCGTGTTTCGGCATAGCTTATGATAGGTTACGGGGCGTCAGCGAGTTACATAAATTGACAGAATCAATTCACACATTTCATTTACGAGCATCAGGGTGTCAGAACAGTTGGTCGCTGTGAACACAAGAGACGAGATAATCCAGTCACTTCATGCTGGCCGAGGCCAAGACTTGGACTACTTGATTCTGACGCCCTAAGTCTTGGGGACCAATTCTTCTGTCACCCATCTGCGTGGTTCATTGGGGAGAGCATACTGTTATACATGTCACAGGAAAGAAGTCAAGTAATGTGTTTATGAAGTTTATTGTCTTCGTGTTCTATCGTCTTTGTCTTGTCTCATAAACCGTCTCAGTTCATCATCATCATAAACCAGGCCACCTGTGCCCCCTTAAAGTAGCCTCCCGTATGTTCGAGGGTCGTAAGTATGTTCGAGAAGAGAAAGTAGGTGCAGAGCTGAGCTCCGCGATCACCATAATCCATAGGTGAAGGTCTCAAAAAAGAGTGTCGGTTTAGACCCAGTTCCACTGGCCGCTGGCGCGGCCCAAATCCTGAGATCCCATCGACTTCTCGAAGGCGGCGGGGGAAACGTCGAGATCGTTGTCGGCGCAGCCGTCGCAGCGACTGTGAAGAGTGTTAGTTGTGTACGTTTATTGAGGGTTGGAGGGGGGGAGCTTACTCAACGACGGTGACAATCACCTCACCAACATCACCCTTGAGCTTGATCTGCTTGCCGCAGTAGTCACCAGAGTCGTAGAGACCCTTTCCGATGGCAGCGACCATGTCGGCGTCACCGTTGTCCTCCTCGCAGGCGCCCTTGCCGGGGGAGTAGAAGGTGATGCTGCCGAGGGTTTGGGGCTGGAGGGGAGCTGCGATAGCGAGGGTGGAGAGAGCGACGATGATGAGCTTGGAGAACATCTTGAAGGTGAGGATAGTGGTTGTTTGCTGTGAAAAGGGTGTTTGTAGTGAGTAGTAGTGGTACTAGAAGGTAGTGTGTATGTTGTTTGAGTGAATGTGTGCTTGAAGTAACGATTGAAAGTGTGATGAGGAAGAAAGAAAGAGAGGAGAGGAAGGGAAGAGAAGAGGATTCTTATAGTTGAGATTTGGAGGAGTGATTGCGAGACTGTGATTCACTGATTCACAGACTTCATCGCAACTTCGATGCCTAGCACGACTTTTCCTCTCAACACCAACAGTTGGATAACGCGCTTAAGTGTATCACACACACTCACGCACTGCAATGTCACGCACGCATAATTGGGATCATCAAGAGAGTTGCCGCGGCTATGAGCGTCAAGAATGTACTTTAATTGGGTTTCTGGGGAGAATGTTTCACGTGGAATTACTTGCATGTTTCATAGCTACGTAGAGGTTGTGCTATCGTGTTGACGTTGACGTGTGGGGAAGAGAGACATGAAAGGGAGATTTGGACGTTTAAGTGTAGTGATTGGAGATAGTACGGCTATCTTGTGTCTTGGAGTGATGATGCTATTCTGTGTTGGGAGAGTCTCACTTTGAGTGATAAGGGAGATGAGTTTTGTGTTAGTTGGGTACCATGGAGATAGCATGGCAATGAAGGAGGCCTCGGAGGTGAAGCTATTTACTAAATAGAAACCAACATACTTCAAAATTACTACCAAGAACAATACACCATAAACGAATCTCCTGGAGATGTCTACATTAGCTCCTGCTACATCGCAACTCCCTGCTAACTTAGCATACTCGCTGACATCCTATGAGCAAAGTGTAAGCTGAGGATGATCACCGATTCAACTCCCTCTTTTGACCACAATGGCTGCATTTGTGCTTGATGAAGAGCCAATTGCGGCCCAAGGTACATGTAGTGGTGCTTCGTCGAACAGGAGAGTTGCTCAAGCCTTATTTGTGCAGTGGGATGTGGTGCGAGAAGGGACTTGGTGTTGTTTGACGAGGGGGAAGTGTGTGGCTATATATAATCTGATAAGAAACTAGAACATCGATGAGAATAGTTATCACGAGATGGCATAATATAAATGACATATATAACCTTTGACTGTGTTCGAGAGCTTTAGAAGGCATGACATCAGCCGTTGAAACACTCTCGCGTATTGTGCCATTTTCTCTTTTCGCACAAGTTTCCCCAATAACTCTCCTCCAAGAAAATCGTCTTCGTATTTACGGGAGAACCTGCATATGGCTTCGGTTCCTGGCACTAGATCCTCGCACGCAACTCCCTCTTCACAAGTCCAGCAAATCACAGGTCCAGGTTTATTCTCGCGACGAGAATAAAGTGCGTGTAGCGAAACGTATGCACGGGAAATATTGGTGGTACGATATGCTGACATGCGTTGTCGATCAGTGGTTGGTGTTGCACATGTGGATGGCCTCAGGGGATGATCGGGATCTTCAGGTACGCAGGCGGGACATTCTACTTTGAGCTGAGAGGGAACATTGGAACGGTCTCCTCCCGCGAGGACGGTTGGAAGTTGGGGAAATTGTAGATCTTGGCCGCAGTTGGTCAAGTCACTTACGACGATCTTGCGTGGAGTTGTAGATAACCGCGAGTTAAGAGCCTCAAACAATGGGACGGAGGATATCCTTACGATAGATATACCCTTGACCTTGTCAGCTGAGTTCAGCTTCACATCGATTCCCGTTGACGACAAGGTTTCTATGCATGTGTCATTTCCACCTCGTAAAGCGACGGCCTGATATAGAAACAATTGACCGTACGGCTGAAGATGAGACATCTTCTTGCCATGGAAAGGATATTATAAAAACGACTATTTTCCCAGTATCTATAATGATGGTCCAGACGCAATTGCCAAGAGGTCGTTGAAGGGAAACTCCCCTTCAGAATCGCCGTCATGATGTTCAACTTCAAAATTCTCCTCCTCTGCCTCCAGGCATTTCTCACCCTCTCAAATGCTGCACCATCACCTTACCCACAATCCGCAGCCAACACCCCCGCCGCTCTTAACGCCTGCCTCGCCGACAAGAAAGTCCCCTACATCCCCCGCGACTCAGCCCAATGGACAAAGGAAATCAAGCCCTACAATCTTCGTCTTCCATATGCTCCTATAGCGATTGCCCTTCCTACCACTGTCAACCACATCCGCGACGCTGTCAAGTGCGGTAACCAACAAAAAGTCCGCGTCAGTGCCAAGAGCGGCGGTCATAGTTATGGCTCTTTTGGGTACGGTGGTGAGAATGGGCATTTGGTCATTGTTGTGGATGCGATGGATAAGGTGACGCTGAACAAGGATCTGAGTTGCAATATTCAGGCGGGGGCAAGGTTGGGACATGTTGCTACTGAATTGTTCCAGTTTGGGCAGAGAGCCATTGCTCATGGATCCTGTCCTGGGTGAGTTTATCAGTACCATAACACGGCCTAGACTGACGGTTGTAGTGTCGGCATCGCTGGCCATGCTCTCCATGGAGGATATGGCTTCGCCTCGCGAACCTATGGCCTCACTCTCGACAGATTCATCGGCGCCACCATCATTCTCGCCAACGGCACAATCCGATACACAGCAGACTGGGAGATGCCCGACCTGAACTGGGCTCTCCGCGGCGCCGGCTCCTCCTACGGCATCGTCGCAGAACTCGACTTCCAGACCTTTGCCGCGCCCGAGACAGTCACTCCGTTCAACATCGAACTGGACTGGAACGAGAAGCAGGCTGTGGAAGGATTGTTGGCGCTACAGAAATTTGGAGCGACGGCACCGAAGGAACTGAACATGCAGATTTATATGGCGCCGACGGGACAGACGATCCAGGGTGTTTACTACGGTACGCGAACTGCCTTGAACACAGCGTTGAAGCCTCTGCTGGGAGATCTGGGTACTCAGATCACTACGGCGAGCACGGGAGGATGGATCCAGATGTTGAACAAGTACGCGAATGGTCAAGCGCTTGATCAAAGACGTCCTTACGATCAGGTAAGTTCACCTCTCGTCCATAAAGTGCAGTGGTGATACTGATTCCTTATAGCACAGCACCTTCTACAGCACCAGCCTCATGACCAAAGCCCTCACCCGCACCCAAGTCCAGTCCTTTACCAGAACCCTATACGACAACGTCAACGATCCCGACGCGCGCCACACATGGTACATCCTAATCGACCTCTTCGGCGGACCCAACTCAGCCATTACCAACGCCAAAACCCTCTTTACCGACAGACCTATCAACAGCGCATTCCCACACCGCGACAAGTTACTGCTCTACCAGTTCTCCGATCACGGAAACTATGCTACGCATGCGAACAATGGGTTTACCCTGCTTAAACGGTTTAGGGAGAGTGTGACGAAGGGGATGGCGGATGGGGATTGGGGTATGTATGCGAACTACTTGGATACGCAGCTTGGGAATGAGGAGGCGACTAAGAGATCCTATGGGAAGAGTTTGCCGAGGTTGAAGCAGTTGAAGAAGGAGTATGATCCGAAGGATATGTTTTGGAATCCCCAGGGGATCAGGCCTGCTTAGGGGAGGAAAAGGAGGTTGAGGGGATGGGAGGGGGTGGCGAGGATGGTAAGAGAAAGTGTTGACGTTCTTTGTATATATCTTCCATTTCGTTCTCAAATGCTAGCCGAATCGACCAGTCAATCACCGTGTCGTCTTCGAGTTCCTCCTTTTCCTCCCCTAAGCAGGCCTGATCCCCTGGCCGGCTGCCGTGAGAAGGAAGCATCTTTACCCGACGGCATTGCCACTCAAGCTCACTCCGACGATTTACGGACCCCGAGGTTCAAAGATACTTATGACATGAACTTCTGGAGATGGAGAATACAAAGGGCATGGAGGCGACCCTGTCGACGCCTTGCGCGGCTATCATTCCGCGCCCCTAGCCAGACCAAAATTCCATCATAGCAAGCCTCCACTTACATCTCCCAAGCCGCAACTCCAAACACTTAATGGCGAAGCTAAGAGAAGACCCTATCGGACCCCCTCCAATCTCCCTTGAAGAAGATCTTTTCATTCCAAAGCGGGTAGCCGGGCTAAAAGTCGATTTACCGCAGAACTTGGTGGAGTTTCCAGGAGGTAGTCCAGTTTACCTAATCGGACAGCACTAACACAACACTAAGAGAAGAGCCGTGGAAGAGGCGATGAGTTAGTTACTCCAGATAGTTAGCGCAGCTGTGTAGTTGGGTAAATGGGTACGCCACCCGCAACTCGAGGAAACGACCCTGATATGCTAAAGGTTATGCACAATGCATAACCCGGTGGCATAGACGGGTAGCTGCATCCCGTGGAAATAGAGTTCACTGGTACATCTGATTGACTTTACTGCTTTATCATGTTTGGTGGGCTAAAATAGAACAGTCAGAGTTGGAATAGCCTACCCGCCCAACAGATCAACACTGCAGAAAGGACCCTGGAATTGGCAAGTCGACATGTTCACAAGCAAGGTAGGGCTTGTGGCTGATGTTCGTTATGGTAGGCCAACGTCTTTACCTGAACTCTCTTGTTTAGGACACAGATCTAGAGGATATAACGGGTTTCTGTGCAAAACCCGGAGTCACCTGTCGCGTATAGGGTGGCTTTTACTATTCACGATATTACTGTTAGGTAATTTGAGGCAATGGCGAATAATTAGCCCAGATGGTCTTAGGACCTGGAGTGTGAATCCTACCCTATGTCTACAACAATTGTGGTTGTTAAGCGTACTGCAAAGATGAGCCGGTATAAAGCAGCAATACGGTGTTTAAGTCAATAATTATTCCAGTAATTATTTGCAAGTTATCCATACTACTTATGCAAGCATACTATCACCTTCAAGTATACCTCGCTCTGGTACCTGAAGTCATCCAACAAAGTCAGTGCTGAAGACAAAGATGTCGTGACAGACTCAATTGTGTCGAGTCGTGGGAGGTGGGACTGAGGTCTTGATTGACTCAAGGGTCCTCTTTTCGCATGAATCTACCCTCGGCAATCTCAATTCCGGCATCCACTCTCCTGGTAAAGCCAGCCACCAATGTCATTGGATCTCTGTCCAGCACGGCGGTACTATGGAGAGGTACCGTCTCCATTATCCTAGGTACATGTTTGTTGAGAAGGAGTACATGGCATGCCAACAAGGTCTTTTCTTCTTTAGGCTGATTAAAAGTGGGAGATAGTCAGTCCAATGTGAAGATCGACAAGCTGTGGATGAGTTGATTTCCTATTCCAGGGCACGGATCGATTAGAGGTAGGCGGTGATCTACCAAATGCCGATCAGCTAAGGCCGGGCCCATAGAATTGGTCGCTAGGGCTGTCTTCCACTGTACAGTAGGGCCACTACACGTGGAGGCGGTCCAAGCACCGGGGAGGAGGATTAGGAGGCCTACGACGAGACGGGACAAGACACAATGTAAGACAAGTAAAGGCGGTCGAGGGGACGGGAAGGAATGATGTTGAAAATGCTTAATCTAGAGACTTGGCGGTGATGCTTAGCATTATGACGAATCTTGACTTAGTTGACCTCTTTGGCATATGATAGCTTGTTACATATGGGACTCACTACGAGAAGCAATATTGCGACATCTCAGCCTCCATTCCGACATCATCTCCCTCATCTCCCTCATGTCCAAGCATATCAAAACTAGTGCAATCTGGTGAGAGTAGATGACACACCTGCAGTAGTATCGATTGCTCTCATTCAAAAAGAGTAACAATCGTCACAACATCGGACCTGAGCCTCCCTGAACGGTATCGAAAAAAAACATCTGGAGTCCACCTCGAGAATTGACTCGTCAGAATTTAGTGCTAATGGTCCATCTCCCTTGTCGATCTGCAAATACAACACTGTTCTGGTCATGATCGACATCCAAGATACTGGTTTCCACTCCAGCTAGCTCTCCACTGTAATCTTCCGAAAAATAGGGCCAGAGATTGGCGCAGGGGCAAGGGGAGAAATGTCGATGACATCGACAGGGAGAAATGCAGGCTGAGATAGACTGTTTGATAGCGTTGAAGATCAAATTTCAATACAACTACGTGTACATGCTAACTGCTCTACTGCACTGCAAATTGCCCAAAGAGGTCAGCCCTAGGCAACTTTGACACCAAGATCTGCAGTAAACAAAAGACCCTTGTGTTTGACAGCGAATTATACCGAAAGTTCAACCTCGCCCTTCCAAAACATTCTGTGGTTGGATAGTCTCAACAAACTATAGATCAAGGCTTCTGACGGTGATAACCACTCACAAAGCTCCGGGAGTTGAAAATGGAGACGCCGTGGGGAAAATGGACAAGGGGGCCACTATGCGAACTTTAGGCCGCAAAGCTAAGCTCTCACGACTCAAGACTTTGAGAGTGATCGACATCACCACTAACATCCGAAGACATCGAATAATTTCGTTTGAGTGATCGACTGCGGATACAGCAAAATAAAGGAAACCAAAAGACTGAAGAATTTGTGTATATAAGGTCCTGTCTTCTCTGCTCAAATCTGTTCTCATCATCCTCATCAACATCTTCAACTCTCACACTCTACTCTCTACTCTACCACACACAACTCTACCACTCTTCTCTCTCAACCTCACAAATCATTCAAAATGAAGGCTGCTTTCTTCTCCATCTTCGCCCTGGCCACTGCCGCCATCGCCTCTCCTGTTCCCCAGGCCCAGGTCAACGCTGCTCCTTCCAAGACCGAGGTCCAGTCCAGTGTCCTCAACCTCGACAAGCTCCTCGGGGGCATCCTTGGCGGCGGCGCCATCGTCCCCGGAGCTACCAAGGGCGTTAAGTCTGTCATCAAGCGTGACGTCTCTGATATCACTGGCCTCCTCTCCGTCCTCAAGTCCGGTTCCGATGGCATCAAGGACAAGACCTCTGGCTTCCAGGGTATCGCCGACAAGGTCTCCGCTGGTGACCTGACCAAGGCCGAGGGTGCCGAGTTGGCCATCCCCGGCCTTGAGGGTCTCAACGCCGAGCTTACCCACATCGTTACCGAGCTTACCGGTTCTGCTGGCCTCCCCGTCGCTGACGGCGACGTCACCAAGGTCCTCAACCTCGTTACCGTCCTCGTCAACGTGGTCCTCACTGCTGTCAAGACCATCGTCACTGTCACAGGTCTCCAGCCCCAGCTCGTCTCTATCCTCCACTCCGTCTTCCAGATCCTCGCCAAGGTCCTCGCCCTCGTCCTCGGTCTCGTTTCTGGCCTCCTCCCCGGCCTCATTGTTGCTCTCACTCCTCTCCTTGCTGGTCTCGGAACTGGTGTTCTCGCCCCTCTCCTGACCCCCGTCGTCGCTCTCCTCGCTGGCCTCGGTGCTGGTATCTAAGGAGTTTACCATCAATACCTAATTTGATATCTTGGAGATGATCTCCGATAATGCATGAGTTGTGGAAACGACTATGACCTATATGAGTGGGTTAAAATGAGTTGGATGTGGGATTAATAGGAATGATAAAAGATCTTCGTTGTACATAGTTAATCACTATCAAAAATATACTTGGCCAGTTATATTTACTTTTATTGTCTACCGCCCTTTGTGAAATGTCTAATCGGCCCCTGGTTCCAGTATAATAAAACGACCAACTGCCCTTAGCTCACTAACACAGTAGCAGATTAATCTATCATGATCGTCAACTTCCAAAACGGGTAGTAGTTCTTATCGTATTGGGCAATGTTGCTGACAATAATCAATATCGTTTCTCGGCTACCTTTTGGGAGTACGCAGAATCGCAGGTTCCCCTCCAGAGCGTCGGTTTGATTTACATCGATGCTGACACGGATTTGACTTCTCCAACGGATCCTAGTTCCAACGGAACCTTTGCTGGGATGACCATGGCCCATCTTGTCGGGCTACCCGGTGCACTTCTCAGTATGGAGCAATTCTCTCGTTCATCAGCCGGACCGGACTGCAACGCTGCCAGTACCGTCTTCTTCGGCACAGACATGTCTCTACCAGGAAACAAACGCGAACATTTCGAATACCTTTTAAACAACAACTATCAAGTTGTCAGCTCAGCATCCGTGGCGAAGGATCCTGAACTGCGAGTGAGAGAAACGTTGAACTATCTTAGAGTATCTTGAAGAGATGGTGGATGTGATTACGGTGCACCTGGATGTTGATTCGATTGATGCTGGAACGTTTCCGTTGGCAAACGTGCCGAGCTTTACGGGTGTTGAGTTCAAGGTTATGATGAGGGCATTGAAAGTGTTACTTGGAAGTTCGAAGGTTATGGGGTTGAGTGTTGCAGAAGTGAATTCTGATCACGATCCTGGTTTTCTGATGATTACAAAGTTGGCTTCTCATATTGCGGATATGCTGGGTCAAGAGGAGGTATGAACATCGTGGTTCAGATCTCTAATAGGCCAGGGTATTCAGAGGATACCACGCTGATGTGGCGCAGAACCTTGAAGGTTATTATGATACGGACATCCGTACGCCGTCCATGGGTAGAATATAAATACCTCGCTAAATATTAGCACTAGTAAATTTCGAGCTGCGTCACCACTATCGCGACTTTCTGAAACCATATCCCCGCCCTTTCCGTTCTGCTTCCAACCACTCAAAATTAGAGACCAAATCATTGAAGCACATACTCATCATGGGCAACAATTATTCCCTTTTCGTGCCCCCAAAGCCTCAATTTATTGAAGAAAATCTCAAGTCGCAAAATGGCCGGGTGTTTCTTGTCACGGGTGGCTACTCTGGCATTGGCTTCGAGCTGAGTCGTATGCTGTACCAAGCCGGCGGAACGGTTTATATCGCGGGCAGATCCCAAGAGAAAGGCGAACAAGCTATTTCCGAACTGAAGCAGCAGTGTCCCGACTCAGCCGGGAGTCTTTCTTTTCTCAAAATATCCCTGGACGACCTACCAACAATCAAGGCGGCTGCGGAGGAATTCATGTCGAAGGAATCGAGACTAGACGTCCTCTTCAACAACGCAGGCGTATCTATGCCCCCAGTAGGCTCAGTCTCAGCCCAAGGCTACGAACTCAGCATGGCAACAAACGCCATAGGACCCTGGTACCTCACACAACTCCTCGTTCCGACTCTCACCGAAACTGCAAAGAGCCAACCACCAGCTTCAGTGCGGGTTGTATGGACAGCATCCATCGTGACAGACCTCTCCGTTCCTGAAGGAGGCGTCGACATGAAAGAAGTTATCGACCCGCCAGAGGACCAAGAAATCAACTACAAAAATTCAAAGACAGGAAACTGGTATCTCTCCAGCGTGCTAGCAGACCAGATCGGCTCTCAAGGCGTGCTGAGCGTGTGCCATAACCCTGGAAACCTCCATTCTTCCCTTCTGCGCCATTTACCATGGTGGGTTCGATATATGGTTTGGCCGGTTCTTTATCACGCTAAATATGGAGCGTATACCAACTTGTGGGCAGGGTTGTCGCCAGATCTACAGATTGAGGATGGAGGGAGGTTTATTTGGCCTTGGGGAAGGTTTCATCCTTCTCCTAGGCAGGATCTTTTGGCAAATCTCAAGTCTAAAGAGCAAGGCGGGATTGGAACTGCTGCTGAGTTTGCAGAGTATTGTGATAAGGTTATTGCAGAGCATAGGTGATTTTCTTGCTTTGATATTGTATTCGGCTATCTAGGTTTGACGGTGAGACGTCTGAATTGATTTGATATTGTGAGTAGCTTGCAGTTCCTAGTATTTCCATCACAGCTCAGGTGTGTATCCAATAGCCTTGTTCAACGCATAAACATCCCAATAAAACGGCATGATACTCTTGATAACACCAGCCTCCAAGTCAACCGTCATGACCTGGCATAAAGGGTACTTTAATTCCTCCCCAGTCTTCCTCACTCGCAAAATTAGATAGCTGAGAGCAATAATGCGGTTCGAACCCTCGCGCTCAAAGATCTCGGGAGTTTGCACATCGACCTTGTCGAAATAACTGGCCATCTCTTGTGCCCATTTCTGGAACCCTTCATTTGTTTAGTATTTATCGTCATGCAGGTAAGCTACCAACCTTCAGGGCCGATGTAGTCACCGGGATAGGGTAGGCCAGAAGATTGTCTGAGTTTCACTTCTGGCGAAAGAGTTGCTGCCATGCCGCTAAAATCGCGTTCTTCGGGTGATGAGGCCATATAAATGCGCTCGGCATCATAGAATGATTCGAGGATGGATCGAGCTGTGTGCTTGGTGGACGACATAATGAAGAGCGAAGAATTGTTTGCTGAACTGTGACGAGCTTGAGGTGCATATTGCCATGATGTCAGTAGAAGCCTGGCACGTATTTATACTCGACCAATACGAGGCTTATTAATTCGAAGGATGCGATCCTACGCTGATCAGATTGATTGCTTGATACGTCAGGGTGTCAAGAGCATAAGAGACGAAATAATTGGGTCACTTTATGCTGGCTTAGGCTGGGGTTTAGGCTACTTTATTTCTGTACCCTAAGCCTTAGAGAAGAATTCTTCTGACACCCACCTGATAGGTAAGCATTCAATGGCATCTCATTATCTCCAAGGAGGAGGCTCCTAGGAACTTTTGGTGCCGATAACCGAAACAGGTAACGAGCGGGCCGGAGTTTTCGGAGTGTGATCAGAGTAACTCCTTGGGCAGTAAAACGGGCTGGTAGGGCTGCCCCAGTCTCGGCCTGTCGTTTATCTTCCATACAGAACTCAATCTAATTAAATTGAACAGTTATCTTGATAGATCTCTAACGATGCACTGTAAGATTACCGTCGATCTATAAATAAGGTCTCGAATCCCCGCATTCCAGCAGCTTGTTTTGCTTGGCGAAGCTTGACATTCGATGGCTGAGGTATAAAGACGAAAGAATGCAGCCAATCTGCGTTTGTTTCTATTTACCCGAAAAACCTGTTGATCATGGTCGCAAATCGTGGATTTGACCGCTAATCGATCTCTGTAACCCTGTTATTTTTCACCAGTGCCTGAATTTGAACCTGGCGTGACCTCATTCGGGTCCGAATTAATGGGGCGGCCCAATTGATAATGAGTCCTTGGGGCGAAATGACTATTCTAGAAATGCTCTAGACAATAAATTCCCCCAGTTTGAAAGGTATTTTTTTCTTCCAATGACGCTGGGGCAACAATGACGCCATTGGTACGATTCTTATGGAGGGGTGACCGCCCAAATTTCTTTCCCACTCGGCTGCTACCTACCTAATTCCTGGGTGTCTTTACTCTGCTAAACTGCCACTACCACCGGTCTTCTAGTCCCAACTCAGAAGCATCCCGCTGCTTTGACTGCTGCCCACACGACCTAACCTGACCTGCAAAATCCCCCCCAAACCCAAGTCCAGACCTGACATAAACATGACATGACTGCCCATTCCACGATACAATGTCGAGCTCTGCAGAGCTGCAACGCGAACGCGAGGTGCAGAGTTACTTCCAGAGCTGGCAAATAGCACAAGGCTCGTCACTTAAAGTCGCCCGAAATGTCGATGGAATCTCTGCACCCTCCCAGATCAATGACGCAAACACACCTCAGCCTTCCTCCGACAAGGCGCTCTCCGCCTTTGCGCAGCTTGCTGTTTTCCGTCTCAACGTGAAGCGCGCTATGGTCTCGCTCATCGATACGAATAATCAGTATATCCTCGCCGAAGCTACGCGCAGTTTGCGACTGGGAACGTTGGAGGATGAGCAGAGCACACCCAACAACGCTCCCGATAACGCTCCCGATAACAAGAAAACTTCCAGCTTAGCCGATTATAATAGCGAACTGTGGTGTGAGTAGGATCTTTGTCCGCGGAACGACCCATTTCCCGTCTATGATTCTTGCTAACATATTCGCAGTGGGAACATCGATCCTTAACCGACCAGATGCCGTTTGCGAACACTGCCTAAATAACACCTGCACCGGTCGAGATCCAGATGGAACCACATACACAGCCTCTGGTTTGATCGTACCCGACTGTCGTCTCGATGACCGATTTAAATCGCGCGTTTATGTCCAGTCCGAACCGGGTGTGCGCTTCTACGCTGGTGTACCTATATTCTCAAGGAAGGGTTACAAGATCGGAGCGTACGCTGTCTCAGATGAACGACCTCGGGATGGACTTTCGATTGAAGACGTAAAATTTATGCAGAGCGTTGCGCAAGCAGTCACAGAACACTTGGAATGGGCGCGCGATCGTGTGGATAGGTTCAAAGGTGAACGCATCGTGCGTGGCCTTGCCACATTCATTGAGGGATGTTCCAGCGACGACCCGACTCTATCCCGGGACGACCAACCCCAACGCCCTCCGATCAAACGTCCACCGGGTATGACTATCTCGGCAACGAGGCGCTCATCACTACATAACACTATGCGCAAAGTCGATCCCGATTCTACCAGGCGGTCACAGAAGGCGACATCGCCGCCCCGCAAGACCAAGCCGAAAACGGACGGGTTGTCGAGAATGTATCACCGAGCAGCCGATAACCTGCGATCGTCTATACTGGCAGATGGCGTTGTTCTCTTCGGCGCTACCGCCGCCCACATCCAAAACATGAGCAAATCTGTTCAAATAGACCACAGCGACAACAGCGGTTCAGAAGACTTACCGACGCAAGTGGCAGCTGAACCTGATGGCTTCAGTGCAGATAGTTCTGACTCTGAGTCTTCGCCAACTTCAAGGCCGTGTAAGCTGCTTGCCTATTCACTTGCTGATAAGGCCCAACCTTTGGATCTTGAACAAGGCCCGTCTTTCTCAATTGGAACACTCGAGAAATATTTTTCTCGCTTCCCCAAAGGAAAGGCTTTCACATTCACAGAAGAAGGAACCGGAATCTCTTCTGATGATGACAGTGCGAGCGATGGAGGCGCTATTGGGGGCACCGCAGCTACAGCCGGGAAGCATAAGCGACGCAGGGACAAGGATAGGATGGACCATAAGGAGCTTCTCAAAAAGATACCCGGTGCGAAGGCTATAGTGTTTCTTCCACTCTTTGACTACGTCGAGGACAAGCTGATGGGTGGGTGTTTCCTTTGGACATCCGTGCCGGGTCGCATGATGAATTTGGACGAGGACCTATCCTACCTTCGGGCTTTCGGCAACAGCATCACCAGTCAAGTCGGGCGCATTAACACAAAAAAGAATGAAGCGGCGAAGACCACTTTCATAGCGAGCATGAGCCACGAATTGCGAAGTCCTCTGCACGGCATTCTGGGTGCTGCCGAATTTCTCAAGGACGCTGTAAGCGACTCGTACGAAGCAGGCTTGGTCAACTCGATCGCGACTTGCGGCAAGACACTTCTCGATACGTTAAATCATGTGCTTGATTTCAGCAAGATCAACAACCTTGGCAGTGGACAGATGAGGAAAGGAAAGCATGCCAAAATCATCAGCCTGTCTTCGGATTCGATGGAAAGCTTGAACATGACTGCGGCGGTGGATCTCTCTGTGCTTGTCGAGGAGGTTGTTGACGCTGTTGCGACAGGTCACAACTTCAAGAAAATGCCCAAAAAAGCGGCAGACCAAGGGGGCGAAGTGATAGGAGCAAGCCAACAAGCTGAAGGTCCAGGAACTGAGCATCCAGTGTCGATTCTTTTGGATATTACCCCGAGAACATCTTGGATGGTAAAGACGCAACCTGGTGCCCTTCGAAGAATTGTTATGAACTTGTTTGGCAACGCTTTGAAGTATACAGCATTGGGTTTCGTGTGTGTTTCGGTGCGAGCGCAAGAACTCAATGACGATTCAAGAATCCAAGTTACAATTCGGGTTACCGATACCGGAAAAGGTATGTCTGAGGACTTTCAGCAGAACCGATTATTTGTCCCTTTCAGTCAAGAAGACTCTTTCCAGCCTGGCACAGGTCTGGGCCTAAGCATCGTCAAGCAGATAGTGGATTCGCTTGGAGGAACTCTCGAGGTCAAGTCGGAGCAGGATAAAGGCACTGAAATCGAAGTTAGATTACGCCTCGAACCGGCTCCGGAAGAGGAATCCTCCAAGCCAGAAGAGCCTTTGAATTCCATGAAGGAAAAGCTCCAAGGACATTCTCTGGTGCTTTTGGAAGCAAGCGAAGCTTTCCACTCCAGTACCATCACCAAACAAGTGAAGGTGCGAAACGAAGCCCTGATCGAGATCTTTTCAAGCTGGTTCAACATGAAAGCTGCGAGAGAAATTGATACCAACCCTCCTGAAGCCGACTTTTACCTGTACTGCGAGCCGCCATCAGCAAAAACCTTGGAAAAGCGTTTCCAGGAGACAGCAGCGGAGACTACAAGGAACAAGAAAACGCCTATTATCATCATCAGTTTGAACGAAGAGGAGGCGGCAAAGATATCAAGAGCACAGACGAAAGCCCTAGCCAGGTTGTCAGATGTGGTTGAAGTGATACCACAGCCGTAAGTTCTATGCATGTTTGTTTTGACAATGCCAATATTAACACCAACTTAGATGTGGCCCAAGAAAGCTCGCCCAAGTATTTAGCCGATGCTTAAAACGAATTCAGGAAGTCAGAAATGACGTTGACGACGAGACAAACTTAGTCAGAAGTGCCCACACAGATGAAAAGAAAAGAGCAGGAAGGGGTTCTTCAGATCGTGAGGATGCGACAGAACAGATGAATTCAACTCTACACCACCAAGAGAACAAGCCAGATTATGCAAAGACGACTACCTCACCTTTACCCCAAGAACAACAGGGCCAGCAGGGCTCCAAGGAGGATGGATATATAAGCAAGAAGGAACAGAAGAAGCAACAGAAGGAGGATGAGAAAAATTACGGCAAGAAGAATGGCGAAAAAGACGACACCAAGAACGACCAGAAGAAGGAAGACAAGAGGCCTGACAGACAGGAAGATGGCCACATAGACGGTAACAAACAAGACGGCACAAAGGGGGAGAATGGCAAGCCAGCAAAGGGCACAACAAAACCAAACAAACCAGAAATGCCGAGCAAAGCCCACGTCCTTCTCGTCGACGACAACAAAATCAACCTCAACCTACTAACGATGTTTATGAAGAAGTGTGGTTTCACCTACCAGGAAGCTGAAAATGGAGAAGAAGCTGTCGAAACATTCAGAAAATCAACCATCGGCGACGCAGAAACTCCAGGTCCTACCAAGAAGCGGTTCGATTACATCTTGATGGACATCAGCATGCCTGTGATGAATGGTATCGAGGCAACGAAGAGGATCAGGAAGCTCGAGGCAAAATACAAAATTCCTCGGACGACGGTGTTTGCGTTGACGGGTCTTGCGAGTGCGGATGCAAGACTCGATGCGATGTCTGCGGGGGTTGATATGTTTTTGCCTAAGCCTGTCAAGTTTGCGGAGTTGAAGACGATGATTGAAAATAACTAGATGTATATACGACTTATGTGACCTTTACTTGTTTATGATAGATCTTTAATAGAGCACATGAAAGATCAAACCGTCGACGCATGGGATTGTATGTTCGGACCCCTTGATAGAGACTGTATAAAAGGTGCCGAGAAAGTGTTCATGAGCTTTGGTTTGCACGCCTTGAAGGTTTCCATATGGTCATCAAGACGGATAGTAAGACAGCCTGTCAAAGGTCAGTTGCCAACTCAAACATGTATCGAATCAACTCACTCAATCAAATTCCCATCCGGATCCCTCACATAAATACTCCTAATCTTCCCCAGCGCCCCAGTCCTGTCCACGACTCCACCACCTTCAAGTACCTTGATCCCCTCCTTTTCTAACTTGTTTTTCAAACCCTCCAAGTCTGTCCCATCCTCCACGATGAAGCACAAATCAGCCGTTCCAGGTAGTGCAGTCCTTGCCTTGGGTTCGAACTCGGCACCGCGCTGGTGAAGGTTAATCTTGTGTGTGCCAAAATTCAATGCATAGCGGGGATGCGATTCGGTGCCGAAGGTGGAGGATTTCATGCCGAGATATTTGGTGTACCAGTCTATGGTGACCTGGACATCGTGGCAGGTTAGGACGAGGTGGTCTATGTCTTTTATTACGGTGAAGGACATTTTGAAAGTTGATATCGTGAGGATGCTGTTGAGGGAGGGGAGTGGTGACGTAGAGTGGGTGGGGTATTTATACCGAGGAGTGTCAGAGGAATTGTCTTCTAAGGCTTAGGCTACAAAAATAAAATAGCCTAACTACTAGCCTAAGCAAACGTAGTGTAACCCAATTATTTTGTCTCTCATGCTCTTAGCGGCCAATTCTTTATAAACTTCTCTAAACCCTAGCTAACACATCATCCCACTTCATGCTCTCATCTCCATCCTCCTGGATACCATCATATCTCACATCCCCATGGAAAGAATCCCACGTCGCCGGACCATGAAACCTTTCAAAGTAACACCACTGTCCAACCCTCGCCTCACATTCAACGCCGCAGCCCTGCAGGAAGTCCATAAATTTACCTGAAGGTTCCGCCGGGTCATGCATCCCATCTTCCAATATCCCGACAAAAATACCATATAGATATATACGCTGTAGAGTCACTTGACTCTTGTCTGCCTCCATGAACTTTCGGACCATCTTTAAAAGGTTTTTGCTTGCTTCGGGACAAGTTCTGTGCTCTATCCATTCTTCCATTGAGACTTTTTCGGCGTAATTTGCTGCTGGACGCTGTTCTAGAACGAGTGTTGAGAGTGTTGGCTTGGATGCGATGAGAATCTTGCGCCAGTCGCTGTAACATGCCTTTTCGGCGCGTGTGGACCAGCTGTACTGGTCGTAGCTTCGTTCGTAGTCGGACTCGGAGGGCTGGCAGAGGTAGAGATGCTTGAGTTTCGGAAGTCGAAGCTCGTCGTCGCCGTAGGATGTTAGGTAGCCGCCTAAAGGGCGAGGAATAACGGCCTCGCCGCTAAGACTGCCCCAGTCCGAAGCGTTGTCATCGTCGTCATCATCCTCATTATCTCTGTGTCTGCTGACCTTTTCATGAGCGAGAGGCAAGAAGCGACCTCTATCATTCATATTTGTAGAAATAGGACGATCCAACATAAGGAGCTCAATGCGTTCGAGGGTATCTGCAGCCCTGAAAGCCCATGCAGGTATAGACGCTGGCATGTACCTGCCAAGCTTCACAAACCGCAGCTTCGGAGTAGGGCCTTTAAGTTCCTGAACAGGATCTGGCATAGTGCGACAAAAGTAAACGTCCCCATGTAGCTCTAATGACTCTAGATTTGTCATGTAAGGCAGCGTCTCCCAGACTGAAATGGCATCGGTATAGATCCGTTTGCGAGCCGTGCCTCTCGGTTCCCAACCAGGGTCGACATTTGCACAGAGATGTTTGATACGTTTTGTAACGACTTCCAGCCGATCCGGTCTTTCCTTCTGAAGAGTCTGCAGCATGTTGAAGAAACGTTCTGCTCTCAGTTCTATGCTCCTGTATTGCACTCGGGGAAGATACGGCCGGCTGAGAGGATGGCGTACAGGAGGAGGTACGCTGAATTCTCGCTGGGAGCCATGATACCCGAGGATGTGAAGTTCAACATCGGTCCAGAATAGGGGTGTGGCGATGTCATTGAAATGCTTGGAAGTGCGAGCTAGTTGAGCGAGGTTGTGAGCTGGAAGGAAGGAGAATATCCTGAGTTGAATCTCCGGAGGTATAATGTCCAGGATTGAAGAAGACATGGTTGATTGTTGGGGTCGTTGAAGGGATCGTCGACGATGTGCAGGTGTTTTGTTTTATAGGGCTGTCCCACATTTGATTAGCGTAGGCAGGAAGACCCTCAAGCAATCTACCAAGTGGATATAAACGGTTGGTGCCTGGAGATAGTGTCAAATGAATCAGGCAGCATAACTAGCAGTGATGGGAAAATGGAGATGGTAAATATTCTGATGACTAATGTAGTACGTGTAGCCTATCACGAGCTACATCATTGATCTTAACTCCTAGACCAGCAGTGAACAGTTTCATCCATCAACGACACTGGATGAACTGAGGGTTCACTCAATAAATTGAGATATTTCATTATTGATTTAACTTGCTATTAACATCTTATGCTAGAAAGGCCAACAGGCAGGAGAAGAAGACAATAAGTAAAATAGGCATTGCAAATAAACTTGGAATTGATAGTCTGTATGGGGTATATATTCCAGGAATTGTCGTGCAACAAAGAGCAGCAAACGAGTAGCGGACTAACCACACGGTCTTCTGTGCCGAAAGTGTATTTCTTCGAGCTAAACATGGGTTCGGAACGAAAGGAACTTGATCTAACAAAATACAGGTGCATCAAAAACTGATTAGTTGAAGTTCCTCAGATTATGTTCCTCCCACGAGCTTACCCTGGCCTATCCAGAGAGTGTCCGTTCGCCTCGTTATCTTGATAACAGAACATGGTACAGCCTCGATGTGTCTGTCTGTCTATAACACAGACGGATTGCGTATATAGGTCAGTGCAATTGTTTCAAACTATTTCCGAACAATCCCAAACCCAGCATTGATCACCATGGAAGTATTACCCGTCCCTGGATTGTGCATGATGCGCAACTGGGATAACCGTGAGCATTGACAGCTGATAGCAATAAACTTTGAGGCCTCTGATAGACGAGACATGGATCAGACAGAGGCCAATCTCCACAATGTTTTGACCTGCCAAAACGGTTACAAGTTAAAGTTTGCTACTAAAAACGATGTTCCAGTGAGAATCTGGAGATAGCCCAAAGGGACTGTAGATACAGACCACCCAGTGGCCCAGGCGTCGTCCGGATGATGATCCGGAAGATACGATACGCGCGGAGATCATACAACACAACAAAGCGTATCTGACAAGGGGATTTATTAGCTTTAACTAATTGTGACTATGGCTTGCAGGAGAATTATGAATCAAGTAGGTCGTAACGATGGAGCAGCCCGAATCATCTGGTGCAGCAAATTAGAGGAATGAGATTGGGTTAGCGGCCCTGCGGCCAGCACCGCCTCAGAATGCCCGTAGGAGCTTAGCTGGATTAATCTCGGAGCCCGTTGGCCCGTTGAATTTGCAGTGACATTCGATGACCTCCGACCTCCAAACAAGCGCACTTTTGCGGGCGCTGAAGAGTCTGGGGTACATGATATGTCGGTACTCATTCGCAAGATGAACCCAAAAAAGACGAGAGAGAATGTTTCATGGTAACTAGACGCGTCTTTAATTATTCCGTGATTGTGTTTGACCACACGTCAATCCAAGTTTGACAGCTGGAGACACCGTAGGGCAGGCAGCAAATGGGGATTCCCGGGCCCTAAGACACGGGACGTTTGCTCTAAAACTCTAACGCTGCACGTCGCGAGTCATTTTCCACAGTCTCTCTTTCTGTTGAACTTGAACCTGAGACTCACTGACGAAATAACATTTTACCTGTTTTAACCGTAAACTCTAAATAGCGGGACCCTGTGAGCTCCTTTCGAAGATGGATACAGCTTCCAAACTTGGACCTGGAAATGTGACAATTGGTGGTTGTACGTTGGACGGACCGATGTAGAGGAATAGTTTCAGCTTGGCAGCATCGCCAAGACCTGTCGGGTCTTTTCCAGGGGCGGGCGGTTGGCGCGGTCTTGAGTTTAGTAGGGAGGAACAGGGACTTTTAGCCAAAACTCAGCTGGAGCCCATGACCGTGTCATTGGAAAGGGAGGAATGTTGACTGCCGTCTTGGCCAAGAATCCATGTATGAATTGTTAATTCTACTGGTCGTCAATGGCGATATCCTTCTGACCATGTGTCATAGTAAATGGAATAGGTAGCCAAGGAACTTCAAGGTAAAGGAAACACATGTTTGACAACCCACTAAAGCATCAACATGGGCTGAATCATGAACCGTCAAGGCGCTATTAGCGGAACCATCCATGCGCAATGCAGGGGCGGAACATGACGATTCTCGCTAGGTCCGGATACCAACACGACCACCCCAGAATGACGCGCTACCGATACAGATGATCATCCCTAAAGCTGAATGAATGAAAGCTTACCTGCCCCCTCTTGTTTTTTAACTCTCTTTCCTTGCTTCAGCGTTTCATCGTGCATCTTATCGCCAAGACCTGTCAATCCTTGGTACGACCCGACCCGAACATATACGACATGGGATCTGGGCTCAATTAATTCCGACCAAACTTTACTTTTTACCATCTGGCCATGACCGTCGTAGGTCCGTCGACAGCTCAATCATGGCAGTTTCCAGTGGCGAGACAGGGCCTATACAAGGGGTATCACTCGCCGTGAATATGGCCAGTGAGTAACGACTTCGACTTCCATGGCCATCGTCAAGATGTACTGACACCTTTTAAAGTCGCGGGATTATTTGCCATAGCAATCTACAACTGTCTCGAGATCCTCATCTCCCTACTCTCGCGCTTCAAGCGCCACGACGGCCTTTATTTCTGGAGTATGATGTTAGCGACGCTGGGAATAATATTACACTCCATTGTAGTACTCCTACGATACTACAGCCTGGGACCGAACTTCTTACTATGCGTGTTGACATGCGTGGGATGGTATGGCATGGTCACAGGTCAATCCGTCGTTCTTTACTCACGGCTTCATCTTATTGTGGAAGACAAGTCCAAAACACGATGGGTGTTGTACATGATCATTATTAATTTCTTCATCCTCCACGTCCCGACAACAATACTTTTCCTCGGCGCCAACACCCGCCATTCGAGTCGCTTCATCGGCCCCTTCAACGTTTACGAGCGCATCCAACTAGCAGGCTTCTGCATCCAAGAAGCCATAATCTCGGGTCTCTACATCTGGGAAACAGCACGAGGCCTAAAACCCATCTTCGCCGTGCGCAAAGCCATGGAGCGCAAGATCATTCGGTATCTCGTCATCGCCAACATCCTCGTCATTCTTCTCGACATCAGCCTCATTGTCACGCAGTACATGAGCCATTTCAACATCCAGACGACGTACAAGCCCGTCGTGTACAGCATCAAGCTCAAGATGGAGTTTGTGGTGCTGAATAAGTTGCTTCTGCTGGTACAGCATAGCGACTGCAATTGCATGCATATTGTCGGCGAGCCAGAAAGTACAGCGCCGGATCCTGGACGATTGGAGTGTCAGTCAATTGAGCGAGGACCATCTACGAGAACGGGCAGCGATGTGCCCATGCAGCCACACGGCGTACGACACTTTGGCAGCGACGCCTCAGCGCCATTGGAAAACAAGAAAAAGGCGAGACCTCTACAGTTTCTCGACCTGACCCCATATTGTACGTTTACCCGCGCCAAATCATGAGACTTGTTCCTGACCGGCTTTAGGAAGCTCGCCCCAACAACACACAAAGTTTATACCCAGCCTCGAAGCCACCTGAGCACGACCCTCACCGCTAAAGAGGCGCAAAGCCACTGGCGTTACTCCTGGCTAAACTTACGAACATCGCCGGACGTGGCTTTGTTTCATCGCATTGCCGTCATAGGCGCTTGAGTTACGGCAATTGCTGGGGGTCTTTCGATCCAGGTCGACAATGGCTTGGCAGGTGGATGACAGAAGAATTGACTTCTAAGACTTAGGCTACTAAAATAAAGTAGCCTAAGTGCTGGTCTAAGCTAGTATAAAGTGAACGAAATATTTCGTCTCTTATGCTTTTGGGAGCCAATTCTTCTGATACCATGAGGCTTGATTAGTCTCAAGACTGCTCAATTTTATCATTTGTCACGTAGCGCGACCGCGCCAAGCTGTTAGACGCATCGCCAGGAATGCATATAACGTCTATGGCAACAAATATTTGCATTATTACAGGAAATCATTGGGAGGAGTTCAGGAATAGGTAATTGGGGAGGGGAACCACGGTACCCTCATCATTCGGAACAGCAACATTACGATACCCTTTGTTATATACTTGAGTCAATTTTATTTAGGCAGACAACCTCTGCAATCCGCATACCATTATGCGCCTAGCTAAAAAGCATTTTTCTTTTATTCGTCTTCACAATATCGTTCCACTCAAGACCAAACTGCTGATCCCGATCTTGTGCCACCCGACGCCAAACCCGCAATAACTCTTCAATGGGTGGTTGGAGCTTCTTTCCCACGATTCTCATGCAAGGATTGACCCTTTTACTTGTGTAGCACACTTTATAACCGCCCACGACGCCAACGTTGATATTCATTCTTCTCAAACGGGGCATGTGCGATGCTGTCCGCCCAGCGGTGCAGACCAAACGATGTGCATAGTCTGGCTCAATCGGACCTCTGAACTCATTCGTGTCGAATAATGAGAGGCAACTTCTCTGGGGCTCACTTGGAGGGCCCCATCGTTCGTCTCGGAAACTATCGGTGTTGGGATTGTCCGTGAAAGCCATGGCTAACCATTGTCCAGATGGGGTAATGGCCAGGAAGCCAACGTCGTAGGTTTCCAGCTTTGGCCACCCATTGCATGCAGCTAGGGCCTTCTCCGATGTCCCCAGAATGTTAAGGTCAAAGCTTCCCTTTGCTGAGAACCGCAACAAATTCTCTCGTCGGGAAAAGTTGAATAGTGCTTGACTAAGAAGATCATGCTTTTCATCTGGCGGTACTATGCTTGCAGGCGCATGTGAATGATCTCGAGGGACGCGTCTGGAGTATCGTAATTCAAAGTCCAGCACGCTTTCTGGCAACAACGGCAATGATCTTGCGAAGCCTATAAAATTCGGTCAGCTTCAAAAAGCATTCTTCCGGCTTTTTTTGTAAACCTACGCTCTCTCAGCCCGACCCTCAATTCTGGATTTCGCCATTCCATATCGCTGAGATGCATCTTTATTTTCCGAAGGCGAGGCATCTTGCTGGCTAATTTGCAGACTGACTCGGGAGCAAAGAATAGACTCCAAGATACAAGATCAAAACTGCATGAAGCTATCACCGGCAAGTTTGGTAATTCATCTTGGTTGAACCCCAGATCGAGATATAAAGGGCTACACCATCCAACTTCAAGACGTTCAGCTTCCGGCTGTTCGATACCGTTTGCAAAGCACCATCCATATTCTCTGGGAACCGGAAATCCAAGTCGAAGATCCATATATGGTTGTCCGTTTTCATGTACAGGCGCCAATTTCAATACCCGAAATAGTGACCTGATGATTGCTGTGAACAACTTGTCATAACCTCTCTCTTCTGGTGGCTGCATGTCGTCTTCAACATCCATATATCCATCGTTGTCCAGATCTTCGTCGTTTTCCTCGCTTCCTTCAACGTCTTCCCATGCAGGGTCGGGTGCATCAGCTGACTCATCCCCCTCGATCGTCTTTTGCTCCTCAACGCCGTCAGATTCAGATGGAGGAGGCCATTCACCTACTTGGGCAAAGATAATCGGAACATCCCATGGCCACGGAAGCGGAAATGTGATGGGAACAGCAAGATAGCGAATACATCCCAGCCGCCGCGGGGTCAGGTACCCTTGTCTCTCAGCCTGCACTATCCTCTTAGGTGAAAGAACCAGCGTATGAAATGTAAACGGCTCAAATGCGAGCTGCCAGTCACGAGAAACCGCAGCGCATGAAGCCAGGGAATTCTCTTTTGGTTTTCCACTTCCTGGAAACTTGGGCTTGTCGTGCAGCGTCCAGACGTCGTAAACTGTGCTCAAGTCGATCTGAGGCCCCGACGATGCAGCAGCTGCTGCGATTAGAGAAAGAATCTCAATCGACAGCCGGTCCATTTTGTAAATCTGTAAATTGGTAAATTTGAAAGGCTGAAGTTTCGAGAATCGGTTGAACGTGCGATTGGATCTCACGACGTAAGACCACGTGACGAGTTGACGTCACATAAATAGATTCAAAAGTGAGAGGGTGCGACTCAGATGGAAATGAAAATTAACAAAGGAGAAGCAGATGGAACAGGCCGGGAGGTTTTGGCAAGAGCAAGGGCTTCTACCTCATACTCAGTGGCTGATTTCCATTTAAGTTCCGAAATTTTCACATTCTTCCACTTCTACCATGCAATCATTGTATTCAACACTATCGCCGTTTTCGAAACAACAGGGTGTTTTCTCTTCAAATTCGAACTTACCGTGCAGATCGGATGTTATGTTAATGAAAGGATGAAAACTGTTTTCAGCCAGTCAGAGGGGAGCAAGACAATGGTGAATACCCCTGTTCGGGGAAAATGCTAATGCGGTGTTCATGACATCTGTAAGCCTGCTGAGGCTGAGTCGCTGTCACCAACAGTGTGTTAGAATCCGATTGATATAATGTGACGCAGCATTTGGAAACGCCGTTTTTTGTCATCTTCAAGGTAGAAAAAGCTTGGTTTACCGCACCTCGGGAAGACCACCAATCTCAAGCTTTCGACTGTCCGGCACGAATCTTTACAACAGATGTCATGGTTTTCAACACGTGCAGTAATATAAGGCCGTAGCCGAGTCATTACAATAGAATCGAAAGCCGGTAGAAAGGAGGCGCTGAGGCTGTGTCTGTCTGTACAACCTGACATTCATCGTCAGCCACACCAGACATCAGTCCAACGATATCATTGGTGGCCTCATTTTCAACATAAATAGAAGTTGAATTCCCAATCAGGCTCTAGGACAAAATTCAACTTTGCATCATCACATTTCCCCTCTTGTCGTTGATCGAGGTGTTCATACTTGAGAAGGGAAGAGCTATGGCGGAGGTCAACTCTTCCATCATTACTCAACCATTCAACATTTCAGTTGTGACTAACAACGGGACCGATGAACTCAGGAGACTTGTTGCTCCGTCATGGGTTAACAATCCTGGTGTCCGCGGCACGCTGGGTATATTGCAAAGCTGTATCCTGACGCTTGTTGCGTGTATTTACACAGCTTTACATCTTGACGTCCCCAGGAAAACTACTTGGCAGTACCTGTTGTGGGAGAAAGCCAAGTGGGTTTTCATTACTCTCTTTGCACCCGAACTCGCACTATTTGTGGCAGCATCACAATTACGATATGCCTGGGACTTGAGATCAGCACTCCAAGAGATCCAGAAAGAAAAGCAGGCTTCTAACTGGAAACGTGATGCAGACGTAAGACTTCGCCAGATCTCGAAAGTTATAGAATACTGACTTCTCAGTTCGAAATTAATCTGAAGTATGCTTTCTGCATCGTCATGGGAGCAGTCCGCTTCGACGTTCATGGCATCCTTTCGCTTAGTGACCTTAATGAATCTGATCGCGACTATTTTAAGAACACTGGCCTACGGAGGCGTTCCGTTCGTCCCGGCCCTGCAGCAATTATCCAGCTTGCTAAACGCGGCTACTGGATACAGATTCCAAAGCAGGATATCAACGACAAGAGCAAAGCGGACACAATCCAAAAGACGCTTGTAGTAATACAGGTTCTCTGGATGGTCACACAATGTATAGCAAGACGCATATACGATCTTCCATTGTCTCTGCTCGAAATTCATACAATTGTCCACGTCGCCTGCGCTGTTTTCCTTTATGCTTGTTGGTTTGAAGTATGTTAGGTTTTGATCTTTGACGCAGTTTTTATGCTAAACGCATTTAGAAACCACTGAGTATTCAGGAAGCCATGATCATCCAAACAGAAGACTTCAAAGGTGATATCTCCGCCATGCTGCAGCGACAGTTCTATAGTGAATTGTCGTATAAGATGGCACTGTTTACACCCAAAGAGGAAGTCGACGCTGTACCCCCCGTCGATGTTGATGGATCACCTATGCAGTGGGTAGATCCTCTACCGGGATTAGAAATGCGCGAGGGAGATGTCTTACCAGCAGGATTAGCGCTGTCCAAGTTGAAAGTGAAGAAGCTTCGGGGCTCACTAAGTTACTACCTTGATCCAGACGGTGAGTCTACAGGTGCCTCGTTTCTCTTGGGACCCGAGTTTCTGGCGCGCTGGGAAGCCAACCTTACCACTTTCCCTTTCGAAGATCGGGAGAACCTGGCTAGAGAGTCCGAAGGGATTGAAATGCAGAACATTCATCGATGGTGTGAGTCGGGTGATGATCGTTCCGACCAGAAGGTCTTGTTCCTTCCACTCTTGGAGGAATTGGAACCAAAGTTGGTTAGTGATTGGGAGAGGCTGTTTTGGGAGGGACAGTCAATCGTCCATTTAGACCACAGTGAGGTAGGGAAAGATATGAGGGAGACGGAACCAATGACTAACATGGATTCCTGGGAATTTATCATACTTGCCATGGTCCTATCTGGCTTGTATGGTGGCGTTCATCTGACCATATGGGGCCAATCCTTTCCTTCATACGTGGAAGGGGTTATGTGGAAGGTTAGTTGCTTGCTAATTACTTGCTGTATACCGTTCTTCGCAATCTCTTGGTTGCTCGTTTACTACTCGTTTTACTACTTCTTTTACTACTCGTTTTACTTCCTCGATTTGGGCAACGGGGAAATTGATGAGAATGGCTTGACAACGTGGTTTATTTTGCCGTTGTATCTCCCCCTCGCCTTTGGATATATCGCGGCGCGGGTGTTTATTATCATTGAGTCGTTTTTAAGCCTGCGCCAGTCGCCGGTTGGGGTTTTCTTGTCACCAGAATGGGTTGAACTTTTCCCTCATTTCTAGAGTACTCTCTATCTGTCTATAGCAATCACTTGGTCGCGTTTCGCATTTGAAGTTGTGGTGCCGATTGCTACAGAATGAGTTGCACATGTCTGAACCTTGACTAGTAGCAACGAAGGTGAATAACTCCTGGTGCCACGATGCCACCCAAAAGATGATGTGGTGATAGAGACAACAGCCTTGCCCCGACATTGGCACAAGACGTCATTACATAGTTGCGATACAGTGAAAACTTCAAAAGGTTTTGCACGACCGCTATATTCGACCCAGGGAGATTGAATGACGTTGAGGTGATGAGTTTCACTAAAGTCGAGATCACCATTCTGTAAACAAAACTGCTTTGCGAGACGGACGTTGATGTTCGTGCCAAGACAAGACCTAGTCCTATAGGCGCCATCCAATAACTTCCATTGCCAGTGAGAGACAGACTCCTGCGCTTTCTGGTCACGGAAGAACCTAGTTTCTGCGAGCATAAGAGACGAGATATGCAGATCAATTTGTGGAAACTTAGACCACCTTGTCTAAACTTTAGACAATTTAGTCAGACTGTTGGGCCTCAAACAAGTTCACGTGCGATGGAACTGCAGAAATACACGATGAATCTTCGTTCTATTAACAGTATTATCCAATTATATACGCACTCATATCGTGCAGATGAAGTAAAAGATCAGTCCTAGTTTGTACAAGCAGCCGCGCCCTTGCTAGTCCTCGTCGCCCAAACCGTCTTTGTCTCCTTGACGACAGACGTAGTAGTCTTTGATACAGTGCTCCTCACAGTTACGGTACTCGAGGGCTTCAAAGTAGACTTGACAGTCGTCCAGTTCGTGACAGTCTTCTGATCCAGAGTAACAGGGGATGTCTGCTTAACGGTGCTGGTCGTGGTGACCTTGACAGTTCCGGCGGGCAGAGTTGTAGTAAGGGTCTTCAACACAGTTACTGTGCTTGCTGGGGCGGTGGAGGTCTTCTTATCGGTGACGACAGATGTAGATGCGACGACTACAGTGGTGGTAGCGGCCTTGAGGGTCGTTGTCTTGCCTGTTTCCTTGGTGGTCACGGTAGTCGTGGTTGATGTTGATCCAGGAATGGTAGAGGTGACATATCGTGTTGCGACAGAAGTTGATGCCTCGATGACAGTAGCAGGCTTGAGAGTGCTTGTCTTTCCGATAGTCTTAGTCGTGATGACCTGAGTGGTCGCAGTGCTACCAGGAACCGTCATGATTGAAGTTTTGACGTTGGTGGTAAAAGTTGAAACAACGGTGACCGTAACGGTGGAAAGACCAGCTGCACGAGCCTCAAGATTTATAGACCCTAGGTCAAGGTCACGCCGTGTCAGGCCAGAAGCGAGGTCAACAGATGGGTTGCCGAACACGACAGCAGCGCGGGGCCTAAGAATTGCCACGTCACCGCCCAAGTCTCGCTTGTCCTGAGTAGGGACACACTTCAGTGTAGTGGTCTTGCTGACAATCTTGACAGAAGTCGTTACGGTAGTCGATAGAACAGTAGTAGCCTTCAAGGATGTTGTTGTAGTGCCGCCAGTACCTATTACCACAGTTGTGGTGCTCTTGACAGTGATTGCCTTGGGGCTGGTGGTCTTGCTAATCACCACTGTCGTCCGCTCAACGACGTTCTCAGTTACCGACTTGGGAGTAACAGTAGCGCCCATGGTTGTTGAAGTCGTGGTGACTGCCTTGGCAGGTTTTGTAACCCAAGAAGTGACAGTAGCATCAAAGACCTGGGTTGAAGTCTCAGTAACGACAGCAGGCGTAACAGTCTTGCCAACATCCACAGTCTCGGTCGACTTGACGGTGACTAGCTTGTCGGCCTGGGTAACTTGAGCCGTTTCGGTCACAGTCGCCTTCTCAATCAAAGTCTTGGTTGTCGGGTCTGGTGTAATGGTAGTACCAATATCCTGAGTAGATGTGGACTTCTCGGTGATGGTCACCTCGGCACCAGTCAATGTGGTGAAAAGAGTCTGAGAAGACGTGACAGTCTGAGTGGTGTAGACAGTGGTCGAGCTGAATGTCTGCGTGGCAGCTACAGCTGCGTCAAAGGGAGTCGCGTAAACGAGCGTCATGTTGATCCAGCTTGTAGAAGGGAAGAAAGTGCCCAATTGAAACTGGGCAACCTCGTCATCCGAAAGCTGCTTGGCGAAAGATGCACGACTACTAGTCGAAGCTCCAGGACCAGTGTTGTCGTATTCACCAAAAATGACGTTCTCGGTCCTAGGATCACTCTTAGTCCAACCAGTCCAGCCGACAGCAGCGATTGATGCACTGAGCTCAGACTGGATATAGGCAACACGAGCGAATTGATCCCACGGTCGGCCTAGATAGATAGTCGAGAACGACGCCTCATCGGCAGGAGTAATGGTGCACTGGTCGAAGACGAAGCCATTAGGACCAGTGTTGGTTCCTTTCTTGTTCGCCGTCAACGCAATCTTATCCTTATTCGGCGCAATGGTGGACTTGAGGAAGTATCCAGCTCCGGAACCCCAAATCATGTCAATATTGCCGGTGAAAAGACTGTTGTATGCGAAAAGGTTGCCATTGATCAGGAGAGCGTCCTGGTTTCCGTAGACCTGGCAACCATAGAGTGAAGCAAACTTGCTGCTCTTGACCGCAAAGCCAAGGCTGGCGTAGCTGTCGATATGTCAGTATATCCCACATATCTAAAATGTGTGCACTTACTTGTTGGTTGTACCGAATGAGTTCTCGAAGTTGATGTTCACAGCCTGGAAGTAATTTCCGGTGGCATAAAATGTGGCCGAATCGGAGTTGGACGCATCCGCCTGTGTGTCGATGCCCTTGTCATATGTGATGGTGACTTGGTTCTTGGAGTTGTCATCTGGCGATTCAGAATATCCGATGAAGAAAGTTGTGCCGGCACGGCTGAGAACAATCTGCTCCTTGTATGTACCGGGGTAGATGAAAACAGTGGGTGTGACCTTGCTCGAAACGGGAAGGGCATCAATCGCAGCTTGGATCGTGCTGTAAGTGGTGACCCCCTCAATAGCTTCCTTGGAGACAATGAAAGCGCCAGGGGGTGGAGTCTTGCCACTGTAAGCAGCGTTGGGATCAGGAACGGGGACGACAGGTGTGGTAGGCTTTGGAGTCACGATCGAGTCCCAGAACGTCGTGTCAATCCAGTCAGTGCTATCCATCACAGAAGCAAGAGAGTAGTCGTCCTTGGTCAGAAGAGTAGCGAAACCAAAAGCCTCACGTGCCGCCGAATTCCTCTCCCAGCTTCCAGGACCCTCGTTGGCATATTCCGCAAAGGTAATATGATCAGTGCGAGGATCACTGGTAGACCAGATCTTCCAACCAGCGGGCTGGATGATAGAATCCAGATAACTGTTCTTGACTACCACGAGGGCGTAGGCACTGTAAGGCCTACCAATATAAACCTGCCCTGTCAGATCGACCGTGGATGAAGCAGCCTCGGTGAAAAGACATTGGTCAAAGATGTATCCTCCAATTGCAGTTGCGTCTTTGCGGCTGTGGGCGGTGATGGCTGATTTGGCACGCTTGGCAGCAATGGTACAGCCCTTGAAGTAGGCCTTACTGTAACCCCAGACTAAATTTTTGTTAGTAGTAGCCCTTGCTGCTGGTCCTTGCTGCTGGTCATAAGAACTCACTAAAATCGATTGCCCCATCAATGTAGCAGCTCTCGTAATACTGATAGCCGGCAGTGGCACCTGTCAATAAGGTATCCTGCCATCCGATCATTTCGCAGCCATAAAAGCCGATCTTGTCGCCATACACACTGGCAGCGAGAGTCACATAACTAGGTGTCGCACCGTCAAGATTGTCAGTGTTGATGAACTTGACGTTGTAAAAGGCGATCTTAGTGCTGGCTGTTGCGATAGTCGCTGTGTCCGCATTACTGCGACCGGCAGGGATTGTTCCTGCGACCGAGAGTCCCTTAGCTTGGGTAATCGTGATTTGGTTACTCGTGTATGTTTTTCCGGGCTCGGTCTCGGTGTATCCGATGATGGTGACAGGGCCAGGTCGGTTGATTGATGGCACCTGCTCTTCGTATGTTCCAGGATAGATGAAGATGACTTGAGGAGTCGAGTCCTTGGGAAGGCTCTTGAGCGCGTCTGTGAGACTTGAGTATGAACCAGACTTCTCTCCGCCAACAGACACGACAACTGCGCCCTTGGGAGGTTTCGTGCCATCTGAAGGGTGCGATGGCCAGGAAACTTCTGGTTCTGGGTCGGCAGCAGTGGAATCGCCAATTGTGTAACTAGGCGCAAGATTGTATGCCTTCATGTCCAACCAGCTGGTGCTTCCAATAAAAGAGCCCAAAGAATAAGCAGCGGCTTGGGACTCAGTGAGCTTTGTTGCGAAATTTGCTCTGGAAGACGTCCAATTTCCAGGCCCTGTGTTGTTGAACTCGCCGAAGAGTACATCCTATTTGTTGTTAGTATGCTTCTAGATACATTGCTCGGGTAGATGAAGATATGAGAATCTGCCAGAATACGATCGGGGACTTATTGTGGATCATAAGCCCGCGACGATCCTTAGACAACCTTAGGTAAGGATAGTCATGATACCCTAAGTGTTACAAACTTACCGAAGTTTGAGGGTTGCTTGTAGACCAAGCTGACCAGCCAGCCTTGGAGATATGCTTATCCAGGAACGAGTTCATATACACCACAAGCGCATACTGGGACCAAGGCCGACCAAGAGCCGTGTTACCAAAGTCAGTGCCATAGCTATCAGTGTATGTCACCTTGCAAGTATCAAACACAAAGCCGCCAGCCCAGGAAGAGGACTTTCGGTTCTGCGCTGTGATGTAGGCATTGGGTGTGTTCGAAGCGATGTAGCACTGGTGGAAGTAGGTTTTGCTGTAGCCCCAGATGAAGTCTACGCTGCCAGAGATGTAAGAGTTGGAGAACACCTGGACACCCTGGTTCACCAGTAGCGTATCTTGGAAGCCTTCAAACGAACAGCCGTAGGCCGCCATCTCATTCCCGAAGAAATCCGCGGCGAGGGCAGCCGTATCCCGCGTTTGTGGGTAGGTATTGGTGAAGTTGAGATTGTACAGCGCGAGACCACCTGTTGCGGTGGTGGTCTTCCAGAAGAGGACTGGAGTCTCTTCATTGCGCGACGCTCCAGTACTATAACCCAACTTGAACCAGATGAGAACCTGGTTCTGGGTAAAGTCATTTTCGAAGCTGGTCTCACCACGAAGAGTGACACGACCCCGACCCCGATTGAGGTTGAGTTGCTCGTTATAGGAACCAGCTTTGATGAAGACCGTGTAGTCCTCACCATCATCCGGGATAGCCGCAAGGGCAGATGCGACGGTCTTAAACTGATCACCTGTTGGCGAAGGGGCGACTGTCAGGGTAGAGCCAACTTCCGATGCACTCGTAGTTGCGGAGGCAGTTGCGGTAGCAGTATCGGAAGCTGAAGTTGTAGTCGCATCCTGAACATACTTGGAGTCAGGCCATCCTTGAAAAGGCGCGATCGCGGCCTTGTCAATCCAAGCACCCCCACCAAGGATAGCAGCAGCGTTGATCGAAGAAGTGTCCTTCACGATTGTAGCAGCAGAGATCCGAGATGAAAAATCCCATCCAGGGCCCGTGTTGTTTCCCTCGGTGAATGTGCCAGCGAAGGTCGAGGGGGAAGAGACCTTCCAGCCTGACGGGGCAATATGGCCATCGAGATAGGAATTGACAAACGCGACGTTTGACTTGGCGCTGTAATCGCGTCCAAGGAATGTACTGCCCTCGGGGACAGAGCTGGATTCAGGTACAACGGCGCAAAGATCGAAGACGAATCGCGAACCACCATATTGGCCTTGGAACTTGTGTGCGGCGATGGCCTGGCCTGTTGTCCCTTTTGAAACAACAACCGAGTTATACACATAGCCGGCACCCTGTCCCCACAGGAAGTCCGTCGTACCGCGAAGGATGGAATGACTGATGAAGAAGTTGCCATAGTCGAGATATAGAGTGCCCTGCGACGAGCTGATGTCGCATCCATAGAAAGCAACCTTCGTTCCCTTAGCGAAAACAGCCAAGGCGACAGTATTGGCCGCCGCTTCAAACGCATTCTCGAAGTTGATGTTGTAGAAGGAAACTAGCTTCGCCTCGTACTGGTTGGCAGAAAAGGTAGCTGTGCCCGAGGATCCGCCGTTGTTTGAAAGGACGCCATTGCTGGAGGTGATCGTGACCTTGTTGTTCTTGGCCGAGTTTCCATCGGTGGTTTGACCTCGGACGATAGTCGCACCGACGCGCTGGATGGTAACCTTCTCTTGATATTTTCCGGCGAGGATGTAGATGTGCTGTGTGGTATCATCCTTGGGCAGCGCGGCAACGGCAGAAGCGACAGTATCGTAAGAGGCACACGGGTTGGATTTGGGGCCAACGACGAGGGCCGTGCTGGGGACAGCAGATGGGAAGGCGCATGAATCAGAGGTCGTGGTGGTCAGTGAATCAGAGGTTGTAGTGGTCAGTGAATCAGAGGCGGTGGTGGTCAGTGATTCAGAGGTCGTGGTAGCGATGCCGGCAGAAGTTGTCTCGGCTTCTTTTGAGTCCTTAGCGTTGCTCGCCTTGATAGCACTCAAAACAGAAGAGTCAATCCAATCGACCGATGACACAGCCACACTAGGGAAGGCTCCCTTAAAGAAGGCAGAAATCTCATAAGGCGACAGATCCTTAGGGTCTGTGACCAAGGTCATATACTTGGAGCGATCCGACACATCGCCAGTCGTACCGAACTCGACATAGCGGTTCAGAGGTGACTGCGTTTTGGTATCGACGTAAACGCCTGAGGCAGCCAAGAAGCCTGAGGCGAAGTTGGTATCGCGGAAGACGGCAACTGAGCCATCACCATTTCCTGCCGCGAGGAAGACGCGGGTATTCTTGGCCCCACTCTTCTGGACAACTTCGCAGGTGTCGAAGACGATGGTTGAGTTGTAGAGGGTGCTTCCGGAAGTGGCACCTTTGTTGTAGACGAGCAGGGCATTGGAGTTGGTAGCGGTGATTGTCGTTCCGTAGAGATAAAGCGAGGGATAATCGTAGAAAACTTTATCTTGAGCTTCGATGTACGAGTTTGCAATGATGGCAGATGCATAGCTGCCGGTGATAGCAGCGATACCAGCAGAGACGAATTCGCAGTTGTAGAAAGCATTCTTGGAGCCCCGAAGAAAAACGGCACCGGCAGAATTTCCGGTCAAAGAGTTGGAAAATTTGATGTTTTTCCAGCTGATGCCTGCTGCCGAATCGGTGTTGAAGGAAAGTGCGGGATTGGTGTCACCAGTAGCCGCTTCGATAACGACCCCAGAGGCACCGTCGCGCTTCTTGGATGTTTCACCGGCGATGGTGACAGCTGCTGTGGCTTTAATGACGACATTCTCGGTGTAAGTACCCGCTAGAACAGTGACGGTTGGGTAACCGCTTGTTTGAGCGGCTTTAATGGCATCGTTGATGGCTGTGTAGTCTCCGCTGCCGTCGGCGGCTACTGTGAGCACTAAAGGAGAGTCAGTCGATGTTACAACCACACTCTCCGATGATGATGTTGGGTCTGATGAAACGAGTGTAGAAGAAGGAAATTCGGTTAAGGAAAGTGAAGCCTCTGAAGAGGATGTGTATGAAGGGAATTCGATCGAGGACAGTGAAGCGTCTGAGGAGAACGTGGATGTGTCGCTTGTCTCAGTAAGTGCAGCTTTTGCTCCGAGCTCAAAGGTCGTGTCGGTTGATGAGGCTGGAGAAGATGTGGTCGACGCCTGCTGTGCACTTGACTCTGCTAACGAGGTCTCTGATTCAAGGCTGACAGCGGTGGTACTAATCAAGTCCCCGGCAGAGGATTCAGTTGTGGTCGTGCCATCACTAGAGGAGTCCGAGGTGGCATCCAGTGTCGACGAGCTGCCACTAGTCTCGGTTTGCGCAAGGGCGAGTGTAGATGTGGTGGTTTCAGAGCCTAACGTTTCGCTCGAGGTGGTGCCCGAAGACGGTGTTGCCTCAACTACCTTCTTGCCATTGAGACCACTGACAATGGACGTCGATGCCTCATCAGAAGTTGTATGCGTACTGACAGCACTGGAGATGGTACTAGAAGTTGACTCCACAACACTTCCAGAAGTCGATCGGGATGTCTCATCGGTTGTCGTGTAGGCACTGGTGGCACTCGAGGCGACACTCGAGGCGACACTGGAGATGACACTGGAGACGACACTGGAAGTCGACTCGACAACACTCTCGGAATTCGATGTGGTTATCTCATCGGCTGTTATGTAGGTACTGGCAGCACTAGAGGCGGCACTGGAGATGACAGTGGAAGTCAACTTCACAGCACTCTCAGAGGTCGATCCGGAACTCGTTGTGACACCAAATTTATCACCGGTAGTCGTAACTGACTGAATTGTAGCAGCCAAAGAGTCGGCGATCACAGGGTCACCCAGAGGCGCTCGAGGCTTACATGCCGACGATCGTCGAACAAGTGGGTTGATTTGAGGAGTGAAAGAAGATCCGATATCTCCATTTTTGAGATGGTTCAAAGGAGTGACAGGAAGGGAAGGAATGTAAGGGCCAGAGGCAGAATTAACGAGAGAATGGGCAACGTTCGAACCTTCTTTTGCAAGACCACTTCCAACAAATGGAAGCAGTAACCAGAGGAATCTGGCCATCGTGAACCGTATTTTCCAACAACAGCACAAAGAAACAACACAAGGGACAATGAAAGAGAGAAATACGTGAATAGGTAGGTTACATTGCTACCGGGGTTTCAGGTAGTGATATAAAATTAATCGACTGATCACATACAAAAGCCTCGACTCCCGATGAGAAGGCGACAACTGTCACAGGATGGAAAGTCCATCAAGTTCTGGATTGCTCGCTTCGCCCGCAGGCAATACGTAGTCTCGGGCAGAAGAACAGCTGAATCTAAGGGTTTAATAGACTATCGAATTTTAGAACCGAAGCAGACGAACTAGATTTGAAGCAAGCGAATGAAACATTTGGATCAAGTTACAATGGTCAGGGGTCGACTCGGCCGTGATGGTGTTAGCTCCGGAGGAATTATGTCACGACGGACAAATATGCCCGTTTGGGAATGAGCTCAACGGTGAAGTTGAATCTTCTGGTGTTCTAGTCAGGGACTAAGACCAATCAGATTTTGTTAGTGACGGCCGTTTGGGAGGAACCAGATGGTTGGTAAACTTAAGCGTTTGCCCAGAGATCGCCAAGAAGAGGCTTCTCGGGAGGCCTTCATCCACATCACGAAGGGCATGTAGGTCATTGATACCAGTCATGAAATTTCTGTGATTTTGACCCTTTGTCTATTAGGCGTTCAATAGCACCAAGTAGTCCAAGATCAAGTTTAAATGCTAGAAGAGTTCAAGCACATGACTGCCCTCCTCTATTTACCCTATGTCCAGCACAAATCCACCCCAATAACCCCCATTCTCCTCTGCCTTCTTAGCGCACCCCCAATCTTTTTTGCCACTTACTTCACTCTAGCTTATCATGTTCAGCTTCGGTTCCGCACACGACCTCATTTGGGCCGCTTCACAAAAGCTCTGTACTAAACCACTCACAGTGACAACAACGTCACGGTCAAATACAGGGGTACTCACTTAAAACTATCGAATTCTGTCTCTGGAAATAGTAAGACGTGTCGTTACGGCCGTTCTCAGAGGCTCCATTGGTTCCGGAGCTAACACCCATCAAGAAAGCTTGTCCTGAACGCCACCACTAGGTCAGAACAAGTAGATGTCGCGAGATTGAGATTTTGACAGCTAAGCTAAGGCAGTCCACGTGGACTTCGCCTATCTCGTTGAGTCTAAGCTGGATGCCGAAGACCCCTGACCTTGTCGTGGTTTAGGTTAGTTTCTACTCAAGCCATGTCGACCTACTTCACGGCAATGCTTGTTACCCTACACGTCTTTTTGTGGTACTCACTCAGCTTGTATAGAGAACCGATATATCAATGTCTTACTCATTCCGTTGAATACGACCATTACTTAATGATATACACCTTCCTTGAATGTGCCGGTGACGGGCAGTGTTCGACATATTTTCCATTGGTGACGTTGTTTGACACGATGTATCTCCGATCAGCGTCTAGACTTGAACCACAAAAACCCAGAGATAAACAATGCTTTCTAAGCTTCGAAATAGGGAGAGTAACTTGGAATCTGTCAGTTGTTCAATGGCACACCCAGATACAGACCTACAGAGAAGACCCTTTCACCACACAGTCTAATATATTTTGAGCAAATATCCTTTCAATGTCTCTTTGAACCGTTATTTATTGATTCCTTAATGTAATTCCAATTATTCTGAGCCCACACACTGCCATTAGCATCGAATTTCTTTGCTCCCAGAATTGTACTGTGGACACTTAAGAGAGCACGTTTTCGAGCCAGAAATTCACCATTCATTCTCGCTTGCCGCTCTATTAGTAAACGGTCGCTTGAGGTCGCGTTTTCGGAGTTCCGCTTCTTGGCCTTGACCAGCCCGGCACCAGGAGCTCCTTCTCAAAGTACCTAAGCTAGGTGGGTAACAGAAGAAATATCCTCTAAGACTTAGGCTACAGAAATAAAGTAGCCTAAACGCTATCCTAAGCTGGCATAAGATGACCAAATTATTTCATCTCTTATGCTTTCAGCAGTCAATTCTTCTGACACCCTGCGGCTTAGGAAGGAGCCAGCCGGTGTTGAGAGGTGGGTGCCTCAGGACCCACTTCACGAGATCTTCCGTGCAGCTCTCTAGCTCCCTTCCTTCATCATCACATACTCGATAACCCGAATACATCCATACTACACATCAATTTCTGACGATGGAACGAAATTCTTCAGTTCAACACTCTGAGGGCTGGGAGCGGCCTGAAGGATGCGACGACATGGCCATCGACGAGAAAGAACTGGAACTACCTGTTCCAGAAGACGTCGCGCCTGCCCCCCTTGTTCCCTGTAAGTTACTTACACCAATTGAGCTCTATACTTACCTACCTATCTACTCTCAATGTCTTCCACTTATATTTTTAGCATAGACATCTAACTGTTATGTAGGGCAAGAGCTGCAGAAGCAGCAGGATGGGAAGGAGAAGAAGTTGAATGGATTGCGCCGTGAGGTTAGCTAGGAATTGCGAAGACTATGCCGACCTCCCAAACACGGAGGTAGATTGGGCCCTTGACGGCCGTCACGTCTGTCGTGTTCCGCGGTGTCCGAGGGAGGTTTGGAGACGACTTCTCCAAAACCTCAAAGTTGAAGACGCATATGCGCAGTAATGCTCATATGGTAGCTATATCAATACTGGGTTGCATTCTTTTCTAATTCCGTTCTAGGAGCTTGACCGATGGTATTGGGGCCCAGGTCGCCGTTTTCTCGCCGGGCCCCCGGAGCCCCACCCCAAGCTCTTCGGGTATTATACTGTTCTGCCTCCGCCGGATCCTCCTCTCTTTGCTTAGGACGCAGAGATTGAGGACTATGAGCCTGAGTGAGAGGCTCAACGTCAGAAGAAAGTCCGAGAGGAGGACCGAATCCGGCGTGATTGAATGACAAGCCACCATCGCCAAGGACGCGCGCCCGTAAGCAGAAGCAAGATTCGCTTCCGGCGTCCTTTTTGGCTTCTTGCTTCTCGACAATCTTGGAGAGCCACCAGTTGGTAACCCACCTGGGCTCTGGGCTCTCGGGAGCACAAAGTATGTATCCCAACGTCATTATATACCCTTTTCTAATTAGGCTTTAGGCCCTGGAAGAGGTCGCTGTTTTCTCGCCATGCCTCCAGCATCCAAGGGTCCTTCCCTTGGATATTGACTCTGGCGCCGGTAAGTACTCCACAAACTTTCAGTATCATTATATCGTGGGATCAAGCAAGTTGACGAAACTGCTTATTGTAGACCAAGAAATGGATGAACCGCCCATGCTTAGCAACATGGGCTTGACAGCCTCATCAAGCCCGGGGCCCAACCCCCAAGCTCTTCGGGTATGGATTCCTTCCTCCACCGAATGTTCTTCTTTGCTTAGGACGCAGAGATCTCGAGCTTTGAGCCTGAGCAAGATCCTCAAAGCCAAAGCCAAAGGCGAACTTGAGAGGATGATCGTCAAAGGCACCAGGTAGGTGACAGGGGAATTATCTTCTAAGGCTTAGGATACTAAACTACAGTAGCCTAAGTGCCAGTCTAAGCTCTCATAAGAAGACCAAATATTTCGTCTCTTATGCTCTCGGCGTAAAGATGAACTCGCCAATGAGCCACCGCCACGACGGACGCGCTCCCAGAAGCTCGAACAAGACTAGATGCATTTTCGAAAGCGCATACCACGCAGATGCCTACGACTCATGACAAGGTCAACCCATGATGACCCGTCTCAAATTCTTCTCCTCGCTGCCTCCCGCACTTGTACACATCCTCCTAAATGCACCATCTTTCTCCCACAACTCCCTTGGAGTTCCAAACTCCACCATCCGCCCTCCGTCAAGCACGAGAACCTTGTCAAAGTCGGCAACAGTACTCAGCCGGTGCGCGATAACGATCATGGTCCTATCAGTGAACCACTCGCGAATGCTCTTCTGTATTAGCACATCGGTGGCCATGTCAATAGCAGACGTCGCTTCGTCAAGAACAATGATCTTGGAAGCGGCTAGGAGAGCGCGGGCGATGCAGAGGAGTTGTTGTTGGCCTTGGGAAAGGTTGCTACCGGACTCGGATATGGGACTCGATAGATCGTTGAAGATGCTGCTGTCGGATGTATCGTCTTGGCCTATGAGATGGACCCTGGCGAGGGCTTCATAGAGTTGGATGTCGGTGTATTCACCGAACGGGTCGAGGTTGGAGCGGATCGTTCCAGAGAAGAGGACGGGGTGCTGTAGACTTGTCAGTTGTTTGCAGTCAAATGAATGGGATAATCTTACCTGAGGAATGATGGACATCTTTGACCTCAAGTCCGTCAATTTGAGCATCGATATATCGACCCCATCAATAGCGATACTTCCCGACCTCGCCTCCAGGAAACGGAAGAGAGCCAGAGTCAGCGACGACTTGCCAGCACCGGTCCGACCCACCACACCAATACGCTCGCCATGTCTGATACTGAAGCTCAACCCCTTCAGCACAGGCGGCAGATCAGAAGCATACGCGACCTCCAAGTCCTTCACTTCAAGGCTGGCTGAGCTTGGCCAAGCTGCAGCAGCATTCAAGCCACCAAGATGTTCCGTTTCGAGGTTCATATACTCCACCACTCGCTCCATAGAGTTCATTTCCAACTCCATATCTCCGTATGATCGGATTGTCCAGCGAAGACTTTCGGAAAAGTCCAATATGAATGAGAGGGCCAGGCCAGCTAGCGCGGCGTCAATTGACTTGGCGATAATGACGACACCAACAGTTATGCTGAAGAGAGCGGTAATTAGAGCCATTCGGAAGCTCATCCATCGATTAGCCAGAGCGATGTAAAATGTGGTCATCGTCCAAGCGTTCAGATTACTGTGCATCTGCTCAAGATACGTCTGAGTCTTCCGAAACGCGCGGATAGTGGCAATACCTGCCAATGTCGTGTTGAACAACTCAAACACAGGTGACTTGGCATTGCTTTCGAGTCGCTTTAGAGGCCGACTAGCAATGAGGTATCTGTTACCGATGACAGCACCGATGGCTAACAGCACAACGGCTGGCGGGATGAGATACACTGAAGCGAAACAGGAGGCGATGCAGATACTGACGAGTCTCAGGAGATGCGAGAAGAACATACTCCAGCTCATAGCGAGTCTTTCATCAATGATATTAAAGTCTGCCGTGAAGCGGTTCAGGATCCTACCGGTGTGGACTGTGTCGAGCCATCGAAGAGGCGCACGCATGACAGCGAAAAGCATCTTCTCGAAAAGGGACTTGCTGGCTCTGACTGCAAGGTAGTAGGATGACAAGTACCTTAGAATCCCTACACTTGCGGTGGCCACAGAAATCGCGACGTAGAGCTTCAGATAGAAGATGACATCGGGATCTAGTTCAATCTGTGCGGAAGACCGGTAGAGAAGTTGTTGTGTTGAGAATGTTGAACTAGCAATGTTATGGACACTGTCAGCGCCTGCACTAGATCTGGCAGTCCAAATGCGAAGAACCCAAGCTCTTCCTAAGATTCCAGCTTGGTATGCAAGGTAAACAGCGATGCAGATAATCCACGGGCGGACACCGCCGCTCCCTTTGACATATGCCAGATAAACTCCGCCCTTCACATTGCCTTTTTGACGCGTTTCCTCTTGCATGAACTTCTTTGGCGCATCTTCTGGCTTAGAAGGCTGGTTTTCGCCTCCGACGGTAGAAACTGAGGATTGACGGCGGCCTGAGAGATGATGAGAGCCGTTGTACACCTTCGCAGTGTCCTGAGTATCTGCACTCAGTGCTTCTGGGGAGTCCAACTGACCGTCCGACAGCTCGAATTGACTCTTGGGAGGTCCAGAGTACAGAACGCCGCCTTCTCCAAGCTCAATAAAGAAGCTAGCACTAGGCATGACAAGACCTAAATGATGAGTGACAACGATCCTCGTCCTTCTATGACAGATACCCCTAGTAAGGCATTTGTCATAGATGGAAGCTCCGACATGAGAGTCCACAGCGCTGAAAATGTCCTCCATCAAGAGAATCTCTGCACGTGAATATACAGCTCGCGCAAGAGTAACACGCCATTTCTGGCCGCCGCTTAGATTGACACCGTTTGCTCCAATTTCAGTATCGTCGCCGTCTTGGAGTAAGGAAAGATCTTCCCTCAAAGCACAGGCTTCTAGGACTTTGCTGTATCTTGACTTGTCCATCGGGAGACCGAAGAGGATGTTATCGCGAAGGGAAGCGTTCTCCAACCATGGGGTTTGACTGACGTAGGCAATTGAGCCCGGGATGATCCAGTTTCTGGTCTCAACCGGCTGTTTTCTTGGCACGTAGATTGAGCCGCTTAACAAATCGGCTTCGCTCAAGATGGCCGACAACAGGAGAGTCTTGCCAGTGCCAACCTTGCCAGACACGACAGAAAGGGCATGATTGGGAAAGGACAGGCTGAGCTTGGAGAGAGCAAAGTCACCTTCCGTTGACTTCTCGGAAGCGCTGGGCCAGGCAATAGACGCATTGTGGAAGCTGATCCTATCGCCCACTAGCAACTCAGTTTCTTTCTCTGGCTCGTCAAGATAGGTACTGATTCGCCTCAGCGATACCAACGAGTCTAGTCCCAAGGTGAATAGTTCGGGAAGAGAACCCAGTGTTGTTTCAAGCGTATTAAATATTCCGATGCTGACGAATGCGACGGAAGGCAATAGTGTACCATGAACAAGTACATATGCAGTCAAGGCCGCGACAGCCAGCAGGATTGGACTAATAACCCAGCATGCAAACAATCCGCTATCAGCAAGAAAGAACTTCCACAACGTCGCCAACTCAGCGTTTCGCAAGGCTAGAATTCTCTGTTCCCATTGTGCTTCTAGAGCGGAGAACTTGATCTGTCGCAGACCAGTAAGCACTTCGTTGATCTTAGATAGTTTGACGTCGCGATGTTTCATCAATGTTCTCGACTCTGTAAGCACCTTACCCGAGAACCAAGTATTGAATGGTAGGGTAAGAGCCCATGCCACAATACCTACGATGAGGGGAAGCCATCCTAGGATGCGAAGAAGGAAGATCGAGAAGATGATGAGTTTGACGACGCCAGCTATGATGAGGAAGTGGTATTGGAGGAAGTAGAAGAGACGCTCTGTGTCAATTCCTACTAAATTGACGATTGCTTGGTGGGACTTGAGGGAAGTCTCGTCTTCCTCCAACGTGGCATCTGACTCGGAGGCAGAGTCATCACCACCCGCAGTTCTGATATTCTTCCTCAGTAGGACCTTGCCAAAGATGAGGCCTGAGATCTGAGATCTAATTGGCAAGGCGAGGCTCTCAAGGGCATACCAATATGCCCAGCCCTCCATCCACTAAAAGCTGTCAGTCCGTGGTCGCATTGCAAAGCAGGTAGGTAACAGAAGAATCGTCCTTTAAGGCTTAGGCTGCTAAAATAAAGTAGCCTAAGTGCTAGCCTAAACTAGCATAAGGTGACTAAATTGTTTCGTCTCTTATAGCTTGGGCAGCCAATTCTTCTTACACCTTGACGCAAAGAAAGTTGAAGGATATGCTTACCGAGTCTGCAAGATTAGACAACGACATTCCCAAGACAAACACCATCAGCTTCACATTATCCGATGGTGTCGTGCGGTCTTCGAGGACATTGATAATCTTCAGCATAAACCAGAACGGAAGAATGCTAACAGCACACCGAACCAGAGTCGCCGCCCATAAGAATACAAGCCTGCCCTTATACAGGGCAGTTATGTAACGTAACAGTGAGTCGTGTCGTGGTTGTTGATCCCACTGTTTCTTGAGCTCCTGCGATCGCAACCGCGAATCCGCCTGAGGCACATCTTTCGTGTCCAAGTCTTGCTGTTTTGCAGCATGACGTAGAAGAGGTTGGATCCATGTCCAGGTCAAACGTCCCAGCAAGGAAGTGGTCCATTGACGATCGACAGCGACGCTTTTGTGGAAGACATCTGGTCGTCTCGGGAGACAGGTGCTGGCAAACGTTAACGCGACGGCGGTTAAGGTGTTGACGACGGTAAGAACAATCGCGCTCATGGGAACTTGGCCAGAATTCGGGTATAAATGGCCGAGTCGAGGTAGCGATGAGACTGTCAATGCCAGAGCAGTGGCTAGTAACAAGATTCCGAGCTTGTGAGCTACTACAGGTTCGTGCTGGACAGCGATGCAAATGCCATGGACAAAGGCCAGTACCTAAGCACATTAGACCGTGTAAACCTACCAGAAGAGACAACTTACCCAGGTAGCAACATTTAATACAGCCACGATAACTGACCCATGGTGAAGAGTAGTCACGACCAAGCCAGCAATGGATGCCCCAACGCCAATTGCAGAAATCGCGATATTGAAGCCCTTGGGAACCTTATTCGTAAATCTTGCAAGAGTTTTTGGCGAGGCACATCCATCAGCATCTTCGAAGAATTGATCTCTAGCTTTCCCGTTTCTCGACTGGGTAAAGGCCGATTGCAACGCAACAGAACAAGAGAGTAACGATACAGCCAGCGCAACGCTGCCTAGAGACAGCGGAAAAGTTTGACTCATGGTTCAAGCATTGGAGTATTCACCAGAGTTGTGTAAGATGAGATGCTGAAAGCCCAAGCCTGGCTGATCTAGCGTCTAGCGATATACAGCTCCCTTCAAACCTCAACCAAATGTGTGTCGCAGTGAATGATTACAGATTGCCAACTTTCTCATAGCTATGTCATCGAGATTGATTAAGCTAGGGACTTGAGTGCATTAGACCCCTGCTGCGATCTACGAGACTATCGATGGAGAGGCCCGAGAGTTTGGTCCACCTCCGCGAGACACGGGATGATGAGGCCGGCCAATGGATGTCTCACCGTCATTTTATAGCGGAGAAACAAACAGTGGAGTAAAGTAAATTCTAGGGAGCTATGGAGTGAAGGAAATGTTATCTTTAAGACATGACATATGCGAGGCTGCCCTTGACGTGTATCACAGTAGGAATGTCATCCGATGCTGATGTTGAAATAAGCAAAAGTCATTCGCGATTGAACGATGCTTGAGTGAATAATTCGACGCATAATAAGATAGATACAGGTTATATGCGACAGCAAGGGATGTCGCTCGTACTACTTTCTCATAACGGAACAAAGCCACGACCCACCAGAAGACACTGCAACAATACGTCCTCCACTAGCTCTCCAAGTGCCAAGTCCCAATAGTTTACCATGAGCGACATGGTATGTGCCGACGAGAGGATATTGCACCATTCCTTCTGAGGCACGTAGTACAAGATTATAGTTGCGGGGAATGATGCGCCGCTGCACGACACATGATACGCCAGGGACGATATTAGCAGAGGTCAGACCTTCGAGACGGGAAACCCATTCGTCAGCCGTTAGGTCATCACCAAAAATGATCCCATCACCTTTGCCGCTGCGTATCGGCTTCAAAATATATCCATGTCGTAGTTCGGGAGTACTGCATGTTGTTTGAATGAGGTTGTTCAGCTCATTGGAGCCAGGAAGGATTGTATCAACGATGCCGCTGCTCAAAACCTCAACTTGTGAATCTGTCAGAACGCCACGAGCCAACAGCTGCGGTAATTCTTGCCTGATGATTCCCAGCATGCGTTTGTCGTGCACAAGTAACACGGTACGCATATCGTTGAAGCATCGGAGGCTGACCTGTCGTAACACCTCCAGGTCCAATGCGTCAAGTTCTCGCTGGTGGAGTTCCAATCCAACCTGCTGGATTTCTTCCCAGACCTCGCCGCTCTTGGCTGTGAATCTCCAAGCATTTATCGCCGGCTCATCGAGGCCCTTGACGACACAACATAGTCTGTACCCCGTCTTGCTGCGTGAATCTGGGAGTAGTCTCAGCTGTGCCGGGGTTATCAGCCTAGGCTTAATGCCGAAGCGACGCCAGACAGCCTCAATAAACATGTGAATATCAATGCCCTTTTCGTAACCCTTCAGCAGATGCAGGGGATAGTTCGGATCGAACAAGCTGAACAACCCCTGCAGAATCTACATTGCTGTCAGAATACAAGGTAGTACAATGTGGGGTTGAATGTCTTAAAACTTACCATCTCAGGGTCCGTGGCACCAACAAGCCCTGTTGTTTCACCGCGAACACTCCGATTGATGGCTTCTTGACCGTATGCCTCATGCATGAACCCATTGAAGGAGAATCGCGCATTGATTTCGGTGATGCAATATGATTCTTCGCACTGGGTGGTCTCTTCCACCAGGAAGTCTGGGCGCCATGAGCCTAGACACTTCGCAAACTGAGGCAGGTTGCCGATCGCGACCTGTTTCTCGATCCACTGAATGTCTTGTTAAATCTATCCCTGCGGGTATTCTGTCTCATATCGATTGTACTCACCTGGAGCAGTTCTTCTTCTCTGGCCTCCAAGGGCATGCGTTCGGGGAACCGGGCTTCTGTGTCGCTCCACCAGCGTTGCACAATATCCGTAATGGCTGTTGTCAAAGCCCCATGCAGATCTTGCATCTGTTGCTGGTGATGTTCATCCACAAGAACAGGACGTGGACAACCTGAGGCGTAGGAACCATTGTGCCAGAGGTTCGCGGGGCATAGCTTCAGGACTGATTCCTGTAGCTGGGCTTCCTCTCGCGCAAAGGCAGCCACATCCATGCCGTGACTGGGGACAGGTGCAACATCATCAGCACCAGGGCCGACAAAGATGTGAGTGAGCTGTTGTGTGTGCATTGTGAGATTAGAGGGCTGGGGGTTGAAGGTGGGTTGGTTTGCTGGATCATGGTCAGGGAAGAAGGATTATTGCGAGGCTATTTATGCACGGAGAGACAAGATCTGGTATTGGTAACGAAAACAACTTCAGGTCCATCAAGACAGGCAGGTGGTAAGTCATCTTGAGAGAACCCGATGGGTGGATGACATCGCACCTTCCCTGGTCATGTAGTGGGTACCATCGAAGACATCCAACTTAACAGTGGCAGGAGCGATACGTAGAATGATGCAGGTTGACTCTTCATGTCTTGACATGGGAAGGTGCTTCTCAACAAACCTAGACCCAGACAAAGTCCTATGGACGCACCTTCCACGAGCTTTGTTAATAAGCCCGGACGAAGCCCCATCAGAATCTTAGTCACTTCCTCGTCTTCATCATACGCCCATCATGATTTTCTCAAGCACTGCTCGTCTTCTTCGACCCTTTGCGTCAAATCCTTCTCCCCTCCCAGCCCGTGGACTTGCGACTCTGGCTTCGCAGCACACACTCCAAGTCCTAGAAGCCCCTACTCTCTCGTACGCCCAAAAACGCGACCATGTCGACCGAGTGTCGTCGCAGCTAGAGCGTACAGGCATGCTCAAGATCAGCCTTGGCTTCCCCGATGACTCAAGCTCTTATCTCAAGCAGCTTCTTGTCAGTCTGCATGAGCACCATCACCATCGCCTACCTATATCGCATAGTGCTAAGCGTGGCTGGTTTTGGGATGTTCGACCCAATGAGACTACGTTCCAGGCGGGTAACCACCAAGTATATTCATCCTTTTAACACTTATTTGACTCTTCTAATTGGTTCTTTAGGCTCGATCGGAAACTATGAATGAGTTCCCGCAAGTACTGCCCTCTTACATAAACCTCTAGTCAGGTACTAACATTTAAAAAGTTGGCATACTGATTGTAGCTATGAGCCCGAGCTACCTCGATACTTTGCTCTTCAGGTCCTTCAGCACGATCGCTACGGTGGAGGAACTCTCTCTGTGATGAACGTTGAGAAGCTCAATGAACTTCTTTCTCCAGAAAGCAAAGCTGCTCTCATGGCACCTGAGTTCCGCATTGAGGTCCCACCGGAATTTATCAAGGATCAGGACAGAAAACACATCACGGGTAGTATCCTCATGTCTAATGGTCAATCGACCATGATCAGATTCAGAGAAGACATCGTCACGCCATTGACGTCCCGAGCAGAAGTAGCGCTGCAAGAGCTTCGTACAGCACTCATGCAGCAGGAGGTACAAGCACATACAACTGTGCATCTAAAATCGTCGGATTTGCCCAAGGGATCCATTATCCTGATGGACAATCGTCGTTGGCTACACGCTCGGAATAACATCAAGGATCCAGAGCGTCATCTTCGCAGGGTAAGATGGGACGCATGTGCTTTCGATAGTTCCCACTAGGGTGTTAATAAGAGGGGCGAGGATACGTCATGTCGTATATCTGAGTTTGTACTTGATCTTGCATGCAGGATGCATACATAAAATATCTTACTTTGCGCTACGTCTCACCGATTTACTGTGTTGCAAGGGCCTCTAAACCTTAGGCTACGAAGACAAAATAGTCTAAGTGCTACTCTAAGCTGGCACAAAGTGACCAATTTATTTCGTCTTGTATAGCTTTCTTGTGGCCAATTCTTCTGGCACCCTGACGACTGGATTAAACCTCGTCCATCGTTAGTCATAGTCAAGCACGTCAGTTAACAAATTGATGGCATTCTCCGTCAAAATCCCGGCCCCCGAACTCAGTTGATCGCAAGGGTGTCATCACTTCATCCCAATGTCTCGGTATATCATCAACCTTAGCCCTCGTCAGCAATCTTGTCCAGCAAGCCTCATTCCTACCCCGTCCCGTCCCGCTTTAGCCCTTGCTGATCTCCTGCACGGCCCTTGCTAGCGTCCGTCCGCAATCCCGGCGTGGCAGGATCTCGAGACCCGATTCGATGGGTTAACAGATTACTGCCGCGGCTACTTACATTCTTGAAAGGCCCGAGTCAATCGGCCTCCCTGGAAATCTTGTGTCTAAGGACTGCTTCAGTTGACAGCACGTCGGATGTCTTGATCTTTGCTCGTCATCTGAGACAGCTGAAGTGAGCACACATTAGCCAATTGTAATTACTCAACACATTGGGGCCAGGGCGAATATTGGAGGGATGTTACGTGGGGAGGCAGTATTGGAGCTGCTCAGGCGGCCGCTCTCATCTACTGATGACAGCCTACCTCTGCAGAAGGGTACTCTGTACATGTACATGCATATATAAGAGTCCAAGTTGGGTTACGCGGCAGCTAGAAGCATTATCACTGAGAAACTCAGATACCGAATATTCGTCCTCAAACAGAATCAAGAGAATGGACCCGAGCACCATGTATACACTGGCCGACGTTCTGGCGGTCGCAAAGATACACCCATTTTATTCGGATGCAAAATACCCGCCAGGAGATGAAGCTGTCCGCGCGGCCAGAAAGAAGGCTGCTGCCGAGAGCAGTGAAGCCAGATATCCAGGCAGAAGCTTGATCAAGCCGCTATTCAACCTGCTTCCCTTTGGAGGTCGGGAGAGGCCTGAGCAAGTCGATCTGAAAGCACATCCTCTCCTTCATAAGAAAGACCTGTAAGTGGCCTACTGACTTCGATGACCACGTCTAACTTTCCCAGATACAAGGTCATTGAGAGACTGGTCAATGATACCAGCCCGGAGAACACGTACCGTCACAATGTATACACGAGTGTGACAGGTGGTGGAAGCACTCTGTCAGTGCCATTGTTCTTTGCGACTAATGCTCTTGAGAACCGTCAGCAAAGAACTTATTTTGGGGAGTTCTTAAAGAAGATCGGTCTTATTGAGCGTGGCGACTGGGTTTTGTCGACTCATCATGGAGGCGGTCTCTACAGGTAGGCGAATGCTCAAGCGCAAGGCCCAATAGGCACGACGCTTACAGTGTACAGATCCCTCGACTTGACGTGCGAGATTATGGAGAACGCCGGCGCTTCCGTTCTCGCTGCTGGGAACATCGCTCCTAGCCGGGCGGTGCAATGGCTACAGGAGTTTTCTGTAAATGTCATCACAGGGTAAGTCTCATTCTATACGCCTCGTATGTCGAGATCGGAGTCTGACCCTCATAGTGACGGGAGTCAAATCGTTGCACTGGTCCATCATATCTCAACTCTGAAAGAGGGCAGAGAGAAGATTAAACTTGACAAGATCATCTACACTTCGGAAGGACTCACAGTCGCGCAAAGAGCGCATATCTATGAAGTTTTGGGACCTGTCAAGATCTGCTCTATCCTAGGCAGCGCAGAAGCTGGACCATACGGAGCGAACACTCCTGATCTTACTCCTACTGAGCCAGGTGCCGCATACAGCGACTTCGTATTTGACATTCGCATGATTCTGATTGAGATCCTGCCGCTTGACTACGACGAGACCAAAGGTGATGCAGCTCCAGAGACTCTTCCTGAGGGAGAAACAGGCGTGATTGCACAAACTGTTCTCGCGCGCTTACGAAACCCTGTTGTTCGGTATATAGCCGGCGACGTAGGTTCCATACATCCTCTCCCCAGTCAATGCCACTCGCAAATTCCCCAGAATGATCTACCCTACTTCCGCATCCTCCGCCTGCACGGCCGCGACCAGCGCTTCAGCTTCACTTGGGACGGTTTCGATACTAGGTTCGACACTCTCACTACCATACTGTCAAAGGAGGAATACGGTGTTCTTCAATGGCAGGTTATCTTGGATAAGGTGGAGCCATCCATGGAGGTCTTTCTTGAGATTCGCGTACTTTGTAAAGATGATGCGGGATCTGGATCTCGAGAGGCTTTAATTGCCCGCATGAGGACGCTTTTTGACTATAATCCTGTTAATCAGCACAGATTTAAGGTGGCTTTTGTTGAAGGGATTGACGGATTTGAGTTGAGTAAGACAGGACAGAAGGTCATCAAATTTGTTGATAGATCTGCCTAAACCGGGCTGCCAAGGACACTATCTCCACCGAATGGTGGGCTTTCATTTATAGCAAATGCAGACTCAAGTCAGTAAGAATACTGTTAATTCGTGTATCGTAAGCTGGTTCATCTTCAATTCAATTCCGTCCACAACTTTCGCGATCTTTTGTAGTTCTTTACTCATAAATACATCCAGTCTCTGTACCAAAATGTAAGTTGTATTATGTGTCACTCAACGCCAAGCCCAATCTCACGATAAGATCTTATCAGATCAGCCGCGCCGCACTAACGCCAAATCTTACTTAGCAATAAAAAGAATCCACATTCAAGGCAGCAACGACGATTTCTTCTTCTTAGCTTCTGAATATGTGATAAATAGCCTGTCAGCTGCAATCAACTTGATTTGTTCTTCTTTCATCATTTTTAGCATCTCAAAATGACTTGGAACCATCATTCCATAGGTGAAAGTCTCCCAAATGGAGTATCGCGACGATCTTCGTCTGCTTCGGAAAGATCGACACAGGCATCCCTGGCAAATGGACCAACGTCTTCTCATACCTCGAATCACAACTCTGAAGATGAGCAGGATGAAAGCGATGACGAGGGAAGTGAATCTGGCGCTGAAGGCCCCAGAGTTCCAGCTTATACTGTTCAAGAATTGGTCGCCATTATCCTCGACTTCTACCAATTCTTGACAACTCTTCACTTCAACCCTGAAGATCTCAAAGTCGCTCCCCCAGAAGGATGGCCTAGTCTCACTGATGAGCTACTGTCAGGGCTTGACAAGTCCGAAAAAGTTATCGAATTCATGCGTCACATTCCCTACTTCAAACAGCGCGATTGGCCAGTCGGTTTCCATTACAAATCTCAATTGTGTGACATCCCAGAATACACGGAAAACGACATCGAACGAGAGATGAGCTGGGGAAGGGACTACGACTTCGACTGGGACGATGCTGAGCCCGACCAAAAACATTACATTCGTCTCGCTGACGGTATGGAAAGCGGAGCGCATGTATTGTGGCTGAATGTCAAAGATGGCATGATTGTCGACTATGAGTTGAAAGGTGACAGCGAAGATCCTGTGGACATTCAAGTCTACTTCAACCGTCTGAAGGACCAGTATCAAAGATTAGTATTAGTTCCTGGGCCGCCTGGAATCATCACTGCCGACTGGGAGGAGATTGACGAGGTGGAGGATGATGAGGTGATTACTGAAGAGCAGTTTCTGGCGCAGGACGAGGACATTAGTCGTTATGAGAATGTGCCGTTTGCGAGGAAGCTATATCGCAGTTTTGGGTGGCCTGATGTTTTCAGAAGGGAAGAGTGTTGGGCAGAGGTCGAAAGGTTGCAGGGCGTGATGGAAGAGATGGACGAAGATATCTGGGAGGGTTCACCTTTGAGTACTCGGCACACTTGAGATTTCAACCGTGTTTGATGGCAAGTTGAAAGTGTTACAAATAAGGACTTTATCATAGTTATAATTATTATACAATCTAATTTCTTCACATACAAATATAGGCAAGACCAAAGCTTGGAATACATATTTATGAATCGTTTTAGAACAACCAATGTGGCAAAGGAGGTAGCATTCTAAGCTCTTTTATATCAGCCAGTTTCAGAAAAAGCGGGTGATAATACATTCAAAAAGCCAAAATAGACAAGACCGTACTAGATTAAACCTGCAGGTCTCCATGCTACAAAACCATCATATAGTAATATCTATTCCCCTTGCCTTTCCTCTGCCTTATCTTCCTTGTCCCATCAGGCAGAACCTCAAGATATTCATTCAGCCCAGGTAAATAACCAAGCTCTTTCTGTTTCTGTTTAGAGATCTTATCCGCGTCCTTTTCTGCAGCTGTAAGTGGCCTTGTAGGAAGAGGAACTTTGCGCTTGCGAGCATCTTCAACTGCAAGATAAAAACCTAGATCGTCCTGTATCTGACTTATCTGCTCCGAAGATAGTGTTGAAAGTTGCTTCTGGACTACTGTTGGTAGTGCAGATGCCGATGAAGATGATGGTGCATAGGATGGCTGTGTGTGATAAAATTCTGGTAGATCGTCTCGAATCCTCTCGCAGATCCAACAGCAACAGTGTTGGTTTGATCCAAACGGTTCGTCTTCTCCATCCAAGATGAGTTTCAGATTCTGCTTTGAATCCTCTGTTTTGTTTTTCCGAATCTCGACCAAAAAGGCTTTATATTGTCTTGGAAACAAGCGATGACTTCTCCAAAATAAACGAACGCCGAATGATAAATTCTCCAATACATCTTCCTCAACAGCATTAGGCTCTCGCAGGTGAAAGTCTAGATATTCCCCACCCGCGCGTCCCAGGGACCCGTGTAAAGCGGGGGATCGTATCCATAGACGCTGATGAGACTCATCGATGAAGCTATCGTATTTCTTAACTTCGCTGAATAAATCAATCTTAAACTGCATTTTGCCGGAATCAGTGTATGCCGGGGGGCTGTTGAGATAGGTGAGAATATCGCAAGATTGCTCTGATAGGTTTGTGAACAAATTTTGAGCAGCGCGGGGTAAAGTATATTCCATCTTGTCCATATCAATAACGTCACGTATCGCAGGCCACGGAAAGCAGAGGTTCTTGAGCCGTGCAATGTCACCATCATGGGCTTGGCATGCAGCCTCATAAGCCTCGGCGTTCAACATCAGAGCGTACCACACCAAAAGTATATCCAAAGGTGGCAAGTAATCCTTCGTTAACTGAAGGGCCACTTGACTCCCAGCATGGTGCGAATAAACGCTGGCATGGTTCAAAACCATATCAATATTTGACCACCAAGCCGTAAAGCGCGTGATGGCCAACTTGATAAGAAAGTCCCATCTTTGAGACTCAGGTAGCGGTGCTGTCTCTGACGATGATCCAGCCGTAGACTTTTCAAAATATGCAGGCGGTTGAACAACGCGGACTTCAAGAGCTCTAGCGCTAGCTCTCAAGTCCCGAAAACACTCCAGCAAAACCAGATGAACTGCGGCATGGCTGGCATCAGGATAAGCGAGCAGGGTTTCAACCCTCACTGGTTCGAATTCTGTCGGAATAGAGAACACGTTGGCGAAAACCTTTGGGTTCGGAATTATTGTTGGCTTTGATCCTGGCTGAGATGTTGCGTATGAGGAAGGAAGCTTCCATGTATGTGGATCCAACGTTGATTGGTCTGGGCCTTGTTCTGGGAATTTTCCCTTGCGTAGACGAGAGAAAAGATTCATTGGGATTTATGTTTATTGGAAGGGAAAATTGAGAATATTTCAAAATCTTAAGATGAATGAAGTCAAACGGTTAAGGTTTAAATTACAGTCTGCCTAGTGTTCTGCCCAATGGATTCCGTGCAGAGGCGCGGCTGGCTCAGCCCCATGAACCTTATTGGTCACCGCCCAGGCAAGTCAGGTGACTACCTTGAACGACAACATCTTGTATAAAATGATGGAACCCTGCATTAAATGCAAGATACAAATCATCTCAGATGTAAAGGATTTCTAGCATGTGCAGTTCTTTCTCGTGAGTCTAAGATTATGTACTTCAAAGTGTAGAGGACTACTTCTACAAGCTTGTACTTACAGTACCATGACTTGACCACATGGTATCAAGGTTTGTACACAATCAGCTCACATCAATCACAGAAAGAGACGTGGCAAGTCACCACTCAATTCAAAATGTTAACTAGACACGGATTTTCAAGGTTCTGTGTGCTCAATGGCTTGAATGCCGTTTCCTCCTAACCCTGCCAACTACTGAATCTTGATTTCTTCTTCCAACCATCACAATAAATTGCAAATCGACCTTCACAATACACTATTTTCCCTGGGAAACCCCCACGAGTATCATATTTCCATCGCAAAAAGTAGCAAAGATGTTTCCCCATCAGTAAGTGTCATGTGTTTGCTGGAAGACCGTTATACATGGTTCATTGTCTGCCCAGCCTCCCACCAGCTCCGTTTGATACCATTATATCACTAACCCTTGGCACCAACAGACCGTTCAGCTTCACACTCGAGCAGTGGATAGGAACGGCTATCATGTTCCCCATCCTCACCGTGCTTTTCTACAGAGGCCTCTACAACGAACCACCGGCTCATGTACACGATGCCACGTCAGATATTGCTGCGGCCGTGGTGAAGAACAGATAAATTTGATCAAATATCACCGACGCAACGATATGTATCGGACTATCTTGGTTATAGTAGGAGCGAGCACCGATGCCATTATATTCAGCTGGCTGACTATCTCTCAGAGTTTTCGGAAGGAGTAGCTCGAGCGTACGAAATCGTGCCTGTTCAATCAAACAAATTCAAATCCGACTCCGAAATATCCTCCGAACTTCCCTGTCCCTCCTTCTTGATCGTAGACGGCCGTACACGCGGACCAGGCTTCGGATAACACTCCTCGCATGCCGGATAGCCGTGACATCGTCTCGTCCATGGTTTTCGTTGTCGGACAGGCCGTCCGGGTGCAGGCTCACAAGCCAAGACCCTAAACATCGAGAAATCCCACAAGTTTATGTGACCGGTGATCATGTCAAGCATGTCAAATGCGTGATGGTTTTCGCCGTCATAGGCTTTCTCGTAGTCACTGAACTGCCAGAGGGTACCTATGTCTTCTCTCTTGACTTCGGTGTAGATGCAGTCATCTGAGCGAAATATTTCTCTGGCAACTTGTGGGCTTTCACCTTCTTTCGCTTCGCCGTAAGACTCGTCTCCGGGGGCTTTCCGGACTGGTACTAGAGCGTGGTCGATAAACCAAACCCTCCTCTTGGAAGTCGTGGTCAAGGACCAAACCATGTCGATCAAGTTCGATAAAGATGCCTCCAGGTTTTTCTGGCGATAGTGTCTACTCTTTGACATAAGTGTGTCGCTTATAGACCGGTCGTAGTCGAGCGCGACATCGTCTCCCGCAAAGCCAGGCTCGGGGATTTGAGGAGTAAATGTAACGATTCTATCATCGAAGATTGGAATGAAGTCGCTCTTGAGGTAATGAAACCAGTCAATATCCATCAGATATCGAGGATCTAGATAAATGAGATCCTTTCGATGGTCGATGGTGATATGCTTGATGGTCCCATCATAATCTTTGTATGAAGCCGTATGAGTAGCACCCTCTTGTCCAAGATACCGACCCGGCTCGGCCGAACGTTTCGGATGAAAGGGTGCTTTCTCTTTTGACCACCACTCATTCTTATTGAATCTTCTCTCCATAGCCTGGCGTGACTCCTTGCACACAGTCCAGAGAGAACTGTCGGACAAATAGACAGAATCATTCGGATTGCCGTCTACGTCATCTTTGGGTATAGCCAACGAAAGACCAGTAGAGTGGTTCAAGGAATCGTAGGCGTGGTTTTTGACGCGTAGAAGATTCAAAAATGGGGCTTTGATGTTTTGCAGAGGAGCTGGATGTTTGAGGTGATAGTCTGCGAGGAAGAAGCGATGAACGTGTCGGTCGCCTGGGACTGGACGGACGGCGGCTTCCCAGATGAGCATCCGGATCTCTTTGGGGAGTTTGGGGAATTGCGGGAATGTTTCCAGTGCCATTTTCGCATGGCTGATCCAAATAAATCCTGCTGAATGAAGATGAAGATTCAAGTTCCAGAGCGACGCTCCTGCCTGGAGGAAATCGAATAACATCACGTGAGTTCACGCCGGATGTGTCATCTGGATGCTCTTGCACTGCCAGGCACATCACAATGTATTGATTAACTCGGTATAGCATTACGTTACCAAGGCCGACTGCGGGTCAAAGTTAATACTGAGTATCGGACTGAAGCGACGAGTCGTGATGTATTCCTTTCTAGCCTGGCCCCCATTTTCGGTTCCGAAGCCACCGTCCGCCGTGCCGCGCGGGAGCGTACTCGACCTTCCGACTCTAGCTCCTTGATTATCAACAATCAAAAGTGCCTACATATTCTGCATCAAAGAATCAGCATGCGCGCGGGGAGGTTTTAAATCTGTAAGCATGGTGGTGGTTCTTCGGTGAGGTACATCATTGGTATTTCAAATCTTGGATGTGTAAATATATCCGTCTTGTATTATGGCTATATCTCGACACAGCTCCAGGTCTTTGATTCTTCTATTTCATAAACAGAATTTCCTACGTCTTTCTACTTTTCAATACAAACTTCAACCGAATCCTTTCTCAGACTTTCGTCTCAAATATTCCACCGCAAAAACAAGTTTGCCTAAAGACACGATGGGTGACCACGTCAGTGCATCATTCATCCTATCCGCATTTGGCAGTACTGATACTTTTGAAGGTGGACGAGATCAGGATTAAGCCAACTGAAGACGGCTCTTTCGTGCGTCCGACGAGCATTTTTCGTAACTTTATTTCCAAGGAACCCGGCTCTCGCTTCCCAGCTGAGAAGAATCGATATGTCCTCTATCTAAGCCCGGGCTGCCCATGGGTACGTCGCTGTCAGAGTATCAGAAGAATTGGCCGTCGAGAGCATAAGAGATGAAATACTTTGGTCACCTTATGCTAGCTTAGGCTAGCATTTAGGGTGCTTTGCTTCTGTAGCCTCAGCCTTGGGGGACAATTCTTCTGATACATACCTGGCCACCCCTCACCTATTTCTAACCAAGTACTGACAGTTACCTAGTCTCATCGCGCTATGATAATCAGAAGTCTTAAAGGCCTCGAAGACATGATCGATTTATACATGTGCTCACTCCACATGGGCAAAGAAGGCTGGATGTTTGAAGATGATCCTGAAGCAGCCAAATACGGAAGTCTGCCCAAGGATCCTCTTTATGGTTTTGATACCCTGAAGAAACTGTATCTCAAGGCGAATCCAAACTACGAAGGAAGATATACTGTACCGGTTTTGTGGGATACTAAGACTCATACAATGGTGAGCAAAGAATCCAGCGATATCATCAGGATGCTCTCCACCGAATTTGACCATCTTCTACCTGAGGAGCGCCGCGAAGTCAACAAGCCTGGCGGTGGTTTGTATCCAGAACATTTACGACAAGAAATTGATGAACTCAATGAGTGGGTCTATAACGATATCAACAACGGTGTCTACAAAACAGGCTTCGCTATGTCTCAAACCTCTTACGAAGAGAACGTCGACAAAGTCTTCAAAGCTCTCAACCGCGTGGAAAAGGTCCTTGAAAAAGGTCCCTTCCTTCTAGGCGAACACATCACAGAAGCAGATCTCCGTTTGTACCCAACTATTCTTCGCTTCGATACCGCGTATGTGCCGATATTCATGTGTAATTTGGGCACTATCAGGGATCATTACCCAAACTTGCATTTATGGGTGAGGAGGTTGTACTGGGATGACAGTACGAGAACCCATGGGGCTTTCCGAAAGACTGCTGAGACTTGGATTGATCAATACAAGATTTTGTATGCAAAGTCTAGACGAAGAGTCTTGGGGTTGATGGATCTTTATATTATTCCCAAAGGGCCGTTGGTGGCGATTCATGAGTTGAGAGAAGAAGAGGCTTTGTAAAGGTTGTAGTATTCAACATCGTACGTTTCTAGTTACAATTTGACTATCAGTGTCACACTTCAAGAACAGTATGCAATTTAGCCGAAATAATATTTCAGTAACGTTACCCTGAAGGGTCACAGGGCCCTTGGGCTCAGACACTTCTCTATACGAGCGACTTTTGGCGATCAGACCCCTAAAACTGGACTGCCAATAGGATAAAGCGGTTTACAAAAGATCTTCACGTCGTATTCATAGCCTTGTGGAGACAGGCCAGTCCCTTGCAGCTTGAGGAATAGCGCTTGATGTTCGTCTGGGTTTTCTTAGGATACAATCCCACTAAGCTACAGTCAAAGGGATATTTATAGAATAGTTAAACAGACTTTGAATTGCCTTAAAGGCTTTAGTCGACTCGAAAGTCGGCAATATCACGGCCTTGGGCTCAGCTGTCTATCCGAAAGTGTTGTCAAGTTCTCCACCGTATAGCTTGGATCCATATCTTCATTCTAGACTCTCGCCTTCACAGCCTTCTAGCGCCATGATAAATAAGAATCTGACATTCCCGCGCATGGCGCTTTACCTAAACCAGAAGACTAATTGGTTGTCTTGAGTCGAGATTAAAAATATTGACGGCACTTGTGTCTGAGCGTTGCGCACGGGATTGAACACGGAACAAGCGTGTTTGTTTGCATGAAAGACATTGCATCGCTGACTCTAGTTACATTACGGGTTATTAGGTAATGCATCGCAACAATTCACCCAGAAGATTTTATTCTCGGCATCGTATTTGACAGTTCATGACTTTGAGCCGAAGTTGCAATTGCTCTCTTGGCTTGACTTGGCGAGATCCTCTCCAAGTATTCAATTCTGGTCGTCCGGCACTTTCAATCCGAAGATCTAAAATTAGACGAACCCGCATTGACTTAATGGACCAGCATTGCATAATCAAGTGCCTGCCATTGGCTCGCCTTACATTGAGATTAAGGACCCCTGGCTAGGGGCTAAAGAATAAACTGGGCTTGATCACACCAAAATACGCTGGGACTTTTCTTTCTTGGCCTGGGTCTCTGGTCCTTTATTAGCGTCTCTGCACCAAGGAAAAAAAAAAGTCCACTCGTATTCTCTCTTGGCCTGGACCCTATTATCGACGATCACACGGGCAGGCCGGGTACCTTGCGCAGAAAGTGGAACTTTTCCGCAAAGCATTTCTCGTATAGCCCAAGATTGCTTGCAAGGAGTGAAACAGGCTAAGTAGAGTAGATAGAAAATGTAGTTACTATAAGATAGCTCATGTATCCTAGAGACACAACAGTATTATTCTCATCATCTCACTCTTGTCACTCACTTCATCATGAAAGGCACCACTGTCGCTCTCGCTCTCGCTCCTTTGGCGGCTGCTAAGCAGCTCGTCTGGCCTTCGAAATATGACTACGTTGAGGATCTCCAGAACAACCTGGGTGGATACAACAAGAGGGGATTCATGGATGGTAAGTTCACCAGCAATACATTTAAGACCGAAACAATGCTAACAACACTAGCCATCATTAGCTGTGACTTCGGAAACGGTAAAGATGGACAGCAGAACTCGGCCGAATGGATCCGAACAGCTTTCCACGATGCTGTTACCCACGATAAGGCGGCTGGTACCGGAGGTATTGACGCTTCCATTTTCTGGGAGCTAGCCCGCACCGAGAACAAGGGAGACGCCTTCCTCAACACCTTCGGTTTCTTCAGTGGTTACCACAACCAGCGCGGCAGTGTCTCGGATCTTATTGCTCTGGGCACTGTTATCGCTACTGGTGGATGTGGCGGTCCTCAGGTTCCTTTCCGAGCTGGTCGTGTCGACGCCTACAAGGCTGGACCCGCCGGTGTTCCTGAGACTCATACCAACCTGAAGGACACCTTTGCGCGCTTCACAAAGGCTGGCTTCACCAAGGAGGACATGACTGCTTTGGTTGCTTGTGGTCACGCTGTTGGTGGTGTTCACCACGTCGACCACCCTGAGATCACTGGTCACGAGGTCTCTGCTGACAACTACACCTCCGTTCCTTTCCAGACCAACTTCCGCAGCTTCAACAATGGCGTTGCTACCGAGTACTTGTCTGGCAAGACCAAGAACCCTCTCATTGTTGCCAAGAACGCTACTCTCCGATCCGACAAGCGTATCTTTGACAACGACAAGGCTACCATGAAGAAGCTCGCTACCAAGGAGGGCTTCAACAAGATCTGCCCCGAGGTCTTTGCCCGCATGATCGACACCGTCCCTAAGAGCGTCAAACTGACCGAGGTCATCGACCCCTATGAGGTTAAGCCCTACATCAACGACATGTCCCTTGACAGCAAGGGCAAGATCCATTTCGCCGGTGCCATTCGCCTTTTGATCACCAAGGAGGAAACTCTCAAGCTCGATGAGATTTCCGCCAAGCTCATCTACGTCGGTCGCGACGGCAAGAAGGTCACTCTTCCTCTCAAGCAGGCCATATGGCAGGGTGGTCGAACCCTAGGTACCTACCACGACTTCGTCAACTACGAGTTCGACACCACCATCGACACCAAGAACGGAATCACCAAGTTCTGGGTCCAGGTGACAAAGAAAAACGCCGTCAAAACCTACGATAACCAGGGAACCGGTGGCTACCCTGTCGACGACACCGTTCTTTACCAGCAGCAGCAGTCCTGCATCCAATGGTCCAAGTTACCCGCCGCTCCGATGAAGATCAACGCCTTTATTCGCGACGGACGAGCCAAGGACCCTCTTACTCTCACCATTGGCCAGAAGGTTCCCATCAAGGGTGTCGAGGTGCCCCAGATCAAGAACGAGAGTGCCAGGTTCAAGGCTACTGGCAAGAAGTCTAGTGGATACACTGCTTTCCAGGCTGAGATCAAGGTTGTTGACCAGACCTCTTATTTCGACATCGTCCTTGGAGGAAAGACTCCTGCTGGCGTTGAATTCCGCCCGGTTTTGCCTCTGGATGAATGTAAATAGATTTGATGCATTTGGCGTTGGGATTTTGATTAGCGATTTGCATATTTGTTTTTAATATCTTGCATCTCAATACCATTTGACTATTAGTTACTTCCAATGCTTTCAAAGAACTGCATGTGACTTGCAATGTGAATGAACAACGACATAGACCAATGTCGCAACCTTCTAAAGGCATGCATTGTGCATGCGTTGGCAACGTTTCTATTGTGGCCATTACATGGTCCCCAACGTTTCCCTCATCAAGTGTATAACAGAGGTTACAGTGCCTGCTTTGTGAATAACCCGTAGACCATATGACAGTAACTCAAGATTCGGAGGGATATATGTTCGAAGACGGTTCGTGGTATCGTGCCACACAGCGGAGCAAACTCGACCAGTTTCCATGGCATCTGGATCGTCAGGTTCTGATATCGCTCTATCGTCTGCGCTCTCTCCGGTAATTGATACAGGATATCTCATCGTGATCTGTGTCAGTGATTTATATGTATCACCGAGGAGGTGCACGAGATTCATCGTCGATACCGGTTCTGCCGTGAGTTGTGAGTTGTGAGTTGCCGAATCTTGTGTATGTGCCCTGAGTAACTGCATGCTCAACGTCGATGCGGTATGTCTTGTGAAGCGGAGTGAGGTCTCACCCGATGTTAACCGTCAAGGTCATCGTATTCGATACAATGGTTCGGTCCCGACGTGAGGAGGCTATCTCAACCATAGTCTATGTCAAGGTAGCGGTGGGTTGTGACTGTCGACTTCTACATTCCATTCTATTAGAATATCATTATGAGTTTTTTTGTAGTCGAAAAGAGTGAATTTCATCTTCCTACCTAGGCTAGAACAATATCGCGGTAGGACATTGTAGTATTGTAGTACAGAGATCAAGGGACGGTCGGCATATGGGATGGTGACAACGAGACATAGGAAAGCCACGCCTGGCTTGATATTCGCTTAACGGCCATGGGTTAGGTCAACATTCCATTGAACAAGAAGTCGAAATCGAAGTTATTTTTCTCATCAAAGGTAGTCCAGACGGAGAGTGAGATGGAAAGAGCTGCGTCGGACACTGGCGTGGTGTTTGATTTGGGCATCTCTAAACGCCCAGTCGCTCCTTCCCTATCAAAAAGAGCAGCAAACATCTCGCAAAACATTGATCAAACAGGCCATCAAAGGGAAAGAAATGTCCAAACCCACAGGATCAGAGAGAATTGCTGGTAATAGAGGATTTACTCATTCCCTTTGTCCGGTTCTCTGGCAGTACCCTCGGCCCATTCATCCGAGGACACAGAGGTGATACTTAGCCGAAAAAACACAAATACGTGATCTTGCCTCAATATACAGGAGTTTTTTGATATGGATAACACGTTACGTAGCTCAGAATATTACAAATATCCACGTTTTATCAAATCACTGGTTTTTACGGTAACAGTGTCCCCTAAGTGAGTAGAGACCAAAATAGAGCAAACCACCAACTGGAATCTCTTGCATATACATAAAGAATTACAAATAGTATCTTCAGCTCTTGAATAGGTTTGCCAATGGTAAATTCTCTAGTGGCAGACGCCTTTCGTGCTGTATTCGGCAAATGTTATCAAAGCGTGGCCAAGAAAACATAACCTCCATCTCAAAACCCACAAGATTCTACATTTCGCATTTGAAGACTACAAAATGCCTCGGGATCAATGTTTCCATAAATAAATAAGCCTTGTCTCGGACATCGGCCGTCGCAGGCGAGACCGCAATGTTTTCAAGTCCAGACCTTCACAGATGGTGTGTATACTCAGCCCGAAGCAGGATTTGACCTGGAAGCTGTCAATGTGTGACCAATCGCTCCTCATTCCCTGACTGATGGCACGATTGTGGCTCTCGTCTTCGGTATACGTGCGGTCGCCGAACAGGCGAGCAGATCATGCAGTGCCTGCTGGTCTTCAGACTTGGCAAGGGGAAACTCTTGGCGCATTGCGTGCACGTCTACTCCAAAAGGAGAGCATGATACCCCATACCTCCCCAGATTTCTCAACAAGATTGTCTGGGGTTGTTTTACCCCGCCAGCATTAAAGATGCGATGTGTAATTGATTGAGGATAGCTTAGACTAGGGTATCTCTGGTGGTATGAAGTAACTCTCGACCTCTGTGCTGCCCTCCAGCCAGTCAGCACTGGTGAGGGCTTCGCATAAACTGTGATGATGATTAATTGATGATTTGATCCCTTCGGGCACTGGAATATTCCTCAATCGTGCTCGGAGCTTCACCGAATAGTATATCATTGTCATAGAAGTTGGTGTCGAGAAGAAGGAATCGCGAACCGAGCAACTCCGAGCCAAGCCATCTTCTCCAAGTTTGAAGATGTTGGTTGCGCCTACACTAGCATCTCAACTTCAAACAAAAGGTCAAGTTTAGCCGCTGCGCTAAGTCAAGGCAGTCATGATCCCAGAGCTGAAGCTGGGGTAAGCCAGTTCATCAAACGTGGGGTAGAGAGTCTGGACATTGAAGACCGAAATGGTGCGGTCCCGACGTCTATCGGGCGTGTCGTTTCTTCTATTAGCGATGCTCCAAACGCTTACTTAACGGCCGAGATACCGATCCATGTCGAGAAACTCTCCGGCCTCCGGTCAAGTCCCCGCAGTCTTGGTACTGCAGTGTTGGAGTCAACCCATGCGGATAGCTCGGAGAGCCAAGCGTTGGCATTGGAGTCTGCTTCAAGATACGATACCCTGCCATCGTTCGATGGAACTTCTACAGGGGAGCACAGCAGCAAAAAGAAACGGGTTAGAGCTGACGAGACAGGCCCAACAGGATGGCACACAATTGCAATCTTCGACTTGCTTATCTGCAGATTCCACGTGGCCGTAGATATGCGCTGACGAAGAATGTACTGATAAACAATAAGATCTTACAGATACATAAAAAGAGTCAAAATGGAGGGTTACATCTCAACAAAGCTTTCTATTGGCAGTGACATATCAACACATTCAGAATGAAACGCCATCCGGCTGCCCGATGACGAGCAGATGTCTGCCAAGCTCTTTAAAGACATTTGCATGCATACAAAGTGGCATCCATTTCACGATGTGCGGAATAGTCCAATAGTGGGAGGCAAAAAGTGCGGAATGAAAGGGTGATGATCTGAGGAGGGCAGTGAAAAACGTGGTTTTGGGAGCATCGCTCCAGGGCATGACAAATGCTGATAGGTTAGCGCTAGAGTAATGGTGTTGCCCCGTTGGTGACGTTGGGGGCGGATGTGACCGAGATGGAGGATTTATCGGGGGCGAAAGAGGAGATTCATGGACTAAGAGTCAGTAGTCAAGTACCTAGATCCCTCTAGTCGTGTCTAAAGGAGTTTATTTCCCGGTTTATTGCTTCTGTTGCCTGGGGTAAAGAGTGCGGAGTAGTGGACGAGACAATACCAAAGGGGAGAGATTGAGATGAGACATACAGAGATCCATGAGATGAAAACTCTGATTCTGTCTGTACTTGACTCATCCTCAGACCATTTACTCAAAATATGGCCTCATAGCATGGATGGCCAGCAAAACAGAGACATAACCTAGAGTCGTCATCATCCGAAATATTTACCGGTCTTTAGTGAACGCTGGCGCCGGAGATCAGTGGATACCGCTATCAAGCTTAACTTCTAGAATGAGGGACTGCCATGTGATTAGAAGAGATTGTCTATCCTGCTCAACAAACTGTATCTTGGCTGGGATACGACGTCCCGTTAGTGCTGCAGCCCTCCATGTTCTTAGTGTACCTTTTGGAGTCGGGTCTCTTCTCCAAGTTTGGGGGAGACGATTAGGCGGTAAGAGGAGAGAAGAGTACTTGGAGAATGTTGCTTTAGCCGAGGATGTAGACGACTAATGCACCGGACGTGCGGAGGACTGCAGTGTATGCCTCCAATAATTGCACCATTCAGTGAAGCCATCACAGAGTATCACTGTAAGTGTCAAAACGGACACAAACCGAGCTGCCAAAATGCACCCCGTATTTTCAACAGGCTTCCCCAGAATCAATCTTGCTTCTTTCCCCGGAATCTAACATCTACAGTCCCTTCATCTTCCGTTCCCCAGATTTTGTCCTTATTAGATGGGGCCATTACTTCGGGAGTCGACCGGTCGATGGAGAAAGTGGAAGCACCACCAACTACAGAGAGTAAAACAGTGGCGGACCACTAAAGACCCCCTTGTAAAAGAGACATGCAGGCGCGGTAATCAGTCCAAGTTTGGACCCCGCATGGACTAGGATTAGACAGAGATTACGGAGACTCTACCAACCATCACCATAACAATTACAATTACTTTACCCTTCACACTATCTCTTAGCTCCCACCTCTTCCATTCCCCTCAGTTGCCATGTGCGTGGCGTCCCAAGTCCATCTCTAAACTTAACCATAACAAGAGACTAAGTCCAAAAGGGTCGTCTTCCATTGATCCGACGTGAACTACGGCTGTCACGATAGCCGAAGCCGTTGGAGGCAAGCCCCCTTCATGAGATGAGGCTCTTGGACTTGTCTTGTTCCCCTGATGAATCTGACATCTCCTATCGTAGATCTAGGGTTAGGTATTGCTTGGAAATTTGGGGAAATGTATGTTTGTCTGGGCACGGTTTCTTGGGCAGTCCCGAGTTGGCGGTGGATGGAACCTCGTCCCTGGGAATTAATTACACGACGCATTGAATCTAGACCTTTACGCATCTTACTATTGCATCTTACGAAATCTCACAGGCAAACATTATCTTGATTGCAGATTTCGGTGCTGAATGTAAAGGGTGCGATGCCATGTGTCGCAACGCAACCCATTCACGAGTGCGCCTCTCGGGATAGACGGCAAATTCGCGTTCTTACGCGTGATGCTGGCCTCAGCCTGACTGGAGGAGGGCGCACGGCTTCAGGGCATTCATTTCACTGTAATTTCTACCGATGTAGGCTACACTGTACCTGTTACTGTAATGGAGATCGCCCACGAGACACGATGCTCGAACAAGATCGACGATTGTGAAATAGTGAACGACAATGGGAAAGTCGAAGCCACGCAGTCCATTCAAATGCAGCAGATTGAGATCCATCCTGTTGGCGGCACAGCGTATATTATCCACTAGACCAGTACCGACTTGGCAACCCCAAAGCCAAGGGCCAAGCATACCCTGCCGTATCAAGCTTTTTGTCGAGCTTGGCTGACAGCTTGGAAATCTCTTGGATACTTTCTCTGTTTGTACAAGATCGGCAGAGTGGTTTACCACCAACAGAAAAATCCTCGTACGGTGAAACAAAATTAGCAGCGCCAGAATATGTTTGTGTTACTAGACAAGGACAACCAACAACTCCAACCCTTGCGAGAGAAAAGATACGAAGGTCTGGACAAGTGTGGACCTTTCCTTGGCAAAAAGTAAAAGGTGTCTTTGGGGGTCGGCGATTAGAGTCCGGTCTCGTCGCCATCGTCAAGGGCGGGGGAACAATAGAGAGAGAGGCAAGAAGCATGGGGTAAATAGTCCCAGTCCACTAGCTTGTAATATGGAGACATGGGGTAAGGATGGGTGTGAGTGGAGATGCAAGTACAACCCCCCTTGTTCAGTTGGAGGCCATTCTCTCTCTCTCTCTTGACACTCTACTGTATCTTGACCCTTGCCATTCGTGCGGAAAGCCGACAACCATTACGGAGGCTTTGCGAAAAGGGCTTGGTCTGGATTAAATGGCATAGCGCACAGTCCTTACTTGGATCTGGGGAAAGACGTGGGGACAGGATTCGTTATATTCTTATTACTCTGTCTATCAGTATAAAGTCCTGACCCTTCCCCAGGTTTTCCCCCAGGTCCCTTCTTCAGATCAGAAGCATTCGTCTCCTCCTCTCTCTCATACTCCTTCCTTCGAGGACAATCTCTGTCTCTCCCTACATCATCTTCTTCATTGCCCACAATGCTTGGCCACAACGAGAACAAGGTGGCAACCCACCAGACAGACAACTCCTCCACCGAAAAGGTCGACTATGAAAAGGCCGTCTCTCTCCACGAAGATGCCTCCCAGGAAGTCTTTGACGAGCCCGCCACCAAGCGTCTCCTGCGCAAGATGGACGTCAAGCTCCTCCCCTTCCTAGCTCTCCTCTACCTCCTCTCATTCCTCGATCGAACAAACATCGGCAATGCAAAGCTCGCCGGCCTAGAAGAGGCTTTGGGTATGACGGGCAAGTGGGACTACAACATCGCCGTCGCTGTTTTCTTCCCCTTCTACGTCGCCGCTGAGATCCCATCCAACATGGCCATGAAGCGCTTCCGTCCTTCCATCTGGATTCCTTCCATCATGGTTGCTTGGGCTATCTGCACTACCCTTATGGGTATCACTCACAACTTTGGCGGTTTCCTTGCTTCGCGTATGGCTCTGGGTCTTGCTGAGGGTGGTCTGTTCCCTGGTATCACCTACTACATTACCCTCTGGTACAAGCGTCACGAGTGCGGTCTTCGCATGGCTATCTTCTTCTCCGCTGCTACTGCCGCTGGTGCCTTTGGCGGTCTCTTCGCCCGTGGTGTCATGGAGATGGATGGTGTTGGTGGTCTTGATGGTTGGGCTTGGATCTTCATTATTGAGGGTCTTCTCACCTTCATCTTTGCTGTCATGGCTTTCTTTGTCATGCACGACTACCCTGACACTGCCAAGTTCCTCAACGACTCTGAGCGCAAAGAGGTTCTTCGACGTCTTGAGGAGGATCGCTCTGTCCTCTCTGATGCTTTTGACATCAAGTTCGCCAAGGATGCTCTCAAGGACTGGAAGATCTGGGTGCACATGATCATCACCATCGGCATCTACACTCCTCTTTACTCCATCTCCATCTTCCTTCCCACTATTGTCAAGTCTCTTGGCTACACCAACGAGGTTGCTCAGCTCATGACTGTCCCTCCCTACGTTGTTGCCTGTCTCTTCACCATCGGTGGTGGTTTCGCTGCTGATAGGCACGGCCAGCGTGGTATCTACATGATTGGTTTCTGCATTGTCGCGTAAGTTGACCTCACTCTTGTTCAGGATCCAATTCACTAACATTCTGTAGCATCATAGGTTTCATCATCCTCGCTACTGTCGACTCCCATGGTGCTAAGTACTTCGCCGCCTTCATGATCACCTGCGGTATCTACCCCAACGTTCCTCAAGGTGTCGCCTGGAACGGCAACAACATCGGTGGTTCCCTCAAGCGCGGTGTCGGTATTGCCATGCACGTTGGCTTCGGTAACCTCGGTGGTGCCGTCTCCGGCTTCGTCTACCGCAAGGATGACGCTCCCAACTACCGATCTGGTCACTGGACTCTCGTCGCTACAACCACCATGAGCTGCATCCTCAGCATCTTCATGACCATCTACCTCCGCCGCGAGAACGCTCGCCGTGATGCCACTCACAAGGCTCCTCATGATTACACTCGCGCTGAGAAGGAGTTGGAGCAGAACTCTGGCGATAACGCCACCTTTTTCCGATACACTGTTTAAGTTATTGGAAGCGATATCTTGCAGAACATCTTACAAGACAATCGCATTTTTATATTTGAAGCGTATTTTTTGGTAAAAACGGTCACGATTAAGAAAGAGCATGGAGTCAAAATTGGAAGGCTTGTTACTTTGGAAAATTCTGTTTCTCTAGAGTTTGTTAGACATTTTGACAATTCAACAATCCTCATGTTTAGAGCTCCTACAATACGTTCATTCTCTGCAACTGTGACATCTGTTTACATTGGATCTCAGTGAGTGGCTTACTGTTGGCCCCCGATGAAACACATAATAAAAGCCACGAATAAAACATCTTCCACCAACAGCTAACCTATCGGAAAGAAAAGCCACAAGACTGCATATTCAGGATCGCACAGGACTCAAAACACGGGCTAAAATAAGACAATAAGGGACCTTTTGTGACAGTCTAGGCCCTGCAGGGATTGTCAAAGATGAAGATCTGCCTACCCCAGTCAAGACTGAATGCCGTCTTATCCGCTGTCTACGAGAGTAAGACACGTCGCAATAGCCTATTCCCTCAGTAGTTCATTCCTGATCGACGGCCAGTCATAAGCTTAAGTTGAAGGTAATTATGCTTACTGACTCATACTGCACTTCACAATGATAAGAGAGTCTATGGTTTGCTTGCAGGGCTGGTCTTTCAGCTCGAGCAGCCACCCGTCAGAGTCGTATTTCTCACTGCATTACATGGATTATGTACGGTACTTCAGTTTTGTATCACTGTTGGTTACTTGTGTTTATCCAGGCTGTCGGAGGCGCGTTTTCCGATGTCGATTTTTTCAGTATGGCGTTTTTGTGAATTGTCGCGGTGGCTTTCTACCTACCAACAGAGTGACACACTCCTTGTCCGGGTAATAACCCGTCTGCATGTAAGAGTTATAGGCTACTGGAATAGATAGCTGCCTGCGAGATGCATCTGAACTATTTCCACGTCTGGATAATCTCCCGAAAGCTTGAATTGGAATGCTGCAACCAACGGAGCGCTAATACGAGACAGTCTAGATAATGTATGTACGTATTTAACCGGTCAAAGAGTAAGGCTCTGATTGGTAAGGCAATGATTAAGATGACGGGTATTCAGAGTGGATATTAAGATAAAGAGTCTGCTTATGGCATAGACGGCCTTCCATTATTGAGATGGCTGGTTTCTCCAATTTCTGTGAACACCATCCCCGCATGACTCCAAATTGAAGTCCGATGTTTCGGCGCCGTGGGGTCCAGTTTTCCCGGTGAGGTGTTGGGATGGAATGCCGAATGATTTGATAGTAAAGACATTTATACGCTCTGTAAATAGAGTCACAGTGATTGATACCAAGAACGTTCATAGTATGAGGACACCGTCCATGGTCTATTTCTTGCAGACTACATATGTACCGCCATTATTAGACTCTCGAATCTTGCGTCACGTCCCTGGATACACATGCAGCCAAGAGTAGCCAAGCTGCGCTTTACTAGCGCGTCGCTTGAAGAGAACTGAGACAGACTGTTCATGGTCACTGCATACTATTCCCTCCGTTCTGTCGTGAAAGCTAAAGCAGATCGAGTAATCCAGCAACTCGCAGTCACGTCTCTGATCGAGTGTAGTGTATGGTAACATTGACTCGGATGAAGCCGAGGATCTGCACCTGTTCAATCTACCACGTGGCCGAGGGGTTACGTCGTACTCTATTAGGTGCCAGTACTGACGATCGATCTTTGTTCTTGCATTAGCTGCCATACATAATTGATTGTCATTCGCAGATTTATACCGGTCTTTAAAGACGTTGTATGAATGGAATGTATCCAAGACGTCAGCCAAGGACCAGATACTACAGTCTTTCATATCACATAAGCACGTAGAAACTTAGGTACTGAAGAGGTGAAAGAGTCTATGTTGCAAGTCTAAATACTGTCTATAATGGGCAGCAAATATCCATCATCCACACCTTCAACGATCTGCGAATGCGAACCGTTTAAATGCTGATAACACCAGCACCGGCCTTAGCCTTAACAAGCTCACAAACACAGTCCGCAGGGGAGGTAGTGTACTCGTAAGGAGGAGTAAAGTCCTTCTCCTGAGTAATAGCAGCCTCGCTGTTCTCGAACAGGTTGTTTCTCTCAACAGCGAATCCATCCTCACGCGAATCAAGGTTGGTAATGATAGGTCGTCGCACGTTAACGAAAGCAGTCGACTCAACAAGAACCTTGGCGCCCATGCGAGAGTTCACTCCAGAGGTAGGAAGATCCTCGTAGCAGCTGCTGTAGATATGGGCGGTTCCGAAACGGATGGAGGGGGCACGGCTGTTGATATTGCTCCAGTAGTTGTGGTGATAAGTAACGTGCAGCTTGCCCTCATCCTGAGAACCGTTGTCGTCGCTGTGGCCGATCAGGGAGGCCTTCCAGTGATCGGCGAACTTGTTCCATGAGAAGGTGAGGAAGTCAGAGGCACGCTTGGCGTCGAGGAGACCGTCGAAGTAGTCCTTGTCGGTACCGTCGATGCCTTCGGTGGCGAAGTCGATGTGGTCGATCCAGACGTAGGTGGAGGTTTCGATGTCAATGCAGTCCATCTCCTTGGGAGGGTTGCGCATGACGAGGTTACGGATGATGACGTTGTTGGACTTGACAATACGGAAACCACCGTTGGTGAGACCTGAGGGGATGTCTGTTAGTTTGTGTCGTTCAGTTTGGGTGGTGTTTACTTACCAGAGTTGGAGCCAACACCCAGGATGGTGGTATCGCTGGGAACCTTCATAAGGTCACAACCGTCAAGCATGCCATCGATATGGATAACGCCACCCTTGCCAAGAGCGGACTTGAGCTCAGAGCAAGACTTGACGACAACAGGCGCACCGGAACCTCCAGTGGTGCCATACCCATAACCTACGAGATCGTCAACCTTGGCAGCGCTACAGCTACCGGCGGCAGCAGCACCAGTATCAGCAGGGGCGGACTTGGCAGGCTCCTCAGCGGTAGCCTTGGGAGCAGCGGAAGCAACGCGAGTAACAAGAGTAGTAGCAGCGGGAGCGGGAGCAAGAGCCTCAGCATCACCGCCGGCGGTGTACTGACACTTGCACTCCTTAACAAGGCTCTTGATAGAGCAACCAGCAGCCCACTCAGGAACAGATGAAGAATCGTTCACATCAGCGCAACCAGCGACGTTGGCAGCGACAGCTTTGGCGCATGGGTTGGACTTGATGTTGGCGCAGCCCAACACGGCGGGAATGAGAGAGATGAGAACGGATCGCTTCATGATGACGGTTTCGGCACGGCCGGTTTAACGATAGACAAGGTAAAGAACGAAAGGTAAAAACAAGAAAGAATGTGGTTAAAAGAGAGTGAGTTATCGAAACATCAAAAGATCAGACGAACAAGATATATATAAACCAACCCATCCCCCAGCAAAGACATTATGCTAGGAGATCATTAAGATTAAAGTATAGCAGCCAAGAATATTACGAGTAATACTCGAGGATTATGTTTGGAGGACAGCAAATTCCCGCCTGGGCAGCTTCGCGCAGCTGGCGCCAAGAGGAGTGTTCTCCATATTCTCGAGGAAAACAGTGGAAACAATGAAACGTCTGGGCGGAAATAACTCTTGGCTGCGTTTCAAGATGTTCTTGGGCCTATTGCGTTTAACATCGAATGACATGACGTGGAGCGTTTGATGAAAGCTTGGCTCAGAGGTGGATTAAGCGCTCCGCTACAAACGCTTGTTTAAGGAGATTACAAAAGCTTGGTGCTGACGTCTGACGTTCATGATCGGAAAGATTGATAAGAAAGAAGTTTTTAAAATTGTTTAATTAAATAGATCTAACCCTTGAGCTGTCTCAATCAAGGCGGCATGACAAATTCCATCTCTGAAGTTCATCAAGATACACACTTGAAGCAGTTCCTGTCATAGAACTTATCACCCGATGTTGGATTATAGACCAACTCCAGCCCAGCAGGTCCAGCAGTGAAAATATTGCACAGAGTAGTGCTCTTTCGGAAGAGGAAACCCTCACACTCTGTACGCTGCAGACACTCAAGGGCGCATTTCTCAAGGGATCCAACCTGCTTGGCCGTGTAGCCCTCAATCATCTTGGACTGGGCGGAGTTGCTCACACCAGGGATACCACAGGTGACATTGTCACTGAGAGAAGCAGAGGGTACTGTGCAGGTTGTGGGTTCGTTTTGCGGGACACTAGAAGTTGTAGCGACCGAGCCTTCCGACGCGGATGTGGTGGTAGCAGCAGTGGTGATGGCCCCTTCGAAAACAGAACGAGTAAAGGTCCGCATAGTTGTAGGAGTCTCGGTAGGCTGAGGAAAGTAAGACATGCTCTCAGTTCCGGTGGGATCCTCCCACTGAGGCTCCTTGCACAGTCCAGAGCAGTCAAAGCATGCGTTATCGTTATACCATATCTTGCTACCATCTTGGAATCTGTACCCAGCGTCCTGAAGAGATGTGCTGAAGAACTCGCAGAGCTTAGTGTCTGTGTTATAGGCCGAGGACTTACAGTTCTCAAGCTGCAAGCATGTTTCCGTACACTGAATCTCGGACTTTTGGTGTGGCCAGGTGGTGATATCTGCCGAGAAGGGCTCTCCAAGAGTGACTTTGCCGTTTGAGTGACAAGTGTAGCCATTGACTCCTCTTCCGTTACTACCGATAGGCCACTCGCCGTTTTGCTTGTATCTGCAGCCAGCGTTGATGGTAAGAGGCTGGCAGCCCAACTCAGGTGGTGAAGGCGTAGGATCTTCCTTCTCACCACACATCATGCAGGTCATACACTTCATATCGAACCACATGGCATTGTATCCGGATTGCTGTTCGGCAACAGAGGCATCTTCCAAGTCTGATGAGATGAGGGCACACTTGAGTCTAGGCTGGCTATCATCAAAGCCAAAAGCCAGACACCCATGATCTTCCTTGCAAATAACGGCACAGTCTTCGATGGATCGCTGGTTAGGACGATCTTCGAGACCGTAGCCGTAGGCGTCGGTGAGCTGGGGCCAGCCACGCTTTCCACAGAGGGCTCTGTCTGGGGCGGGGTTGATGATGGAGCAGAACCCTGGGGATGGGATACCATTGGGACAGACTGAGACTGTGGCAGGTGGGAGTGTGGTAGTTGGGCTGGGCACAGTTGTAGGGATCATACTGTTGTTCTCAGTTGGGGCAGCGCTGGCGCTAGTGATTTCATCAACACTGGAAGTAGTCGCAGCGTCAGGCTTTGCGGTTGTCGAGGTGGCCAGTAGCGAGGAAGTCTTCTTTTCTTCAACGGGGCATGTCCACTCAGGCATAGTAGCCGGATCTTGGCCACGGGGAATGTAATCAAAGTACGCGTTGCCCGCGCCACAAGCATGACAGTCCATATCGTAAAAGAAGCTGTACGCATCCGCAGGTTCCGCGACCTCAGATGATCTAGCATCGTACAGACTACAGCGCCCAAAGGTAGCCGAGTAAGACTTGCAAGAAGGGTACTTGGCGCAAAGATCTCGACACTCATTTGTCAGACCGCACAGTCCGTTTGTAGGAGCTGTGAGGAAGGGCTTCGCGCACGCCTTGGCGACACCTTGGAAACGAGTACAGGACTTGGCAGGGGTGTCAGCATTGACGTTGACACAGACGGTGCCGGCAGGCTGTTCAGAGCATTCATCCTCGTGAATGCAACTTCGGTCGTATGCCCAAGCGGAATCGGAACCACCGTTGGTAGGTATGTCGCCCAACTCGGCAGTGAAGAGGTTACATGAGTTTGAACAGCCGTTGCCCCAGTAGAGCCATTCGAAGCTCATACATTGTGAATCTGCGAGACAGAGGGCGGCGCATTGCTCTTTGGTGATCTTGCTTCCGCCGAACCGCTTGTATCCTTGCTTGCTGCTATAAGGACGCTTGGCGCAACCTCGACCAGCAGCACCAGCACCGAGTTTGACGCAGACCTTGGGGCCAGATGGAGTATCTTCGTCTTCGTCGGTAGGAGTGGATGATGTTGCAGCTGTCGCGGCCTCAGTGGTCTTGTCTGTTGCTGGGACTTCGTCCGTAGTTGTAGGTGCCTCCGAAAGCTGAGTTGTAGGGGCGTCAGATGTTTCAATGTTAGCGCTGCTAGTGACAGCAGTGTCGACAGGAAGGGCAGTGCTGGCCTCAGAAGGACCAACGGTAGCAGCGTGCTTGGAAGTAGGGAAGAACAGCGAAATACCATCAACCCACTCATCACCGATCTTGTTAGACACAAAGACCTGATCAAAGTAAGCCTCAGCTGAGCCTCCATTGACACAAACAAGCTCAAATCGAATCATTCCGCTGTTTGTTGTCACAGCCATGCTGTCGACAAACTCCAACCACTTGTCACCCGCATCGCTGACGACAGGGAAGTAAGGCGTAGCTCCAAACTGTTCGCTGCCGTAGTATCCCTCAATACGGCACGTATCGGCGACAGAGTTCTGGACGATAGCGTACCAGAAGCGAACGGTGTAGTCGCTAGGCTCCATATCCTGAAGCTGCTGTTGAATCCAAGGGTTCTCGGGAGGCGTTTGTCGCTTTCGGGTGAGGCCCGTCTTGAGCTGCACGCAGTTCCTCTCGTCAGATTGGCCTGGGTGTCCAGGGCCTTGAAGGAGTTTGGCATTGCCGCCAGCCTGGAAGGCGTAAATGCCGCCGTCGGCAGAAGGGTCGTAGCCTCCAAAGTCGCCGTTGGTCACTGCATTTGTGATGATGATGGGACCTTCGGTAGTTTGTGAAGAAGGTAGCGATTTTGTTGCGGTTCCAGTGGTAATCGAAGCAGGCTGTGCTGTCTTGTCGGTTTGAAGGGGAGAAGAAGGCTTGCAGTTACCTGCCGCCGCAAGTTCAAAGGAACCCGCAACGGCCAGGGCCAGAAGCGCAGAGACAGAGCGCATCCTGTAAATAACGAATGGATAAGCCAAAAAGAGGCTCTAAATGAAAGACAATTGTAGAGGTCAATACCTGACAGTCCATCCTCGACACGAGAAGCCCCATGATATATACCGTCTAGAGGCGTCCGCCTCCCGAAGCCTTACCCGAAGTCAAACACCCCATTGCCCCTGACGTTATCGGAAATTTCTATCGGGCTTGGCCATGTGCTTTTCGTCGATAGCTTTTCAGCTGCTGTTCGATAGTTCCAACGGGGTTTCCTTTTTCGCTTGTAAACCGAGTCTAGATTGGGTTGGTTTGCAAGACTATTGAACGCCTTGTGGATTTTTTGGGTAAGCGAATAATTCGCCGATGGGGGCGAGCGTTGACTTTGCTCCGGTTGGGAAATATGAGACGATATTGAAATGCGAATTCTTTTTCCTTTGGCTCTTTGCTTGGTCGGCGATTGAAGTACTGACTTCTTTCTTGGAAAGAGACGGCTTTCTCTAGGGCGGTTGGGCCTGACGGGAGATCTTCAGGGTCCAAGATTAGTAATCCCGTACCACGCCGCTGGATGCAAGTAGACGTTGCTGTATTAATACAACTAGACAGGATCGCTGTGCACGAGAACCAATATGAGAGTACCTTGGTCCCTTTTGCCAAGAGCTTCAAAGTCTATCTAAGTGGTTAGTTCACTCCTAAGAGAATGCCCATCTCAACCGAGCCATATACTGTGATGCGAATGGGCTGTACCTTAATGCAGCCAGAGCATATTGCGTGAAGTTCCTAGACAAAAACATGTTTCAGCTAGAATAAAAGCGTGCCTCATTATCTTTTGCAGCTAATACTCGGATTTACCAGATTCGTGCGTTGCTCTCCGCTCTATCTGCTCTCGAACCTGACCCAACTTATCTAAACGCATTGGGTGAGTCGGTTAAAAGCTTGCTTGCGAAAAACTTCTATGGGGGCTGCGAATTTGACAGCAATGACAGAGCCGCTATTATCAGGGCGACAGTAAGTTTCATTCCATCCAAAGAAAAATGCATAAGGTTTCTCACCGAAGCAATACTGTTCCCTTGTTCGACGACAGGGGCGGAAGGGCAATCCACAGCGGAACTTCGACTTGTCACGGATCACCCAATACGCGTTCGCTCGTCTGTTAGACCAATTTTGTGTGCTCTAAGCTCAACAGCAGTATAAATATTCGAACTTAGCTGCAAGCGACATCCTGGTCAAGGATTTCGGCGTAGTTACAGGCACTATCGTTAACAACACTGACGATGTTCTGCTGCATCAGATCTTGAGCAATTGCCCATTGGTGCTAGTAGCCTTATTAAGCCGCTTGAGCAAACAGAGTTACGACTGGCTCGAGAATTGACGGCTCGAGAGCGTCGTAGCTGAGAATAGTACCGTTGAGGCTCGGCCTCAGTGTGCTCGTCAACGTACTCTTGCCGGAGCTGGGCGCACCAGACTTCTGTATCAACATTCTGGCTGCTTAAAAAGGTGATCCGTGACAACGAGACATCATTTATGCCTGAATTTAAGAAGGCAACATGTCGCGGTTGCTCCAATATGACATGCCGATTCCGAACTGTGGAAGGAGGATGGATGTGTGCGTGAAGCTATGAGAAGCTGGGATCTGGATGGGCGGACAAACCTTTTACATGGTATCAATTCTCTTGCGAGCAATATCTCCAAAGGTCCCGGTGTTGACTACGAGATCCCTTAAGCATATACTCTCTCTTGCCTACAGTGACACTTGGGGATGGACAAGTGGGTGTTGGAGCTTGCAAAATGGTTTTGAGGGTGTTGACCGTGATATGGTGAACTCTCGTTCTTCTTTCACTCTTGAACCAAAAGTATCCTACCACTGTGGAGTGAATGTAAGCGTCCTCTAGGCTTTTGGACAACGAGGATATACGGCCTAGTGCTAAGCTCTGACCTGGATGAGGTGTCCAAATTACTTCGTCCTTTGCTGTCTACGTTCCTTCCCTAAAATCTCGCAGTACCGACAACCCTAAGTTCGTTGTGTCAAGGTAAGGTGATGTACATTCCCTAAGCCCCTGGGTGTCTTAGGTTTCCCGGCATAGGTCGCTATGTTGTCAGTCCAGGAGGACGTTGTCACAAACATAATAAAGGAAAGATGAAGCACAAGCCCCGATGCCATATGATCATACGGGACATATTGATACCCGACCAGCGTAATAGGTGGTGCCTCATGAGGAGTTCAAGTTATTCGCCTGTCTGTCCATACACTCATGTGCCAAACGTGCAGCCAAAAGTATGGGCAGCGAAATGGAGGCGTATACAGACTTGTAGGTTTAAATTCCATTGTAGAGCCCATGAGTTAGGCGGCTGCTAGGTAAAAAAGAATTGCTCTCTGAAGGGCAAAAAGTGAGGTTCTGCCCGGGCTCGAACCGGGGACCTTCTCGGTGTTAACGAGATGTCATGACCAACTAGACCACAGTACCAAGCTGTTTTTGATGTTAGGTACAACAGAAATTTGTCCTAAGGATCAAGGCAACGGAGACGGATGGACGATATTGATTTACCTGGTTCAAGCCATTGGCTTTTGTAGTCTCAACAGTCAAGCCTTCAGATACCCTTATGGGCGAATTAGCATAAATAAGTTTCAGACTGTAGACGCATGAGGTTTTGAACAAGTTAAGTAAAAGTCATCACAACAATATTCATTATGTGGTGGTATATGGAAAAACGCCCCTCGGCCTACAGCCCTTGGCGTGACTTGTCGCCTCTCGCGACATCATGTGCGCATTGATCCTACACATGGAGGAGTTCCCTCTCCTACATCCAACCGTAGTAACCCAGCCTTCCCAACTTTTTGGTCTTCCGGGTGATGATCCTCATTCATAAACCCCAAAAGGTGCTTTTGCCCGCCGGCAGAACCCAGTAAAAATAAAACTCCGAAAAGTGATGGAATCAAGAAATGGTTAAAATAAAAAGGGACATGAGGGAATAGATGGTATCGAATGGTTGACGGTTTTTGTTGTTAAGTTAAGCTGGGGTTCAAGCTTAGCCGTGCAGACCGCAGGTACGCTCTCTCATCAGTTCACGTCTCTTCTTGTCCTTAGCTGTAGAATTGGTTAGCATTTGTTTGTAGGTGCGTATAATTGCGAATAACTTACCTCCGTCGAAGACGAGGAACTCATGTAGACCGGAACCGACAGGGACCATGGGCAGGACAGGAACCTTCTTGTCGGTGACAACCTCCAGCAGAGCAGGGCCATCGGTGTTGATGAGCCACTTCAAAGCATCAACAACGTCGTCGGGCTTGTCAACACGTCGGTTCTGGATGCGCATAGCCTCGGCAAGCTTGATGAAATCGGGGTTGCTCTGGTGAGTGTGGGCATATCGATCCTCGTAGAAGATGTTCTGCCATTGAGTAACCATACCCTGCTCCTCGTTGTTGAGGACAATAACCTTGACACCAATGTTGAACTGAGCAGCGGTGGAGAGCTCAGTCAGGGTCATGTTGAAAGAGGCATCACCATCGATGTCGATGACAAGGGCGTCAGGCTGGGCAACCTTGGCACCAATGGCCGCAGGAAGACCGTAACCCATGGTACCGAGACCACCTGAGGTGATCATGGAACGAGGATGTCTCCATCGGAAGTGCTGGGCAGTCCACATCTGATGTTGACCGACACCAGTAGCGATGTAGGTCTTGTCCTTGCGACCCTCGACAAGCTTGCTGAGCTCCTCGATCAGGGTCTGGGGCTTGATAAGGCCTGAGCGCTCGGCACGCTCGTAGTCACTCAGAGGCCACTTCTTCTTCCACTCGTTGATCTTGCCGAACCATTCCTTGCGGCTCTCCATGGTCTTGGACTCGACGAAGGGCATGAGCTCCTTGAGGTTAGTGGCGACATCACCCTCGATGGCCTCGGTGGCCTGGACAACCTTGTTGATGTTCTTGGGCATGATCTCGAAGTGGACGATACCACCACGGCCCTCAGCAGCGGCAGCCTTGGCACCAGGAGCGAACTTGGCAATGCTCAGAGTGACACGATCATCGAAACGGGCACCGAGAGCAATGATAAGATCGGCCTCCTGCATAGCCATGTTGGCGTAGGCTGATCCGTGCATACCGAGCATGTGCAGGGACTTCTCGTCGAGCTCGTCGTAAGCACCTAGACCCTGGAGAGTAGTGGTAACGGGGATGGAAGACTTGTCAGCGAGCTCCTTGAGGATCTCAGGTCCGCCTTCGGAGAGAATGATACCCTGTCCAGCATAGATGATGGGCTTCTTGGCCTTGTTGATGAGGTTGCCAACACGCTGGAGAGCACCCTCGAGCTGCTTCTTGGTAACGTCCATGGCAGCACGGGAAGCAGCGCTGGGCAGAGAAGGCAGAGCAACGTCGGTGGGGATAGCCCTTCTTAGGACACCAGCAGTGACATCCTTGGGAAGATCGACGAGAACGGGACCGGGGCGACCGCTGGTGGCGATCTCGAAAGCTTCGTTGATGCGTCGGGGGAGTTCGGCGACGTTCTTGACCATAACGTTCCACTTGGTGCAAGCACGGGAGATACCAACGACATCAGCCTCCTGGAAAGCGTCACTACCAATGGCAGTTGTGACGACCTGACCGGTGAAGACAACCATGGGGGTTCCGTCTGACAGAGCATCCTGCATAGGTGTAATGACGTTTGTAGCACCAGGACCAGATGTGACAAGGACGACACCGGGCTTGCCAGAAGCACGGGCATAACCCTCAGCCATGTGGCCAGCACCTTGCTCGTGGCGAGGGAGAATGAAGTCGAAGTGTTTTGAGTTGTAAATGGCATCGAAAACGGGGAGAATGGCACCGCCAGGGTATCCAACTATGATTCAGGTCAGCCTTATTTGGTGGGACGTGGAGTGGGCGACATACAGATATGTTTCACGCCATGTCGGAGCATCATCTCGTGGAAGATTTCACCACCAGTCTTTCCGATGAATCTGCAAGTTCGTGGTTAGAGTATGTCTGAATATGTGGGCTAGAGGTTACGTACGACTCATCCATATCGTTCTTTCGGGGGTTGACGAGAGGCTGAACATTGCTCTGGTTCTTCTCGACGTTGAATCCAGGGCTAGGGATATCGCGTGCTGGGCTGTAGACATGTTAGCCATCTGGTTTTGCCATTGCTGTTGAAAATGTGCGCGCGAATCGCTACCCATGCCACAAGCGCGGGGCAACTCTCAACGCCACAATTGAGATATCTACTTACGCAGCAGCTGCTGTAGACTGATTTCTAGTGCTGGCAACCTTCTTTGAAGTCTGGATAGAAGCAACGGCGGATGTGGTGGTGAAAGATCGAGCGTGAGCGACGGCCCGGATGGCCTTTGCGGCCTGGCGAGTTCGGAGCATTGTGGAGGTTAAGAGCTCGTTTGAGGCAAGACCAGTAGAGAGGAGCCAGGAGGCTCAAGACGCGCAAGAGAATTAAAAATTGAAGGTCAGTAGAAACTCAAAAGGATCAATTGAATTCCTAGAGGGGAGATGCTTGAATTTTGTTCGTGAAGGCGCGCGGAGGCAAAAAGAGGAAAAAAAGGGATTTGAGTTTCGTTTGTCCGCTAAGAAAGAGACCAAGGAAATCGAGGGCGAGCCCGGGGGAAAAAATATCACAGCAAAGCACCTCAGCAATTATCGGAGGGCCGGTGGCCGGGGTGGGACCGGTCAACTTGTGGGGTAAGGTACCGCAATAAAAGGTGACTCCCCCAGCCAAATCGAGGTGGGATAGCGGTAGAGTCAGGTCAAGGCAGGGGCGATGAAGGCCAGAACGGCCGGGGAGGGGGAGTATCGGTCCCCACGAGCCAATCAGTGAAAAGGTGAATGGCCGATATCGCCACTAGTAGAAGCCTTCGGATTGGCCAGATGTGCTGCGAGAACGGCCTAGCTGGGCCTCTACTCCCCTCTAGCTGGCGTTAGCTGGACCAAAGGAACTGAAAAACCGACTCAGTTTTAGATTTTGACAGCCATGAATGGCGTTTATTTCACCGTTTATCTGACCGTCAATTGATAACGTCAGAATAAATCTTGACTCATCTCAAGGGAAGCCGCTGACATCTAATCCTCTGTTTCCCCAGGGATTGAGCTGAGCTCCGTAATAAGAGGACCCTCTGACGTCGGGAAGGTGGCGGGCGGGGAACATCTTCCTACTCCGTACAGCTGGAGCAGCTCTCCGTCAGGTATCCGATCCTTTTTGCCTTAGCCTGAACTGGTTCAATTTGCATGCGGCCATTTATCTCCGTTTTTCGCCTCTGAATGTGATCTGGGACAATGCATATGGACCTCATTAGTTGTGGAGCAACTAATTGAATTATCTCACTGTGAATTGGTTAGAGATAGACCAGTAAATCTGTAATCGCTGTCGGCAGTTGTTGCATCGATCTATTTATTCATGATGGTGGTGTTCATCTCGGATCTTGCCCGCTATCGCTCCCATGTGAAGGTGGCACGTCCGGTCCGGGACCCATCCTACAAGCTTCCCCACAAACTTCAACTTCAATTCATTAATGAGGCTCAACGTCACCTATACCTACTTTGACATGTTTCATGACTGTGATCAAGGATCTTTTCTTCTTCTGGCAATTGTCATGATATTAAATATTCGTTCATTACTTCACTTCAGAACTGGAAGCTCTTGAAATTCTTCCAGTCCTACTAGATAAATCCTCTTCCCCAAGTGCCGGACGTACAGTAGCGATGAATTGTTGAAGGAGGGGCATCTATTTCTTACATCTCTGGTTTCTGAGAAGGTGTGAGCTTTTAGAGATCATTGAAAGCTTAGTTACCACGACCCTGGACGCCTTTTGCTTTCGTGGACGGCAAAGCCAAACTCAGATGCTACGTATAGGGTGGGCAAAATATAAGCACACTTGAGTCTCATGATGTGCAATTATACTATACACGAAGAGTAAAAACTGTGTTTAGGAGCGAAAGTATCACCAGGCTAGCGTCAGATAAATTCAAGGTAAATAGTTAATTTTGTGGTCTGTCCGTGTACAGCTATCGTATGGTCATAAAACTGCAGCGCCGATTCTTTCTGAACTCAACAACCAATCATTATAACATCTCTAGCTATCATTTAGATCGGACTATAAATAAAAATCATCACATAGACTAAACTCGCAAATGGCGAAAGATAGCAATTCTTGCATTAGATGTTGATGAGTTCACAACTCAGTGGATGCTTATTGGTGGGAACCCCTCAGCCATGTGGCGTGCGAATCAATATAATGGGGTATATCCATGAGTTGACTCAATGGTTCGTCATGTTTTACTTGTTTCGACACTAGGTCCGTGTAAACTTTCTGGTTTCGTCACAGTGATCCTTGAATATCAAGATTTTCCTTGTCCATGGACACGATGTCTTCAAGTTTGCAAGCTGGCTCAGCCTGAGATCCAAAAGTATAAGAGACCTTGCTCCCTGCGTGCCATCGAACTTCGCCAGATTGATAGTCATATACCTCCCCGACTTAGTTTATACAACCATCTCAGTATTATACTTGCCATGCCTTCAACCTCACGCAAGCCCATAATCATTGATACCGCTGCACAATCGCAGAACACGCCCTCCTCATTCACTGAAAAAGAACGAGGCAACGCAACCTGGCACACGCTCTTATCCTCACCAGGAACTGCCAGCACTTCCCTGACAAGCGGTATCGCGAAATGCCCTAGCAATGGCGCCCTAGCACTTCATCGCCATACGCAAGCAGAAGTTTACTACATCCTTGATGGCTCGGGAGAAGTAGAGATCGAAGGAGAAAGATATCCTGTCTCTAAAGGCAAGCTGGTCTGGATACCTGGAGACGCGGAGCATGGAGTATTTTGTGGCGACAATGAGTTGAAGTGGCTTTACATCTTTCCTGAAAGCAGTTTTGATAATATCGTTTATCGGTTTAGCAGCGAGGTGAAGAAGGTTGGAGACAAAATCAAGTCTAAACTGTAGAAGCACACCAAGATACTTTGATATTTAGTTTCGTCAAGAGTTTGGAATTCGTAACGGGAACTATTGCACGCTGCATCCCCAGATATGTCCATGTCTATCAAACAGGTGCTCGAAAGATACTGTTGGCTCATGAGCTATTCCATCATTGCTTAGCTCGACGAATCATGACAAAAGTTTCATAAAGCTCATCAACGCCAAATTTAGCCATGCTTTGGCTCTTCTCCTCCAAAATCTCAAATCCATGCTTTGAATAAAGCTTCTGACCACGCCGGCCTGTAGCCACCACTAGAACATCAATGCCCAGCTGGTCTGCTGCTTCGAGGCCAGATTTGACAAGCATACTTGCAAGTCCTTGATGTTGGTGATCCGGTCGAACACCGATGTAGTGCAGTTCTGCTCGACTATCAGTTTATGCAATTGTGTCTTCCGTGATGCTTACCCATGCAGTTGGCATGCTTGTACTTCTCTCTCCAACCGCCCATATGGTCATCCAATTTATCGTTATCCGTACGAGGCTCAAATTCTGCTTCTGAATGACGCTTCGTGAACATTTCTCTCTCCTCGTCGCTCACATCAGGGGTCTGAGCGATAAGCCAAGAGTCCTTGTGTGACTCTGGCATGATCCAACGTGCGTAGCCAACAATATCGCCTGTTTCGTTGTGAACTGCTTTCTGGTGTCTCCTCACTTCTCTATCGGTAAGAAGGTTCTTTGGACTTCGGTCCGTAATACCTCGGAGCACATATTCTTTAGTTCGACCTGTCCATGATAATCTCCACCATGCCTCATCCCAAAATGCAGCAACTTTACTTTGCGCGATGTATTTGCCGTCTTCGACACGACATGGCGACTGTACTTGATACATTGGTGTTGGTGAGTCGAGATGCTGATGGATGTAAGTGTATGTGGGAAGTCTAAGAGATTCCTGGCATAGACGATTTATAGATCTTATTCTTTTCCTTATCTGACCACCTCGCAAGGATTCAATATGCCGTTCGAACCGAAATGAGGCTGAGCAAGTAGATGTCACGTATCGTATAGTCTGTATACAGGGATTGGGTATCCGAGTCCAATCACATCAATCGACGTATCGCGCTTCACTCCGTAGTCTGCGGCGTGGCTTGTGTCTGCATAGATCCAGACAGCAGTATACTAAAATAACAAATAATACAATTTCCAAGATAATTTCTTTTTTTCTTAATGTTAAAAACATATTATACTATTGTTAATTACAATACTAATATGTCTAGAAAAAATAACTGAAAAAATAGTAAAAATGCTCTGGAAACTTCAAACGGAAGGAACTTCACCTCAAATTTGAACCCGCTCCTTCCAACAAGCGTAGTCCCGTGTGACGCAATTGGTTAGCGTGTCAGACTTTTACAAAGTAGTGAAATCTGAAAGTTACGAGTTCGAGTCTCGTCATGGGAGCTTCTTTTTACTTTTTTGGCATTTTTCCCTTGATCCCTAGACCAAGACGAGTCGAATGCGACAATTTTTGTAATTTTTGGAGCTAGTTTCATGGAGTTCTGGAATTTTGAAGTGGGAGTGGTGCTGGGTGAGGTGGTGGGGTTTGATATCGCAGCCCCACTGTTTGCCGCTCCCGCCCGCCTCCCGTTACCTTCCATGAGCTACAGAAGCAACTGTTGACGGGTTTGCTGCGAAGGTACCTGTTGTATGAATAACCTCGTACGGAAGATGGAGGAGTACAGATGATGCACAATGAAGGATTGTTCAAGCTTTGCTGAGTACTTGTCCCTAAGACGTAATGGGGAAAAGCCGCGATTTAGTGATCATGGTGTGTTAAGTGGCAGAGTCTGCATACTTAGGTACTGGATGTAGGTTCCTCGGAATGCAAGTGATTGCATGTATTTCTTACAACATCGAGCGTAGTTAATATGAGAAATTCTATAAAACTAAAGCTTGTACTATTGGCCTGGGCTTGTGCTGTGTTGGCTGCTAGACTCAAAGAATTTGACTACTTGGCTTGACAGTATCATTTTGGCGATATGGTCAGTGACAAGACACCAAGTCAAAAGGAAACCGCCTTCGGATCCGAAGCATAAAGCTGAGCGTTGGAGCGAGGAGATTTTACTCTGTCAAGAATTTTTCTGTCTTATTGCATTGTAAACAGGCACCCAATGCGGCAGAGGGAGCCCGAAACAACACGATTTTGGTCAATGGGGCCATTGACCATCAGTGACACTGATGAAGTTCGATTCCAGCAACGCAGTTGTATTCCGCAGCCCACCAAAGAGACATAAATGCACCTGAGTATCTCATCTATATTCGGGGACAATCAGTCACTGTGTGGGCTTACGAAAAAGAAACCCGAGAGTCCGCTCTAAACTCCAGGGTACAAGAGAGTGAACAACGTGCCCGAGAACCAACTAATTTTACCTCTGCAGTTTTGGCTCCTTCCTTCTCCGAGTCGTGGGTTCGGTAACAAGCGTCGTGTCTTCCCTGAGGACTTCCGCCATGTCTCGCCTGCTCCTTCCCGTCCCCATGGATCTTGGTTCCTGACGTAACCTTGTCTGCTGTCATTTCGTATGGCTCCTTTTCTTTTCCTTTCCATCATCATCTACAATCCCAGGGTGCCATCCCGCACCCCCTGCCTGAAGCACCTGATTGCCCTCCTGGAGAGGCTCAGGTTACAATCAACAATTCCTTCAACATGCCATCCTGCGCACCCTGCCTCAAACCCCTTTCAGGAGGGACGATGGCCGTTGAGGAGATCGACCGCCACGAGGAGGGCTCCCTCATCAAGGGGGAACCGGCCACAGAGCAATCTTGACCATCCTCTGCCACCTCCCACTCTCCTCCACCTCCCTCTACACCTCCGGCGAAGAGGCGCCGCAGCCTCCGGGGTCGCAAGATCCTGCTTTCTTCCATGTCTTAGACGGGTTTTTGTTCCTTTTGGTTAGGCCCGCCTTTGCTTTCATTGCTCTCCTGGGAGCTTTTGAGAAAGACATAGATTCAAGCATGAAGTGCATCTGGAAACCCCTTTTCGGGTAAGAACATGTTAAGTCTCTATGGGAAATATTTTGCTAAATGCTTTAGTTCTGCGATACTTGGTAGACTCACACGTCTCGAGTCTTCCTGGCACCATTTCAGGATATGTAAGTGGTCTTTCTGAGCCCTCATGGCAAGAAAAGAATTGACATTGGGTATTTATTAGCTGTCGACCGCCTTTTCAACCGTCACGATAAGGGGCTTCCTTTAAAGGGGAGCCGGTCACAGAGCAATCCTGGCCATCCCCTCCAGCCGTCGCCGCCGACTCCTCCCTCTTCCATCTCACTCTCACCCTCCTTCCTCTACGCCTCCGGCAAAGAGGCGCCGCAGCCTCCATGGCCGTAAGATCCTGCTGTCTTCCCCGTCCCAGACAGTTTTTTGTTTTTTGGTGGTGCCTTCCTTTTTGTTTCTTTGGTAAGGCTCGCCTTTGCTTTTGGGAGCTCCTCGCATTTTCTGCTTCCAACATCAGTAGCAGACGTGCCTCTATTTTCAAGGGCATCTTCGCACTTCCTATCGCGATACTAGCAACACGACGGCCTGTTTTTGCTTTCATCAGCTCCTCTCGTTCTCTGGTTCCAGCTCGACGCTAGAAGCAGGCCCGCCGTTGCTTTCATGGCTCCCTCCCACTATATTCAAAAGGACACCAGGCCTGTCTTTACTTTCAGGGGCACCTCCTCCCGTATTTGTGTACATTCTCAACAGTATCAAACTCGCCTTTCTTTTCGACATAAATTACCCCTGGTCGATAGAATTTGCGATCGTCAACCAATTAGCACCCACCGTCTATGAAGCTCAAGATTAATCAACTTCCATATCTACGACAATTAGAGGTATGACACGTGAAACGAGTACTTGGACTGTAATTAACAAAGGCGGCAGTTTCTGGTGTATTAGGAAGCCACTCCAAGCTAGAACGAGTCGTGATTGGGAGTGGTGTTCTGAATCAAGGAGAAGGCAGTATGCGGTAGGCTCGCGATCAGATTGGAGGCATTCTCGTCATAGGCTGGGGGAAAACATGGTGCTGTGAGCTCTTCTTTGCTTTTGATGGTTGTTCTTGGTATGAACTCAGTTGACGGTGGAACATGAGATCTCTTATTGTCCTCACTTAACAAAGACAGTTACTTTTACAAGAGAGCCGTAAGTGAAACTAGCAGGAATGCTATACATGATGTCTCTGTGACACAATCGTTCATTTTACGAGCCGCGAAGATAGTAAAGCCCTCTGTCTCGCTGATGTCGATGATACAAATCCGGAGCACCGGGTGGATCCTAGCTTCGGGGCCGATGCCGTGGGCCCACTCGTGCCCCCCGAAGGACCGGACGCACACAAACGTCAAATTTGGGTGACATGAGTAAGTGTTCATGATTAGAAAGAAAGACATATTATATCCAATGATTGGATGTCTATAGCAAGCTAATTTTTTCTCTGCATTTGAGCGAGTCAGGGCTAGATGCAAAAGATAAGTGTGCAGTGACAGCCATCTGACGGCATCTGGGTTGAGCCCAACGCCTATCGATCTAGGTAGATATCAACGGAATAAACTGCAAAAAAAGATAGCTTCATAGCAGCTACTGGTTTCGATCCAGTGACCTCCGGGTTATGAGCCCGGCTGTAATGAGTTAGTACTCTGGTATTGTTTCGCAGGTGGAGTAGAGACATACCGCGCTTCCACTGCGCCAAGCTGCTTTCCTTGAGCTGTTGAAGTGTGACTGCATATTTTGGTATATATACCTGGCAAAAGCGGGCCAGTCAGATCACTTCAAACGGGTTGTTTCCCAGACACTGCCAGGCTTCTTGTTAGATCATGTTTGTGTCCTCCACGATGAGTCATAAGATTGCATTTAAATAAGGCAACCATACATAACACCAAGACCACGTAGGTGCTCCCGTATTACACTCTGGTATATAGCTGGATCAAACTCACTTGTCTTCTAGTTCGTGCCAAGACCAAACCCTTAAGTTATCTATCACAACACTCTGTGCATCACTCACCAAACAGGCAATCGTACCAAACTTCCCAGGTAGAGGGCAGTATTTATGTCCGAGTGGTATTGGTAAGCAGAACAGATAAAAGAAATCGTCTCAAACAGCAAGCCCCGGAGACTGTCGCAAGTAATGTGAGGAGCATTGGAGATTAGTTTGAGTGTAACTACCAGACAATCGCGATTAGATGGATGGCATGATATAATCTACCCAAAGTTGAGAGACATAAAGTATCGCCATTCTGTCTCGCCTAATGAGCAACTCCTCCACGTTGTATCGTGATTGAGTTAGTAGTCAATTCGATGTTCCCGAGCACCCAAGGTACAAGCGAGGCCTTGCGCACGACCTTCGCTCTACAAGAGTTCGAAGAAAGAGCCGGACATCCATCAACATTCTGCCTAGGACAGGCTAGATAGCATGATCTTGCGGTCCCGGGATCGCCGTGTCCCTCGTGAAGAGGTGTGTTAAGAGGAAAGAGTATACCTAGGATGGACGGTCTCCATGATCGGAGCAGGGAGGACGAGGCCTTGAATGCCATTAAATTTGTGTCGCAGGGAAAATAGGCAGATATACTGGTGTTGTTGGTGCTGCTTCTGGCTCTGGTGCTGTTGCAGATGGTTGGCACCAGTCAAAGGGGCAGCTCCAAGCTTCAAGCTCCAAGTAGCAGCGGGCAGGCCTGAGCAGATGAGGTAACTGAGGCTTAGGAAAGACACGATGTTTCTACTCAAATACGAAAGAGACTCTCTGCCAGTAGAACATAGGAGTGCCATAGCAATGAAATGTAACAAAGCTACTGCAATCAAGTTGTAGTTCATGCGATTCTTAGCTCAGTGATTCAGTGTTGGCCAGTTAGCAGATTGTATAAGGCAGTGACCGGCAGCAGCAAGCACCTCCTTTCCTTCCTTGCGCATAATGACAATTAACTTCCTCCCTCCTCATCTCCCACGTCACTGAAAACTTTCCCTCTTCACACATCCAACTCTCGAAATATCCTGCATAAAGTCTACCACGAATTTCATCCACGACCGGCACCAGCACTGTCACCGCAGAGATGGACGACTGCCCAATCTGCGCTCAACAGAGAACCGATCGCTACTATAAGCGACTCTTGAAGAAGTACCTGACTCCCCGCGAGCCAGGCCTACCAGGAAGCACCTTTACACCGGAAGAGTTGGACAGCATGCCTCCTGAGGCGCAGCCGGTTACCGATGGGCCTTGGCCTACTTGTGAGTGATTGACAAGAGACTGAGAGTAAGTAGTGTCCGTTGTTGGCAAGACACTTTACTGACAGAGATAGTAGCGCCTATGCAGGAGAACGGCTATCGGCTTCTGAACTCAACAAGAATTCCCCGGTGTTTGCATACCTAGGCAGAAGGACGGCGTGTGGTGTCAACAATGTCGGCATAGGCAGGCAGCTGTGTTGGGTCTCTGGCAAACATTAAATTCGAGTAGCCCAGACACAATTCATCATTCACATCACATTGTCCATTGCCAAATGTTTTTGTTTAAACTTTGTATTATTTCATGTTGTTCGCTGACATGCAGACTTCCTATCTATCATTTGTATCCCGCCAAAGATATATCTGGCTCACAATGGGGTATCTGCCATCCCGATATAATGATCCTCGCAAAACCGCCCGAAAGATGCAACATTCAACAGGTAGAAAAACAAAGGGGAAATAAAAGCTGCAAATAACAATTCTGTGACTTTGCAGCATGCGTGGCTTTGGTTTCCTGTCTCATCCCATTCCATCCTTCTTCAACACCGTGGTATCACAAAACAAAAATACAAAATGACAAAGATGTGTAAAAAAAGGAAATAGGTATGTGGTGGTCCAAATGCTGAGATGTATCCAAGAACAAACAAGGAAATGGGTAATAAGAGAAAGTTCAGATCGTCATGTAGAGGATGGGGTATCCTGTCGTAAAGTTCCTCGTCCTCCTCTTTAGCCCGTGTACGGAATGATTATTAGTACAGATATATGATAATGCAAGGCAGTGAAAATGAAATCATGATGCTCAAAAAATGCTTTTCCGTTCCAAGATTAAAACGCCTTATAATCTCATGTCGCCGTCGTCCAAGTAGAAGCTTGTGGGTGAGCCGAACTGCTGTTGCTGTTGCTGTTGATGTTGATGCTGGGGCATGAAGCCAGGGTTTGATGTGTATCCTTGTTGATGGTGACCCATTCGCATCGGCAGTTCGTAACCCGCAGGCATAGACGTAGGTACAGACGCATGCATCATGTCGGCGTACATAGCTGGTACAGGAGGGACAGCCTCGTGCTCAGAAGCAGGGCTGCCGTAAACGCTGGTCTTCTTCTTCGGGCGCAGGTTCTCGAGGCTCAATCGCTTGCCCCAAGATCCGGGTCGCTTTGAAGGAATAGGAGTGGCGGGACGGGCAGCCACAGGTTGTTGTGGTTGCTGGGGAGGCATGTACACATTACCCATGACAGTGTCTTGCTGAGGGAAGTGCTGTTGCATGCCAGTCATGTCCCATTGCTGTTGAGGAAGCTCGGAACCTGGAAGGATGTAGGTCATAGAAGCATCCGCAAAAGTGTTCATCTGATCAGGTGCAAATTTGGGTGCGTCGACAGGCCAGACATGCTCGTTAGGAATAGGGAATGGTGTTCCTGGGTGAGGACCCGTTGTGAGATCATCTCGAACCATGGGCTCGGGAATGCTGTCCACTGGCGTCGATGGTCTAGTTTCTTGCTTGATGCGTCTGACAGAGAAGGAAGGTGGCTGTGGTGTTGTGGGGGCCTGCTTCGTGACAGTGACCATCGGTGTGTTCATCTCACTGATATCTTCTGTCTTCATCTGCACACCTTCTCCGTGGCCTACTGCATCCGCCAAGCATTGAGATCGGAACGGTAGAGAGAACTGTAGGTCGATTTCACTTGGTGGCGGTGTAGTAGGGTTGGTAAATGGAGATGTGCCAAGGATGAAAGCCAGGCGAACCAGAGTAGAGATATCTTCACCAAGATGACGAGCCTCGAGCATGCGCTTGAGGTCGCCAGAAGAACGAGGACGCCATGTGAGTTGCTGTCTCTTCTCCTTGGGCCAAATGCAAGTCTTCCAGATAGACTTGACCTTGGACTGACGCATCAAGTTGTGTAGTTGGACCTTGTACTCCCAGTTGTTCACGTCAAATCCATCCTCGAAATGCTTGGCGATATGCTCAAAGTACTTGTCGCGGCTGGCAGATGCTTGCTCACCGGTGGGAGCCTCAAAGACACGGTCCTTGCAGCTACCGAAACCGCAGCCAAACACAACCTGGGGGCACAACTCTGTCTTTGCTGAACTGTTAGGAAGAGCATCCATGCGGTGTGCCTCCTTGGCGTGAGTGCTGTAAGCGCGCTCGGTAGCAAAAGAGAGATGGCAGCCCTTGGTCTTGCACAGCCAAGTCACATCAGCACCGTGAAAGTTGTAAAGATGCTTCTTGAAATCGCTCTTCCTGCCGAAACCAACGGGGTTGTTGTCCAAGAAACACATGGGGCACTGGTATTTCTTTGAGGTTGGTGTGACGTGCCGGGGCGACGGGTGAGAGGTGACATCGCATGAAGGAATGGGTGACTGCATGAGATTTGGCGAATCGAGCCACGTACGGTCGGTAACTTTACCAACTTCACCATCATGAATCGAGGGAACGTCGCCGGCATTGTCCTGCCATGTCGATTGAGTTCGGATGGAAGCGGCATCGGATCGCGCGTGAGAAGCATCAGAGTTGCTCCATGATAATGAAGGCGCGCTGGTGTTGCTGAGTAGTGTGGATGCTGAAAATGTGGAGGCTCGTGCTATTTGGTGTTAGAGGGTCTACATTTGATATGTAATTGAAATCACTCACATGAAGCACCGAGACCGGTGAGCGCACAGACAAGGCTGGAGACGCCGTAGCGACGGGTAAGACCCAAGAGGATTTGCTGATCCTCTTCAGATAACGGCCTCACAGGCTCATCTTGTCCTGGGAAAGGAAACATGTTGTGTGGTTGTGGTTGAGGAATGTCCAAGGCTCAATCGTCGAAGCGTTAACGCGCACTGAGCGCTGGATTAACTATCGTTGGCGACCCGTGTGACAGAATTAATTAACGTCAGCAATAATAGACAGTCGCTGTTGGTGTGACTATCATCAAGTTGAGTCGATGTCGGTTGAGATCTCGTGTAAGACTGGCGATAAGCGTGATCCAAGGAGCGTCGATGAAAGAGAGTCGAGTCGTGTCGAGTCGATTGAAAGCGAAACGAGGGGAAATCGACAGCCCGCGACGATTAGTATGTGATAGTTGGGTCGTTGAGTCGTGATTATGAACCAAGAAAGTCTTGGAATGTGATGTGATAGCGGTAACTTTGTGGGTATGAGGGCGGATTAAAACAAAGGCGAGACAACATCAATTAGAGTAAAAAGACGAACAGAAGAGACACGCAAGGGTCCTTGTTTGAGATGGGGATTAAGAGAGTAAGTACTGTACTTTACTCGACTGGGAGAGAGGAAGAGAGGGGCGAATGTATGGAAGAAGAAAGGGAGCGGCGAGCAGGCAGTAGCAGGCAGTGAAGTGAGGGTGCAAGTCAAAGTGCAGTTGCAGGGGAGGGAAGGAGCGAAAGAGAGTCAGAGATCAGGAAGAAAGAGGGAAAGAGTAAGAGAAAGTCCTTCTAGAAGCCTTCGTCGAATCCCTGGACTTGTGTGAGACATTATAACGGGCTTGCCGGAGTGATCGCTCTTGGTCGGCCCACGTTGGTTCAATCCATGTCCTGGCTAGTCTCGAGACTAGTGACTCCATCAACAAGGGGGTTCCTTGTCCACCACCAACGCCGTTTCAGGAACGTCATTCGCCAAATTCTGCCTCGTCTGCTAATTCTATTCAAAAACGGATGGTCCATCTCTATGCGGGTCGAGCATCTTGACGTGACGTACCTGACGATGATCTACTATTCCGGCAATTGGATATTTCAGGGGAGAATGGATCATCAGGTACATACATATTCTGATACAGTAGAGATGAATGCTTGGAAACAAACAATGAGACGCCACAGATGCTTAAGCGTACAGGTCAAGCGTCCTTGCTAACGTAAATCCTCGATAGCCTGCTTCTCTTTGGGGGCTACTACCATTGTGCTGTGACCCAGCCGAGTCTGGGTCGTAACGGGGCGACCAAGTAAAGTCAAGTCAGCGACACCGACACCGACACCATTAAAGAAAAAACTCGGCTGGAGCTAAAAAGTCATCTCATCAATGATTCACTGGACTGGAGTGTAGCCAAAAATAAGGCCCTGTTTCAGCAAATTGCACTCTTGGTTCCCCTGCCAGTTTGCTGCTGCTGCAGTCTCCAGTCTCCAGTCTCCAGACTCCAGCTCCCTCCCTCCTACGGATACATGCTACGTAAGAAGGAGATGACCGACATGATCTGAAGTTCTTCTGCCGTCATTCTAGAAAATGCTGCATGCAGGAGAGATTACGGTGTTCCATCATTGCTGTCGATACAACATGAATTAGGGTTTTGTGGACAGCCCGTTTGACTTGAGCCCGGTTTGGGTTTCCTATTCCGCAAAGAGACATCAATATCCGTACGTAACTGATTCAGCACTTGGTCACGCTTAGTTTTTGTCGTGTCAGAATCTTGCCAGATTGACCTACTTAATTAGTCAGTTCAATCCTTGACGAGCATCAAAAGTGTGGCTTCTTTCTTCCGAGTATCGGTGCCAGAGCAGCAACGCAATAGTGATCCAAACTTGGATGTGAAACTGTTCGCTTTGAATGTAAAATCTCCACAGTGGAATGGAGAATGGATCCCCAGACCAAGAGCAATGCAATTCAGAGAGAGATAAAAACGTGGTCGGAGAGTGATCAGCCCGACCGAGTCTAAACTTTTTGAAGAAAAAAAGCCAAGGTAAATTGTTGCCCAAGACACCAAGATCCATATCAGTGCTAGTGTACGCGGGCCAGCAGACGACCCTGTTTCAGCGGGAAATGACGATGGGCCAATCTCTGGCTTCTGCACTTGAGAACGGCGTATCAATGGCCTGCCGAGACCTTAGGGTGCGGAGCTTGGAGGGTGGCCATCTGACGGTATTGGTTGGGGGTATGGGGGTCATGACACGAGCCTGGTCAAGTCTAAGCCACTTTGGAGAAGGACCCCTTGTAAGTTCCAAAGACCAAAGGTCCAAAGGACAATAGGTTGAAAGTGAAAGTGAAAGTTAAGACTGCCAAGACCATATTCAAGAGGTCAAAACATTAATCGTGGATGTACTGTGGCGCCTGCTTATAATACACTGCTGTAAGAGTATCGTTTCGCCCAGCTACGGTGAGAATCCTTGGCAAGACTCATTGTTCCTTCAAGCCATAGCCATCATGACGAACTGTTACTCGGGTACCGTAACACAGCCTCGTGTACAGAAATGAGACCCTGGAGTCGACAACAACCATAACGCCATCTCCCAAAAAATGAAGCAACAATCAAAGAAAAAGAAAAAGGAGACCCATCAAAGGTCCTGGCTTCTGGGTCGGATCCTCGCAAATCAAACGATGCAAAAAGTGAAGTATCACTTTGTTGCAGACACTGGGCTGGCTGTGCGAGAGACATGTTTGCTTTGTTTCATCTGTCTACTGCTGACCGCTCCCCTGTGAATCGCTTATTTGCTTTTTCTTGTACACTTGCTTTTTCTTCTGGAATCTTTCCCTGGGCTAGGCAAAACATTGCATCGTATTGCGAGTGAGTGGTGGACCTCTCTTCTCCTCATTCGTGGCTGATTGATATGATTATGGAGTATCTCCAGATCTATGCATCAGCCAAGGTGAAACTGACAGTATCCGAGTATCGAAAACAGATACTGGAATTACTTTACGTGCAGCAAAGCGCAAGCGACGTGTTTCGGGTACAACGATCAGCACCGTAGATCCCAGCATAGCCACAGGATTGGTCCATGCTGATTGTCCGTCTTGTGCTTGGACGTTGCCTCTCTTTGCTTGTCTCGTGATGGGCAAAAGCTAGACAGTATATCCTTGTCAAGGCTGGGGTAGATGAAAAAAGATGGGATGGTATCCGTAATATGACTGCACGGTTTTCTTTCTTCTCCTTCTGTTCCTGTCGTCTGTGAGGCATCCTATTCATTACCCTAGATCCTGGTCGTCATCCACTTGACTGGTTCGGGTTGAACTACATAATATGATGTGCTCGATTACTGGTTTGCTTCACAAGGCATGAATATTAACTGTACTGTGCCGTTCAGCTTATCGAGTGGCTAGAGTCGAGACCATCACGATTAGTTGATGTAACATCACGGAGCATTCTGAACACTGAGATACTGCAAGAGCCTCGCATGGGTAAAGTCAAAGCACTCTGTCTCACCACAACATTTCTGTCATGGAATCGTCGGTTACACTCACGATCAACATCAAACACAAAGTTCCAGTGGAGTGAAACCTCCCGTCCTCCCTCTTCTGTAACGCTTTTCCCACGTGGTCCACCCGTTCCCGTACTGTAGATCCTCAATGTGCCTTTCCTTTTGAGGTTTCTGCACGCAACCTTAAAAAGAGCACCGACAAAGGGAGTTTGTATGTTGGTTCTGTCAACCTCAACTCCAGCTGAATAGTTGATTGCTTGCTTGCTGACACACGGACAAGCATACAGAACCACCCATCTCTTATCAGTCGCAAGGTGTTGCCCTTCTTGGTACGCGCCATCCACGTGGATATTATGCAGGTCCCCTATCTCCAGCATAATCATATCCGTCATCAATCAATCAACCCACGAGTTTCACCTCCATCTCCAACTCCATCTCCAACCCAATTTAGGCACTTTACATACAAAACCCCTGTCAGGGATGTCCACTTGGTTCATTCACCTACTGCGCCCGAGGTTCTCGAACGCAAGCCACGATATCCAGTAAACATACATGGCCGTTTGAGCCGTTACTAAAAAAGCAATCAAGAGGCGCCTCTTAAATCTCCTTTTGTAAACTACAATGCCTCGGCATCCATAGTAAAGCATCCTCCTGGGTTCATCGGACAGCCTCCCGTAAGCCCTATCTTAACCTCTTACCGTATCGCGGGGATCCTTGCCCTTCCGAAAGGGCTCAGGCCTCTTCTTGCGCGGCACCGATATTCTTCGCGTCCATGGAAATGATTTTGGTCCGCGCTCTTTTGGCTGCCGCTTTTACTACTTTCTTTTCGTCTCTAGGTAAACTATAGGCACTGATCACTTGGTGCCGTCTTCTTTTAGCCTTACTAGATCGTACGATACTCGAGGATAGTGTTTCAATCGTGAACCGAGCGTTGCTTTCGAGGTGATGCGAACTCTGTAAATATTACTGATCACTGACTGGATCGAGTACGATCAAGTGCAAATCACTATATCACAAACACAAACGTAGGTACCCGGTCGCTAGGAACTGGTTTTAAAGTTTGACCCCTATCCGTCGTGCTCATTTACACTATTATCCTCAAGCGAGAACGACGGATGCAATGGTCTCAGTCGTAATCTCAAACAGTCCTGTATAGCCGAGTTACCCTGTACTACTTTACCATCATCAAGCTGCACTGACAGTTAACGGTGGTAGATCTTCTGTCTCAAACGAGATGATCCGTAAACTTTGTCGTAAACACCTGACTATTATGGAATACAACCGCGCTCGGCAGTTGTGGTTCTCACGATAGCTTCAACACCAACGGAACCATGTATCAGACGTTGTCACCTAACCAGTGAGCTAACCGGTAAACCGGGTCAACCTCCGTGATGGAATCTTCCAGCCCTGAGAATATGTCATCGTCCGTAAACTCTAAAATATGCTCTGTGTTCTTCCCCCGATGTAGTATGATCGCTGTTTCAGGGTTATTTTGGGTTGGAGGCGTAATATCTTAATCTTGGATCGTTGAGACCCCAAAGAAGCTCGGTAGTCTCGGTGCCTTCCGGGTCTCCGAGGCCTGCCGGTAGATCAGGGTGGTAGGGAAGCTCTGGCATCAAGTTGCTACCTAGTGACTGGGTCCTTCAGATGCCCAACATTGGATCCATGACCAGCATCAATGCCCTGGCATCGTCAAGAACATGCGGAGTGGACATGAAATCGACGAACATGAGTGGAGAATTAAGGCTAAACAGGAAACGCAATTTAACGTAGCTCAGACGTATACTCAAACGGGGCGAAGTAGTAGTTGAGGATATAGTTGCTTGTGTATTCAAGCTAGGGGTATCAAATCGAGGACACTCAAACGTGTCGTGCTAACAGACTAACAGACCAAACTCCCACTACCTAAGGTACTCAAAACCAAATTCCAGGCTTTTGATAACTAGATGTCTCTGAGAGCTCTACAAATACTCCCCATCCATGAACGAACCCAATGTAAAGAACCATCGCTAAGTGGTGAGTGTACCACGACTTCTGTCCGACGACAGATATATACAAACAAAAGAAAATATTAAGGAGTGTTTCCAATTATTACCCAATACCAAAGGCTCAAGAATATGCTGTGTCGAAACCAAACGTCATATGTTGGTTCATAGGGTCTGTAGGTGTAAGACATGAAGCATCGGCCGCAGAGGTAGTCATACCCTGGGGTTCATAAGAGCCCGAGAAGTTGGGCTGCTGCATGAATGAAGGGTCCATCATTTCGGTATCGGCCATATCAATGTCCCGCTCAGGTACACCGTTGGTCATGGACTGAAGACTTCGCAAGTCCTCAGCAATGATACCCCCATTGGCTTGCTGCATCATGGCAAATTGTTGCTGTTGGTGCTGCTGTCGCGGATCATACATCGGTACTACCCCCATATTGGCGTACTGGAAATGGTGTGGCATCGGGCCTGGGGCCGACGAAGTTACGGGCATGGCCTGCCGTGGGGGCCGAGCAGAGCGACCAGAACGAACGGGGCCGGCCCTTGCTGGGTATGCCCGGCGCTGTGTAGCCATGTATGCTGCTAGATTAGGATTGTGGTTTGTGTTGCCTCGGGAAATGCGGAACTGGTACTGATCCGCGCTTGGGGTCGGACCCGAAGGCGGCAAGGGAGGTGCCCGAGACTTGTGTCCCATGATGACCTGACGACATTGATCCTTGACAGGGTTAACAAAGTCCTCGCGGTACTTTGTGATAGATGATGGTTCTGAGCCAAGAGCAATGGCATATTGGACAAGAAGCTGCAAATCCCCCAGATGTCTTGTTTCTAGGCGCTTGCGGAGGATGCCGCTGGACTGAGGATGCCACTGTAATTGACTTCGATCATCCTCACCCCAAGATGAACCTTGCCAGGCACGAATAAGACCAGTCTGTCGAAGCAAGTTTCGCATTCTTCCCGAATAGGTCCATTCTCCGCTGTTGGAACCCTCATCGAAGTGTTTCACAACATGAGCCACGAACTCCTTGAATACAGTGTCGGCCTCATCGTCGCTGGGCGCTTCAAATACTTGGGTACAGTTCTCAAAGCCACAAGCAAAAATAGTCTGAGGACAAAGGTTGATCTTAGCTTCATCGAGAGACATACGGGAGCCACCATGAGCTTGTTTGAGATGAGTTTTGTATGCCGTCTGCCAGTCAAAAACCATGTCGCAACCCTTTTGCCGGCAAAACCATTGAGCGTTGGTGTTGTGGAAATCCTCAATATGCCTTTTCAAGTCGTTTTTACGTGTGCATGTCTTCTGGATATCCTCTTCTCGACAAAAACCGCATGTGAAAGAACCCTTTTGTTTGGGCGCAGGCGTTGTTGACTCATTCGAAGCGGGTGAAGTTTCCTCCTCGTGGGTGATGGAAGGACGAGGAGCTTTGCGACCAAGCAACTTCGCAGTACGGGCCGATACATTAGAGATAATACTGCCTCGGAGGGATGAGTTGTCGGACGAGTAGGTTCGTATGCTTGCCGCATCGAAAACGCTAGGGGTTTCTTCCGATTTGACTGATGAATAAGTACTGGAGGAGATAACCGATGCCGCATCGTTGACTGATAGACATAAACGTTAGCAAAGATCAACCTGCCAGAGTCAATTATTACTCACTGTTAATAGCAGGTGAAGTAGCCTCCTCATCCATTAATTGAGCAATACCATCGCGACCATAGCGTCGCATCAAATGACGCAGCAGCTGCCGATCAAGTGAATCATCTTGTTGCGACATGTGGGAATGTTGCGATACACTGTCCGCGTCGGACCACGAGTCCGGAGACATGGTTTGTGGTGATGATGGAAGAATTAAGTTATTTGGGGCTGAAGAGAAGACCTGGACCCGATTGTATGGGTAGTGGAGTACAGCGAACAACACCCCCAAAAACAGCACGGTCAGCCCTGGAAGTGGAGGATTAGGATTCGGCTGGGCTGTAAGCTGAGATGGTCAGGGCTTTCCTGTAGAACCCCAAAACCAAAACACCAGCAAAAAGGTTTAGACTAGCCGGAGCGAGAAAGTAAAGTGGGAGACGAGAAGATACCGGAGTAAACGGGTATATAATATGGAACGAGTAAGGTCAGGCCAAGACCAAGGCCAAACAGTGAATAAGGCGACCAAAAAGAATGACAGATCGTTGGACCTGGATCGCGAATGAAAAGCTGGGGAGCAGGGATCAACTGATAGCGGATGAGATAGCGGTATGCGATACAGTTGCTCTGGGGTAAGAGGAAAGATATGAGTGGGGAGAGCCAAGACCAATACAAAAAAGAGACGGATTGAAGCAGAGATATATAGATATTTAACGACAAAATCTTCTGTGGACTGGTTCTCACAGAACGAAGCTGACGATGATTGAGAAATAAGAAATAAAGAGTTGAGATGAGCAAGAACCCGCTTCCAACGTCGATCGTAGGAGGGGAATCAAGACATATGAATGGTGGAAGGTCAAGGACATGGACACTGCCTGGCTCTGGCTCTAAACCGACTTGGTCTCTTTACGACGGCCCAATGAGATCCATCAGACTATACCCTGACAAGACATTACTTCCATGCGAATGGAATTACTTTCGGTACCTGGAGATCATTACAACCACAACGACAAAAGAAACCTTGAAATGCTTAATTGCAGAAACCCTGATCCATACAACTGAGGTCGGCACTTGAACCGAGGAGAAGCAAAAGCACGGTCAACAGATGAACCAGTATATCGGCACTGAGCATCAAGCCGACAGAGTCTTGTGGAGTGCACCACCTGGTCTATTCTATGTGGGCTGTGCCTGTGCGTCGTCACTTTGATCAGAACCTAATCCGCGATACCTTCAAGGATCTTGTATACGGCATTGCGTTTCCTTGACATTCACTGTGACAGCCAACGTTAGCCACAGTACCAGTTTCGAGACTCAACATCATGCGGTATGAGCCGACCACATGCAACTAGTATGGGTGAGACTATCACCACGAACTCCCGAATACACACTATCCAACCTGCAGCCCCGTCTTCATCTAATTAAGACAGGCATCCCATCACAAACTCAACTCATAGTCTCAACTCTACAGTCGGGCCTCAGCCCAGCCAAGGATGTATCGTGCTCAGGCTTCATTCACAACGGTCATGGAACCAAACCATGGTCTTGAATTGGTGGCTTTACGTCCATGCACCCGTTATGGAGACGGGGAAAAGTGTGGAACTCATCCGGATCCGCGTCGCGCGGCCCCGGATGGTTATGTCACTGTAACAGTAGCGAGTCGAGCCTGTTTCTTTCCTCTTAGGTGAAAGTATCTCGTGATACTATGATCGTCGCGGGGGAACATGGGAACACTTGACTCTTGCAGCAGCCCCAGTTTTGGGCATCTTTGGGGGGGACTTGGGCCAAGACTGCATCTGGCTGCAAGTGGATTGGCACTTTGGTAAACAATTGATCCTCTGGATAATAATACTTTGGATTCAATGTCAGTCAAGACCCTATAATCTCATCTCAGCCCTCAAGTTATAGTGCTGTACAGTTAAGAAACCGCTGACCATCAAATGTCTTGATCCCAGTAAAGCTCATCCAGCCAATAACAGCCACGGTATTCAGCCAGTAAGCATCACGTCTACCCATTAATCACGACAATTCAGATAAGATTGGTCTTTCCTGCAGACTTATCAAATAACGCCACAAACACCGTATTTTTCTTTCTAGATGGTTGGTGACATTCAACCCCCTGCATTACTTTCATACAAGAGGCTTGAAACTTGGCCTTTTTGCCAAAAATGAAAGTGACATGAGGCCTCGACACCAAGAATCCAGACAAACGGAAATTAATTTTCCCACACATGAGGGAAATCACCAGGGCCCAGGTTCTCAAGTATTGTTTCCTTCGGTTGAATTCCTCCCACATCCCAGGTTTCCTCTTTTCCCCAAAGCCCAGAGTCCTCTGCCCTGTATTGTACGCGCCATTATGAGGCTAGACTGAATATGCATGACTTGAAGCATTGACACATCCCAAGATAAAATGTCTGGGCTTTTGATCTGCTTCGGTCTGCTTCCGTGACTCTTCACAACGCATCAACCGGTCTGTTAGTTGTGCGGAGAAACTAAATTTGTTTCCAAAGACCGCTCGGTTAAATGGATCAGACGATGCAATGCTACGATGGTATCAATGTTGGATTCGTAAACTCGAAGCACGACCCTGTCGATCTGATTTTCCCCGGGGACCTGTCCTGTAACAATAGTGACCGCTTACTGAATATTTGGTAAAACTCAAAGGCTAAACCTCCACGCCACAGCCATTCCATCATTCTTCAACGTCCCCCCAAAATAACCCCCTGACAAGATCCTGGCTTGTCCTCATCCGTCCGTAACTCCGTCGTACTCCTTGTCAACGTAACTTTAACTTTCCAGGAACTCTTACGCTTCATTCATACCCTGAAGGTTCATTGCCATCTCGGCACTTGCGTGTGATCCCGAACGGCATTTCACAGCCTGACATCGCTTCGGTCCCTTGTCTCAACAGACAAGGGTAAGCTGAGCCTCACATTCTGCGACACAAGTCCCGACAGTCCCGCTTAGTCGGATAACTCTTCTCCTTTTGGGTAATAAGGTTGAGCAGAAATCCAAGGCCGGAGACTCGCGTCACATCGTCGATATCTCCTTGCAAGGACTGACCAAGCTATCGGGCTCTCTGTGGGATAGACCGATAAATGCACTCAAACGCAGTGCGTATTTGTAATTTTCTCCTGAAACCTGGACCATGCTCATGATCGACTCAAAGACCCATTACTTTTTGACTTTAACGCTTAAGATCTTGTTGATGCACTAATCCGCCATTGGTTGACATGATGCTCATACACGTGTGTCTAGATGGTCATTCCTCAAGGCTTCACACCGTCCTGGACGTAGTAGATAGCACTTCCCGTTGCCGGTCGGCTCACCACTACGGCTCCCTTCTTTTGCTCTTCCGTCAAGTCCCTCTTGGCAAAATACTCCTTCTCCAGGGCCTCTGTTACTGCCGCGACTTTATCCGCCGGCACCATGTGCACACTGCAACCTCCCCATCCGGCACCAGTCACACGCGCTCCGTATGATCCTTCTCGAAGAGAGATAGCACAAATTTCATCCAGCTCAGGGGAGCTGCACTCGTAAAGGTCGCGGCAGGATGCTTGCGTCTCGTTCAGTAGCGAACCGAGTTCTGCGTTGAACTTGCTGGTATCCGAAGCTCCGGTGTGAACAGGGTTCTCCAGAAGCTTCATGAAGCGAATTACGCGGTGTGCCTCTCTAAAGACATGCAGAGCACGTTGGCGGAGCTTGAAACGCTCAGCACGCACAGGAAGCTTGGACATAAATCGCTTCTCCAGATCCTCCACAGTAATGTTGAGCACCTTGGCAACCTCCTCTCGTGTGTATCCCTCTTCTTGCGTAAGCGTCTTCTCGGTAATCTCGATCAACTTTTCCAATTCCTCCTCCTTGGTAAGGGTCTTGGCGGCGGAGTAATCTGAGCCGTTCTGGTGGTAAAAGAAAGTATCGTGGAAACCTCCGAGACTGACACCCAGGGGGCCTGCATCCTCCGGAAGCTCGGTTCCGGGTGGGTTGAGGACAGCGTTAAGGTAGGATGCTGCAATGCTACATTCGACTACGCGAAGGTTGTAGTGGATGGGGCCAGTGACCTGCTTGTTTGATGTAACGAAAGACTGCACAATAACGAAGGTGATTTCGGGTCTGGTGGGAGGGAAATGAACTGGTTGGGCCTTGAGGCTTGGGTTGAATGAGACGAAGGTAGCCGCACCCTTCTCGGAGAAAACTGAGGCTGCTTGGTCCATGCTGTAAGATGCGTTAGCGATATCCTGGTCATACGCGAAGCTGGGACAACATACCCTCCGGAGTTGACTCCTACCGCACGCTCGTTCACGATGGCAAGCTCAGTAAGCTCAGTCTTGTCCACTGTCTTCTCTCCATTGGCCAACATGATAGCTAGTGAGCTTGTGCTGACCACAGCAGCACTGGAGCTCAGTCCTCCTCCAACAGGAACAGTGCCATCCATAAGCAGATTCATGTTGCATGGCTTAAAATCCTTGCCATACTTCTTTCTCAACAAGTCCATCACACCTCTCAGACCACTCTTGAAGTAGTTGGTCCATTCCAACTTGGTCGCATCGATCGAAACGTCGCCGTCAAAGGGAACCTCAAAGTCTGCAGCTTCGAACTTGTCGTCCTCCACGTTGGCGATGCGGATGCGGAATGACTTGGCATCGTCGGCAGCGGGTGTAGCAGAGACAGCGAGAAGAGTGTCGGCGGTGATGGCCATAGGCAGCACCGAGTACAGAGAGTAGTCAATGTGCTCTCCAATGATGTTTACTCGTCCAGGAGAGCGAGCAACGAATGAAGCAGCATGTCCGTAATTAGACTCGAACTTGCTGAGGAGGTTATTCCATCGTGGTCCTTGCTCAGCGAGCGCATCAGGAGGATAGATGTCGCTCAAGGCGTTCGCAACGGGGACAGAGCTGGACATGTTGGCGATTGGTTCTGTATATGAAGGATAGTCTCGCGATTGACTTTTATGGCTTTTGAAGTGAAAAAAGCACGCGCTTTTGTATTTGTCGCAAACTATCGCGTGAGGAAGTTGTCGTTGCAGTGGAGGTTTCTTTGCCCCGCTATTGCCCCTCGGGGGATCGTCAACCGGTATAGCTTCAAAGAAATGACGTAGGTATCCTACGAAGCTGGTTCAATGAGTATTGTTGTGCGCAAAAGTATGGGAGTTTTCAAGTTTATATCTATGTCCTGGCTCTTAGATCGTGTGTCAAAACTTCCAAGAAATGAAAACTTCGTGTCAAGTTTTACAAAATACTATCAGCTTTGAGTCTTCAACCCCTCATGGACCCCCGAATATATCCCCACCTATCGGCGCACAGCATTTCAAGTTCCCCAGAACTTGTAGCGCATGGTTTATCGCGCGGACACCTGCTCGGCGCTTTCTAGCGAGCGCCATGGCTGTCAATTGCAAATGGAGGAGTGGTTCGGTTGTGGGGTTTGGGCTCGGTATTTGCGCAGAGATAGGTGCGGTTGTGAGGTCCTTGAAACGACTTGTTCGTAAGAGGGATGAGTTGCGTGAACTTGCATCGTACTGTCAGGTCATTGGTACTCATGACCCGAATAATCTGCAAGGCACGAGACAGATACGAATATAGATCTCAAATAGGTAAACTCGGATCGCACCGACCTCGCGGCTACCGGAGCCGTATAATATTTCGCAATGATCAAATGAGCATGATTAGGGTATGAATGGAACAGAACAAGCGACTCGAATACTGGCTACCCGCTACTGTTCATGAACAATTCGCAGCCTCTTTGTAGACGGGCGGCCTTAGGCAGGCAGCTGCCCGTCACTGTCTGGCGATTCAACGATTGTTTCAGTGGTAGCCAGTGTCTCGAGCTTTGTTTGTCTACCTGCGTTTCTGCGCAATCGCAATCATTCACACTAGGTTCTTCGTTAAAGACTTCTCTCCAGCAACTCATCGCTTCACTCTACAACTGAACAGAGCCAGATCAACGCAACGATGAGCTTTCCAACCCAACAACTAGAGCCTTATACGCTGTACATAACAGTTTCCGTTCCCGAAGAGCCAGCTGAAAGGTTGGCTCATCGTTACGACTATGACATGTCAACCATCATCGAAGTCTTCAAGGAGAAGAGATCCGAAAATTCCAATGAATTTGTTCTCGGTGCCACTGACTTTGACTGGGGAGTCTATTGGCATCGCGAGCTTTGTGATGGAACATGGTACATCTATCGCTACACTGAACGAGGCATGTATCAAGGACCGCCTGGGCTATGGAAACCTCGAACCTACCATCGATACGATGTGAAGCAATCTCCACGCCTGAATCACCACGTTGTCGGACTTGTTCGAGTTATGCGCGTCCCTGAGGAAACCGGCAAGGGAGTCACTGCTTTTCTCGACTGGCTGGCACCTCTCGTTAGTCTCAACGCAGAATAGGATGACTGGTGGACAACGACTATCTGCCTGCAGGCTCGAATGTATGTGGCCCATCGGCTGAACAAAGTCGACGAAGGGGTGGAGGACTTTGATGCCAACACGTTGATACTTCATGTGCTTCACTTTGCCTATCGCGAGGTCTAGTACACCTTTGCTGGGCAGCTCCCACGACCTATCTGGGTACCGGAATATGGAGTGGTCAAGGGTGATCAATCACCGACAGGAACTTCCTGAGCTATGAAGACATTGGCCTCTCGTGCGTCCTGGTCAGAGTAAGTCAAAGCCTCAATTCTTGTTGCGTGGCCAGAAAGCTAACAGATAATTAGCCTCTTCAGAACACGCAAAGTGGACCAATATTTGGACGAAATCATGAGACGCTCAAGTAGCCGAGGCGGTCTGGTGGGTATCAGAGAAGAGTCCTCCATGGTCTGGGGCAACAAAAACAGATAGCATGGATCCTGCTCTGAGCAGCAATGATGAATCAATTTTATTTCGTCGCCCATGCCTCGGTGGCCAGGTTTTCTGATGCCATGATAGCGGTCTACGCCCGTGATTTGGACTCATGTCTCGGCGCTCAGCCTCGAAAGCGGATTAAGGGACGAAGAATAGGAACATAATAGACTGACAATTATGCATTGACCTACTCGTCGCGGACCTTGATGAAGAGATGAAAATAATAAATAAATCACTCCAGTTACTTCCCAATATTAGAGCTCGTTTTTGGCAGTGCCAGTCACGAAAACTCAAGGCATGCGCGTTGACACGTGATTAGTATCCCCGAGCCAACGCCAGTCAGTGGCCTCTATTTCCACAAAGGATTCCACGTCTACCGTACCTTTTGGAAATCGAGAAACAACGCGAGAAGAGATAATTGCAATTTTGGACACATTTCATACAGACTTACAAGATGGGTCATCACAACCTTCGCTTTGACGGCGATCCTCACTCGCTGAGTGGAGTCTGGAGTCCCCCAACCAGCAGAGCCAAGTGAGACGTCACCTCACCAGTATATGACCGTTGTGAAGCTAACTGTGCGAATAGTTTCTGTGAAGAGGACTATGCTATCACCTTCTATCTTGCAGAGTTTATCAATGCCTTGACAAACGTTACATACGGTAAGTCATGTGCAACCCGACCCGGCATCTTGGCTCCTGGAACGCTGACCCTTCCGGCTGGTAGTATACTTGGCCCTACGATCCATGTATGGCCCGCGTAGCGGCAGCCGTGGATTATTTGCCCCAAAATGGGACTTCATGTCTATTTCCCTCATGGTTCTCGGCTTTGGCTCTTTTCTGTTCCACGCGACTCTTCGCCAGACTCTTGAGTTCGTCGACGAGCTGTCTATGATGTTGCTGTCTTGGTCGATGCTCCGGTCCCTCCTGATTTTGCGACAGTCGCCCACCAACATCCGCTACATCTCGATCGCTTTGGCCGTGTTCTTCATTTCATTCTCCGTCTTCTACGTCATGTTCTCAAAGATCATTTACCAGGTCATCGCCTTCTGGGTCTCGCTTATCCTTATTGGCGTACGCGTTAGGTACCTGTTCAACTGGGCCAAGCCTGGCTTTTCCGAGGAGAATGTTCGTAACTGGTCTATACGTGTATGGACCGCCACCTTCACCTGTCTCTTTGGATACCTCATCTGGAATATTGATCTTGAGTTTTGTCACGAGTTGAGAAACCTTCGGGAGAGGATCGGACTGCCTTGGGCTTTCCTTCTCGAGTTCCACGGATGGTGGCATATCCTGACGGCTGTCGGAGCAAGCCAGTTCATGAATGTGGTGAGAGAAGTCCGAGAGGAAGTGGACAGGGAGAAGAAGGAATAAGTAATGTGTCGCAAGGCGTGTGGCATTGCATATTTTAGTATGCCATACATCGCCCATGTCTCTCTGGCAAGTCTTTGTTCCATCTGCTTGGAATGGTATTGTTTAGACAGGGTCTTTTGGCGTTTTTGTGCACTAGTCTATAGACTGTATAACAGCGACAGCGTCCGGGGGTTCATACAGATATAGCTCTTTATAGACATGATTGATGCCCGAAAGAAATACGATTGTGGCGAACAAGTTCCTCCAATCTTACTCATGGTGGTAGCCGCTTAGTCGTACTTGATTGACCACTGACAGCATAAGGAACGACAATTGTTACTTTTTGTAAGAGCACTGGCTCGATATATCCAACTTCTTATTTTATGCGACCTAGATCCATCAAGCTAGAATGTCTTAAACAAGGCAGCCTCGCCGGACTATCGAACTGGCCTTTTCGATACATCTGATATGTCCCCGAAATCCTGGTAGATGCCACGAAAGATGCTGATTTCTTACTCATGTCTCCTCTAACCTGACGGCCAGTATTGCTGACCAGCAAGTGAGCGCTTATGGCCATGATACGAGCAGTCGTCACTGGTCTTGCCATAGTTGGTGGCTCCGGATTGAGCAGATATCATCTTCTGAGGTTCTGTTCTATATTATTTCCAAGCCTGGACATTACAAGGGTCATGACTTGGTGAGCAGGAATGCGCAGGATAAATGATATAATTCTCTTGGATTGTGTAACTGAGGCGAACATCAAACAACTCGACGTCACATTGAATCCTGCCTGAGACGGGTTACCCCTCCATACCCCGCCGACCTCCGCTGGTTCGGTTTCCAGGGACCTGACTGTACCTCGGATTAGTATGAATAGTGAGCTTTATTAGAAGGAAAAAGCAATAACTGTCTTTTCGAAATCGCCGAAGTATATCGGATAGTGAAGATAGTATGTAATCATAATTGAGCACTTGAGTTAGACTATCCGTAGATCTCTTCACGATCCCCAGACTAAATGGATCTCGGTAAATTCCATTCCATCAATCTCCATTACCACAGCGCAAAGGTACTCAACTGCACCAATCATCAGCTACAATGAAAGCATGACTCTCCACGTCATTCGGCGCCTCTTTCGCCTCTGAGCAAAGAGCACCGAACATCTCTCCTCGGTTGGGAAAAGCCGCCCGATAAGATTGCCAAGCCTCAGGTAAATCGAGCCATTGGGGAGTCCCTTGTGGCCGCCAAAGGGAAACTCTAGTTGGTGTGGATGTGAATCACAGGAGGGAAAGCTGGTATTGTGACCCGCCCATCTGCCGGAAGCTACCATTTAGCAGGTGCGATTGTCAGTGAGTCTTGGCCCTTGCCTTTACCTCTCTCTACCTATTTTAAGAGAAAGCTCCCCTCTCTTGTCTGCCCGCTTCTTTCTTCCTTTCTCTTCCACATACATCTCTCAACTTCAACAAACACAAACACAAAACCAAACACCACTACCCACCAAAACAAACAAACAATCATCATGTCTGGCTGTGGATGTGCTTCTTCTGGTGCTTGCGGCTGCGGCGAGAGCTGCACCTGTGAGGGCTGCCCTGTAAGTTTAATTTATTCCCTGTTTAGCCTGGAGATGGCGTATGTCGCAATAGATCAAGGACTAACGGATACCAATCAAGCACAAATAAGCTATTCTTCAACGACTTCGACGGGAACCCTGATGGATGAGAATGAGACATGGGGCAGAAGATGAATACCATCCTGGGCCTGGAAGATGTGATCAGCAATGGATCCACTCATTACTTCTTGACCGTACCACTATCCAGTGTAGGCGGAATTAAATAAAGATACAGATTGCACTCTGATCATAATACTGTTCTGTTTCATTGTGCCGTGAATGTGTTTTGCATTAGTTATTGGCAACTGTCTGATACTAGACAAGTGGACTAGGGACAAGATGGCCTCCGGCCGTACCTATCACCTAGCTTTGAGTTGAGTCACTACACGTTGTAGAATGCTTGAGCTTGCGTTACTGAATCATGCAAGTTGGCATTGGGGTAAAGTTATAGCTATACGTGCATAATGACCGATGGTCCGAGTCTCGTAACCAAGATTCCTGACAATGAGTTCTCCAATATCTATGTCTACCAGCGGCTTCCTGAATCGGATGGGAAGAATGCTAGAACAGGACTCAAAGTCAAGTTATTCTCGCTCTTCTTTTGCTCCAAATATTCACACTCTCCGTCCATGTATACACTCTCCATCGGTTCTATATCCTCAGTGATCTGGACAAACCCCTCCGATCGGTGCCGCTGCCCTCTATCGTACGCAATCAAGACCACTTCCCTTACCAACCTTGTACCGTATAAGACCGCAGCTAGTATCGACACTACGAAGCTAGCTTGGGCAAGTTGGCAATATCCTCGGGTCTTGTCCCAGGCTACGGAACAACCTCTCGAGAGGTACCACGGATGTGAACTTGGGTGTTTGGGATCGGTAAAATCGCCGGATGTTTGCCCAGCAAGGCTTGTCGCCCAGAGGCTGAGGAGCATCATGTCGTAGATGATGTTCGTGAAGTATGAGAGGTAACGAAGGTAGGACATAGCGGTTCGGGAGGCAAAGACGACGAGGCCGAGTACTGCAACGGCGAGATTCGAGGTAGCTAATCTGCAAATTCTCTCAGCATCATCACAACAAAATTCCTCACGAGTAATCGGTGGTCTTACCTTTGGCTCCAAATAAGAGGGATCTCTGGGGGTTCCCGATGGTTGGCGTAGAAGTAGATGCGTTGATTGGGATTTGAGTTGAAGCCTTCCACGCCCCCATTCTCCCAAAGACTCGTTCGGAAGTCAGCTGGATATTCAAGACAAAATAGAACTAAGGCGGTCATGGATATCAACAATTCCACAAGAATCAAGGCGACTGGTGTCTGTGTCGAGGATGGCATCTTGCTGGTCACTACCAAATCACTGCACCAAGGAACTACTAAGTCTGGGAAAGGACCTTTTATGTTGATACTTGGTTGGACCTTTTGTTATATTCCGGGTGACGGCGGTTGTTATTGAATCCTATGAAAATCCATGGCTGGATGAACAGTGTTGTCCTCCAATCGAGAGCCCACTTCACAAGGAGTCAGAGCGGAAACTTGCTCATACTACCGCACCAAAAAGCAGTATTGTTCGCAGATATTGCTCTGATCAAGTCATGCAGATGTGATTTTAACAATATTCCCATGAACATCATGAGAGTAATCACATAAATTAATGGTAGTTTTGGTTCATGAGAGATGTTGTGGTTAAGTTGAAGCCAAGATACGCCACGATACCATGGTGCTTAATCGCTGCTGTTGCTGGGCTATTGGAAGCCGCCATGATTTAAGCCCATTTTTATTAACATTAACACCAGTTAGCAACAATCCCAGGCTTAGAGTGATCAAGGCGCATAAGTTTTCCAGGCGTCTGGCCATGACTTGTCCCAGAGTATATTCCTACATAGTAGCGGCGTTACAAGTTACCTATCAAGGAACGACAATGGCTTGCAGGTACCGTGCAAAGCAAGACCCTTGCCAAGCGCCCCATGTTAGACAATATGTGGTCGGACGATTGACATTCAGAAGAGAAAGTCTTATATGCAGCGATTCAGGCAAGCAGACATTTCGTGCTTTGGGTTTCTGCGCTCACGATATAATTTTTGGCCCCGTCAGGGTGTCAAGCATAAGAGACGAAATAACTTGGTCACCTTATGCGAGCTTAGAGTAGCACTTGGATAACTTTATTTTGATTCACTAATAAGCCTTACAAGACAATTCTTCTAACTCACCTGGGCTGCATCTCAAAAACATAGAAGAGTTGTTGCCATCTGGGTTTCTTCATGTTGATTGGCCAATTTACTAAGCGTTATTGTTCTCAAGGCAGACGGAGATCGCTGGTGATGTCAGGCCCCACTTGAGCTAACCCGAGGGGCCGCGTTCTGTGTCACACCCGTCCAACATCATCATCACCATTCTACCTGGTCTCAGATAAGGCTTTATTTACTCCTGCGCTTACTTCCGACGCCCGGCGCCCTCTATTGATACTGTCTAACATGCAATAATACAAACTACGCTATCAATAACCAGAAAACTCCCGATTTCACGGATTGATCCTCTCGGTACGCGACCCGAGGTTACAATCTGTGACCATGTCGTCAGACACTCAACAGGCAACCAATGCAGCCGCTATCCTACCGCAAAAGGCGCCCGACGCACCTCGACGATGCTTCATTTGCCTGACAGACCAAGAGCCTTCAGACCCTCCAGGCACATGGGTCGACCCATGTGGATGCACCCTGGAGGCTCACCAGGACTGCATGCTTTCATGGGTAACCGACTGCGAACGTTCCAACAAACCTCTTCAGTGTCCTGTATGCAAGGACCGCATCACGTTGGAAGGACCTTGGGACCCCATTGTCGCTGTGACGGAAGCTGTTGCAAACAAGTTTACAAGGGCGAGTCCTTTCATGTTGCTCTCATCCGTCACGATCGGTGCACAGTTCAGTCTCCAAATGTACGGAGCATTCGCCATGTGGGCTTTCGCGGGTCGCGAGGCCTTGGTAGACTATGTCCTTGGTCACGAAGTTTGGGTCAATGGAGAAGCATCGAGAGCTTTGATGACTGGGGGTCAGAGGTTGGGAAATGCGCTGGTTCTGACCAACGTAGGACCAGCTCTTCTGGTCGGGCAGTTGATGCCCTGGTTCGCGAATAAGGTCTTTCTTTCCACGGCCTCATTGGTATGTTTAAAACTCCAAGTCCGGCGTGAAAATAGACTAACAAAGGTGACAGTACGGTGTCTACCATGTCATGCATGATGACAGCTTCTTGACTTGGCCTCCCTCGCCTCAGCTCGCGATGGCTGTGTTCCCATACGTTCGATCGGTCTACTTGAACCTTTGGCGCGAATTTGTTTTCCCGTACGAGGTGAACCTCAACCGACAAATTAACGGCCTCCCCCCAATCGAACCTCGACGAGATGAGCCACCCGCCGAACGACAACCGGAACAGCGCGGAGAAGGCGGCGTCGTGGGCTTTCTTAATAACCTCATCGAAGCTCTTGAGGGTGATGAGGCTGACGAGGATGAGGCTGATGCTATGGGACCAAGGGCTCCTGGAGATGCACAGGAAGGAGGCGTGGTCATCGAACTTGTGATTCAAGAGGTTGACCATGAGGATGAGAACGTGCAAGGCCAACAGCCGGCTGGGCAGAACCAGGAACCTCAACAACCTCCCAATAACGAGAACCCAGTCGCTCGACCGGCCGAGGAGGGTGAAGGCGATGAGAGTGAAGAGAGTGAAGAGGACGAAGAGGACGATTATGACGTTCCCCCTCTTGTTCCCATCCAGGAACCTCAAAACCCTGCCCCGGAGGCAGTCGCCGACCCCGCGCCTGTCATTGTCCCCGAAGCTGGAGCTGGAAACGAAGCCGCTCAGGAGAACCAACACGAGGCTCCCCAGGCTCCACCTGCTCGTCGCCCTGGCTTGGGAGCGATTCTTTCCGGAGTATCCAATGCGATAGTAAGTGCCTTGATACTTCCAGGCATATCCTATGCCATGGGCGAGCTCCTTCGCATGGCTCTTCCGAAACAATTGACTGCCGCATCCTCATTCTCACGAGGCAGTACAATGCGACCAGGTCTACTCCAACAACAGTGGGGACGAAGCCTTGTTGGCGGATGCCTCTACGTGGTGATCAAGGACATGCTCAGGCTGTATACTAAGAGCCGCAAGGTAGCTGCTATTGGAAACCGACGGGTGAAGAATATAGACAGAGCTAGACGACGAAAGTAAGAAGATGCGGCGTTTGCTATGCTCTAGAGAGAGCAAAGAGAGAGCAAAGGATGGACAATAAACATTTGCATTAGGATGGAGTTATGGTTTGGCATAGCGACTTGGGGATTTTGTCCTGGGAGTCGGGGGCTTAAAGGAAGGTGTACCAGGAATGAACAAATCGCCTCTTTAAACTGAATCATGACATTAGCTCATGGTCTCAGATTACTTACTTGCCAAAAAACAATGAATAAGTGCTTGACCAAAACGTATTTGCCAAAGACGACCTTGAAGATGAAGTTGATACACCGAATAATACTGATGACTTAGCATCCCCAAATTTGCCCGGCGGCTGCCCGCATTGTCCCCCACATCGCTGGAAGATCTCGGCCGGGGAGACAGAAATCTTGGACGAGACTCACATACAGTTTATGTGACCAGATCGTCTGAGTTTTCTTTCCACCTACGTTTGCCCCACGTGGAACCTTCCAGCCCAAACTCCACGACGCCTCAGCCGCGGGGCCTTTTTGCACTTTATCTTGGGACTAACCTGGCTCACATCCTCACCGAGTCACTTTCTCTGTCTGTTCCCATTGGTACTTTGTGTTGTTGGGCCTATAAGTTTGAATCTCTCTCCTTTGCTCCTCATTATCTCTCCACAACCTATTCTTTATTCGTCATGGTAAGCGCAAACCCCCGCAGCATAGGCAAACGCTGGATACTTGTCATGACGCTGTTGCAATTGATATGTGGCTGACTCTGAGCTCTAGGCGTCTACTCAAACCTCCAAGCAGCGCCTTGCGCTCGCTATCTGCGATTTCCTCACCTCTTCGTTGAACGATGGTACCCTTACCGCTGATGACAAGGACTCCATGGATGTCGCCATCAACTGTATCGCCGACTGCTTCAAGGTCGACCCCTCCGACACCTCCGCCATCCAATCTGCCATCGGATCCCAGAACCTCCTCCAAATCTACTCCGTCTTCGAGAAGGCCCGCGCTGACAAGCCTGCCGCCGCTCCCGTACCCGTCGAGCTTACCGAGGAGCAGAAGAAGGAGGCCGAGGCTCTGAAGTCTAAGGGTAACGCTGCCATGGCCCAGAAGGACTACACTGCCGCCATCAACTTCTACACTCAGGCTCTTGCTATTAACGCCAGTAACGCTGTCTACCTTTCCAACCGCGCTGCCGCTCACTCCGCCAACAAGGACCATGCCTCCGCTCGCTCCGATGCCGAGGCCGCTGTTGTCATCGACCCCGCTTACACAAAGGCCTGGTCTCGTCTTGGCCTTGCCCGATTCGCTCTTGGTGATGCCCGTGGTGCTATGGAGGCCTACGACCGCGGTATCCAGCACGAGGGTAACGGTGGCTCTGATGCCATGAAGAAGGGTTACGAGACGGCTAAGCGCCGTGTTCAGGAGATGGAGGCTGAGGAGGACTCTCTTCCTCGTGCTTCTCCCAGCGCTGGCAACGATGCTAACGCCGGTGGTATGCCTGATCTCGGCAACCTTGCCAGCATGTTCGGCGGCGGCGGTGCCGGCGGCGGTGCTGGTGGCATGCCCGATCTTGGTAGCATTATGAGCAACCCCATGTTCGCCAACATGGCCCAGAAGCTCATGAGCAACCCTGATATGATGAGCAACTTGATGAACAACCCTCGTCTTCGTGATATGGCCAACCAATACTCCTCCGGTGGTGGTATGCCCGACTTGAACAGCATCATGTCAGACCCTGCGATTGGAGACCTGTAAGTCGCATATACTCTATACATGTCACAAATCGCAAAAGCTAATCAAATCTCAGTGCTCGATCAATGATGGGTGGCGCTGGAGGCAACCCCTTCGGCGGTGCTGGAGGTGCCGGCGGTGCCAACGGCCAGCAGGGTGGTTCGCAACAGTAAGGGTTTAGAACTATGGGCAGAATTATTATACCATGACCGCTAGATGATTCTCGGGGTCGAATTTTCATTGATGAGCATGAAAAGAGGCCTCATTGTTTGTATTAGCTTTCACTGAATAGAACTATAATAAGCTATTCTTGATTCAGACTTCTTTGTGCTTTCAAGTGATATTTACGATATGGCGTATCTAGAAGCTTGGTTGCCGGTCACAGTAAAATTGTGACTGGTCCTATACGGAGGAGTTGCTTGAACTCATGTTGTTGGTATCCCGTCGACAAGTTACTTAAGGCTGGTTGGCATGTACTGCACTTATAGCATTCAGTGTAAGTTGGCCAACTGCGACTACATAAGTCCTAATTATTCTTCAGCTAAGCACATACGACCATAGCTATCAGATAACTCGGGATCCCGTCCGCTCTCCGTTCGATAAACTGATAAGTGCTGAATTAGTAGTTGGGTCGGTGACGACCAGCGAATCCTCGGTGTTGTATGTTTTTTGTATTTTTCATTTTGTGTCTATCGTATTAATATTCCCAAGAGTCAATTCACCTGGAAGGATAACCAATTCCGGGATAAGATGGTTCTTATGGACATCGTATTGTCCATTCTCTCAATAGTATCACGGACTCACTTTCTACGCTCTCGGAATCATAGGCACCTTAAGCAAGTCCAATACTAAGACAGTAGACGCAGTAAACACAAGTTCTTATAGACTCCTATATCATGGAATTAGTCTTGGTCAATCCCTGAATTGTGTGTGCTGGAGTTGAGCTTGGTTTCTGCCACTAGGGGATTATAGGCAGTATGGATATCAGAAGATGTCGGCTTGAAGAGGACTTAGTACTAACGGTTTGAACGATCCTTTGCTTGTTTTTTAATGTATAGTCTCAACTGCTTTACGGAAACTTCCCTATCCAAGCAGAGGCTGCGTTCAATTTCAATCGTATTCATGAGAGTCAAAGGCTGTACTAGTCAACGCATCAAGACATTACAATGCGGAGTTCTAAGCCCCATTTCAGACTAATCCGCTCTCAACATGCCAGTTCTGAGTCTTTCAGTAGATCAGCCGCAGCTATAAAGTTGTCCATAGGGTCCTCGATCTAGGCCGTTCTTAACTGAGGGGTGATTTTCGAAAAGGTTAGTTCAGCTACATGTGGCTGACTGTGTGATCGGTCCCAACTGCGTGCTATTGGCTACAGGTTGCAGTGAGCACAATATTGTCCAATATTACGATACGCCAATGCTATGGATGTCTAGATTGGTATGTGGTTTCTACAAAGGTTTGGATACCGAAACAGCATAAAAGCCATTTGATCCCCACTGCGTTGTCGAGCTTCTTTATCACTTCATAACAATCTTATATACAGGATATAAGTCTGTTTGACAATCTGATTCTATATTTTGAACATTATATACACCATGCCCCGACGCGAACCTGCTGAAAGGTTTCCTCTTGTTGTCCGCAAAAGCCGTATGCCTTCTAGTATCCGTGGTCTTTGTACGCATCTAACATACACCTGTTATCAGTTCGAGATAGCTGGGAAAACACCAGGGGTGATCATGAACAGAGGCTCTCTGAGATACTTGGTCAGCCTTGGACTACAAGTGTCGATCCTTCGGCTCTCTATCCTTATGCTGAAGATGATTGGGCTCAACAGGGTCTCGGCGATGTCATTGCCAGGTTCGTTCCCTTCATCTCTCGATTTTTAACATGGGTCCTCAAACATTGCATTTACCTAGTTTGCTAACTCTCCTTGTCCTCTTAAGATATGTCGAGGGCGCTGTGGATCAACTCCGTTATTTTGTTGAGCGGGACGGAGATGAAGTCAAGGACGAAATCAACGAGATCTGCTCTGCCCATATACTAACTCTTGACTATGATGATACCAAAACTGTCGACTACTGCGGGGTCAGAGTCTCACCCGAGGGCAAGCTTATGATAGTCTTCAACGAAAATCGTTTCGGGACCAATGCGAGCTATGCTGCCGAGGGCGACAATCTCACGAAGGCTCTAAATGATGCCCCTTCACCAAAGCCTATGAGCTTCATCGTCAGATCTTCCATTAGGAGAGATTACGACCCTCGTATCAAAGAGGTCCAAGAAAAGCTGAATAAGATCCTCAAGCGGGAGATTTCCTTGGTTCCTAATTTCGAAGCAAATTTCGAAAAGCTGAAGGGTAAAGCAAGTGATGACCTTAACTGGCAGTATAATTTTGGAAACACTCACCTGTCTTACTTTGATGCCTTGGCCTCGCAACTTGAGTATCAAAAGTTCGTTGAGGATGATATGCTTCAGGAGGGTCTTCTTGAAATAATGCCCAAGAATGCGATTCACATTCGTGTTGTGGCTCAGACAAAGCGAACTTATAACGAGGTTATCGTTGAGGATGGTATTCTTTACCTTCAGGTATCAAGTTCTCGGGCCCATAAATTACATAGCTTGAGCTGACTTCTATCGCAGACTACTCTAAATCATTTTGGTGTCAACACTTCTGACGTGGCAAGCGATATTGTCAGTATCTTGTAGGATGCTGTATTTGATAGTTTAGGAAATCCCGTCAATGTAATCAGATTCCTCTATAGATTGGTTGTTGGCCTGACTGAGGATGGAGTTCAATGAAGCTTTTTATGATAACTCTGCGATGCTTGGAAGGTCGATTGAAACATGGTACAATTCTTGGTGTAGGTTATGAGAATGTCTGTGAACAGTGATATCTGTACATGACTGCATGTGTGGAAAAAGCAAGGTGCTGTAGGGTTAGAGCTACGGGGCTTTGGGTGAGACATCGTAAAATGCCGCTGCTGTGGTGCTCGTAAAAGTTCAGCAAAAACATACGCCGAAGCATAAATCACAGATATCCGAGGCCAAATGACCCGTATATCAAAAAGTAACAGTATTGGCATACAGCAAAAGATCAAAAGATAAGGACCGAACGTGGATCGAACACGTGACCTTAGGATCTGCAATCCCACGCTCTACCGCTGAGCTATCGATCCTTATGACGGTTGTTGTTGAAAGCAGTACTGCCGTTTGTGCATATATGTCTTAGAGGATACGTGGCGTTGAAGCACAAAAAAGGACACGACGCCAAGGTCGTTAATGGCAAAAGTCAGGACCGAGCGTGGTTCGAACACGCGGCCTAGGGATCTGCAATCCCTCGCTCTACCACTGAGCTATCGATCCGATTCTTGTAAGGATGTCTCGATAATTGGGCTGATATAGCCGACTCTGCCCAAAACTCTCTTTCAGTTTTCAAGACAAATTCTCGTCCAGGGTAATAGGCGCGGATAGCAGGGTAAATCTCGATTGTCTTTCACATCAAAGCGACGTCGAGAAAAGTATGACAAGAAAAATGGTATTTGTAGTTGAGAGGTTTAAGGCTGTGTATCTGACAAAATTTTGACATTGACTTACGTGCTTGCCGGGGTTTCCGCATTGATCATGTCATAGCATTGACTCGTGGTGGTTAAGCACACTACCAATGAATGACGGTAATTTACCGACACTTCTCAGCCAGAGGCGTTAAGCATCGACATCTTCAACAAATTTCTACATTATGATACCGGAATCAATGTCAACTGCATCCGGCCAGTACTGTAGCTGAGCGCGCCGATCAGTATACTCATTTGCTGGTTTTAGATGTTTGGCAGCACAGAGGGTTACACGTCTATCCGTCTTGACTGCTGACGACTACCAATGTCGGACTTCAATGACTGTTTGGAGTCGTGAGCTGTCTCTTTAGTTCTAGCAATGCTTCGATATGAGAGTAAGTTCACAGAGTACAGCATCTGGTATGTGTTCCGGGTGGTTAGCTCCGCGGTGAGGACTCCGGCAGTCTTGCCTTGCTACGATGAGTCTCGTTCACACTATCCGTACATGTGACAACAATGCATTGAGCAACAGCATTGACCTACCTGACAACCTCGACCATCGCTTTGCGTTGTTTACATAGCCTGGACGAATGGAATTCCATCACCAGACGCTGAACAAAGACGTCGACCAGACAAATGACAGACAGAGATCGGCACTGAGGCAGCCGAGTGGCCCCTTAGCCTCCCTTCAAATGATGAAGCCAGCGCGCAAAGACCAATATTTGAGGCCTATGATCACGACTAAAGTAATGATCTTCAGTTTTGAAATGAGACTTCAACTCAATCCCAAGCTGACGGATCGCCAGTCAATAGAGTTGACGAGGAGATAACAGGAGGGCAAAGTGATAATTAGACAAGATGATCTTAACTGAACTTTCATCAGCGCGATAGTCGAAGGTAAGGAGAACCCTGCGATATAACGCGTCAATGACGTTGAACCGTCACATCGGGAGTTGAAACCCCGCTGAGCTGGCGTTGTATCGTCCCGAGTAGCTGGTGTTGAGTGTAAGCGAAGCCTGGAGACGCCGTTGAGATCCGGGCATGAACGATAGCGACGTTATCATCTTATGCTAATGGTGCCCAGCGGTGCCGGGTCTAAAGACTTCCGAGTCAATGATGGACATGTTTCTGTGTAGTTATTGGTTTGGCGTTGATGTCAAGGTTGGTGTCACCTCGTAACCGGCAGCATTCGTACTGTATTATCGGATAGCCAAGACCCTTAGAAGTCGCGTCGAAGTGGCTGAGCTAAATCGTTAGAACCACAGAATCTTTTCGATCTCCTTATGACGATACGGATAGGCGTCTCCTTGTCGAGATGAATTTCCCCTTGACTTGCCGAGGTAGTGAGGTGACAAGGGAGACTAGCAGAGTAGCATTGCCTGATGGGTCAAATGGATTACTCAGTTGAGCGACCTCAAACAAGAGGGTCGTGCTCTTGGCGAAATAGTCCTGACGATCTGTGTACAAACGGGCTAGACAGGGGATGATCGTCGATATTGATCATCGGCGAGTACCGAAGCCCTTCCGAAACAATAACCAGAGGCCTTCGGAAGAAAACAAACGGTTAGAAACTGATGGCTTGAAGCCTCGAATCATCATGTGCATAAAAAGTCTTTGTCTCGTGGAATGTATCAGTTCTGGTTCGTCCAAGAGTTTTTCTAGCTTGGCGTTGGGTCGGAGGTTTGTAAAGCCACATTTCTTCCGTGACTGCGGGAAAATTCGAGGCCTTTGAGAAGCGAGTACAGAGAGTAGAAAATAGATAGCCATTTTATCCCTATTTGTGGTGGTACTCTGTTTGCTTCTTTTTGACACCCTCGATTTAGCTGTGGGGTTAGGCCTTTCAGTGCGCCCTGGTTCTTTTGGCAGACGGCACTTCCACTTTTCGATCCGCCAAAAGATGGGTATTTCTGGGGACAAATTTTACTGCAAGACTGACAAGACAGGGATCAGGACAAGGGTCTTTTAATGACAGTCATAGCAAAGAATCCTATCTTACACAGCACAAAAGAGACGAGGTCAAAGACGTTGAGATCATTGTTCAACATTGGAATAAAATATACAAATTCTAGAATCTTTAGACTCTCTGTATTTCTGACTCGAGGCACCACAAAGACGGTAGTACTGTATTCGGTGCACTTGGCGTATCCCATCTTAAGGCTCTGATTTGTTGGAAAGTCAATGCGTGTGGTAGAATGAAACCCAAAACAAATGGTCTGAAACGTTAGGTAGTCTGACGTGTGTGCGTGTGTCTGTGAACCCTTCTTTTTCTTCTTTGAACTTTTTTACTTTACTTTCCACGAGGTTTAATGCCACCCGGACCGATGAGAATACGAGGATCAGAGCAAACATTCGTTGTTGGCAGAGTACAAGGCCATGTTGTGCTCTGTGCAGTGTCTGTTTCATGAGCAAACACAACCAACAGGAATAGATTTCAACAGTATTGTATCACATACAGACACATACTCTGTACATAGAGAAGAGAGGGTCTATACTAGTATTGCGTGACGTCAAAGCCAAGAGTGGAAAGAAAAAGTCATGCTGTCTAACCCCTGATGATCTTTATAGAACCCACCCAATGGATCACCGTAGTCTTGGCCCTTCCGAATTGTGATGCGCCCTCTTGAGGTTTCAACCCCAAAACTACCCTCGCGTGAAGCTAGTGATGTGCATTAGATATCCCTTTTCAGTACAATAATGCTCCATTCAATACTTCTTCTAGCTTTCACCATCCCTGATCATCCGTTCCCATCCCGTTCCTTCCTTTCTTCTTCCCTCTTGAGACTAAGCTAGAGGCTAGGTTCTTGGACTTCCCCATATTCCCATTCCCATTCCCATAATTATTCCTCTTCATCGCATTCTTAAAGGATTTGTGCATCCTCATCCACCTTTCATTTACTTGTCTTTCATCTTTTCTATTTTGGAGAAGCGAACAAGATCTCATCATCACTCATTTCGGTTGTGAAACTGACATCGACCTTGCCTGGTAGAGGAAAGCTGTGCTCCCTCGCCTTTACATACTCGATACTTGGACTCTCTTTTTTATCAAGTCTCATATTTCTTTATCTATTGCATCCATCGCTTTCTGCATTCCTTGCATTCTATTAATCATCTTGGCGTGCCTCAAGACAATCACTCGACGCTATCGATCATCTATCAGCTCGACACTTTCATTTCCCTGTTCCTCAAATCGTAACACTCTGGAAACGAAACGCCGATCAAATTCCTTCTCCTGTTTACAGAACAATTCATTCATTCAATACTCGACAGGGCATCGCATAGCCACATCCAATCTATTTAATAATCCTTCAACATCCCAATCTTCAGCTTGAAACGATCTGCCCAAGGATTGTTTCACTAAAACGCGTACGCATAAACAGCAAAAACTACGACCAACTTCACTTTAACAGTTCGAAACCGAATCCTGTCAGCTTGTTGGTTCCTTCAGCCTGGCTGTGAGCATCTTAGCGCGTTTCAACCGGGTTCCTGTTTTATTGATCGGAAGATCCATATCAATGCTTAGAGCTTGAGCCAAGACATCAACCAGCCCGTCTTATAATTGAGCTTGAGCAGCACACTTCGATAACTATCGAAAATCTTGTTTCTGAAGATACTATTCTTTTTTACTCGTTGATACTTACAACACACAACATTCACAATGACTGGACAATCTACACGACGATGGCTTCAGCTGTCCTTCCTTCTCATGGCTGGTACCGCTTCAGCAGGATCTCTCAAGCTGGCCGACTTTGAGTCCATCGGCGACAAGTCATTCCCATCAAGCTGTGTTCAAGCATACGACACCCCTCTCGAGGCATGCACTCCCAACGACTTCACCGGTGGCAAGGCTTGCAGTGCTGCCTGCAAGGACTCAGTGCAACGAGCCCAGGGCTTCATCCAAGCCTCATGTGGCGACGTCTCTACCGACTCGGAATCTCTTCTTAGCCGTGGTCAAAAGGGCAATCTCGTTGCTGTTCTTTGCCGCGATGTCGATGAGCCTCAGTCCCAACAAGAGACCCAATCCCAGCCTCAATCTGAACCTCAACCTGTGTCTGAGCCCGAGACTCAGCCTCCAGCCACCACAACATCACACTCCGAGTCTGCTACCAAGATCCAGAAGAACATTCTGATCGAGACCAGCGTTTCTACCCACTCCAGCAGCTCAAAGGTCAGCTTGGGTGAGCCCTTGTCCGCCGTTGATGAAGACCTCGCTACCAAGAGCACTGGTCTCGTCATCGACACAGAACAGCCTACAGGCTCTCTCCCTATCCCTCAAGCTCCCAGCCAGATGCTCACCTCAATGACGAGGTCTGCCGCTCCTAGCCAGACCGCCGAGCCAGCTGATGAGGAGCCTACCCCTACGCCTACAACGGCCGGCGGAGCTGTCCACGCTCCCAGCTTCAACTTTATGTGTGCATCTTTCGCGGTGTCCGCACTTATGTACATGGTCGTCAACTAGAAAGCTACTTCGATACCAATTCAAGACTAGGAAATTTAAGGTGTAGGATTACTGTATTTTAATTGAGCGGAAAAGGTAGAATGCTAGGGGCATCGCAAGATAGACTGCGCCAGCAGTGAGCATCTCACAATGAGCAACGGACTCGGCCAAATTTAAATCAATACCCGTCAAATCTAGACATTATTTCTGAGCATGTTCGAATTTAGTGAAGTCAAGGATGAATGTTCGTGTGCATCAGCACGCATCTTTGTTTCGGTCAAGTGATTGAGGTTGTCAGTGAGCGCGAATAGCTTCACAATGCAAACCCCGTCACTTGAATCATCGTGTACACCATGAAATCTCACCCAAAGAATATGCGGAATACAATTTTACGATGCTTCAAATGATGAAGCTATCACCAAAATATGTCTTTGGCCATTTTCACCACCTGGTGCGGTTTTACGTCTTGGCGCCTCGATGTGAGAGTTCTTGGTACTTGGCGAGCCTGGGGTGCATCTCTGGGCATCTTGGCTGCACCAAAAATCCAGGGTCTACCAGATCTCCAAGAGATGTCCAAGACCTTGGGGTTGCAACCTCAATTGACGTCGAAAAAGACAGTCGCATTTCCATGAGGACAAAAGACATGGTGCTTTCGCTGTATAGTCATGATATTTCACAGACCGCTTTCTGCGGTAAGATATTTTATTCTTAATACTGCCTTGACCGACGGAATGCCCCAGAACTAGGCGTAGAAGAGATCGGAGCATTTCTACGATGAGAATAGTGTCTTGTTTAGACATTCTCACTGACGTCAGTCCGACCAAGTAAATGGTCGAATTGAGTGAATTTTTAAGCCTGTGGATAAACTGAATGAGGAATAATACCAGAATACAGGCCTGTCGTCGTGAGGGATTTCAGGGCCCAACCTACCTAGGTAAGCTTAAACCGCCATCAAACCTGGAAGCTGGTCTGGCCACTGGTAGCTCCCGCATTTTGCATGAAAAAGAATAAGCATAACATTGACCTCGCAGGAACGAACAGGCCTAGACGGCGCATTTAAGCTTGTCTAAGTTTACAGCCGTTGGGGCCGTTAAATTGGGCCGCCATTATTACTGTATGCATCACCGCCATGTGCGAAAATGATGAGAGACTCAAAAGGGACAAGGGCGCAGGGAGAACCCAGCACAGATGTGATGGTTGCCAGAAAGCTGTTTTCTATGGCTGCTATCGTGGGGGATACCAACAAGTGATGAGCCTTTGGGAGGCCGGAAGTGTTGATCGCATTGCGGATCACAAAATTCAGATACAAAAAATGACTCGAAAAGACCGAGGTTAGCGCTGCAAACTCGTCATTGAGGAAATGCGACGATGCCAAGGAAAAGTGGCATTGGCTAGAGGATCTTCAGGTGATACTCGAGGAGGGTTCGCCCGCATTTTCTTGTTTACTCGCAGAGGGAGGAGAAAATGTCGATTCGTATCGATGCTGAGAAGAACAGTGTCCCCACCTGTTGGACGGGTCAACTAGGGTCTTGTCGTGCTGCTTTCAATATAGAATATTCTACAACTGACTAGAAGGGGAGAAACAACACAATATGGCCTCAAATGCATTGTGCGTGCTATTGATCAGGCGTCGTTGGGCTTGTAATATTGTCCCTATCGATTTTTGATATAAGACAAGCGTAAAGATTTTGAGGCGTCAAGTGGGACTTGGTGTTATTGGTTCCTAGGCACTGGGAATAAAGTCTGGGCGTTGAACAAGGGAGAGGCATGTAATATGTGATTAGCTGACAAGTAAGACACGGCTTATTGGGGAGAGAACTGATCCGGACCGTTATCGTGTCCAGTTACTCAAAATATTCTGAAGTCTATTATGATCTCGTTAAATATCTGGATGGTACAAAGGAACGAGAAGAAGAACTAGAGATGTTGGTTCATCTTGATATGAGATGTACTCTGCCGGTTTCTCCGGCTTGGGTGTTCTTGATAATCTGAATCAAAGCAGCGGTGCATGCAAATGCCCCCCACTCAAGGCTCTTAGCGGCAGTTCAAAGACCGGGGCCCCTGTTCTTCACCTTGATCGTGTGTTTAGAGGTCCGAGGTGGACGGTGACGATCTCTATCGACTCGACTTGACTTGATCTAGAGTTGCCTCCGGGGACACAAATCTCCAGCCGAAGAAGTTAAAAACAACCTTAAAAAGATTGCCATCCATCCTTCTTTCTTGTTTCGTCATTCTTCTCTCAAGACTCGATATCTATCTTTTCGGGGTCTCACCTTGCCAAGAAGACTGTGGCGCGGTGGCGTATCATCCTGGTTTTTATAGGCGGTGTTGCCCTGTGACGACACTCTTCAGGCCCTGTGCCATTTTCGACCTGTGCCTGCGATCGCCCAGTAGGTCGGTTGACGGGGATTAGTCTAAACGGTTCGCTCTTTCTTGTCTTGTTGAGAAATTCTTTTTTCTTTCTTCTTCCAACAACCATTGGATTGGACTAGACCATCACATACACTTTTAAGGTCTTTTGTCTTGTCCTTCTTTGTCGCTCTTTTATCTCGACCGATTCGATCTTGTCCATGCGGCGCTTCTCATCCAGACGAGTGTAAACGACAATTGACCGCGGCGCCGCCGCCGATTTTCGCCCTTCGCGATAACGTTGTTGTGATCGCCTCCGAGATCGCGACACCACCGATTCGAGTCCAGATAACGACAAACAAATCGAATATCTTTGTATACTTAGGTATACCAATTATCCAAAATGGCTTGGCATCACCTCGATATTACCAAGCCGCACTTGGTGTACATCATTCTTGGCGGCTTCACTTCCCTGTTCATGCTATGCTCGTCTTTAATCAAGGAGCGCTTGTACATTGGTGAAGCTACGGTTGCTACCCTTTGCGGAGTTATCTTCGGTCCTCATGCTGCCAACCTCATCGACCCGAACTCATGGGGTTCTACTGATATTGTCACGGTCGAGTTCTCCCGAATTGTACTTGTCGTCCAATGTTTCGCCGTCGGTGTCGAATTGCCCAAGTTCTACATGGAGCGCCATTGGAAGTCCGTTGTCTTTCTTCTGATACCAGTCATGACGTTTGGTTGGCTCATCACCAGTCTGTTTATCTGGTGGATGATCCCGCCACTGGATTGGCTCGACAGTCTCGTTGTAGCTGCCTGTGTTACTGCTACTGATCCCGTTTTGGCTTCATCGGTTGTTGGTAAGGGCAAGTTTGCCAAGCGTGTCCCCAAGCATCTTCGAGATTTGTTATCTGCTGAATCTGGTTGTAACGATGGCATGGCGTTCCCCTTCGTCTACTTGTCTCTTTACCTAATCCAATACAAGCGAGATGCCCAAGATGTGAGCTTCCACTTTGTTGTTTACGTCATCCTGTACGAGTGTATCGTCGGTGCCATCTACGGATTTGCTATTGGCTATATCGCCCGCCACGGTATCAGGTTCGCCGAAAAGCGCGATCTCATCGATCGAGAGAGTTTCCTGGTCTTCTACTTCGTTGTTGCGCTCTGGTGCGCCGGCTCAGGTAGTATCCTGGGCATGGACGACTTGCTGGTCGGTTTCGCTGCCGGAGTTGGCTTCTCAAACGATGGATGGTTTGGCGAGAAGACTGAAGAATCGCACGTTTCCAACGTTATCGATCTTTTGCTTAACTTGACTTATTTCGTCTACTTTGGAACGATCATCCCGTGGGAGCAATTCAACAATGGCGTTTTTGGTCTGGTCGCTTGGCGCCTGGTGGTTATTGCCATTTTTGTGCTCCTGTTCCGCCGAATTCCTATCATGTTGGCCCTGAAACCATTTATACCGGACGTCAAAACATGGCGTGAGGCCTTATTTGCTGGCCATTTCGGTCCAATTGGTGTAGGAGCCATCTTTGTCGCTATTTTGGCCCGAGCCGAACTCGAACACAAGGAGCCAGTACCTTTAGCGCAACTGCCACCCCCGAATTCTGAACACTATGAGCTCATTTATCTCGTGTGGCCTATAGTGTGCTTTATGGTCGTTACTTCAATCCTGGTTCATGGATCTTCCATCGCTGTCTTCACCCTTGGAAAACGTATTAACACCCTGAGTTTGACAATGTCCTACACAGCTGCTCCTGAAGACGGCCCAACTTGGATGAACCGGTTGCCTCGAATCTCATCTCAGTCTAGGTCCCAGGCGAGGTCCATGTCAGAGGCATCTATCGACGAAGAGAAGGGTCCTCAGTTCCCTCCCGATGCTGCCATCCCAGCCAACAGCCCCTACAGTCATTTGTTGCGTAGGCAGAATGATGGAAGTGGAAGCCGATCGCCTTCTGTTGTCTCACGGAGACGTAAGAACAAGAACTGGGACGACAACGGCCCTGGCGGTCCCATTGCTCAGTCTGCCATCTTTCCCCAACGTCAACCTTCGACTCTCATGTCTCCTACCGAACCATATGAGCAGGACGATTCTCCTTCGCAAGACAACACTGAATCGACTCTGGCCGCCGATGATAGCTCCAAGGAAAAGAACTCTGACAAGATTGAACAGGCAGGGGAGAGCCCTGCTGGCAGCAGTGGCCAGAAGACACCACCTAAGCCTGTGAACATCTATGAAGAGGGTCATGAAATGGTATTCGAGAACCAGGAAGGAGACGTACTCGATGTCGAGCCCGCACCTGACTCCCACAAGCAAGACGAGAACCACGTGCCTATTACAGCCGTCAAACCAGGCCATGACAAGCTTTGGACCATGGCTGGCTTCAAGAAGAGAGTGGGTGATGTCTACAATTTTGAAATGGAGAAACGTAAAGACAAGGGTCAGGATCGACGACACGAGCCAGCCAGAGCCTATCAGTTTGGAAACACGGTAAGTCAAACCCCAGAAATCTTTGCTGAATATTCAATTCTAACAACTCGCAGATTATTGTTGAAGACGCGGATGGTGAAGTTGTTAAGACCTATGAGTTGCCTACGGCCAAGGGCGAGAGCTCCCAAGCTGGTCCTAGCACATCTGATGCGCCGCCAGCTCCTAAACGTACCTGGTCCAACTTTGGAGGTGTATTCGCAGGTCACAACGCAAATGAGCAGACTAAGAAGACCGTTGCAGAGACTCAAGCTGCTGACGACAAGGCTATTCGCTTCACGATTGGTGGTGTCGGTCAGCGCATGACCAAGGAGGACTTCATTCGAGAAGTGCAAAAGCTGGATTCACGAACAAGAAAGGAGGTCGTAGAGCAGTCAGATGCTTCTCATGCCATCAAGAAGGTTGCCAAACAGGATCTTCCTCCTGAGACTGCTGTCAAGGCCGCCAAGGCTGCTGAGCATCACGCTCTTCCAAAACACAAGGAGCGGACCCAACCATCTGCATCTCCGTCTAAGCCAGCAAGCCCGGCCAAGCCATCTGAAGAAATGGGCGAGACAGCCGTCGAGCGCAAGCGCCGCCTAGCAGTGCTATCGAACCAAGAAGAGGAGGAAAGCAAGGATATTGGTGAGACACCAGCCGAGAGACGGCGCAGAGAGGCTGCTCTGGGTCTTGGTAACGAAGACGATAGCGATGATGAGGGTACAGAGAGAGTGCCACCCAACCGCCGAGGTATTACGTTTGCTGAGTCGACGAGACCTGGTAGAGGAAGGACTGGGAAATAGTGCATGACTGTGTACATTGTGGGGCGGGTATGTTTGCATATATGATGATAATAATCCAGTATGAGTATTGATTATACGGGAAAAAGATAATGGGCATGGTGCATTATGTAGCGTATGGCATACAAAAATCAAGTCATAATTCGAATGAAATAGATTGAGATTTCCAACATTTACGTTATACGAACTGTTCAACGTCTTCAGGCCATGGCAGCATGTCCTATACGATAAAGTGACCAAAGCATCACGACCTCATGTTAGTCGGGCGATACTTCGAACAAATGCTAGATGAAGACTTAGAGTGAGAAGTCACGTGTGCGGCTGTGTCCTTCAGTGGCGCCAGATTCATTCCATCTTGTCATATTAGTCTTTCTTCTGCATTAATTTACGCCATGTGCTAGTACGCAAGATGCGCATTCCATAACTATCTTCTGTATAAATTGTTGCCAAGAAATTTGACATATACCCCCAAAACCCCCACCTTCCATATCGAGATTCAATGGACAGTAATGGTCAGAGTGATTCGCCGCTCTCAATAACCTCCAATATCGCGGGCATGTTGACCTTCGTCGTTGCTATTGCTGCAGCATTCTACGCCCGCCTCACATATCTACGGAACAGTGATGATGAGTTCTTCCGCGTCAAGACGTCTTTGTCGTGGTATAAGACAGAATCCACATGGCTGGCAGATCTTGTAACAGCTATCAATGCCCAGCATGAAGGCTTTCATACGCATCAGCCCGAATACCAGATGTATACTTTTGTCATGGATGACCTGTTGAATCTTGAACAGCGCCTGCTTGACATTGTTGCTGAGACGGAGGCTAAGGCGAGCATGAGCGACGATGGCGAGAGTTGGACACTCATGCCACGGAGCTGGAGCGGTCGTACAACAGTAGCAATGGCTTGGTTACGGGTCCGAACCAAAGCTTTGGAACTAGTACGACAGCGTGAAGGTTTGACGGCGAGGGTGCAATTCATGCAGATGAGTATGATATCCTCTCGACTGAGGGATCTGGAATCGAGGACGAAGTGGAGGGAAATGAAGATGGATGAGAGTTCGCGCAAGCTTGAGTCTCTAGTAGAAGGCCAGAGGGATCGGATTCATCGGCTGGAAGATCTTGTGAAACGATGGACACGTCGTGATCATTCTGGTCTTTCGCGGGCTGAGACGTTGGCAGGTCTTGAGATTGGGAGCTCCGAAGCGAACAAGGTAGTCGAAGATGACGGGCTCGTCACGCCAACAGGGTCCGAGAATGCGACTCTATCCAGGAGGTCAAGCAAACCATGACATGTTTTATCTGAACCCGTATCCGTTCTTGTAGGCGTATGCGACCGCAATACAGAGACTTGGGAAGGCCCAAAGGATATCCATTTCGACCACAGACCAAACCCATAAACAGCCGATAGGAGGTGCTTGCTTCATGACCGCGACGTATCCGTAGCTGTTACTGATGTGGATAAGATAGCAGCCGCCTAGAGTACTCGCGACGAAGAAGATAGCTTGGCGAACAGGCTCCTGGTAGTCTTGGGGGACGAGGGGAATAAACTTCTTTTGCGAATAATGCGGGTGGAGGACGTAGAAGAGACCGATGAATACTGCAGTCACCACCGTGTTAGTGATACTCGCAACCAAGGTAGTTGAGAACTTACAGAGCCAGGCCGTGAGAGTTCGCTGGACGACTAAAACCCAATCAATGTCCATAGCATACTGCTGCTGCACAAGTACATCGAACGTAAAGTGAAGCGTAGCAATAATGCCAGTCCATAGTAGTGTCTCAAAGATACGTTCTGTTCGAGGCGACAAGAGGGGACCTTCGCCATCAAGCTCGCGCTGTCGACGATCAGCTTCGGCAAAGAGGTCTTTACCCTTTGCGAGATCGACGAGAGTCTCCTTGTTTGGACCAGAGCGATCGGGCTGCTCAAGCTTGATATCCTTAACGGACTTTTCTTTGCGTTGACGCGCCATGATTGGGTAGAGATCGAGTGGATGATGTCGTGGTTGAAGCTGGAAGTCAATTTAGCTGAGCTGAGCTGAGCTGTTCCTGAAAGACAACGTCAACAGGTTACTTGTTTAGGTTTAGCGCATCCCATACAAATGGAAGCCGAAGCGTCGGGCCCTGCCGCTCTGCAGGTGATTTCTGTATGGCTTAAGAGCTGGGCAAAGGCGGGGCTTCTTCAGCTCTGGGAGCTTCTGAGGCGGTGAACCGTTGGTCAACTTTACAGAAGGTACGGCTCGTTACTGGAGGTCTCATGGGGGTTGCCTTAGCGATTGGCATTTGCGCCCTCGTGAGCTCCTGCCCCTCCATATCCAAGTTTCACTTGTTGTTGCCGCGTCTCGTGCCACATTTTGTCTCAGCCATCACACATTTCGTTTACGAACCGGGTCACAATCCAGCTTCCCAGAGGGGTTGAATTCCCTCTTATAACAGTGCAATTGATCGCAGCGCAGCTCTCCAGCTCTACTTACAGCTGTTATAGACATTGCGCTACTCCCGCCGAACTACCCGTCCTCTAGTAATACCGCCCATCGCAACAGAAACCGCATCGCAATATCGTCTCCGAAACCGCCGCCGATATGAACGTTCTTCACATTTTCGCAGGTCTCGCCGTCGTGGTGCCGGGTCTGTACATGTTTACAGCGACCCAGGCCCAGTCGACCATCAAGAACAAGCGCATCTGTCTCTTGATCGCACACCCCGATGACGAAGCCATGTTCTTCTCGCCGACCGTCCTCGCCCTCACAAAGCCCGAGAACGGAAACCACGTCAAGATTCTATGCTTGAGCACTGGTATGAGCCGACTGCAACGACCCGTGCTTTGCAATCGCATCATGAAGATGATGCGACTATACAAAATTGGTTGAAAGCAGTTTTGGCTGATGGTGATTTTTGGCGTGTTATAGGAGATGCCGACGGGCTAGGAGACGTTCGCAAACAAGAGCTGGTCAAGAGCGGTTTGGCGCTGGGACTGCAAAGCGAAGATGATGTCTTCGTGGTGGACAACCCGTATGTTGACTGCCTCAACCGGTCATTACTATTCAGGAAGCTGACGGAATATCTTAATTATAGCACTGACTTCCCCGACTCTATGACGAGAATGTGGGACAAGAACCTGATCGCTCGTCTGCTAGGAAGCACTTTTGCGCCCAAATTCGGTCACGAGCGCAAGAACAATCTTAAGCCCTCTGCCAACATTGACATCCTCGTCACTTTTGACAGCAACGGCGTGTCCTCTCACCCTAACCATATCTCCCTGTACCTCGGTGCTCGATCCTTCATCCAGGCTCTTACCACAACCGAGTCGGAGTGGCCAAGCCCCGTCGATCTATATACCCTCACCTCTGTGGGTATCGTGCGCAAGTACTCGGCTTTCATGGATTTCATCCCTACACTACTGTCGTCCCTTGGGTTCAACAACCAGGATAAGGAGCGCCCTGAAGGTCTGGTATTCATGAACCAGCTTATTGGCCGAGGCGCATACGGCACCGCTTGGAGTGCCATGACCCAGGCGCACAGGAGTCAGATGGTCTGGTTCCGCTACGGCTGGATCACTCTCAGCCGCTACATGACCATCAACGACCTACGTCTTGAAAAGGTCAAGGCACAGTAATCAAAATGGAGTACAAAGGAACCGCATGGCCAGGGGAGTTTGGAAACTATCTTGAACATTTGTTACTATTTGTACGACATCGGCGTACGTTTTGCTTTTATACCTTGCTTGCATCTGAACAGGAATCTACAACACGACGGAGGATGTTTCAATTCGATACAATTAACGGGCAGAGTCTGGTTGTACACAGCATGGAAATGAGAATTGAAAGATGTATTGTGAATTATTGCCTAGCAGGCTCTATGGTCCTGTCTACCCGAACGCCTTGATAAACATAACTCATTAAGTCGACTTGATGGCCTTCTTCTGCATTACCTGCTTGAACACCTGCAGTGCTGTCTCCGGCTCTGTTTTGCTGTTAGTTGAAGATATCCGGCGTGGTAAGGGATGTGCACTTACGATAATATGGCACCGAATGGCCAGCTCCCCAAACCTTCAAGAAGGATAGGTTGTCTACCGTCTTGTACCGACCACGAGGTTTTCCATCGACATTGTAGTTGCTGAAATTCGCTGCTACGTATTCCTTTTGACCAGGCCACTCGAGCGCATAAGACGCCCAGAGGACACCCTCCCAGTTGCAAATCCAGTCAGTATCACCAGCCCAGATGAGAGTGTTGATACCACGCTTCACAACATCAGCCAAAGGCCCGACATATGATCGCGAACCTGTACCCATGTTAGCATCTAATCCCGTTGTCGCTGTCATTCCCGGGGGTACTCACCATCTCCCGTTTTCGCCATGTTTGCGTAAACGGTGTCACTACACTCGGTAAACGGGGTATTGGCACCAATCGCATCCATGGTCTCTGCTCTTGTAAGATATTCGAGAAAAGTGTCTGGCGGGTCAACGTCATTTTGTCCGATGCGTACATCGTAGACGTTGAAGTCGGTACCGCTGGCGATAACGAGGTTGGTGAACATTTGCGTGTTACAAGCCTCATCAGCTTTGGCACACTCTTCGTCTTGTCCTTCAAGCTCAGTGCAGTTCTCCATGAGAGGCAGGCAGTACTTGTAGTATGAGTCGAGAGCAGTCCTCATCTTCTTATCTGTGAGGATCTTCTTGTAAGGGTTGCGGTTTGCGTATGTGGCATAGGACTTGAATTGTCTCTTGGGTTCAATCCAGCCGTTGTTGATGCCCAGCGCAACCATATCAATCTTGTGGCCATCCACATCGCCCTTTTTGATCTTGTCATTTTGCTTGAGGAAGTAGTCGGCGAATTCAGGACCGTAGTGTCCACCGTAAGACTGAGTGAAGAGACCGAACTCTCGTGACTTATACTTGGGGAAACGATCCAAAAAGACTTGCATGAACTTCCAGATATAAGGAGCTGCTTGGGCTGTTGAGTTGACGTCCTCGGTACCGGTGCTGAAGCCAGAACCGATGGGCTGATCGATGTAGAGCATGTTTGCGTACTCGTTCCATGAGTGAGGGTTCAGGCTTGGCTCAGTATCGTTGCCGACGAAATGGCATGGTCCATGTTCAGTGAAGAGACCGACCATGGAAGAACATCCAGGACCACCGTTGAGCCAGATGGCAAGGGGCGCATCCTCTGGTTTGTTACGAGCTTCGAAGAACCAGAACCACATGCTGTGGTTCTTTCCTGTACCTCGTTATCAGAACATGATCTCGATGATATAGAGATGAGTTTACATACCGACATTCAAATAACCAGAGTGCTGATCAACTCCAGGCGTAGTCTCGCAGATCCCAGAGTTACTGACATATTCAAGCTTGGTGTTGGTGGAAGCATGCTTGAAGACCGTGAGACCGTGACGTTCCAATGTTCGGAATCTTGGGCTATCAGGAGTAAGACCACCCCAAGCATTGACTGAGCCGATGAGGCCTAAGACAGCCGCCGAGATAAAAGAGAAGCGCATCGTGAGGGTTGCTTGATGGTGTAAACTCGACGCTTCCAGACCAAAAAGGAAACCAAGTATAATATGGACAACGCGTTACTGCATTCTATTTATAAATGATCCTTCGTTCCTGCCCTTTTCTCGCATTGTGGAACTATCCTGGTTACCTCAACCTTCATATCCAGGAACCCACGTTCTACAGCAAGCATTGATCGTTGAACAACCATGCGTCGTCAATAAGAGGTTAGGCTGTTTCGCCATGTTCCAAACAGAGAGTGACGTGAACCCAGACGGGAAAGCGCGCTTGGACGGAAATGGTCAAAGTTGCTGCTTCAGAATCCGGTGAAACATTTCTTCTCCCTAATAAACATCCATTTTGGTGTTGCCGTAGGATTCTATCGGGGATGATGATCGACAGGGGATCTTTTGATTGGAATTCCACCCTGATTGTAAAACGAGCATCTACCAAAGCGCGCGGTTCTTCCTTCAATCATCGATAGCTTAGAACCACAATTACAGCGATTCGCATCTAGGTCCCTTGTTAGCGCTTGTGGAGTCATTAACCATCTGGGATGATATAACGAACCATCCACTTATAAAGAACAAAAGCAAGCAGGTTTGATCTCGGTATTTATACCTGATACCGTATATAATCATTGACTTTGCCATTCAATATCAGTGATACTGCACAGACTCGTATTGCTTTTCAACTAACGGACTTGAGCTCTCACGACATCGTACGATATATACAGAGTATCTAGAGTCAGTTTGATGAAAGACGTTCTGATCAACTAGCTATTCAAGTCGATACTCAAAGTCGATAGGACCAATTTCTCTTTCATAGATTTCGCTGCTGGGTGTTGATGGCCCAGGTGTCTAATAGATAACCCAGAACAGTTGACAATAAGCCATTCAGCTCACCTCGACACTATTTCCCCTCTCCTGCAAGCCATGAATTCACTTTCTCACATCTCCAACTCTGTCCTTTCTAGACATATTATCAGGTCAAAATGTTTTCAGGTGACCTCGCCTACGTCCGTATATTTATACCGTACAAATCTCCAAATGTTATATCCATTCCACTGCGCAGCATGAAATCGCCTCCAACAAGTCCAGTTGACAGCGAGAACAAAGACATTGGAGCGAAACTCGATGAGCGATTGCCGTGTCCGCGAATCTACTTGACAAGAGCGCAGAAATCTACATAACGTCAAGTCTCAAATTCAATTCTCTTCAGCTCAGACGATACCAGTTATGCAGATCTTTCACCCTTCATCCGATCTCGTCTCAGCGTCAGACACTTTCCACAACACACGTTACGTTCCAGCCGATCGTTCATCCCATGTTGCACAGGACGACACAAGCCTTTCGTTTCACTGCACACCGCCGGATGTTAAAACAGTTATGACCAAGCGATGGGATGGGTTATGTGTTTGAGTGTGACGGATACGATTTATGACTTTATGGCAACTCAAACCGAGATTGTCTTTCAACCATTTATATGTACTAGGAAGCATAAGTCTAAAACAATCATTTCATTCATACCTAATTAACGTTCCCAAATCTATGGTATATCCCTCTTGTAGTACACATAACACCATATAACCAACAAAAATCTCAAGAGCTCGCCATGCCTCTACTTAGAAATGTACACTGCGCTTCTTTTGTACCTTCTTCCGCTTATCCTCGTCCTTGCGACTGCTGAAGAAACCACTGACGCTTGCCGCTGCTGGACCTGCATAAGGTGCTGCTCCTTGCAATAGACCACCTAGACCATGGCGCTTCTTTCCGCCCTCACTAGGCCCAGGTTGAGCTTGTGCAGGCGGCGGCGAAAAGGTTGGCTGTGGTTGGCCATTAGGTGCTGGTCCGCTGCTGCTAGGTCTCGCAGGCAATGCGCCTGAGGCAAAGTGAGGTCGAGGGGGTAATGGCGGTGATGGGTGACCATTGTTTGTGCTTGCGTTTGGTTGGTTCTGGAAATCCTGACCAGCCATGCCAAATTCCCGACGTAATCGCTCCGTCTCCTGTTCAACCTCAGCTTCTCGTTTGCGACGTTCCTGCTCCTCAGTCTCCAGCATCTGCTGGATCCTCTTGCGCTCCTCCTCCTCTGCCTTCTCACGTTCCAGTCTTTTCCGCTCCTCCTCTGCTACCATGGCCTGCAAGCGTTTTGTTTCAGCGTCAATTTCAGCCTGACGCTGGGCGTTATTGTTTGGCGGTTGCGCCGCGGCTTGAGCGCGAGGGGGTGACGATGGTCGGTTGTTGTTCAAGGCTCCTGCCATTACTGGACCGCCGGAGGAGTTTGCTGGTGGGCGAGAATTTTGGCGGCGTCGGCCATTCGAGGCAAGGATGTGAAAAGGATCTTGGCTCGGGCTTAGGTAGAGATCCTTGATGGTTTCGGCACTCATGAGAAAAGCAATTTCGAGACCTCTTCGGTCCTCAATCTCAACTCGAGCCATGTTGGGCTCGTATATGGTCAACGTCGAGTCGTGCTTCGCCCGGAAGAAGGCCACGGTGATATCAGGCTCCTTGCTCTTCTTGCCACCCACGTTTCTTCCAGTCATATAGCATGTCATATCCTTGCTCAAGCGCCCATCTCGTTTCCAGCGAAACACCACCTTGGGAACCAACTCGGCGAGAGATGGCCGGTCTTCCTGGTCGATCTGGCTGGCACTGGGCAACTTGAAGGACCTTTCTGGCAGTTCAAATTCCCAGGTATCTGTCTTTCCCCAACTGCCCGGATGTTGTTTGACGGCGATATCCTGGTCCGGATTGTACAGCGAAACCGCAAAGTTGTCCGGTATGGTAGGGGTTTTGGGTGGCTGGTTGCCGTTTTGCGCGCGGATTTCAGCAGCAGACAGAGTGGGCGACACCCATTCAGGCTTGACGCCTACCTCTGCGTATATCACAGAGTTATTCTGCGAGTCGAAAATGCCGAGCGCATACTGGCCATTGGCGTCGGAGGGAGATGGTCGCTTTACGAGGTATTCGGGACTCGGGTCTGATCCATTATGTGTAAAGTAAAGAATACTATTGAGCGGGTTTTCTGAAGAGGCTTTGAATCGGTAGGTAGGGAGGTTTTCGTCGAGCATTTTGTCTACTTCGTTCCTCGTCTAGAACTTGAGTCGCAATTCAATGTTTGTTGGTGTCGCAGAGTTAATTCGCAGAATGACGTAGTGATCTATCCAGTCGTAACACGCGCGCAACGAGACTTTGAGATCGAAACGGTATGTCGCAAAGGAAACGAGAAATCGTCAAAGTAACGAGAGTAGAAAACAAGTTGTACTAATACTCGAATAGGTTGTTGAAAGAAAAAGCCTTGCAGCCCAAACAATTGCGCGGCAGGCTGAGACTTGGAAGGCGGGGCAGTTTTTGAAGCAGGGAAGTCCTCAGTTCGAATGCGATCCAATGCAGCTTGTGACTGATTCAGGATGGTCACAGGGTCAAGAGAAACTTGGCTGACGAAGTAATACCAAGATCTTGAAAATAGCTGAGAAGAGAATAGATAAATATAGAGAAGAACAGAGAAACGGAACATTCCTCTGTTTGATTCACTTCATCCTTATTTCCGTTACGTACCGAACGTGGCCAAACGCCACACCCGACTTCTCTATCCAGAGAGGCTGTGCATGTTGCTATTCTCGTCCTATTCCTTTCCCTTGTCATGTCAAGTTATCGGATTGTGATAGTCCGATGAGAAGGCTCAAATGATCGTCTTCCAATGGCGAATGTGCCAATGGGTGGCGTTCAAGATACTACGCATCTTCAACTTCCTTGTCAACGCGCGTCCAATGACAAACAACCTGTTTGAGCCTCGCAACTGCGTCACCTTCAGTGCATTCATGTTTCTATTAGGTACGCGTGCCAGTAAACGATGACTGATTTGCCCTGCGTCAAGGTAGGGGAATATTGGTTACTAAAGGCACAAGAGACAAAATAGCCAGGGCGCTCCCTGTAAATACAGGCTCAGTGTTCAGCTAAGAAAATGTCTTTTCTGTCATTGCGTAGCTATATACCTCAGAAATAGAAATCTGTCTTGACTGTTCTAGAGAACCAAAACTCATTGTCATTTATCTCTGTCTCTTCCAGCGATATACCAATGCAAAAGCCACAAATGCGTAAATTGTGTCTCGTTTTTGTGAGACTTTGTAACCCCAACCCAAGATGTGTACATGATCCCGTTAACGCCTTGTAATCCAATGCCAATGCAGTGCTGTCCCTTCCATAACGCCTTCTCGTGAATCTCATGTCATAGTCTATGCTCGAAGAGACCTTGTTCGTCGCCATCCTCGCTCGATTGCATGCGTCCAAATCTGGATGGCTCTTTTCGCATTCGGTACCTCCATTCTGCTGGGAACGCATGTTCATGGGGAGCTCAACGACACAATGATTGCTGCTGTGTGTTCGCGCCCAAGTACTTGTGCAAAGCCCAATGCCAGTCTAATTCTCAAGTAGTCCAATGCGCTCGTCATCGTGTATTCCCGTATCATAACGCTTTCATAGCCCTTCTCTGCCTGGCTCGATCCGAAAATATGTCGCGAAGTAAATGGTGCACCAGCTATCCTTCCATTTATCGCGCGGGCGTGCCAGTCCGTACTACTTCAACACGACTGTCCGGTTCACGCCATTGCGCTATGCGGGAGGCGTATTATTTGTCGTGTTCTGTGTGGTTTCCTGTGTGGTGTTTTGTGCAGTATTCTGTTCTTCGTCTGTGGCGGGAGGTCCTCTGCGCGGTCGTCGTCTTCGGCGTCGATTTTGTAAGCGTGGTCGGCAGCATGGATACCAACAGCAGAAGAAACAGGCAACCACCAAACCGATGGCCAGGCCGATCAGAAAGCCGCGCATGATTTTCTCTCCGTTAGAGCCTCCCTTAGCGATGCCCATAAATTTCTCGCGAAACAAATCATCTGCGAACGCATTCGAGGGAACGACGTTTCCGGTGGTGCCGGCTGTTGAAGATTGATCACTTTCTGGCGACGAGGCATGCTCGCCGCGTGAAATAAGATGCCATGAGGGTGGTATAGGCATTGTGCGAAGCCGGTGCGGCAGATAGAAGATGGCTGCCAAACGAATGGAAGAGATGAGGGGGCGGAAACTGAGTGAGGATTAAGCTTAAATTGTAGCGATCCAAGTAACAAAAGTAGGTTGTGAAACTCGACAAGAACTCCGAAAGATGGACCGGAGCGGAAGTAACGGAGGTGGGATGTGTCGGGTTAAGTGATCGACAAGATGCGCACCACCGGGGTATTAGATTTGACCGCCGAGATGATAAAATAATCTAGTCCCTTTATGCCGCTTTACATCAGCATAAAGGCTATTTGTTTCTGGCGCCTCAAGTCCGGAAGACAATTCCTGCTACCCTCCAAAAGTATTGGGTGCCTTCTTGGCCCGTCAGGATGAGGCAGGTGCAAGTGATGCTGGAAATCCGGCCCGTCTTGCGAATTATATTGTCAGTTGCGTCCGGTGATTGGAGGACCCTTTCCTCTCGAACCGCAAGTGTTGAAGAAACACAAGTGAAAAGATCGGTGTCTGACTTGTCAACGGAGAAATCACCATAAAACAGAGCCAAGATTCTTGAAGAGAAAAAAAAGTCCGGAGGTTGAAGAAAAGGTGATTGAGAATGGAGACAAACTGGGGGTTGGGGGTTGGAGAAGGTAGCGCAGCGCATGAGAGGAAGGAATCTTGTAAAACCCTCAGACAGAATTGACAAGGATTTTCCCTTTCTCCAAAGCTAATAGGCATCAAGGAAGGCAGGGAGCAGGGAAGATCCCATCTGGCTTGCCCGCATCTCTCCGCAACTTTCAGCTACAGCATCTCTCCCTCTATTTCTCCCTTGGCGCAGTTTATAGCACCTCCCTCATTAAGCTAATCTCTTTAACTAACGGCCCAGATCAATGTCATGTCGAGAGAGACGCCAAGACGTTTACGAATTCCCAACGGCCCAAGCTTCAATGTCACGGATATACAGTTTCTAATCCACCCGATAGGATAGGCTAAACGCCAAGGAATACATATCAGTACTGTTTGCCCCAAACTGTGAATGCCGTTTGTGTATAAGCGGATGCCAGCAGAAGAAAACTGGACAATCTCTCGGTTTAAAAAAAAACAAAAGCAATTAGTCTCAATTTCAGCTTCACTTTCAGATTCACTTCAATTGATCGTTAATCCTTGACAAAGGCTAAATTCTAATGCCTTGATCGGTCTAGAGGTTATACACGTCATGCCCCCATTGGTTAGACCCGCAATGTGGATGTTCCCCCGCCCCGAACCCGGAAACTGCGGGGTGCTGATAAGGTTGAGGCGGCGTCGGGGAGATTTCCGCTTGATAGAGAAAATGACTCGGTTAAGCAGGTCCTGTAACAACAACAACACCATCATAGAATGCCATACACAGACAGGTGGGTAACAGAAGAATTGTCCTCTAAGACTTAGAATACCAAAATAGAGTAGCCTAAGTACATATCCAAGCTACCATAAGGTGACCAAGTTATTTCATCTCTTATGTTCACAGCGGCCATCTTCTGACACCCTGACAAGACGACAGAGTACTAGGTAGTCAGACAGAGTTACATAGAGGCAGCATAGAAGTAGCAGAGAGACATCAAAGAGGCAGAAAAGGCAGTGAAGAAAACAAAAAAGCAACAATTCTTCTCTGATCGCTATTGGTTACCACTATTATCTAACCACGTCTCTTACTCCAAAGGTTACAAAACTGAGCCGCATCTTCACACTCTGGAGTGGGCTTCCGCTTTGCCGCTTCTTCCTCTTCTTTCTTCTTCTTCTCCTCTTCCGCTCTCTTTATGCCTGCTTCTAGTTCCTCCTTCTTCTTACGTCCTTCGAGCCAACTACTCAAGGTTAGCTATCAATCACAGGATGCGGTTAGATTCAACTCACAGGCTCGTGATAGTGAAGATGGTTGACGCAGCAATAACAGCAAACATTTCTGCTATCATTAAGATGCGTGGGTGATCGACCTTAAACGGCCCATTTTTGCTGGGCTGTGACACCTCCCATGCTCGAAAACCCGCGAGCACCGTTGCGACTACACCACTCAAACCGAAGATAGTGATCACCAACATTTGCCTTTTGGGTACTTTCGGTACAGACATAAGAGACGTTGCGCCGAAGTACAGATAGGTAAGAACGTCGTTCATTGAAGTGACGAAGGTGTCCCGTGCTAGTTCAACGCGCCGAGTGCGTGTACCTAAAGATCGTCAGTCTTTGTATGTATGATATTTGTAGGCATCGCTTACATTCAGCATCAGTCGGTGAGCATTCATGGACACCTTTGTTTATACGGACGAGATAAATTGTAGTTGCAAGGGAAGTAGACAACTCAATGAGCGCGATGGGTGTAAGCCACCACCAACCCCAACTGTTCGGGCGCTCGGTGGCGGGAGAGACTGGCAACAATACATTCATCTTGAGAATAAAGTAGAACCAAGTGTAGGTTACCAGACTTGCCATCCACAAGCTTGTCTTGTACTTTTGCAAAAATCCATCTGGGTCCAACCATTTTTTGCACTCTTCTGGGGTTACTTGGCCTGGGTGAGGTGGTTGTTCTGCCTTCTCTTCCATGCAGAGTATCGCGAGTTCGGCTATCTAGGCGAGCTGATGGACAACATCGTCAGTAGTTTATCTTCCATGGAATTGAAGAACTTGCTTACCAATTCCAGAACATAGAAGATAACTCTGAACCAATAAAAGAATGTTATAGAGGTTGACTCGTTCTCCTTTGGTGGCAATGCTTTGGCGCGCAGATACAACAAACTCCAGACGATGAACAAGCCACCTAAGGGCCCGAGGATGCCGGCGAACAACAGTGTGCTGGCCATGTTAGATATATCAGCTAAGCTGCGTGATAGATGATAAAGGTGCGGCGGCGATATTCTGTGTGACAATACAATACGTGAAGATGTTGTTGTGTGATGGTTGAGCTAGAAGAACCTGCCGTAGCAGAAACATATATCTTCTAAGACCAAGGTCGTTGATGAGAGAAGGTGCACTGAAAGAAGAGAATGCAGTTAAGAGGGAAGGTCTAATTCCCAGGTAGGTACCTAGGTGACTGCCTTCCGGGTACGTCTGAATACCTACCCACTGGTAAGGTAGATGCCTGCTTCAGTCCCGATCTAATAGGCAGGTAGTGAGAGCCGGCACAATGAATTGTTCTCTACTAGCACAACTCTCCTTCAGCTGCTGCTGCGGCTGCTGCTGCCTTCGATCTCTTGCTCCCAACGGAATTGTCGTGCTGAGAGAGACACTGGACGTCCTTTTGCCCAAAGGTACTACTTTAGGTAGTTGTAGGATTCACCTTGGATCATATAGCGTAAAGGACCGGTTCAATCAAGTTCAGGACCTCTTATTCTGTCCCAAAAGCATATATACTAGTATGATCGTACAAGTATTCATCACTTGGTGCTGCAAAATGTAGGGCTACGTCCAGTCAGGGGTAGCATGAACTGACTCACCCAGCTTGTGATGCATAATATTTAAGGATGAGAGCGTATCTCGTGTCCCGCAGAGGAATCATATCATTCTCTGTGACCGTTCTCATGCTCAGTTCGAAGTTGCGTTACAGACCACCAAGTTTCAACAACGGAGACCGTCGATTTCGTGATCGTTGGAGTTGGCAAGATTTTATATCTATCCTGGCTGAAATCCACTTGGCGATCTCATTGTGCACGTCGGAAGAGACTCTAAGCTGATATATCGCAAGGTGGGTTGTACTGGGAGTCTTTGCTGCATCCAGAAGAAACGCTGGTTATCATTCACTCGGCCACTACACTAGGCGGAGTCTGGGAGAGCATCGCTTATATGTTGAGCTTAGGACAAATAACATGCTAGGTACTTATGAATATCCAGATGCTCCAATGGATAATAAAACCTTGGTGTGAAGCTGGGGCAGTCTATATCTGGCAGTGTGGTGCACAGATACTGGGAACGGTAAACTCATCACTTTGAGATGTTTAACAAGATTCGGTTCGAGAATAAGGTCAAAACAGCAGAGCATCAAGAAGGGCGATTGGATCTTTACTATGAGAAACATGAAGGCGGGTAACTATGTCAAAGATCAAGGCTAGAAGACTTGTTCTTGCAACAGGTCTGACCTCGGAACCATTTTCCCAGACTTGAAAGGTCGGGGGTGGATTTGAGGCTTCCCTTTTTCATGAAAGATATCTGGCTGGATACGAGCATACGAACGAAACAGCCAAGTCAGTGACTGTATTCGGCAGTACAAACACAGCCTGGGATGCTGTACATCTGTATGCCACTATTGAGGTCCAAGTGAACATATTCTTTGAAGATGAAGATCACACAGTGGTTGCCTGAAAGTCGTACGAGCTATCTCCTGGGGCAAGGAAAGTTGAAGCTAGAAGGATGAGAGAAAGAATTGCTAAATTTCTTTGTAGTAGATTGGGCTAGTGCGGTTGTTGGCTTATTTCTTGCTCCCTAGGTATGGATGTCATCCTATCTGTCAAATACACAACACGTGCTAGAGGTATTGCAATAGCCCGTGTTCAGCATGGATGAACTTTATTTAGGCGGTGATTTAGCCTGATCCTATCCCATCCTTTCGAATTTCCGAATTGGGAGCATGATGTTGTATCGAAGAGCTATCTTGCTCTTTAGACCATATACCCCTGCTTTCTGCCTGCTAGTGTTAGGCAGCCAATCCACCTTTGCCATATCGACTTACACGGTCGAGTCTATATAAAAAGGCAACTCAATCGTTGAATCAATTCATTATTCTCAGTCACAATTCTTCATTTTGATACAAATCTTTACCTTCTTGAACATACTATCAGAAACAGTCATGTCTACAACAATTGACACCACGGGTGCTTCACCCAACGTCACAACCCGTCAAACTCGCAGCTCAACCCGTCAAGCACTTACATCAACTGCTTCGACCCAGAGAGACCAAAGTCCAGATTCATCCTCCAAGAAACCCCCAATCACTCCTCTTCCGTCAGACTACTCCAGATGGAGAATCCCTCTTCCTCCTGAAGACCGCGACGCCTTGGTCACTAAGCATGACTGGCTCACTACTCATACCGTCCCTCTTCCCAAAGATGTCCTTCGCTCTATCTCTCTCGATCCTATGACATACCTGAATCCTGTGGATGCAACTTATGTCTTTGCACAAGCTGAGGCTGGTACTGCAGTTTGCGTCTCACCAGATGGCATCCTCCTTACCTGCGCCCACTGTGTTGCAGAGAACGCGGGGGAGCTCGCGAAAGTCCCTTTCCGCGTTCTTGTATCCGCAAGTGGAAATATGGTCATGGCTCAAATAATCTCATGGGATCCAGTGCGGGATCTAGCTCTCCTTATCATCGACAAAGCCCAATCACCCCAACGGCCTTTCCCCTATGCCCGCATCGCATCGTCCCCTCCCAAGTTCAACTCCAGACTACTGTGCATAGGTCATCCTGGCTCAGAAGATCTTGAGTCAAGGAAGAAGAGAAAGACCGGGTATGGCACATTGGAGCTCAGCGAAGGTGCATTTCGTGGGATGGCCGAGGACCAGGACCCTCATAACAATAGCAAAATCGGAGCTCTCAAGCACGACTGCTGGACGTACTGGGGACACAGTGGTGCAGGCTTATTTGACAGAGCGACTGGAAACTTGGTAGGTGTGCACTCAAGCTGGGATGATAAAACTGGTATGAGAAGGGGTGTGCCATTGGAAGCAGTGGCAGCGTTTCTCGAAGAGTTCGCGATGAGTAAAGGGGATGCTTTTGGGAAGAGTTGGCAATGGTATGTTAGGTAAAGCAAGGAGGATAGACTGCATACAACATCATGAGAAACGACTGGAAAGGAAGCAAGTCAGAGCTGTACTTACTATTTAATGATAAGAGCACATCAGAATAAGGTGATCGAGAGATATTGTCTTGAATCTTAACTTCAAAAGATTTATGTATCTACGTAGTACTACACATGAGTATTTTTCACAAGCGCCAATATCATGTCCAATTCTCAACAGCTGCCAGCATATCTCCCATAAGGCAAAGTCCACAAGATCCGACTTGTACAAATCCCGGCCATCCTATCCTTAATACATACACCTGATCCGATCCAACCCGCTCCTTAATTATCAACCTTTCCTCCATGTTCTGTACTGTACTGTGCTTTGCTGCGCTGAAATTAAGATGCAAGCCCAAAAATAGAACGACAATGGACATTCCCGCCGTTTGTTGCAGAATAACACCTGGTCGACTTTTCAAACGCCATAACCCGCAATGTTCCCATGATGAAAGATGAAAAATGCTGCACATGAAAGCCGTGGCTTGATCGCTGCTCTCCTCTACCTCGGTGAACGTCCTTTTGACAAAAGCAAATAGCTGAGTGAAATTGCCCGAAGGCCGAATCGCTCCAAGCTCCACGACTCGAGGGAGCTTCAGTTGCCCAACCTGGCAACTCTCTAAAAACCCTTGTCTTCAAACAAGCCTCCTCTTTAGTGACCGAATCATACCAATGATATGGTTCAGCTCGAGACATACGCAGTAGGCCAGTGCAGCATTTAGCGTTCTGCCCCGTAATAGCTCATGGTTGGTGTTTCAGGTTCACCACCTCAGCTCAGAAACGCTGACCCACTGAAACAAACATCACCAAACGTCATGCAGGCAACCCGACTTGCCTGCCAAATCTTGCCTGCTCCCACTTGCACGACTTCCAAGAAACGCATCTGGGTCTTGCCCCGGCGTAATGAGGCCATGTAGCGGTGGATTGTGCCGACCCTGCAAGTCTGACGTACAGCATGCATCTCGTGCTCGCCACTTGATAGTAATCGGGTTTCGGTAGGCGCCGTTCAAAGCCGGTTGCTTGGACTGCAAGACTGATCCACCAAAGCCCGCGACTCCAAGAATAGCTTAGATGATGCCTCCTGGAGGATCGTAGCCTGTTGGCGCTCCTCTTGAGGTACTGCCTAGCCCCGCGCTTCCTGGCTCCCCGTCTAATGGTGCTGTCGTCGTTTTTCGAAGCATAAACATAGGTTTCTTGCCTTCTTTGTCCAGTTGCTTAAACAGAATCAATGGCTTTTCCTCTAGACCCAAGCAGCGCTCCTGGTCTCCGTACACAATGTAGAGAGCATACTGGTCCCAAGGGGCGTTGATCTGATACTTTTTGAGTGCAGCAGGTAGAACCTTGTAGCAAGGGTCCTCCATACTAACGCGGAACGATTTGAAGATTTCGACTGAAGCATTGCTCTGGCTGGGTGTATCAGGTACAGGGGTTTCTCGTCTGCGGGGTGGCCCTTGCGGTGCCTTTTCGCGGGAAGTATAAGCTGCATTGGCGTGACCGTCGTCGTTGAAGGTGGTTCGTGTGGAGGGCGTCGGTGCTTCGCTGCGGTAGGATCGAGAGGCGAGGGTGGTAGCGGGCATGTGGGTCTGGGGGGACGTTGGAGAGGGAATGTTGGGTGAGGGATACGAAGGAGACGACGCGCCTTGGCCCCCTCCGTTCATCGCTGCAAGATGAGAAGACGATAGGACGGCCCGTTCTGCTGCGCTGCTAGGGTCTAGTGCAGTCTCGGCTATTGACCTCTCGTGCGTGGATTGCGTGGGCGATGCATTCTTAGGTGTTGCTCCAATTAAGATCTTGCGAGTTGAGTATTGTCGCTTGACTGAGCCTATAGATTGACCCGAGCCTGGAGGTGGTGTTGGTGCGGGGGGCGATATGGTAGTTTCGTACCCATACGCTTGCTGGTTTCCAGACAGGTTGGGCAATGGTTGCTGCGCATCCTTGACAAGGCGCAAGGCTGGCAACATATCTTCTCGCAATCGTCTGAAGTCGTCCGTCATTCGTCGCAGATCCTGTTCGAGTAGACTCATGCGTTCGTCGCGGAGGCGAAACTGTTCGACCAAATGTTTGATGTCCTTGATAGTTGCGGTAGCATATTGCGCTTCAGCGTCGGCAGCTGCAGGGGTTACGGATTAGAATCACGCCAGTCCACCAGGGAGGGGAAACCGGAAACAACGTACATAGGGGCAAGTAATGGTCGCTCTCAATGGGCACATCTTGAGCCTTTTTGACATCATAGACGCTTTTGAGGATTGTAAGACGATGTCCCACACTGGCGATACCCATGCTTTTAAGATCATCATGCTGTAGCGCAACAAGAGCCTCGCCGACAATCTCGTTTTCTGCAACGGTTCAAATGTCAGTTATCACTCTCTCAAAGTTGCCGGCATGTTATAAGAAGAGGGGGAGGTTGCCATGCCCAGACCAGAGACGTACCTATAAAACGATCGGCATACTGTTGGAGACCGATGGTGCCAATAAAATCAGCACATTCCTCGACTGTCCATTCAGAGATGATGGTTTCTGGGAGACGGTCGGCGCTGCTGCGGTGCCCGTAGGTAGTAGGAGTATGCTCCGCGGACGTAGAGAGCTCAGAGTCTATGGGAGAATGCTCAGAGTTGGTGATGGGAGAGCCCATGCTTCGCTCGTATTCGTCGTCGGCATCGGACTCGGCGTAGGCTGTGCCACCATCAAAGCTCATCATCCTGACGGTTATGAGGGAGTTGGCGCCAACAGCTGAGGAGGGAGGTAAGACGAAAAGCTAATTCGGGCGACGATGGTGGTGGTGATGCCGCAAAGAGCAGACGAATGCGCTGGATCGGGCACAGTCGGCTGAAGAGGATGAGGAACGAGATTTGGAATTTGCCGGTCGGTCGGTCGAATGCTTCGTACTCTCATTCAAGTCGTGATCGGAAGGTCATTAAGAGGAGTCGAGAAAATGGGCGCAATCTGTAGGATGCGAGAGAATGAATCGAATAGCTGAGCTACTGGGTAGCAAGCAGAAGAATTGGCTTAGGGGTCCAGAAATAATTAACCCAAGAGCCGGCCGAAAATCGCAAAAAGTGACTGAACTATTTCGTCTCTTATGCTTTGACGGGCAACTTTTCGATGATGGCTGAAGCAAGGCAACGTAGAAGTAGGAAAAACGAGGATCACAAGAGAATAAGTAGACCCAGATTCGAGGCTTTCGATGCGAACAAAAGGAAAAGTCTGGTGGGAGGTAGCCAGAGGAGAAGAGAGCGGCTGTGGTGGTGATGATGACGGGGTTGTGTTGTGTCTTGGTCTTGGTCAAGCCTGTCTTGCTTTGGTCTTGCTCGTGGAAGCGCTTGGGTGTGGAAAGAGGAGGTGCTACCCAAGTTGGGATAGCCTCCACTCACAGTACCAACGACCTGCGGAAAACAGCACCTCTGTTTTTAGGTACCGAGTACATGAGATGACAAGGCTTCAGTCCTTTTTCTGGAAGTACTCCGTACCTAGCTCAACTCTTGGCCGTTTTCATAGTGGGCCATGCTGGGCCTTGCTGGGCGGCCTGGGAGGGACTTTGAATAACTGATCCTCCACTGAGAACTCGCCTTGGCTCCCGTCCCGCTCCACTGACAGCATCCCCCTGCCGCGCCCCGGCCAGGCCCTCGCGCACTATTATTATAGGTGCCGCTGCTGTAGCCCGCCCAACCATTCCACTATTCAACCCTCCGATGCATCTCTCAACCGGCCATTGGATGGTTGTTGTTTCTTCAATAAACAAACGGGCAAGTTCATTACGTCCATAAACGTGAGTCAATGTTGGCTGGCAACGCGCGTTTAGAAAAGTCTCAGCCAACGGGTTTAAAACATCCTAATCCCTGGGAAGCCGCTTGCTGAAATGTATCGAACTCCTAGTTCACTCAATTAACCTCAGTTTGTCTCTTCTTCAAACATCAATAGACTTAAACACCATGGAAATGAGGTATGCAGGGAAGTCTATGGAGACCTGGATGTAATCGTTTATGGTTCAATCGAAAGACAGGACGATGACAGGCATTCTGAGGAAACATTGTTTGTTTGAGGCCGAGCACCGAACATTCCCGCATAAACAGCCATGGATATGGACTCGGAATCATCACCTTGTACTTGTCTCTCGAACAAACAGCGGGCTGTTACGGTATGTAAGATTATAGCCAAGAGATCGGGAACCCACAGCTACAAAACTAGTTGTAATGACCGTTGATGTCAAGGATAATGCACAAGCGAATATATCTGATCATAATTTTGTTTGATTAGTCGAAGTAGAGCTATACTACTTCCATTTTATATACGTCGTCTAATAATTATTCTATATGCCATACTCTGCAATCTTAACCTGCAAGGTGGTTGCTGAGTCTTCCTCGTGATACCCATTACAAAGATGGCCCATACCTCAGCACGCCTTCAACTCCGTCAACCCGTTTCAAAAACTCTTATATAAGAGTGTGTGTAAATGCGGCAGCCATATGGCTAGCCACCGAAGAGAATCAAGGACATTAAACGTCGTGCAACGTCGTCTTCCTTTACAGGACGGATCTAGTAATTGCATAAACGCCACTCAGGAAACTCCTGAGCACATAGGTGGATTAAAAAGCATGTGTCAAACACCAGAAACAAAGATTTGATTAGGGCCAACATATTAGCGGAGAGGGGCCTTGGAATCCTGAACGCCGTGTCGAACAACGTCCTCCAGGCGCCAGCGAGGGGCCTTGAGGGGAATTCGGTTGTCTTTCCTCCATTCGGCCTCGTGCTCGGGTGAAACACCTTCCGGCAGAGGGTCCAGTCCACCAGCTACACCAGTAGAAAACTTGATCTGAAGAATGTCGCCAACCTCATCGCATGCCTGCAACAGACGATCCAGATCCTCCTTGTTGTGGGCAGCAGAAACACAGAAACGAGCTCGAGAGCTGATGAGGGGGGTAGCAGGGTAACCGACAACGACAACGGAGATCTTTCGTCGAAGCATCTCATGGCTGAAGGCGGGAAGCTTGGCGGGATGGTAGAGCATGACAGGAATGATGGGAGAGTCATCGTGGCCGTAGACGATGAGACCAAGACGCTTAAGTCCGAGGCGCAGATATCGGGAGTTGAAGGCAATACGCTGCAGACGCTCCTCACCTTGACCAGGGCACAGCTCACCAGTGATAAGTTTCAGAGAAGCCAAAATTTGCATGAGGACGCAAGGAGCGGGTGTCTCGCCGTACTGGGTAGCAGCGTTGGTGCTCTTGAGCTTGTCAATGATGTGCTTGTCAGCTGCGACGTAACCACCGTTGGCGCCAAAGGATTTTGTCAGAGTTCCCATGAGAATATCAACCTCTGCAGGATCGATGCCAAAGTAGTCACAGACACCACGACCGCGGGGACCAAGAGCACCGACAGAGTGGGCCTCATCGACAAAGAGATAGAACTTGTACTTGTGCTTCAGCTCGAGAATTCCGGGAAGATCACACATGGTTCCCTCCATGGAGTAGAGACCTTCAACGACGACAAGAATCTTCTTCCAGGGGCGGTGGGTGCGGGGTTGACCTTGTGAGATAGCCTCACGAACAACACGCTCGAGGTCGGCCATATCGTTGTGCTTGAAAGACTGGATAACAGCGCCGGAAAGACGAGCACCAACACGAATAGAAGCGTGGTTGAGCTCATCAGAGATGATAAGACAACCCTTGGAGACGATGGCAGGGAAAGAGCTTGAGTTTGTGACGTAACCCATAGAGAAGACCATCGAGGCAGGCTTTCCGACGAACTCGGCAACCTCACGCTCAACCTCAAGAGCAAGATCGGAAGTACCAGCAGCACCGCGAGGGCTGCAGAAGCTGATGCCATATCGCTTGACACACTCCTCCACGGCGTCGGCACAGGGACCGTCAGACTGAGCAAAACCAAGGTAGTTGTAGGAACTCATGTTGAGGGTCTCAGTGTAGGTGCCAGTGTATTCATAGGTACGGTTGAAGTCATCAGACTTGCGGTCCATCAGAGTGATAAATCGTCCAGGGACCCCGGTGGTAGGGCGAGCGAAGCAGTCATCCAGACGCATCTTGAGACGTCGGACGTAGAAGTTGTCGAAATCACTGTTGAGCGCTGCGTAGCCATTGCTGGCCTTGAGAGCACGATAGTGCTTGGGGTTTCCGAAACGCTTGCCAAAGAAGTCTCGAATGTGACCAATGACAATCAGAATCAGGTAGCTGATGTAGGTGGTGAGAATGAAGTAGTAGGGAGGTTCATCTTCGACAGGAGGCTCAAGGGGTTCTCCATGAGACTGGCTTGTGTAGCGGTGACTTGAGTGAAGAAGAGGGCCGAACTGGGCGTCTGCTCGTTTTTGGCGGTCGATCTCCTCGGCGGTCTGGGGTTGGAAGATGGTAGTTGTCGATGTGTCGATGCTGTTGGGGTCACCAGGGCTCGCAGTGGAAAGCGAGATGGTTGGCAGACCGGGAGAAGGCGAGAATCCAGTAGCGGTGGCCTGGTTCTGTTGAACGACGGCGAGAGCTTGTTGAGCACCAGTAGACTTGGGGCTACTGGAGAAAAAGTTGGTGATACGGTTGCCTTTTGAGGTAGAGGGGCGCCTCTCGCCCGACTTGACGGGTTGAGACATGGAGGGCGAAGATGAAAATGGATTCAGCCGACGGGGCATCTCTCCTGGCAAAGGTGTGTCGTTTGGTGGTGCGCGAGCGAAAGGGAGGCTAGGTCGCGAAGATGCCGAAGGAGAGTTCGGGATCGAGTGGGTTGCTGAAGCACAAGAACTTGAAAGTCTGGCCACAAGAAGCGAGTGTCAGCAGGGTTTTGAGTTTTGAACAATTCGATCAACAGAATTGGCCGCAATGCATATTCTCGGAATAGGAGTTTATGAAAAGTCAAATGCTTCCAATTGGATTGTGAAAATGTTGGGCAGTGCAAAGAATAAAGCCAACTATGCAACGCGTGGCAGAACAAGCAGCAACACAAACAATAGCAGTAAAGAAAGTTGAGTTGAGCTGGAACTATGCACGGTACAACAAATGTTGATGAAGGAGATTCTTTTTGATAAAGAGGTTTAAACTCCCGTCGAGGTGTAGGTGAGTTAGGTTAGGTGGTGCGTGGTCCAGGAGGCACAGGGGGGCGCAGGAGGTGGCGTCGAATCAAACTGGGAAAGTAAAGATCCGCCGACTGCAAATTGCTTGTGGGCCTCTTAGCGGATCCATCCGTGGTCCAGCCAGGAACAGCTTAAAACACCAGATGATCGGCTCCAGAATACCAGGGGAATAGCGGAATTGGGTTCCAAGCGAGACACAGAGACGATCTCGGGTGCTTTTTAAAGAGGGGGAGACTGAGAGAATCACTGACTTACCCAGGGGCAGTTATTGTTCAACAGAGAAACAGTTTGTGCTATGCTGCTTGCTTGCTTCGGATTCCAAGGCCCGAAACAGTTTGTTGATCGTTGGAAAGTCCGTAGATCGATCCAAGCTCTAATTCAATCCAATCGATCAGGCCGCAACGCAAGGGTGTTTTTGCGGAACGAGTCAAGTACGTAGGTAGAATTGAGTGAGTGTCCGTGGTCGTTATTTACTTAGTTCGATAACCAAGTATTAAAACAATGCAAGATAGTATTGATCGAGATCAACAATCAAAGATGGACGATCGAGTAATCGAATCAAGCTTGAAGTGCTGGTAATTGATAGATGTGACAACCGGAATGGCTGGGAGTTGGTTATTAGTCCGGTCACTCGGCCGAGGCCTATCTGCAGGAGGACAACGAAGCGTAGAGACGACGACGATAACCCCAACGAGCAGCAACAAAGTGGTGATGGAAGTGAAGAAAGATGACCAGGAACAGATGGCAGTCAGTCTGGGTAGTTGATTAATTATTCGACACAACAGCGGAGTCTGCGGCACAAAGTGGGAGGATCTCGGTGCATTAAAAAACAATCAAAGTCCAGGTTTTCCGCTCCACGGGAAACAGCGGGGATAGAATGGTACTAGTACTAGTATTAGGTACCTGACATTGGCTTTCAGATGCACCGTGACGACTGGGATACAGTACAAAGCTACTGCTAAACACGCTTCCATTCAATCCAGGTAAAAACGGGTTTAAAGTTACATTTTACGTGTACCTGCACGGCTGACTGTACCACCAAATGCGATGTACGATGTACGAGAAACAAGTACAACAGCATAGAACAGCAACAGCCGGGGAGGACCGGACACAAGCATGAGATAAGAACTGGATGAATGGATTCAAGGGGTCAACCAGCGGGGTCCTGCAGTGAGTTTTTTTCGTCTCGCCTTTCGCTCCCTTGTAGCTGCACGCGACAACTGGTTGAGGCGACAAGGGACTCGCTGTATTGGACTTTCAGCACTGCCTTTTTTTTCTTCCAAGGTCTAGGGAGGCTCGAGAACCCCGAGGCGAGGCGCGTATCGTCGATAGTTTATGCCCCGTCCCGTTCCTAATTTATTTTACGGACGAAGAACTAGCTGACCAGCCTTGGAATCACAAAATTGTCTTCGTAATCATCAGAACATATCTTTGGCTCCCTCCTTAATCAATGACAAGGTAGCAGTAAAGGATGGATGTTTGCAAAATAATGAACCCCTAGACTCCGAGCTCTCCGGTCTGCGAATGGGAACACTCGGGAGCCTCTAAAAGGAAGCGCCACATTTTCCTTCTCAGGCTCGCTTCGCACCAACATCTCTCTTGTCTACCCTCTGTAACGAATGGCAGCTGTCCAGGGGCCGAGGCTCACCACACCATCAGATCTTGTGCTCTTCCATAGCGCTGGTCATGATGAACAAAAGAAAGTGAGATGTCATCATCCAGGGGCATTGCCGTCCCCAAGCTCCAAACTTTCCGTCGAAGCCGATAACGATGATGACATTCAATTTATTTACTGAATTCCTAATTGTTTTCGCATGGACTAAAACCCAAGGTCTCAAAATAGTCATCCTTGCCATTGATCGTTTCATTCTTGGACAGTATTTTCATGGCACCTGGTTGGGCAATTGAGGCTAACTGCCTGGTTCGTTTACATGGAACGAGCTAATAGCGCACGCCTGCAGTAATGCTGCTAGTGAAGCTGTATCGGTAATTAACAAGTTCATCGGGGTCCAATAAGAGTCCGGATATAGACGTTCATATGCAACCCAGAACTCCATCACATATATCAATTCTTTATATGTCATAGGCTTGTTACTATGTAAATCTGACTCATTTTAGAATACAGTTTTTTTTTTTCACAATTGCACTCAAATGCTGGGCATTCTGTTCCGTACATGTGCGAGGCGAGTCCCAATGCGCAAAAGGGCAACTGCATAAAGTCCTGGCGCTTGTACACCGACATCTATGACCAGATAGACCAAGGCGCTACCCAAATACAGCTCTGTACTGCATCAAAGAAGAACAGGATCGTCCGCTGTCAAATAACCTTCACCGCCAGCTCCCCTTCAGCCCAACTAACTAATGCACACGGTCCGCGATGATCACATGAGAGTGACATTAGTCTTTGCTTTCTAAGGTGATCTCCCAAGACAAACTCCAAGAGCATCTTTCATGATATTAGAGTAGAAAGAGCAGCATATGATTGCGCTTTCTCTCAAGTCTTGATCGCCCTCTCTGAGTTCCAGTGCTAAGCTCCTGTGGTACCATCTTGTCTCAGTTCCTGCGCAGATACCATCCGCGACTTGATGTGTTACTGTTTACTAGACTAGTAGACTATGACATACCTGAGAAAGAACCTCGGCACCCGAGTGATGGTCGGAAGTTTAGGAGAATCTGCCATGCCGAGCCTACGGTAGTACATACATACATACATAAAGCATGGACTCTCCGAGACGAGTAGCTAGCGGATATCTAATCTCGCCAAAAATGCTAAATAACGTGATTTCTTCAGCTTTCCAGCTGAGCTTGGACAATCACGTTATTATGCGTACTCGGTACTCTCTCCATACCAATTGATTGAAGCCTGTCGTCTACTGTGATATATCCGTATATGCTTCTCCTGACAAGAGATCAGATCATCGCCCATGTCTCAGTCTGTGATAATGGTCAACCACAGCATGTAAGATTTAGATGATCTTAGACTACCCATAATGCAATTTGACGTATCAACAACAATTAATTGCTGTTTGATAGCATCTTGATTCGGTAGAGAGTATCCGTAGATCCCCTCGGTTTAGTGAAGCCACACAACACCAGCCTCCCCCACCACAGCCACGTTGGGGACCGTTTCGATGGCGGGGAACCGAGATCGGGAGGGGACGGCTTTCAGCGGTTCGCGATAGACACGGCAGTGAGAGAATCATTCCGTTCCGAGCTCTTAGAGGACGGAATACAAAGTCCGCTACACTTAGAAGACATTAAAACTTCTCAAATATCAGAGTCTTCTTCAATTGTCTTGTTCCATTGTTATAATCGTCTACTCTTCTGTCGTGTTATCATATCTTCTCCAACCCGTCGCTAAATTGCCCCTCAACATAATCTTTACTGAGGGGTTCGTTGGGTCTCTTAATCTCCCTTCTTTTACGTCTCAATGCCCGTCATGTCGATCGATAAACTTGAGCCTTCTGCGGCAGCACCTCTCTCTGAGGACAATGTCCTTTGGAGACATCCGGATCCCAAGTCCACTCATATGTGGAAGTTTCTCGAGCATGTCAACAAGAAGCATGGTCTAAATCTTGACGGTTACCCTGCGCTTTACAAGTGGTCTATCGACGATGTTGCTTCATTTTGGGAGGAAGTCTGGCATTTCACTGGTGTCACAGCGTCACAGCATTTTGATGAGGTATGAGAATCCAGGTGTAAGAGGACTTCTCAAGTGAGATGCTCTCTGTGTCTACAATTGCAGTCAATGGGTCGAATTGTTGAGGAACTCTACTAAACTCACTCACAGGTCCTTCCTCAAAATGCTTCCATGTATCCTCGGCCTGACTTCTTCTCTGGCTCACTCCTCAACTTTGCCGAGAATCTACTCTTTCCCGCAACTTCTCCACATCCCGAGCCTTCGGCTCCGGCTGTAATAACCGTCACCGAGTTGCCCAACTCCACAGTGACTACTTCGTGGGCCGAGCTACGTGAGGCCGTTCGCCGATGCTCCAATGCCTTGCGCGCAGCCGGCCTCAAGCCCAATGATGTTGTAGCGGGTTTTGTGTCAAACCACGTTGAGGCACTTGTTGCCATGCTCGGTGCTGCAGCAATTGGTGCTATCTGGACTGGTATCAGCCCTGATAATGGTGTCTCAGCTGTGCTGGACCGTCTGAACCAGATTGCACCCAAGGTGCTATTTGCCGATAATGGCACAGTTTACAATGGCAAGGAGTGGTCAAGTGTATCAAAAACAACAGAGATTGTGGCCGAGCTCAAGAATAAGGGGCTTGAAAGGGTTGTTGTGATCAACAACATCAGTTCTGGAGGTCTTGGTCTTGAAGAGCTTGAGAAACATGGTGTGATAGCTGTCGATTACACCAAGATGCTCGAATCTGCCCCAGATGGGGCCCTGGAGTTTGAGCAACTTCCCCCAGCTCACCCCCTCTATGTCCTTTACTCAAGTGGAACTACTGGTCTTCCCAAGGCCATTGTCCATACAGCACTGGGCACGCTGCTTCAGCACAAGAAGGAGCATCTTCTTCACTGTTCGCTTGACTCGACATCCCGAATGCTCTACTATACGACTACTTCATGGATGATGTGGCACTGGAGTATTGCGGCTCTCGCTGTAGGAAGCACTGTTGTAGTGTACTCCGGTTCTCCTTTCCGACCTCATGGCCACCTCTCACTTCCACGCCTCCTTTCTGACCTCGAGGTCACTCACTTCGGTACTTCTGCCGCTTACTTGACTGCTTTGGAAGCCAATGAAGTTTACCCTGTCCGTGACAGCTCAATCGATCTCTCCAGGCTACAGGCTATCTACTCGACCGCCTCCCCTCTACCTCCATCAACATTCAAGTTCGTTTACGAGGCTTTCCCCAAGCACATCAACCTCGGTTCCATCACTGGCGGCACAGATATCATCTCTCTGTTCGGTGCCCCTTGTCCTCTCCTTCCTGTTCGCGTTGGCGAGATCCAATGTGCTGGTCTCGGTATGGCCATCCGTGCTGTCGACTCAATCACAGGAGAGCCAATCAAGGCTGATGAGCCTGGTGATCTTGTTTGTGTCAAGCCATTCCTCTGTCAACCACTCACATTCTTTGGTCCTAATGGAGAGGCGAAGTACCAGTCGGCATATTTCGAGCGTTTCGAAAACATCTGCGGTGTCAAGGGTGCCGTGTGGCATCACGGTGACTTCGTCAAGATTCCCGACTCCTCAACTGGTAGTCTGGTTATGCTCGGACGATCAGATGGCGTATTGAAACCATCTGGTGTGCGCTTCGGATCAGCCGAGATCTACAACATCCTCACACGTTTCTTTGCTTCTGAGGTTGAAGATGCTGTTTGTGTCGGACGTCGTCGAGAGACAGATTCAGATGAGACTGTATGCCTGTTCGTAGTAATGGTGCCCGGAAAGGAGTTCAACGATGACCTCCGTCTACGAATCAAGTCTAAGATCAAGGCGGAGTTAAGTCCTCGACATGTTCCTGGTGTGGTCGAGGAGTGCGGGGCGGGTGTACCCAAGACAAGTAACGGAAAGAAGTAAGTCTCGCTGGAATTGGTATAAATGATCTCGGAACACTAACAATCGACATAGGATTGAAGTTGCTGTTAAGCAGATCCTTTCTGGCATGGATGTTAAGACCAATGCCAGCGTCGCTAACCCTGAAGCACTGGATTGGTTCAAGAGTTGGGCAGAGACTCACTAAGGAAGTCTGGTATAATTCGGGCAGGATCAAAGCACTTCCTTGGAAATAAACAAAATACTGGTTGGGCTTTAGAAGGGGCTACTCTGTACATAGGAGGGTGTTTATGGTTATGAATGACGAAGAGCGAACAGTTCACGCATTACCTGTGCATCACTATATCCAAGACGGCTATAGACAGCTGCCGTGCCCAATGAATGAGTGGCTTCGTATCTTAGTTACTGTGTATCATCCATCCAGATCTCTTATTTCCAAGGATTTGCTGATTAAAATGCGAGTAACCTTTGCCCCGAGTGACTGGAGAGTGTTTCGAGTATAAACGCGGAAGTTTGATGTTTGTCTCAAAGCTGATTGAGAGATAATTGGAGCCATCAAATTCAGAGTATCTTTAGTTAAGTGATACATCTTCATTGTCTCTATACATTACTTGGTTGTGGGTTTTGATGGAATACTACTTTTGTATCTCAACTTGAGATCTTGACCAAGAGGTTGACCCAAGCATACAACTGATAGTCATTGGGTAGTTTATTGTCATTATGATACAAGTCTGTTTTGGCTATGGAGCAAATCTACCCTGAATTTATAAACCTCTTGGCCAGATTCCTTCATGTTGGCTGTGTCTATATCCACCAACTGGTTGATTGTAGTTCCGTGATGCATCTGTCAAGAGTAACACAACGAGCTTCTGGTCTTGCCATTGAGCAGAGAGTCCAGAAAAATTAAAGATACAAACCATAGTTGCGGGATTAAAGGAGTGACCTTTTAGGATGCCATCAACTTTTATTGTTCATCGACGAAAGGCAGGTTTGCTATAGGGTAGTCTGCGCAGTACGGGGTTGGCCAGGCACTTCCTCTGGAGTAGCTCCCTGGCCTGTCTAGCAAGCTGCATCTATTGTTCTGTATCCTTACAGATAGGTCCCTCCTTAACTCAACACTCCACAGTTCACTTCGATTCGACATCATCATTGTTGGTTCTGCAGCGGTTCTATGTCAAAGCACATCCTCAGCTAGGTTGCAGGGTTCATGGTTCTTGAGTCATGCCTACAGCATCGCCAACTCAGCATAGGGGAGCTGAGAACAAGGAAGAGCAGTCATAAGCTTTATTTGAGGATATTTTTTGTTTCAAGTGAAGCTGTTATAGTTCAGGAGATCAGTGTTGTAAACAACCTTCGAGCGTCCCATTGTATAGAAGAAAGCCGTTATTTGGCAGCGATCGCAATATGTGGCTGAGCAAAGGTCAGGAAAATAAACACAAGCTTGTCATGAGTCGTGCACTAGGAGGTAGAGGACCTACCGCAGAAGCTCTGGAACTAACTAGTCATTGGGTTAACCTTGGGAACCAGATGTTCTACAGATAAGTGCGTAGCTGTAGTAAGGGGTGCCAAGCCGGCTGGTCCCAGATACTACTGTGCTGTATTACTGTACCCGACTCATGGACGCGTATGTATATGCAAAGCAATAACGACAAGTCAGCTTGGAATAGGACGACAACTACGATGGTGGCTGAACATCAGGCGAGGAAAAGCACGGGAAGGATGAACGGGAGCCAGTATAACGATTCCAGCTATCGACATCGTCTGCGTTGGTGTATCTCGGCGCGATAGCTTGCAGCACCTCATATTACCGGGAAACCCTGGACAGGCTCGAAGTCCGAGATTACCAACGGCCAGATATAGTCTGACGACTCTGTCGGTAAACAGAACTAGCATGGGGCTATTAGCCGGTTACCGCATTATGCCATAAAAGTATGTCAACACGAATTGACCGCAGAGTCCTTGGAAAGTTAAAGAGCAGAGTAACTGTCGATGACTCCCCTGAGCAAAACTGATCAGGGGCGCCGTTCTCTTAATCGGTACGTACTGTACTCTCTTGATCGGACTAGACCAGGGACTGGGGGTTAACCTCACTTTAAGATGCAGGGGCCTGTCAAAAGAGTGGATATCTTGGGGATATTTAAATTGCGCTGGAGCCTGTGGTTTTATACTAAAAAGATGCAAGAGTTTTGAGCTAACGTAGTCGGAAGCTATACGTATATCATTTCGAAGTACGAGGATAAGGGCTAGACAAGTAGGAAGTTGTGTATGGGGTCAGTAAAAGACTCTGTATCCGAAGATCAACTGGTGACATAAATAATCAGTTATGAAGTCAGACTGGTGGTATATGTGCGGCCATTGTTACGGATACTCAGCTACCACCCACATTTGAGGGGTGACAGTATGTACAAAATATGCATAACGCACTTGGGGCACTTTTGATGTTGCACCTTACTGCAGGTACCGACGTCCATATCCACATTGCCAATGTCCGTATCAGCGTACGCTACACATTCGATGGCCGTGAACGTCTGACAAACGCCGAATGGTTACCTTTGTTTAGGTTGAGCCATACAGTGACAGTCATACGAGCTGTCGACGGATATAGGAACCGGTGGCTTTGGTGGCACATAATCGAGGAATTGTTGCATCAATGAGCTGCTTTTGCCAGGCCTGGGTCTAGGCCAAAAGTCGTCAACATTGAAGAATAGTCGCTACATGGGCACTTTGTGTTGAAGAATGATCGACAGACGGGACGTGATCCAGGCGACAAAAACGAGAGACCAGCAATTTCTGCTACAAACAGAACCTAGCAAGCCTGGGATGGATATTGCATCAGTGGTTGAAGGAGGGAGCCCTGTTGTAAACCAGGGTTCATCGGGGCTCTAAAGTCTGAATCCACAGTGCACTCCGGATCCAGCCAATTGTGCCCCATGTCTCTTGATCAACAGTCTTCTCGAACGAAAACATCTCGAATTCTATAGCCTAAAAATTAGGGAGAGAATAACTAGTATTGGTTAGAAAGTAGAACAGTAGCACGCTTGCAGCAGCCAAAGTTGCGCGGAGAGACGTAATTTTGAGACATGGAAATGCTTGAATGTCTCTGCTCCTGTTGTCTCACAACGAAACCGTCACGGGTAACCCAAAATCCTGGGTCGAGCATACCGGAGAACCTTGTAAAGGAAGTCAATTCGAAGACCTGGGGATCTCTTGGAAAAGCAGTGGCCATTTGGGCCAAGGCTGATGAATATTTGTTTTTTCCCCCATTCCAGTTGCTTGGTGCGATCGAGAACCGTCCTTGTTGTAGCCCGAACGATATAAGCAAGACCCATTCAAGCACCTTCTTTGTGCAGTGCAGATTGGTGTCACCTAGCACTGGCTAGACTGAGCAAATCCTGGCCATAGGCTATATATGCAAGGCCTTGACTCTCTAAACTCCTTTCTGGGGAGTCTTTACTGCATAGCCGAAAAGCCCGGCGAGTATTTAATTATACAAGTGGAGCCGACAAGGTACAAAAGTCGTGGGTCAAAAAACAGCTCATGACGGGTTTGGCAATGGCCCTGGATGAAGAGAGTCCTCTGGGACTAGCTTCTCCTTATGTGTATCGAAGCGAAAGATCATCTCTTGGATGGCAACGAGTAGCGCCGTCTCTGGACTTGTCTTGGCTGGAACTACCAGCGGCTAGTCATGATTATGTGAAGTGTGATTTGCTAATAATCCATGAAAGCAGACAACATATGCTTCCCCTGAAATGAGCCATCGATGAACCCAAAATTCAAGGTAAAGCAACGTCGTTGCTGCGACTTGTGCTGATGCTTTGACACCGCAAGAGTCTTTTGGTGACAGAATTAACCGGGCAGTTATGGAACTCGAGGTACGTACTGGTTGAAGCTTGGGTAATTTTTGTCGTTCTCGGTCCTTGGGGTATTGGAGCTTGGTCAAATTTGGCGGGAGATCACCTCAGTGGCTCTGGTGGGTGCAGTTTAAGCAGGCGGATGGACGCATGCAATGGACGCAATCTGAGTAGCAATCTGGCTTGGGGGTGCGCCTTCGAGTCCTCCACCTACCCAGCTCGGGTTAAGACTCTCCGCTCTGGGGCGAGGCTCTAGCCCTGTTCGCTGCCAGGACGACCTGGATCGGTCGCTCAGTGGACGGGACGAGCTTCTAATGGAAGCCTGGGTGGGCTCAGTTGGCGATGCCAGCCAGAGTAGACGAGGTCAGGGGCCGGGTTATCTCGAATTGCTACTGATGCCTGTAGCTGCTTGTCATCGCGCTGGAAAGAACCAATCGGTCATTTGCATTGTATTGTGTAGTCGGATTTGAATCAATAAGCCCCGAGCGGAGCATAGCAATGCATAGTCTTGTGGTGTTTTGTCTTTGAAATTGTCGCAAGATCTGTCTGACATGATGGATGATTCCGATGATGGGTTGCAGTATCATACGGTACATGAAATTATTGGTAGTTGATTTGATTGATAGTTGCAGCTGGCTCGGGAAAGGGAAAGGTTAAGATGGATGGATGGAAGGAAACCGGGCAAGGTTGAGGTGGACAAAAAGGGTCGGGGCGACGGCGGCGACCGCAGGGTTCCCCTAGCTGCAGGTTCGTGCAGCAACAGCATCCACTGTAAATGGATGGAGGGGCTATTTTTTGTAGATGAGAGATGCGATGCCCGGTTATGTGCAGCAGATGGTACTTTGTATTTGGTGGCTGGATCGCAGAAGATAAGGTAGACAGCCAGTCGCATTTCTAGCCGTGCGAAGAATGATGGAACGATACTAGAATTCATTTTCGGAGCCAGACAAAGCTGCTGGTGCCCGTCTCCTAGGTACTGTCGGGTCGGGTACTATTACTGCCAGCTGTATCTCGGCGATGCTATGCCCGGTTCCAATACGGATCTAGAGAACCAAAGTCAGGGCAGTGTTACAGTTCCATTCCTTCTATTGTTCTGTGCTATAGCTTCCAGTAACAATTGCAACTGTAACTGTAGCAGTTCAGGTCATCCATCGTCTTGTTTGTTGCCGCTGCCGATGCCACTGGCCAAGTCGAGCCCGCGCCCACTCATCGTCCACTCTTAGATTATCCACTCAACGCACACGCCCCCCTGTAGTCTGTAGCTCGCATTCCCTTCCCCCCCTAAAGGCCCCTACCACTCACAATCCTCCTCGCTCCTCTCTCCTCCAGCTCTCTCTCTCCGGCCTTTCCCTCTCCACTTGCATTGCATTTCGCCCATTTCAATTCCATCCACCATCCTCAGCCGGCCGAGCTCCTGTTTTCGTCCATCGTCAATTTCTCTTCTCGAAAGTCGCTCTTTTCTGCTCTGCTCCTCTTGAGCCCGACTTGGACCTGAGTATCGTCGTTCGTCTCCCCGATTCTCATCTCGACACCGCTTCTTGGTCCCCGGAATCTCGTTTAATCTCTCCTGTCGCGCGTCAACAACCCGACACCAATTCTCCCGGTCGATCACGATGAATTCCCAAGGCAACAGCGATGTCTCCCCCGAGGCTATGCAATCGCGAATTCAGCAGGCTCGTCGCGAGGCCGAAACTCTGAAGGACCGAATCAAGAGAAAGAAGGATGACCTCGCCGACACAACTCGTACGTGCTTCCCGATTGCTCAACCACCCCGAACACTGCTGGCGGACGAAATAACCATAGCCATTCGACAATGCTCTGATTCTATCGTCACGCGTCTTGTCAACTCATGTGTATCTCGGAGAATTCAATGCTGACTCACTCTTCAATTCTTTAGTTCGCGCAGTCGCGCAACAGGCCCATGAGCCTATTCCCAAGAACCAGCTTATGAAGGCCAAGCGAACGCTGAAGGGTCACTTGGCCAAGATCTATGCTATGCACTGGTCAACCGATAGGAGGCACCTCGTCTCTGCTTCCCAGGATGGTAAACTCATTATCTGGGATGCTTATACCACCAACAAGGTGCACGCCATTCCCCTGCGATCCTCTTGGGTTATGACCTGCGCCTACGCCCCTAGTGGCAACTTTGTTGCTTGTGGTGGTCTCGACAACATCTGCTCCATCTACAACTTAAACCAGCAACGCGACGGTCCTACTCGTGTCGCCCGCGAGCTTTCTGGTCACGCCGGTTATCTTTCATGCTGTAGATTCATCAACGACCGCAGCATCCTAACGTCGTCTGGTGACATGACCTGTATGAAGTGGGATATTGAGACTGGCCAGAAGGTCACTGAGTTCGCCGACCATCTCGGAGACGTCATGAGCATCAGCCTTAACCCTACCAACCAAAACACTTTCATCTCCGGTGCTTGCGATGCTTTCGCCAAGCTCTGGGATATTCGTGCTGGTAAGGCCGTCCAGACCTTCGCTGGTCACGAGTCCGACATCAACGCCATCCAATTCTTCCCCGATGGCCACTCCTTCGTTACTGGATCCGATGATGCTACTTGCCGACTCTTCGATATTCGCGCGGATCGCGAACTCAACCTCTACGGGGTAAGTGTGGATCCTGTCAAATTGGCTCTCCCTAAGCTAACGCAATTGGTAGTCCGAGTCCATTCTCTGCGGTATCACCTCCGTAGCTACTTCTGTATCTGGACGTCTCCTTTTTGCTGGATACGATGACTTTGAGTGCAAGGTAAGCTAGATTTTGCTTGTGGTGTCACAAGCTGTCTCCTTAGGAAAACATGCAGTGCTAACATAGGGGAACCTAGGTCTGGGATATTACTCGAGGCGAGAAGGTTGGCTCTCTGGTCGGCCACGAGAACCGTGTCAGCTGCTTGGGCGTGAGCAACGACGGTACAAGCTTGTGCACGGGATCATGGGATTCTCTGGTGAGTATTTCTGATACCAGGTTTCAAGATAAAGCATTGCTAACATCATCAGCTTAAAATCTGGGCTTACTAATTGTCGTTCGCGACTATGATACTATATGTCTGGATATATGAATGCCAGTACGTGCCCGCGGCCTCTATACCATCTGCGTTCGAACGACTATATTGCCCATCGAATTCGAAAGCCAAAGATGCCCATCTTGAGTTCGACTATTAGCGAATGCAGGACGAAGTGACGAACCGCACCTTACCTTTACCACACATACCCCTACCAACGACTTTCTTCAGCCGGACGCGAGCACTCCAACAAGGGCTGCTAACTCGTGGTGGATTTGGGGAAGAAAATACACTGGCTGATGCGATACCTCTTTTTCATTACTATTTTCATTGTTCTTTTTTTCCCATTCCCTGTTTTTCTCGCACCTGCAAAATTCTCTGCACCATAGTTTCCCCTTTTCTGACACAACCTGGGCTGTTAGTAATGGGTGGTTGTATTATTGGATGGGTTTCCTCTGTTGTTCAGTTGCCCTCTGTATGCGCATCGACTCTCAGCGGCACGCACGTCTTTCGGTTCCGAGCCGTTTATATCGCAGAACGAATAATTACGGAGCCAAGGTCTGGAAAGCTGTATGGGGGACGATTTTTATATGAGGGGAATCCACGGGAGTTGACGGCTATACCGAGCAAAATTTCAGTCCTCGAGATAATACATCATGGTTTCAAAACTAAGCGAACTTTCTCCCATTTTCGATCTCACTTGAGATCTCAATCCATTCGCGACCAATGTGACAACGCTCCAATCGACTCAACGAATAACGCAACTAGGCTGTTCTCGGACGGCCATTGGTATGTCAGGTTGGTAGCTTGACCAATTCGGCTGTATATCAACGAAGCAGCTCGGTAAGAGATTTCGAAGACCTAGGCCGCGTTGTAGGGGAAGTCGTGCCTACCTACCGAGGGTATGCTGTTGATGTTATTGTTGGATCTCGGGGTTCTCTTATGGCTGGGACGTCTGCTTAATGCCGGTACTCTGGTATGTGCAGGTCAGTCAATAGTTGATGTGCCATAGACAACATTGACGTCCAGTACTCTACTTGACGTACAGAGGGAACAGGCTAGTTTTGAAGAGAACATAAAGAAACGTTAGTATAAGAGAGACAAGGAGATTGGAAAGATGTATCGTTAGGCTATCAATACTGACTATATATCTATTACCCAAGTGTCGTCTCGCAACGTGACCAAGAACAGACTACTGATATTGATATATCTATCAATATGTATCCATGCCACTGTCCTTCGAAAGGACAATCTTGTTTATACTTACTGGTTCAGCATTCGGCGGGCTTCTCTTTGCAATGGCCGCCAAGCATTGTACATACCACCAGCCAACATATCGAAGCAGTCCTGCCGACGAACCTCGACTTGGCCAATGAATTGATCAACGAGTTGCCATCCTCTCGCAGGAGCACCACATGCCGGAAGCCGTCTCGGGGAAATGGACCAAGTGTTCATAAACTACAACGGGTAAGTTGGAAGAACAAGCCACTAACCTTACTGGTCACTGTGTAACTGGCCCTCGGGATCGTCAACACCGGGTGCCGACAACGTTCACGCAACATCGTACATGGCTGTGCAGTCTTCGAAACCTTGTAATGATCTCATCCTTCTGAAATTCGTCTGATGGGGTTATGGTCTTTGAAGTTCGGACGCAAGTACGTTGGAAGCCAGCAGGTTGTCGCTTGACACTCACCACTCAAGGCATAGGTCGTTTTCACCTACATACAGAGTTAGCTATTACTTTTCGACAGAAACACACACAATCGTGAAGAGACACGTTACCTGCTCCATATGAGAGTTACACAATGCTCTTGGTCATCATCGAGAACCTACAATAGCGAAGCACGCCACCTACTAAAGAACACAAAGCCACATGGGGGAACAATAGATGGCTTTGGCCGACGCGGGCAGAACAAAGGATAATACGTCAAGCGAAATGGTTACCCAGATATGTAGCACGATACGTCACGGGACGAAGACAGGATGCGCTGTCAACCGATGCTTCACGACGTCCGTGGCTTACACTGGCCCGAGAGTTGTCGCGTCCACCGTTGCACATTATTCTCTTCCATTTTTGGACGTTAAAGCTTCGCCAAGATCAATGCTGTGAACGATCTAGGCATGGGACGAAGATGAGATGGAGATCGCCGGTCCAGGAAGGTAGGTATATGCTGTCAACTTTAATGCATCGATGCCAAGGATATCATGTGTTATTGTCAAAAGGAGGAACTGACTCCTGATATGTATGTAGTACCAGGAGCCATTGACTCATGCAACACTCAGCAATACCATTGTTCAAGCAAACTCCAATGCTTCTGGAAGACTTCGGCGATGCCGAAGCATGAAAAGCTAAGCAGACAGCATTGACCATTGGGGTATCCGCCAGCATCACCTGGTAATCTACGGTATTTAGGCGCTCACGACAGACTACTACGATGCTGGTCTATGAATAGTATGTGTCGTATTGGGCTGAAAGTAATCTGTTAGCCTTGGACCCTTCATTTGATAGCCTTGACTACGACAACGATGACGAGGCTGGGGAAATAAGAATGACTTGGTCATTGCTCGCGATGATGTGCATCAGAAGGATTGGAAACACGCTAGAAATCACTCATGGCCTTTGACGCGACCGTTGGGTTGGCCGACGATTTGTTTGCCTGCTTGATGGCGCTGATATCGCGTTTGCCGCTATTGTCGGTCAAACTTGTGATCTGCGAATAGCGCGATTCGCATGGAAATGGGCAGGTGAAGCATCATAACTCGGACCACTGGTCAGGTCAAGACTTGTCAGCACCAGAGGTGATGATCTTTGTAAGAGACAGACGGCAGAGCCAACATGTGACTGCCATGATGCTTCACTTGTTTTGCTAATGTGTTCCTCCATCCTCAGACCGTAACAGAGTCTGATCGTACCGTCTTCATGACCGAGCTCAATCACCGATCATCCTGATGTTTACAAGAAGTTGATGCGATCATCGTCATACTCATCGACCTTCCTTGGCAGGCGGGAGCATATTTTGGGGAATCGCGTGCCGCTACTCTCGGCTCGTGTTATTTCCTTGACCGTCTGTTCATGGCATGAACGATGAAACGGAGTCGTGAAACAAGTGCGGGTTGGTGCTAGTGGCCCTATAGTGTCCCCTGTCATTATCAGCCGTGAGGCAGATGCTGGGAACAGACTCAGGCAGCGAGAAGAGAAGAATAAGCACAGAGATTGCACGGTTGATGCACGGAACTGAGCGAGGTCTGAGAACCAACTTAATGACCTCGAGCGTTACTTGATCTTGATACTGCTTGCGAATGATGCTATGATTTCTAGATTTCGTGGCTGAAATTCCCCGATGACTTGACTTGACATTGACAGGTTGTGGATGTTGACACTTTCTCAGCCTGGTGGTTCAACTTTACATGTCCCTTGTCGATGGGACCTCTATTTGATTGGTTAAAAATGCCTGTATTTATTTATGCCAGGAACCCGCGTGGCATTGCCGAATCTGTTTCTGGGTTGTCGCAGGATGGGATGCTTGAGCCCCAATGCGCCAAGGCACATAGGGCACGTAGGGCACTTTATTCAATGCAATTTGAAGATCAGGTTCAGTTTGATGTGACAGATTTTGATCTTGTGATTGTATAAGTGCCCAATTCTGAGATCATCACTCTGAAATGCCTAACCACCAAAAAAAGCATCAACCTCATTCTCATCCTCAGGACGGTCAGTATACTGTAGTATTGTGATATCGCCCCTGAACAGCAGATCATCCACTAGTGCGACTATGCTGCATCAACCCTCATTTCAGTAATCCTATTTACCTTCCTGTGATTTACTAGTTGATGTTCGACTCTTCGGAGCATGTGACCTGATGCGGTTGGCCAGAGTAACGTCGTCCATATCCGGGAATGCCGACTATTAACAGACGTCTTGATATCTACATGTACGGAATGGATACGTACTCCATTCAAAAGCCGTTGAAAACCCTGGATCCTTGCTTAATTTGGGAGCTCTCCACCCCTGACTAGAGACTCGCGTGGCTTGCTCAAAGACAGTCATTCTTGCAAGTAATCAGTCTATGTGCAACAAAGATTATACAACAATGCATGCATTTCGGTTACAATCCGATTATCGAGATGCTTTTTAATCGCTTTCCAGGATTGTAAAGTCACAAGATCTGCAGCGACGCTGGGATGGAACTCCTTCAGATTAATAGAGATATATCTTAATGGTATTATCATCACTTCAACTCCAGTGTGATTGGCTTACAATGTACAAAACAACCCCTAACAATTTCTATTTTCAGTCAATCTCTCGAGAATCATCACATCTTCTTACTTGAACGCCCTGTAACAAGCGCTCAAGCCCTGCTCCGCCCGAGTATTGCGCCCATTGCCCGTTTGCAGGACAGATCATCAAGTGGCTCGACCGCTGTGCCTCTAATGTTTCTTGTCGATTACAAGGCCTTAGCCTCCTAAAACGTCGAAGTCCTCCACCAAAAGTCAAGCCCTGAAACACACCAAGTCTCAAAAGAGGATTCGTACCCCTTCCACTTCCGCTGCTTCGTCACCTCTTTTTTACCCTTGGATCCAAGCTTTGCCTTCAATCTCACCGCCCTGTCCCTGTATTCCTCACTCTGTGCAGCATTCTCTAACTCGGATTTCGCCTTTGTGTGCCCTGTCCTCTCTACGGCCCCCCGTTTTAGCCTCTCCACACCTTCCAGAACGATACAACACTTGTGTTTCCAACTCCTGCTCACAGGCATTGACCTTTTCCAACATTCTCATCTGTTTCGAGACACAACCACATACTTATTAAACCATCCCCCCTCCCCCAGTTTGCCCACCATGTCAACTGCTGCTCAAGAAGAATTCAACGACCTGGTCGCCAAGAATACACACCGCGAAACCCTCCATCCTGAGGACCGTGACGACCCCGACTTCAAAGATCTAGACCTTTCCGAAGAAGACCTTTTCCGCAACGCTCAAATCGACAACGCAATGCGCATGCCTACTGTTGATCGCCTCACCGGCGCTGGCGCCTCTGAGATTAAGCTTCCTCCTGCCTCCTTCGACAGCAACCATGCTACCGGTGTCAAGGGTGTCATTGCCGACGCACGAAACTACGAAGCTGCCCGCAAGAACAAGTGGCGACACCGCGTTCGCACTGCCCGCAACAGCATCTTCGGAATTGAGGCTACTCCTGCCGCTAAGAGTGACACTGAGAGCAGTGAGGATGATGCCAAGAGCGATGCCGATGAGGAGGCATTCCTAGCCCAATGGAGAGAGAGCCGTCGACGTGAGCTTGAGAGTGAAGCCAGTCGATCTGTCAGGAACCGAAGAACAAGCCCTAGTGCCCGCATCTATGGCCGTCTGGATGAGGTGGATGCCCTCGGATACCTCGATGCCATTGAGAAGGTTGGAAGGGAAACAACAGTCGTTGTCTTTGTCTACGACCACGAGGTATGTCTCCATCTTTCCGTTTTGTGTGATCTAGTACTAACTCGTCCCAGTGTGAGGTCTCCACCACTATTGAACAGGCTCTCTTGCCCATTGTCAAGGCCAACCCTGAGGTTCACTTCGTCAAGGTCCACTACGAGGAGATCGAGTTTGACAACGCCGCTGTGCCCGCAATGCTTGGCTACAGAAATCAAGGCGACCTGTTCGCCAACCTGACAGGTCTGATTGAGATGATCCCTGACGACGAGACCTTCGGTACCTCGTCATTAAAACAACTCCTCCAAAAACACACTATCCTATAGTGTACTGGACTATATCATTCACATCACACCTCAAACTACATTAATGCGGCCACGTCTACGACACAACACTTGAGTTATTTCCCAAGGTTCTGATTCACATCGAAACCCTTGATTACGATACCCACACATGGCGATGAGTGACCCTCAGGGAGGGGATACACGCACGCTAGCCCTTTTCTTTTGTTTATATATCGGCGGAGTTACAGTGCGGCAAAAGGACTGCTGGATCACTGGTTTATGTTTTCTTGCATTTACGCGAACAGAAGAGTGTATGAGTACATTGCAATGATGGCGGTGCCTTTTTCATATAGACTTTGGATTTACGCACAGAGATACCCTTACTACCTTATGTGGATATGTCGACATCGGGATATTTGGGCTTGATTTGATAAACTTTCTGGGATTAGAAAGCAAATGAATTTACAAAAGTGCTCTACAAACATTTTTCTTGATACTTTAAATACCTGTGAACCATGTTGGCAATGCAATTCGCCCTCTATCAACTCGAGAAAACGGGACAAACTGATGTTGAGACCATACCCCTGATGCTGATACATTTACACTCACATTAGCCATGCTTACAATGCTCAGGAGCCGCGAGGACGTTGACAATGTTATGCTGCTGTACTACACACTTTCCGGTTTCTAACAAGTACTGCTGGGATTTGAGAAGGGAGCTGTGCAAGGACGACAGTTGACACAACTATGGTATGGGTCCATCCCCACGTCTATCACCTTACATACGACGATGCAAAGAGCGGAGCAGATTGCCGAGACTGTGAGAGATTAAATCCTTCAACAGATCTATCAATATAGTTAAGGCTGTGTCAATCAGAGAGTTGAAAGTTGACTGAGCTTATATACAATTCCGTTGAGCTCAAGCTCGCCCAAAGCAGCAATGGAACATTGGTTTGGGCTTTTCACGCCTTCACCATAACCAAAGCACCTATTTTATTGGCCATATACACTGGACCGTTGTCTTACGTCATTCCACCTATTATATGCGTCTGTCAGAACTGCACCGCATGGTGGCTGCCTGTTCATTGCTGTTGGATTTCGGGTTTGATACACGTTGGAATAGTCAAACCATGGCGGTGAGGAGAACTTGGGAGTGACTCAACTGTCTGGTCTAGCTTTAGAACAAGAGCGAATCTCCTTCGATTAGAGATATGCCTTTTTGCGCGGTTATTGAGTCTCAATCACTCAAGTTTAGACCTGACAGGTCCCAGACAGATATCGGAAGAGGTTGCTCACGAGGTCTAAAGAGTGGGTTTATTTGAGCCCGAAACAGCCCTGGAGCAGTCTCATTTACCCCGCAGTTGCGCTAAGAGGTCACGACGGCTCATGGTGGGGGTGCAGGGTGCGATAGCGGCATGCAAAGCGATAAGACAGAGGGACATTTAGGAATGAATATCTTGGATATCGAAGACCTCATGGTATAGAGAATATTATATGAAATGTAAATGAACGGATGAGTCAGAGAATAAACTCTTGCTAAGAGTCATTTTGTCATTATTTGAATCTTTGTGGCTCTGAGGATAAGTAAAGATATCAAATCCTAACCTTGCCAGCTCTGGGCATCTGTCCTATCTGATGGGGCGTGAATTGCATGGATCCTCATCTCTAGTGCTAGCAGGGACCCTGGTTTAAGTGACGACAACAGGCAGACGAAAGGTATGAAACACTTTAGATCATAACGACCTTGAGGGGCCATGAATACCTAGATAGCTGATGTTTTATCATAATGTCAATGAACACATTATTGAAGAACCTTTGATGCTGTGAGTAAACCTCTCCGGAGATATACTAGACCTTTAAGTTCAGTGGGCGAAAGTGGCGTTACAAAGGGACACCTGCAGCTGAAGCTCAAAATGATCCACATTGTTGTTTGATGTGATGTTATAATTAATGTGCACTTCACTGCCTGCCTTATTTCAACCATCTCCTCAAACGCTGCTTTCCTCTCATCTCCACCTCATCACCTTCCTCGAGCACATCTTTCAATTCCGAACTCCCTACAGCAATCATCTTTGACTTGCAAACAATCATTTCTTGACCAAGCCGAGGCCAAGGGTACGAGACAAACATCCTGTCCAAGTACTTGAGCAACGTGGAAACCTCGAGCTTATTCTCACGAAACAAACTCCCGACTGTGCGCCATTGTAGGTACCTGCCTTTTAGCACCATATCAACAGATACAAATTGGAGGCTTTGGATTTAACTTTTCATCCTCAGTAACGCCCCCCGCGTCTCGACTTTTTCCTGCATCGGCAGCCAGCTTTTTGCCCAGCTTCATCTTCCAGCCCCAGGCAACCAAGGGACAAGACGCCTTAACAATTCATGGCACAGACCCTGGAATAACGAACTGCCTTGCACTGACAGCGTGTATCGAGGCCCAATCTGATCTCCATCTGTTCCAGTAAGTCATTTTATTCGCTCCAACCTCTGCATATAAATCCAAACCCACATACTGTCTGGCATCCTTTCTTTTCAACCTCGTTCTCTTGAACATCTGGCGCGTATCAGAAAGTCTTTCCTCTACACTTTAGACGACGCAAATAAAAGGCCTTAGGCAATGCTGGCCTGAACTGCCTAGCATAAACTTACTTACCCATCAACCTTTTTCCTGTCTTATGTTCTCTGCGGTCATTTTCTGATACCTGAAAGCTCCCAGGCTGCCTATTTATACAAGAACCTCCCCCGCCATTGCACCATACGCAGACGCCCCCCTCCCCATTATCCGGCCTTCCGCTCACCCCCTCGCCTTATCCTCCCAACTCAGTCTCTCTTGCCCCTCGCAATCCGACTTCACCTGACACCTCATCATATTATCACAAGAGGCCTGTGATGGAATAGAACCTCTTCTGCTCTATTTCGTCTCGTTATGGAACAGCAGGATCTTGATATTCCCTGTACTCCCACTCCTCGTGTTACTGAACACCGATCGACTCTCCAGTCCCCATCGTCATCGCCCTCGACCTCTTCGCTTACACCAGCTCCCCAGCGACACGCTACGACTCCCTCTTCTCGCCCGACAACGCCAGCGACGGTCGGTTCAACCGTGACCTTACCAAGAAATCCTCTGTCGATTTCAGAGCCTACTCTACGGTTTCCTCGCCCTCAAGGCAATCGACATCTTGCCAACTGGATTTCATCTAGTAATCCAGATATAATGCGTTTTACCACCACTACCGAGGACAGTGGACTGATGTCCGAGTCCGAATATGAAGTAATCTCGAACGATACTGAGTCCCAGGATGGAAACTACACCGAATCCATGGGCGAGTCTATTGGTTCTTTGGGGCTCTCCCGTCCCGACGACGTGCAAAGCCACACCGGTACCGAACAGACCTACGATGACGAGTCTGTCACCGACGAATGCGATATTCCCAGCCAGCAAACCCACCAAGAAGAGCCTGATGATATTGTTGACTCCATGGAGACCGAACAGACTCCACAAATACACCAAAGCTGGGCTTCAGTAGTCAAGAATGGGCCTCTTCCTGAAGTTGAGGCTGAGCCTGAGGTCGAACCTGAGGCACAGCCTGATCCTAGCGCTGAACAGGAACCTGAATCAGAAGATGAAGCCCGATCCAGAAGCTCTCTTGAGTATACTCAACAAAGCCTCAAGACCCCCTCGATTCCTAGTCCCGACGCTAGTATTACAGAGGACAAGCCTGATCAAATGCTTCTACCCACTGGAAATGAAGAAGACGCGGAGATTCGACGATCAGCACTCAACAAGTGGCTGAAAGAGACACAGCATCCAGCATCTAAGAACAGAGAGACAATTTTCAAGATGGTCACCAGTCCTTCGACGGTCTCTGCAGTGCTTTTATTCGTCTTGGTCTCGTTGATCAGTGTATTCCTCACTCCACTCTCGAGAGATGCGGCTCCCCACACCCCCGCAGCCACTTCCGCTGTCACGAATCACCCCACTCTCGTACCCTCCTCGAGTCGAAGCTCGTTGCCAACTTCGCAGGCTCTTACCACATCAATTGGAGGTTCGGGACTTATCCCTGTTCAGGATGCACCCGCCAACGATTGGCCCTGGAGCAGCCAGAAGATCAATGTGACTGTCGAAAGATATGAAGGTAACTTTCTGCTTCGTATGCCTCGAGATGTCAAGAAATCATGGCTTGACAGAGATTGTCTCAACTTTAATGCCAAGCGTGGCGGAGAACATGTCCGATTTGGTACCTCATCAACAGACGAGGGCATCGTCCTCAAGATTCCCAAAGAGGAAGCCCACGGAATGGTCAAGATTGACATGTATACTACTTGTCGCCCAAGAATCCACAAAGTCCTCAGAGTTGCATTCGAGAAGGGTATTATCTCGGAGGCTTTGGATCTAACTTGGTCATTTGCGCAGCGTGTTCCAGAGCTCGTTCCAGCTGCTGCTCAAAAGGCAGAGCGACGCCTCGAGGAAGCCAGACGCTCGCTAGAGACAGCTTCTTGTAACTTCAAGACCACGTCTGGCACTTTCTGTAAAGACCTTGGTGTCAAATTCCACGATGCCCATCGGTCCTTGGGCTGGATTAAGAAAGATATCAAGTGTCGATCTCAAGCAGCCAAGCACGGCATCTCGGCGAAGCTAGAGTCTATTGCAGCTGATGTCAAGCAATACATCCCGAGCACTGAAGCCGTACAGAACAGAGCCGAACTCGAGTTGCTCAACGCACAAATTACGGCAAAGCTGTGGTGGCTCAAACTGACGGCCGGCGACGAGGAACATGACCGTTACGAACGCGCGGCCGAACAATTCATGACCAAGAAACAAATCAAGCAACTACTCAAGAATGAGTATGTTCGAAAATCTGCTGCCAAGGCACCAGCTTCTGCGAAACGCTGCCGCTTCTGGTTGTGGTCTGATGACTTCAAAGATCGTGCAGAACGACAGAAGGCATAGTGGTACCAAAACTGCATCTTTTACTGACGGCGCAAGGGACTTTTCTCTTTGCCCACTATCACTCGTGGCACATTCGTGCTAAGGAAGAATTTGGGTTTATATTCGGGTATGGGTTTCTAGGGCACTGGTGGACTGGAGTTCGTGGGGTCTCATACCATTTGTAGACGTGTTTTCTATTTGCTTCTATCGATTTTATATCTTCTATTCCCGCAATAGTCAGTGTTGCTGATGAGCCTTTTCTGTACGTTTTGGAAGCTGTGAGTGACATCAGAGCAAAAGGGAATTTGCCCGACCAGACTCAAAAGACGACACAACTTGTCACCTCATGCAACATCAAGCCGATGTATTCTTTTTGTATTTTGAGCCTAGATGATACCGTTTGTAATACTATGGTGGCTTGTTGCTAGCAGATAGCTTACGGAAAGAGAGGAATGGCCAGCATAGTAGTTGATCACTAGTAATTGAACCCATCTCATCTCATGAGTCGTTGTGCTTCTTAGTGGAAATGACCAAAGGTCAGTCTCCTAGCAACGGAACCAAACAATTGATACTGTCATGAATGATGCAAAATAGCTTTTCATTTGAAGAACAAATATGCTTGACACGAAACATATAAATCAGCCTTTGGGGGTATGAGCTCGTGGTACAACATTGATACCTTCAAGTTTCCCTTTTGGCATCAATTTGACTAAGTCTGCAGCTGATATTGTCATGATACCCGAATCCAGTTTGTTGCAGTCCCACTTGATGAGTAACCCCACAGCCAATCTTGGATCCTTGCCAAGTGCCCGACAGCACCTGCTGCAAAGTACCTGCGCTACTGAGTAACAGAAAAATGGTCCTCCAAACCTTTAGGTCGCCATAATAAGGTAGCCTGTAAGTTGGTCCAATATAGTATTAAGTGTCCATGTTATTCTGTCTTCTGGGTCTTGGGCGGCCATCTTTTCTCTGTGAGGTACTTATCCACATGGAGGTCGCTCCCAATCACAGGTCAGTATTGTTGATCTTCGCCATGCCTACGGAGCAACAGGCTACCGGGTGGCAGAAAAAGTGTCCTCCAATGCTTAGGATGCCAAAATAAAAGGGTCTAAATGTGCATCTAAATCTGCATAAAACGACTAAGCTATTTCGTCTCTTGTACTTCCGATAGCCAATTTTTCTGATACCCTGACCGCAGGGCACAACAGGGGAAAAGGAGGGGCAAGTTGCTCATATTTTTTCAGGCGGGACGGCAGCCTGACAAGGTGAAAACAACCTAATCACCAGACCTTGACCGCAATCCACTTCCACCATCTACCATCATCACATAAACTTTCAACTCCCTTGCTTCCCCGAAGCATCTTCATAACCACATTTCGCTTATCTGGTAAGTTTAGTGCGCCGTTGCTTGTCCTCAACTTTTGCTCTGTTTTGCTCTTCCTTTTTTTCTTTCTGATGTGCATTTTGCTACGTTGGGGGGCAATCATGACTCTGAGCCCCTCCTTGAGGAGGGGTAAAAGCCATGACCGCGACTGGGATCCTGGACATGAAATGCTGACGTCTGAGGGGCAATAGATTAATTCACAACCGATTACATTAACCGTCAAAATGTCTGCTTCCGAGCCCACCGAGCCCAAGGTCGAGGAGACCAAGCCCGAGGAGACCAAGCCTGAGGAGACCAAGCCCGCTGAGGCTGAGGGCACTGCTGAGAAGCCCGTGATTTCCTCCTCCGTCTTCTCCATGTTCGGAGGTGGTGCTAAGAAGGAGAAGAAGGAAGAGGAGGAGCGTGGTGACAACTCCGGTAGCGCTAAGGCTCAGCGAGAGGCCGCTTCGGCTGCTAAGGGTGATGAGGTATGTTGACATGTCTCAGCATGGCATGCTGTAGCGGTTCCCCTCGAAACGACTGAAGCTGACCAAGTTTTCTTATATAGGAGGAGGCTCCCGAGTCCGAGGACGTCCACTTCGAGCCCGTCATCAAGCTGACCGAGAAGGTTGACACCAAGACCAACGAGGAGGCCGAGGAGCAGACTTTCAAGATGCGCGCCAAGCTTTTCAAGTTCATCAAGGAGAGCAGCGAGTGGAAGGAGCGTGGTACTGGTGACGTCCGTCTGCTCAAGCACAAGGAGAACGGCAAGACCCGACTGGTCATGCGCCGCGACAAGACCCTCAAGGTCTGCGCCAACCACTACATCGTCCCTGAGATGAAGCTTTCCCCCAACGTCGGCTCCGACCGCAGCTGGGTGTGGAACGCTGCTGCCGATGTCAGCGAGGGCGAGCCCGAGGCTGTCACCCTGGCTATTCGATTTGCCAACGCTGAGAGTAGGTTTACCTGTTGAAGTGCGCTTATAGAACCTGATCACTAACTTGTGCTCAGACGCCAACAACTTCAAGGATTCTTTCATGAAGGCCCAGAAGGAGAACGAGGAGATCTTCAACAAGGCTCAGGAGGCCGATGCTCCCGCTTCCTAAACGGCTTCTACTTGCGAACCCTTCCCGACCCCCTGCCCCTTCGGAGTTCGACCTGGATATCGTCAAGGGCTCACTCGTTCGTAGCCCTGTGATTCTAGGATGAAGTTTTACTCCAACACTCCCACCACGCATGCCACATCATCAAGCGAGCACCTTAATTGTTGCAAATGCTTGAACCCATCATAAATACGCATCAACATCACCATACCCCGCTACAACACCACATCCCAAGTTCGCTTTTAAGATGGATAGATAGAGATTCCTAAGGACAGAGAGGTTTTTTTTGAGGTGAACTGTCCGAGTTCAGCCCCAAGGCGGATTATGGATGGATGGACGGATGGATATAGCAGCATAGGAACATCAACACATAGCACCCTCTGTTAAAGAAGTAAAAGAAAAAAATTCCATAGATTTTATGATGCTTTTTATCGTGAGCTACTTGAAGTGATCACGTCTTGTAGTTTGATCAGGTTGTGGGTGATATTTGTGGCGCAGTCCAAGTATAAATGTGGCTGATAGCCTCACGGTGGTTGGTGTGGTGTTTGACTGATGATCTCTGTATTTTTGTCGAAGTGCTGCTCATTATGGGGATTCAAGTTTTACGTTTCGAGATTATACATAACGTTTCGCAAAATCATCTAGAACCTGGGTATAGTCGCTTGTATGGACAAATGCTCCAGCAAGCGCTGCTTGCTCGCGTTCCGGACGTTAACATATTACAGCTACTGGCTTCGATGAAGACAGTATCTAGTCAGTCGTAATAGGAGTGGTAAGAAATTTGTCAACTCTTGCAGCCCGTGAGTTGTATTGACAATGCATTGATTGTGTTTTGAGCTTTGATATATCTTCACGTCATCGCCATGTCGTTCTAAAGACGAAAGGGGTCATGTCATGGTGCATTCGATTATGGAACCAAGGAAAAGCACAGAGCTCAGCGATAGTGGCTGGACAGTAGCGCGTAGTGGAGCAGTGATTCAGCGTGTTGTGCCCTGGAAGCTCCCCCAAAAGTGCAGAGATAAACGTCGGGTCAGTGTGTTAAGAACTGGCCGTCGAGATCATGGAAGAGGCAAATGATTTGGTCATCTAATTCAAATTTGAATCAGCTATTAGGATACTTCATCTTGGTGCTATAAGCATTGTAGGACAATTTCTCTGCTTCCCAATATGTAAACAACCCAAGAGTTCTGCCTTTGTCCGTGGCAAGTTGACAACCTACCTAGGTACCTACCTACCTCTTTGTCTTCCAATTATTGAATCTTCTACATATTCTTTTCTTCCTTGATACGTGCTATTCTAGAGTGGTTTTGTCAGAGATACATCAACTTCCGTGTCGTGTGTGTAGCTGCCTCAACTGTGGTTCCCCTGGCACTTGGTTTGAAGCTTGGCCCTCTTGACCCGTCTCGTCGATTGCGCCTGCCCTGGGGCTGCCTACACTTACGCCTGCACTCCAGCCGCCTTCCTTTCCATTCTGCCCCCCATCCAACCAACCGTGGGACTGGGACTGGCCTCTGCTTTCCTCTGTCTGTGTCCGTTTTCCGCCGTTTCCCATCCATTCCCGTCCATTTCATCCATTGTAGGAATTTGTCCCCTTGTAACCCAATCCAAGTCATTCTTCCTCATTATCACTGTGTGTCTTTTGTGTATCCACGACAATCCTCTTGTCAGCTTCTCTACCCCCAATTCTCTACTGTTCCAATTGCTGTTTTTGATCACCAGAAAAGATGTTGGTTGAGGTAAGTCGAAAATCCCAATCCTTCGTCCCGAATCGCCTTGCTGGTTCGATGTATACACCATCCGCTGCCCTTCTTTTTGGACTGTATTTGGCTATGTTATGACTTCACTTTCGTTTTCCGCAGTCTGCGGCCTTCTTTTGCTTGAGCAGTTCTTTTGGTTGATGGCTGCGGTGTGGTGGTCCTTTGTTTGCTTTCCTTTAGCCCTGCTTGACACTGACGTGTGTCGCGCGGTGAGTGAGGCTCTGCAAAGATTGGTCGCGGTCTGTTCGTGTTTGTCTACATACATGCATCCATCCAAATCATATCTGCAACTGCAACTGCCAGCGCAGTGCCGATGTTAGTGACAGGCGTTGCGCGTTTGGGTCGGACAGCTAGAAGTAGGCAGCCATAGATGCCCATGATGGCGTTTGACCTGCCAGCTGCAACAGTGATTCACGCACTGCTCGCGACGGCATTCAAATCTACATTACCTACCTGCCTGCTTCACCTCACATTTCTCTACGCGCCAGTTTATTGCGCGAGCTGCTGCTTCATCACCACCCTCATTTATTCGCCCGTTCTGTATCATCTGCTGTCTTGGTATTCTTGTTCACGGACAGCACAAGCGCCAGCGCGCTATCCTTCCTTTGATGCTCTACATGATACTCTGTGTTACCGTGAAACTACACTACGCACCTTTCCACGTCGCCCGAGAACTGTGCACGCCCAGGACTCATCATCATGGCTCCGCGTAGTCGAGCACCACCTTCCAGCCGCAAAGTGCATCTGAAACCCTCTAGAAACGACACTAATACCCGAATTCAGCGCAAAGTCAAAGTTGTTACCGAGCAGCATGTCATGTAAGTTTGCGCCTTTACCCTCCGGCGGCTTCATTGCTCTTTCCAGCTCGTGAGGATCGTACGGCGTTCTTCATCAAGATGAAACGGGTTTACGAAGGGATACAGTCGGCGGATCTTTGCATACTGACGACTATATTCTTAGCGATAAACCCTCGCCAGTGGAGCAGTTCCCTATGCGGGAATGGAGTTTGAAGGTTTTCCTCGTTGATGAAGACGGCAACGAACGTCCCGCCGATGTATTCACCAAGGTTGTCTACAATCTGCATCCCACGTTCGAGAACCCCGTCCAGAGTAAGTCCAACATTTATCACAATGATCGCGAGTTCAGAGATGCTGATGAGTCCGTCCTATTTTACAGGTTTCACAAAGCCCCCATTCACATGTAAGAACGAGGGATGGGGAGAGTTTGAAATCTCTATCGACTGCTACACAACCGAGAAGACAAAACTAGCACCAATTATCCACGACCTTAACTTCCACCAAGAAAAGTACGATCAGACGCATACCGTCACTTTCAAGAATCCATCCCAGAGTTTGCAGGAGCGCCTGCGCGAAACTGGTCCTCTCCCCACCGACGACGATCGCCCCAAGAAGAAGGGCATTGCCACCAAGAAGAGCACCAAAAACTACGACTACGAGAAGATTGCCGAATCCCTGGAGAAGCTTGAGGAGGAGGATCTGCTCCGTGTTATTCAGATTATCAATGAAAACAAGGGGCCAGACACCTACATAAGAAGTGATGTTGAGGGTAAGTTTCCAGTCCCGTGTGTACGAATGTACTATCACTCTTGTCGCTATGCGCGCTACCCCTTCACGACCTCCATATTCTCATGTTTCATCCATACACCCTCCCTTGTCTTTGCATTGAAGTTGATGTAATGGTGGCTAATAGTGGATGACTTGGTTAAAGCCGGAGAGTTCTCCATTGATCTCTATACCATGCCAGACAGCCTCACGTCGAAGCTTTGGGACCATCTTGTAAGTTCCCCCTAATGTCAAGACTTGAAACCGCCAATTACTGACCACAACAATTCGGCAACAGTCCAAGAAGGGCCTTGTCAGCTAGATCTTCTAGCGTATCATAATGTCAATACCCCTAGTGTTATTCCATTGACAATAGGGCCTACAGTCTACGCTTGGGAGTTGCTTTCAGTTGGGAAAATGACGAGTTAATGTGTACGAAGGAAGAAAATGCAGAGGGAAAGAAGGGTGGCCAAAAATAAGAAATTTGAGGTCTTGGTCATTGAGTCTATAAAGAACTTTTTTTTCTCGCTCATCGCTTATAAAAGCTTTGAATTGGTGATAATCCTCTTTTCTTGAAACAATTCTTCAGGACATGTGATGTAACGCCGTGTCCGTAGATCTGGTGTACGCTCAGACAATTCTCCTCACGGAGGGAGTTGAATGTCGGTGCCCGGAGACGGGCATGTGAAAAGAGACCAGCCAATAATATCATGGCTTGGCCCGGCCTCGACCGGTCAGCTTCACGGGCCGGATCGATCAGAAATGTCGGATCGGAAGTTGAGAGACTGCCGTTTCCCCTAGTTGAATGTAGCCAAGTGCCGTGCATCCATGTGCATATGTTGCTCGGCTTGAGGCACCAGGCTTACTGATATTGGAAGCCGGTTGCTCTATACATGCTGGGTGAAGTACAGGTCTATTTGATAGAAAATTGTTGTCTTGTGATCTTGGAAGGGTAACAGCATGTGAAGCTGGCCTGTTGTAACAGTAACATGACGAGAAACTGTGTCTCGGACTGGCCTGTGAGTTTTAAGCAGGTTTTGGATCAAGTCTGCTGGCTAACGCCCAAGCTCTCCAACATCTTCTTGACAGATTCCTTCTCTTAGTGGCTCATAGCAAATGTTGTACTGTTGGCCGCATCGGTTACCGTGAGACTCAGTGACATAACAGCGTATCCAAAGTATCACCTTGTGTTTGAACGTGAGCGGGGACCTACCTTCATGGTCTGAGCACAGGTTCCTCGGCAGTAACGGGGAGTTGGATACAGTGGAGGAGGAAGATAAGGAAGCGAGGGGCTATCCTGCGTTGTTGTTACGTACGAATGCCGGCAGGGTTGCAAGGATATGGAAGGTTTACATGATGGCGCTCAATAGGGCGTTGGTAGCAGTTACAAGTGACTATGGATTGACAATTTCTACGCATTCAACCTCTTGACCTTCGGACCGGCTGTTCTACAATAATTATCCGGTTCGTTCTCCGGGCCGGAGATGTCGGAGGACGGCTTTATATGTATAAATAACGGTTGATGCAAGACAGCCAGCCACAAGAAGAAAGAAGTGAACGGCATTGAGGTGGTTGCAACTTTGCATTGACGAATTAGAAGAAAGCAATCGATGTCCTACTCTGCGGGGCGTCGACTAGGAGGTTTTCAAAGAGCCAAGACGTAAAACATGCACGATGTGTAGTATGGATAATTTGGAGCTGCATGTCTTCTCTATGTCCTTCTTGATCTAGATAGTTCTTACGCGATAAGTAGATATTTGAAAAGTCTGATAGACAGACACGGCACGACACGTATGCATATGTCAATCTTGACAAAGAGGAGGCGTCGTCAACGTGACATGCGCCTCAGACTTGGCGATTGGTTGTGCGGTAGGTTCAGAACGGGAAGGGCGGGCCTGGTGCATATTATAGTGAGGCTACAGAATTGGACTCGTTGCTGAAAGCTTGTCTTGTTTTGCTTGTGCTTGGGCGGTAGATAGCGTTGACAAAGCCTTTATTGGAACCAAGTATTGTAGGCCCAATTTACATACTGATGTCTCAATAAGACTTTTCGGAGGTTATTCGTGGGTGGCAGATCATATCAGAGATATCACTTATTTAGGTAGGCTAAGACTTTTGGTTCTTCTGATGGCTGCAAGAGCTTGAAACCTGGCCCCTGGTTCACTCGATCGCCTGCAGCGGATTTGCAGCAAAAGGATATCAAACCTCGGGTGAGCCAACGAGGCTTAACGCTGATTATCGAGTTGCCTGTCTTGGGATAACGTGAACTTTTGACTGACTGGGTTCTTTTGTTCCATTCTTCTAGACCTTTGATGCCATTGAAAACTCTGAAGACTCTCTCGACTAAGTTGTTGGATCCAATGGATTCGGGGATAAGGAATTGATTAGGAAGGTAATCAGTCAAGACGGTGAGCATCAAGGGAGATATGGCTATGCTATGCTCGTCGAAGCTCTCTTGGCGTATCAGCTAACAAGCTCGCTACTGACAACCACCCATGACAAGAGCTGATCTCGATTGGAATGTCTATGCAGTGTTTGTAGGCTAAGTCCCAGGTGAGTTACTGTTGATTTCCAATACGTAAGGCATCACATTGACAAGGTGTCACCTGATACTTGTTGGTGTGTACTACGCCTCTCGAGTAGTTCATGACAACGTGTAGGAGTTGTTGGACAAAGGGGACAGGACAGGAAAAACAACAGCAAGACTCGTGACCTTCCTCTAGAGAGGATTGAACCTATCACGTCTGTCCCAGCTTTACCGATACACGTTTGCTGCATGTTTCACCCCAGAATAGACATGGACATGGACTTGACAGCCTAAACGCTTCTTGAGTAAGAGAAAGGAAAAAAGTCTTACCCCAGGCTTTTTTAGTTTCTTTGGACGCTGATGATCGCCTTGACCAACGGATTCCCATTGAATTGACTCCTGCACTGGCCACTTCCGGTCGAGTCCCAGTCCCCCCGCATCGAGTACCTCGATAGAACGGATCCATTCAGATTCTTCCACTCATTCTTTCTCTTCCCTTATCAAACCCAACCGGGGTAGTACGTACTAGTTTTATAACAATCACGCACAGGGCACTTCGAGTCAAAACCCTTGCGCCGGTCTCTTGGTTCCATCATTTCCAAGCGGTCCAGAAGAAACTCCAAAAAGGACGTCCATCCCCCCCAGTCCGCTTCTCCTCGGCCCGCGCTCTCTTCACTTTCCCTCCCCGAACCGCCGCAAACCGAAACGCGACATCATAACTTATCAGCCTTATCTTTTTTTATCCGTCGCGTCCAATTTTGAGTCTCTTCAGCTCTTAGCTGAGCTCGTCCGGTTTCAGCACGGCGACGTTTGACGTCGACCTCGACGCCGCTCCCCGCGCCACCCAAACTCGGTCATCGGCGAACCGAGTCCGTCCGTCAACGAAATCCCCTTTCCGATTCTTGTCAGACATTGACAATGGCCCCGTACGGCGCTGGCCAGCCGGCCTCCGGGGCCTCCGACTCGAGTCCTGCCGCCTCAATTGCCAACGCTGCGCAAGGTTCTGCGCAACAGACTCCTGGGCAATCGACTGGAAACGGAGCGCAGAACCCCCAGCACAAGCGTGTTTACCAGGCTTGCATTCCCTGCCGTCGGCGCAAAGTACGATGCGATCTTGGCAGTGTCGACAACCCCCACGATCCTCCTTGTGTGCGCTGTCGCCGAGAGAGCAAAGAGTGTTTCTTCAGTGCTACTCGTCGCAAGCGCAAGACAGATGATGATGGAAGCGATCAGGATGAGTACATCATCAGAAATGGCCGTAAAAGGCTTAATACCAACGGAAGTCCTCCGCCGCTCATCGAACGTCGATCTTACAGCAATGCACCCTTGACTCCCGGAGGCTCACATGGCCAAGCTCAACCGTTGCGCCGTCCCGATGGCAGTAGGCTAGGTCGCGGAAGGAATAGTGAATGGGGCGTTGATGGCGATGCCAACCAGACACTGGAAAATATTGAAGCTCAAACTGTCATGCGGCGCGGTGTGTTTGGCCCGCAGGATGCACTAGATCTGCTCTATAAGGCAGCTACGGATAGGTATGTTCTACAGACTTTTTAGTCTTTGCTAGTCTAGAAACTCAATGCTTACACGAGACAGTCCTGCCGTCGAACGCGAGCGCAGAGAGAGTACTTCGTCTGCTCGTCCAACGGCCCCTAGGCCCCCACCCGAAGATACTGGCCCTTATGGCTATGTTCCCAGATCGAACTCCAGACCGCCTAAATCAGAGCAACCCATCGACCCCGAGCTCTCACGTCCCGAACTCAGTTCCCAGCCTGGATATGCAGAAGCTATCAAGGCATGGCAGCGCTTTCGATTTGTCCGCGCTGGCTGGTTTACAGCCCTCGAGGCTATCGAGTACATCGACTAGTAAGTCCAAGCTTGCCATCAGATATGAGATTGTTGTGCTAATCTCAATAGCTACTACAAATACCTTTCTCCATTAACACCTATATCACCGCCAACTTTCAGCAATCCCGCGTCGCATGTCACTCTGCTGTATGAAGAGCCTATTCTGACTGTCACTCTTCTAACGATTGCCTCGCGATACCGTCAAATGCCTGGTACTGGCGGACATTGTCGGTCTCATGCAATCCATGAGCAGCTATGGATGTATCTGCGCGGCATGATCGAGCGATGTCTATGGGGACAAGAGGCTTTCGGTGGTGGTTTCTGTGTCCCTCCTAGCACCAGTGCCATTTTCGACGAGTCTCAAACCAGCAGCACAGCGCCCTGGCGTGGATTGCGCAAGGGCAGTTTACGAACTCTAGGAACTATCGAATCACTGATGATTCTGACCGAGTGGCACCCTCGTGCGCTGCATTTCCCACCTACTGAGGCAACTGACGAATTGGTTTTGCCTATGGAAGCCGCCTTCCAGGCTATCACCGCTGCTGACGAGGACCCCAGCAAGACCTTGGGTCCTGGCTTTGGCGGTAAAAGGATTGAGAGTTGGTTAGAGCCCGCCTGGAGAAGTGACCGGATGTGCTGGATGCTTCTCAGTACTGCAAACGGTCTCGCATACGAACTGGGTGTTTTCGATGACATTGATGAGCTCCTACGCGACGACGCCATCACCCGACCCGAATACCAGGAGGAATCATACCGTCAACGAGCTTTCCGAATCAAGCGTCTACTGCTCATCTATACTACACAACTAGCTGGTCGTCTCGGTTGGACCAACATGGCTCCTGCTCACCTCCGAAGAAGCGATCCTGCCCTTGCTCGATTCCGACCTAACTCAGTTGACGGGACTACACCAGGAACAAACCCCTCGTCGGTGGGTAATCACTTTAACTATGTGCCTGATCTGGAACTGGATGATCAAATCATCCATTGCTGGGCCGGCATCAGCAATGCTATGGAGATGGGTAACGAGAAGATCTTCCGCTCCCGAAAGCACACGACACAAATTATTCAGAACGGCAAATACATCAGCATTCTCAAAGAATTCGAGCCTATCTTGCGTGATTGGTGGAGGGAGTTCGAGCTGTTTCGCCTTCCTGAGTTTATCAGGCATATTTTGACGATCGAGTATCAATATGTGCGCATCTACATCAACTCGCTTTCACTCCAAGCGGTCGTTGAGCGATGTACCAACCAAGCTCAGCAAGGAGCAGCGGCTCATTCTGGACATAATGGAGCGGCAGCTGTCAACGGGGGACACCCTCAATTATCGCCTCAGACAATGATCAATTATGGGAAGCTTCCCCTTGGTCAGCTCGGAGGCTTCACTGCACACGACCAGGAATACATCCGCGAGGTTGTGGAAGGAAGTCGAGACCTACTCCGCACAGTAGTCGAGGGTTTGCTGCCAGGCGATTACTTGAAGCATGCTCCTGTCCGAACATATTTCCGTATTATCAGTGGCGCTATGTTCCTGCTCAAGACTTTCGCTCTCGGTGCTCCGCGATCAGATGTGCGGATGAGCATTGAGTTGATGGATGCTACGGTTGAAGCACTTCGAAACTGTGTCGTAGATGATGTTCACCTCGGAATTCGCTTTGCAGACCTTCTCGAGTCTCTCACTAGCCGCCTCCGCAACCGTTTTATCCAAGCTCCTACTATGCAACAAGCTTCAGGCCGAGGACAAAGCCCTGCTCCAGATGGACAGATGCACAGTGGTGAAAACGTTGCTCCTAATGGAGAGGGAAACCCTAATTGGGTTGGAGGCCACGCGCAAAGACTTCGAGACGGTCTGAATGGGAATGGTAAGCACCTTCTGTTAAGCAAAGCCTATGGAATACTGACAATCAATCTAGCACCAGCTCAAGCCGCAACCCATGAGGCTAACAACATCTCAGCAACGCCTTTCGACCTTTCAGCACAGAACTTCCCCTATCCTGGACAGGGCCCCATGGGTCCCTCAACACCTACTGTCGTCGATAACGCTGTCGCCAATATGGATGTTAGTCTATTCGAAGACTGGAACCACCAGGGCAACGAAATGTGGTATCTACCTCCCGGGCCGGCCTTCTTCCAGAACGTCGAGAATCCATCTGTTGCCATGGGTCCTGAGGGGGTCAACGTCGGTGGTCTCGATCTCCTCGAGTATATGGCTATGGATCCCTCTCAATTCCCTGGATTAGATCCTTCTTCTGGCCCCTCGACAAGTCATGCATAGACTGTTTCTGGCCTTTTATCGACGTTCTGATTTGGAGCGATATCTATCTTTGTCGACCCATGTAATTGGTATCTCGGAGCCTCGAGCGATGATGGCCATCTTATTTTTCTCTCTTGCCATAGATTGGCTGGTGAATTTCTAAGGAATCGTGAGAGAAGACGACCACAATAGGCAACAAGAGGTGCATTGGCACCAGTGCCGCATTAGTAAAGCAAATGGGAGCATGGCGTAAGAACCAGTGGCGCAATCATTATGATGGTATGAAAGAACAGAAAAGTGCTATATAAAAATATGAAAACGCTGATCGAACTCTTGTCAAAAAATCTACAACATTTGCCGACTATAATGGTTGAAGTGAATCACATAGAACGAAGTGAATCACCGCGCGCAGTACATATCACAAAGCATTAAATATTGAATCTGGGATCAATAGTTTTTCTTTCTACCTCGATCTGGTCCGTTTTCAACCAGCTTCCTTTTCACCATCCCTAATAAATAGTAGAATATCATACACTGCCTATCCAAACCGGTTCCTCCCATTAGCACTAGTATGTATCCTCCGATGAGAATCAACAGGTTGGTGTGGGTCAAGCAACGAACGAAGCATGCTATAGATAGTATAAGGAAGAACAAACAAACAATGCTTGTGTGTAGAAAGTAAAAAGAGAAAGGTACAAAAAGAAGAAGAAGAAGAAGAAAGCCGTCGGGGCTACACGGATGAGAGGAAAGGGTTGTGGTATCATGCGTACATAGTTTAACATGTGAAGAGAAGACAAGTAGAAAATTATATGAAGTCTTGTGGGTGGTGTGTGTAGGGGGAATATGTAAAGCCGCTCATGGGCGACCAAGTGGTCCAAGGACCGAAGCATCCAATGGTGTGTATTAGACACCTAAGCCAGCAGTATACACTCTGAAACCAAGATGTTGATAAGTAGAATATCGTAAGGCCGTTAACGTATAGCAAGGCGTGGGGTGGGTTTATGGCAAGGGCAAGGGCAAGTGAGCACCGCCATATATATATGTAATGGTAATTGACGAATAGAAGAGCATTGGATTTGCTCGGTATATCGGGCTCGGCCCAGACGTGGTAGGAATTATATCAATGCTTTACAGCGCGAATGGCGTCGCGTGCTTGGCATGGGCTTCTTGCAGGGCTGTATTGTTTGTCAGCATGTTGAATTGTATGTGTGTGTATCAGGGTAACTTACTGTTGAGAATGCCTACTTGCCCGGTACGGTCCATGCATGCGAGCTGTACACTGCTACCGTCAACGAGATCCAGAACCACACTGTTGGGCAACTCCTGAACCTCAACATCAGGGATGTATGGTGCTCGGAAGTCGCTCAGGTGATAGCGCTTGGTACCCTGGGCAGTACGGCTGCTCTGCGACGGGAGAGCGCTCAGAATGAGGAAGCCTTGGGAGTCTAGGCACATGTTGCGTCGCTTCCAGAGTAGGTTGTCTGGGAACTGCACATTGACATCACCCATAAATGAGACGATAGATGGGGGTCCAGTGGTCGCTGGGCGAACTTGCTCCTCCTGCACGGTGGGTGAAAGGACGGTTGGAGGTGTAGTCTTGCCACGGGAGCTGGAAAGAGACGAGAGGCGGCGCATGAAGCGACCGGCTCGGGACTTCATCTTGTCGCCACTAGACTTATTCTCGTCGCCGGATACAGAACTCTCGGTGGTAGCGGAAGGCGAAAGAACATTTTCTCTGTCGCGACTAATGGATGATCGACGACTGCTGATTGACAGACGCTTGCCCTGATGTGTTGACGGTGGGCGAGTTGGAGATTGCGAGCCCTTGGGAAGGACATCAGCTGATGGTGATGTGAGGGACTTGCGGCGATCGTTGATGAAGTCTCGGACTACGCTGAGCGAAGACCGTCGAGACTGATCCTCTTTGTCTCCGTCGTCCTTGGACATCCGACGCTCAATTATGGACTCTTTTGGCGGCTCGAGAGTGCCAGGGGACCAAACTGACGCCTTTTGGTGGTCTACCAAGAGAGGGGACTCTTGAAGCTCCACTGGGTTAAATTCAGATGGATCCTTGGGAGGCTCAAACGAATTTGATGGATTTTGGCTTGGATCTCGGACTATTCTAGCAGTGACCGAGATCGATTCTGAACCGGGAGACCCATCGTTCTCTGGGGCATTCGCTTCGAACACAGACAGGCGACTAGCCACTGATGTTGAGCGTCCTCGGCCCTTTCTTCCAGTTCTTTCGGGGGACTCATCTCGCGAACCAGATCGAGAAGGCGGTGTTCGAAGGTTTGAACGGTTAAAGGAGCTGGCCCTGTCTACCACAGAAGGGGACCGAGACGGCTCACGGCTTTTTCGCACAGAGAAAAACGCTGAAGAAGGTCTCTCCCGAGCAGAAGCAGTCGGGGCAGGACTAAGGGTCTCGCCAGTGCTGGCCGAGAGCTTTTCAAGTGCTTTGATACGCTGAGAAATACTCGATCCCACGGTGCCCTTGCGTGAAAGGGTAGGACCACCCGGCTGCTGAGCGATCTTGTGCAGGTAAGCAGCTCCCCCTGAGCTAACAGATCGTGCCGAACTCGTAGTTACATCACCAGGAGCAAGAAGCTTGCCGTGAACAGGGTTCGAAACAGTTCTGGCGACAGGGGATCGTTCACTCTTGGTTGGGCTAGGGAATACCGGAGTGACTGGGCTTTTAGCAACAGTCATAGGCTTCGCCTCGTGAAGGGTCGCGCTGTGTAGTTCTTCCATCAAGTCCTCGTCATCAGATAAAGGGTCTTTATCTTCCGCAAGATCTGTCTTGATTGGCTCGATGTTGGCCTTGCGCTTTTGTTGTTTCGTTTCAGATACGTCGGCTTCTTCTTCCTCGTCTTCCTTCTCCTTCTCGGCAGCTTCTTCGGTAACAATGATTGGGCTGGTCTCGCGGATTTCCTGGTGGGGAGAGTTGGAGACTGCGGAAGGGGCTTCGTTCGCTGCCGACCGCAGATCCTGTGTCGAGAACTTAGATTTAGGGATCTTCAAGGCAGCAGTTGTAGGAGATAGAGGCTCTTCTTTCTCGGTGTTGGTCGTTACTTCGGTTGTCTCGACTGTGTTTGAGATAGAGTCCGTTGTGGATTCGGTATCGTTTGCGGGCGTGTCTGCTTGCTTCACTGGAATGATGGTATCGGCTTCGGGCACGGGCTGGGCAGGTGCGCTGTCGGGCTTCTCTTCATTCTCAGATGGCAGAGAATCCTTGACTGGCGCAGCGTCTATATTAGTAGCAGTCTCGTCGCTTGCGGTATTGGCCGAGATTTCGTCACTATCGGCTTTTTCGTCTAGAGGTTGATCGTGCGCATCCCCATTTTTGGGGTGCAAAGTCTCATCCGTCGATTCAGAAAGAGAAGAGGCTTTTGTCGACGAGATCTCGGGTTCAGAAGATGCAATGACGGGACTGTCAGGGTGAGAATCGGTCTGAGCAAGATCGGAAGCGTGATCGGTATTCATAGAGGCGGAAGATGTGTCAAGAGCAATACCCGAGTCCGCATTCGAGATCAATGGCTGATTTGGTTCGGTCTCGGGTTGATTTTGATTGTCCTCAGCGCGATCTGTAGATGATCCACCCTCACTGGGTCCAGGAGATTCAAGAGGCGGTGACGGGGCCCCTGCTTCGACCGCCAGATCCTTCTTCTTTTTCTCTCGAAGCTTCATGGCTTTCATTAATCTTGCCTTCTCCGGTGAAATGGTCGGTTTGGCAGGTGCAGGCGGAGGCAAGCCAGGAGAACCAGGAATCGAAACTCCAGAGCTGGTCGCAGGACGAGTAAGCTCTGTATGAACGATCTGCAGTTCGCCCTGCGCAGGCGGTGTATCCTTGTCCTCGGCAGGAGTATCCTCGGTAGTAGTGCTGTCGTCCTTACTCTTCTCCTTTTTGGAACCTTTACCAAACAACTTAAAGCCAGAGGGCATCTGGGAAACGGGACGATAAGAGCCGGCAGTGCGAGGTCGGCCGTTTGTCTCAAGCGACGGGCGAGGACCAAGCTTTACCTTTGGTTTGCCGTAATTATACGATGAGTAAGGATACAAATCGGGTCGCCCTGATTGCGATGACAGTCGCGGAACTGCTTCAGACTCGGAAGGTGAGGCGGGTCTATCATCAGCGCCAACAAAGTTGGGAACTTCTGAGGTTGATGCGTCGGTAAATTTACTCTCCTCTGGAGATTCGGCGAGCTCCGAGTTCAAAGTCACTGGCTCTACATGCAAAGCAGGATCGTGGCTTGTCTTGGCTGTTTTGGGTCGAATATCGCCGTCTTCGTCGTCCTCAGCAACTGATTGGCGTTTGGTAGCGCGCTGTTGTTGCTCGTCCTCTTCCTCTTCCGCAATCTCCATTAATCGTCTTCGGCGCAGAGAGCTCGTAGATGATGAACTGGAACCCGAAGCGGCATGCAAGGAGCAAGCCGCCGACAGTCTGGTGTCTTTGAGTTCCTTGGCGTCGGTGATTTGAAATAAGGTATCGTATGGGGAGAATCGATCGCAAACGGCATTGAAATGAACAGCTACGCGGGCTAAATTGCGACAAAAAGTCAGTTTACCAACTCACGAACCATCATGCCAGGGACAAAGAAGGACATGTGCAGGGGAGGGGCTCCTGTACGGACCTTGAATAAGGCGAGAGCAATCCTCAGGCAAGTACTTGATCAAGACGTTTCTCCTTCGGTATCTCAAGAAGCCATATAGAGGGCTGGTTTCTTCGTATTCGGCGACATTGTTTCGCACTTCAGGCACGCCGCCTGAGCCACGACCCAGCAGTTCGACTTCATCGCGACTCGCGTACTTGAGGAGGAACCTGAAAACTTAGCTAACCAATTCTTACCAACATAAGAGCACAAGTCTTTCAACATACCATCCTCCAGGTTCACCGACAGCGGCCTCGTAGGCTTCCTGGACCTTTGGGTCGTCCAAGCCATTCAACGACATGGTGTCTCTGTTGGCAGAGGGTCAAAGAGTAACAAAGTGAAAAAAGAAAGCCGGAGCTGAAAGCCTAGGTTTCCACCACAGGCATACGAAAAGTAACAGAGAAAATATTAATTAATGAGAAAGGAGAGAAAGGAAAAGATTAGCAGAGCAGAATGAGCTGCGGATTGACCAAACAAGATCAAGAGTCGATAACAACACCGAGATCGAGGATGAAGCCAAAAGGGAAAGAAAGAGAAATGAAGCTCTCCCGAAAGACGGGGGAATCTACCAAATCAGTCGAGCAGAGTGGTAGTATAGAGCTAGACCCGTCCAGTATAATTCGGGGTCTTGCTCTTTCAGTCAGGAAACGAAGCGTGAGCAAGTGGGATGGCCTTGCCTTTGGTGGGTGGATGTGGATTTCCAGCAGGTGCGGGTCAAGGGGCGGCAGCACCAGATTTCAGGGGCAGGTGCCAACCTACATGGATCTAATACCGTAACCATCCATGAATGAATTATGATAGAATTGGTTTGGTTTCCAAGGCTGATTTGTTTCTTCGGATGCGCCAATTCGTCTGCCGTATGATGAGGAGGTATGCTGTAGTGAGGCCGCGATGTATCAATCCACGAGGAAGAGCATTAACCCTCAGGAACAATGTTTGTTTGAAGAATGGAGTCGTTGTCGACCCCGTTTATGCCGATCAATAGTTACTGAATCAAACGATGAAACCTGACGGTAACAAATCAGATCGGGAAAGGCCAACAACTGCTTATATTAGCCTATTCGCATTGGGCCGAGATACTTTCAATAGACTCAAACAAGAACAGGAGAGAAAATCACAACGACAGAAGGCAAATTCTGGGCCTGGCTACGCTCATAAATCGTCACCGATATGACACAAATGTCTATTACTCGACAATCATGGTCCATCAGAGTGTAAATTCCACGCCAACCGAAAGAGGAGTCCTGCACTGGAATGCAGCATGAGTAGCGTCTTGTTCCCTTTCGGGATAGGCCAGCGCCAGCATATACCAAGACATCCATCCATCTAGAACTAGCACACAAGCACAGGCGAAGCCGCCAAGTTACAGTACGACGAGTGAGGTGTCTATTGTCTATTACACGACGTTCACGAGGTTAGCATGTACAGTTAACGAAGGCAAGTGTATGCAGACGAAAAGAGAAATGAATCGAAACGACATGCAGATATTACTTAGACGAGATGAGATCTAGTCAAGACCCCTGCTGTGGCACAAACAAACTATGTACTCTCTTGTGCTTTTCAGCTGCAGCAAACTGCAGCAAGGCAAGGCAAACCCTCTACTACCAACTCGTAAAGTTCAAGGCCTATTCTCTTCCCACCTCACATCGATCGAAACCTCCATGTCTATCTATCTAATCTAAGTTTTGACTTTTAGAGTTCCAATTCCAGCAGATCAAAGCCACCGTCAAGCCACTCGAGCAACCGAGCACCGCCCAAAGCTCCCCTCCCGCCCCAGCTTCTCCACTGCGGACCAACGCAATCTAAACAGCTTCTGGCGTTAATTCATTCATTAGGTCTTGTTCCTGCGTTGCCGACTCGGTAGTGTTTGAGTCCGTCATGGGCGACGACGTCAAGACCGTTAGCCGAAGGTCGACTGGGGGTTAGCAGAAAACATGACTTTAGGTGAAGAAAATAAGCTTGCAGTAAGCTCTATTCTCCAACTCATCTCGATTGTACGACACTCGTAAATTGGAGGAAATTGCTTAGACGCTCTCAATTACAGCTCAACAGTTTACAAATTGTACTGCAGTATAGTGGGTGATGTTGTAATTTGCAATCAACGCTATGGGGCCTGAAGTTGGACTAGCGATTCAGTCTCAATCTCTACTACAACCTGAGCTAGAAGAATGGAAGGCCGTGTCGAAGCTACGAGGGACAACATCTCAGTGGCTAACCGATCCTAATCCTGGCACGAATCTTGCAACTCATACATTGTCTGGATATCCCTAACCTATACGGGTAGACATCTTCGGAAACTTCACTAGCTTGACACGATTGTAAAGTATAACGCAGCTAACAAAACCGCCAGCATCTTCAAGTAATAGAAATATTCGTTATTGATGCAACAATGCACTGTAACGACAGTGTCGTACTCCCCTTCATCGTATGTATGACACTGTTTGACTAACAGATAAAAACACCACAATACTCCTCATACCCTTTTCAGCTTTGCGTGAACCCTGTGATGAGGCGAAACCCATAAGAGCACCTTTGCTTGCAGAATATGTTAACTCACACTATGTAAGCTGGTACCCAAGGATGAGACAAGGCCAGCTTTGTGTCGAAGAACACACAGTAACACACTGCATCCATCTTCCGTTCTCAGTCTTTGCTAGTGCTTCTGTTCTGAGGCCGAATAACCAGCTTGACTTATGTATATAGTGCCTTATGTTTCATTTGTTGTCCATGTATTATTCCTGCCCAGGAGGCTTCTCTTCAACGGGCTTCTCCTCGGCAGGTTTCCCTCCAGCAGGCTTGTCCTTCCGAGCTTCCTCGACGGCCGCTTTGTTCAATATCGGCACGTCGTTCGACTTGGGGTCTGCAACATGAGGAGGTTCCTCAGTTACTACATCATCCAGAGAAGTGGGCACAAAGTCGCCTTCCTGAACTGCTATAGGAGGTTCGGATTGGGGCGCGTGGCTGGTCGCAGATACGCCGTCGGCGGATGCTGTACCCTCTGCGATTTTCTGTTTAGTCTCGCTGACAATCTTGTCCGCCTCACTGATCCGGGACACTGCCCCTTCCACGTCTACCGCAGCCTCCTTGTTCTGGTCCAGCCGAACGACCATGCAAGACAGATTATCAGTACTGAAGCGGTTCAACGCATAGTCTACGAGCTGCTTCGAGGCTGAGACAGGGTCCTCTACGTTGCGTACAAGGTCAACGGCTTCCTGGTCGCTACATACGTCCCAGATCTGGTACAGTTAGCTAATGAGTCCATAGAGATGCGGTGGAGGTACGACTTACTCCGTCACACGCAATGATGATAAATTCGTCACTGTCAGCCTGAATGACTGTCTCAGTGGTATACGGGTGGCCTGTAACAAGCTTCTTCATATAAGCGTCGCCAAGGGCGCGGGTCACGGCCAAGACGCCATTGACACGATTATTAAGAATCAACCCTCCAGCAGCGGCAATTCGTTTGCCTTCGACTTCGTCACTCCCCTTGTGGTCATAGGAAAGTCGCAGGGCCTTTCCGCCCCGACAAAGGACGATGCGGGCATCGCCAACGTTTGCAGTGTAAAGTACTCGCTGGCGTCCGCTGCCCTTTCCCTTTGAATTTGTAACTTTGGTTGCCTCGTCACTCGGCGCCCCGTCGGGGGCTTTGTCCATCTCGATGGGCTCGTCTGGTTTGGCCGATTTAATGGCGGATCGATCGTTCGAAGCTCGATCTTCCCAACGCAGGACTGCAACCGCAGCGGTGCAGCCACTATTCTTAAGCGGAAGTTTTTCCAACTGCGCGTCAGCGGCCGTGAAGGCTTGATCTAAAACCTCGGGAATCAAAGCGTTGGGATTCTTGCGTATGATATCCTCCAGAATTATATGTAGCTTTTTGCCACACCAGTCGGCGGCGAATGTACCAGCATGTCCATCGAAGATAGCAAAGTAGCCATTGTCCGACTCAACCATATCAGAAACAACCGACTCTGGGTCAGCTCCTTCAGGTTTATCCTTTGCTGGCACATCGTTTAAAGCTGGGGTCTGCACAAAGTTATACAGGAAAGCATGCGTGTCTTCCATAGTCCGGCGGCATTTCTTGTTCCTATCTTCCCAAACACCAACGCGGAACGTAGATTTGGGTCCAGGCACAGAGTCTCCAGCAGAGTTGTTATGTTGGCCCTGAGGGACAGCGAGAGCAGGATCTTGTTTGCCGAGCTTCTGGAGAGGTGTCTGCGAGCTCACTTCAGAGCCCCCACTGCGACTGCTTTGAGATGAGAAGTTGAGCGAGTTCTTTGCAGATGCCAAAAGGCTACTGGCCCGGCTACTGACGCTACTACTTCTGCGTTTCTTGTCGGACGGACCGCCGATGTCCTGGCGAGTGGGAGGGCTGCCATTTCCGCTACGTTTTTCACCACTAGCAGCCTGGTCAGTTGTCTTGATGGGAGCTGGGGCACTGGGGCCGGACGCTGGCTCAGGTGAAGGAGATTTATCGGATTTTGAATCGCTCTCGGATTTGTTGCCCGCTGAGTTGTTGGAACTACCGCCAAACATTCTATTCAGCAGACTTCCTCCAGTCGAGGAGAGACTGCGACGCTTGTTGCTCGCCAGCTTGTGGTAGGGTCAAAGTAGAGCTAGGTGGCTTGGCGCAGATCGATAGAATTACCAGCACGAGGGATGCTGTTTGATGTAGAATTCGTTTATATCGTCTTTCAGGGTCGGAAGTTTTGTAGGGTGGCTACCCGTGAGCCGTTACGGTAACAGTTGTAAAGTGTATCGTTGTGGGAAACGTAAACGTAGGGGGCGGGGTGCTGGTCGAAACCAGCTTGGCGTTTATGATTCGTCGGCGCAAGGTTGGCCTAGATGTAAGAGTTAGATCTTAGACTTTACTCTAGGTCGCCAAGCATAAGTAGATGAAAGGAAAAAGAGGTTGATAAGCATATGCGATTGTAGCATGGACAGATCGATGATGTAGGTAGCCAAGCGCACAAATCACCGATAAGCATACGTCTAGCTGTCTTCACTTGGGTGCAGCAGTTGTAAGACGGCCTATCTGGGGCACATGAACTGACGTACGACAGCAAGTTTGTAGGTGAATATAGCACAACAATCAAGCTCGTGTGAGCATTGTAGAAGCGCAATGCTTCAGAGCACATCGCAGGTCAGAGGAGCGTGACGTAGGCGCCACGAGGGGGGGGATGGCTGCATTGGCGGGCACAGTGACATACAAACGCCGTAAACCACAAGCGCAACGGGCGAAGGCTGAAGTAAAAGGCGAGAGCAAATAAGAATGGAAAGAACAAACACAAATACACAAGCGACTCAACGTTGTCAAACACAGCAACAAATCAACAGATGAACGTACCTAACGATGAAGCAGGAAAGGGTACTGTACTCCAACAGGAGCAAGACGGGCTGGAGAATAGTGAGAGGAAAGAAAAGGATACCCTGCAGAAATCCTGAAAAGCAGGGTAGAACCAGGTTAAGTTATGGCTTAATACAAGGCGGGTAGGTGCAGAGTCGTGTCGTAGTTGATGAAGAGAGTTGGTTGAGACGTTGAATTAGTTGGGCAAGTAACATGGGGCTAGCTGAAGTGAAGCAAACCGACCTCAAGACATGGAACGGATTGGCGAGCTACCCTGATCAAAAGCCAGGGCCAGTGGGGGCGGGGGACCTGCGCTTAGTCGACCCAAGGACCCTCACTGGCTGTTGGCCACTGACGTATCCACGCTTTAGTGACGTTTACTGGCTCACGAGCGCGAGCCTTAGCGCTGTGCAGACAACTGGATCTTGACCCATGATTATCGGATAACAAAGCACTTGATCTTCAGGATAAATTAGCTCCAGAAAAAGCATATCGATTGAACCCTTTCTCTCGGGTTACATTGAGAATGAACGGGTACAATGCATCCTCTTTGTGATACAGAATGTAGCTAAACCGACTTGGCCCCGAGACATCCGGGAATAATGGCATAGACTGGTGCTAATCTAGAGTATTTTGCAATTCGCTTGTCAGATGTGTCCAACGAACTAGAGTTAATTTATCCATCTATCCGCAGGATCCAGGCGCTTGAGGCCAGCCTCTAGAGCCGTAACCAGCTGTACACGTGTAACTCCGAGGTTGCCGTCGAACTTCATGGCTCAAACGGTTGCAAGTATCGTACGCTAATGAATCAGACCCAATCGATGCATAAAAGTGATGCCTTTGCTGTAGAACAAGTGCTCGGTCCTATGCAATCTCATGCTGGAAACATTCCGCGTTGATCAACATCAATGCAAACAAGACACAGACGCTACGACAAAGTCCGATATGGCCATGCAGTTCAGTCCAAAATCGACAATCCGACGGGATGTACCGTGAAACATTTAACCAACCAACATTCTTTTGCAGAATCCGCAATCGGCGAATGACATTTCTATAAAGCACGGAAAAGGCTGAAAAGTTGAAGTATTATAATACAGTTCTCCAGACACCAATGCACCCGAACAGATATAGCGCCGTAAAGTCGCCAATTTCTTCCTACGACCATAGATTGGTCGGCTAGCAAATCTGCTGTTACCTTGTTACCTTGTTGCATAGTTCAACTGGTCTAAATAGACGAGAGCATTTCACCTGACCGGTTAGGATAATATGTTCAAAACAAAACGCCAAAGACTTCCCAAACGCTCTGTCGTCCATCTACTTCCGCAGACTATCCAGTCTAGCTTGAAGGTCATCATCAACGGGGTCACCACCGCCGCCACCACCACCACCACCTCCTCCTACTGCTTGAGCAATCTTGCCCTCGGGCACTGCTGCGGTTCCCAATGCAGTGGGGGTTTCTCCGAGCTGATAACCAAGTTAGTAACATAAGTTAAAACTTGAAAGAAGTTTTGACTTACTGCTTGATTGAAATCCACACCAATCTCTTCCAAGACTTGTTCCACCACCTCATCACCTTCTTCTTCAACTCCTACATCCATGGCGTCGTCAAATACATCGTCCATTATCTCAGATCGTTGATCCATAATATCGTTTTCGCGTTCAAACTCCATTGCGATTCGTTGGAGCTGGGGCAGGTTCATTTGCTTATTCATGCTTCCTAGAGCCCTGGTGGCACCCTTCATAGCCTGCATCATGTCTTCGTTCGTTCTGTAAGTCTATAGCGTTGCCGATCAGTTTCCGGTCTGTCTGTCATCCAAACGCAATTAGTTACCTGGAGACGCAGCGAAATCTTCTGTAGTTGACTGCGCATGCTGTAAAACTTCTCGACGTATCGCCTCGTGCGGACCAAGTCCTTGGCTTGGATCTTGCAAGCTCCCATTTGTCCATTCTTGGCGCTTGTTTTGATTTGTTGGATAAGGGTCTTTTCTTGCTTCTCCAGCTTAACTCGTGTCTGATCAAGTTCGCGGATGGCCTTGTCGAGCATGCGCTGGTTCTTGCGCAGACGCTCCGCAGGCGTAATGCGCTTTCCAAATGCCCATTCCAGGATCTATGCATTGAGCGAATTAGCTATCATGAGCGCGCTATGCGTTGCGCGACACCGCTGCTCTTACATTCATGGTGGGCGGGGCAGTTGTCGTGGATCGGTGAAAGATGGGGTAGTCGAAGAAGAACGTCGAGGTATCCGCAATGGAGAGGAAAGTTTTCTTGATATAGCAGAACAAATAGGCTACAGTAATCGTGAGGCAGCAGGTAAATGCCCAAGCCCAGATGCGTGATATGGGTTGACCTGGCTTGTCGTCGTCGGAAACTAGATCCCTCTACGTAATCGGTCTGGTCTCGGCCAGCCTTGGAAGCCCCGGCCCAGGATAAGATAAGAGCCCGCATGGTCCGCGCACCGTCGCCAATCAAATCGGACATCGGTACGTAGCAAAAATCATGCAGAAGTGGAGCCATCGTTGACTGAGTTGTTCGCCTCTCTTTCGACACCCGACCGCCATCGTTACATCGACATTACTGATTCAAAGATATTTTTTCCCTCTTCTGTTCGTGCGAAATATGCCGCTCGAACTGAAGCTCGACGTTTCAACATGAGTCAAGACTATTTCAACGGAAAGGGCAAGGGCAAAGCCCGCATGCAACAAGAGAACGATTCAGATGGTGATCATGCTAACGCGCCGAACGGTTCCTCGCCCGCCGACTCTTCCCGTATGCAATATATGACTGTTGGCAATGGTATGCAATCCGAACATGCTGCTCGCCTTCAGAGCATGCTCGAAGCCGACTCCGGTTACGGTGGAAGTATAGCTGGCGCCGATGAGCAGCGTTCTATGGCTTCAGCTGCTGCATGGGACATGGCGATGCACCACGACCGGCCTGCGTCGGGTGCTGTTCACCAGATGTGGTATAATGCTCATCGTGCAACTCTCGGACGATCCATCAACAAAGTGCTCGAACTACTCGAAAATCTCCAAGAGATGAATGCATCCTGGCCCGCACATTACCCCTCGGTTCAGCGAGCACGCCGCGACTCCCCCGAATTTACACGACCTGCTCTCGCCCATTCGCAAACGGGCATGGACGGAATACCATCCTCACATCACCATCCAGCATTGCGACGTTCCATGACCACCGTCGAAGATAGTTCTGCCGAATCGAGCCGAGCCGCCGAGACTAAACCAACACCCGAGCCACGACTTGTTTCACCCCAGATTGCTCAAGAATTCTCCGTATTAAAGCTGGATCTCAAGCTTGGTGCTCTGAGCCAGGCTGAACTTGTCCACTCGCTTGAAAAGAGTTCAATTGCGTCACTACTCGATGGAAAGATTAGCACCAGTATCAAGCATCTTATTGCCCTCCGCGAACGAATCGAGGACACCGCCAGCAAGGTTCTTATCACCGGTGATCTTAATGCTGGCAAGTCAACTTTCTGCAATGCGCTCCTGCGTCGAAAGGTTCTCCCCGAGGACCAGCAGCCTTGCACCGCTATCTTCTGTGAGGTACTTGATGCAAGAGAGAACTCGGGTGTGGAGGAGGTGCATGCTGTGCACAAGGACGTTCCCTACGATCGAAATGATGAGTCGACTTACGATGTGTTCTCGCTGAAGCAACTGGAAGATATCGTCATTGACAACGAGACATACACCCAGTGCAAGATCTATGTCAAGGACAGCCGAACTATCGACGAATCTCTGTTGAACAATGGTGTGGTGGACATTGCTTTGATCGACGCCCCTGGTCTCAATTCCGATACAACCAAGACAACAGCTATCTTTGCCCGGCAGGAGGAGATTGATGTTGTAGTGTTCGTGGTGTCGGCTGCCAACCACTTCACACAGTCTGCAAAGGAGTTTATTTGGGCCGCCGCGGCTGAGAAGGCTTACATCTTCATTGTTGTCAACGGATTCGACGTCATTCGAGATAAGAAACGATGTGAGAAGATGGTTCTGGACCAAGTTGCTGGTCTTAGCCCCCGAACACACAAGGAATCGTCGGAGCTTGTCCATTTCGTTTCAAGCAATGCCATCCCTGTCGGCCCGTCACCCCCAGGAGGCCCCAGCGGTGGCGGCAGTGGAAGCTCAAGTGGAGGCGCTGGTGACCCTGGAGATGGCGATGACAAGGGCAAGGGTAAGGATGCTGACAAAGTACGAGATTTTGAGGCTCTTGAACAATCCTTGCGAAGATTTGTGCTCGAGAAGCGCGCACGATCGAAGCTTGCACCAGCTCGAACCTATCTCCTCAACATCTTGAATGATGTCAACACTCTTGCGACTGTCAACCAGGAAGTCGCCCAAGCAGAGCTGGAGCGAGTTACCAGTGAGCTTAAGGAGCTCGAGCCTCAGCTGGAGTCTAGCCGAAAAGCACGCTCTGAGGTTAGCGAGAAAGTGGACGCTAATGTTGAGGAGACATGCAAAGAAGTTTACGATTACACTCGCAACACTCTCAACTCGGCCATTCTCCATTCTGGAAGCAGCCATTACGACGTGCCTTACCCAGGTATCTGGAGTGCCTTCCAATATGCCGAGGACCTCAAGGAAGCCATGCTCTCTCGTATTGCCGATTCAGTGGCGAACTGTGAGGAGTATGCTCGCGGCAAGACTGTCTATGGTGTCAATGCTATTAAGCAGCTGGGTCTTCTACACGTGGGTGACGAGTTCCAGAACCTCCAGTTCCGACCAGATGTCATGTTCCGCCGCAAGCGAGATGCCCTTGCTCGTCAGGTTGATATTCCCACCGAGATAGCTGACTTTGTCGACTGGACAACGCTCCTGCAGCGACAGGAGAAGTACGCTGGTACCGGTATGGCTCTGACGGTTGCTGGTGCCGTGGTGCCCCGGATGATCGGAATGAGCACATGGATGGACCAGGCCATCACAGCAACGAAGATTCTAGGCAACGAGAACCTACGCTCGCTTATCATCCCTGGTATTCTCGTGGCTGGTAAGTGAACTATCTTCTTGATTTGAGTCCGCCTCCACTAACTGTATACAGCTATTGCCGCCTCCGCCTATGTTCTTCAGCAAATTCCTAACTCCCTCCCTCCCCGCCTTGCTACCAAAATCTCTGAACAGCTCGCCGAGATGGACTATGTTCACTCCAACTCCGCCCGTATCTCCTCATCTGTTCGCAAGGTCCTTCGCATCCCTGCTGACAACCTTCGAGTCGGCCTCGACCAGAGTCTCAAGGATCTCAGCGCCAAGCGTGAAGAGACTATCAAGGTCAAGGGCGAGAGTGAGCGTGCTTCTCGTTACTTCCTTAACCTCGTCCGCCAGAGTGATGACCAGCGTGGCAAGGTTGAGGCTGTGGACCTCGAGACCCCACCGCCTGGTATGCACTGATGACGAAGATATGGTTGTCCAGATGAACACGAGGCGGATATACACGGGTGGGATTGGTGAATGAGATCAAGATGAAAGAATCACAAAAAGTACGGCGTTTGATTGGGGAGGATCGATTCCATGTGTTATGCCTGACGGAAGAAAACGAGATGCTCCTGATTTTGGTTTGATATCAACTTCTCTCCTCATACCTTGTTAGCGCTCAGCAGTAAGAATTGACCATTGATGCTTCGTCCATTCTGCTACCACGAAAACAAAACAAAAAATGCAATAGAGCAAAAATCTGTACAATATCATATATATCCCAAGACGACATTGATACCACGAAATTTAGTATTTATGAGCTTTCCAACCACTTCCCCACGAACTTGACTGGCCATTCTCACTTTACTGTGTCCACATGAGGCGCCGTAGCCTTTCTTTCTCCTCCTCGCCTCCAAAGATGCCGTCGATAGGTTGTCTAGCCAAATCACATATAGCTTGACGGTCAAGTCCAAAGTGCTGCGCAACGAGTCTATACTCGTTAGACAGTGGGCTTCCGAACACACCAACATCATCAGTCTGCCACAGCTGTCAGTGCTTCCTATGCCTCGTTTTGTATCCCTGAAAACTTACGCTGAGCGAGATCTTTGGTCCCTCAACTCCTTTCCAATGCCCAAAGTGATGCCCCTCGAACCCACCGAGTACCATACCGGCCCTGACATTGCAGCTCAGGCATAATTCCAAGCACAAAGCTCTTTTCGCGATCTCTGCTTTAACTTCTTCGTCCTCCCAGATCACATGGCCCAGACGGCCTGGCTCCCAAGACAGTAGCGTGTTCAACTCCTCCTTAGATCCGCTGGCTTCAGCTTCGGCAAAGTGTACAGTGATACTCAACCCTTTCTGCTTTGCTTCCTTGAACACTGGTGTAAAGATACTGACTTCACCGTTAGGTCGAGCTGTTGGGTCACCGCAGAGGTCCAGGCCGACGACTCCTTGATTGCGGTATTTCAGAGCAAGCTCGAGAGTAGAGTTGGCCTGCTCGGCTGTATGTCTCCGGTCAATAGATAGAATGAGACATGTGTGTAGCTGAGGGTTCTCTGACTCGAATTGTGCGATTGTGTCAACGAGAGTTGCGATGTACTGTTCTGCAGAGAGGTGAGGGGTGCCGCGGGGTGTCGTTCGAAGTTCAAGGTAGCAGATGCCATCGTTGAGGAAATCTGTCAAGACAGATTTAGTAGTATAGCGAACGGACTCTTCGTCAGTGACGAGATTGTATATGTAGCTGCTGAAGAGTGGGAAGAAGCTATGTGCGAAGACGTTGTTAGTGGTTTCTATCACAAAGTGAACTTCCAGTGCAAGCAACTGTCGGAAGCCAGGGGTTCCTACGTCTTAAGATTGTAGTCATGTTTCCCTTCGGGCATTACAACCAAAGGATCTTCGAGATTTATATCCCCCGTCTCCTTCTTACGAAGCCATATCTCATGGAGGGCTTGACGCGAGATGCTGCCAGTCAAGTGGGCATGAAGCTATTAACCTAGTTTAGCGTCGAAACACAGAATGAGAGGACTTGACAACCTCTATTTTTGGTAGTTTGACATAGTCCATGATTGTATGTTACTCTTGTCAGGTGTATTTGAAGAATACGCAACCTTGGGGCAAGGATAAGGTACTAGAGTCGTGATTATGTATTGGGAGGGGATCCGCATAATCCCTTACCCTGCACTTTTAACCTTCGTCGTATAGTTGTACATATTTGAATTGTATTTCTTACGCTGCATCAAAACGACGAAAACCGTAGCGCATTCGGACTCAATTAGACATAGTTTTTGAGAAAGGTAGAATGACGTTGTACAAATACACTAGCCAACAGAAGAAACCACCTAGTTGGAACAAGGAACAGTTCATAGCTTAGATTGAAGCTCACACATAAGTCATCAATTATACACCTCTAATGTGACAAAATGCATGAGAGATCGCCTTTCCTGGAGATGAGATCGCAGTCATTACTAACCCCACCCGATACTTTACACCGGTAACCATGCGCCATGGATGCGTTCCGCTTCTCGTTCCTCCCAGTCCGGCCCAATTGCATCCATCATGGGCTTCCGTCGGCCTTTTACGCCGTGAATATATATTGTACACTTGGAGAGCCGTGCTTTTTCGTTTTTTTGCGGCCCTATAATGACTGCGTGCCCGGCAATAAAAAGGCGCGCCGTCTAGAATTTCCTCATACCCAGAAACGTAAGGTCGAGGTTTTTGTCGAATTTGTGACACAAAGCTATCTTGCTTACAGAGAAGCCTGGGCGGGCTTGCTCTCAAGAGCGGCGCCAACTTGGTCGGCGGTGCTCTGCTCGGAGCCAGCAGTCAGAAGCTCGCTGCCGCTTTGTCGCATGTTGTACTCTTGCTCCATGGCAGTGAGTTGCTGGTCCTCGGCGAAGGACAGGGCGAAAGGAACACCGAAGAAGAGGGCGGAGGTGGTGATCACCCAAGCACCCTTGCCGCTGAAAGAGAGAACGCTCCAGGCGGCGTTACCAACGGAGCTGGCCTTGCCGGAGATCCAAGAGCGGGTGGTGGGGGGTACGATATCGCGCAGGGCATATAATCGCTCAGCGAGAGTCTCGTCTGAAGGGTCGTAGTCGGAGTCGTTGGAAATCTCGGAGTCTGCGCATCTAGTTAGTATGCAAGATATCGCAGATGCAATCTAAGGCGCGGGGTTAGATTTTACCAGTATCCGAGTAATCCTCGTCGTCCTCCTCAACATCGGGGCCAGCCTGAGCGTGCTGGAAGTGCTCGTCCTCGACCTCAGTAAGGGTAACCATCTTGAATAATTGAAAGGTGGGATGTGTAGGATAGAGTTATTCAAGGTATTAAAGAGCCTGTCGAAGGGCTTTGGTGGGTGAAGGAGCCGCCGAAATGGAGCACCTCAAGTTTTTCGAAACTGAGAAGATTAGTCCAAACTATGATCTAGTTTGAATCTGAAGTACGACTTTAACAAAAAAGTCGTGAAGCGAAGTGCAATGTCTTGATGTCTGGTTGGGTGTTGACGTGCGTCACGATTTTTTTCTTGGACGTTGGCCGCTCCAAGCTCCAGTGCCCATATCCCCGGTTTAGCCGAGAATTGATTATCAGTCATCATCACGTGCTCCTTGCATCATCATCTGGACCAGCAATAAATTTATTGTTAATGAAGTCTTGAGGCAATGCAGATGAATATATACAATGCGATATTATAATCCGTATTTGAAGTGCTCGCACAAAGAGTACACCGAGTGATGTTTAAGTAAAAAAGAACGCTCATCAAACAACTTTGAGTGGTCTGGCAGTCTCAGGTCAATTCTCCAATCAGAGTCGCAGAAGGGTAACTGAGCAAGAATTTATATCAAGTCTCGGTTGAGGAAGAAAGCAAACAGGCAAGTCAATTGGTGGCGAAGGCCATACCAACATTGAGGCAAAGCCGTCTATACCTCGTGATCATTGTCTATAAACCATAATTACCCTATCACCAGTAATGCCAGGTCCATGGGATTGAGATCTGTCATTTCAGCTTTGAAATGAATGAGAGAGAGCTGGAATAAGCTTAGACGAAGATCTTGTGGGAGCCAAGCATGACCTATGGCGCTACCACGAGCTCTCACTGAAGCGTTTCTCCAGGGGAACGCTTTCGCTTTTGGTCCACTATGGTGATGCTATCGTGAACTTCCGTTGGTTGTGCAGGGAGGATATAGTTTGAGAACAGCCCATAGGTCCAAATGATATAGGTACCTCGGTATTAAGCTTCTGGGGTCTTCGCGATATCTGCAGCCACAGGTTTTGATCAATGGTCGGTCAGGTGTTCGCATACAAGGTTAAGAGCAGAGTTCACGATCAAGATGGGAACAAAGAAAAAGAGTAAAAAGCATCACCTGGAAAAATGCAGCATGCCTGGGAGGTCAAGAATACCCAAGAGGCTAAGAACCATAACATTGTTGAGTTAAAACTGAAGCGAGCCTCAAAACTCTATGAAACGTTGGCAGCCATATCCTGTAAGTAGAGACACTAGTACGTAATTTGGGTATTCCCCTGTTGCAAGGGGAACAGCACACATGACCCATGATGGAGCTCGTCAATTGACTAAACCATTGGCAATTAAACATCTGGCATCGTGACCTATCCTCAGCCCGTTTCAAAGCATTGGGGTGCAGGGAGGTTACGTATTCTATGGTGGATGTATGCGACATCGATATAGGTACTTTTTGATGAAGCGGTAAAAGCATGCCGGATTTAATTTACACAAGGGGTTTTGGATTACGAGGCACTCAAGGCCAATCGTACAGGCACGAACCTCGTGATCACCACTAATCTCGTCAAAAATACCAGAGAATGCCGTGTGATGCTGTTGGTGTAACTTGTCGGACCTGTCGAGGCCGTGATAGTCGCTGCGAAGTAGCGGAGCGGCAGGGGACGAAACCGCCGATTGGACGATAGATTCAGACATGGCCAAGCCTCAGTCGATCAGGGACGACATTGTCCAGATCTCCAGTTTCAGTGGCAGATGCAGGAAGAGCACTTGTACAGCACCGGCTAATCGGTACAGAAGAGACGTACCAATGTACTAACATATCGAGAAAGCGCTTGGGCCGTCGGCATCTCTGTGTTATCTGGGGAAGAGAATTTGAAGACAACCTGTATGAGCCTTGTATGTAAGAGGCAACTTATGCCGGTCATCTTCACAGTATCAGAATAACGACCATGTACACGTTCTTCTATATTGAAGCTGACGCAAGGAGTATCGCCGCGAAAACTAGTCAATTCTCCTTCTTCTTTGGAATAACCAAATGTCGGGTTTCTTGTTGAACCTTGAAGGGAAATATGCACCAGGTCACATTTGCAACCAGCACGTGTCTGTGCCGTTTGTCTGCGTAAAAAGTCAATGGACCACTTCGATATGATGAACCAAGAAAACATGGATGACAATTCACATAGAATTGATAACTAACAACGTATCCTCAGGGTTCAAAGCAGCTATGGAAATGTGCCCATAGCATATCCAATATCATAGGCCCCAACCTCGCTTGTTAGTTAGGAAGCTCCATTCATTCTAAGGTGACCACCTCCGGGTGATATTTTGAATGTCCCGGTTCATCAAAGCTAACTGTTTCCCCTCACCGCAAGACGCCAGATATGGGCTCTAATTTCTATCGAGGACTGTCACTCGTCGAGGTGAGGGACATGAAGCTATCGTGACTATGCACGGGCAACCCCCGGCCCCCGGATGGTGCACCCAAAAAAGCATCCACATGGGTTGGCATCCATGTGGTTTGTTTTGGCTACGTCCAGTGGTTAGTACCTTGAGGAGGCTGAAGTCAAGTACGCAGACGGTACCTGAGGATCTCCGGGGGGAGCCAGCAGCAAATGTTTGGCCGGGTATCAGTGAACAAATCCCCACAAACAGGGCAGGATACTTTTAGACAGTGGAGTATATTACCCACCAACTGTGAATCCTCAGGGAATATCTTCGTCTAGGCGTTTCTGGGGGCCCTTCGATCAACCACTAGCTGCCGTCGTCGCGGAAAACTCTTCCCCAACATCCCACTTGGCGGCACCTTAAAAGGTGACCGGTTAGATGCCAGCAAGGTGCTGCAGGTACCTGAAAGATACATAGAGAAGATAGTTGTAACGTGTTTCGAGAAGCAAAACAAGCAGGTTTTCTCAACGTGGAAATAGAATCGACAAGTACCCTGCTGTGCCGAAGCTTGCCAGTTTGTCCCCAGGTTAGGCTAGGCGAGGGTTGGCCTGATTGGTTGCCTCTTTGAGTCTTGATTCCAGGTGCAGACGTATCATGACAATGGTGCGTATTTCATTAATTGACTTTGGATCTTAAGGTGCATGTTATTCTGTCTGTTCATATTTAATTCTTCATACAAAGTGATACTGAACACGAGTCTCCGATAACCTGCCCCTTTGGAGACATACCGGGAATGGCGGCTTCATGAGGACGCAAAGCTGCAACTATGGATGTATACGGCTGGTAGGACAGGCAAAAATAGAAACTTCCATGACCAGGTCTAAAGTGAAAATGGAAGCTTGAAAGAAGAGGTGGGTAGTACAGCATGTCACATACGGTACCCAAAGAGGCAGCAGGGTGGAGACGAGACAGTCAAGACGCATTGCAACGGAGCACGGAAACTTCGTGACGTTCAGTAACCGTCGACAAGCGGCTGACGGTAAAGACGGGAACTTGTGTGGGTGCTTCGTTTATCATAAATGGAAATGATCATGATAGACTCCATGTTGATATTGGACGTCATAGTTAAAGGAACAGTTCAATGCAGTAGGCAAGGATGTGTAAGAATCTGATAGTAATAGTGGTCTGATGCCTAGACATTGAATGCAAGAAAGATGGACACGCTGGATCTGGCAGACTCTGCTATGTCTACTTGGCGATTAAATTCGAGATTCTCATATTGAACTTCAGGGTATGCTCGGTACCAGTCTGTGTAAGTAAACATACATATTCATATCCAGGTTATGTATTCTGCTTAAACCTTCCAGGTCAGCTGACGGTTCGGTTGGCTTGTGTAATCATAATAAAATGAAAGTATCAGATCACGAGAACTTCATTTCTTAGCATTCAACATCATGGCTTCGTCAACAAACGCGCCTCACTTGCTGAACCAGCACCAATGAATACCGTACCTAGTCTAGCCGCACACCCCTTTCAAAACGGGGGTTTCGATCTGTCTCTTTTTTCTGCCAACCTCGTGACGCGTTAAAAGACCATACCGTATCCAAGCGCCGGATGCGGGGTGTAGTGGGCAAAAAAAAAAATACAAGGAAGATTTGCTAAACAAGAGATGCCCATGACAAACGAGAAGGGCCACGAGATGGCATCAACAAAAAAGCTTAGGTGCAGTGGACACAGGGCAAGCACGCAATTCGTAGGCAATGGATACGCTTTCCTCTAGAGGTTACTGGGACGTGCGATGCAACAAAGGGAAAACGGTGGCTGTCGCGAGTCCTGCAAGATCAAGTAAATCGGGGGTAATGGAAACACGGGAGATGAGATGAGAAGCGGGCCGTGGGGAAAAAGCTTTGAAGGGTTTTTTTTTCTTCGCTGTCTTGTGCCCAGATCCAGACCCAGATCCAAACCAAACCGGGGGAGACTGGAGTCAAAGGGGAAAACCTGGGGGTAATAGAAATCCAGATCCAAGTCTAAAAGGCCTTGGCCAAGACCTTTTCGGTGCTTCCGGTCCTCGGCCGTGTGGGGCTCTTCCGGGGGAGTCCGGGGCTCAGCTCCCTCCGTGTGGGTGCCGGCTCCGTTCCTTGTGGGACAATGTACACATAATCGTGTTCTTTTTGCGTAACATGTACGGACAGTCAAGAGGGGAAAGAGAGGTCAAAGCATTAACTTGGCTTTTGAGGGGAGAACTGGAGTCTGGGGTATTGGAGAAAGGGAGCTCCCAGGTGAAGAAGCTTGGGGCACTCTGGACACTTCACTTTCACGAGAGTCTCAATCGATCATGAGACACAACTGAGGCCAGACAAAACGAACCTCTACAAACTCTACCATCGAAACCTTGTTAGTTAATTATGCTGTGCAACTCTCAGTCTTATGCCAGAACTGCTTCTTATTCCGTGATGGCCACAGAACCAACACCTCGTGCTGCAGTCAAATGCTACTCGACGAATCCTCGAAGCTCAACAATTGTGTCATTGTCATCATTGATGGCACGCCGGAGATGGTACCTGTACGTAAGTACCGAACAAGCGGCCCCGCGTCGGCCGGAGGAACCCTGTCGTGACTCCGGTTCTTTCAACACATCACATCGCAGTACATGTACAGTACAGTAAAGACTCAACTCCAACCAACAGGTGCGCTGTGCTCCTTCTTGCGCCATGGTTTATGCCCATGGGGAAGGCAAGTACGTATTCACCTTGCCAACACATTATTGCGAATTTCATGATCGTGACTGTAACTGGATCTGGGGGAATGGATCTATAATTTCCCCTCGATAGACACAATTATTCCCCCTGGAAATCGGGACTAGTGCTTGGCCCCGTGATCGTCCCCCTTTAAAATCGGTCAGGCCTTTCAAGGTCTGGAAGTTTCGGTGAGCACTGGGTTTCTGTTTCTTCGGTCAGGTGAGCCAGATTTGGTCTATTGTCTGGGGTATGAAAGCTTTTTCAGCTAGGTATTTTTGACTTTTTGTTTTGTTTGCTGCGGTCAGATTTCGACGCCAGCTTCCCGTCTGGGGTAGTGAGTCGTGTATACATTCTAATTCAGGTACACTACATTCTTGGGTCCTGCAGAAATTGCCATGGCGTCCGTACAATAGAACGTGCTCTACCAAACAAGGATTGATTTGGTGGGAAAGTGAGGCATTCGCCGCTTGTTGGTAGACCTGGAACCAACCATGGTGTACCCTTTCTTGGCTGATGCGAAACCCCAGCATTATCTTACACAATGCAAACCTTGAGCTGACACAATTCTCTCGCTGTTACGGATACAGTGATCCATGAAGCCAATTCAGTTTGGAAATGCGTGATAATCGATACAACGGGTCCTGAATGGATACTTGATACTCCAGCCAGCACCCAATTGAAGCTAGTTAGACGCAACACGTTCTTGATTATCAGAGTCACTGATGTGACCGTTTTGTACGCCTAACTGTGCGGTTCTATACCGTCAAACTCAAACATGCCCTTCATTTATAGTAAAGATACATCACTAATACATCATTCCAAGCGTGTAAATAACGCTGATGGAATGTAGACGAACCAGGATCACGGAATAGATGCCAATGCTTGTTCCCGAAACTGTTGAAACTCAAAGAGATAAACGGAGAGTAATAGAAGATTGGAAAAACCGGAATTCAAGGTAGGATCTGCGTGTCACGAAGTTGCCATTGACGATGACTCGCAGAGACAAGCCCGCGAGTTCCTAGGTGGGCGAGGTGAGAGGTGAGTGGTGAATTGCACCATCCTCCACACCGTTTGGGTGAACAAAACAGGTTAACTGTGGGGTGCCGTTTGCATGCATAGCGCATGGATAGTTGTGTAGACTTACGTTATCCAAGTCTGAGAATGGAGGCTCTTTTATTTTGATTAGAGTGAACTACTTTGAGGTGCAGTTAGTTTCTCAAGGTCTCGTAAACTAGACAGTTTGTAACGACCACAATACAAGACCTGGAGTTGCCAGATCTCAGTATCAGAATGGCAGCAGAGTTGAAGACTACCAAACAACTCTCCCATTGGCAACTGAATATGCACTAGTGATGTCAAACGAAAATCTGGAGAAAAGGCGGGCAAAACTGCAGAGCCTCGAATAACCGGGCCTGTCTTCCCCACTAACAAATTCAGGACATTCCTGGGGCTCTGTCTGTGACTGTGAGTGTTGTTCAGAGGCAGAGACAGTCACAGAATTGAACGGCCAGGAACCAGACGCTTGGTCCAAAAACAAGGGCTTCCTTTTGAGGCTTAGTCCAGAAGCACTATTGGGTAATTGAATGGGACTTTTTCTCCTTGTACACCGTGAGGTCATGATCACGATCTGGGTCTGGGGGGCGTCGCTGCAGCCAAAGACAAAATCTTTCTTTCTCGACTCTTCTGGCGGGCTGGCTTAGTTGGGGATTGGATCCGCTTCAGTTCAGTTCGGTTCGGTTCAGTTCAGGAGGGGGTGGTACCAAATTGAGGATACTGTATGTATCTCTCTCTGACCGACCGGCCCGGTGGTTTGTTCTCTTATTATCATGTTTCCTTTTGTTGATACTGTATCAAGTTGACGGCCTGGCGAAGTGCAGAACGTGTTGAACAAATCGCAGAGAAATCGGGCAAGCTACAGGTAAACTTCCATCAGTGCCTGCATGCGCGGACGCCCAAATCTCTAAGTCAGGTCAGGTGCTGTAGCGCTGTGGCGGGGTTGTTCCAGCACCCGTAGGCTCACTAATTCTCCTTCTCCGGCTTGCCCGGTGTCAAAGAGGCAAATGCAAAATGCACACCCGTCTGGCTGCCCGCCTTACAATGCCCAGCGAACTCCCAGCAGGGTCTGCCCCACAAAGTGGAAGGGGAAGGGGGTGTGGTCAAGGTGAGCGGCTTCATTCTTACAAGGGATGTTAGTTTTTTTTATGGCAGCGTGACAGCTTTGCTCGGTACCTACAGGTTGTATTTACGTACGTACGGTGTAAGAGAAGCGAATATGGATGTTGACCGTGTATGTTTGGATACAGTATTATGGAGACGAGACAGTCAATGCTGGTACGTACCCTCTTTCAGTTGCAAGTACCATCGTAGTTGTTGTTGAGAGACACTTTAACACTGGGAGTATATAAAGCTTCCATCGCCAGTCCCATGGTCTCGTTGAAAGTTAGAGAGATAAGTCACTTGACCTCTTTTCAAACAATAAACCTCTTCCTCTTCGAATTGCTTCTTCTCCTCATCTAAAGAAGCATTCTCTTTCTTCCTCTACCCCTTATCCTGTCTATTTAAAGATCCATTCCCAGTACCCCTGGCTTGATCTTTGAACCACCAACTACCTCAACTTCCTCCACGTATCAAGAGAGCTTTTGTTATCTCTCATATCATCTTCAGTTTCTATTTACGACAGGGCTGACGGATGGCTGCGTTGAGTTCGTGCACTCCGGAACCATAGACCATAGACCGACCCTGCGCTAGGTCTGCGTCTGCCAGTGCCTGCGCCTGTGCTAACCAGTTGTCAGAACTATAACCAACCCTCCTCTCATCTGAGAAAACAACAACAACCGTCCAAATCAAGTTATTCTCTTTTTGAATAACTTAACTCCTTTTCTGCAAAGCTCGGCATTCCCGACTCTTGTCTATTTTCAGTGACGATCAATTCGTCACCTAAAACTTCAAGCCGGTAAGTAGCGGATAAGTCTTATCTGACTATTATGGCACTGCCCCATCGTCATTCTACACAAAGACCCCAGAAATTGCCCTTATCGCAAAACTGGCCCCATTGATTGGCTTCCCCCTTGATTTCCACTACCCAATGAAGAGAATACGAGAGCCGGCCCGGGCGGCTTACACCGGTATTTGCATGCTCCGTACCAGAGATAAGCTCAGTTCGAGGTATTCGCAGCCGCAATTAGCACAAGCACAAGCACCAGCACCAGCCTCTACCTCGTATGTAGCGGCTTTCAGATCCCCGATCTAGTGGCGTCTAGCGAGCATGGACGCCCGAGAACGAGGCCTGGAAGTTTGGCATCACAGGCGCAGTCAGCTGGCCCCGTATCCTTGGTTTGAGCCTCTATCCGAGACTCAAGCTGAGGTGGCTACGGGACAGAGACGGTGAAGGCGGCTGTTATCTACAGCTTCCTTATGCTGTTTTCTGTAGGCTGAAAAGTCTATATAAGACGGTCGTGGCTGGCTTTCATCTGGTCTCGTTCCTTCCATCATCCCCACGTCTTATTCATTCGTTTTCCCATCTTGCGTTTATACCGTCATAATCCACTTTACAGCCAAGGCATCTCGCCCGAGATGGCGCACATAACAGAATCACCGACTGACATGTTTCCTTCTCAGAATTTCCCTGAATACTCAGAACCTTCATCCAACATGACTGCTGTCTCCGCCAACCCCGTGGCCAACGTCAAGGCCACTGAGGCCAGCCGTGGTCCTTCTCCCCAGCCCACTCACTTCTCCGTTCCTCTGCAAAATGGAAACGGTGGTAACGGTCACCGCATTCTGCGATCTGCTACCGTTGGCTACATCGCCCCTGAGTTCACTGGCAAGTCTGAGCAGAAGAAGACTGTCAAGTCTTTGATCGGAGCTGCTGGCTTTGTCCCTGAGCCCCAAATTGATGAGCAGATTGAGTGGTTCTACGAGAACCTTGGCATCGATGATGTCTACTTCGAGCTTGAGTCCCCTGATGTCATCTCCAGCCACATCACCTCTCTCTACGCCGCCAAGGTTGCTTCCTTCGCTCGCGAGGACAAGCAGGAGGAGATCCGACTTGATATGGAGGCCAGCGACCACGCCATTTACATCGACACCAGTGTTGCTGGACGCACCAACATCGCTGGTCCTCGCTACGAGGAGCGCCTTGAGGCCAAGTACATCGACCACCCTGGCACCAGCAAGTACCGTGTTGAGACTTTCCGATCTCCCGCTCTCCTGAGCCCCAAGTCCAAGGCCACCCTCCGATGCTACTTCGTCTACCAGTGCCGATTTGCTACTCCCCCTGAGGAGACTGATCCCAAGGAGACCAACCTCGAACTCATCGCCGACCATGGTTTCCTCCAGAAGGCCACCGCCAACACCAAGCAGATCTACCAGGACATCATCGAGCTCGCTGTGAACCGAGCTGGTCCTGTCATCGAGGTCTTCGACATCGAGGGCACCGACGAGAAGCGAATGGTTCTTGCTTTCCGATCCCGCACTGCCCAGGGTCTTTTCTCTGCCCTGAGTGATCTTTACCACTACTACGGTGTCACCTCCACCCGAAAGTACCTCGAGCAGTTCTCCAACGGTATCACCGTCATGAGTGTCTACCTTCGACCTGCCACCGAGACCGCCGAGACCCGTGAGCAGTTCCCCTCTTGGGATGAGTCTATCGACCAGATCTCCAAGGAGGTTTCTCTCCTCTACTGTCTCCCCCACAACAAGTTCCACAACCTCTTCCTTGACGGACAGCTCAGCCTCCAGGAGTCCGTCTACGCCCACTCCGCTTGGGTTTTCGTCCAGCACTTCCTCAACCGATTGGGTCCTGAGTACGCCTCTCTCGCCGAGCTTTTGGATGTTAAGAACAACGCTCAGCAGGCTCTCCTCTCCAACCTGAAGCGCCGTCTCCGTTCTGAGACCTTCACTCCTGACTACATCTACGAGATTATTCAGAACTATCCCGGTCTCGTTCGCGCTCTCTACGCCTCTTTCGCCAACAACCACCTTGTTAAGGACCAGGAGGATCCCGTGAAGGTTGTGTCCTCTAGCCTCTCCGTCGAGGTCCTCTCCGACGATGCCCTCAAGGACAAGATCTCCAAGAACGTTAACAACGAGCACGACGAGATGGTTCTTACTGCTTTCCGTGTCTTCAACAACGCCATCCTCAAGACCAACTATTTCACCCCTACCAAGGTCGCTCTGAGCTTCCGTCTCGACCCCAACTTCCTCCCCGAGGTTGAGTACCCCAAGCCCCTCTACGGCATGTTCCTTGTCATCAGCTCTGAGTCGCGTGGTTTCCACCTCCGATTCAAGGACATCTCTCGTGGTGGTATCCGAATTGTCAAGTCTCGCAACAAGGAGGCTTACGGCATCAACGCCCGATCTCTCTTCGATGAGAACTACGGTCTTGCCAGCACCCAGCAGCGCAAGAACAAGGATATCCCTGAGGGTGGTTCCAAGGGTGTCATCCTTCTGGACCCTAAGCAGCAGAACCGTGCTCGCGAAGCTTTCGAGAAGTACATCGATAGTATCCTTGATCTTCTCCTGCCCGCTGAGACCCCCGGTATCAAGAACCCCATTGTCGACCATTACGGCAAGGAGGAGATCCTCTTCATGGGTCCTGACGAGAACACTGCTGAATTGGTCGACTGGGCTACTGAGCACGCTCGCTCCCGTGGCGCCCCCTGGTGGAAGTCCTTCTTCACTGGCAAGTCTCCCAAGCTCGGTGGTATTCCCCACGACACTTACGGTATGACCACTCTGTCCGTCCGCGAGTACGTCAAGGGTATCTACCGAAAGCTGGAGCTTGACCCCTCCACCATCCGCAAGATGCAGACTGGTGGTCCCGATGGTGACTTGGGAAGCAACGAGATCAAGCTCGGTAACGAGAAGTACACTGCTATCGTCGATGGCTCTGGTGTTCTTGTTGACCCTAACGGTCTTGACCGCGAGGAGCTCCTTCGTCTTGCCCACGGCCGCAAGATGATCATCGAGTACGACATCTCCAAGCTGTCTGCTGAGGGTTACCGAGTACTGTGTGACGATGTTAACATCACTCTTCCCAGCGGCGAGGTTATCAACAACGGTACCTCCTTCCGTAACACCTTCCACCTCCGCGACACTGGCAGCGTCGACTGCTTCGTTCCTTGTGGTGGTCGCCCTGCCTCCATCGACCTCATCTCAGTCAACCGCCTCATCAAGGATGGCAAGTGCATCATCCCCTACCTTGTTGAGGGTGCCAACCTCTTCATCACCCAGGAGGCCAAGCTCCGTCTCGAGTCCGCTGGCTGCATTCTGTACAAGGATGCCTCTGCCAACAAGGGTGGTGTGACTTCGTCTTCTCTCGAGGTCCTTGCCTCTCTGTCCTTCGATGACGAGGGCTTCGTCCAGAACATGTGCCACGATGCTCAGGGCCAGGCTCCTCAGTTCTACCAGGACTACGTCAAGCAGGTTCAGCTCAAGATCCAGGAGAACGCCCATCTCGAATTCGAGGCCATCTGGCGCGAGCACGAGCAGACCGGAACTCCCCGATCTATCCTCTCCGACAAGCTGTCTGTCGCCATCACCGACCTCGACGAGAAGCTCCAGCACTCCGACCTCTGGGACAACGAGAAGATCCGCCGATCTATCCTCGAGGATGCCCTTCCCCGTCTTCTCCTCGAGAAGATTGGTCTCGACACCCTCATCGCTCGCATCCCCGACTCCTACCTCCGAAGTATCTTCGGTTCTTACCTTGCCAGCCGTTTCGTCTACGAGTTCGGCAGCAGCCCCAGCCAGTTCGCCTTCTTTGACTTGTAAGTTTAACTCTTGATGTTCCCACTTGAATAACATATACTAACTCCTTTCCCAGCATGTCTAAGCGCATGGCTCAGATTGACAACTAAAAAAAGTTGATTGCTTGGATCATAAAATGGTGTTGAAGCGTATGATTTGATTGTTTTTTACAAGCATATAGCATTGTTTTTCCCCTCTGATGAGAGATGAGCATAGTTACGGTGTGTTTGCGATATTTGAGAATGGTCCTGGCATGGACCTAATGAATGGATGGGCCACGGATGGCATGGCAAGGTTACAGAAAAGTCAGAAAAGACTATGTTTATGTAGTCGATAATAATTACGTCTTTTGAAGTTCAATTCTGTTTTGTCGAATAATGGTGACCAGCTTTGTCTACCAGTTCATAAATAGATGAAACTCATATTGTCTCTGCTTGCTTTTGACAGGCACTATAAAAAGATCTCTTGAGACAAGCAATTGTCTCGGTACAACCATCGATTTATATCTAAATTGCACGTCTTTGTTTAATTTGTTTATATCTGAGGTTACGATCTGGTCTGGGGTTGAGGAAGCACGTACACAGATCGTAAGATCTTGTCGTTAGCATTAAGCATCGTGAAACACGATCGCGTGGCTAAAATTATATTGACCGCTTCGGCCACTGGCGAGACAACACCTTGCCATGTTTGTATGCATGTGTAAAGTTATAAGCTGGCCCCTCAAGCTGCGCATAGCTATTGGTATCGTGGCGATGCATGTGTGGCTCGATGGTATGTATGGTAACGCTTCAGTGAAATAGCGCTGTAAAAAACTCCGATAATCTGTCGTTCTCCAGATTTACTGGTACCGGAACGGATGCATATCGATTCCACGTGCTTCAAAATGGAAGGCCTCGCTCAATGTTGTAAAAGTTGCAGGCTGCAAGGATGACATTGAGGCCTTTTTGGCTGGCATTGAGCGCTGTGACGCATATACATAATCAGTGTTTGACCGAGGGGGCCAGCATCAGAAGCACCGTGTGGCTTAGCATTTTGATCCAGTCATAATAAAAGTGAGGTTTGGCTTGGAAATGGATATGTATCGTATTTATTCTAAACCGAAGTGAGGTTCGCAGATGCTGTACTTGGCATGAAGATGCTCACATCTAATTGGTTCACAACCAAGCTTCCCCTGAAAAAGACCCATTTAGCGTGTGGGCGTTTCAGCGTTTCTCAAGACCCAGACGCGGGTGGTTCCCCGTAGCCCGGCTGCGTTAGACGTCTTTGCAGGGAGCGCTAAGCATTTGGGAATGTTCAAGGGGTTTAATGGGATGGAGGCAAAAATGCGCTCCATCTTGTAATAAAAATGACGAAATAGGTGTACCTCACTTCCAAAACAAAACAGGGTTGAGATATGGACGTGTTCGCAGTGGTCGGCACCCTCTATATCAAAGTAAAGCTTAATGGAAACTCAATTAAAAGGCCATGATTAATGAGCATAACTCAATTAATACGTCAAACATTCTATCAATGCTGTCCAGATCACGATCTCTACTTTAACTGGTTCAACGGTCTTGAAGGGAGAGTCAGTTGAAACCATCTGATGCCCCCTACTGTCAACTCGTCTGGCCAGACGCCTGGACCTTTTTATTACCATTTGGCCCTAAATCTTTGCTTGTCGCCTTCGTTAGATCTATCATGTTAATTGCCATTTATCTATTTCATCTGTATAGCTGAAACGTCATCGCTTGTACCAGCTCATCCCCCTTGGCAATATGAGTCCACGTTTCCGATAATGCCCATAGTCTCGTTACTTTCAATCGAGTGGTACAAAGATTGTAGAAAATACTTGAAGCTGATTAGGTTAGATCTGTTTTTCTTGAGTCGGTCATCTCTTGCTAAGACTCAGTGTCAGCCCGTGGCAGTGGCAGTGGCAGTATCAGTGTCAGTGTAGGTCGCTTGTCAGTAGGTTTCACTGGAGAGCTGGAGGTGGTGGAGTCTGTTCCTGTTCCTTACACCAAAAAAGGACCCGCTCCACTTGGAAACGAAACTTGGACCACCATTTGCACCAACCGCCAACCAACCAACCTTTTGCGCCGCGCCGCGCCGGGCCAGGCCAGCAAGGCCAAGTTCACTTTATTATTAGTTTTAGGTCAACTTTCCATCCTCACACGGAACAAAAGATCGTCGCTCTCTCCCTCTCTCCAGTTTTCCCAAAAACCAGGTCCAGCTTCATTTTCATGCTGAACGAGCCCGTGGCTGGCCATTGGGCACTTTGATTCGACCTTTACGAGCACAATTGTCATTCTGTACCTCCTTGAACGACACCAGATCGAGTACGACCATTCTCCCAAGTTTTATATCGCAGCAACACCCCAGCGAACCGGGCGAACAAACAAAATAAACAAAGCCACACACGACCAAGAATAGCCTTTCAAGGATCTGCAGCCCGGTTGCAACGAGAGACCAGCAGCAAGAAACGGCCCCAAGCCCAGCCCGTCAGCGACCGAACGCCCCGAAGAACAAAAATTACTGTACCTAAAAATCAAGAAGGCGCTTCGCTAGAGCCAGGGGTCACAAGCCTCAAAGTCAGAGTGACTTGTTGACGGCAACGCCCGTCGTTTGGCTATACATGATGACACGACCATCGATTATCCGTGCCGGTACGTGATGATCGCCTTGCTATATTTCTCTTGCATTTGTATCTGGAACCGCATTTCGAGACAGAATCCAGCCTCAATGCTCCCCTGATAAGTCTCAGCCTTCGAGATTTGGGATCTGGAATTGCGAATTGAGGCGCATCGACTTTGGCGCAGCCTCATTCTAGCTAATCCTCCCGTTGTCTCATCGCTTCTTTTTACAACACACCTTCCCCCCTGCCCCCTTTATAAAACACTTTGTGCTGGAACCCTTGGTTTCCATCGTCAACCTCTCCCTTCCTCCCTTATTTGATTACTTTTCTTCTACGTTGCATCCTCATTTCTCGTTTATCCCTGCCCCCAGTTTATTGTCCAAGCTTCACCTCCGGGGTCGCTGCAAGTCACGATACATTCCACCGTCTGGCTTCGACATTTATTTTTCCATTCCACGCGGTCCTGCGTTTCTTCCTAATGACACGTTAAACTGACCTTCGCAATCGTTTCGCCCGAGTGCAGATACTATCGACCTTCAAGATCACCACGCTCCATCCGCTCAAGATCACTCCAAAAGCCCACGTCTGGCTGGCACTGCCAACTCCCTTGGCCCCCACCAAGCTGAGACTATTCGCGAGATCTCACACGACATCGCAGACGAACAAAGCCGTTCCCCTCGAGTTTCTCTAGATAATCGTAATAGCCTCGACGAGATTGATTCCTTTGCCGACGAGCTTGCCGCAGACGCTTCAGGTGCAAAGCCTCGCGCTCAAGGCGCTCGCGAAAACAACAATAGCACAATGGTCCATGAGGATGCACTGGCAGTTGCGCAGAATGGCGGCGTCTCGTCATCCGACGAAGGCGAGCTCGATGGCGACGATGACCTGGATGACGACATGATGGATAAGATCTCAAGTTCGCCTTCGATTGAAGATGGTGGGTGTTACCCTGTTGCCCCTATGGCATGGCCGCGCCGTGTCTCGTCCCTACCTTCTTCCATTGGGAGCAGTGCTCCATTCATTTCTGGTTCAAGCGGCACCAGAGTTGACTCGCCATATCCCGCACCTTTCAAATACATAACCAGCACAAACACAATTACACTGCCATCACGAGCATTGCCAGAACCACCAGCACATATCCGGAGCCATCGTCTTCAGGGTGAGTATATCGATTGCTACCAAACCGACGACGACGAAAACGACGCCGAATCCGATGACGATGAAAGTTGGGATACCTTTAACTCAACAGTCGAGTTTCATGATCACGGGGAGGAGACGAAGGCTCAGCAAGCCATTGCCAGATATAAGGAGGTGCAGATAGGACCCATCAGCAATAAAGGCTAGCTGCCTTCTTCTGAAAGGTCAGGTACAGGAGATACAATGATTGAGAGTAACGATCAGGACATATTCTACGACTGCGACCCAATGCTGGACCTTTCCGATTCGACCGATGATGATGAGAACGAAAACGACGACGAAAGCGCCGAATACGACCCCACGCTCACTGTTCCTTATGAAGAATCTCTTGAAGACGATGATCCTCCACTCTCCTTTCCTGACGACCCTAATTTCATTGATTCTGGCTGGGCGGTCGAGTGCTTACAAGACATAGAGGACATTGATTTCGAATTCGTCTACGCGCTGCACACATTTGTGGCTACGGTTGAGGGACAAGCAAATGCAACCAAAGGTGACACTATGGTTCTGCTGGATGACAGCAACAGTTATTGGTGGCTAGTCAGGGTTGTCAAAGACAGTAGTATTGGTTAGTTTGATCTGGTTGCGGATTTGTTGTAGCGACTGACACCATATTAGGATATTTACCCGCAGAGCACATTGAGACTCCAACAGAACGACTCGCTCGCTTGAACAAACACAGAAATGTGGACGTATGTTGATGGAAACCTTGAACCTGGATCTTGTACTGACAAGCATTGCAGCTCTCTTCGGCTATGCTTGGGGATACGGCAGAGAAAAAGGCACAAAACTTCAAATCACCCATCAGATTTGGACGTAAGACGGTTACCTTTACCTCGCCAACCTACCATGACTATACCGAAATCGACGACTATTCCAGTGATGAAGAGGATCTAGACAATTTGTTCGCCAGCTCAAGCACTTCTGCGAAACAAGACCAACAAGAACAAAAGAAAGATACCCGAGATGCAACAAAAACGATCTCAATTGTCGAGGACGATTCGTCAGAGGAGAGTGCCAGAGTTGAGCCGCTGAAGCCTCGCTCAGGCAAGGAAGTCAAGATGGCCTTGGAGCCTTCCAAGGTTGATACTGTGGAAGAAGAGGATGAGGCCAGGGACAGTGATGATATTCTGTTTGACAAAGAGCAAGGACCAAGTCGATCCCGTAATGGTACTGTCAGGAACACCGACTCTTTCTTTAGAGACGAGACTGTCGAGACCAAGAAGATTACTCTTACGCCTAACCTGCTGCGAGACGACAACCAACCTCGGCCATCGCAAGACTCAACGAAGGACAGTAAATCTAGGGGAAGCATGGATAAGCTTGATAAGGAGCTCATGTCCGATAAAGAGAAGAAGAAGCATCAAGACAAGAGCCGAAAAGAGAAGGAAAAGAAGCCAAGCGCGATCCGAAGTTTCTTTTCCAGAAAGGACAGAAAGAAGTCGGTGGACGATGACGACGAATCTTTTGGAAAACGTTCTATGGACATTACCTCTGAGCCCCGAGATAGTGAGTCGATCGAGGAGGTTGCATCACCAGAGAGACAGCCCCAACGAAGCACCAGCAAGCTTCAGAAACAAATACCCCGAAACGAAACATCGTCTGGAAAGGGCGAGCCATCATCGACGATGGAGCTGGCTGCTTACTTGGCTGAGTCTCGGGTCAATGACGTGTCCAACGTACCACCCGCATCAATGCGAATTGTGAACCCCGAGACCAAGGAAACTCATGAAGTGCCGTCGAGTACGCAATTCGGAAACAACTCCAGAGCACGGTCCTCTTCGGCCGCTGCGCAGCATGATGATACGAAGGCGTTGGCTAGGGCGCTTGGTCGCAGTGCCAGCACAGGAGATGAGCCTAGGACGACACGGACAACCAAGCCTCGCCCCCTCATGGATGTGGATGAATTAACTAGTTCTGATGACGACGACGACGACGATGATGATACCGCATCTCAGCCAACCACTCGAACGACACCGGAGCAGGGCGTTGAGAAGAAAGCTGAAGGTACTCTGCGGCCACAACTTCCTGGGGCATTCCCGGACAGTTTCGATGCAACTGCCAAGCAACCCCCAGCAACCACAGAATCTGGCGCGCAGCGGAGCCGTCTGTCAGAATCACCAGTGCAGGTGTCGCCTGTCAATGGAGCACGACCACCTGCATTGGAGGTCGACACATCCTCTCAAGATGGGCGATCGTCATCCGAAGTACCGTCACCAGAGCTTGGACCTGGAGATGCAACACCAAAAGACGCCAGCCCAACGAGGAGCGTCAAAGAGCCCGGCTGGGATGACGAGAAGCTACGTGCCTTCTTTGACGATGGCGAGCATGTCCGAGATCTTCTCATGGTCGTTTATGATAAGACAGACGTTGAGCCTGTGAGCAAGGACCACCCAGTAGTCAGCGGGATGTTCAGGGAGCAAAACGCAAAGCTAGCTGAGATTACTACTGTAAGTTTTGTCACTGTCTTATGAGACGATCTTTTGTTTGGACCAAGAACTGACAGTAGCATAGCAACTCGACAACATGCTTGGAGACTGGTTGGCTAGAAAGCAGCGACTTCGAGGTTCGCTCTGAAACCAGTGGTGGTAGAGAGATTAGAGGTCTGGATATGGGCTTCGACAGCCTAACTAGTGGTGTCTATCTCTGTGTGCAAGTAAGATCTTTTTCTTGGTTCGTTGAACGACTTGATTATTTTGGGGATATGAATTGGGGTTCTGGACATGTCCATGAAGACGGTCCTTGATGTTAGGCTACGGGTGAAAGGCGTTTGAGGGACATGATCTTGTTCTGGGAAAGGATTGTCATGAATTAAATCCTCGGGCCTTAAGTTGGCATGTTACACTATTTCGAGACTACCTACCTTTTCAGAGTGTGACTCTGTGCATAGGACATTTGCATATTATATATAAACAAACATTGGCTTCTCTAGGATCAAGACGCTACGGATACACATGAATGGATATATGGATACCTGGATATTGTAGTGGTTGGCGTGATCCGTTTGCACGTGAATAAATCCCTGCGTAAACAAGGTATTACGTGCGTGCGAGATAATTAGCATTGGCGTTGACCCAGCCAGCCACTCTCTTTTCAACGCGCACCCGGCCATGATTACCGAAGAGGCTAAGACGGTTAGGCCACCTCGGTAGTTTTATGTACATCCTGCAGTGTCGTGCAGGACAAGCGAGTCAAAATGTGAGCAAGAAATAGTGGTGATACACTATCTGCAGAGTGATTGAGTTGTCGAGGTTGTAGCGCAGTGAAGGGGGATACTATTCGCTAGGAAAGAAGGGAAGAGAAGTACTGTACTGTGGCTCAACCTTTAAGAAACGGGTGGTATTTTCAAGCTCGAGGTCGGGCTGATTGCTGGCTGTAAGAGGAAGCTGGGTTGTCATGGAGCACCAATGGATCCCTCAAAGGCCCGCCGAAGCTCGCCAATTTGGGAGCTGGACCCGCGGGTACCTTGTAGCTGAAGCTGCCGAATGGAGTGGAGGTCCATTCATTTATTTACCAGGGGTAAACACTCTTTTTGTCTGCGTGATGTGGTTGGTTCGATTGTCAGCAATTACAGCGGGCCGAGGCTCTGAGGTTTAGCGCTATGAAGTACTGTTAAAGTACTTCAAGTGCTATACGAGAAATAAAAATACTTTTGATCTACATCTCCCAGCCACCTTCTTTGGTTGTTGCCCCTGTCTTGTTGCAGCTCAGTCTCTGGAGTGAGCTGAGCTTGGGCACCTCACTTCCTCAGTACTATCTCATCTCCCAGCCCAGTCTACCAGCCCAGCCAGGTCCAGTCCAAGGTCCAAGGCAAGGTCCCAGAGGTCCGCCCCCCCAGATCACCTCAGCGTGAGACAAACAAATCAACACCAACAACCCAGCTTTCGCTCCACTCCCGTCCACGTCTCTCCCCCATCTCGCCAACTTCATCTCATCATCATCATCAATCAATCTACGGCACCGGCGCTTTGTAAGTTACCATTCTTCTTCCTCTCTATTCTGATTACCCTGGACTCGGCTTCAATCGACATGTACCTCATGTAAACAACCGTTGCATTCATCACCAGCCCAGCCATCTTTCTATCCGTATCCATCCGTCCATCCATCATCGACTTTCCCCAGCTGTTCCCTTCTTTTTACCTCTCCAATCTCGCTTCCGTTGATCGAGTAAACAAAGTCATTGGTTAGACGTATTGAGAGAACCTCAATTGGTCCGACCCACCTCCATCTGCCCTTTATTATTGTTCACTCGATCAATATCCTCTGTTAAAACTCCTCTGTCATCCCTTGTCGTCGTGTCCATCGGCTGGTCTTTTGAGCGCGCACATTCCCTCTATCCCCACGTCAACGTCCCACGGATATTAAACCCCACCGGTCCAAGCTGAATATCTTGGCTGACTGTTTAGATAAAGTCTATCTCGCGCGTCTGACCCTTGACTGGAGCTGTTGATGACGCCGTCGCGGCTGTGTTGACTTTGACGATAACATCCGACGAGGACCGTTACGACGACCACAACGACAGAGCCATCGCGCGCGCCGTTAATACGAAAAGAAAAGGTCCAACTGGTCGATACCATCTTTCAATTTGGAGCAGTTGACGTTCAGGCGAACTCAAACAAAACCCTTAACTCACTCTCGACCAGCCACGCGCTTAATTAATTCCACCTTTTATCGCCAACATACCGTCAAATAATAGCAATCATGTCCGATTTTAAGGAAAAGGTGTCGGAAAAGATCCACGATGCCTCGGAAAAGGTCCACGATGCTACCGGTAAATTCGGCGGCATGCTTGACCAGGCTGAGGCTGGTAACATCCCCGGTACCAAGGGTAAACATCCCGTTTCTGCTGTTATTGGCACAGCATTGACTGGTGGTATGGGAAATGCTGGCACCAAGGGCTACCTCGCGGTAAGTTCAGCAACTTGTTCGATCCCTTGAGTTAAGGCGCATAAGCTACTTTGGTAGCTGTGCGACTATGCCTTTGCGGGATTACAGATAGGACAGCATTGATCAGTACTAACGAGCGAGTAGGCCTACATCAAGGAGTTGGAAGACAACCCTCTCCGTACCAAGATGCTCACTGCCGGTACTCTAGCTGGTACACAAGAGCTCTTCGCTTCATGGCTCGCCAAGGACCGAAACAAGCATGGCAACTACTTCACTGCTCGTGTCCCCAAGATGGCCGCCTATGGCGCTCTGATCAGCGCTCCTCTGGGTCATTTCCTCATCTGGGCACTTCAGAAGGCTTTCAAGGGACGCACCAGCCTGCGCGCCAAGATTCTGCAGATTCTTGTCAGCAATCTTATCGTAAGTAAATAAACTACTCCTTTGGTCTGTTCAGATGCCGCGCGAAATGGCTTGTCGTCAAGTTTGCGATTATTAGCCGCAAATAATGCGGTTATAACATGGCCAGCCTGAGAGGAAATAGCATGAAGCGCCATCTGAATCAGGGCTGAGAATGATTTGCAATGAGTCGCTAACCTGAATCCCAGATCGCTCCCATTCAAAACAGCGTCTACTTGGTCGCCATGGCTCTCATTGCCGGTGCTCGCACCTACCACCAGGTTCGCGCCACCGTCAAGGTTGGCTTCTGGAAGGTGATGCGTGTTTCGTGGATCACTTCCCCCATCTGCCTGGCTTTCGCCCAGAAGTTCCTCCCTGACCAGCTCTGGATCCCCTTCTTCAACATCGTGTCTTTCATCATCGGCACATACATCAACACGATTACCAAGAAGAAGCGCCTTGCAGCTCTCCGCAAGAAGCACTTCGGTGACGACCGCCGATCCAACGCTGGCGACATGCGCCCAGGCCGCCCCGATGACTACCCTCCTCCTGGCATGGGCGGTCCTGGCGGTCCCAACCCTCCCTACTAAGCGGCACAATCTCAACCGTCGATCCGAGCCCGGTGAAGCCAAGAAGATAGTTAAAAGACGATAATGGGGGTTGCGATGACTTTAAAGAGGAGGGAAATGTGGAGATAAGAGAGTAAGCGAACGATGGCTTCTTGGTAGCGAGCGGATGATTACAAAACCGTGCTCGGATGGGCCACGTCGCTTGACAAGTATATACCCGAGATGAGGGGGTGAGTAGGACAGGTGCCTGTCCTGAACTCAGACTGTTGAGCATGTATCTACAAGAGTTTTTATTTTGGGGAAGGACATGGTGGAAGTAGATGTCAGGATATGTATGTTTGTATGTGCGAGCTGCTGGATAATGAAATGAACTAGTATTGTAACCTTTTTTTTTTAATACATCTGCTGTGTTCTAACTGTCAGGCTAGCTCTTGCTGGAGTCGAACCTAGATCTGTCCGGGTAACGCATTTGACGGGGAGTGCGAACCCATAGTATCTTTCGAAAGCTGGCAGATCTCAAGACTTTTCATGAGTTCACCTGTTCTGCTGATCTTCAGGGGTCAAGCAGCATGCAGCATTCCTTGTCTTGTCGTGTGGACAACTCTTCAAGCGACTCAGCAGCTGGCGAGTGCTCTTGTAATCGTGGTATGCAGGTGTTCAGGCTGGACGGTGTCTTGAGGTCTCCGGAACATCCCAGCAGCGCATGATGGTCGAATGCTGTTTGTCGTGAGTATCCTAATTTCACGAAGGCGAGCTCTTGGGTCGAAGTGTATGCTTCGCACCGCGATCGCTTGTGTTCCGGGAGCTTGTCGCCTCGGTCGCAGGAAGAGTAAACGGGGGATTGAACACTCTCAGCCTCCCTCCTCCGGACCAGCAACCATAAATCCAGGGCTCCAATATTCCCACTCGCCCTTCGTTTGCTTATCGACCCATAGCATACCTCCAGCGACAAGATCGTCTATCACCGTCCTGGCGCGGGCCCTGTCCCAGCCCAAGTTATCTCTCAACATACCCACACTCACGTAACCCAACACCTGCGCGGCCTCGACAACCGAGACTTGATCGTCGTTAAGCTCGCGGGGTACACTACGCACGTACTCCTTGCGTCCAACACGCACAACAGCGTATGCGCCGCCCAGCGGAGCAAGTGTCTGCACCGCGCGCCGAATGTCGTCGTCAGCGATAGGGTCAGCGCCATCCATCCGTCCTGCAGCAACGCGCTCTCTCAGATCAGCCAAACCGATGAGGCCTCCGTTCTCCCCTCGCGTAGCGCCGCAAACCTCTACGATGCGCACAGCAAGCTCAAAGTAGAAATCGTTGACCGTCTTTCCCAGCAACTGAGCCCATATAGAGCTCCCGTCGGCACTGCTGTTACTGTTACTGCTGGCTAGGGGATCAACGCCGATAGCTGCGCACATGCGAGCGAACTGGGCGCGGAATGCAGGATCGGAGCGGATGTCGCGAGCGTGTGTGTTGGCGAACTGCTGGAGAAGAGAGCGAAAGACAGCGAGCTGGGTTTCAAGAGCCTGTGCATTGTTGGCGCGGAGAGAGGAGCCGTGAGAAGCGAACTGCGCTGATGTGAGACGCGAGCGGTCGAAGGCCGCTAGGCCTACGCCTTTACGAGACATTGTAGATAGATAAGGTTGAAATCTTGGTGTTGAAGGAGGTTAAGTTGATGTTAGTGCTAGCCATTTAGAATTACGTCAAATGGCGGGGGTGGGGCTGTGATGGGTATGAGTCTGAGTCTGTGCCAAACGATACTCGATATCAACAGTCATATTGATCTCATTGAAGATTTCCAGCAAAATCTCGGAGGATGGAATTCACTGGAGCTAGTCGGGCTATCGTATATCTCAACTGTCTAGGCTATCGAAGGTTCAACTCTCTTGGAAGGATGCCTGTACCCTCTTCCATCAAGGTCATTCAAGACGTTTCATAGCGGCTATTAGAGGCGTGCTCATGAGGTATCTTAGGTACCCAGTGTATAGAATTGTGTGCATACATATCAGAAACCATCTGAGTTTGGTACAATAGGATCAATCGTATCTCATATCAGAGGAAATGATCGACTTCGAGTCGTTTAGTGTAAGTTGATTTGACCAAGCTGCCAGTCCAAAGAGGTGGTGGGTCTGGCTTTAGTATGACATTGGTAGCACCATTGTCAAGACATGGATAATTTCTTTCCCCTTTCAACTTCTTTATTCACATTTCTTAAATCACACGACAGACACAACATATTGCCAAATCGTCGCAGTAATTCCTAGGTCTACAACGCATATTTACACGAATATCTATCTATCATGCATGCCATGTGGTGGAATGGGACCTCGCATTCAACAGCAAGATTGTCCCTCCTAAATTCCAAGAGTGGTTTATGTGGTATGGTATCATATCGTCTCTGGCCGTGAGATTGTCAAACCGAACATAGCCCTCAGCCTTATTCTTCCTTTTTTTTTGATAAGATTCCTGCTGAGCCCTTAGTGCTGGCAGTCTTGGTTCACCGCCATCGCCATGGCAGCATCCAACCCGCCCCCCTGATACTGAAATAGTCGTCGCTTCGTTAACCCAGGGCGGAAATCTCGCAGTTCTAGACCTGCTCTATCTGTGCTACTGATCGGAATACGTATACGATCACTGCGTTTGGCATTGAGCTTGACCGTCACCCATGTCGTCCTCATCGTCTTCCCAGTCACCGCCAAATCGGCCATCGCCTGAGTTCTCGCCCATCTGTCATCAAGTTAGCTATGCTTTATGCATGGATTGTGGAAGTTGGATATGATTACCTTCTCAATGTCGGCATCGTCCTCATACTCGACCTCATCAACCTCCTCAGCCTCAACGTTCGCGGGAGCAGCGGGCAGCATCTTCTGCAGAGCCTCGTACTCCGAATCGTCCTTCAGCCAGCCATCCTCGGGGAACTCAACCTTGACGATCAGGTAGAGATCACCCTTGGTCTCACCACGCTTCAGGGGCATACCCTCACCGGGAACCTTGAGGACGTCACCTGGTCGCAGGATCTTGCCTCGGGGTCGCTCAATATGAATACCTCGTCCATCGAGGTGCTTGAAGACTGTGCGAGAGAAACCGGATAGAGCCTCTCCAAGCGACACAGTCAACTCAGCAGACAGATCGTAACCGATGCGAGTGTAAAAGTCGTGGGGCTCCTCGACCAGAGTGAAAACGATATCGCCAGGCGTTTGGTCCGGGTACTGATCGGCCTCGCCCTCGAGAACGATACGCTCACCCTGCATAGAGCCGCGGGGGATGTAAATCTCGAGAACCTTCTTCTCTTGGGTTGTTCGCTTGCCCTTGCACTTCTTGCATCGGTCCTTCTCCTTGAAGACCTGGCCAGCACCCTGACAGTGGTCGCAAAGAACAGTCTCACGTCGCATCATGCCGGGGCCGATTTGTCGGAACGCCTCAACGATACCGTTACCCTTGCAGCGCTCGCAAGACGAAGACTTGGCCTTCTCCTTGCCGCCAGAGCCCTTGCACTGACCGCACAGCACCTGCTTGTTGGCGGCAAACTTGACAGTCTTGCCACGGTAAAGCTCCTCCAGCGTCACCTTATATTCTTGCTCCTCGTCGGGACCGCGTCTGGGTCGGCTTCGACCGCCGGGGCCGCCAGGACCACCAGGACCTCCGGGACCCATGCCGAAGCCGAACATCTGCGAAAGGATATCGTTGAGGTCGACCTCAGGACCGCCGGGACCGCCGCGGGACTTGTCGAAGGCGGCCATGCCGTGAACATCGTACATCTCGCGCTTCTGCTCATCGCTGAGAATTTCGTAGGCTTGTGTGACTTCCTTGAACTTGACTTCTGACTCTTCTCGCTGGTCCTCGGCGACCTTGTCTGGGTGGTACTTGAGAGCGGCCTATTTTAAAATTTGTAAGGGTTTGCTCTGTGGTTCGCTGGGAGTTGTGATCACAAACCTTTCGGTAAGCCTTCTTGATCTGCTCTGGTGTCGCAGTTCTGTCGATTTCGAGAAGTTCTATTCAGCCGAGTTAGTCAGGTCTTCTTATCAACCACTCAACTGTAGCGATAGTAGGCAACTATTGCAGTAAATCTTTTTTTGAAGAGCGACATAAACTTACCATAGAGATCTACCTCCTCCGGGCCCGGAGAGCCAGCGTTAAAAGGGTCATCCATCTTGAAGGTTGAAAAAGATACTGTAGGCTACAGTACTGTAATGCAGGATGAAGAATTGGTCCGCTCTGTCGATCAACTCTGTTGGCAGGGACCCGTAGAAAATCTTTTGGCGTGGATTGTAGCGCGGGGTACTGTACCAATTGCGTGCAGTAGCAGCAAAACAATTCTTTATAACTGATTTAACAATAGATAGGTATTGATGTATCTGATTAACTTAATAGATGAATCTCCAACATAAGAACAGCTCGTTTTCTCCTCTTTATATAGTCTCCCTGAATAGTACGTGTTCTACATGTCCTGGATGCGTCATGTTCGTTGACGCCTATTATTTCCCGTGCCCCTCCATTACTTTATTGTGACCCTCACAATATACCAGCGCTCTTATCGCTGTTTTCTTCTCAAAGTTTAATAAGGAACCGAGATATACTTCTGCCCTTTCATACTATGTAGATAAGTTCTTCGGATGCGCCTAAGATTTTACAAACCTTTGGTCTATATCCTCGAGCAGTGGGTGGGATATAATATCTTCAACGTCTCTATGTTCACTGATAAGAAATTTTAATCCTTATCACTAAGACTTTCAACAGCTGCCAGATTGTGGCGCACCACTCATTCAATCAATGCACCGCCGCAATATCTTGCGACTCATGGGAGACTCGTCTAACTCACTCACACCTCTTTTAGTATAATTGATCATGAGTGTTTCGTTCTCATCATGACACCAATTTTAAGCCGCTCAACACGGCTATCGAGAAGCCTAATACAAGCTCAGATTCTCCGTCAATCAACAATACCAGCCTGTCGAGGATTTACCAATTCCCTAGTTCGACATGATCAAAATTCTGATATAGCGACCAGAGCTTCACCAGCTCAGAGCAATACTGAAAGTCTTGCTGGAGAAGCAAAACAAAATGGCCAGCCAGCGAAGAAAACATCAAGGTTAGCGGCCTTGAAAAACCGTAGCCAAACATCAACTGCCAGTAAAGCCGGTGTTAAAGAAGATGGACCAAGTCAAAAATACATTCTTGGACAATCTGCCGACAAACCGATTCGTGCACGTTTTGCACCATCTCCTACGGGATATCTGCACTTGGGCTCGCTCAGAACAGCTCTTTTCAACAACTTAGTAGCCAAGGCTACAAAAGGGGGCGATTTCATCATTCGAATCGAGGACACTGATCAGGTAGGCCGGCCTCTGGGTCCATCTGTTTGAGATTATAACCCTACTAACACATAAAAAGAACCGGTTGGTACCTGATGCCGAAGAGCGCATCTTCAAGGATCTTGAATGGGCTGGTCTCTCGTGGAGTGAGGGTCCTGACAAAGGTGGTCCATACGGCCCCTACCGACAGGTAAACTGTTACTAAACCTACAAATCAGACTCATACTGAGATATCACTATAGTCAGAACGCCTTGATACATACAAAGAGCACACCCAGACTCTAATCGACAACGGCTCCGCGTACCGCTGCTTCTGTAACCAATCAGTCCTCGAAGCCCAGAAGCGCGCTCTTCACGACGCTGGCAAGTCTACAGCTTACCCAGGCACATGCCGCTCCGTTCCTCGCTCCGAGTCTGATGAGCGAGCCGCCAAGGGCGAGGCTCACGTTGTCCGACTGAACTCAGGCCGTTTCGGTACGCCAAAGTTCAAGGATGCCATTTATGGTCCCTTTCAGAAGAAGGAGCCCGAGGAGGACTTTGTTCTTATGAAAACTGATGGCTTTCCTACTTACCACCTTGCGAATGTCGTGGACGACCATCTCATGAAGATCACTCATGTTATCCGCGGTGAGGTTAGTATATACTTATACTTCGGCTTGTGGTCAAGATTCTTACAGTATACAGGAATGGCTCATCTCGACACCCAAACATCTGGCGCTCTACGAGGCTTTCGGTTGGGAACCTCCCACCTTCGCACATTTGGGTCTTCTCGTTAGCAACGATGGATCCAAGCTCAGCAAACGCAATGCAAGCGTTAACCTCTCTACGTATATGGACCAGAACATATTCCCCATGGCTCTACAAGCCTGGCTCGCAAACTTGGGTGCTTCGTTCAAGAAAGGGGCCCAGACACCACGCTTTCTGGAGGACGTGGCTGAGAATGTATGTCCTACCGGTTGAATTAAACCAAATCCTTTGCCAAGTACTAACCGGCGAAATAGTTATCCTACAAGTTTACTCGTGGTGGTATAAAACTTAACCCCCAAAAGCTCGACTTCTTTCAACATGAATACCGCAATCTCCTTTTCAAGACTCCTCTTTCCGACCACACTCCTCGCGAACAAGCTCTCATCAGAGACAACCTGCTCAGTCCTCTTATCGACCAAGTTCATGCAATTACCTCATCCTCCGAGGGAACCACTGGCAACTACGAACCCATCCAACCGCGCGGCACCTCACTAAAATGGCCCGGCCCCTTAACTCTGGTCCCAACCATGCTGTCATCCGAATCATCACAACAGGCATATGCCTTCCAGACACTCGCACAAGAAACTTCACGATACGCCTCTGTCGCTGACATACCCCGTCTACTGCCATATTTGTTCTGGCGTCCACCCATCGCTGCCTACCGCGCAGCTCTCGCTACTGAGACTCCACGCCGTGATCTGATTGACCTAGTCCAAGGCACTGTCAACTCGGCGGACAGCTGGGAAATGGCTCTCGACCGCCTGTTGGAGCGTATTCCCGCTGATCAAGCACCTGATCTGCACAGTGTTCTTCGTCTGATCGCTATTGGTAGTCCACAAGCTGTCGGCAAAGCATCTCGCATTCTTTTCAGCGTGCTCGGTCAAGCTGAGTGGCGAGTCCGTGCTACCCAAGTGCGAGACCTGATGGAGGAGCTGGACTCTGGGGGTGAAAGTCTCCGTCAAAAATGGAAAGACGAAGCTGTAACCATGACCACAGAGACCAACGCCGCTGTTGAATAGATCGTGTACAATATTCACCAGTTATCATCAATATGCTGTAAGTTCAATGTAACATAATGTATCATAAACGATATGAAAGCTATATGGAAAGACATTTGCAGATACTACTCAGGCTTCACATGTGTACGTCTTAAATGTAACAACAATTGTTTAATCAACATGCTGTCATAACTTCATGATTGATGTTAACTATGAACTTGCCTCTCCGGGTGCCTTTTCCCATGCTCTTGTGGCGAGTGATTACTCTGGTAATAACCCCGATCCCAAACTCCGGCTTCCCTCTAACATGAATCCCTGGTATGCTGGCTACTATGACATGCCTTCGAAAAAAATACAAGATTAAGATAATGATAAGATCGCCATAAAATAGAAAGAATTCTGGCGTTGAAGATGTCTCTCAACTCACGAGCTACCGCTCAGTGGTAATAAAAAGAAAAAGTCATAAATGTCCAAATACAGATGCGCTGTGTGGGTATAAATCTAAAGTTGAAAGATCCAAATCTGCGATAATGTTAGTGATCAGAAAATTAAAGTTCAAGTGGTGTTCACATACCTCCATCTTTCCTGTCTCTGTTCGTTGTTTTCTTGCTTCCTCCTTTACACTATCGATCACCATTTCGAGATCGTCTTGGTCGCCGACTGTGATCATGTCTCCGTTAGGCATGTCATCGTCCTTGACCTTGATCTTGAAACGGCGTTTGATGTTGAACTTGTCGCGGACCTTGTCGCTTAATGTTTCGAACCGGGTATCAGGTTTGATCATGATGAGCTTAACCTCATCAGCGTGAACCTTGACCCGGATCTTTGAGACCTCAGGTCGACGACTGTTCCTGACAGAGCCAGGGCCTCGACGTTGTCCAATCATCTCAAAGTCGTTCTCGTTGATGGTACCCTCATAATCCGAGGCGTCCTCCTCCTCAGAGAACTGGTTTGGTAGTCTCCGTCGGCTGCCAGCTGATCCTCTCGAGTTTCGGTAGCCATCGGTTGCTGAGTACATTGCGTAGACATCCTCCGGTGATTGTGTCTCCTCTGGGATCTGCTTGGGCCTCAACTGCAGAGGCGGGGGCTCCCTCTGCAATGGTGTACCACGAGTGCTAGACGATGCTGACCTTGCAGGCATGGGCCTTCGGCTATCCGGGGGTGAAGCTGCTTTCTCGTACCGACGGTTTGGCTCAGCCTGTTGGATGTTGAGTTTAGCCAACTGGGGCTTCTGGTTGCGAACAGAAGCAGCTCGCGAGGGACGCTCATTCTCCGGTGGGGGTGTTGGCGGGAATACATTTCGGCCATTGGGAGGCTCTGATTGTTGCCTCCTAGAGGACAAGCCAGGCTTGACGAGGTTTGTGGCAGCGAAGGAGATGTTGTCTGGGGGTCGGTCATCCTTGACCTCTGTTTTGCCCGCCTAAGATGTGTTAGTTAAAGTGCTATCAACATATATGGGAGGTAACTGACATTCTTGATCTCAGAACCGGCAAAGCCAGTAAAGGCATTAGCACGGTCTGAAGCGGCAACCAGTCTAGCCTTGCCGAGATAATCCTTGGTCTTGAGGTTTCGAACCTTGGCCTCGTTGGGACGGTAGACAACTCCTACAGGAATGGAGAAGACGGTATAACCCTGATGTGATGTTAGAAAGTTTCAACAAGCGTCTTGCAGTTTACCAACCTCTGCCTGTTCCCTGATGGCATCATCAATAACATTATGGTCCTCCACTACCTTCTCCTTGACGGCATACGAGAAATCTTGCATTCCAGCATCCATCTGTTGCAGATAGATGTAGCAAAGACCTCGGTTGAAAAGAACCTCACAGGAGTAAAGCTTGAATAGAAGACCCAGTTGAGCGTAGTCGATCATAGCGTTTCCGCGAAGGTATAGAAGAGTGTCGTTGAAGTTGGCAAGAGCCTCTTCAAAATCGCCGAGAAGGAAGTTCGAAACACCTTGTTGGAAGTAGGCAACGGCGAGATATTGGTCGAGTCGGATAGCTCGCTGGTAACTCTCAACCTGGAGGAGAAGGATCAGTATATGAAAGTACAAGAGTTTTCCATGGGAGAACTTACAGCCTTCTCGTGCTCTCCAAGCGTAGCATGAATTACGCCCATGTTGAATAGAATCTTGCTTGTGTCGCCAATCTTTCCAAACTCGTTAAGGGCCTCCTCGAATTCATTGTTGTCGTAACGACCTAGGGCTGCTACCCAGGTCTCAATCTCCTGTAGGAAAGATTGTATTAGCAGGCTGGTCTGCAAGACATGGCGTCTCTGAAGTGAAGATCGGGTGAAGAGCGTACCTGTTTCAACGACATGATGGTCGCTGCAGGGCAATGTACCACAGTATAGTCGAATTAGTCGTTTTGGGAATACACAAGAGTCAGAATTAAAGAGTGATATGGAAGGAGTCTTGTGGTAAATATGGAAATTCAAAAGTCGAAGGGAGAGATGGGGGGGTTTGGTTTGGGCTGGGCGCTTAGATGTATGGAGGGCTGTGCCGACTTATTATTCGGAGGGCAGCGCCTGCACCTGAGGTAAACCGTAAAGTCCGCTGGCGGGGCAGGTACACACGCTAGGCACGGTACGGGGGTACAGGGGTATGGGAATGCCAGCAACAGGGGCTAGGGGGGTCGAGCCAAGGCTGGCAGGGGTAGACTACGCTACAAGAGCGGTGTTGCTGTTGAGGTTGCCCTTGATGGATGGCTGGTGCTTTGCAACGGTTGGTCTTTTCCCTGCTTAAGCAAGCAATTGGTGCAGCTAGAGACCTCGATGGCTTGGCGGCCGAGCCAGTGGCGTTAGCTTGGAGGGAGAAAGAGGCAAGTGAAAAATCGATAAAGGGATTGGTTTGATAGTTAATCGGTAGGAGATTATATTCGATCGTATGGATATTTGTTGCTTCATGCAGGTGCTTTCTACAGCTCTCAGTTGTTGGTTGTAGTGACAGATGTTGGCTGACGAAGTATTCTTGATACGCGCTTGTTGATCAAGTCAGCGGATGAAGCTGAAGCTGCCACAGAATGCGTGATCTCGATTCAGAAACAATTATGTTCATCGACGGAATTTCAAAAGAGGAGACGACATTCTCGGCAGTATCTATCATACGTAGAATTACATAGCCAAGAATTGGTCTGATGTAAGTGGGATGTTTCTCTCCGGTCGAGCTGCAAGAACATGGCAGAGCAGAAAACTTCCTTCAAGAACAAAACCGCCCAGACCTGTAGGGGAGATTGTTTCTCGGAATATTGATTTATTACTCGATCACTCCGAGCCAAGACTCAATGGCGCGGTGATGGGAGTGATTTCAATGCATAATTACTTGATATGACATATCGGGCGACTACTGGTTACTACATCTAGACTCAGCGCCTAAAGAAGATGGGAATTGGTCAAGAGTTGGTTGTCACACAGGCTACTGTAGCAGTAGCCTTCGGTGTACAGTAGGGGACCTGACTCTCTACAACCACACTCTGCAGGGCGGGTCAGGGGGATGTGCAACAAGGGTCCAGCATTTTCTTTTTCTTTTTCTTCTTTTTTCCCCATCTGCTACAGCCAGCAGCAATGTTTGTAACTGCTGTCTGTATGTATCTGAGATCTGAAATGTATCCAGCATGTGCAACGTCTGATCGACCGCTAGCCTGTTGTAAGAGACTCGCACTCTTACCGGGCCGGGTTTGAGCTGCCAGCCCAATTCCTCATCTCGTTTCGATTTCGGGTAGTTTTCGAAAGAAGATTGAATGAGGGTCTGATCTAAGATTCGCCGATGGACTGTATCGCATGCCTATCCATCACTATCACCGTTCTTACCCAGTCTAGGAATAGTTAGTGATGTGATGAGATGACTAGATGAATGTGATGCAGATAGACGATTACCAGAAATTCTGCTGGTGATGAAACCAGCTCTCCTGTTGAATCGAACCACTGCATTCCTCAGCCTCGTCAGATGCCTCGAGAATCGAAAGGTTCGATCCGAGTTCTGATCGTTGGTTGTTGATTTGGGGTTAACGGTCTGCCAGGGTTTGCTTAGACGACGGGGAAAGTTTACGCACCTGCTGCAGCGATTGTCACAGGTGCTGGTGACTACCAGGCACACCTTGTGATTGGATGGCAGTCAAGGGTCTTCCTAGACGACCCACCACTCGGCGCCTACCACTAATCCTCTCCAAGTGCCAACAACCAGAAATGGACTCGAACAGCAATTAATTACAGGACATACCCCGGTACAGCGCCATGGCTGAAGCTCTTCAACACGCTACTGAATGCATCCAAGCTGCTGGTGTCGAATGACGTGCCTTCCGTGTCTCTCGATCAACTTTAATCTGATTCTAAGCGCCCTGGGCCAGACCGTCAAAGTGATAACCTAACAGATAACCCAACGGTGAGCTCCACAGGTCAGGCCCAGTACAACGGATCATGGCAAATCCAATCGATGCACTATCTCGGTCCCGAGTGCACGGGATCAGAAGAAGCTTCACCAGTGGCACTGTATGCGAGGTCCAGTAATTGCCGGTGGATCTACCTGTAAGTTGCGGTGGGAGAAAAACGACACGACGGGAAAAGACGTTATGCCTTTGTCCATGTACAGCCGAGATTCAACCCTAATACCTTCAAGCGATCTTGGCAATGCTACGGGACCATGGCAACGGAGATGAGTACGAAGCCGAAGCCGGCATCATGAAATACGTGTTGCCATAATTAACATTGCTCCCTCACATGTTCATCTGCCGTGGGTATCTCTGCAGGTCCTTCATCTATTAGACCAAATCTCACCATAGAATCTGCCTTATTGCTTCGATTACCGCGCGCGTTCTACGCTAATGCGGCCACTCAACACGCATCCATACATATGTACTCAAAAACCCAATGTAACACTGTCACATAAGCCTTCATCCTGTCTCTATCACGCATGACAATGCTGGAGGTTTCCCTCTTTCTTCGGGCCTAGTAACTTGGCCAACAGCACAACCCGGATATAAACTCACCCCTTCTATCCAGGAGGCATTACGACAGCTGCGACTGCAGCAGTGAGGATGATGCATTATCTCCTTCGGCACATGGCGATCCGGAGCCCCATGGAGCCCATCCAGCCTACCAGGGGTAACAATCTGGTTACAGCCCGAGACCCGAAGACGTAGCAGAATGTTTCTAGACGTCATGGCATTCAGGCACCAGATTTTTGAAACATTATTGAGTTCAAATAATTTATCTTCTTGTTCAGTAGTTACCTAGTGTGAATAGTTTATCTCATCCAAATCCCAGAGATCTTGCTCATCAAACGTAGGTGGCTAACTTCAACAAGGAAGCTGTTGTAAACCCTTGTACCCAGCTAGCAGTTGTAAGGTTATACGGTTTTGAATATATGGCCTAGGTAGTGATGATAGATGGAAGGTAAAGCCAGGACTTGCTTAGCCTGAATAGAGCTTATGTTTATTCAACAACCAGAACAAGCAGTCTTGTCTTGAAGAGTTGACCTAATTGGGTTTATATGTGGTATAAGTCAGAATCAATGCCTTTTTCGCATGAATACCAGCTATCAGTTTACTAGGTTCTTATTACAGCCAATAGATTTTGGGGAGCGCAACCAGCAGTCCAACATTCGTCCGCTCAGGCTCGGCATTGTCTTAGACGTCAGATCTAGATAAGCCGTTGAAAATCACTTTTCTCCGTCTGTGTCTTCGTCTTCATCTTCGTCTTCTCCTGTTTCTTATCGTCGCATCAGATCTTGACTCTATCTGTTATGCAAACCGGGGAGTTTGCCCTAATACCAAGCCGTGTTTCCGTTCCCGTCCTTCTCTTACAAACCCACCTGCTATCCCCGTTATGCTTCGTCTCAGTCTTTACTTTGCCAGAATATAGAAGACTATTGGTTGTCGTGCGAGTTGATCGGTAGATATACTAAGCATGATCCCTACATTATCAGCTGCCGTACCTGTACCTGGCAACAACTTAAAGCGTTGTGGAACATTGATACAGATACCACTTTACACCACTGTCTCGCATGAGGCCCATGATTCTGTGGCTTGTCTGGAAGGTTTCATCTTCATCTCAGCCAGGCTTCAGTCTCAATGCACCGAGGCCGTGGATCTAAGAATCCACTTCCTATTCATGCCCTTGTCACAGCATTTCCATCAGCTGTTTCTTGATATTTATCACGAGAACTTGTGACCGCAAGAAATAAATCCGAATAACTTGAGAATGGGCGTCTACGTTAATTGATTCTTCCGTAAGGACCTGTCATATGTCGAGCCTCTTGCCTTTTTGGAATCAGCATCGAACCATCATCATGGCAATACCCATGTTCAATCTTATCCCAAAGTCTGGTATCGCACCACATCTCGCCGCAGCACGATCGCCCGTTACAGATCCTCCACAAGTTACTTCCAAAACCAGGCTCCCATGACAAGGGCTCTGTTTCAAATTTGCGGGGAGGCTGTGCTGTCAACCAGATGAACAGGATTCTTCAACGCATACACATCATACCACAAGTCAGAGTTCGTCCGATGCTCAGCGCTATCCAATGCCAATGTTTGTCGTTCTATCATCGATTCGTGATTTGGCAAATGATTCGTTATCATAGCATGCCCTTATTGACCTCATCCTTACGCTCCTCCCAGAGCGTCTTGCCTGTACAAGAGCATACGGTCTTATCATTGTCCCACATGCCAGCGCTTCGGGCGATGATACCCACAACGGTGTCCTTATCGTTCTTTAGAGGCTCGGCCTTCTCATCTTGTCTTGTCAGAACCATGGCGTGGCCAATAACTTCCCAGATTTGAAACCCGTGGTCGATGAACGAAGCGCCTCTGCCATCCTTGCCAACTTCAACAAGACCTAGATCACCTCGAGGCTTCTGGTCCTCTCCCGACCAGACAGGTCCTGTTGAAGTTGCACCATTCTTCAAATCACCGTACGCACGGATTGAGGCTCGATATGTGCCTGGCGAGACACCACGGATAGTCAAGTCGACCAGTGTTCGCCCTGAGCTGACCTGAACCATTCTTGCCAAACCTCTCACATCCCGGCTGGGTTCCTCGTAGTTACCATCAACAGCATCTTCAAACGTCTCCAGAATACTGACAGCAGCACCTAAAGATTCAGGTTAGTCGTGCACCGTATCAAGAAACGAAGCTGATGCTCGGCAGAGACGGATCGTTCACGGCAGTGCGAGTCAAACACAATACAGATCGTCAAGAAAACAGATTTCACATACTGTCTGAAGCTCCTGATCCACGCAGGATGGCATCTCTACCAGTTGCTTGGATGGCCTCCACAATAGCTGATGGAGCAGCTGCAAGAACGGCACAGTCAGTATATGCATACACACTTCCAGAAACAATTTCGCCTTACCAGTGCCCTTGACAGATACTAGTTGGTCCTTCAGGTTACCCTCGACATTTTTGATACCGCCCAGCTTATACAGAGAGTCTGAAACGGCTTTGATACAGCCGTCACATGACAGCGGAACTGCAAAGAGGGTCTGTTTTCAAGACGTTTCATTAGTATACTTGCTGTGGTGAAAGATCTCAACAACTCTCCTCGTCCCCTTTCCACAGCCATGACTCATCGTTCAGAATTTTCTGCGCACCTCAAACGAGTTGTCAACCGTCATCTTCTTGGGTGCTGTGTTGGCCTGTTAGTTTCATACTCGCAGTGTAAGAGAAGCTCATGGAATTGGAGAACTTACAAGTGGGGGGCGTGGTCTTAGAGTTAATATTCGAAAACCGGTACTGGTAAGCTGAATAGCCGGCTACAGCAAGTAAAGATGTAGTTGTAAAGAGTCTAATAGGTGTAAACTTCGGAGGCATCTGTCAAGAAGAAGAGGAGAAGGAGGTTGTAGCACGAGCGTGGTCGGGTTTTGTTTGCTGCTTTGAAATCCACCCACAATTGAGTGATAACATAAGTCGACCTACCTACGTCGGGGTCCCGAGTTACACCCCCCGACTTAAGAAGTGGACCAGCGACTTCGGGAATCGGGCGACGTTAAGCTACAGAGTCTGAGACAAGCCTGGAGGGGATTCACGTGACTGTTCTAAATCCTGACTCAGCAATCTACTGCTTGGCATCTGGATCCAAACTTTCTGGTTGATCGTTTCAGCGTCGGAGATCTCGCGATACAGCTTAACGCACCTTTTACGGCGACTCAACCCCTCCTCTCCCGTTCTACGGTTGATCGAACCAATTGGAGGTAATATTGGAGAGATCATTCTCTCAAATCCTCCAAGATGTCGCAAGTTCTCGGTCTGGTGAGCAATTCATGTATATCTTCAAAACTTCCTCAGTTCTAATCAATATTGAATAGACCAAACTTGCCTACTCTCGAGTATGGCACGGTGTCTCTGCTTCCGCCCCTCATGCCACTCTATCTACTCAGCCCGGTGTAACACCGCCTTCGCTCGGCCGTCTCGCATCCCGCATCGCCGTCCTCCTCATGGGCAAGAACAAACCCATCTTCGATCCCTCAACCGACTGCGGTGACTACGTTGTTGTCACAAACTGCGCCGCTCTTCACACAACTGGCCGAAAGAAGTGGCAAAAGCCATACTACCGACACACGACTCGACCTGGTAGTCTCAAGACTGTTACGATGGATGTCCTTATGGAGCAGCACGGAGGCAGCGAAGTGCTACGCAAGGCTGTGCGCGGCATGTTGCCCAAGAACCGACTACGAGACAAGCGATTGGCGAGACTTAAGGCTTTTGAGGGAGACGCACACCCGTACAAGCAGAACTTGATACGGTTTAGTGGTGTGCAGGTGGGCAAGCCTGGATGGGAGAAGGCTGTCGAGAAGGTTCGCGAGGGCGACAAGAAGCGATTATAAAGCAAGCAAGGCAATTCACGATGGGATGATGGGTTGTGTTGAGGAGTAGTGTGGGCGGACTGTGAAAGTCCTTGTACTATCTGTACCAATATTTTGGGTATATTTATGACCTAGCATCAAGCAATTATCAACGTTTTCCATGCTGTGGTCTCTCGTTACGCTCCAAAAATCAGACAATGTCTTACCAATTCAGGTCGCCAAGCGAGACGTTCTTGCTTGAGGTCCCTCGATCTAGGCTGGTATTATCACTGACTGGCTTTACAACTGAAGTCAATGGCTGTAAGCTCAATACGGTTTGCAGCCATTGCTGAAAGATGCCATTTTCACTAACCATCATCAAAGACAAGCAACGACGGGTTGACAAACGCAATCCAATTATCTCATATCTATTCTCGAATCTAAGCAAGTCGCTTGGTATCAATCTTCATCTTAGATGCATTACATTTCATTGCATCTTGACCTCTATCATTAAGAAATGCACAACATTCTTGTCGAGCTTATAGTTTCGATTGCAGGCTGTCTCGAGATACTTCGCACTTGATGAGACCATTAGGGCCTGACTGAGGAGCGTAAACCTCGGCATCCTTGCCTGTGTTCTTGAGCCCCTTGTGCCAGCTCAGATCTGATCGATGAGTTAGTATGAGTGCTCCATTATGGAAATAGTAACTGTACTTACCAATCTCGAAGTAATGCTTGTTAGGTAGTGAGTAAGTGACTGTCGCGACCTCGGGCACAGTCTCGAGGATGATCTCAGACATCTTGTACATAGTGGCTTGTACACTAGCACTCGCGTCCTCGGCGAAAGTCTTGAGGGTGATATTACGCGCCGCCTCACGCGCACTGTCGAACTTGGGGACGGAATCCTTAACAGCAGCGAGAGAGTCGAACTTCTTCCACTTCCACGTGGCGTCCACATCAGTCGAGAAGATACGGTCCCATGTCTCAGGGAGTGTTGTGTACTCGTCGCGGACAAAGCCGTGGAAAGCAGATCCGGTACTCTTGAGAACGGTCAGGCCAACGAGAGAGCTCTTGATCTCGATGCCTTCCTGTCGGCTCACTCGGACCTCAACATTTCGGGTCTCCTCACCATCCTTGGAAAAGCTGTGAGGATGAGGCTTGCCATCAACCTCAAGACGCGCCCAGCGAACAGTCTTGACACTGACATTGGCGACATGAATATGCTTGTACTTCTCAATGAAGTGGCTGCCCAGGATAGAGGCGTACAACTCAGGAGGGTTGACGGGGTTCTGTTTGGCGGTAATGTAGATGGTGTTCTTGATAGAGTCGGTGGCAACGACAACACTGTTATCGGCCTTGGTGTATGAGGTCTCAATCTCTCCCTCGAGAAGACAGCAGACGGTCATTTCTGTCACGGTTTGAACACCAGTAGAAGCATCGCGGTCGACTTTGCAGACGCGGACGTTGTCCTTGCCATAGCGAGCAGAAGATACGTAAGGCATCGTGATAGCTTTGTTGCTGTTATCGGTTTGTGGTCTGCTTTGGCCTGAGTTAATGAATGAAAGCAAAAGCAGTAGATGATGATAGATCAGATAAGCTGTATGGCAACAAAGGATGAGAGTCACTATCGTTGAGGGAGATGGCAATTTATGAAAAGGTTAAGATCAAACACGATATGACACGAAAGAAAGAAGGGAGGGAACAGGCTTCTAATATATACAAGACGGTTGGAACGTCAGCCCCCCCTCCTAATAACAATGACAGCTCCCCAACGGTACAGCACCTACCCCAAGCGGCTCAACGGACGGAGACGGACGCTGGCGATCCATCGAGAAGAAGCGCCTGCGGCCGAAGAGCCAAGGCCGGGTATTACAATTGGCAAGGAAGAGATTGAACTGAAGCGTTGCTATGAAATGGGGCGATCAGGGTCGGTGCCGGGCTACGGAGGACGCCGATGCCCTGAAATGCCGTATATCGGGGTCCGCCTGAAGCATTGGACTTTTGATTCTGCGAGTTTCTTATCTCTATCTTATCTATATCATGGGTTATGCTAGTCAAAATGCGACTTTGACCGCATGATTTCTGTGAGATGTGAATATGCAGAGGATTAAATGATTTGATAAACAAGACAAGCCTAGGTCATTGTGTTTTGGCCATGATAAAGTTGCAGGTCTAAGATTGAACATCAGCACATGATAAGACAAAATCAGCAAGATTCAGTCTCCTCTAATCATATATCTTAGCAACATATTGGCAAGTTCATCTTTACGAGTGCACCTAGATCATGATACTCTGCAAAGGTTCGTTCATTGTTACCAGATGCTGACAAGCAACTTTAGCATAAGGGAGGTGGTTGGGAGAACCGCTCTGAATGGAAACTCCAACCGACAAGACGTAAGGACTTGTAAAAGTCATGACGCCAATCCATCCATTCCATAAGATTTTGAGGCTATACAAACACGATAACCGTTGGATTGTTACTCAAGATAAGGAGTTGATCACAAGGCGGCGACTGGTGATTGACACGAGGTTGAAATAGATGATAATAATAGGCTGTCTGGTTTGAGACGATTCTTCTCATCTGTACTACTGTTGTGTGACATCAAATGACAATCTCGGCATTGGATAGGAATACCTCATTGTTCAACTCCATTCTTCAGAGTATCCACAGCACGCTACTCTCTAAGATCTTCAAGATCTTTATTCAAGGGCACTTTAAAGGTGCTTTTTAGTGACGCCCGGGCAGTCTGTAGCTACATTTTATAGAGCTGCAGGTTAACTTTAGTGCCTGTAAATGGAATGCATCACCATCTGGCCGGGTCCAGTCCAGGTCCTGTCTGCCTCCACTCTAGGCCCTGGCTGTCCCGCAAACCAACGACTTCTCACCTCGATCCTCCAATCATCTGCCCGCTCCTCTATCGAACCCTGTCCAACTGCTCTTCGAGTCTCCTTCGTTTTGCTCTTGATATTGGCCTATCTACATCAGTAGTCTACAGGCATCGATCTTTATTTCTTATGTTGTTGATCTGAACCTTTTGTTTTTGCTCGTGGCTATACTGTTGCTTGGGTTCTTATGCAGAAAGTGTCGCATCCATTTCAAACCTACGCGCAACCCGACGCAAACGCAAACGCACCTTACCCAGGTACCTAGGCGACGACTCCGCTCTCTCGAAACTCCAGCTTGAACCACGATTTCGCTATCCAGATTTAAACGTCTCCACGCGATCGACAAAAACGCGGTCGGATATATCTATACATACGAAGAAATACTATCATTACTCTCGCTCCAGCTGTCGCTTTGAATCCCAACGTATCGGGCACGACCATTACGCCAAACGATATTGTACCGTATACGAGCCATAACCGCGATCGCATCCTTCGCACCCGACATACCAGACACCCGGCTGATCGACGAATGCCCTTCCACCATTCTTGGGCCCAGTCCCAACCGGTGGGCTGCTCGCCATTGTCATGCTGAGCTCCTCTGCTGCAGCTCAAAAGGGAATGACCCCTCCGAGCCAATCTTCACAGCCCAGCCTACCTCAGCAGTTATCTGGCCGCACGAGCTTTGATCGGGGTGACTCGGGTCTACAACCTCCCAATGGCGCCAACAATCGCAACCTGGGCGCCTCAGGCGGTTCCTTTGCGCCTAGGGGAAGCAGTCTCAATATCGCTCCAGGCAGCTTCAGCTCAGAGCTGCGCAGTCGGGCTGGGAGTAAGACCGAGGCGGGGTCGGTATACCCAAGCAGCTTCATGGACAAGGTAGATGAGGACGACGCGGACACGCTAGCAGAGCAAGCTCTAGCGAATCTTAAAGAAAGACTCAACCGTGAGATGAAAATTAAGGAGGGCAGCGAGAACATGCTCGAGGCGCTGAACTCTAAGAAAGCGAAGCAGACCAAAGAGCAACGGCAGAAGGTTGAGGCAGAGCTCAACGCAAGCAACTTGCGTATCAAAGACCTACGCCAGAAGATCTCCGATGCCCAGCGTACACGACAAATACCGCCAGATACGCCAAAAAGAAACCGTACACAGAGCAATACTATCGACTCTGCTAGGCCCGTTGGGCTACGCTCACCGCAGAGCGTGACACGATCCATTGGAGAATCCGATGCTGAAGAGCCAACAGAAAGCCCGACTTTTGCGCTCGCTGAATTGCTTCAAGCACTTGAAGTGGAGGGCATGATGCCCGAGTACTATGTCTCACGAGGAAACCAACTGGTCGATCTTTTCCAGCGATACCCTACTCTCAAATATGACCTAGTCTGGTCGGTCTTTGGGCTCCGCATGCAGGTAATGCTTTTGAGCGAAAGCCGCGAGGTTGTGGCTGCTGGCTATCGAATGACCAGATATGCTATATCCGATGTTGCATCGCTCAAGAAGATACGTAGTCTGAACACTGACTATTTAGTAATTCGGTAAGTATCATCACCTATAGAAATCCGCTGTGCTGACAGTTTCAGGTCTCTGAATAACTATCGCAAGGCGGATGTTGAACGGGAGCAGGCACTCAAGTTCGTCCGCGCGTTCCTTGATGTCAAGGGTGGAATTAAGGAGGTCTCTCGAGCTGTTGTGCGCACTGTTGTTGCAGTTGCTGAGCATGGGGAGGATCGAAGAGCAAACGGCCAGTCGGTCGAGGGAGACATAGATCGTCTACGACCTATCTGCATCGAGACACTGGCAGAACTTATCGTGCAGGATCCAGCACTCTTAGTGGCATCTGGCGGCTTGGGACCGTTGACTGAAGCTCTCTCAGAAGGTGTCTACAAAGCTCCCGAGAGTTTGACATCTGCATTTTTATACCTGCTCGATCACCCCCGGAAACGAAAGTACATACAGCCAGGCTATGGCCTCGAAGCGCTCTTCACCGTCTTCACCGACCATCTCCTCACCAACGAAACTGTTATGAAGCAGAATTCTAAAGCCATCGCAACGGCCTTGAAGTCATGGCCTGGGCTGATGACTCTATGCATGTATGATCTACGAACAATCCGGTCATTTGTCACGAGCATGCTATTGCCCAGCGATGTGGTCCGCGAAACTATTCTCGACCTTATTTTCTCTCTTTTGCGCATCAAGCCACCAGCATGGGCAACATCTTTCTTAGCCGGAAGAAGATTAACGACATATGGCCGAGTAGCTAATCTGAAGTCAAATCAGAAGGACAAGAGCCAGTCGCAGTTTATGGAAGAGGACAGTGGCGAGCAGAATTTCGTCGAGCACTACACAGCCCTACTACTCGCTGTCTTTATCCGAGCAGGCCTCTTGCCTATCCTCCTGAAGATCGCGCAAGGGGATGAAAACCCAACACTTCAGCGCAAAACAACTCTGCTGATTAGTGAGGTACTCAAGCTCGCTAGTCGCCTCTTGCCTCCATCTTGGAGTGCTGAGCTTCACTTACTACCGGAGCTCTTCTCATCGGCGGCTAACATTGGCAATAACGATCATTGGGTAGCGTCGGGCATCGTTTACCAAATCAGCAGCGTCAGCCGGACATTGTATCGAAGCACGCCGTCAGGTGCTTTATCAGGAGCGCTGTCTGGTAACAACACTACAGACTTATCAGCACTTGATGAAGCGCCTAAGTCTCACCAGTCTCAGGTTTTTGATGATGCTACATTTAGGCAACTCCTCATTGATAGCAACGTACTCAATAGCTCCAACTATGCCAAGTGGAACTGGGAGACCATTATCAGGATCATTGACGGTCCTTTGCAGAGCGGCAAGCGACTTGAAGAAGCCATCAAAGCATCCAAATTTATGAAGAGAATTATCAGTTTCTACCGACCATTTAAGTATAGATTCGCTAATGTCAAGAACACGCGGGCCACTCAAAAGTATGTGCGGGCTGGCTGCGCCTTGATGCATTCGCTCCTTCAATCTCCGGAAGGAATCAAATTCTTGGCGGACAGCAAATTGCTCAGGCAGATAGCAGAATGCTTAGCACAATGCGATCCGGTACAGTTTATTGCCCGAGCATGTCTTACTCCTTGCTAACAACCGGTTCAGACTAGTGGACTCACAGCCCAGTACCCCATGTTCTCGAAAGATCGAGTGACCGACACACTATGTGCAGGTTACTTCTCCATGGTTGGTGTTCTGAGTGGTGATCCCAAGGGACTCCAGCTACTAGAACGGTGGAGAATGTTTAACATGATATACCATATCATGGATCTAAAGCAGAGGCCCGATCTTATCAAGCTCCTTCTTTCAAGCTTCGATTATAGTGTCCAAGGGCATCCTCGTGTGCTGATCTCCAAAGCTTTGACAGCCGGCACAAAGGATATTCGCATTCACGCAACAAATGCCCTTCGCAAATACGCGATTCGCCCAGTACCATCGGTCAATGGGCAGGGTGGAGTTAGTGATTCCAAATGGGCTATTCAGCTACTGGTCACGCAACTTTATGATCCTGAGATTGAAGTTTGTGCAACAGCTGTCAAAATTCTTGAGAAGGCTTGTAATCGCAAGACCTACTTGGAATACATTGTTGAATGTAGGCCAGCTCTTGACCATCTAGGTGAGATCGGAGCACCGCTTTTGTTGCGATTTCTGTCGACCTCTATTGGATATCACTATTTGGACGGATTGGACTATATCAGCAATGAAATGGACGATTGGTTCCTAGGACGCAACGACACTTATGTCAAGGTCATTGAGGCAAGTTTAGCCAAGACCTTTCTTATGGACACAGACGAACACAACCCCCGCATGAGCTTATTCGACGACGGTGAGATCGATGGGGAGTATCATGATAGCCACGTACCGCCGCACTTTTATCGAGAGTTGACTCGTACCCAAGAAGGATGTAGATTGCTTAGTGATAAGGGTCACTTTGAAGATTTTGCAGCTACGATCCGCGAGCACGGCATGGATACAGGCGATTCAGAGATGCTTACCAAGGTCAAGGGATGTCTTTGGGCAGTCGGTAATGTTGGATCGATGGAGCTCGGTGCCCCTTTCTTGGAGTCCAACGATGTGGTGGAGCATATCATCAAGATTGCTGAGCATCACGAAGTGATGAGTCTGCGAGGAACGGCATTCTTTGTTCTCGGTCTGATTTCCCGCTCAACACATGGTCTAGAAATTCTTTCCGAGAACGGCTGGGATGCAAACACAACACCCATGGGCAGTTCGCTTGGTTTCTGTATACCCAACAACCTAAACAAGCTACTGTCACTGACTCCGTGGAAACAAAAGACGGTAACGTCAATCACTCTGCCATCGACTCAACGCACAGCCCAAGAAGCACCACCACCTCGAGCTGCTAGGCCACCTCTTGAGCCGTCAGAGCTTCCCGCTTTGTTGAGCGACGAGGACGTAAACACGAGAGTCTTGGAACTCATTGTGGATCTCGGAAACATGGTCCTCTACAAAAAGGCGCTTACGGACCTTCAAAAGCTGCGAGCGCACAAGCCAACAGCGTTCCGAAGCACCCAGTTCTTTAAAGAGGTGATGGCTGCAATGGAGTGGAACCACTACCGATTGGGAGTGCGGAGGATGGTTATAGACCTGTTCGACAAGAACGTGATGCGTCAAATTGTCTTTGACGAGGATAGCGAGGACGACGACGATAGTAGTGACGATAGCGGAGAAGAGAGCGGCGAGGGCGAGAACAGCTCGGGCGACGATAGAACGGAGAGGCAGCGCAGTATCAGCGAGCCGTTGGCACCGCCGCCAGAGCTTGCACCGTCTCCTCTTCGGATTCGGCGGTAAAATTGCAGGCGATGAAGGCAAAAGAGAAGAATCTACATAGCCAATGGCAAGATCAAGTTGGAAAGTTTCAACTGTATGATACCAATGACAACAATAATGATGGCACGTTCGGGAGGCGATCTTGAGTTGTATATATATGTGTGGTGCGCGGTCGAAGCAAGGGGTTGGTGTCCGGGTTGGAATTTGGATCAAGGAGTTATTGGGCAAAAAGTCAAGGAAGAAGACTGCCGGTCTGGTGAGTTGAGTAGGAGATGTTTGCTTGAATTGAGCATTTTGAAGCGATTCACAACGGTGATGCCCATTTATTTCGCATACCTAGTCCCTGTATTGAACCACAAGTCGCTGCTCTACCCAGTATAACTCGTTATAGAGAAATTGTACATTGGTTATCAGCCATGGATGATACTTATCGCCCTAATCAGTTATATGAGCAGGTTAGTAACATCATGAACTGATATGTACGACCTGGCCCTTAGCCATAGTGACGTGAGTTACTTGTGCCCCACCAATCCCACGCCGCTTCAAGGCCGAACGCGGGATTAAGTCTCGTCTCGACATCTACACATGATATATATCTCTGTATAAAGAGAACAATTTCTCTATCTCTTCTGGATCGTTGGAAGACCATTTGTGACAAACCAGAACATCATGGTACAGGGACGGGTGCTTGTAATTGCGGGCTCGGACAGCTCGGGCGGAGCGTAAGTTGATTCCATCTTGCCTTCCAATCAAGAGTGGCATGACACAGATTCCTGCGTATTGAACAATATGAGTAAGATGTTTGAGTGCTGATTTCATTCTAATTCAGTGGCCTTGAGGCGGATCAGAAAGTCATCGCTGCTCATGGCTGTTACGCCATGACAGCAACTACAGCCCTTACTGCACAAAACACCCAGGGCGTCAAGGACATTCATGTCATTCCCGCCGACTTTGTTTCCCAGCAAATTGATGCTTGTGTAGAAGATGTTGGAGTTGATGTCATCAAGACTGGTGAGTAAAACATTCGTCTTCCAGTAGCCCGCAGCATAACTTATACACCCTGGTAGGCATGCTTGCTTCGGCAGAGACAATAGAGATGGTTGAAAAGACTGTCACCAAACACAACATCCCATGTCTTGTGGTAGATCCAGTATGTGCAGTCTCAAGCTCTAGTTCAATGCCTTTCTTACAGTCAATAGGTTATGGTCTCGACTTCTGGCGCAACACTGCTCCCCAATGAAGCCATCCAACATCTCTGCAAGCATCTCCTACCACACACCACTGTGCTTACACCGAATATCCCTGAGGCAGTACTTATCCTGTCTCAAAACGGCCAGGAAGCTCCCGAGGTCCGTAACGTTCAAGACCTCGAGACTATCGCGAAGAGAATCCAGCAGCTAGGCCCCAAGTGGGTGCTCGTCAAGGGTGGGCACCGCCCTATGAAAGAAGACCTCACCGTGGCAGAGACGGAAGAGGAGAAGCACTTTGTCTTTGATGTGCTTGTTGGAGGAAATGAAGAGGTATTCAGGGTGAAGAGTCCCTATCAAGCAAGCTCCAGTACCCACGGCACGGGATGCTCGCTAGCATGTAGGTGATGGCCTTAACTTGAGAGAAAGCTCGGAACATGCTAACGATCCTTCAGCTGCCATAGCTTCGAATCTATCTAAAGGTATTGAAACGCCTAAGGCTGTTCAATCAGCATGCCGATACATCGAGGCTGCGATTCGCACCGCACCAGGACTGGGCAAGGGACATGGTCCTCTGAACCACTTCCACTCAACCTACACCCTTCCATTTGCTCCGTGAGCCAGATCTTTCTATTTCTTTCATCGACCGCTCACTGACTCGATCTACAGTGGTTACTTCATCGAATGGCTCCTTGAGCGTCCAGATGTTCGTGATGTCTGGAAGGAGTTCGTGTACCATCCGTTTGTCATGGCTATGGGAGATGGGACTCTGCCTCTCGAGTCTTTCAAGGGCTACATCATCCAGGACTATCTGTACTTGGTCTGTCTTGATCTTACGATAGCCTATCATATTTGACTAACGAGTGTTTGTAGATTCACTTCTCGCGTGCCAACGCCCTCGCGGCCTATAAGGCGCAGACCATCGAGGACATTTCCAGAGTATGTAGTATCCTTGATATAAGATTAACAAAGAACTAACAGGATGTCGTCAGGCAACAGAAATCGTTCAGCATATCATGCATGAACTGAAGCTTCACACCTCATACTGCGAGAGCTTTGGTGTCTCGCTCGAACAGATTCGCGCCACACCAGAGAAGCAAGGTAAGCAAAATTACCAACTCCTCTCAACGCTTCTTTACTGAGGTTTCATTTTAGCATGCACCGCTTATACTCGCTATGTCCTTGACGTCGGTCAAAACGGTGACTGGCTTGGTCTTCAGATGGCCCTCGCCCCATGTCTCCTTGGCTACGGCGCCGCGGCCAAGATGCTACATGACCATGAGAATACCGTACGTGAAAACAACACGTATTGGGCTTGGATCAAGAACTACAACGAGGAGGATTACACTGATGCTGTCAAGCTGGGCTCTGGTAAGTGTACGTTCGCATCTATCAGAAGCTTTTCTCTAACCAGAATCAAGCTCTACTCGAAAAGCACATCCAGTTCCAATCGCCTTCTCGAATTGAAGAGCTGGTGCAAATCTTTATCCATGCACTCAAGGTAGATACTTAATGGTTCCAAAGCATGGCACTCTTACTAACTGTATACAGATGGAAATCGGCTTCTGGGAGATGTTCCCTGCTAAGCAGACGTAACTTAAAAACATTCCATCACACAAAAGGGGTTATGGTATAGATATAATTCAATTATTAGATGTAGAATTGAGTATACTCTTGATTTATGCGGGTTGTGTTTAGACCAGAAAAAGAACTCCAACGTAAGGATATATGACGCCTCTAGCATACCATACTCCAAAACAAATAGATACATACATACATGCATACATACACATAAAAACATGCTTCTTGAATCAAGATCAGACCATCTCCACTGGACGTGGTCTCTCGTCATCTTGCAACATGTATCTGAAGTCCTGCTCAGGAGGGGGGGCCAGAGCAGGGACTGGGGGAGCGTCACTCTGCTCTTGTTGTCTTTGGGCCCGTCGCAGTTGTCCATTCTGCTGCTTCACCCACGAGTTGACAGAGTGGAATCTCGGTCGAGTTTCCACTGAAGCTACTGTGGATACAGTATCACGACGGCTGTGTGTGTTGGTAGACTTCCATGTGGGTTGACGAGAAGGCGTTGGCTGAGAGGGCATACTCTGGGCGGTCTGGTAGGATGGCGTTATGACAATATCGCCGTCGCCAAAGCCGGAAGAGATAGAGGACAATTCACTGACACCGGTCTGCCGTCTTGCAACGTCGTAAGCATATGGCGCTGCCGAAGGGGCGCGGTTGTGTTGCGGTTGCGGCTTGTAGTAAGGTGGGCTAAGACCTTGACTTTGCCTTGGAGCATGACGAGCAACGACCTGAACTTGGACAGCATTCTCCACAAAGCCTGGGCTTGTAGGGCTTGTAGCATCAATGTCGTAGTTTGTTTGCTCGGTCCTGCTGCTCATACGATAGAGACCATATGGCTTGGCGGGCACAGTGAGATGAGTGGCGGACTGCTTAGGAAGGGATGAGACTGGTAGAGGTGGAGGTAAGGACGAAGGTGAGGGTGAAGGGGAGAAGCGTCTTTTCTTCTCATCGTTGTTGTATGAAGAGTAAGGAGGAGACGGATCTTCGATGGTGTACCAGTCTTTGTGACCAAGACGTGGTCCCAAGAACGGTAACTTTGAAACGAGGGTTTCAAACCGATTGGGCTTTTCATGAGACATGTCGTCGACAGGAGGTGGAGGAGGAGGCTTTGCCGTGTATTTCTTCTTTGAATGAAACTTCCAGACGAGGAACACAATACCGAGAAGAAGAAGGAAGCCGCCTGGATATAAATGTTAGTTGCCGATGAATGACTATGACTTAAAGTGTAGTAGTAACTTACCAACTGATCCCACACCCAAGAGGATCTTGTGAACGTTTGAGTGGATGCCCTCACCTCCGGAAATCTTTTTATATGAGTTAGCAAGCCCAAGCTTTCAATGCGGATGACATGTTTCTTTAATCTAAAACAATGCCAAAACATGCGGGTCGAAGAGATTGAACTCACCATGCTTTCCTCTATGCTGCCCTCTGCTGATGGCGCCTCAACTATTGGTGTCTCTGTTGCTGATGCCGGTAATTTGACCTTGTATGGCACATCTTTGTCGTCGATGGGTTGATCAGTTGGTACGGGATCGCTCTCTTCCTCATCGTCACTCTCCTCGTTCTCGTCATCACTCATACTTTCATCGCCACTTTGACTATCGCTGTCACTGCCACTCTCATATGCCTTTACAGCCTTGGTAGGGGTAGGGGTCGGGATCGGGGTCGAGACGGGTTGCGTGGCGTAAGGCTCGTCATGTAGGATAGACACCAGTACCTCAGACTCTTCAACGGGTGTGCTGCTGATGTCTCGTCGTCGAAGTCTATGTCGAACAGAGCGCCTTCTCATGATGTGAACATCGTACTTGTCGTCGTCGTCTTCGGCAACAGTCCAGTCTGGTACAGTTCCTGCAAATCCCCTCTTTGTCTTTGTCTTAGTCTGCCATCGAAGGCGGCGTTTCTCGGGTGAAGGTGCCATTGTATTTGTTGTTGTAGTATGTTGTAGTAGTTGTAATCGTTTTTTGTTTTCGTTGTTGCTCTTATTGGTCCAAGTGAATGTTGCATGTGATAAGAAGAATAAGTATTACTTGAACAATATGTTCTTTAAAATGTATCAATGATAATACCCAAGTCAATGGGTGCCGGGTAAAAGAGTGTCGTTACGATTGAAGTCACAGACTTGAATCAATAAGTGAGAGGGGGGAACAATCAACAAATCCAAAAAGAAGGGCCAGCCTTGAGCAAAAGAAGGAAAGGAAGAGAATGACAAAGGAAAAATATAAAAGATCTTGGCGGTTAGACGGCAAGAGTTGTGTTTCTGATGATTGAGAGAAAGAGGGAAAACGAGCGAAAGTCGAAACGAAGAGGAAAGATGAGACACGATCAACAGTTACATTGGAGACCTAACGATACAATTACATCCATGTCTGTATCTGGAGGTCCAGCATACTTTGACGAGAATCCAGGCGACCTCAGGGTTCAGGGGGGTTTAAAACGTTAGATGGTGGTTTGAGCACGAGACCAGCATCACGAACCATTCGTGGTCAAATTGATTACTGTGACGGAATAACTAATTCACTGAGTGACAGTGAGTCTGAGTGTACGGACAAACGACAGTAAGATTCAGGGCGCGAGGAACATGATACAGTAGCCTGTCGTTGTGTCTACTAACAGGGCTACCGCATACGATAGCTGCGGCTGTGTTAAGCGTGGCTGGCCTCAGCTCCGTGCTCATGCTGGCTGGCCAATATTTAGCAGGGGGCCTATTCGTCTCGAAATATAGGCTCCTGTTTCAGCCGGCTCGGGGTCGCCAGAAGTAAATGAAGACATTCATGCAGGGGGTCTATATCACATCATTTAACCGTTTCTCAGCATGCTTTGTTTTTGTGGAATAGATTGGTTATTAGAGAAGGATACCGTTCTTTAACTTGTTATGCAGACGTCAATATGCAAGTGTGGTTCTTACAAACATTCATATCCATTCAATTGTCCAATAACAGCAACTTTCAATGAGAGCGAATTAAATGATCAACACAGGGTTTCTTTGCCACTCACTGTACAGGAACAACTGGGTTGCCTCAAACAGGCTGATCCGAGACAAATTCAGTTTTCTGAAGCTTGTTTTGCATCAAACCCTTCACCTCAAGACATATAGAGTCGCATCGTTATATCCCTCTTCCGAGCCGAACTGGATCATTACAAGGCAGATTTCATCACGCGACCTATCATTGATTTTCCTTTATCTTGATGATTGATCAGCCTCATCTGGGGTCGCTTGTTAAATGCCGGGTCCAGCGACTAACAAAATCTGCGATTGATGGGGCGTCCAAAACGGTCCGATATCAAGAAGCTTTGGTCGTCGAGTGGATGTTTGATGTTGAATCATGGTGGATAGCATCCTTCTTTTATGGACCCTGAAAAGACCTCTGATTCGGTTCCAGAATCTTACTGCACATCGATATTCATGGTGGGGGTCAAAGAAGCATTGATGCTTCAGTTATGATGATGATAGTAAGTGGCAAACAACAATCTTGATAACCTGTTTCGTGAAAGAAGGGACGCGTTTTGTCCGAGAACCCTTCATCATTTACTGTCAGGTCGAATTCATGACGAAATACGCGGAAGACGCGCATAACTACCTACCTGAAGCATTCCTTTAGTGCTTGTATCAACCAGCAGCCCCCCAGTGGATCACCGATATAAAGGAGCAGTCGACAGCGTCAGGTAACGCTTTTACTTAGTAACGGTGGTTATAAGACCTAATAATATCCTGTTTCCGCCATCATATCCTAGAAACAGATAACCGAAATGACGGTTGAAGTCGAAATAGACGTAGTCTTGAGCGCTCTCATCGTGCTCTCTCACCGAGCACCTCCTGCAATGCGCTCCAATCACGCAGCTCGCCTACGCCGAAATACTCAATGAAGAAAAAGAAACAACCAAGCGCGGTTCCATCATTAGCGCGCTTGCGGACAGACAGACAGAGACATTGATTATCGATTGTCTTGTCTATGAGACTCCACGATAAGATCCACCCGGTCTAAAGGAGGCAGAACAGAACGGGCACTAACTTAGGGGAGCTGAGAGGCTTTTCTAAGGGTTCAGATGAGATTCGGGTTCAATTGTTACGACGAGATTTGTACGCATCTACGGATGCAAGGCTGAGAAAGGGTCTGATTGCGGCTCCGCGATGTGTACTTACAGTACAGTACAGTACAGTACAGTACAGTACAGTACCGCACTGGAAAGTCAGGGATGCATTGCAGACCCCAACACTCTTTCGATCCTGGGGTGCGGATATGTCAAATATCATTCGGCATATGTCAAGATCTGAGGTTGCACAAACATCTAGATTATGTGCGCGAGATGGAGGGTGGTATGTATATGTAGGCATATGATGCTCTGTTGCAGGGCAGTCTGTAACTTTTGTGAACGACAAGGTGAGACTTGTCATCCAAAGGAGAAAAGGATCAAAGATAAAACATGATCTTCTGTCATGGATTTTGATTTCATTAGCAATTCCACCATTCGCTTGGTGTCCCTAGCATTAGAGACGAGGGTAGAGATGCCTCTTTAGGCTACCATGGATCCATTGAATGGAGCTACCTGCGACATGTGAATGCGAATGCACTCAAATCGCGCATATTGGTTACCCTGTAGTCATTTGTAAATTAACCGCGCTGCATCGCGGAAATTATCCGTATTTCGCTCTACAAGGTCAAAACTCCTTTGTTGCAATTGCTAGCTTCAAATCGGTATCTTTATCTCTATCAGATGAATATTGGTAAGCGAGCACTGCAATGCTGTCTACTGGTTAGCCTATCCGATACCACTGGGTTTGGCATATAGGAACGCGAGAAACCGGGTTTTCACCGAACATTCATCACTGGGTCGGGGTTTTACCACAGCACATCAAATCTCTCCCTGCAAGCGTCCATAAACGCTTGACTACAGCTCTGCGAAGTAGCAGGGAGATAATGAATGCCAATGTGACATCTGTTGTTGTGAATACCGGACGGCCGGAAACGGAGTGACACCGAGTTTCTGTCCACCCTTTTGTGAGTTGTACTGCCTGTTTTGGGCTACAATGATGACATCCATAGAAGGGAGAGGTTGCAATTCATGGCAAGCACATGCTCTGTCAGTTATTCGGCAACAGTCTTTAACAGCAGAGTAAGCTATGAAGACCAATTGAGAGGGTTGCTCGCCTCCTCCCCTTCACCTTCTTGCCAGCGTTGCGTTCCATCATGACAAAAATGCATACAGGGGTTCTCGATATGGTGGAGTTTCGCTGATTTCATAGACGGGCCGGACATGCCAAGGGCGAGAGAGTAGCAAAATTTTAGGTCTTTCATCCATCATGACCGGCAAAATACTGTCTAAATGGCCGTGAACAACCCCGATTTCCACTGTGGGCAGTACCTAACGTTATGTTGGAGCCAGAGCTCTGGGATCGGGGTCAAAGCCGGTCCGATGAATAGGATAGGTTGGGATGAATTTGAGATATGAGATTGGAGATGGAATTAGGATATGAGAACTGATAAGCGGGACTAATTATTCACCATCAGCCTAAAGTTCCATGTATTGAGTGATTACCCTCAAGGTGAATAAAAAGAACTGTTAAAAAGAATTGTGACTCAACCTAATCAATTCTCTACGCGACCCAGTTGAATGTCGTGTCTTTCAGTGGGCGTCATTCAGGGCATGGCACCTTACCTCACCTAGCTGAAGGCCCGGAAGCCCACGCCGACCCGCTCCGCTACTATTGGAAAGGTACGGGCAGGGAACTTGAACTTTTTAGTGGAGCAACAACCACAAGCAAGAAATGGAGGAAAGGACGGGATGTGTCTGTCTTATCTCGTCAGAGAGAGAAGCGAAAGGGAGTAAAAAACAACCCAAGCATAGCCAAGCATAGCTGTGCCATCATCTTTTCTTACACCCTACAGTATAGATACCTCTTACTCTTAGTCCTTGTGCCCGGCCAGCCGGCTTCTGACCTAACCTCGTAACCTGAACCCAAAGTACTGAGGTACCTACAGACAGGTTCACTCCGCTGTAACTAAATTCTCTCGCCCTCCTTCGTGGGTTGTGACTGATTCTCCTTCGACTCACCTCTGTCCGTCACCAGCCCCGTACGCTCGCGACGCCCTCACTTGGTCCAGAGACTCTCAGTCCTGTGTCTCCTGTTCTTTTCTTCCCCTCTTCTTTCTTTTATCTCGACCCAATCGCTCTCAATTGAGCTCCTCTCTACCAGCTCCTTCACAATGGCTTCCTCCGCGCGAGCCATGACGGCCCTCTCTAGGGTCGGCCAGGTCGCTCCCAGCAGTCGCATCGCAACTCGCGCCCTCTCTACCGTTTCCAAGACCTCTGCTCGACCTTCTGTCGCCATGAGACTGAACAACACTGGCCGTGTTGCTTTCCGAAGAGCCTACGCTGACGAGGCCCCCAAGCCCAAGCCCAGACCTGGCAAGATTCGACGTACTCTGCGATGGACATGGAGACTTACATACCTCTCCCTTGGTGCTCTTGTCGGTTACACATGCTACGTTATCTACGATGACCGCCACCCTCAGGAGCAGTACCAGCCTGACCCTTCCAAGAAGACTCTTGTCGTTCTTGGTAAGTTACTAGCCGCGCATAGCTCCTAGATATTGGACAAAGTTACTGATGCAATACCCTTTAGGATCCGGCTGGGGCTCTGTTGGTCTCCTCAAGAACCTCGATACCGAGAACTACAACGTCATTGTCGTTTCTCCTCGCAACTACTTCCTCTTCACCCCTCTCCTGCCCTCATGTACAACCGGTCTTATCGAGCACCGTTCCATCATGGAGCCTGTTCGAACTATCCTCCGCCACAAGAAGGGTGCCGTCAAGTACTACGAAGCTGAGGCTTCCTCCGTTGACGCTGACCGCAAGGTTGTCAAGATCAAGGACAACACCGAGGGCAAGGGCCCCCAATCCGAGACCGAGATCCCCTACGACATGCTCGTTATCGGAGTTGGTGCTGAGAATGCCACTTTCGGTATCCCCGGTGTCCGCGAGAACAGCTGCTTTCTCAAGGAGATTGGTGACGCTCAACAGATCCGCAAGAAGATTATGGACTGTGTTGAGCGAGCTTCTTTCAAGGGTCAGTCTCAGGAGGAGATCGACCGTCTGATGCACATGGTCGTTGTTGGTGGTGGCCCCACCGGTGTCGAGTTCGCCGGAGAGCTTCGTGACTTCTTCGAGGAGGATATCAAGAAGTTGATCCCTGAGATTAGCCACCGCTTCAAGGTTACCCTCATCGAGGCTCTTCCCAACGTTCTCCCCTCGTTCTCTAAGCAGCTTATTGAGTACACCGAGAACACCCTGCGTGAGGAGAACATCGACATCAAGCTCAAGACCATGGTCAAGAAGGTGACAGAGGACTATGTCGAGGCCGAGTTCGCTGGACCCGACGGCAGCAAGCAGACTCTCCGCCTTCCTTACGGTCTGCTTGTGTGGGCCACCGGTAACGCTGTCCGACCTATCGTCCGGGATCTCATGGGCAAGGTCCCCGCTCAGAAGGACTCTCGTCGTGGCCTTGCCGTCAACGAGTACCTCGTTGTTCAGGGAACTCGCGACATCTGGGCTGTCGGTGACTGCGCTGTTGCCGGCTACGCCCCTACCGCCCAGGTCGCTTCCCAAGAGGGTTCTTTCCTGGCTCGTCTGTTCAACAACATGGCCAAGACCGATACTCAGGAGGCCCGCATTAAGGAGCTTAGCAGCAGCCTGAACCTCAAGCAGGGCAACTCTGCCGAGATTGCCGCTGAGATTGAGTCTCTCGAGAAGCAGCTCCGCCGTATCAAGGATGTCAAGCCCTTCCGATACTCCCACCAGGGTTCTCTGGCCTACATCGGTAGCGAGAAGGCTGTCGCTGATGTCCCTTGGTTCAACGGCAACATTGCCAGCGGTGGTGGTTTGACTTACCTGTTCTGGCGAAGTGCTTACCTTTCCATGTGCTTCAGCAGTAAGTTTTGACAATTCTTGAACCTTGCATAGGATTTATGCTAACTGAACTTTCACAGCCCGAAACCGTGTTCTGGTTGCCGTTGACTGGCTCAAGTCCAAGGCCTTCGGCCGTGATGTTTCTCGCGAGTAAACCCTGGCTCCGACAAAACCTTTTTACGCGACAAGGTTCGATACCCTGATACGAGCTATGGTTGGTGGTGGATTCGAAATCCAGTCTACGCTGCCTGGTTCACGATGATCTGTTCTTGGGAGGGTGTACTTGGAGCATTGTGCATAGGCCTATGAAGCCTAACTGAGCCGGACTAATAGAGGTCTGATTGGAGTTGGGTTTGGGTTGGAATGCTTCATAATGTACACCTCGAGTTGGTCTTTCTTTTTGGTTGTTCTTTAATTTTTCTTTGTTCACGGATATAGATGGGAGAGGCAGGGCCCTTGTATGACATAGCTAGAGCGTGCGGAAAAGCAGCAAAGACTTGGGGGACGCTGGTGAAAAAACAAATGAAGAAGATTTGACATAGTGAATTAAGTATTTGCTGTTTCATTGTTGAGTATCCTTGAAAGCTTACAACGTATACCTGTGCATGTGATTCGAGACAAAAACCCGTCATGATATGGATGACCAGTGCGTTGGGAGGGATTGCAGGACAATATTTAGGAGCACACGATGTGTGTTGCCGGTTCTTTCCATGTTGGCCAGGTATGTATATTATCTGCCATTCACATGCCTGACCTGGCCTGGTCTTCATGTGGATATCAAGACTAGCATCGAGACTATCTGATCTTACATCTCCAAAAAGTTCCGGTCGTAGTTCGGGGGTCCGGGTTTGCAAGTTGGACTGCGGGGCACAAAGCTCCCCGCATCAATCCGACATGCGGAGCCAAGATCTAGGTAAGCTCAGTGCAGAAAACAAATAATCCAAGGGCCAGTCTGAACCGACATTAATAAGTAACTCCATTATTTTGTCTTCTCAGCCCTCAAAGGTTAGCTTTCCTGCTACCCCGAAGCTTGTTTCCAGAAGACTGGACGTGGGGAAGGAAGACAATTACTACTCGTCACTATCCCCAACCCAAGGTGGGCAATCTATTGCAACGATAATCTAGCTAAGCTGTGCTCTTCACCATGGGTGACTCGTCAAATCTTTCCGGCCGGGACCATGCCATCGAATTGGACTCGAGCGATGTTCTTAGACATATCCGTGATGAATTTAATATCCCATCAAAAGCCGACGTATCACGCAAAACTCTCCCTTCGGACAATAGCACAGGTAACTTTCTCTGTCTCTTGCTGGGGAACTCTTCTTGGCCTTGCTGACTCTTTTAGACGCAGATGACAAAGCTATCTACCTTGTAGGCAACTCGCTCGGTCTCCAGCCCAAGCGTACAGCAGAGCGCATTCAGCAGTACCTCGCAACATGGCGCACCCAAGGTGTACAGGGCCACTTCAAGCCCCTGGATGATTCCCCTCTGCCGACTTGGTTGGATGTCGACGCTCGCGCTGCGGAAATGATTGCACCCATCGTGGGCGGCAAGGTCAGCGAAGTGGCTGTCATGCAGACACTGACAGCGAACTTGCACTTCTTAATGGCAGCGTTCTACAAACCCGATATTCAGGGGCGCCATAAGATTATCTTGGAGAGCAAGGCATTCCCAAGTGACCATGTCAGTGATCGGGCCAGATAGTAAGGTATGCTAACTAACATATGCGTGTGCTTAGTATGCAGTTGAAACGCAAATACGCCATCATGGACTGCGTCCCGAGGATTCTATGATTGCCCTTGAACCTCCCAACAACGAGGACATTCTCCCCGAAGAGTACATTGAGTTTGTTATTGATCAACACGCTTCTACAACCGCTGTGCTTCTCCTGCCTGGTATCCAATATTACTCGGGCCAACTGCTCGATATTCCACGGCTGACAGCTTTTGCTCGTGAACGAGGTATATTCGTTATCTGGGACCTTGCACATGCGGCAGGAAATGTGCTTCTCTCATTGCATGACTGGAATGTTGACGCTGCTGCTTGGTGCACCTACAAGTACATCAACGGTGGTCCAGGCTGTATCGGTGGTCTGTTCGTTCACGAGCGTCATGCACAAGTCGAGCAAGATGGATCACACAATGTGAGACTTGCCGGATGGTGGGGAAACGACAAGACAAAGCGCTTCGAAATGAGACCCGGCTTCGTGCCCGTCCCAGGCGCCGCGGGATTTCAACTCAGTAACCCATCCGTCCTCGACATAACCTCACTTTGCGCTTCTCTAGAGATCTTTGAACTGGCTGGTGGCATGGCTCCCATACGTGCCAAGAGTACGAGGTTAACGGCATACCTCGTTTCTGAATTGCAGAAACTGCCAGCGAATATGAGCGCACATTGGCAGATCATCACGCCCAGTGAACAAGAGCGCCGCGGAGCGCAAGTAAGCTTGCTTCTCTCTGACGGGTTGTTGGATGAGGTGATGGCTGGTCTAGAGAGAAGGAGTGTTTTGGTGGACGAGCGCAGACCTAACGTTATTAGGGTTGCTCCTGCACCATTGTACAATACGTTCCTGGACTGTTGGAAGTTTGTGAATGCATTCAAGGAAGCTTTGGGGGAAGCATTGGATGCCGTTGGAGCAGCGAAAAACTCGACCCGGGCAGTATGAGATAGATCGATACAAACAAACAAGATAGACACATGTTGTATACTGCTATAAAGTTATTGCTACCTGACATATATTGCGGAAGGACTACTACATTTGTTTCACGGCTGCCACAACTACACCTTCCAGTATGTGTTGTTGATCTAGGCTTGGCATGAATGTATCCTGCAAGGTTTGGCTTTCAGGCAGCAGTACCACCACAAACTTACGTATTTATATACACAGTCATCGAAGCAGTGTTATATTAAAATACAAAACTTCATTCTATAGGTAGACATACGTCCTCCTTAGGCCAGTGCCATCTACTGGAATCAACTGTCCATCATGAGAAGTCCATCAATAAAGAAATTTTCGATCATGCTCTACAGGGTAGCTTGCATGCAGGGTTCTCAGTGTCCCTGACTAAGGTGGCGGGTCTTATTTCCAGTCCCCAAGGGTTCTTCGTCGTGGACCAGCGACAACCAATCATATACCGCTAGTGGATCCACTAGGCGGACTTGCCGCAAGGCGCCAGTTGCATCAACTTTTTTTTGTTAGCGGCGAAAAAAAAAATAAACCAAGCGCGCTGGGAATCGCAGGCTCACTTAAAACTTCCACTCATCCTCACCTTTCATCTCCTTTCCCTTCCGACATCATCCAACCTTCGGGCACGCACTCTTTCTCCATCAAAAAGAGCCCCAATCTCGTTACTACGAGATATTATATTGCGTTTCCGACGACTCTCTTCCTTCTAATTATCCCTTTTCTCCCTTCCAAGACGGGCTATTGTAACCAGCTCCGTCTTATCCTTTACTCCTTATCATAATGTCTGGCTACGACGGCGGCGGATACGGCGGTGGTGGCCGCGGAGGCGGTGGCTACGGCGGTGGTGGTTATGGCCGTGATCGCGGCGACCGTGGTGGTGACCGCAATGGTCACGGTGGTGGTTTCGGAGGGTAAGTCGATTTTTCTTTGTGCTTTGTGCTTTGCGCGTATGGTTTGGTGGTTTCACCTTGAAGATTGGGCCGCCCTTTCTCAACAGAAACGCGCCCGCCTTTCTACACCGCGTTTTTGCCTCACTTTCTTGGACATCTTTACTGACACTAGATACAGCCGAAGCAACGGAAATGGCTACGGCGGCGGCGGTGGCGGCTACGGTGGTGGTGGTGGTGGTTACGGCGGCGGTGGTTACGGAGGAGGTGCTGGCGGCGACCGTATGGGCGCTCTCGGCTCTGGTCTCAAGAACCAGGAATGGGGTATGTTTTATCATCATCAGCTTTCTCTTTTCGCATCTGCTAACCTTCTTTTAGATGTCAGCGCTCTGCCCAAGTTCGAGAAGTCCTTCTACAAGGAGCACCCCGATGTTGAGAACCGATCTGATGCCGATGTTGAGGCTTTCCGCCGCAAGCATAAGATGACCATCGCTGGCACCGAGGTCCCCAAGCCTGTCGAGACTTTCGACGAGGCCGGTTTCCCACGATATGTTATGGACGAGGTCAAGGCCCAGGGTTTCCCTGCTCCCACCGCCATTCAGTCCCAGGGTTGGCCCATGGCTCTCTCTGGTCGCGATGTCGTTGGTATTGCCGAGACTGGTTCCGGAAAGACACTCACATACTGCCTTCCCTCCATCGTTCACATCAACGCCCAGCCTCTTCTTGCCCCTGGCGATGGTCCTATTGTCCTTGTCCTCGCTCCCACTCGTGAGCTTGCTGTCCAGATTCAGGAAGAGATGAAGAAGTTCGGTCGATCTTCTCGCATCCGCAACACCTGCGTCTACGGTGGTGTCCCCAAGGGTCCTCAAATCCGCGACCTTTCCAGGGGAGTTGAGGTCTGCATTGCCACTCCTGGTCGTTTGATCGACATGCTCGAGGCCGGTAAGACCAACTTGCGTCGTGTTACCTACCTCGTCCTCGATGAGGCTGATCGCATGCTTGACATGGGTTTCGAGCCCCAGATCCGCAAGATTATTGGCCAGATTCGACCTGACCGACAGACTCTCATGTGGTCTGCTACCTGGCCTAAGGAGGTTCGTGCTCTGGCTTCCGACTTCCTCAACGACTTCATTCAAGTCAACATTGGTTCCATGGAGCTTGCCGCCAACCACAGAATTACCCAAATTGTCGAGGTTGTTACCGATATGGAGAAGCGTGATCGTATGATTAAGCATCTCGAGAAGACCATGGAGAACAAGGAGAACAAGATCCTCATCTTTGTCGGTACCAAGCGAGTTGCTGACGAGATTACCCGATTCCTTCGCCAGGACGGCTGGCCTGCGCTTTGTGAGTACCATGCTATTGCACTTCCATTGACAAATGCTAACTTTTCACAGCCATTCACGGTGACAAGCAGCAGAACGAGCGTGATTGGGTCCTTGACCAGTTCAAGACCGGAAAGTCCCCCATCATGGTGGCCACTGATGTTGCCTCGCGTGGTATTGGTATGTATCATCCCCTCCTCTCCCCCCTCATGGCAACTTCCAGCAACAGCACTTGCTGTACTTTACTCTCGTATTTAGGGGCTTTCTTGACTGTGCGAATCTGCCTGATAACTATCGTGTCCAATTGGTTCTCAACCAACGGGGTCTTGATCCGTTGTGTAGCCTTCACTTTGCTATACTCACGTGTTTTCGCTCTTGTACCGTTTCCACTTCCGTGGTACGAGTGTGGAGTTGGCACAATGTTGCCTTTGATCAAGCTGCTGGCCAAGGTTCTCTTGTTTCCAGGACCCAGTGACCCGCATACTCCAGGATGGCATTTTGACGCACTTTCTATTGCCCCATCTCCGCTAGGAGTGAAGTACAAATGGCATGCCAATATGCATCGCTATTCACCTTCATCTTCCACGCTGGAACGTTGCTATACAAACCCCTTCTTCGCCTGCTAACCATTCTTGCTAAAGATGTGCGCAACATCACTCATGTGTTGAACTACGATTACCCCAACAACTCGGAAGACTACATTCACCGAATTGGTCGTACCGGTCGTGCTGGTGCCAATGGTACCGCCATTACCCTGTTCACTACTGATAGTGAGTATTCCCCTCCAAAACCTTTGCCTTCGAAGTACTAACAACCTTCTCCAGACCAGAAGCAGGCTCGTGATCTTGTCAATGTCCTCACTGAGGCTAAGCAGCAGATTGATCCTCGTCTTGTTGAAATGACTCGATACGGCGGCGGTGGCGGTCGCGGTTACGGTGGATGGGGACGTGGCCGTGGCGGTGGTAGAGGTGGGTTCCGCCGTCGCTAAAGCAGCAAGGCGCCTATCGAGCTGACTCGACCTCCAGCCAACGCCAACAACATGCCCATCGGTAACCGTCGATGGTAAGGTAGTCCTCCATCTTGGGGGTTCAATCCTTTCGCGGTATGGATCAGACAGCCTCGCATTTCGGATCTTCAGATTCTCAAAAGTACATGACATCAAGGCGTTTGTTTGTTAGAGGACAGGTGGCTCGATTAGATTTGACTCGTTGTTTCCGCGAGTCTGGATTCATGGTTTGACTGCGCCAATTTGGTCGCACTTAGTTGCATTTCTGCGTTTACATGTTTACCTCAAATAATGGCTTTAGACTGGGTTGATGATATCGTGCTGAGTGGTATGAAAACACTCAACGACGGAGATGGAGAAAATATCCATTTATTGGAGGCCTCGTGCTTTGGAGGTCGATGACAATTGGGCTGAGTGTTTACTTAGACTATATGTAGTTCTCACAAAAAGCAGAACTCACTCGATCTTTACTGTCTCTAATGCATTGTGATGTCTGTTTGCTGATGAAGCCTTCTTCTCAACTCCTACATTCGTGTCGGCGTACTTACTCTGAACTTTTGAGGTGCTTTACTGTTATGTACTTGCTTGACAAAGTCCTGCTCTGAAATGAAGGTTTGTTTCCTTGCTAAGTTGCAATTTGACTGTGTTTTGTTCGACTGTCCCCGTAGCATATCGTCTACACCTTGCTTTCGCTTCTTAAACATGACCCTGCGGTGCTGTGTTGGTTATATCACCTATTGAGAACGATGGTGTTCTATCAGTGTCAACTTTTAACTCATATGCTTCAGGGGACATCTTCTTCCATTGAAACGACGACTGTACTGGTTACTCGACCCATGGAGCAAGCAAGATGATGTTTGTCGGGCTCGCTCCAATCAGCTTGGTGGATGAGGATAATACAAGCCATTGGCTACATACCTGATCCCAGGTGATGGGATATCACAGTCAAATGCGATGTTCATCCTCTTCAGCTTGACCATCGATGGCAACCCATTGCCTTTCCCGCCGCCTTCTGCAGCTCCAGTGCTACTCAGATCGTGACAAGTGCTTTGGCTTCCTCGTAAGCTTGCTGTGTCCGGCGAGATATCCTGTTGTCAAGTTGACGAACGGTTTACTTGAGCCGTACTACACCCCTTGCCCTGAACCTCGTAGTTACTTGCAGCTCAAACATGTAACTTCGACATCTACAGATCTCTGTCGTCTATGATACGTCCCTCGTCGAGACATCAGTGAGTGCATGATCAATACAATCCCCATCACGAACTACATTATACCAATGCCACTGTTGTACTCACCCCTGAAAGATCAGAGTCTCTATGCCTGGTTTGGGTTGCAGTCCTGCTCCGGTGATATGCCCGTATCTATCCGCTACGTTGTTCGCCAACTCTTGGGGAGCCTTTCAATATCGGTAGCTTCGAGGGCCAGCGACCCTTTGAATCGCGTTGATGGTCAAGTCTGTCAATATCAGAGTTCAGCTTATAATAAGTCCAGCGTATTGCAGCTCAGCATATATTAAAGTATTCTTGTTGTATCTCCAGCCAGAATACCACTGCGTTCGCTCTTATCAAGCTGTACCCGACTCACGTGCCAACCATCCCGAACGTCCCGACTATCTTCTCAGCGCTGACTGTGCTTGGCTGTTTCTAACCAGTCTCGGCGAGGGAGGAGCTATATCTAGAACCCAATACGTGTATCTTTTCAAGGTGTGTATCATTGTAAGCCTGAAGTGACTGGCAAGCAACTGCCTGAATAACTGGGATGCCGCAGAAGGTTGGGTTCTGTTTGCCCAACGATGAACATTCATGATACACCCATAGGCTCGGGTACAGTTACCACATCGAGAGAAAGCAGCTCGACGATCATCATCAAACATATGCAATAATCAGCATGCCCTCGATGACGATTACTGCAATACACACTGAACTGACCGATGGTCTTGCTTCTCAGACGTTCTACTTGCGAGAAGACACACAACGCTTCAATAAAGTATCGAACACTCAAGTCTGCCTTAGTTTACGCCGGTCTTCACAGGATAAAAGGATGTCAAATTAGGGACCAGTGCCAGGCTGAAACCAACGCCGTTACACCTCAGTGTATATGAAGTCCCTTTACCAGCCAACTTACACAATGGTTTGAAAAAGACATCACCGAGAGCAAAGTGCAGGGTAGCGAAAGGAGCAGTAGTGATCAAGATCGGCGCGAAGAGACCCGCCTGGGCCTTAGCCAAGGAATGAACGCTGTTCAAAAGGCATAGTATCAAAATGACAGCCAGTAGTGCGGATAGGTGCGGTCGTATCATCAAGACTCCTTGCTGATTCCAATTGAAATTCAGTAGTGACGCATATGGACTTTTGCAATTCAATGACATTGTGTCGAAGCACAGAACGGCAACCATATCGCCATATGATATGGTATGTCGGGGCGACATGACATGGCACGAGGCGGCGCAAATTGGCCGAGAGTCAAGGCTGAGTGGTGCTGACCAAGACGGTTTCGCCGAGTCTTTGATGGGAGACACCCTAAACCCAACGTTCCAGAACAGACTAAGGTAAGTTATTCTCTTCTATTGTCTCTCAGACACGACGCCAGGTTTCGGAGCCATCCACCCAATCGACCATGTTGCCCGAAATCATCATTGGCAATATCAGCCTTCTGAGCTGCCATTGAGGCATTTCAGAAGGCCCATGTTTGCCATCATGGAGACTCATTTGGGACCGAAAATCTTCGGAGCCTGGAAAGAAGCACGGGGCCCAGCGCTCCGGGACGATGGCAAACAGACATATGTACAGCAGAATCGGACAGAGATGAATCGTCAACCACAGTCTCCTTGCAAAGAGAAGAATAACGAAAAAGAATGAGACCCGTAGGAGGCTGTTCAGTTTCCACAACCTGCAGGGATAACAGGAAACAACAACCACCAATGGGTAACAGGGGACCAAAAGGCTGAAGACGAGTGCGGATCGGCCAAGATCCAGTGCCTATGAGTCCAAGTGCCTCAGCCGCCGTCGATGCACCCCAGGAATGAGGGTGAGAGCTTGATGAGTCCGGCGTGGCTCCGGCCTGATTACTACTGTATGACATGGCGTGGCATGTCCCAGAGGCTTGGTGCTCCATTGGATAATGCTACAGTACCTGTGCTTCTCCAGCCCCTGTGTCTATCCCTTGGTCCTTGCCTTGACGGTCCAAGCTTTCTCCAGACGCGAGGGGACTGACTGACCTGACGACTCCAGGGACTAGCCCGGACCACCGCGCAGTCAGTGTGAATGTCGCGTCGTGCCGTGCTTAACTTTCCTTCATATGCATTTGTGCAAGGCATGGTATGTATGGTATGTACATATGGTGTAGCATGACAATACCGCATCATATCGTCATGTTTTGCTTGACGTCCAAGATTGTGATATGTGACTGTATTCCCGCGTATTGATAACTCTTTGGTCGCTTGCCGCGGCGAGCTCCAGACCAAATCAGAAACACATCCCATCCATCTGTCGGTGTGTTTGCCTGTCATTATGCTGTATTTTGACGAAATGGACGCATACGGCTTCCCCTTTCCGCTCAAGGTTCCGTTCCGCTGACAATCGAGGACCCCTCTTTGACAATTCTCACATACAGTAGCCCTGCTTCAACACCCAGTCATGGGAATCTCTTGGATGTCACCGTCGATAATACCAATATCCGCTTCCCCGGCATGTATGTAAGTATCTTATTAGTTATCGCACACCCATATGCAGCAAACTCTACTGACTCAATGGCGGTACGTTTGTCTGTCCAGACAGAATATGTGCTACGTCACCTTTCACGGGTCTTGCGTGGATGCATCGTCTTTGATGCGATGAATTCCGGGCGCTTGATCATGAATGATTCAACAGCATGCATTAATGTGGAAGAGCATCCAACTGCCAAGTACAATGCGAGCCGCGGTAGCCAGGAGCCCAGAACGGACGACTTCAGTGGCCTTGCCGTTGCAAACCATCACGGGGACGCTAGAGGGGGCCTCCTGGTCTCTCTATTGCTGCGTTGCATGGGCTAAGTATCCACATCTTGCAGAGGGCCCCATGCTGCTGGGACTGAGGAGTGAGGACCGTTGTATGAGCACTGTACAGCATGTATCCGGTTAGCGGACACTCCTATTATCCTCTCAACATTGGGTCTTTCCGATCGCGATATTCCACGTTCGTAGAGAACAGGCCGCAGACCTGGAATTGTGCGGTTCAGTATCAGCCGTTGATTGCGTCGGTGGCGGACTGGAGATGCCGGCTGAGCACTGCCGTCGGCATCGTGTTGTCTCGCAATCAATGTTTCTTCTCACTTCACGCCGCATATCCAGACCCCAATGTCGGATAAGGTATCGAACCGCACCCGGGCTGTTTGCCTGCTTCTGACCTTGCTTTTAAGAACCGCACCAGGAACGGGTTGTGGACACGCTCAGTCTAACTCGTGGAGGGAGGCATAAGAGACAGCGCGGCACCCATTCGCGAGTGACGGAACGCGGCTGGGACCATCCAGGCTTGTCAGCCTTGAGTAAGGTATTAATGATTTGCTGGCTGTACAATATCAGCAAACAAACTAGCCGTGCGATGTGGCTGGAATCTCCAGCGCCAGATCTCAGTTTTTGGGCAGATGCCTGCCCTGTGCCACAGGTTTGTTAGCCAGCCCATCATGGTCAAGAATCCAGGAACGCGGCTAAGACTCCAGTAAGCATGTCTCAGTGCTTGATGCCTTCCTGCTTTCGGTTTCGAGATCATGGCCCAGACTGGACTGGAAGGGAGGATCGCCCGTGACGTTTGTTTGCGACACAGTCGCCCGCGTTTCATAAATATGAAGCCACACGTTTATGTTGAAAGAGGGTACACGAACGCCGAGTCAGCTCATGCTCGGTGCCGAAATCGTAACAGAAGAACCCGGATAGAATAATGAGTAAACCTGAAAAGAGACTGTAGCTGTGGAGCTCCATTCCGGCCGCTGCCGAATCCAATGCTCAGCACCTGAATAAACTGGGCTCATAATTATTCCCAAGCAACACAACACAACAGAACAGAACAGAAAGCAGAGCAGCTTGATAGTGGAGGTCTGGAGGTCAACCACCCTGAATCATCAGGTGTGCGCTAGTAGGGCAATCTACGGAGAAGTTTCCCAAGTCCAATGCGCACCACGCCTAATTCGACTTGCGCTAATGAGCTGAGTCGTCTGGCTTTGCGCCCACCGTTCTGCAGATCGCTAGCGGCTCAGCCCACCAAGATCTGAGTGTTCTCGCGGTGTGGTGGGCCCTGATACAATCATCCAGAGGAAGTGAGATTGGTCGGTAGATCAGTGAGGTGACTGGTCACCTGTGGCAGCATCCCTCGCACCGTCGGCGAAAAGTGCTGAGGAGCTTCAGATAATATCAAGGTTGGCCGGTGTTGGTCGTTGCTCTCCGTGCCTATAGCCAACATCGCATATGATGAACGACGGCGTGCGGGAGATTCCCAGGACCGCGGGAAAGCCTGAGATCGCAATTGACCGGCTTCTGACTAGCCCACGTTTGCTGGGGGATCAGAGACACCGTCAACGTGGACTAATTCGACTGCCGTCCACCGTCACACTGGATGGCTTGCCGTAGCCTCACACGTTCCTGGATATGCAAGTGACATCCACCGACTCATGAGCCTGGGTGGTTAAAGATCTGCTGGGTCACTTGGGGCTAAGGTCCACGAAACAGCACTAGTTACTGGCTGCCAAAGGTCCTCCTGCGTTTTTTCTGACCCTTGACTCAAGAGTGGATAGAAGTCGGCTTGCTGTGTTTCCGAGATGTTGGTATCTGTGCGACGCTGGGGCATTATGGGTGCAATACAGTGTATCTGTAAACGTTCATCCCTGGAAATCCAGCGATTGAACACTTCCTGTACCCCACCAAACCGAGAAACAAAACAGGTTGACTAAAGAAGCGTCCAACAGGAGAATTTTGTGCTTGGGAGATTATCATCTCGAACATCATTCGAATAGCACTAGGCCATCATCTAGCTGTTAGCGAACGGCACAGGAGTACTGGCAACCCATCACGTTGTATGCCCCTGATCCAGTACATACAGTACTGGCCCATCAGATTAGATCCATCAGCATATCAGGGTGACAGCGACAGCGGACAGCCAGCCATACGAGTATTGACTGAACATGCCCCTTGTATCATGATTTGCAATAAACATGCCCCCACACACGTTTTTATCAAATGTTGAGGTCCCTCACAGCTCCTTGGCATTGTACTGCCCATGCGGAAACTGATCACCCTCAGCGGCCGATAATCTGTCGCTTGCGCGAGTTGTTCACGAACTGCCCTTTCTGGGGGTTCCTCGCTGTCGTTTCGGCTCTTACTCGCTCAATTACTCCTTGTTGACACTTTTATCAATTGTCGGGTCTATTCAACCAACGAAATGAGTCGTTTGTCTTTGGATTGGCAAACTCATCATCCACCAGATTGACTCCAAGACTAGTGGAGACGCCCAAGCCGGCAACCCGTCATTTCCTATGCACACCCCTGTGATTGGAGGCTTTGCAGGACGGGTTAGCCCAATTCTAGTTAAGCAGCGAGAGCCACAAGCCCTTGTGCAGTTTCCAGCAGATTGGTATCGTTATGGTGCGCCGCTTAAGGTTTCTTGCTTGAATGAATGGCTGGTATAGTAACCGTACGGTAGAGTGAATTGAGCCGCTCGATCTTTTCCATAATGACTGAATTTCGTATCATGGTATGTTGGTGAGTACGAAGCATCACTATTGGCTTGGACACTCACCGCCTCAATACTGTGGATGTTCAATCCAAGAATTTCTTTACTCGTGGATGTGGGCCATAGTCCAGAAGGTGATGAGCTTCGAATATCGTTCTCCGGTCTGTCTGCATATGGTACCCAACCCTGGCGTGCTGTAGGTCTAGACAGTTGCTTCCTTGCAGAGCAAAGCTGGAAAAGTGTGTCTGATGGGGTATGTCTGTCTCATTCTTTACAGACCCATGTCCAAAGTAATGTCGCAAAAGAAACCAAGCATGCTTGCTTGCTTTTATCAATTGTCTATCTGCAGTCTGCAAGCTCGCCCTGCGTAACAATTGGATGTTCGGATGAATGCATCGAAGGCGGTCAAGACGAGAACCCAGGAGGGGTTACATTCACCTAACATCCTTCAGAGAAGAGGTAGACGTGAACGAAACCCCACGCAAAACCACACTCCTTGGTAGAACTGAACCAGAAGTCAGTTTCATGTTGCTTCATGCCGGCAGTCATTTGTACAGTAGACCAGCAAGAAAGTTAGCAACTCTGGTTCCCCGCAACTTTGTGAGCACTAACAATCGAATTAGATTTAAATGTGGTCTGAGGAGGCTGGATACTGGCAACGATGCAGTACCAAAACCGAGTCAGGGCTGAGGTAACAATTCAGTTGCTGCGTGACAGGGGAGCTAGACGCACTGGGGCTGGCGCCCAAATGACCCAACCGCACGCAACACTGGTGCTCTTCCCCCACAAGGTAATCTTGGACACCATGCGTCTTATCTTGTTGATAAGATGGGGAACGAAGACCCTGCACAAATAACTCCATGGTTGCTTTGGAACTGCACGCAACGCCTCGACCAAAGCATTGAGCAGGAGAGAAATCGCATGCACATATGCAAACCCCGATATTTGGACCAGAAAAGCCCAATACGTGCTCAGCTTGGACGATGAGCTCAGGTCTCTAAGCATGTATGCCAAGGAGGAAACGAAAAGCTGTTCCGCCCACATATCAGACGCACGGACGAAATCGCAGAGATTGACGTCGGACTTGAAGGTGTGGGTGCCCTCAACACAGTGCTGGGAGCCCTGGAAGCCTCGACGTTGCAAATCTAGCCCCCAGGACAGATGCCAACCAACGGCGGTGGGACGGTTTTGTCTGATGTCGCAAAAGAGCTATCATTCGTAAAAAGTCGCACAGGGGCCCAGCCACCTCACTACAAGGGCTAGAATCGGCATGGGTTGCGCATCAGTGGGTACTCCACGTGAGCAGTACGTAGTCAGGACTGGGACTGTCTCGCAAGCTCGTAGGAACACAAAGCCAAGTCAACACGTGGAGCCTTCCTAAATGTTTCCATTCGATTTGTGCAACGTCGAGTGTGTCATGTTGCGGTCCGTAGATAATAGTGGCAGGCTGGGTACGCGGTTGACGGAGGGCTTGCACTGAGCAGCATCGACATAAAATATATTGTCTGTTTATGAAGGGATTCTCCTGAGGTCCCCTGTCTGACCGACGACATTCTGGACTCACGGCCCAGTCGCTTGGTTGGGCGATGTCGGAAATCTATTGGCTCAAAGACCGAAGCAGCTGCATGTGTGTTGTCAGACACCGTATTGATGCATCGCGGTGTGCTGCGGCAGAAGTGACAGTCCTGATACCGCAATGTTGTTGGATGCGGTGTCGCTTGACAATGAGTCGTATCTGATTTCTCGAGCGCTCTGCAGTGAATTGACGAACAGGTTAGCTGAGGTGCCTGGCTAGCAGAGAAAGGCAATCCACTAATTACCGTAGAGAGACACCAACAAGCTAGGAGTACTGTGCCTCTTTGGGGCATTTTAGTCCCCCTTTTAGTTCATCCCAGATGTTCGGGTCGCTTAGGATCTTGTTTAACTAGACCCTGAGTTTCTGGGACAGATCATTCGACTAGAAAGGTATCATAGCTGCCAGGATCTTGGAACCGTGTGGCTCGATCACCGAAAGCTGGAGAAGCCAAGAAGCGGCGCCTATTGTGATGCCAGGTATGACTATCAACGAAACATGCTGGTAGATGGTGTTTTGACATAGCTGGCGATACGCTCTGCGGCCGCTCAGCAGATGAATGTGTCAAGGATTGTTGATTTTCGATTCAGGTATTAATGTCGTTTGTCGGCAGGAGGTTGAGCTGGGGAGAATTGAGATTAGTTTGGTCTCCACTCCCGTCTTGTAGGGTAGAGCAAGTGCCAACAGCCACCTAGCTTTGCTTCAGGGCCTGAGCATATGAGATGCTTAGCAAGGTAAAGAAAGCGTAATTAATTAAAATGGATTCATATCGAAGATCTCGATAATTGCCCAATTGTTTTAATGCTAGTATTCAATATGTCATCTCTCACTTGGGCTGCGATTAGCGAGTCTTGATAGATTGATTGCCTTGCTAAACGTGGCTGTTGCCGGCAGCGTGTCGGCATTGGTCTAGGAGTGTATGTGCGTATGCCACAAAGTTAGAGGGGAAGTGCCCAGCAATAGAATTGAACAGCTGACTGAATTGACGTTCACCAACTTTGTGTTGCCCTGCCGTCTTTCTCCGTCTTTCCAACTTTTTTACTCTGTGCAGGAGAATTGGGTCGGATTCCTTAATGCATCACCCTATACTCAATCACGAGGCCCATTGTCGTTACAGTACGTGCAATGTCTGTCGACTACTATTCGTACTGAGACGGCGTTGATGCCACTGTTACAGTATCAGCCACACTCACGGCATGGCATGCCAGCACAGCGAGCGAATGGTGACTTTGCTGACGACGCGGCGTGGTCTTTGGTGCTGCTCCCCGACGCCGTTTCACACTTTCTCCGGAGCGCTGGCTCATAACCTGAGTAACCATCTTCTAGGGCTGAACTAGAGCTTGGAGACCTGCCATCCCCTGAAGCCAACACGATCGAGGCGGATACGGAATCTTTAGCCCGATCAACGGCGCCGGCATCCAAGAGACCAAAGCTTTGCTAAAGAAAAGCGACCTGCACGTCAGGGACTCGTCGATTCCACATGTACTGTACGCTGCTATGTACGTCGAAACAAGCTTGCCATCATACTATCGCGGGTGTTGCGCAGCGAAGTCGTCGTTACACAACCGAGTCGCGGAGAATAAACTGATCCATCCTTGAGCTTGGCTTGCAACTAGTGTCCTGGGAACCACGACGCCGGGCTCATTCACACCCATTGCGACATTGCCGCCACGTTCTGAGGACTCAACGCCTGTATCCGTGCTCTCTTCGCCTTGATTACTGATAACTAAAATCAAAGGGTATTGCGGTACTGGGCCTGAGTCAGTTGAGGTCACAGGAAGATTTGGCAATCTCTGTCTCCTTCATCGGCCGTGGCAATCCGCGTGCCCGGAGACCCCATTCTCTTTGATCGATGACCTCTTTCATTGGTACCCTGTCGACAAGCTGGAAAATCGGCAACTAACCTGTCTAACCCCTCTTTGGTAATTATTAGCCAAGCCCCGAGCTGCATTCAACACAAGCACCCTGGACGCATCTTCCAGCGGTGGAACCAGCCACCTCTTGGCTTGATTGGTTCTAGTCTTGGAAAAGGCCGCAGATCTACTGCCAGAAGTCAAGGATCCTCCTTGCGCACTGTATCCAGTGGAGGGTGGACATTCCTTGAGCCCTTGATCCAGCACGGGGTGGTTTTCTGGGTGGGACTGGTGCCAAAAGCGCAGGGCAGGGCACGCGGTTACCACCCCTGCTCTGCTATGCTGACTTCCCCTGGTCGATTTCACCACCATGCCGGGCTTCGACGCTTCCTGGACGTGGATGTGGACGTGATGGCCCTCACCAGCTCGTGTTACAGTCGTGTTCTGAGGTTGTGCTTCTTGAAGATAGAGGACAACACTTGGCTGTGACCATGGGACTCGGAGGATGGGCAGAGAAGCGGCTATCCTACGGGTTGATTGCACCAGAAAACATCAGCATAATCAAGGCACCTGGCGATCCAATCACACCTGTATTTTTTTTGTCTCTTTTTGGCAGTGCCAGCAGTCCAATTAATGACACCCTCCGCCACAGTTTTGTAAGTTCTGCTCTTGTCTTGTCTTGTGTCGTGTGTGTGTGTAATAATTGTGAGCCTAGCAAGGGGAGATTGATGAGCAAAGCAAAGACCACCTCCCAGGCCCAGCCAGCAGGTTGAGCTTGAAGCACAGAGCACGCAGTATGAGTACCGTACTGTTGTAAATCCATCATCCTAGGATGACAGGGGACAAGGGTTTCCTGTTAATCTGCCACTTTCTTTTGCTCAGGCTCCTTCATTACACGGGTGCATACGAATTCCGATTTTTCTCTCTCCTCTCTCCCCAGAGGAAAAAAAAAGAGCAGTCACCAGGCAGTGGTCCTCCCATTTTCCTTCACCTCCACTTTCACCTCCCCATTGCTTCAACCTACCTAGACCAAACCAAGCCAACTCAATTCAATTCGAACCAAGTCAGCTCAGCTCTCGTGCCTTCCCTCACTTGTTTACCACACCCCCTCTCTCTTTCTGAAATCAATTTCCCTATCCCCTGGAAAAAAGGCGCTTGATCTTTCTCGTAATTACTCGCCGCTTTCGCCCAAGAAGACCACGAGTCAGCGGCAGATCCGGCACCGGTCGCGACGTGGGGTATCCTCGGCAGAACGATCGACTTCGACCCAACAGCAGCAGCGATTTTCACTTGACTCTCACTGACTTTCACTGCACTGACTTGACTTGACTTGACTTTCATTCTTTCAGGTCTAGTCCAGTCCAGTCCAAGTCCAGTCCCTCCACCATCTGCTCGCGCTACGACGGAAATATCCCGACTTGGTATTCATTTGCTGCTGCCTCTTGTCAGTCCAGTCCAGTCCAGTCCAGTCACTCACTCAGTCTGCCATACAGTACAGTACTGAAAAGGCTTGCACCCAAGAAACTGGCACACCCCTCGTCTTCAAAACAAATCCACGCTATCCACCAAGGTCGATAAGCGCAGAATCCCACTGCCACTGCCCTGGGTTGAGTTGGGTTGAACCAGCCAATTCCTGCTTACAGTACTACGGTGCATGTACCCTACTGTTTGCCAGTACCCGTTGCGCTTCGGCATCTTCCAGTCTAGCCAACAACACCAAATCTGACGGCTTCTGCTTGTCAAAAATCATAATTCTCGACGCGCATACCTACATACCGTACTGTACATACTCAGATACATAGGTTTATTGCGTTCCCGACCGGCTGGTCCCACCTCGAGAACGCCGGACTTGACCTTTGCCTTCAGGTTGCGGAGGAGTGCATCCTGTTCATCACTCCGTCATTCATTTTCCTCCCCTTGGGACCCTATAAAATTCTTTTCGGTCCCGCCCCTCTCCCAAGTCTCCGTCATCACAGAGGCTTTCGCAGTGCAGTTGCAGACACCGTACACCCCCCTCCCCCCCTGCAAGGTCGCGAGTCGCTCTCAGCAAGACGAGAGTCAGTGTATCTTCCCACGATACACTTTGACACACCCTTGTCCACCTCAGGCTCCCAGCCGCTAGACCCTCTTTGCCTCTGGGCTCTCGGCAGAGTCCACCGTACCAGGCCGATTTCAACATCGCACTATATTAGTGTGTCGCTCCCCAAGAACTACGGGCGACTTAGCCCGACCTCTCTCTGATCGAGGAAAAGTGAACTATCCTTGCCCTAGGCTCCATTCCCCCATCTCTATCTTCCCTCCCCAGCAAGATCCGCGCCCAAGGACTCGGCCTAGGTGCTCGCATCACACACTTAACCATAAACCAACCTTTGGTCTTGCAAACGGCGCTACTACTGCCGCCGCCAACAACATATACTGCCGCGCCGCCGCAAGTCTCTTTGCAAGCGCTCAGCCATTACCCTTCTTTCCCCTGTTACCGGCAAACACCAACTTGACGCGGGTCTGAGCTAAAACCTCGCCGGCCATTTCTTTATCATCAGCCCCGTGGAGCTGTAGCATGTCTTTGGTGCCAACACCGCAACCTCATACTTTTGTTGACAACCGCGCATCGCTGCATTCTGCTTCCAACATCGCGAAACTTGGTTCCGAGGCGACCCTAGACACGCTCCTCAGCTCTCCCAACTCTATGGAACGAAGTGCTACGGAGTACTCGCAGTCAGGTTTGCCTTCGCCCTACCCAAGCAACTTCGGCGACACCAATTCTGAAGGTTCGAGGGCAGATCACGCATCTGCTGCGCAATATCCCGTCAAGCAGGAAGTCAACTACTCGACATCGGCTACTCCCACCTCCGAGTACGGCGTTTATCCTCAATCAGCCCGATCAGGATCTTTCCCAGAGCACGTCCAGCGTTCATACCATCCTGCAAGCAGCACCAGCAGTGGAAGTATGGCGCAACAACAGAACAGTCCGTCAATGTCCCAGCATGATGGGCGTAGCCATCAGACCCATCCGGTCAAATCTGACAACGATGTTCCTATAGATCCATCCATCGCCGCTCCGAGCCCAACCTACGCGTCCTACGGGCAGCATTCTCCCTATGCGCCCAACCCAGACATGACACATAGCTACTCTCACCCCGGTGGCGGCATGTATGCGCAGCCTCGGCCAGACTGGGCTGGTTATGGACAGCACGGTGGTGCGCCGTTGACTCCTGGCCACCCAGTTTACGCTCAGAACCCTCAATCAGCGCCGCCCCCTCAACGACCCAACCAGGTATGTTAGAATTGGACAGAACAGTATGAGATGAATTGAGCTTGAATGAGAGAATGGCGCGTAAAATTTGATGAGTTTTGTTGAGACGCGTTGGCTCACGAGCTGCAAGTTCATCTCATGTGGGGTCCATCGCTGGTTTGATACACGATTGTTCTAACACGTCTTAGGTCTACTCTTTCGTCCCCATTCCAGGTGCCCAGCAGCACAAGCGACCTCGACGTCGATATGAAGAGATCGAGCGCATGTACAAGTGTGGATGGAACGGCTGTGAAAAGGCCTATGGTACACTGAATCATTTGAATGCTCACGTCACCATGCAGTCTCACGGTCAGAAGCGAACACCTGAGGGTAAGTTGTATTGACGCTCTGTTCGGTAGAGACACGGTCTAACGAAACCTTACAGAGTTCAAGGAGATCCGCAAGGAGTGGAAGCAGAGGAAGAAGGAAGAGGAGGCCAATCGCAAAGCCGAAGAGGAGCGACAACGCCAGGCCGCGGCAGCAGCAGCAGCTCAAAATGGAGGCCCTGATCCCCAGGGACCTGATGGCACTCCTACCTCATCCTACCCTGGCTCACGACCTGTGCAGCTGCCTCCCATCGGATACCAGCCTGCTCAGTACCCACCACCACCATCGGCGGTTCCTCAGCAGCCACTTCCCGATTACAACAACAGCCACATGTACTCCAATTACCAGCCTCATTCGCCCTATGCGCAACCTAGCCAGGGCATTCCTTACCAATGTATGTCGCAAAGACAGAGGGTGGCTTAGTTGATGAACTAACCAGGCTTAGCAAACGGAGCTCAACCCCCAAGCCACTAAGGCAGATGGTCAAGCAAGGACCAGGGTTCTAGAGGAGGAAAGTCATCAAAAGTCAGGATGGAAAAAGGAATACCCGCTGTACTATATTGAACTGCCGTGTTGTCCTTGATCCCCACGTCAGCGTCGGCCTGGTGTGGTGATTGGGCGGCGCGATGGATTTTGGGACGACGGAACGCCGCCGTGCGATTCCTCGACCCGGTAATTACCTCTCTATTTCGACTATGGCAACCTCTTTGGTCGGCACTCTACCTTCCACGGGGTTTCCAGCATATACGTTCAGTCGCTGGACCGCTTTGCTTCTTGGTTTTGGTTTTGGAGTTTACGCATATACGCTCTTCGACAAGATGTTGGGTTGGGGAGTTACCGATTTCTATTTATGAGCATCAGGTTGCTGGTCAAGGGACGGTCCTGGAGGTTCGGCGTGGTTTATCTGCATTTGAGACGATTTGTTACGTTTTGGTGGCATGGCTGATTCCTAGCTGACACGGCAGTGCAGCGGTAGAGCTCGATGCCCGCGCTTTTTCTTTTCACATTTATTGCGCAATGATCGCAGAGACGGGGACGAAGATTTTTTTATTCATATGGCGGCGGCTCAAGTCCACCTGGCGATGTTGATGCGCTCAAGAGGATGATGGAGCGAGGCAGATAGACGCATACGGATGGTACTTTATGATTTTATGGCGGCTAGATTTTGTGATTTGCATGTATAATCGCACTTTAAGAATCACACTGGTCAAACAAATCTATACTTGTGTAATGCACGTCGTTCTTGAATGTTTGGTGATTGAATGCTCGTGAAGAGGCAACATAACATACGTCTTCATATGGCTTGCAAGTCAGAAACTGGAGTCAAGCAGTGATGCTTTAGGAACAAAAGAGCATACAAGGCTTCGTTTTCAAGATCTACTGAACCAACCTGTCGGGTCAAAATCAGCCTTATCTTGATTTACTGCGAAGAGGCGAAATCAATCGCAACACATGGGAAATGATGCTTAAACCTGGTTAAACGTGGGTGGCGTGCCGCAGGTAGGGTTGTGTTGCGCATTGCAGTAAACCGACGGGGTGGTTGTGTTGCTGTGTTACAAACGCTAAGCCGATGAGAACTATAGTACTGTACAGTACTGCACCTAGGCAAGGCAAGGCAAGGTAGGTAGTCAAGGGTGTGAATAACAAAAGGACCCAAAAAGCAAGGATGGCAGATAGGTGATGGTGGTGATGGACAAGGCAGAGGGTAAAGAAAGGAAAGGTCGCGTAACACAAGCCACGGAAGAGGCCTGACGTACATGTATAGTACACCTTAGTTTAACAAGGGGAACGAAAGGAGAAGTGGTCTGATCTTTTTCTCTTTGTTTTGTTTGGCCTTTCCAAGCAACGCCAAGTGGAGGGGGCGATGTAATAAGAGAGGGAGATGGGGAGATAGAGATCGATCTATAAGATTGCCGAAAGATGACGGGTGAGTGGTGTGTGCGTTATGCGGGTTGGTGATGTTATATGCGATGCTATGCTATGCTATGCGATGCCATACTACTATATGCCATGCCATGCGGTGCGGTGCGGTGCGGACCGATCCATCATGGATGGCAACGCAGTAGACGAGAACTTGGAAAGTGATCTGCGACTGGGATGTTGAGAAAGATAGGGGTGAGGAGCCATGACAAGCGATGGAAATCTAGTAGGTAGTATTCTACAGCGTTGTTGTTGAACGTGCATGCGCATATACCCGTGGATAAATATGGCTGTTGTTTATACGATAGACTTATCTGTGATATAGACAAGGGCATGTAAAGTTGATCAACTAGGCAGGCAATTTGAGAGACATGGTAACTCAAATGAATATCTACTTGGACCTGACGATGAAAATAAACAACCCGCCCGTATCTCGAGTAACATCATATCATCAGTGCTTGCTTACATGCATTATCCGCACAGCCTTACGATATAAACATGCCGCGCTTGTATTGCATTGCATCCAATGCAGATAAGCTACTACTAGTTCCTAGTGTTTTCTACTGTAACGTCTCATTCAAAGAAACGACTAAGCAAGGGGGGCGTGTACAGCTAGAGCCTTGCCAGAGAAACAAAAAAACCCAACTAGGGGGAAGGGTGGGCAGAAAAGCGAACCAACTAACGTCTAACTCGAACTACCAAGGCTCAGCTCAGCGTAGCAAGGCGAAGGAAAACGTGCGTAGCGTGCAGACGAGCGAGCGAGCGAGCGAGCGAGCGAGAGATGATAAGTGTGTGTGTGACTGACGCCGTTGCGAATGAACAAGGGGGTTACCTTGCGGCGCTAGGAGAATTTAGCCGCTTCCCTATTAAACATGGTAGTCCAACGAAACTACCATCTACTACATGAAGCAAGGAAAAGGTAACACAAGACACAAGACATACAAGACAAGACATGCGCCATCTACTAGTTTTATCCAAAGGTGTTTCTGTACTTGTACTCCCAAAACTCTGGTGAAGAAACTCTTTCTTACCTGGTTCTATTTTGTGCTGTATATACACTGTCTACACCCCTCATGGCTGATACTTGAACAGTAACTTTGGGACCTTTAACGGTTATGGCTTTTTTGAACCTGTCTGTCGGGTCTGGTAGGTAGCCTGTCATTCGCTCAAAGTGAAGCAACTTTCTGGCTGAGACGGGCGTGAAAGACCACAAAGTTCGGATAGAAATTGATGTGATACCAAGACAAGTCAAGTCTTTGAGCGGGTTGTCTCTGTATTTGGTGTATGACGGCAGTAGATAGGGGTGCCGTGTCACAGACAAGAGCCGACTTTGGGGTACACAATTGATTGACAGATAGATACGAATTGTGCAACAATAGTCTTTTACATATGTTCACATACTGTTTCCCGTGGAGCTTGCAATTGCATGGAAGTCAATGCTTGACGTGATAGGGAATGAATCATGGATCAAGTGAAGCGAGCGCTGTAAAGGCCAGCATGTACTCAACCACTCTGTACATCTCGCTTACCGAGCTCACCCACGACGGCGATATATACAGACGAAATCTGACGCGAAGCATGGTTTGTCAAGGGAAACCTTACGATGTAAAACGTTATCTGGTCCCCAATCAACGATTCGAGTGCCCCGTCCCTTGCGACTGTTTCTTTTGGCTTTATTTTAGAACCCCTCGTAGCATATCAAATGAGCGCTGGGACCCCTTACCTACTCCCGGGCCCTTTATCGTAAACTCATCATAAAGTTATACAAGCCACCAAAGACTCATCTAAGTTTAGACCCGTATCGCATATCAATCTGATCTTATCAGGACATGTGCCCAGGATATCAAGTCAACTTCTGTTGCTATACATACAAGTTTTAGAGTAGAAGCCCAGATGGCTCTCGCTGAAGATGCATCCTAACGGCACAGTTGGCAAATGCCTTGGCGAGAACCATTAATACACAAGGGTTGCTCACAGCCGGTGCTGAAAACAAGAATAGACGAAGAGATCCAGTAGCCATCTCTGTTCGACGCTTAAGCAAGGGATCCTTCGACCACAGACTGTTGGGTCCTAGCACTGACCAACCCAGGTATCTAGTTGCAGTCACGTCACAGCGCGGCGACTCTACAAGGGAAAGGAACAAGTATAAGATAATATAGTGCCCGTACGGTTGAAAAGCCGGATCGTTATTGGCAGCGAAAGTAAGAGGTCGCTTCTGGTGATTGTGATAGAAGCTATGAAGACTCGAGTTATGTTTCGGGTTCAGAAGAGTGAGTCTGAAGCTGTCGTGGCCGTACTGAGAGTCAACGTCTGGAAAGAGCACGTTCATGTATATGAAGCGTACGAGGAAAAAGAATTGATAGGAGATCGTGGAGGTAGAATTACCGGCAGCTTTTTGTCGTATGTTATATGTAGGTCAAGTACTTTATTGGAGCAATGAGCGACTTTGACCGTTACCAAATAACGGCCAAACATAGGTAGTATTGCACTGATTGAGGCTTGCGTATACGATTAGAAACCGCCAATATGCAGCCAGGAATACAGTTGTTCTCTTGCATGGGCAATAACCTAATCTACATATCCTGCCGACTAGAGACCGAATACGCAGCGTATAGGAGCTGCCGACTTTTAGAATATCCATGACTCCAAGACTTGGAGGAGTGTGCACGTGTGTTGCTTTTATTAGAAATTCACGAGAGATAGAATTAACTTCAGCAATGCCGACAAGTATATGAGTCAACTGAAAAGCACAAAGCTAATGCAGACACTGATTCCTATATGTAAACTGGTTATCAATGACAAGTCACGTTATCTAGGTATGTCGTGATCTACCGGTGCTCAAAATTTGGTTACTCCTGTTGGATTCCAGCAATGTATATCTGATATAAATCGCCAGCGTTGTATTCACAGGAATTATTTCCTTGATCTCTTTGTCTCAGAACGTCATTTGGCGCTTTTCTATGCCCTTCTGTTGATGACGTGTGGTGGTGCTCCAAGCGCCAGAGAGAAAAGTTACCAAAGGGCAAGATAAAACATCGTCAATTTATAACAACCTAGTTCAAATTAACACACGTTATAATAACTTAGTGCTCATGTCATCAAAGGGGTTTATTGTGTCCATGGTTGGGTGTGTTTTGTTGCTTTCATAGCATTCACCAGCATCCATTCTGTCGTGCCTGCCTGACTTTTTTTGCTACCCCACCATTCAACCAGTTGCAGTGTAACAAACGACATCAAACTCTCAACAAGACATCTCATTCTCATATCTTCATCTCAAAATAACACCATCAGCCTTGACAGACATTCGAAGTCATTCTAGGTGAAAAACGATCACTCTTACCACTATCAACATTCACTATCTCTATCGCGTCATCTATTCTTGCGTCAGCTTATCAAGATGGAGAGAGATCTCCCATCTCGTCCCAAAGGCCTGACAAAATCAGAGTCGGGCGCATCTTTTGGAGGCGGCTCTGCAATGTCGGTACCAGTTCTAGGATCTCATCCTCTAGGAACTCTTCACGTTCATCAAGTCACTGAGACCCATGAGGAAGAGGACGACGATGATGACGGCCCACCACCTCTTGATCCTCCCTCAACACAAGATGAGAGCCACTCCAATTCTGTATATAAAGCGTCACAGCATGACTCTTCCAAATCTTTCCACAGTCCGACCTGGGAACCTTTAACACACAACTTAGGAGGTGGCGATGTGGTTCTTATCCTTGACTTACCTGAGGTCTTTACCGTTGGATACGACTCTATATCATTCACAGCCAAGCACTTTGGCGGCATCAGGGATATACCTCCAGGAGCTCATTTCTTCTGGGTCGCCCATCCTGGTGGTCTTTCCGCTCGCTGCGGCTTCTGGGTTGTCGCAAACAATGCCAACACCGTCCATGTCATGCAATGGGACCGATTCAATGAGGTTCTCGGCGATTCTGCTCGTGCTGAGGCACGCATCCAAGCTGACAACCTCGAGACCATTCACTCCAAACTGGTCCCTTATCAAGACCCAACTGCAGTCAACGCAGCCAGTGGTGATCTGACTCAAGCTGCTTCGGAAAGGAATTTCAACATGTGGGAGCAGCTGACTGGTAAGGTCAGTGAGGGTCTTCTCAACCGAGTGACTGGACAGAATTATGACAACTGGACGGTACACACGGGCGATCGTGTCAAGGGATCAGTACTCATGGCTGCCGAGATGGAACTCGACAACTCGCTCTCGAACCCCATGCTCAAGTCCCGTGAGCTCAACTTTGCCTTCAGTCAGCGGACAAAGACATACTCGACAGACAACACTGGCGCTGAACGAACCCTTGAGGCCACGGACGCAACTCCCTACATACTATCATTGGTCGACGCATCTGATAACGACCTTACATCTGACGACCTGGTTGGCGAATTCCAATTCTCCTTCGTTGTGGGTGTGCATCTCGGCAACGATTCATGTATCCAGCAGTGGTGGCACATGCTCCTCAAGATATTCCTCCGGGCTCATCTTCTTCCTGCCCGCCGACCATCCCTCGCTGCCGCTTTCATTCGCACTCTGGCGGCTCAACTCACATACAGCGCTTCTTGGCTTGAAGGTTCGATCCTGGATTCTGCTGAGTCACAAACCCGGGATTTGCGACTCGCTCTTACTGTCTACAAACGCCGCCTCGAGGAACTCATGCAAGGTCTGGGAAACCAAGCCACACCTGAGCAGCTCAGCGTCGCCACAGCTTTTGCAGGCCTCGAGGCTGTTGCAACAGACACGCTGGATTGGGATCTACGAGGGGATTACTTACGTCGTGGTAATGTTATGATGGAGGATGGCGAGGAGGTCGAGCTGGAAGATGCCGACATGGCGGCCGAAGACGAACGTGGCGAGTGGGCACCAGAGATTGTTGATCTGGATGAATCTGGGAGACAGCGTGATTTGGTCTCGTGGAATGATTAAGGATGTCTAGCTGCGAGAACAGTTCGTGCTTCGAGACGTTGGGGACGAATAGCAGGGAAAGCCACCGTTAGAGGGTTCAGGCAAGCACGGAAGCATGGTCAGGCTATAGTTGGCCACGTTCAGGATCTAATGGTTTTACAGAAATGCCTGGCTTAATGGATATGTGGCCCTGCGAACGGTCCAGAGATTTGAAATAGGAGAGCTGGGAGTTAGGGGTTTCGTTAGTATTACAAATAACATTGCACTTAATATCGTATACTGGTATTGCGACGGTTTTGTAGAGAATGTGACAACAATAGTGGATGATACCTTTGATGGCACCATCATTCTTATGGATTGCTCTCATTGATATCGAATTCTGTACAGAATTCCATTTCAGGCCAGACCCAACTCATACAATCAGTCGCTGTAGACGTCACATGCAAAGTAGTGGGAAGTAATTGTCTCGGAGCGAGCCCAGCCAGAAGACGATTAATTGACATCACAATTCATCGCAGCGTGAACTGCATCGTTAACTTGAAAGATTTCATTTGCCTGCCAGATCCTTTACAATCTGCCAAAAGCAAGGCCATGCAAATGTAAATGGGTAAACCATTCCCAAACCAGGGAAATTGTGACTCCGGTCCCCTTTTCGCACTGCCCGTTGTATCCTCCACTGCGACATCGCTCCGACTCGACGCTTTTGTGCCCCATTCCGACAAACATCTTGAACCGTTTAACGGTAAGACTTCTGGAAACGAGAGCGAGCACCCTTACCACCGAACTTCTTGGGCTCGCAACGGCGGTTGTCGGCAACGAGGAGGGTTCGGTCGAACTGGACGAGAGCCTGCTTCAGGAGGTTCTTGGAGTGCTCATCGACGAACTTCTGGTAGTAGGCGATCAGAGCCTTGGCGATAGCCTGTCGGATGGCGTAAACCTGGGAAACCTGAAAAATGTCAGCATTGGCACCTTTCACGGGTAATAAAAAAACTAACATGTCCGCCCCCCGCAACGCGTACGCGCACATCAATGTTAGAAAACTTGTCAAGGCCAACAACGAGGAGAGGCTCGTAGACCTATGTTGTGTTAGCATGATATTGTCAAGGTCGAGACATGGAACTTCGCAAATCTCTCTAGAAAAGCACAAAGACATACCTTGAAGCGGAGGATCTCAGGCTGGACAAGCTGGAGAGGTCGTCCATTGACCTTGATGAGACCACGGCCGGCCTGTGAGTTCATATCATGTTAGACTCATATATTCACTCTCGTATGTCGTCTCGACGCGGGATTTTGCGAACCTTGCAGTGGGCAACGGCGGTGGCCGTCTTCTTCTTACCAAAGCATTGGACACTTTGAGGAGCACTCATGGTTGCGGTTGTCGTGTCGTGTCGTGATGCCGTAGGGGATTGAGCGGTCGGCCGTGTTGAGGGTGTTGATGTGAGTTGAGATTTTGCAAAGTTCTGGACTGGCTAGGGCAGGTGCTAGGTGGGGGCAGCTGCTGATTTTTGATAGGCTTTGACGTCTGTGGGAAAAGTGGAACCCAAATAGGTTTTAGGGCACAGTCCCACACCACAAGGCAAGTGCGGCCCAGTTTGGTATCTTCGTTCCAACTGCACGGGAAAAAATCGTCAAAACTTCATACTAACCCGACGAACCGCAGCCCACCGTCAAGGTCAGCAGAACCTCGCTCATTATTATCGACAATCGATCGCGAATACTGACATTGTTGATTCAAGATGGTTTCCGCCAAGAAGCACGTTCCTATCGTCAAGAAGCGTATGTCCACCGAATCCGAGATCGAGAAGCACTTTGTGCTGTGGAAGATGGAATCACGATATTGATATGTTGCATACAGGCACGAAGCACTTCTCTCGGCATCAGGCCGACCGCTTCATGCGCCTTGACAAGGGCACATGGCGCAAGCCCAAGGGTATCGACAGTCGCGTTCGCCGTCGATTCCGTGGTACCATTGCTATGCCCTCTGTACGTTGAAACTCTGCAAGGCCCGTACAGAATTGTCAACATTCTCACGGGTGGGACGTCCTGGAACTTTGTGCTGATACGTTATTACCCCAGATCGGCTATGGCTCCAACAAGAAGACCCGCTACATGATGCCCTCCGGCCACAAGGCTTTCCTCGTCAGCAACAGTATGACCGTTCTCCCCTGAATGACCGTTCGTTCTCTAACATTTAGCCAGTTGGCGACGTCGAGCTCCTCCTCATGCACAATAGAACGCACGCTGCTGAGTACGCCCTCTCTACTCATCTAGACGACGAATTTCTGCTAACGAAACACTTCAGGATCGCCCACAACGTCTCTTCCCGCAAGCGAGTTGACATCATTGCCCGTGCCAAGCAACTGGGAGTCAAGGTCACCAACCCCAAGGCTAAGGTTACCACCGAGGTTTAAAAAGGACATGGATCGGTTATTGGGCTGCTTTACGGTTATGCATCGGAAAGGGATTTGCGTTATTGCGGTTCTAGCATATAAGTTTGCATGCTAGAGAATAAAACGCGCCGTTGAACGACAAAGAAACTGGCATCAACCGCTTAAACAGCAAATCTCTGGGAGTCAAGAAGGGCATGACAAGTGCGTTTCTACTCCAAACCGATGAGGGCGCTAGGGGGTTTAAGTGAAAGTCTTGCATTATAGGCGAGGCCATGAAAAATAAACAAAACCCCTTTGAGGGCCCCATCTAAACATCCGCAATGCTATTTGAAGTCCAAACTGGTGTTCAAATCGCTCGTAGATATAAATCCTTGTTCTGACACGTCCGTATATCTCCAGTGGCCGTCTGCAAACTACGTGAGTTATGCTTGGTGGCAAACAGAGGCCTGGCAGTTGTACTTTGGCTGCAGAGGTTTACCCACAAAAGCCAAGGTCTTCTTACATGTGGTCAGTCAAAGGGCCTCAGGATATCAGAAGAATGGACCCCTGAAGGCATAAGAGACGAAATAATCGAGTCACTTTATGCTAACTTAGACTAGCACTGGAGTCACTTTATTATGGTAGCCTAAGTCTTGGACGACAATTCTCCTGTTACCTACCTGAAGTGATCAGTATTCATCGGATAGAATGGCATTGGCATTAATGAGTATTGAATACTGCAAAAGGCTGTTGATTAGTCGTAGTATCACTCGAAAGTCAAAGAGTATTTTGGCCTGTGGTAACCAAAGGTGAGTCAGTTGGCATTCAGAGCCATATCAAAATTTTATGGCTCTAAAAGTTTCATTGTTTCAGTATCAACTTGTACGGTAGCAACTCAACACCCTTCTTGACTGGAGTCAGGCAAGCTTAACCGGTGTCTCTTCTCATCATGTTGCAAAAATTACCTACAGGTAGAGGAGGTGATCCAATCAATACGTCTATTAGGTCGGTACCCAGGCAGGTGGGTGACTGAAGAATTATCCTATGGTTTGGAGAACCAAAATAAAGTGGCCTAAGTGCTCATCTAAGACGACGTAAGACAACTAAAATATTTCGTCTCTTATGCTCTGGACGGCCAATTCTTCTGACACCCTGACGGGAGGTACATTGCTTGTGCGGGTTTGGAGGTTGGTAGGCAACTGCCACTGCCACCTGCAACCTGCATTGCACCTGCGTGCACTCTTGCAGCTGGTCATCATAGAATACCAAATTTCTTGCAAGTTAAATGCTTTCGATTTCTTTCATCTACATACCTGGCTATTTTTTCATGCTTCATTGCCCGAAAACGATCTTCCTTCATCATGAAGTAACTCAATACATATCATCGCTTACTGTCAGTTTCGATCGTGGCTCATGCTCGACCATCACCCAAAAACCATTCTGTCTACCCACTGAATAGTTCGCTCGTATCAAGTCGTTGGGATATATTCTATCACTGACTCGAACTCTCAGCTCGCAATGCCGTTTCCGCTACGACTTTCCCGGTCGCGGGCAACAGTCTTCAAGCCGCAATGTACGCACCTAACCATGACCCGGGTCTATGATACGGATGCGACATGTTTCTCATGTCAGGAACCTGGCCAGTTTGGATGGTTATATCAGTGTACCCAGGATCTTGACCAGATAATCGAGGAGAAGCTGGTGAGATACTTACTACCTTACAGCATCACTTGACGCCGGTACCATGGCTGACTCGATAACAGCCATGCATCGATTTCTTGGACTATGACTCTCGAAAGAGTATGGGTGTAAGAAAAGGAAGCGCAGAAGCTCGGCGGGACAAACTGAGTTTTCTCAGCGAACTCACTCCTGAGCAGATGGCCTGTTACCGACCAGATCAGATTGCGACCATCTTGAGACAACGTGAACAGGTAAGCTAGTTCTCCTAAACTTGACATAAGCTTATCCTGCATTTTAGTTGAAAAATGTCATCGCGCGGGAAGAGCTTAAGAGAAGCGCCCTGATTGGCAACCCATCTCCTGGTTTTGGAGCCCATATGGACGACGACGCATATACTGAACAGTGGAAACGTGATGATAAGAAGAATTGTCAGTACAGAGTTTGCCCAAGATGTCGTCCTGTATGCGTCGACCGGGCGTTTTTGAGCCTTGATGCAGTCGCCAATGGAGAAATTCCCCCAACAGCCGCAGCTGGTTCCGGATTCGAAGCACTGGGAGGGAGACCAGTCATCAAGAAAGATGTCATCGAGTGTATCAATGAGCATCGTCCAAAAGCCAACAATCGCCAAATGATGGAAATGCTCGAAGAACAAATTGCGCGTATGCTTGGCCGCCATCACAAGAATCAGGATCTTCGAAATGTGCTTAAAAGGACAGTCTTTGCACCGCAACGACAAGTCCGAAAGTTGCCCATTGTGAAGCAAATTCCGACCACTGGGCAAAGTCTACATGAGAAGGAACAAGCCTTAGTCGACGTTGCTCAACAAAATGATCAAGAAGTCGTAGCTTCGAACCCTCCCGACTTTTTAGAAAGCCCCTGGCCATGGTTGGCTGCATTTGAGGACGGGAATATGGCCAGAGCTCCTGAAGATCAAATTCAGGAACAATCATCACGACAGGGTCTACGGGCAACGCGTATCCCTCGGTAAGTCATGTGCATTGTACTCGATAGACACTTCTTGCTGACTGTGACACAGTCCTACTACCCCTGGTTCACGATCTACCAGACGTCGATTGGCCGATCAGCTTTTGTTCAGCGCTTCCTACTTTCCACCCCCCGAAGGATATCCCTGGCGACTTCTCTCGAGTCGAGGGAACACCGAGGCGGGAGCCCACTCTCCTCGTAGCCGCTCACAGACCACCGACTCACAGGGGAGCGGTAACGAAAACTCCTTGGTACAATGTTCATATATACCGCTGGCGGTAGACAATGGAGTGGCCATGACGGAGGAGAGCATTGAGACCGGAGTCCCTGATGTAGTGACTCAAGTATAACTTTGTATGAGAAGTAACACGTTTGGACCTTGTTAGAGTGGTTCTGCTTGGGAAGCCACTCCAATTGTGGGATGGAACTTGACAGTGTGGAGGTTGTCAAACTGGGAGATCCCATTCGTCGGTTTAGACATTGTCTAGAGTCTTGGAGGCGCATCCATATTTATCTGTTAGGAATAGCACTTGAGTAAAAGAAGCCTTTACTGTTCGTTAGTAACACTGCAGAGGAAATGACCTTTAAGTTAAGCTACAGAAATAAGATAGCCTAAGTGGTAGCCGAAGCTAGCATAAAGCGACTGAATTATTTCGTCTCTTATCCTCTTGGCGGCCTGATGGCTGCCGTACTAATTATCCTTAGAGTTCTCCAAAATTTTCTTCATCATTTGATTGCCCACCACCTTCGCCTCCTCAAATCGTGGCTCGAAGAATTCCTGAGTACTCACAAATCGCTTCTCCCACGTCTCAAAGTGTCCCAGGTTTACGCATTCAGCCCAAGCGCGCGCTGCAAAAGTAAACTCGAGATCGTCACTGCGGTACGTCTTATCATCGATTGCAGTCTCAATTGCGGCTTCCAACACGTCCTCGTTTCGGAACAGATACTCGGTTACACCAAGACGCAGGCGAAACAGAGGGGTACTGCAGAGCATGTGATCGTAGGGTGCGATGTTCAATGCAGCCCAGCAGTCGACCATGGCAAGGATGGAGAGATGATTATTGGGCCGAGGCTCATCTGTTGGTGTCCCAAGAGAGAAGGACGACAAAATGGACGGCTCAAGTAGAGGTCGTGTATCCCATGATGTTGACGGGCCAAACACCTTATCGCGCGCACGGTAAACTCGCTCCCTGAAGCCCTCACGGTTGCCCTCAAGCATGAGCTTGTACAGATCTGTGACACTTCGTGCATACTGGGAAATCTGCTCCCTAGCTTCAGGGTTCAGGATGGCAAGGCCTGCGTACACATGCCATTTCTGGCTGTAGATGCGTAACATGAGATTGACCTTGACATTCTCGATACCGCCGACGTAGCGACTCAGCTCCCAAGGAAACTGCTTGTTGGCGTGCCACGCCTTGCCCATAGATAGAAAAGCAGCATGTGTGACAGCCTGTGTGTCCGCGGTGATACGGTCGTGCTCCCGGGCTGTGAGATGAACGAACTTGGACCGGAGACAGCTGAGAACTGCCTCGACCTTTCGGAGAGCCGAGTCTGGAGCGCGGTGCTGAATGAGGACGAGAGGTTGATTGTACGGGTCGACGTTGGGTCCATGTAGCGAGTGGCAAGAGATAATATCGACATCGGACGGGAGGTGGGCCTCGAAAGCGGCGATCTCAGGAGATTTGCATGAGGTTTGGCCTCCGACAATGGCACCCAGTTTGGTAGCTGAAACACTCCAATATTAGTTTCAATGTTTAGTTGTCTATGGCCCTTTGGGGCTACAATTCACAGTACACGAGAAAAGAGGGCGCATACATGGTCCATACTGAGCAATCACACGGTCAATGACGGCGGCTTCCACGCTGTAGATGATGTAGTCGCTTGCGCGGGATACGAAGTGTCCATTTCGGCAAATTTCTATATTTTTCTATTCGAAAGCTTCAGCGACTGGCGCGAGGCAGAGAAAGACAGGAATCAGTAAGCCATACATTTCCAGCATATTCTTTCTGAAGGCTCTCCTGGTTCTCTTCTCGATCGCAGGCCAAAATTCTAAAGTAGTCCGCCGTTAGCCACTCGGCATGCGGGTTGGGTTGCAGTCACGAGTAGGATTGTATAGGATCTGTTCTTGTTTATGTTAGCTGTTGTGCCAAAACGTGCGGTGCTAACAAAATTGAGGTATGGGTGAAAATTCAGACAGTTGTATATTAAGGTAGCAAGCGTTAACATCATTGAGAGCACAGGTCCGATTCCGATGGCCATAACGGACACCGGGCGTCCCTGAACAATGCTCGAGCCAAATGCGCTCTAGTCATCATGAAAGAGGGGGAGGGAAATGAGAGGAGAGGAGAGTTGTGCTTACCATTTGAGAAGAGATAGCTGGGGCTGGAAGCACGAATCGTGATGGATCCAAGACTTACCTCCAGCCAGCGGCAGACAGCCTTTCGGCGTACATCTTGCCCATGTCGCCCATTCCAATCAATCCGACGACGAATTGCTCCATCCCCTCGGGGACGACTTGCGTGTGTGAAGCCATATTATCTGCTGCGCGATGATAGCAATAGCAGAAAACAAGAATCACATCCTCTCAAGCGAGCGTCTTTTGTTTGTAGCTTTGTGCTGAAAGCTCAAAAGAGTGTGTTTGAGAGTGAAGGAAAAGAAGAGAAGAAAAAAAAGTTCGCGACCTTCTTTATGGTGGAGATTTGGGGAGCCTTACGTAAGCCATCGAGACCGCGATATAGCGATGGGTGGGTCTATGAAGCTATCCACTGCAAGCAGAAGCACACAGAACCTCAAGACGAGAGAAGCTTTGCCTACGAGAACTTCTTGTTCACAATTTCGCTTCTCGAAAATATGGAGGTCGTATTCGCTTTAGGCTCAAACGGCTCTGGTCAACTCGGCATTGGCCATAAAGAGGATGTTTCCGTGCCAAAGCAGGTCCTTTTCCATCCCGATCAGCCAGCCTCCCCAATTGTGCAAGTCACAGCTGGTGGAAACCATACGCTACTACTTACGAAAGCTGGCCAGCTCTACTGGAGTGGTGACCCTACGCCTGGAGCTTGCGGTTTGGCATCTGGCCCTGATGTTGCTGTTTTTCGAGAAATTCAGCTTACCAAGAATGGAGAGCCTCCAGTTGGCGAGATTGCCCTGATCACAGCGACATGGGAAGCTTCTATCATTGTGGCCAAGGATGCAAATGGCAAGAACACACAGGTCTTTAGTTTTGGTGCAGGCTTGAAAGGCGAGCTAGGTCTGGGCGAACTCATCGTTAGGACACCTTCAGCAACACGAACCCGAGATTTTCCTCCTACAGGCACGGAAGTTGTCGACTTGGCCGCTTGCATGGGACATGTCGTTGCAGTTCTTGATAATGGAGAAGTCTACGGCTGGGGCAATGCGAGAAAATCCCAAGCTGGTGAACCAGGTCAAGTTCTTCACGCTCCCAGAAAGATTGAGGGTCTCGATTTCAAGGTTGCACGGGCTGTCTGTGGTAGAGAATTCACCTGTCTATTTGGCGACCCACAAAGTGGAAACCTCAAGGTTCTGGGTTCAGACAAATGGAAAATTCAATCAGATGCACCCAAGACATGTTCTGAATGGAAAGATGTTGGGGCTAGTTGGGGAAATATCTTCATCTTAGCAAAGGATGGCTCTCTTCAGGCCTGGGGTCGAGACGATCACGGACAACTTCCTCCTCCGAATCTACCGGAGTTGGCCAAGATTGCAGTTGGCAGTGAGCATGTCGTTGCTCTTTCAACTACAGGCGATGTACTATCATGGGGTTGGGGTGAGCATGGCAATTGTGGACCTCAAGTTGAGAACAACGACGTTAAGGGACGATGGAATATCATTGCTTCGTCCAAATTTATTCCTCCTGGCTCTAAGATAGGACACGTCGGGGCAGGGTGTGCCACCAGTTGGGTATTCATCACAGCAGATTGAACCTGTTCGCCTTAAATAGCACTCCTCACCTTCCAATTTTTTTATGTCGCATAATTAGTCTGGGAAAAGAGCGAGGTTCTCGACATCCGCCAGTTTCTGAGTCGGCTCGAGGTATGTTGATTCTGCATCCGTAGGCTGTGGATGCGGTTGTTCAGCTTCAGCTTCGAGGTCGGCAGGTGCAGGGTTCTCAGCAAAGCGGCTCATATCCATTGCAGAAGCATTCTGTCCAAGTTAGTATGTGGCGAAATCGGAGAAAGTAGTGCAACTTACAGGGTTGATACTATGATCCCATCCTAGCTTGGCGTTATCATCCATGAGCTCCTCATCATCGTAGTTGATGGGCTCCCAGCCTTCGTCTTCCACGAACAAGCTCTCAGATTGGTTGGTAGCGGGTGGTGCTGGTTTTTGAGACGGGCGGAGGTCGAATATCCCCACACGTGAGGCACTGGCTCTAGCAGCGCTCATCTGTGGTGTCGAGTTAGGTGGAAGTAAGGATGGAGGAGGGGCTGGTGGCGGAGGTTGCTGTGATTCAGACGGCGGCATGCTAGGCCTCCGTGTAGTAGCTTCCAAGCGTGGCCCGGTACTCTGCGGTGCATTCTTGCGACCTTTCTTGGTCTTCTGAGCAGGGTTGGTTCCACGCTCACCAACAGTCATGACGAGAAACTCGCATGATATGGCATCGCCGGTATAGGAGAGTTGGATAGGCTGCGTAGGAACCGAGTAGCGAGCCGAGACGTCGTTGCCTGTGATTCCGGCATGCTGAATTATGGCGCGGAAGTCCTTGACAGAAATCACAATGTGAAGCTTGTCTTCAACATCAATGTCATCGAACTCCTCGGCCTCGACGGCGATTGATGTCTGTAGTGGTTTCTTGAGGACCGCTAACAGTGTCAGTATAACAACCTTCGTCTGTCCGGGCGATACGCACCATCCTCGCTCACTGTCTTTTCGCTGAAACACGTAAAGTTGACGTGGTCGCCATCAGTGTTGATGTCAAGGAATTCGATACCCGGGCCAAAGTGGTCCATCAGCTGCCGTAATGTTCGTGAAGAGATTTTCCAATGGTGAGGAGCATCCTGTTTGTTGAACTTGGCATGAACAGGAACGGCAACTTCAAAGGGGAGGCGATGTGTTGATGTTAACCCGTTACGGAAAATGAGACGTGCGATGAACCGACTTTCGATTCCTTCTCCGTCCTCGATGGCGACGTCGCATCTGTCGATGAGCGTCTGTTTTTCAACATCTCTCTGTGTATCGGACGCTGTGCGGCTGCGAAATAAAGAGACCAAAGCCTAAACTCATTAATAATGCATGATCGACAGAGGGTGAAGAGACTCACGCGGATGTAGAGAGTACAGTGGAAACGGTCATGGAACTGACGACTTCCCTGATAGTGGTATCGTGAAAAGAACTTGGTCGTAGCAAACTTGACACTCGCATAAGCGGATTTGGAAGTATTCAGAGTGGTCAAGACGAACTATCAAGAGTTTGTAAGTTGCTGGCTCAAATGAGGCTCTCCAAAATGATTGGTTGGTCTTACTGAATCCTTGCGAGCCTCGAGCGAGACGTCGTCACTGAACTTGTTCAAGCAAATGAGGGCATCACGAAATGCAGCAACGCCCTCCTCACTCAATGTGAAGCTGAGAAGCGCCATTACGCTTTATTGAATGGAGTTTTTCATAAAGGTTTTATCATGATAGATCGGCCTCGGTTGTAAGAATTCAAGTCATTTTAACTTGGACTTGTCATGCCAATCCAATGATGCCTCCGTGAACGCGTGCCTGCCTATTATAACGGGATGTGGGTCCATTCCAGCCCCACCAAGTCTACCCTGCACCAGACCATTAAAACATCAAAACGCCAAAACATCATCACGTCATTACAGTTCCAAGCCAATATGAAAAGCAAATCAAGTTGAATTAATAGGAGGAACTAATTGCTAGTCTTTTGTCCCTTATCGATTACCGAACTCCACAAAACCCATTCCTGTCATATCGTCGTATCAAGCCATTGAGACTAATATCTTTCATCTTGGGGAGGTATGAAAGGTTGTGTTGTGAATGCCAAGCCGCTCCAGCTGTTTAGCGACGGAAGCAGCTAAACTTTCCGAGGGAGAATCGCCAGGGACCTCGTCGGACGCCATTCTTGTCGACATGAACACTGGTGCCGAAGTGACGACCACCAACTCCCTTTGACCAGAAAAGACCCATGATGTCGGTTTGTTGGTTTGATTTGTTTCTTAGGATGGAAGATAGGTAACCTTAGGTGTGAGTGATCTAAGTAAATACTGTTAGCTCACGTAATGTTTCAATATGGATGCTTGGCAAGAAGGAATCTCTACCTTTGTAGGGCTGATGATTGATGAGGTGTAGTTGAAAGAAGCTTGTTTGTGATGAAAATAAAGTGTCGGAGGGTTGGCGATCATCTTTATACCAGATCTTGGGCGTCAATCGTAAACTTGGCAGGGACCATGGAGAGAGGCCTCTGCCATTCAGTCATCGCAGTGACATGCAGACTGCTGTGGCGTCACTGCTATGACGTACACTGATGGCTGTGCGATCGACGCCACATCTCTTTTACAGTACATATGATTGGAGGACAAAGGATACCAGCCTTGATCCTCAACATGGATGGCTGGAAATCAAGTCTTGAACTGTTAATCTTGTCTCATTTTGTTCAAGTGAAACGTTCTGCAGCGCGATGATCCTCTTCACAGCCTCCAAGATGTTGGGAGATCTACGCGTCAACAGTTGATGATGCTGCCACACCACGATACCAGAATGTGAATGATAGTATTGCATCGTGGTTTCTCAGATAAACATACTTTCCAGCGTCAGGGTGCCAGAAGAATTGGCCACCGAAATCATAAGAGAGGAAATAAGTTGGTTATCTTATGCCAGCTTGGAGTAGAACTTAGATTAGGTACTTTATTTTGGTAGCCTAAGTCTTGGAGGACATTTCTTCTTTTACCCACCTGGTGCTTTCCCAGAACATGACTTACCTTCAGAAGCAGGAACTAGGTTGCTTTGTCCTGTAGGAAAGTCACACCAGTACTGGCGCACAAAGCAAGGGACGCACTTACTCGACTTCCAAAAGATATGAGCAACCCCATTGGTTTTCATTGGAAGACCCTAGCTATGACTACCTAGGTAGTCAGAATCGACCTTTTGTCCTGTTCTTCGACCAACACGCAAGAAAAGTGTATCCTACGAATCTGTCCTGACATTGTCGTTCATAAAATTGGAAACACATTGTCGAACCCATGACACACGACCCCGAACAGAGGAACTTATACTAAAAACAACAACCACATCAAGAACAGCTAAACATAGTCCATAGCGGTGCCAGTATAAATTTTATGGTTACAGCACCATGCCACTAACTTTTCCTCCCTCAGAACTCACCATCAAGGTAAGCATACGACAAAGCAAACCGTCAAAATGGCACCTTCTGAGAACGATAACAACAAACCGCAGGGTCTTCGTAGATCAAGTCGATCAAACTTCGGCAAACTGAACCCTATCATCCACAAGGACTATGTTGTTGGAGATGCGGCTACTCGGCCTACCCCTTCGCCCAAGCGACGCCGTAATGCGAAGGGCACACCATCACCAGGTGTGGGTGACTACGAGCTGACTCTGGCTGCAGCGGCAGATGAAAACGAGCCGGCCTCCCATTCCTTCCCTGGAAGCCCTGGACGAAACAAAATTGTATTGGGTCACTTCCATCTGAATCATACTGATCCAGAAATCCCGCCCTTGTCTATCGAGTACAGTATTCGATCAAAAGATGACTCTCCAGTTCAGCAGAAACAGGCGATATATGCCTCAGTTCCTATTCATTCGCGGGATTTTCGCACTCCAGCACCGCCTGCCCTCCTCCAGCAGGCCCAGCAAACCCCTGCAACCCCACCGACAAGCTCTCCGACTCAGGTTCCTAACCAAGCCTCTGGTGCTGGTAAAGACATACCACCTTTTATGGACGCGGTTGACCAGCAGATTGACCGAGCGGATATCGATACAATGGAAGTGGATATGTATCTAAATCTGCCGAGCGATGAGGAGTTGGTTGACGAGGACACCTCTGAGGTGACCGATGACCTGAACATGGATGCCCATATGAGTGGCCTTGATGATGTCTTCGCTCACGTTATCCAGCAGCACGGAGAGAACTCAGGTGAGAAATTCCTTCAGGATCGCTTGGCTGCTCAACGACGATACTCCATGGACGATGGCGCGCTGGATGAATCGAACGCTGAAGTCGCGGAGCCCAGTATCAATCCAATGACTTTTGGGCAAGGTTAGTATACCCCTGAAAACATGCAGCTAATCTCCACAAGCAGGTCTTGTTCTGGATGATGGCAACAGTCAATGTTGGTTTTGCTACGAAGATGTGGATTAGATGGCGATAACAGTACCAGTGCCCTGAATTTTGGATGGAAATATTGTTCAGTGTAGTAGTAGTTAAGTACAGTAAGTAAAACAACAACAACAACAAGTGCTGAACCACCTTGACCGTTCTCATCGAGCCACATGGCATCAGAAGAATTACCCCCTAAAGCAAGAGACGAAATAATTTGGGCACTTCATGCTGTCTTAGACTAGGGCTTAGGCTACTTTATTATGATAGCCTAAGCTTTAGAGAAAGTTTGTACAGACACGTGCCCGGTTTAGAAGACTAAGTGACAGTTAAAATGATAGCTTAGGATTGAAAGCGCGCCCAAGGCTCGAGTTAGTCGGAATTGAGTCCCATCCATCCTGCAGTGACCAGACTCTCATGGTCCTTGCGATCACCAGCTCCTGTCCAGTAGAACAAACCACCCAAACCCAAGGCTTTGGCATATCCTGCCTTGATGGCGACTGTGCCGGGAACGTCAAATGACACAAAACCTTTGTCCCCTTCAGTGTCAACAAAAGACGCCGCCGCAACGTCTTGATCGACGTCTGCATCCACTACCCACTCGTCAGGCAAATCACAATAATCGATTTCGCCTGCACCTTCAAAAGGATGACCTGGTGCATGCGCCTGGCCGAAGTATCTGGCGTATACCGGGATACCCAGGACGATCTTGTGGCGAGGAAAACCATTCGCAATCAGATACTCGATACCGCGCTGACACGACTTACGGAGCGTCGGATATACCTCGTTCAGGTCCTCATTCGGAGGTAGAAGTTGTGCGTGATGCCCGCACACATCTGTCCACCCTCCCGTGAAGTCATATCCCATGAGATTGAGAAAGTCAAGCAACTCGGCCACTTCTGGTAGATTGAGATGCTTGAGACAGTACTCTCCCGTTGGAAGGGCACTCGTTAGCAGGTATTGAGAAGCTGGCATAGTCTCTCGGATAGCTTGGAGGAAGAGAAGATAGTCATGTCCCGCTTCGGGGGTCTGAGGATGCTCCCAGTCAACTACAATATGGTCAGCTTTCTTGTAACATGACGTTGATATCGGGCTCCACTCACTATCAACACCATCAAATTGATGAGTTTCGCAGAATTCACTGATTTGGGATGCAAAAGTTTGCCTGGCTTCTTCCTTCGCCGCAAGAGCAGGGAACTCTTTGCTGCTGGAGCCGCCGCCGATGGAAACAAGTGTCTTGATATGTGGGTGTTCACTCTTGAGTTTGGCGATCGCTGCGAGACAGCCCTTTTCGCCATCGACCATTTTCTCATTGTCGGCCCAATCGTCAAGGGCCTGGAAGGTCAAAGTCAGCGGATGATATTTCTGGGAACTATTTTGATGCCACTTACTCGCAGTGTACCGTCCTCATTGACACTGCGACGGTTAGTATCAGTACGGGGATGTGATAAGTCTAGAAATTTACCCGACAAAGGCGTAGAAGATGTGTGTGATATATGAGGTATCCAAGCATGATGGAGGACGCTCTTTGTAGCAGCGCCACGAGGGATAGTACACGGCGTTCATGTATTCAGATGACATAATGGATGCGATGATGGAACAATGAGAAGAACTGAGAAACAGGAACAGAAGTGTAGGATATAGAGGAGAACAAAGTAGAATATTTTAGGTATTAATACAGGTCTCAGGTTGTACAGAGACTCAGCCCCGATGACTCCTCACTATGGATGGTCAGTGATGATATTCAAGGCGGTTGGGCAGGTACAGTCGAATGATGTGATGCAGGGCCAAGCTGAGGCCAAGCTGAAGCTGAGGAAGTAGGTGCTTTTATACCAGGATCCTGCATGCAGATACAGATGCATGTCGGTCATTGGCAAGTGAATTGCTTGGAACTCGGAAGTCGGCATTGGGAAAGACTCACTGTGAATCCAATTGCCACTGACCTAATAAAAACAAGAAAAGATGATTGTCTTGAGCACTTGAACTTTCTTAATATGTCTCGTTGTCCTTTCATGCCAGTTTTCAGCTTCAGCTCATTTTTCTCCACCAAGTCATCTATTTGCTACTACCGCGCCGATCTTATGACAACTCACATCATTGAAGGATTTCCAAACAACTTGGCTTTGTTGAATCCATAGATATCCATTAGGAGTGCCGCCCTTGCCATGTAATACCACTCCAGACTACCCGCCATTACCTATCACCAAGTGTTCCTCATTGGCACCACCTCTCAACCTCGACACCATCAAGCTCATCGAGTATGTCTAACTGCAAACCTGGCTGTCTCGACGCGACAACAATAGTATCAAAAGTCTCCAGAACCTCCCTACACCAGTCCTCGTTAGGAATTCGATAGACCTGTGGAAATGCCTCTTGCTTAACAAGAGAATCCGCCCAAGAGACATCGACCTCCCGTGAAACAGCCAAGCCTTTGACCAACTCAGCACCTGGGGAATTATCTATCTGTGACTGACCAGCCTTGAAGCCTACACCCACTACCAGTACTCTAGGTGTTCTATCCGCGATCCTATGGCGCAGTGTCTGCAGTATTCTCTGGGCTAGCCTGTGAGGCCGAGACTGCATGGCCAGCGTAGCGCACTCCAACAGGGGAAAGTGACTATTGGAAAGGAGATAGAACGGATTGACAGGAATGCAATGCCCCCCTACCCCGACACTAGGAATATATGGCATATGGCCAAACGGCTTCGTTGAGGCTGCGTCGCAGACTTCATACGGGTCGATACCATGCGGGATACACGCATCAGCCATTTCATTGGCATAAGCGATGCAAACCATCCTTTGGCAGTTCTCGTAGAGCTTCATCATCTCGGCTACTTCTGGCTTCGACACGGGGACGATCGTGTCGAATATGGTAGAGTAGACTCGGGCGATGGCGTCGAGGGACCCGGGGGTGATATCGTCCAAGCCTGAGATGATCTTTGGAATAGACTTGGCAGGAGGTTCGACGCGTCCGGGGTCGACTCGCTAAGAACGTTAGTACAAGGATACTCTAGAATAGTTGATTGCATACCTCGGGAGACATTCCAGCAAAGAGTCTGCGGCTCGCAGCAAGAGGACCGAGAAGCTGACGAGTCATGCCCACAGTTACAGAGCTCTCAATAACGACCGTGGACCCAGAAGGAGCAACTTCACCCACAGTCTTCAACGCTTCGCGAAGATAAGAAGAGTCAATCGTCTTATCAGGCCGTAGAAGCGTTGGGACAGAGATCAAGAAGTGTGTTGCTCTTCGAAGATCCTGCGAGTCTCGAGAAAACTGCACATTGGTGTTATCTTCGTACTCGCCGGTGAGATCTTGAATCCTCTTGGCAGAGACATCGAAGCCAATGACTTGGTATCTCGACGAGAATGAACTGACGAGATGTTTGCCGACATAGCCAACACCAATAACTGCAACAATTGGCTCGTCCTGCTGGGTCACTTGAGTGAAGTGACCTAGTGTTCGATCGATGGCAGTATCAGAGTCTGAGGACGAGGAGCTGAGAGGAGGAGTATCAGGGTAGAAGGTAAAGCTATTGTCCAAACGACTCCAGGAAGAGTTGAGAGGAGAAGGCAATGAGAGCCTCTTCTCCCTTAGAGGGACAAGGCCTGAAAGAGGTTTTGGAAACATCACTTGGGCCATGCTTGGCAAGCGTTCGGTAAGGATATTTGGCAATGAATGGAAAGCACTAGTGACTTCTGATTGCAATGGTTTGGTGAAGATGGATCTGGTTATATGGCTGGTTCCTCTATCATATGTTTCCAAAAGACTGCGGTCCTAGATGACTGTGATTGCTATGGCCATGTACAAGATCGGGAGCTTGTGGTTGGTGCTTGTAGATCCATGACTTGCTTTGCTCCATCAACATAATGAAGCCTTTTGCCTGATTTTGGGATGATTTCCTATGGCAGTGAAGCTTTGCGTTGCTACAAGGTGTTTGCGCAATGATATCACGACTATCACTCGGCACTCTACTTTCTTCACTCAGTACACTCTCTCATTACGATGTTGCAAAAGTTCAGGACTAAGTTAGATCAAGAACCTCCACCATAACTAATGGTTAGTTAAGCAGTACTACTCTCTGTATGTCCCGATTGGGCTCCGCGTGCCCGGTTTGGTACTGATCCCCCTGGCTCCGCATTCCAGCAAAACGCTGATCTTTCCCATGAGGGAGAAAATAAAAGTCGATCTTCTCGATATGGGAAAGTGTAGAGATGAAAGAGTAACATACGCAACGGCAGCTAATGCAAGCCAAACGAGGTCAAAATATCTCACAACCTTGACGCTTCTCCCGACCCGAAAAGCTGGACAGATCACAGAATACAGGTACGAGACCGATAATGCACGGTTATTATATAGACATCAGTGGCTTTAGACTCTGAAACGGACCTTTTGCTGTGCGGTAACTGCGACGATCGGATATCCACCAATGGTTGTTTGTATGTTTGCTGCCATTCATGGTGTTCCTGTTTACGCATGTTTTCTATCGGGTGATTTCTCAACGTTAACGCCTCGGAACTTCAGAAGACACATGAGGAATTTCTGACCAAGCATAACCCCTTAAGCCTTTGCCGTTAGCTTTTACTGTTTGTGGAAGGTTCCTTATGGGTGTCTGCTAGACAAAGGATACCGTTACCGGAAATACTCCGATTATATGCCGCGGCTACAGATTTAGTAATCTCATATTCTTGCTATATGTCCCTCTGAGGCTTTTAAGCTTCTCAATAAATGGCTATTCTGTAGTTAAGTTGCTGAAAGGGCGATCTCCTCCGCCTCCGGTGTGAAGACGAACTATCGGAGTACCCGAGACACGATCTCGAGAACCTGCCATGCCAGGTGATCGATTCGCCTACCGTTACAAGCTGACGTAGCCTAGGGACTATGGAGGCCTTTCCGGTGGCCTCAATTGGCTTATATCGTTTGCTCGGACCAAATATGGAAAACCTGTTTGCCATATGCCCAACACTTCAAAACTAAGCTTACATTTATGATAGTTTTAGACATAACCGACTCCTAAATTCAAGCACGTGTTGGACTAACATGACAAGAACTTACCGGTTGAGTAAGATTCATCGTTCATACAATTCGTGCCGAATATATGGCGCTTGGTTTGCGAGTGTGGTTACCAACCTGCCTATCCTTTCTCATCGAATAACACGACGCAAACCATCACGAGTACTAAAGTGATAGATGAAGAGACTATCACACATAACGATGTGATATACATAATCCCTGTTGCATTAGAGTTGCTCCATACTCTAGACGCACCGGAACGACTAATTCCATGACCATGACACCCTCTTGTTTGCCGGAAGATCTCACGGCACAGAGTCCTGCTCGATCATGCAAGTTGGCCGACCGGAACTAACTTCCAAGTCAGTGACAGCTCTGGTAGTCTTGATTTTATGGGAAATATACTATAGCTGCTCTGTGAAGAGGTTGTGTGGGTGCTCTATAGTGTTGGGATGAATGTGCCGGATAGCTTTAGTGACTTGGTCATGCACCTTCGCACGTACTTAGCTTTACTAAGCTGTCAAAAAGGAGACACCTTAGCGTATAAACGGTTTACAAGACCTAGATACAGAAGAGTAAAATGCCAATGTTTATTGTTGCAGTAATATAAACCGTTGGATATGGAAGTTCTAACTTCAACCGAGGAACCTGGCTAGATGAACTGCCGCATTCCAGCAAATCCATGAACCTGGTAGCGAACAACCGTTGAAAAAGTTACTTTCAAATGCCGAAACGTTGGAAAATTCAACTCGATATTTACCGATCATCAATTCTATCGGTGGAGTTGCTGCAAGTCTTGGCCCTCGGAGTATAACGCCGCTCCACGCCCTCCATCAGGGCCGAGTAGCGTGACGTTACTCAACACCGTCGATATATCTAAGCAAGGAACGTTTCTGAGGGATCTTCAGAGCTAGTTTGTCTTTGAAACACATGAAGCTAACGGTTATGACCAATGTTGCGACGTGTGTTAACCATCGCATGTGAAGCGCCTCGACGACAGGAGTCAAAGCACACAAGAGACTCGCAGAGCGATTTTGATATGAGTAATAGGATTCATACATCGAGATAATCGACGGCAGTGGAGGAACTATTAGCTTGTAATAGCGTCAAAGTTGACCGTGACGACTCAGTAAGCTAACTACCTGACTGCACCGAAGTCGGTCGTGTATGAGGAAGAGCACGGGGGTCACTGCATCGTTGAGGCTGGTAGGTCGAATATACGATGTTTAACTTATGCTTAATACCAACCTATTATAACTCTTCTCTTACTATTGACATCCGTATGTCCTCTGCTGTTGACGCTTGAACTCCCTCCATCAGTTCCCAAGAACCATCATTTCCTTGTTGGACTCACACAATGGAAGCTTCACGTATCACGGAGACTATTGGTAATGCCAGGAAGGATGTAAGTTATCACCTCATTCTGCATGATGAACTATACTGACAAAGTAAAGAAACAACACTGGCGAGGTCCAGCTCCACAGAGAGGAAAAGGGACTCCTCCGCCCCCTTCATTCTTCTCGAGGGGAGCAAGCAGCAAATTTGTATTCAAGGACATCGATGGCCATTTTCATGATCTGAAACTGGGTGAAATCCTACAAAGAACCAGTTTCGACGACACCAGATCCTCTGATGAAAGTCTTGGTCCTTCAGTGTTCACTGCATCACCCTCGTACAAATCTTCATTTTCCCAAACTCCCATCGCTTCCCTGAACTCGTTCTATCCTCACAGTAAGCATGGAAGCCCATATATATCAGGGTCGTCTCACAATGGCCATCTCATCGTTCCTCGCACAAGGCTTCCAGACCCGGTAGCTCAGCGACGAGATAGTGGTTCACTGTATAGTGTGGAAGATATCTCTATTGAGGCTCACAAATATGCTGCCACTGCAACTCAGACTTCGCCTCGAAATTCTATCTTGAAGCAAAACACTGTTGATCCTACTCCCAAAGTTGAGATCGACTCTGAGTCGCAAAATCTGGATGGGTATTTGAGAAGGTACGGCCAGAGAAAAGTCACTCGGCACAAGTGGATCATGACCGGTTTCTTGGTTTCTGTCAAGTAGGTACCCTCATATTATCGCACCCAAAGGATGAGATTCTAACATGATACAGTTTTATGTTCATCTTTGCATCTTGGTGGTGGCCTCGATATTATTACGTCTATATCCCATTCATCTCGTTCCCATTGGTCCTCAACTGCATCATGATTGCCTCAATCATCTGCTTCACTCTGAGGAACCTCATCAAGGCCGAGAAAATCATTGAGCCAGATCATATTGAAAACCTAGTTATGATCATGCCTTGCTACAATGAGACCCTAGAAGAATGCACCAAGTCGCTTGACTCTCTTGTCAACCAAGTCGGCATCGACAATCACAAGAGAGGCATCGTGGTCATCTGTGACGGCCGTGTCCGTGGACCTGGGATGGAGAAAACAACAGCTCAGTACCTCAAGGACGACATCTTTGTTGGAAAAATCCATTCTGAGAAGATTCGTGGTGCATACAGAGCTTGGGACGGCCAAGCCATGGATGTTGACATCTCATGGGGTTACTATAAGGGTGTGCCGTTCTACTGCATTATCAAAGAACAGAACCAGGGAAAACGTGATAGTCTCATTGTTGTCCGTTCTTTTCTGTACAAGTTCAACATCCGAAACACCAACCCAACAACCATCTTCTCATCTCGGTTTCTTCTCTCAATGACAGATTGGCTCACTCAAGAAGTCAAAGTCAATGAGGTGGACCATCTAATTGGTATGGATGCAGACACCATATTCGATGAAACTTGCATTTCAGAGCTTCTCAAGGAGTCTAAGTATCCCAATACCGTGGGAGTCTGCGGTTATGTTGCAGTTGACTTCAGTGGAGGCAATTGGAACTTGTGGTCTATCTATCAGAACGCCGAGTATACAATCGCCCAGGGACTGAGGCGGCTGCACCAATCTATTGCTACTAAGAAGGTTTCTTGTCTACCTGGATGTTGCCAGTTGCTCAAGATATGCGACATGACATGCGGCGACAAGGTCCTCATTGAGCAGTTTGGATACTATCCCAGGCCTTTGGACGGCATGATCAAACGCATTCGAGCCACTGCATCTGAAGACCGAAACCATATATGCCAGCTCCTTACTACTTTTCCCGAAGCACAAACTCGTCAGGCTTTGCGAGCGAGAGCGTATACTGATGTCCCTCATTCCTGGAGTGTCTTCCTATCTCAACGTCGCCGTTGGACACTTGGAGCTACAAGCAATGATTTGCTGCTATTCACAGCTCGACACTGTCAATGGTGGGAACGTATAATCGCCTTCTCAAACGTTCTCACCTGGTGTCTTAATGTCTTTGTAATTGCATCTATTGGCTGCATGATCGTGGCCTTTATGCATCAACCATGGTGGATCATCATGGCATTTGCAGGAATCATGATCATTCCTCTCATCTACTACGTTATTATGGCAGTTTGGCTCCCTCAGTCAATGCTGGAGAGATTTCAGTATCTTCTTGGTCTCTTCATATTCGTTGTTCTAGGACCATTCTTGAACATCGCGGTTATGGTATTTGCAGTTTTTAACATGGATAGTTTTGGCTGGGGTAAGACTAGAAAGGTTGTCACTGAAGCTCCAGAAGAACAGGTACAGGAGAAACAAAAAATCGCGGATACAGGTAGCGGTTCTAGTTCTTCGCAGGTTAATGCGAGAGAGGAGGTGGCTACAGGCGTGCTGGTCATGAAGCCAGCGATAGTATACGTGCCTGCCACTACACAGCACAAGTAGTTTGAATACAGATATCACTTTCACACACCTTAGAATAGATAAGTCTAAGCAGAATAACCCTAAATCTACATCCAAAGTTCTGACCCAGGAACCTGCATCATCGTGCCTCGGCTAGTGGTCCGCTGTCTTGCCTTGTCTAGCTCATCAACCTGACAAAAGACTCCGTCGCATCAACATGTTCACGCCCCTTGCAGATCCGTTTCCTTTAGTTCATTCAAATCTAGCGGCTCAGTTGAAAAGTTCCATCACATCGAAGTTCAGTCATTAGCGCTTCGTGTAAAATCCTGGCGTTTACGTTTCACATGGTCCAAAGCCTGTATCCATCGCGCTAAACAACGGGAGTGGCACTTTTAGAAATTCCATCGAAACATGTTGATCATGCATTTCATTAGGAACGGTTGATTGAGAAACCAGGAACGGGTCCGCCTGGTGCCAGGCGCCATCACTAAGTTCTCTCAGTGTAGTATCCTTCTTACGTACGTCCTGATGTCGATCTCGTATACCAAGTTTGGATTGCCTCGATGCATGCTCAACGGCCTAGTGACCAGAATCCTCGGTCTGGATGCTCAATTAGGACCCCCGTGGTTGTCGATCAGTGATGGAAGCTTCTTAATGGCTTTGCCTTGGTCTCGTATCTGTATAGTAAGACCTGGTGGATCAGGCGATGTTGGGAATATCAAGAAACTATCACAGTTGCCCGATGCTAAGGTGGTCCGAGGTCGGACTGGACACCGTCCTCGTCATGAGCTACTCATTCTGATAAAGCAATATTTACGAACATGAATTACGGCGTTAAGAATCTAATGTAAGAAGTAGTTCATGGTTGGGGGCCTGCCAAGCATATAGCGTCCATACATATATCTATCACTTCCAGCCTACTATCTGCTGATCCTTACTTCAACCACCAAAGACTTCTTCTCACTACTACTGCAATAACATTACTCCTTACGATGAAGACCTGGTCTCTTCTTCTCCTGTCTGCTCTACCCAATGTGGTACTTGCTGATGGTTTCGTAGCCAGACGCCAGGGGGCAGAGTTCAACTTGCACGTTCGTCATGACGACGATGTATTAGATCATCCAACAAGGCTTTCGAAGAGAGCTTCTTGCGGCAAGGATACTGGCTCCTGTCCCAAGGGACAATGTTGCTCTGAGTCTGGCAACTGTGGCACTACTTCTGCTTATTGCACTTCACCACAATGCCAGATGGCCTACAGCAATGGCAACTGTGATGGCAGGTAAGTGATGCTCTATTAGTCTAGTTATGAACGTATACTCACTGCCTATCAGTAAAAAGCCCAAGGGTGAGACTACAGCGAACATTCCCAGGTCAACTACTGGCAAAGCCCCATATAGTAAGTACATGAGGTCATCCCTTAGTCGGCGGTTCTAATACAGGTCTAGATATATACATCACCAACTGCACCAATCCTGGGACTGTTGCCCTCACATTTGATGATGGCCCTTACAAGTATACTGGCCAGGTTCTAGACGTCCTCAAAAAACACAACATCAAAGCGACTTTCTTCATCACGGGCAATAATCTAGGAAAAGGTCAGATCGATGATCCTTCCACGCCCTGGCCCAAGATCCTCCGTCGTATGCACTCAGAAGGCCATCAGCTCGCCTCCCATAGCTGGTCGCATGAGGATCTCTCGGCTGCATCTTATGAGCTCCGTAAGCAGCAGATCATCTACAATGAGATGGCCTTCCGCAACGTCCTTGGCTTCTTCCCCAAGTACTTGCGTCCTCCTTATGGAACTTGCACGCGAGTATCGGGCTGTCTTGACTACGTGGCCAAGCTTGGTTACCACGTCGTGAACTGGAATGTTGATACCAAGGACTACCTGAATGACTCGCCGGTCAAGATCCAAACCAGCAAAAACACTTTCTTGGACGGTGTGTCTACTAATTCAAAGTCACATAGCTACATCGAGTTGAGCCATGATACACATGAGCAGACAGCTTATAACCTGACTGCTTTCATGATCAAGACTCTCAAGGCTAGAGGCTATCGTGCTGTCCCTGTTGGAGAGTGTCTTGGAGATGCCCGAGAGAATTGGTATGTCGATGCCAAGGGTACAAAGTCCGGTACGTCCAAACTCCGAGAAAGGGACGGTTTTAGTGAGTGATTGCGGTTTCTTTTGAACTGATTACTGATCTTCTTCTGATCAGAACCTCCACCATACTACCCTCCCCCTCCCCCTGCTCCTTCAGGAGTAACCAGAGATGGTACTTGTGGTGCCAAGAACGGTCTCAAGTGCAAGGGATCCAAATGGGGAGACTGTTGCTCCTACAACAACTTCTGGTAAGTCACTAGTATTGATCTCTCTACCATAGAAGATGCGACTAACATCTATTCTCTTAGTGGTTCAACGTCAGCCTACTGTGACGGCGGATGTCAATCTCAGTATGGAAAATGCAACAAGTTGAAGGCTAACGACCCGCTCATTGTCTCGGGTAATGGACTCTGCGGTGAGAAGTATCACCAGACATGCAAGGGCTCTAGTTATGGTAACTGCTGTTCCAAGAATGGCAATTGGTTAGTTCCGCGTGGTCTTTCTCTTGCATTATCTTCGTACTAATAGTGTCTCTAGTGGTAAGACGAGCGCATACTGTGGAAGCGGATGTCAGAGTGGCTTCGGACAGTGTTCCTATTCTTGACGAGTCGGCATATGTCGTTTAGGTCAGTATCTTGGTCTAGAATCTATCATATAGGGCTATCGATTATGGCTTTAGGATTAATGGTTGGTTTGGACATCTACGGATCTTACGCAGGGGTCAGATTGCTGTCATTCAGAACTTCTCTTTGCCTTGGGGCAGACTCGAAGAGTCTCTACACAAGACTAATACAATCATTCCTCAAGTTCATTGTAACACAGAAGTTTGATCCTACTGTCGATGCCTGTTGCTGCCTTGTACAACAACTCGGGTGGGTATCCGAGAAGTTACAGAAGAGGGCTCAATTCTCAGTTTAGTCGTGCCAAACACGGCTCAAGTATTGCGTCGTAGTCATAGAGTTTGTTTTGTGATTGTGAGTTCTCATACAGATCGTATCCAAGCATGTCACCGTAAGAGACCAAACCAAAGATGGTAAGCTTCATCCACGGCAAACACTTCAGCCTTGTTCTTGTCAGCACAGCCAAGAAGCAAATCCCTTTTTTGTTCAGTGACGTGACACCCTACATTGGATGTCATCAATGGACTACTCCGTCCCTTTGTCGTTAATGCCAGGGTCTTTGACCTCCTTCAAATCTTTTCTGCCGACGCCACAACATCGCCAATGTCCCTGTGACAGGACTCGGCGCACAAACAGGACGGAGGATTGTTACTATTGCAGAATCATGGTCTTGTCAGCCCTGGAAGCTTGAGATACCGTGGATCTAACCAGCCACGCGGCAGAAATGCATGTAGCCGCTGTATCTTCTTTTCTTACGGGAAAGTTGCCTCTTTTGTTATTATAGATGGATACGTATATCGGCTCTCTTCATGTTTATTTCATATCAGCTCGGAAGCATAGCCGCTGGAAATGAAACGTGGGAATAGAGCTTGTTTGGCCTCGTGCAGACAGACACATTCACTAATTGTCGTCATGTTTGGAAACAGGACTAAACTCTAGTCTAACTCAAAGACTCGACCATGTGGCAGACGTTGTGACAACCCTAACCAACAGAAATGACATCGACAGGTACATCTTGGCAACGCCTGCGAAGATTCTCTTAGCTCTCCCCATGCAGTTTGTTCGTCAAGCCCGGATCCTCTCAGCCGCAAGTATCAACCAACAACTTTTACTTGCACCAATCAGTTTGCCTGCAACTTGACACAATTGTCGAAGATCCGGGGGGTTGTTTGTCAGAGTCCTTTTCTGTAAGTGGTCGGGACAGCGTCAAAGCGCGCTCAATTTGTTCTTGACAGCGGTGTATGTACCGATTTTCATCTGGTTCTCATATCGGTACTTTATGACAGAATAAGCGCCGCCGCTTCTGCAGGAACACGTCAGATTATCTTGTGATTCATGTTGGTGATGGATCTTGGGATAGTATATTGACGAATGGTAAGTGAACATATCAGAGAGTCTACTTGAACTGTAAGATCGATTTCATTGAGACAACCAACAATCATTATTAAACGAGGCCGCTACTGATATGACACGGAAGAATCTAACTGAATGAAGTTCTGGCCGCATTGCCATGTCCGAAACGATAGTGTTGGTGGAAGTGTTGATATTCTCATGCGCAAATATAGCTTCACAATCAACACTCCCCAAAGGAGTACAAGATTGGGCTGTGACTCATTTCTTGATTGAGAGTCTGTATCACCTTACAGTCTATGCCTAAGACATTAGAGTCTCAAGGTAGACAGAAGCTTGGCCTAGGTACCCAAGTTGGTGAAGATATCATCATTAAGATAAACACAATTATTTCCCGAGCTTTACTGACATTTCAATAACAAAATTCAATCAATGTTGGTCACTTGGTGCAAACCTTCATCTTACGCAGCCTATTATCACTGTATATGTATAGCCTTACTCATTTGGTTACTTGGCGTCTATGCTTTGGTGGTACTACTAACTTAACTCAGCTCCCTTGTCTAAGCGCAGGGACCTCACAACGTGTATCAGAACAAAGGAGAGATCGCAATGTTCCTGGATCTTGCCCGGATCTGGATCTTGATTTCTTTCCGTCGTGCATTCGATTCGACCCCCGTGCTTCTCGTACCCTTCCATGTATTTTTTCTGTGTCACACAACCGTTTGCCTGCAGCACTACATCAACACCATACGCCTCCATCTGCGTTCTGGACCTACAAATGTCTGAACCAACAGCTTCTCTCTCTTCTCAGCTAAACTTGTTCCTTGATAGTTCGTAATTGTCATTGTCAGAGTCAGTTTCGGGTCCGAGTTGGATACCATAAAAAGCAACTTCCCACGACACCCTCCCGCTTCGCAGACCGTCTGATGTTATCTACCTCAATACCAAATGCGTGGGGTCGGTGTGAACTACAATTGACCAGGGAAAAGCTGTTTGCTTCGACGAACAAGGACATGCCATGTCATGTACCCATTGTACAGTGTGTGAGGCGTCAACGGTCATTCATGTCCACAAACGCCCCTCGAGGCATGCCACATGGAAACCTGCGTTGAAGGGAGGTCCAAGCTTCAATAGCCCTGGTCAGTTAGGTAGTAACTGCATGTTACAACAACTCCGAATTGGGACGGCTAATGACATGGCATCGATGTCGATCAACTACATACCGTAAAGACAAAATCAGAGGGTCGACAAGACTCAATCAAGACGTGGGCATTGGTGCTTTGCATTAAGAAATGCTAATCTGTCAAATCCCAGTAGAAAACCATAGGCCAGCCTGCAGATATACACGGTATAGTACAACACAGTAGACCATACACATTCCAGCGATTTGCTCGCAGCTTCTCGAAAATTTGTACACACTCGGATGATATATCCTTGGTCTCTGAAAAGACTCTTCGAGAACTCGCCCAGCTCTATTTTCTGCAAAAGAGCCTTGGGGCCCAACCGCTGCCCGCGATCAAAAACCGTGCCCTCAGTTTGTTGAATAGAGACAGGAATGGTGAAATGAATAAAGAAAAATAAGACCAAAATACACGAAACAATCCTTTGCGCGCAACTTCATGAAGGGGTAGTAGTAATCTCACAGAACCCTCAACTTTGTAGGCTCTTTTCCCTGAACGCCCCGAACAATCCCGTAGTTTGTCATTAATAATAACCCCGAGAACCACCAAAGACCGGGAGACTTATGGCAAGCCGTTCCGCTGTGTACCGCTTTTGTTAACAATTTGATGTTTTTACTCCGAAATAAGGAAAGGCGGCTTCCGCGATGAGCATTGAAACACCATCTCCGTTACTGCCATCAGAGAGGATCTTGATGTTGGCGGAAACCATCAATATTCAAATCGACGTTCCCGTCAAAGGTCATGTTACCATTGAAGTCAATGTCCTCTTTGAAACCAGCATTGTCACTCCCATCAGAGGTCATGATGGTGCGGTTGTCGTCAGCGTTCGCGGGTCTCTGGCCATCATCCTACATGACTGTCGAAGCCAGAAGGCGCTGTTCGACATCATCCATGCCCATGCCATCCATACGAGGACCTTCCATTCCTTGAAGTCTTTGCTCAATTGCCTGGAATCGCGGTTCGTAGCCTCCAGCTCGCGCCTCCAGATTCTCCATGCGCTTTTCGATATGGTCAAGACGTTGTTCGATACGCATTAGACCCTGAGCCATGTCGTGGCTTAGGCGGTCAAGCTTGTTTGTGAAGGATCGGATAGATGTTGCGAGCGGCGCGTTCTCCTGACCAGGCGTGCCAGCAGGCACTCGTGGTTCATGATTGTGACGTCCCTCTTGGATAGCAAAGCGCCATTGGTTTCCGAGCTGGACTTCGCAGACAGCTTTGGCACGGAAGGGACAATCGATCTTGCGCGTAGAGGGGTTGCGCTTCTTCGCAGTGCTGTTATACTTGACACCACCGCGATCGCAAACAAGATCGTAGCGTGTGGGCTTGCCGTCGCGGTAGTTAGAAGCGCGCAACTTGACAATGCCGTAGCCCTGGTCCTTAGCCACGCGCTGTACTGAAGCCATCAAATCATCGAAGGTCCTAAATATCCCTTCCGGTGGGGGTAATAGCGCTGGAGGTGGTGTATTCGTCGTCATGGTGAGTGATTGAGCCAGGGTGACGGTTGCAACGGGTAGTTTTGGGAAAGTGGGGGAAGGCAAAGAGTTTGCCCAAAAAACGGTTTCTTTGAGGTATAAGAGGTCTAAAGGGCGAGGCGCAAAGATGATATCGCGTATAAACGAGATGTGCTGCTGTTGGTCGTGGTCGCGGTGCAAGTGTGGATGTATGCAAGAGGCTGGGCTGTGAGGACTTTTCCAATCCGCACTGTCGAACAAGTATGGAAACTAACAAGGTTTAGTGTTGATCCGGTCCGGGCAAGACGGCCCAGTATGAAGCCAAGCCTGCACAAGGGCGGGGCACTAGATGCAAGCTGGGAATACTGGGTTAGAGGTAGTGTACGTACCTGGCCTGGAGCTTCTTTTCGCGCGTCAAGAGGGCAGTTGCAGGTGAGGTAACAAGCAAGCTTTCGGTGATGGGAAGGTATCCGAGGTACAGTACAGTACCTGACTGCAGAGGATTGTTTTTGGGGGGGTGTGTTGACGACGCGGGTACGGCAAAGTACTGTGATGGGATGGAGACGGAAGCTCGTGGAGCTTTAATCAATCAATGATCGATCAAGTACTGTAAGCGGGTAGCAGAGAGTGGGTTACATGCGAATGCAATGAAGGAGTGAAGAATTGTGATGGAATTCGATGCGATGTGGTTGTCTTGTACTGATATAAATCAAGTTCTGAAGGAAGGGGTGTGAAGCTTCACGGCTGGCAAGGACTACTCCCATCCCATGCCAAGCACGTGATAGACTGAATGAAGCGTTTGGGTTGGTAGAGACATCTTTGCTCGTAGTGGTAGGCAACGGGCGGACGCAGCGATGCGGGCTTTGTGGAAGTGAGGAGGACCGCAAATCGTTTCAGAGATATTGGACTGGTTGATTGATTGATTGATAGAAGTCTTCATTCCTATGACAGTGAGTGATGCGTTGCGTTTATGTTTTCCATCACTTAACAAAGAACAAACGTCACTCACAGCTAGTCATCGACACGGTGCGGGCTCATCTTCCCCAAATCCAAACAACCTAAGCTCGCTAGGTCCAGTTCCACTCCCCAGTGTTTTGGTTCCTGTTCCCGTTCCTGTTCCTGGTTCCTGGGCCCTTGCTTGATCAATTGAGGCTTCCAAAAACGACATGCAAATATCACAATATTTCCTTTCTCATTCTCGTCTCACTCATTTCACTGCCTAAACTCAATAATAGAACGTTCAAACAGAGTAGGTAGGTAACTCTAAACCTCTGAATGCGGCGGTATAAGTAGTACCACCGGTCAAAGCTTCTTCCCATCCCCTTAAAACCTGCCCCCACGTCACGCAAGGCAAAGACGACAGACAGCCCAGGACAAACAAGACACTCAACTCCTGTACCTATGTATATGTATATACGCGGCCATATGCATCTACGTCTTGACTTCTAGAACAATTCCCTGCATCAACAGAGTCAACAAGCACTGACCATTCAGACTTTCGTATCCATCCCGGAATAAAAATAGAGCCTTGTCCACTTTTGCTTGCCCGATCTTTTACCAATCCTCCACAAAAGCCTCTCATTTGCCCATCGGACTACGGCCGGCCACGGTCTCGTGTTGCCCATCAACCCCTTAAGCCCCGGAGACTCTACATACGTTTGAACGGGCATACTACCCCATTCGCAACTATGAATCAGCAGCCTGCCGCCCAGAATCAGCACCAGGCGCAGGCTCAGGCGTCAAATGCCGCCGGGCAGGATGTCTGGGATGAGCAACAACTCGAGGAAGCCATGAAACGGCTCAAGCTACTGCACATCAAGGTAACTTCGTGTTCCAACACGGGCTGAAAGATGCAAGTGTGCTGATCGGGCTCTTATCTCAGGTTCGACGTCTAAATGACACCATCCCCAAGATGATCAAACCGCTTGTGCAGAAGCAGCCTTCACGTAGGTCACACAATTTGTCCTTACTCTGAAACATCTTGAACTGACGCTTTTTCTATCTATAGCCGATGTCATGTTTGCTGCTTTCATGAACTCGGTCAATGAAGCGCAAGCCAACATCAAAGAAGTCACTGATTTGATGCGTGATGAGAAAAGCCGTGAGGTGTTTGCCCAGGCTAAAAAGAGAAGAGCAGAGGAGCCAGAAGGTATTGAGAGCTGGGAATACTACGACCATCCAGATTGGTTCAAAGAGTGATGCATCGGATCTACTTATGATGCGGCGTTTGTGAGTTCTACTTGGGATCGGTGCTGTGGGCGTTCTTCTATGGTTGGGATCTGTATTTTCTTCATGGGTTGGTGCATTTTTGCAAAAGATTGGATAATGCAGGTAATGTCAAGACTAGATGTTCGCTATCTTTCTTACCTTGGTCAACCTCAAGGCTGTAATTTATGATCTTATATTGGCCGGACATGAGGCACGGCTACTGCTCGCTTCCCACTATTTATTTTAGCAGCCAATCCTAAAGGTTTTCTGTACTTGAAGTTGAGCCTCAAGATGGAGACTGTGGCTGTGACTCAACCCTGCAAGTCGATCAACAACGCATTCCGAGAGCAGATATCTGTAGGTGGTATCTATCAAAGGTGAGGCATGTTCCGTCGTAGGAGGACCCTGCTTGTCACCAAAATCCGTACTCAGGGATGAGATGGTAGAATCACACTAGTTCGAGGATCAACCTTGAGTAACGTTCGACTTCGAGATGTCATTGAGGCCGCCACAAATAGGATCGTCAGACAAAAAGGGCTGGATGCTTTAAACGGCCAGCTAACTTGAGAAATAGTATTATACAAATCATTATCATTTTCAATATTCCTTTCCGAGTAATTCTACAAGTTGTTTCAATACTGCTAAACAGAATCGGTTTAGTGACCCACCAGCCACACCTTCCCTCTCCGCTTGTTCAGGTCACGTGGCTCGTGGCCCTGAGGAAAGTGCCACCCACCAAAAAAAATTCCCAAATTATCCACGATCCAGAGAGTCAACTCTTCGCCCAGCCGTCACCACCAAATTTTCCACGTCGACAACCTCAACCGCCGCAAAGATGGTCAACATGCGCGTTCAGTACCGCCGACGCAACGGGCAAGTACTCGCCTTTGCTCGCTCGAAATCGAATCGACGAGCTGTATATCTTAGCCCGAGGCCATAACTAACAATTTGTCGCACAGCTACAACACCACCTCCAACCGAACCCGAGTCATCAAGACTCCCGGTGGTGATATCCGTCTGCTTCACATCAAGAAGCGAGGCACCGTCCCCAAGTGCGGTGACTGCGGCTCCAAGCTCTCTGGCGTAAGTGCCTCTCGAAAACGATGGGAATTTTGTGTAGTGTGATGCGGGACAACAAGACGAATACGAGACACGGGCATTGGGTGGCATGGACCGAACGATCAAGACACAACACCGCCGACGAAAGGATACACACCTTGAGATGATCCTGCATGACACTAGACGACTTGTCAAAACCAGCCCGCGATTGTTGTCCTGTTTCATCACCGCAGAAAATTTCCCGACATGCGTTCGAAAGCCTGGAACTAATTGAAATCTCTTATAGATCCCCGCTCTCCGACCCCGCGAGTACTCTCAGATCTCCAAGCCCAAGAAGACCGTCCAGCGTGCCTACGGTGGTTCTCGATGCGGTAACTGTGTTCGTGACCGCATCGTCCGAGCTTTCCTCATTGAGGAGCAGAAGATCGTCAAGAAGGTGTTGAAGGAGCAGGAGCAGAGCCAGAAGAAGAAATAAATGCAATCCTAGTCGGATTTGGCTTTCTGCGTGGGAATGGCAAGGACCTCTGGGGATCTGGTCCATTGCTTTGGTGTTCATTAGGCAAAAAGGGACTGAATGCATGATACATCGGGCCGCGGCCAGAATGGACGGCCCTCTGCTGTCTTAGGACTGCTACTATCCTCTTGGTGACTTGAATGACAAAAGAACATCAAGCTGGCGTGGACTGCTACCATTCGCACGCGTGATGAAATTCTGTGGGCTAGTCAATATGTGTGCCCCCAACGCATATTGGCGTGATGTGAATTAAAAGATACGGCGCCTGATGGTCAAAATATACAAGCCTGAAATTTTCCATATTCGCACCTAATGTTTATCGATGAACTTTTTCGAAATGATATGCATATTTGTCCCGGTTAAAGTGTATGGGCATAGACTACCTGCAATTCCAACATCATGACGTGCGGGACCTCGAAAAAATACCCGTTCCCCACGTAACTTCACATCTCTATGACCTAGACTATCCCAACTTCAACATCCAACCTTGGAGCCAGCTCTCACGTCGACAATCTACCTTGAGTTGCTCACACCATAAATACTTTCCAATTACCACAAAATCATGGCGTCGCGAAGCCTCATCCCCTCGTGCAGCGCGCAACGTGCTGTGCGCCGGGCTCTTACCCAGGCTCCTCGACCTAGCCCTCGTTCCTCGATCGCGTTCAGAACCACAGCGTCACAAGTACCATCTCCTCTACAAGCCTATCTTCGAGACCGCCGGCTCTTTCATGCAGTCCCTGGTAGGAGAAAGGACCAACAGCCGCCCGCGCAACCTCCCCCGACCGATTTTAGCGAACTCGACGTGCTCGGCAACACTCCAGCCCCTTCAACCTCGGTCGACGTGTGTATGTACGATGGTTTTGGGCTCAACAGTGGCATCACGATTACGGGTGGCAATGGTGTCCTGTTAATCGACGGAGAAGTGTTCAAGTGGCGCCCATGGGAGGCTAAGGGCTCCATGAACCTCGTCAACAAGAAGGGACAATTCGAGCTCCCACCCACTGCATTTGCGCTCTTTGACCTTCTATACCCTCGACCTGGTGGGTAGATTCAACGTTTCTGCTTTTCTTATGGACAGACAGCGACGCTTCCAAAAGTACTTGTGCTAAAAGAGTTACAGATCTTCTGATCATTGGAGTTGGCCCATCAATCATGCCATTGGCTCCCGACACGAGACGAGTCATATCTGAGCTCGGCATGCGAATCGAAATCCTAGATACAAGAAATGCGGCAGCGCAATTCAACCTGCTGGCTACGGAGCGAGGTGTATCAAACGTGGCGGCTGCTTTAATACCGATTGGATGGCAGGACGGAGTTGGAGCGAAATGAGAGCATAGCGAGAGTGCATTACGATGGTGATGCTGTACACATTTGCTTGTAAGATTATAGCCTAGGCAATGTCAATTCTTTGACTTGTATGTACTATTTAGATGTTAATGTGACGAAAATGGATGATCTTGGACTCATTTATGTGCCCGCGGAACATCCTAGCCATCAAAATAACATGCATCGATCAAGACGACTGCAGCATCGTACTAATGGGTGAGCTATCGACCAGCAGGAAAATCCTTTTGTCTCTTATTCTCCGATGGCATGTTTCTGATACTCTGATGGTCAGCTCTTGAATCTGTGACCCAAAACGCATTTCGGTTACTGTAGGGTAGGGAACCATCGACAGAAGCATATCTAACAATCCATAGTGGATTTTATTATCATTGGACACTTGACACCTCGTAAATATTCCAATGAATATTCTACTCTGTCTAACGCTTTCACTTTTGGTTACATCTAAGTTTTTTTCGTTTGTATTGGGCCATCACGGGCAAGCGACATGTACACAGACAGACAATTGATTGCTGTTGCATCTGTTTGCCTACAAGGTCAGGCCCACATGGAAATTCACTTCAGTGGACTTCTCCAATGATGACCTTGCTCCTTCCCCAATGCAGTATTGAACCCTCCAATCGGCTACTGCGACTGCGTGAACCACCTGGGCAGGAAGTAACTGTAGCGGAAAACTTGAGACCTAAGCCTGCCTGTCTGACGAAAACAAGCGGTCCAGTAGCTCGTCTAAAGCCGGAAGGAATGACCAAGTTATTTCGTCACCTGTGCTAATAGAATCGAGTTTTCTGCGACCCCAAGACCCAGGCACTGAAGCCCAATCTCACAAATCATCATTCAAACTTTCATGACCAAGTGAGTTAGGACCACATCTATTTCACGTTGTATCGTGTAATTCATCTGACATTTCAGTGACACATTGCTATGCCGACCGCACCAGGATTTGATCAAGATTGGTCACGGCAATAAAAGAGACGCGAACTTGTGTTACTCTTGCGCCGTATTGGTGACTCAACAACTGCAGTCTCTGAATCTCGATCAAACTCCAACACACTTCCATACATCGATTCAGGCCCCTCAAGGTGCCAGATGAATTATCCGTCGAAAACATAAAAGACTAGATAATTTGGTCACCTTGTGTCGGCCCAGAACAGCATTTGGACTATTTTATCTCGACAGCATAAGCCTTAGACGACGGCCTTTTGCGACACAGAAAGTCATAACAACGCTACTATCAAAAACATCGCCTGAGCTCCCGATACTGACGACTCACGTCATGGCTGCTCCTGCTCCTGCACAGGAAGTGGACGTCCAGGATCTTGTCGACTCCACTGACCCTCATCTCACGGACCCTCCACTTCTTAAGGATCACTCAGAATTCAAATCTTACAAGAGTCGTGGGTTCGAATATCCTGGCATTCGTATCTTCTACCGACAACATGCCAAAGCTGACCAACTACCCAAACCCCCATTGCCTCTTTTGGTGTTCTTGCATGGCTTGGGTGGCTCTGTTGCTCAGTTTCACTCTTTGTTGAGTAGTCTTAAAGATGAGGCCCCTTGTCTGGCAATTGACTACCCCGGATGTGGTCGGTCTGAGTTCTCGGTCACCGATTGGGAAGCGTACACAACAGAAGCTCTGGTCGACCTCTTAGACATCATAATCAATGATTATCGGGACAAAGATGCAGGTCAGCGCGTGGTTCTGATCGGCCATAGCATGGGCACTGCTTTGTCTGCGAGACTGGCCAATGCTAAGCTTTCACGCAGTAGTACCATTTCGCAATACGTGGTGGGATTGGTAGCCATCTGCCCTGTAGCAGAGCCTCCCAATGAGCGGCACACGCAGTTAGCAAGGAGGGCCTTGTGGATTCCAGATTGGTTACTCAACTTGTGGCGAGCTTGGGACGGTTGGGGTGGCTCCAAGAGTGCGAGTGTGAAGCGTTTTGTTGGTGAGAGTGCCGACGAAGCCACTCGAAAACTACAGTATCGCTTCAATAGGCAAAGCCGTACACCGGTCTGGAGGCGTATGGCAAACGGCGCGCTACCAGTCTACAACGATGGCCAGCCCACAGGCGGTATCCCAACTCTGGACATTTGGGCGGGGCTGGATATCCCCGTGTTCCTAATAGCTGGCGAAAAAGACAACGTTGTCTCACCAAAAGAAGCTGATAAGATCGTGAAAGTCTTGGGCCCAGAAAGGACATCTCCAGCATCGGAAGGCGAGGGCGAGACGCATGATGCCACTGTTGAGGCTGCTGCTCCTGCTGATACTTCAACACGGTCAACGGACCATCGCCCTCAAACTATTGAGGAACTCACAGAAGACGACTTCACAAAGGTCAAAGACCCAAACATTGTAACCCCTCCTGAGGGAGGCAGTCCTACTGATCCTTCCACTCCGAACGAGAACATGACCGAGACTAAGCTGCCTCCACAACCGGATCACCCTAAGAAGGTTGTTCGGTCTGTTATAATGCCCGCTCCTGCAACACATGCTGTATTGTATACGCCTTGTTCGGTTCGGGCTGTTGCCGGCTTGATTTCCGAATTTCTTGCTACGAATGTCACAGAAAGACTATCTCTTGCCTGGCAATTGCAATACCTTTCCCGTGAAGGAAAATGGGACGTCAAAAACCTCAACAAATGGAAATCCGTCAATCCCGTATCTGACCCGATTGGACCTACGGGGAAGCCCGTTTTCCGCGCCCTCAAAACGCTCCGTGAAGCGGATGATGTGCATTGTCCGCAGGAATTTGTTGCAAAATGGGGTTCTATTGTGAAGGATGTTATTGACATCTCAAAAGATCAGCCTGTTTACGACCCTCGTGGGCTCGACAGGGCCGGTATACATTACCATAAGTTTCCGACCGTCTCAAAGATCCCACCGCTACCAAATGAGGTCGAGGCTTTCATTAAGCTAGTCGATGAGCTCCGCGAGAAGCAAGTTGAGCGAGCCGTCACAGAGGAATGGGAAGATCCAGAGAGCTGTGTCATTGGAGTTCACTGCCATTATGGCTTCAACCGTACGGGATACTTTATTGTGTGTTATCTCGTTGAGCGGTGTGGATTTGATGTTGAAGAAGCTATCAAGACATTTGCCGAAGCGAGGCCTAACGGGATTCGTCATTCACACTTTAAGGATAGACTTTATATGCGCTATAGCGTCTAAAAGCGCTACTGGCTAAAGTATTTTATCGCCTCGGAGGACGATTCTTCTCTCACTCACCCGACAGGTACGATACGAGTACTATGAACATTGAATTGCCTTGATTTTGTTTATCGAACACACTACAGTTAGCGTAGTCTTTGCTTTCCCATGTGTTGCCGAGGAAGCGTTTAGAATTCGAAGAAATACATATCAATACATAATTTCATGCTTGACTCTTTTGTACTAGTACATCTGAGTATGCTATTCTATCCCATACTATCCACCTCTTTCATAAACCATATATTTGTCCAAACCGTAAGTTAATTGTCGTAAAGCCCATTAGCCCTCAATGGCATGATACTTGTTTCCAAGAGACCACACCTCATCGAGCGCCTCCATACCTGTATCCTGAACAGCGGCCTTGCCCATCTTATCCTGCAGTTCCGAAGTGATGGCGTCGACGTCAACCTCAAGGTACTCGCGCAGATACTTACCAACGTCGGTGTTCTCCACGTTGCCGCGGATGTTCTCTGTTCGGGGCCCACCAGAGCTGTAGATGTTGACGTCAACAGCGGTATGGCCGTGAGTGCTCCAGCCGATATGGGCGCGGAGGGAGATGAGAGCCGAGAAGAGAACGAGCGCACTCTCAGGATGCTCAGCAATCGCAGTGATCTCCTTATCGGAGGCGTTGGAGATTCCAAGGCCGCGGACGATAAGTTCATCGTTGATGTATTTCTTAAGCTTTTCCATGTTCTTCTTAGCCCCGGAATCGGAGACGAGATGGGCATTGAGTTTTGCATGGAGCCACTCAGCTGAGGCAGTCGCGTTGGCAAGGACCTTGGGGAACCAGTTGTAAACAGGGAGGTGGCCGGGTTCCTGAATCGCGGTAGCCAGACCGCCTGTTTCATGATCGCTGGTTGCGACGAGAACAGTCTCAGTCTTGCTCTGCTTGATGAAATCAAGAACGGCTCGGAAGGTCTTATCGTACTCAAGAACCTCGTGGACTTGAGCGGCGGGATCGTTGATGTGACCGGCATGGTCGATTCGACTACCCTCAATCATGATGAAGAAGCCCTTATCACTCTTCTCAGTAGCTTTCTCGAGGGCGCGAAGAGCGGTCTTGGCCATCTCACTCAGCGAAGGGTAGACATCGTTGTGGTTTCGGCGGTCAATCTCGAAGGGAATGTCCGTTGGGGCAAACAGTCCGAGGAAAGGCAGCTTCACGTTGTTGCCACCCTTAAGAGCGTCGAAACCGGCGCGATCATCAGCGTAGGTCCAGTTGTGCTTTTCCTTTGCGATCTTAACAACATCCGTGTCATCAGCTCGGCAGCTGCCCTCTGCGCTCTTGGGCAGGTAATTGCAGCGACCACCGCCAAGCATGAGATCAACTGTTCGACCAAGGACGCCCTCTCCAATCTGCTGAAGAGCAATTTCATCTTCCATTTCACGAAGCACAACATGCGAGTTGAAGCAAGCCGGAGTCGCATCCTAAGTAGTCACTATTAGCTTCGCCGTCCCTAACTCATGAACTTCTGGGATTGTTCGTACCTCAATCTTGGTAGTCACAACAAGACCAGTGTGATACCCAGCACGCTTGGCAGCCTCCAAAACGGTTCCGCAAGGATCGTGGTTTGGCAGAGTAGAAATGGCACCGTTGTAGGTCTTCTTGCCGCAGGAGAAGGCGGTGGCACCAGCAGCACTATCTGTGACGAGGGAGCTGTTGGAGCGAGTTCGGCTCGTTCCCCAGAAATGCTTGTCCAGTGTAAGGGTATCGCCAAAATGAAGGTCTTCAACATGTTGTCGGTAGCTGCGCGTCAAGGATAAGGAAGCAGGTCCCATGCCATCTGACACCATGAAGACGAGATTTCGCTTCGTAGCAGGCGTGTTGTGGTCATGCTTGGTCTGCTGCTCATGCTGAGTCCAAATAGCTACAACAATAACAGCCGCAGTAGCGATCAAAGCCCAAGCAAACAGACCAAGCTCACGGAGACGCGAGTTTCGGACGGCCTTGCTTTCGGCCTGGGAGCGGTCGTGGCCGGACCCGGACCCGGATAAGAGAGGATCGCTTTCGTTGGCCTGAGGAGAAGACATCGTTAGCTACCTCAGGACTAAAGGGATGACAAGTGCTGAGTTGAGGAAAGAAGAGGAGGAGGGAGACAAACCATTGTATCTGGCCGCGTAAGAAAGGAGCGTTGTGCAAGGTTGAAGAAGGCAAAATGGTTGGAAGGCGACTACGGCATTGTCGCACATGCGACACGGGCTGTTAGAGCTGCACGCGGGGAGCTCTAGCTGTGACTTGGAAAGCTACAATACAGGGGGGCTAGCGTTCCATTATCAGTGGAGTCTGTGACATCAGTAGTTCTTGTGGGTGGAGCGGTAAAAGAGGCCGTTTGTTCATTGTTGATCAATTATTGAAGATAAGAACCAATAACGATAAGTTGCCTTGACCACGGGAACGTAATTCTGAGACGTATGCAGAGATCACAAGATGCGGCTTCTGCTCAGGTTCCTTAATCCACATCTAAGATCTTCACGTGGATAAGCGCCAACTTTAAACGGTGAACCCTCTTTAACGACTAATGACTCGCGTTCCCAAACCCTCGCTGCGCTCATTCATCCTCCTTTTGTGTCTATGATATCCATGAAGACGTAGTGGAAACAGGCGATATCCGCACCGCACGTTTCAACAGGCTGCGATGATTCCCGATAAGCCGTTCGATGCGGTAATTCGAACAATACTTTGAAACAACAAATCCAGTCAACTCAACGTTTCTTTCCAGCCGACTCTGTCGCTCTAACGATTGGCTTTGACTACAGCCATAGCAACTTTTCAGGCTTATCACTAAGAAATTGCTTCACCAAACGTTGTCTCCTGATTATGGAAGGTCAAGCGGCCAACTTGCAAGACACTGACCAAAGTAGATTCATCCCCAGATGCTCATAAAAGCTCAAAAGAACGGACATAATGAAGCCAATGGCTGCTGGAATAAGAGTGGCAGCTTGGTGTCACAGGGGAGTTTGTGGTTCTTCCGGCATGCCTGGAGCAACCCATCTGCACGTTGCTTTTCGGAACGAGTGATGACGGCTGTCAAACCAGTTCGCTAGGAAAGAACTGCTACACACAGGCTAGGGGCTAACTGACAACGGATCATCAGGGGGAGGAGATGCGCAAACCCTTTATACAGTCGGCGAAGTCGCTGGCCCAGTGTCCGAGATGGAGAATTGACAACAAACGACCCTTCGCGCTTTCAAACGACATAGGATATTGACCATGATATGTCCTGATCATACGCAGCCAATTCGCCTTGAAACTGCATCGAAGCTCCGACCAGCACAATCGTTATGCTTCTCGTTCTTTGGAATCGCTCATGCTACCCAAAGAGCGAACGAAACATACCAAACAACTCAAGACGCAAATCAAGATCTGAAATGCCCATATGTGTGGCTACGTTTTATTCCTAAACCTTTGCGGATGTTTTGGGGAGCTTCTGTTCGACACGGCTTGCCCCCTGATATACCAAGAGATCGACCGCATCAACGATGCGGAGGCATGGACAGCGGACACGATCAATGAGCTGCCCTTTGATGTTCCGGATTATTGCGTTCCTGGATGGCACAACACGTGGATTATCCCGAGCTATGGAGTTTGCTCCCCTCAATGGTGGTCCAACTGTCCTTCTGTCACAGTACCTGGCTACCCACAGTTTTGCAACACCGAGGGGGGAGGAAGTTGAACTAGACGATATTGTACGATAAGGACGGCTAAGTAGAGAAGGCCAGCGCAAGCTGAAATGGACGGGCACTATGGCTGTATGATTATTGCAGGCAAGGGTAATAGTAGCGCATCGGGAATGTTGATGTAATTTATAATGTGTACACCCTAGGTATACCAGGTTAAATCGTCATGGTTTTTAATCCTTGGGTTCTCAAGCTTGGCTGTTGTCTACGACCTGGAGATGTCATGGTCACCGAGAGGGGTGTTGCCCAAAGCTGATGTCGAGGTTGCCTTGATCATATAGCTTTCTTAAAAGAGAAACGTGCATGTCCATCGCTCACGTAGTAACAGATTCTGCCCCCCTCAGGACCAGACATATACCCTATTATTTCGTCCCAAGGTGATCAAGTCAGACCGAAGATGCACCTTGTAACCCCGAGTACCAGGAGTAACGAGGTTCAACGAGAGAAACAATCCTCTTTTAATTGAGCTGCCATATTACAGGTAATTGATGGTAGGATGATGATGGGGTCATTGTGGCTGTGGTATTTCATATTTTGATATATCCCAGGTAGGTAGGTAGAATAAACATGAAGGCAATAAAAGAGTCATGCCTTGCCTGACAACTTTGTAACACAAACCAAGACGCTAAGATTTCTGTATGGATAGTTGTATGACCTCTTTATGCGGTGCAACAATGCTGTGCCAAAGTCCCCGTGTCTCCTCAAAGCACTCTGGCTGGTTATTGTTCTTGTCTGATGGCAACTATTGTATGATAGTTTTGATATATCAATTGTTAAGTTTCGTCTTGGCTGCATAGTCTGTGCCGAGGCGGGATAAATGTGGATATGAAGCTTAGTATGAAAGCTTAGCCAAAAGAGGATGAGACTGCTCATTGACGATTGGGCGTGGGGTTTTCGCGTGCCTTGTCCGAGAATGACATCGCCAGAATGTCATGGTCGAGAACATAGGTATTTTCCCCCTAAAGACGGGTAACCGGCTTCAGCTTTATGACTCCTCAATCATAATGCGTCAATAAAGCCTGCGACTCACTGGATTTATTGGTTGCTTTTGTTTCATGCCAGTAAAAGCCCCTTATTTCTAATCCTTCTACGGTTACCGATGCCACTTTCACTTTCGGGTACTGGTACTGGTGCTTACGGGCTTTCCTTCCCTTCCCCTGCGTCTGCGTCGCGAAAAGTATCCTCGAATTTATTTTTGTTCGAGGCCCGTATCTTTTAGCTCCAACACCAAAGTTCCGTCTTTGCACTTCAGCTGAGCTGATGGTTTATTCTCAGCGTCAAACTTATTTTCTCAATCTTTACTCAGTAGTATAAAGTCCTGCGTTTCCCCCTCCTGCCTGTGTATCGAACTATTCCTCTAATGTCGACTTCAAGGGACTTCGCTATCCCAGCGGAGCAGGATTCCTCAATGGACAACGACATAGAGCTACAAGGCCGCCAGAGCCAGTCCTCTAATACCAATACCTCTGACGAGAAGGCCGAGCAACATGTCCGCTACAACCTCACTCTCAACACGCAGAATCTCTCCCCACCCCCGGCCGAGCCTGTGCGAGCAGTGCGATCCGATACCGAAATACATCGCGAGATGAACTTTTCGCCGTCAATATTGCGTCGCCGAATCAGTCGCGCTCCGACGTTTAAGACGGTCGACGATTTTGATGAGTTCGAGACATTTGGCGATCGCCCAGGCTGGCACCCTGGTTCCGAACCCGGTTATGACCCTAAGCTCCCCGATGGAGGACATTCTTCCATGCCTGCACTTCAAGCCCAATGTGAAATCTCCGTAATCGACTTTTCGCAAGACGGCATGGTCAAGCGCCACTTCGATAATGCGAGTTTCATAGCCTTCTTGGATCAGCCCAAGGAAGAATGGGCAAGGTGCCGATGGATAAACGTTAATGGGCTTAGCTGGGATGTCATTCAGGCTATCGGCAACAAAAAGGGCCTGCATAAGCTGGCGTTGGAGGATTTAATGCAGAATCGAAACCGAACAAAGGCCGACTGGTACCCAAATCATGCCTTTATCGTCTTGACTTTGCAAAAACTTGTCCACTTGGTCGACGATGAGGACGACTCAACTGACACGAGCAGTACATACTCTTCAAAGACTCTTGGCGCGCTAAGAGGATCTATGAGGCAACTCTGGAGAAGCCGCCGGACGGCAGACCCCGAGAAGAGTGTATTTGAGAGTAACTTGCGGGCTCCGGACCTCACATCGGATCTGCAGGAAACAGGCATGATACGGACGTTGCAGCGATATCATGCTTCTGGAAATGAAGCACGAACAGAGTTTATGGAAAGCCACTCCTCTCTCGCGCCTTACCAAATGGCCGTGGCAGCAGAACAAGTGTCTATCTTTTTGACGTCAGACAACACCGTTATTTCCTTCTTCGAGGTCTCAGCCGGCGACATCGAGCGGCCGATAGTGACCCGTCTCAGTACCCCAGGCACAATTCTTCGAGAGTCGAACGATGCGTCGCTGTTGTGTCAAGGTATAATCGACGCCATCATCGATCTCGCTATTCCTTTGACGGCTATCTATACAGACATTATTGCAGATATCGAGTTGGACGTCCTCACAGCTCCGGATATCAGTCAGAGTAAAAAGCTCTATCTCTGCATCAGCGAGATGAACAAGATGCTCAGTTTCCTGAACCCAATTGACAATGTGGTCAGGGTACTTCGCGATCACAAGACTTCCATGACCCACGAGAACGCCATGCAGGTACTTGAGAACCCTTCGTCTGGTGTCATAGTTACTCCCATGACGCATACCTATCTTGGTGACGTTCTGGATCACTGCATCATGATTACCGAGGCTCTCCAGCAGCTCAAGCAATCATCCGATAACCTGATCAACCTGATTTTCAACACTATCGCAGCTCACCAAAACGAGTCGATGAAGCAGCTTACTACAGTCACCATTATCTTCTTGCCATTGACGTTCATTACCGGTTTCTTTGGACAGAATTTTGCCGAGGAGGGATTTCCTGAAATCCACCACGGCATTTGGTATTTGTAAGTGTGGTTCTCATCTGTTTTGAACCAAAAGGCTAACCACTCCCAGCTGGGCTTGCGCTGTTCCAACCGTTGTGTTCACAATCTTGATTATCTCGCGAGAGGCGATCTACAATTGGCTCGTTAAGTTTGTGCAGAGAAGACACATCTTGACGTTGAGGAAAAAGAAGACGAGGTCCAAGAACCAAAAGGTCAAGCTAAGATCATGCTAAAGATATGATTGATTATGGTTTGCATGGGACGGACGATCGAAGCATCTGGTTTTAATGATACCCGAATTGGAGAGTGGATTAGGGGCAATATTATCAACAGGAAGTTTCCATATTTAAGTGTGGCGCTTATGAACAGTTTCTACTGATCATTTGTATAGACCTAGAGGTAGTTTGTTGCCAAAGGATGACCGTGGTCAGGAAACGCTAGAAACAAAAGAACAATACATTCAGTTGTTCAAGCAGCAGCACACCCATCCTCGCTTCTCATCACATCCATCTTCATGCTTGCATGCCCCGGGAGCATAAAGAGCTTCTATTTCTTGACTTTGGACTGATGTTGTTTGCTGGGGCCGTAAGCCTACCTAGGTAAATGGGCCAGCAATTTGTGCCAATCTGGTGAATGTGCTGTCAGGGGGACAGAAGAATTGGCCGCCGAGAGCATAAGAGACGAAATAAAATTTGTCATCTTATGTGAGTTTAGGCTAGCAATTAGGCTACTTTATTTCTGTACCTTAACTTCAAGGATATTTCTTCCAACACCCACCTGCGTGCCCAACTGCCAGCTTCAGCTCAATTCGATTTTCGAGGACCAAACAAACATCAAAGGCATAAGTCACTTCCTCATACAGATTAGCAAGATATCCTTCACTGTGGTACAGCTTTCGCGTTGAAGAGGTCAAGTGCTTACATAATGTTCTTGAATTCCGTTACTGTACAAGCTTGGGCCCCTGGAGCCTACAGGCAGCAACCACTTCCTGCCCCATTTGAAGCTCACGTCCAGAATATGCTTACAGCGTTCATCTGCTCATAGCCCGGATCGGGAATTTAAAATGATCCATCTCCCGACCTGAGAGTAGAATATACACATTCTCTGCATCCATTTCTATCTTGAACTTCTCAAATTAAAGCAATTTCAGACCAGCATTATCTTTGGCGCATTGAGGCGGTAGTGCAGGTGTTTTACACCAGAAAGTAAACAAAGCAACATGTCGCAAACCGACGACGCCAGGCATGAAGACGATATACAATATGGCTCCATGGGAGTAACCCGTGAAGAGTTGGAGGAAAAGTCAGTAATCGTCAAGCACCCCAATATCAGTACTGACCTCATCAAAGGTATCCAAATCGTCCAAGGAACCACTCAAAGACGCTCGTGTTCTCTGAACTCTTTCGGGAAGTCTTCAACCCGCTCAACGAGAACAAGAAACAGAATGCCACTGGCGCTGGTCCAAAAAAGGCTCCCCGCGGGGTCAACAAGCTCTCCCCCCATGAACAGCGGCGGCACATCATCGAGCGTTTCATCATTCGATGGCGCAAAGAAGTTGGTCCCGATTTCTATCCTGCTTTGCGTCTGATTCTCCCCGACAAGGATCGCGATCGTGGAGTTTATGGTCTCAAAGAGAACACTATCGGAAAGTTGCTCGTTAAGCTCATGAAAATCGACAAGAACTCCGAAGATGGTTACAACCTTCTGCATTGGAAGCTACCTGGCCAGACTATGGCATCTCGGTTAGCTGGTGATTTTGCTGGACGCTGTTTTGAGGTCATCTCGAAGCGACCAATGCGGACTCAGGTCGGCAATATGACCATTGCCGAGGTGAACGAGCAGCTCGACAAGCTCGCGGCTTCAACAGGAGAAATGGAAAACCTACGTGTTTTTGAGACTTTCTACCATCGCATGAATGCAGAAGAGCTTATGTGGCTCATACGAATCGTGCTCAAGCAGATGAAAGTTGGCGCCACAGAGAAGACCTTTTTAGATCTCTGGCATCCTGACGGTGATGCTTTGTTCAGCGTATCGTCAAGTCTGAGACGTGTTTGCTGGGAACTCTGGAACCCAGAAACTCGCCTTGAACAAGATGAGACAGGCGTCGCTCTGATGCAATGTTTCCAGCCCCAGCTTGCCCAATTTCAGATGCCTGCATCTTTTCAAAAGATGATCGAGCTCCTCCGACCGACCGAAGAGGACCCTGAGTTCTGGATCGAGGAAAAACTTGACGGCGAGCGTATGCAAGTGCATATGGTCCAAGACAAGAGCCATCCAGGCGGCAGAAAGTTTTGTTTCTGGTCAAGAAAGGCAAAAGACTATACATATCTTTACGGCGATGGCCTTCAGGATGAGAACTCAAGTCTGACTAGACACCTCAAGAATGCCTTCGCCTCGGGCGTGAAGAATCTGATTCTCGATGGAGAGATGATTACGTGGGATATGGGTGTCGACAAGATAGTGCCTTTCGGCACCCTCAAGACTGCTGCGATCTCGGAGCAGCAGAACAAGTCGGATACAGACTCAGCCGGCCACCGTCCCTTATTTCGAGTCTTCGACATCCTCTACCTCAATAATAAACCCTTGACACAATACACTTTACGAGATCGACACCGAGCTCTAGAGAAAGCGATAAAGCCTGTGCACCGTCGACTCGAAATACATAGCTACACCAGTGCAACGAGTGCCGACGCTATCGAGCCCCTTCTCCGCGAGGTTGTTGCCAATGCTTCCGAGGGCCTTGTTCTGAAGAATCCCCGGTCCATGTACCGTCTCAACAGTCGAAACGATGACTGGCTCAAAGTCAAACCTGAATATATGTCCGAATTTGGAGAGTCTCTTGATTGTGTCATCATCGGTGGCTTTTACGGTACAGGTAAACGTGGGGGCGCTCTATCGAGCTTCCTATGTGGACTGCGTGTCACTCAAAATCACATACAAGCTGGTGCCAATCCTGAAAAGTGCTTCAGTTTCTTCAAAGTAGGAGGCGGCTTCCGCGGAGAGGACTATGCAGAGATTCGACATCGAACAGAAGGAAAATGGATTGAGTGGGACCACAGGAATCCGCCCTCAGAGTACATTGAATTGGGAGGAGGCGAGTCCAGGCAATACGAGCGCCCGGATGTTTGGATCCGACCCAAAGATTCTGTTGTGATTTCCGTCAAAGCGGCCAGTGTAGGACCTTCGGATCAATTTGCTCGTGGCTTCACTCTGCGATTCCCGCGATTTAGACGTCTTCGATTGGACCGAAGCTGGAATACTGCTTTATCGCTTGAGGAGTTTCAAGAGTTGAAACAGCGTGTTGACGAAGAGTCGAAGGAAAAAGCGATGACAGTGGAGGACAGGAAGCGGCGCAACCCCAAACGAATCAAGAGAGAGCTCACCATCGCTGGAGAGGATACAACAGCTGCCGAGCTTACGGGGGAGACGACAGAATTATTCGAAGGGCTGGAGTTTTGTGTTCTTTCTGAGGCACTCAAACCCTACAAAAAGACAAAATCTCAGCTCGAAGCTATCATTAAGGAGAATGGCGGTACCGTCTCTCAAAGAGCGGTGCCTGGCACTAACATGGTTCTTATTGCCGACAAAAAGGTGATCAAGGTAGCAAGTCTTATCAAAGAAGGAAACGTAAATATTATCCGCCCGAAATGGCTTAGAGATTGCCTCGAGCAGGACTTGGGCGCTTTTCTTTTGCCGTTCGAGCATTCGCATTTATTCCATGCCACCGATGCGTTGCAAAGAGCAGCAAACGACAACACAGATCAGTTCGGTGATAGCTACGTGCGCGATCTGTCTATCGAAGAGCTGAGAGAAGTTATGAATGATATGCCAAAGATTGAGGATGGCATAACTTTCGACAAGAATGAGTTTATACAACAGCTTGAGGATCATGGAAAAGACCTGGCAAACTTGAGAAGTTTGACATTTCGACGTTGCATAGTGCTATTCCATGCGGTGGAAGCTGGCGACAAAAAGGTCTCAAGGTTGAAGCATCTCGTCAAGTATGGTGGAGGAAGTGTCACAGACGACGCCAACGACTTGTCCGTATCACACGTGGTGATAAAGGGAGATGATCCTATGCAGGTGGGCGAGGCGGCTGATATGATACGCAAGGAGTTGAGCTCCAGACGTATACAGCCGCGAGTTGTGACAGGAGATTGGATCGATGAATGCTGGAAGGAAAGCACATTACTTGATGAGGAACGATTTGTGGTCCCTTGAGAATGATGGGGTATATAACAAATGTATTCTACCTAGCCTTTATATTTATGCAATAGTGAATAACGCCATCGAAATAGAAGCCGTCGGCGCGTACTCATTTACCAATGGTCAAGAATAGTCTGTCACCAACATCTCCCAAACCAGGCTTGAGCATACCATCACTGGTCAGCTCATTGTCCACTGCAGCGATCCAAACCTCACATCCCTCGGGCCACTCGGCCGCAACTCTTTGAACACCCTCATTAGCTCCAATGACAGACAGGACAAGAATTCGCTTTGCGCCCCATTCGCGAAGTGTCTGGATAGCGGCAGCGCAGGTTCCACCAGTTGCAATAACGGGGTCGACCAGGATAGCGAGACTGCTGGCACCTTCGCTGGAGGATTGCTGAGGAAGGTTGTTGTAATACTCGACTGGGTCGAGAGTTGAAGGCTCGCGATACATGCCCAGGTGGTGGACTGGGACTGCAATAGGGAGCATCGTTTGCACAGCTGGGAATGTCAGTCTGGAGATCTAATAGACAACAGGCTAAACGTACCGTCAACCATGCCAAGGCCTGATCGCAAGATAGGAACCAAGCACATAGTGCTTGGATGAACTGTGGTAGACTTGAATTGAAAGCCCAGAGGTGTCTCATCCTTCATATTGTTAACGGAGTCCGGCGTGTATAGTTTCATCACATTTCATACCTGAGATCCTTCTGTGGCTTCCAAAGATGAAGCAAGAGCCTCACAAGAGACAATCAGGGAAATCTCATGAATCAATGATTTGACCTCTCTAGGGCTAATGGACTTTGAGCGAAGCTGGCTCAACTTGGCCCTGAGACACGGGTGCTGAGAGACATGAACGTTGGACGGTAAAGAAGCCATTGTATGTATCTTGATTCAGAAAATGTACGAATTCGTTCACAATGAGGAGTCTACGAGGAAACGATTAAGCACCAGGGGTAAGATGCTGGGACGAAGCCAAGGAGAGGAAGAAAGAGAAGAGAGAAGGATAGTACGAAGAGAGAAAGGAGATGGGAGGGGGTTTTGTATTCGAGGAAGAGGGAGCTTGGCCTTAGGGAGAGACACGTCAAGGATAACACAACATAGCACAGCACAGGTACAGGCACAGTACAATACCTCTTTATCAGCATATCTTGTACTACATGGACTCTTACCGTGACGGTCTAAGAGAGATCACAAGGACGGCGGGGTAGACGGGAGCTTACCTTGAGCTAGGCCTGCTAGGTACCTACAGCGGACGCCCGGAGTAGGGCGGGGTGCGATAAGATAAGCGGTGAGCTCCGTTTTGTTGATTGAGGGACCTGAACAGACAAGACAAGACAGGGCTGTTATCGAAACGCGGTGAGACTCAACATATCATTGTCCGCTGTTGGCCTTGCTTAGGCACCAATCCAACACTATTGGACTAAGCAGAAGCTGTCGCCTCATTCTCTCTATCAGTTGCGGCTTGTTATCTCCTTCTTATAGACCCTTGTTCTCCTCCACATTCAAGACTCCACTATCTCGAAATGCAATACGCCTCCACATAAATAAACACGCCAGTACCAAATTCCATAGTGGCTGTCGCTCGGGATGTTTCTTTCCTCGCGATATGCCGTCATATCCGGCAGATCCAGCCTCAAAGTATAACTTTTGACAGTCAGCTATAGCGTTAATATCAACCATGACCCAACATCATCTCCAAAACAATGACTCTACACCACCAATTGTGCCGTCGCAGCACGTCGAGATTCCTGAATTGAAGTGAACGTATGAATACAACGAGGGAAACGCGGCATGAACAACAATTTCTCCGACCAAAACCGGCGCTCGAGTGCTGGAGCCTACAATACGCCAAAAGCCCACGCTGAGATCAACGATGGCAAGGGACGACCGGCATGTGAAGAAGACCCCAACAACGATGTTGCGAATGGCTCAGCTCAATCGCCATCACAGTCAAAGCGATGCGACTCGGGCGCCTACAAGGTCCCACAAGACTATAGCGATCTGAACGAGACAAGATCGATTCCTGCGCTCGATACTCTGTCGCCAGAACCGACTCATGAGCAATCAAGAAGGCAAAGCAACGCAGCCCGCCATGGACCCAGGGATCAAGAACCAGAGCCTCTATCACAAGAGACAGAGCCGAAAGAGACATCAAAGCTGCTCACTGGGCTATATACGCACTCATATCTCGTGCTTTTCGCGATTCTCGGAACGTTAGCACGATTAGGGTTGACAGCGCTGACGCGCTACAGCGGCACACCCGTTATTTTCAACACCATCTGGGCGAACTTTACTGGGAGTCTGGTTATGGGATTTCTTGCCGAGGACCGAAAGCTTTTTCTCAACGAGTGGGGGACTCCGACATATGACGATGCTATTAAACGGACCAAGCAGAAGCGCGGCGAAGGAGAGGTCGGGTCTGGCTCGAGTCAGCAGAAGGAAGTAGACCTCGAGGCGGCAAAAAGGGCACATTTGGCGACAAAGAAAACGATTCCTCTGTACATTGGACTTGCGACGGGCTTCTGCGGAAGCTTCACTACGTTTTCGAGTTTTATCAGGGACATATTCTTGGCTTTGTCCAACGAGTTGACGACGCCCGGGTGGTCAGAATCACCAACAAGTCGCAACGGAGGATATTCTTTTATGGCCATGTTAGCTGTCATCATTACCACAGTTTCGCTATCGCTATCTGGCTTATTTGTGGGAAGTCACCTGGCCGTTGGTCTTGAGCGCATCACCCCTTCAGTCCCCTTTTCGCTGAGTCGACGTATATTAGATCCGCTCGGCGTGCTCCTTGGCTGGGGCTGCTGGCTTGGGGCTATATTGCTCGCTATCTTCCCACCCCACGAAGCTTGGCGTGGTCAAGCAATCTTCTCACTGGTGTTCGCACCACTCGGTTGTCTTCTACGCTTTTACCTGTCCCTTCACCTTAACGGGAAGATGGCGACGTTCCCTGTCGGAACCTTCTCTGCCAACGTGCTGGGTACGGCGGTGCTAGGTATGGCGTGGGATCTTGCCCATGTGCCCCTGGGTGGAATCATTGGTTGCCAGGTGCTGCAGGGTATCGAAGATGGGTTTTGTGGATGTTTGACGACCATTTCGACGTGGGTAGCTGAGCTCGCTGGCCTGCGACGACGGAGTTCGTGGGTTTATGGCACCATGAGTATTATTGTCTCGCTGGCCTTGATGATTGCGATCATGGGAGGGCTACAGTGGAGTGACGGTTACAGCAAGCTTTTGTGTAAAACTTAGCAAAGTTAGGAACGCAATTTTCTTGTTCATGGCTCATAGAGCAGCTGCATCGTCGAAAGTTACTTGAGCTTTTTTTCTGAGCCTATTTCTGGATTGATATAAATACTTACTCTGCGCTCGAGGGCATCTTCTTTTCCCTCTCTTATTCATGAAGAGATATCAGGCACACGCACAATAACCATATCATTTCATCGACATAATGGGCAAGAAAAAGCAAAACTCCAAGACCAAATATGCTTCCCCCGCAAAGCCACAACCGCGGAAGAAGGTTCATGCAACATCGGACAAGTCGCCAAGTCAAGAATATCTGGAATTCGATCTACGAAGGGATTTTAGAGAAACGAAGCTCGATGAGAACCGTCTTAGAAAGGTGGCATCCTCGCCATGCCTTCGCCCAAAATTCTGCGAGCAACCATCTTGCAAAGAGAAGAAAAAGGCCCGGAACGATAAACGTGATTACAAGCGAAGGTATAAGAAGAAAATTGCCAATAATCGCAAGACTTATGAGTCCCTCGACAGCCGCACTGCTGCACAATGCCTCCAGCCTGCACCAGAAAGCACACTGGACTGGGTTGAAGACTGGTCTGCGCTCAAGACTCCCTTACCCGATCCACAGGAAGAGGTTGAGGATGCTTGGTATACTCGCACCCACATCATCAGCTACATCGTCTTACATGCTTTTCGGGGCGTCAGAGACTGAACCAACGAGAACGATTCAACCTCCCTGTTAAGAAGATTCAGCCCTATATGGTCTAACGCAACTGCACCTCAGCCCAACGCCACTTTGTTTGACCTTTGCACGGATAACCAATCGTCAGCTACGGATCTGTCTTAGGCTGTCTGGACTGTCAGCAAATGCGGCCAAAGCTCGTCCAACCCCCCACAATGCTTTGCGGCTATGCTTATGCTGCTCTGTTGGTCTGTTTATATCCCGATTGAATGTCAGCTTAGAATCCTGAGGCTTGAGGCTAAGCCATCCTTAGTATTAATAGAACTACCTATACTCTTCCGCACTCCGCTCTTGCCTTCTTTCCCCTCTCTCTGACCCGTCAATCTATTTCATTATAATGTCTCGATGATCATTTCCTCACCGTGAAGCAAGAGCTCCAAAGTCACTGTCGTTATGTATTCAAGTCAAGCTGGCGTAGACGCCCACTACGCGCCTCAAGCGACAGATGATACCTTGTGGGACACTAACTCAGACAAACTGCCCTCCAACAGGAAGAAGACTTTCTACAAACCGACAGCTTTAAGATGGTACTTCATCGTTGGCCAGATCGCTTTCCTTCTGGCTGTAATGGGTCTCGTCATTTGGGCAATGATAGAGATGCCTAATTCTGATGGGACTGCGAAGATTGTTCACAAGCGGAATCCCATCGACAATCCCAACTTTCCAAGAGGGGACGACTCGAATGACTTACCCATGACCCCAATGGGACGAACACGATTGGCGACTACAGTCATCGTGAGCGACATCTCTACTGTAGTTACAGTGCCTGGTACTACAGGCAAATACACGGAAACGATCACTACAACTGATTATACCACGCATTGGGGTTATACAACAACAGTAAAAGATGGGTCAACATTTACCAGTACAGATGTCACCGTCATACCAACAAAGGTCGTTACAGCAATTGTCACCACAAAGCCAGCAGAAATGTCAGAGTCCATCATCACAAGCATCAGCGTTGGTTACTCTTACATATACCCCTCTGGATCTGACTCTGCCGCTCCTGGTACCTTGACATATTCGGAGGCAATTACAATTACCCAAGCCTATTCATTACCTGGTGTGGTAGCCACTTATACGTCAACTTTGGAAGGAGACAGAACAGAAACGATTTACACCACGATTGTTGAGGATGGAGAGACAAAAACAATTTCACATCTTATAACCGAAGCGGCGCCTACAGCATATGAAAGTGTGGGAGAGACGACTGCTTCGGCAAGCACCTATGTCTCATACGGCCGAATCACCATCACCTCCGTTTACACAGATACAAACCAAAGGCCTATGCCGAAACCTAAGCCAACAGAGAAGGCCAAACCCACTGTTATCGATGTCGTAACGGTCGATCCTGACCGCACCATTAAGAAGGTTGAGAAGCTAGACCCTACAACCTACGTGACCAAGGTTCAAGACATCGAGACAGTGAACGTGGTCATCTCTGATGGCGTTGAGACATTCGTGAGCGAGTTTGAAGCAATCGAAACCACAGTCGATGTTGTCGAGACTGGCGCAGATGGTCTGCTTACAACTAAACAAGTTGTATCTACAAAGGCCGCTTCCTTGGCAACACTTACCAGGTCCGCCGCGCCTACAACTATCGTGTCGATAAAGTCCACCGAGAAAACCGAGACGATAACATCTGACAGAACAGACTCTTCGACTCGGATTTCAACTGTCAAAGGTGCTACGAGAACGTACGAGAAGACCACCACAATCGCCCCTACTGCCACCGGGGACGCATCCGAATCCGAGGATACTGGCGGGGTCGTTAAAACAGTGATTACTGTGTTTGAGCTTGATGCCGGGAAGTATTTCCTGGGCAAGTTCCTTCCTCCTATGCTGGCAGTCATGCTCTCAATCCCTGCTCGAGCTATCGACTATAACGCGCAGCTTTTCCAACCATTCCACGCCATGAATCAAGAATATGGCGCTAGAGGATCGGAGTCGATGAGTCTCCATTTTGGTGGTTTAGGTAGTATCATAGAACCTTTCAACGTTCTGCTTGAGGGTCACCCTGTGCCATTTATCACTATGACCATCGCATTGGTGTCGGCGCTTCTGGCGCCCATAGCTGTTGAAGCTATCGGTTTCAAGATGCATGGCCAGTGTAAGATCAACGCCTTCGAAGGTTGTGCTCCGGCACTCGGCGTTTCTCCCTTATCATCACGTATTCTTCTCGCTCTTCTGGGTCTTATCATCCTGCTTCTCTGTGCATTGTTATTCTGTTTGAGAGACTTTCACACTGGTCTTTACGCAAACCCCTGGAGTGTTGCAGGTATTGCATCTCTCGCTGCCAATAGGGATATCAGGCCCCGTCAAGACTCAGAGCGGAAGATCAAAAAGGAGGTGGCCGAAAAGCGATATGGGTTTGGTTTCTTTGAGAACCATGCAGGCAAAACGGAATACGGCATTGTTCTCTATGACGATGCTGGGGAGAACCTCCAACAGTCATTACCGTCAGAGACTAGTTCCGTGGACACGGAAGTTGTGAGCACTGGTCGAAGGAACCCGTTCTTCCTTCTTGGCCTCGCCTGGCGATTAGTATTTCTGCTGTTCCTACTTGGTTTGATGGTATTTTTGCTGTACTACCACCTCACACTTGACAAGTCTTCGTCGTTCAAGAACTTTATGAATAGCCAAACCTTTGGTGTTCGTTTCTTGTTTGCTACCTTTGGTGTCATCATCTCCTTCAGCTGGTCAGCATTCTTTGTCAGTAAGTGCCATTTCTTTGATGGTTGGTCACTGAGGATCCAAGAGACGAAATAGTTCATGCACGTCATGCCAGCTTGGGTTGTTATATATGCTACTTTATTTTACCGTCCTAAACCTTAGAGAACAACTTCTGCTACATTAGGAAATCCTTGCTAACATTGTCTAGCCATCGCCATGGTTGTTCCATACCAAGTCATGTCGTACGGTCCTCAATCGGCCTCAAACTCGGTCCTCCTTACTCGATCAACGAACCCCTTTTCGGGTTTCTGGTCTGCCATTAAGCATCGCCAAATTTTCCCAGGTCTCGTGGCATTGATGGCCATATTTTCGGAGTTCATGCCAATTCTGCTCGCCAACATTCCCTACTCGCTGTCTCAAGTCAGAATCTCCCATGATATCTGCGCTCGCATTTCAGTTGGAATCTTGGCTTTGATGGCTCTCACGATCATCATTAGCTTCCTTATCCGCTGGCCTGATATGCCGGTCGACCCAAGCTCCATTGCTGGAGCGATGTACTATGTCAGCGAGAGTAATATGGTGGATCATTTTAGTGGCATGGCAGCAATGGATGGCGATGACCGAAAGCAGCGTATCAAGGAACTTGGAGGAACATATGTGTATGGTGAGTTGACAACAAGAACAGGTGAGAGGAGGCCTGCGGTGGAGTGGGATGATCATACGCTGGGCGTCGGACATTCCGTGGTGCAACAGCAAAAGAACAATGTTCTTGTGAGACATGAGGACATTGATACAGGTTATTATGGACATTACAGACATCAATCATGATTTATGAAGGCGCTTTAGGTCTGGAAAATACGATACCTAGTTCGATGGGTTTTGAAAAGGGGACGGCAACTTGGACAGCATTGGAACTTTGTTTAGGCAGTAAAGCATACATCAGGGTATCAAGAATCAAGAGCATAAGGGATGGAGCACATCAGCCATTTTAGGCGAGTTTAGATCAGCAATCAGGGTACTTTATTTCGGCGCCCTATGCCTTCGAGGACAATCTTTCTGTTGCCCAGTGATATGATATCAATTCTATCCTCGAGGTACATGTGACAGTTCTTCCATGGGTGTTTGGTTTGGACATACTTTCTTCATTCTTCATCTTCTTGCAACTCTGGGTAGTATCGGTAAATTCCATCCCCGTAGGCTTGACGCCTATCGCTTTCGAGATATTTGCTGATGTTGGGTCTCTCTTTGACGGCCTGGTATGCTTTGAACACACCATCGTACTCGCCAGACTTTTCCATTTTCTCAACAGCTTTGGGAAAGGCGAATTTAGTACCATCAACAGCCTGGGGAGAATTAGTAAACTTTCAAGAAAGAGGTTAGGCCTGCAGATGCACTCACTTGGAATAGTACAAGGTCTGCGTAAGTAAGACTATCACCGTACAACCATGGCCCTTCTCCGCTAGTTTTGGCGTCGAACAATCGCTGCATGTACTTGAAGTACTTGGGAAGGCGCTCCTTGATAAAGTAGCTAGATCTTTTCTTGGCTTCCTCCTTTTGTTCGGAGTAGTACTGGCCAACAGCAATAGGGTGGTGAGTATCATGGAGCTCATTGACAAGACCATCCATAATAGTCAATGCAATCTCGTTGAGGTGGTACACGCCATTGCCCTCCTTGGGCGCCAAACCAATCCTAGGTGCAACGTAGAGAAGGATGTTGGTCGTTTGAGAAATAAGTAGATTGCCATGCTTGAGCGCTGGTGGAGCTAGAGCGGGAGGATTATGCTCATCACCAACGTTATCGAGGGCTGTGAGTTTCGTGACGGCATCAAATGCCTTCTCTTTGTTCTGGGCAATGTCTGTATAGGAAACTCCGGCTTCTTCGAAGGCGAGACGGACGAACTCGCCACGGCCCGGGAGACCAGGCCAATAAATGAGCTCGTAGGGAGCGTCATCATCGACCTTGACGCGCTTGGGATCGGGTTGAGACATTGTAAGTGGTAGTTTGATCAGTTGAGGTTGTTTAAGTTTTGAAGTCAGTGAATGATGGTTGTTGTTTAAGGCTAAGAGATAAGGAGATGAATTGAGTGTTTCTAATGAATGCAAGAACAAAAAGTTGAGGAAGGCGTCGCTCAGCTCACCTCATTCTGATGCGAAGGAGTGGGGTCAATCCTTCCTTCCCGAACCCGCCTCTCAGCTTTCTGGTAGTTACCCCAACTTCATGTAAGGATGATCAAAGATACTGTGTCTTTTTCTTTTCCCAGACCTCTCACGATACTCCCAACTCATCACTTTGTTCCAAATTTGACCTGCTATCAACCTTGTGAAAGTCCACCTCACCCGTGTAATATGTTGTTCAAGATCCGGGGCTTCAGCCGGACGGCACGGGACGGGGTGGAGACAGGCGGGGTCGGAGCTTCGATGAGATCATAAACCCGATACTTTTGCATAATTATCGTTAAACAAGACGTGTTGATGACTTCGTAAGACAGTATTACACTGAATCAGCACATACACCAAGACTATATGTACAAATTGAGCTATCATGAAATTCAATGACCGAATATACGCAGTGCGATGGGTGAGCTAATCCATGATGGGCTAAAAGAGTTCTTACTCCTCTTAGACCTGAATATCACAATATTTGCCTAGGTCCCTCCCTACCTTAGATAGTTGGCCAGTTTCTTATCAAATATGAGTGTGACTTCACAATGCAAGGAACTTTCCATGGCGACTCACGAGAGTATATGGGTAGGACATGTGCATCGTGGGCACAGCAACTCCTACCGTCCCCTTCTGCCTTAACCAGACAGAATATGTACAAGCGCTTGCTCATTTCACTCATGATATGATCTCTGTTCCTCGTTGAGGGACACTACTACCACATTCGGTAGGCTTACTAGCACAATTGAGGCTGTAAACGCATTTATGGTTGGCCGCATCGACGGCCTTGACCATGTTATCTGATTGGGCCGCATGGCAGGAAGGCAGTCTACAAGCCATCGACATAGATATCACAATTTCTAGCTTGGAATACATCTGCACGGTATACTGAATCGGAGTAGACGAGAAGCCCCTTCAGGAAGGAGCTGTATATCTCATCGTTCCTACACTTTCGTGGCGCTTCAGAGTGACTCGTCCAGCATCAGTGGCACACCTGGGCTCCGTTAGTCACAGCCATCTCGCGCTCGAGGAAAAAAGAGCGACGGCTTCACCGACTTATGAGACCAGTCCAAGAACGCCATCAGGGTGAGCCAGAACTTTACGATCAGCATGACTAAATGAACTTTCAGTCTTCTGAGCTCGTGCTCTGATGAAAATCGCCAAGAGACTTGCATCACGCGTGCACGGTGAACAATACAAGATAACCAGAACTTCACATAGTGGAACATGGACTGCAAGGTCCTCAATGGTATTTTTTTCCCCTCGTATTGTGTAAGTGGATTGAGTGCAAAGATGTATTATGCATTACAAGTGACATTATGCTACAGCTTGTTTCTCATATCGCATGTAGAAAAGAGCGTTTCTGGCAATAATGCGGCTCCTCGAGCTGTGCCAGTGATCTTTCGCAACTCTACCACTAATTCTACTTATATCTAATATATTTCACTCAAGAGCTTACAAATCGGAAACAATATGAAACTTATGGCGTGCGGTACCTTTCTTTGGCCAAAAAAGAAAACCTACGGACCCATTCATCAGATGAAATAGCGCCTTATAAGGTCTGTGAGAAAATTGTTGAGGCCGAAGAAGCGGATCAACGCTCAGCACAACGCCGAACTTGTTTCACCTGAAGTATTTTTCCGGTAGTTGGGCTTGATATGTCATTCAATTCCGCGCTCTAGAATAGCGTGTTCCGTAGCATCGGCACATTGAAGCGGTTTACCCACTTTGGGTGTGTTTTATATTGAGATCACCTACAGCAACACGGCGACTTTGAAGATCTCTTGTTCAAGACGCTCGGGCTTCAACTGATCTGTCGTTGGGTTGCTAGGTGTTTAGTTAAATATTCATGCTCGGGTTGTGGGCGGATGGATGATTTGGTATGTCACTCGTATTATATGGCCAAGTCTAAACGGAGATGAGAGAGCCTCAGACCGAGGTGGATACGTCTATTGAAACTCTATTGGGAGATTCGCATATTTTCGAAACCAGCTTCTAGATGAAGTTTAGTTGGATGTCAGGTTTTGACTGTTTGAGGTAAGCTGAACAACAGTATAAACCTCTATATGTTTCAATATGGATAGCAGACACACTGTTAGCTTAATCACCTGAGACTATTGACAGAGTAGATGTCTTCAACATGCACAAAACTCCAATTTCAGGTTGTATATCCGATTGATGAAGGAGGTAGGGATTCTTTGCTTATTGGTCGATTATCGAGCTGGATCACGTTTGTAACGGTTCAAGGTCCGAGCGAATTATTAACAGGTCGCTGCTAAGAAGAAAATTCAGGTGATAATTCTTTCAAAATGTCTCGCTCACACGTTTTTCTACCCCTGGAAGATGCACCCTTGACAGGAGGCTAAGCCAGACACAGACAGTTCTAAGTTGGAGATCGTAAAGTACGTACCGAACTGTCATGCAGTGGCGTTAGACAGTGCTCTGGAACTTCACTCCTTCATGCGCCCACCTGCCTATTGTGTAGTTTCTTGCTGTAAAATGAATCCATGGCGTTGAGTAGTTTTGGATTGATTTTGTAGGATTGTCATGTGAGAGTGAACAGGTAAGTGAGTATTCAATTCGACTGAATCAAACTGTTGAATGAATTGAATAGATCATCGTATAAATGACCGGATAAAGATAAAAAGTTTGATCTTAATTGCTCTGATAAGATGCGACAGCTGTCAAGTCGACATCCAATCATAGCCTAATTCTATTTCTGTCGATCCATTTTACTGAGAGATTTCGACTCAGAGGCCTGTTTCTCTGGTTGCTGTTGGCTAAAAGCCCCAGCACTCCAGCACTTAACCAAGCACATCCTGGCTTCTGATCGATCAATGATAATCGAGGTCGAGGTACCCTAGGGCTGTAGCCTCGGCTCCTCTACGGGACCCCCAGTCCGAGAAAGCGACTACAGTACAATTACAAGCTCCGCCCGGAAGCTAGACCTGCTCCGTTAAGTACCTCCGGCAGAGGCGCCTCCATGTCAGAAAATCTGTGGATTCGCCCCGACAGGCACCCTCTTCCCGTACTCCCGGGCCCAGTCAATATGCACTGTAACCATGGGAAAAAACCCTTTCATTCGACTCTAGTTAGTCTAGCCAAGGGGTAGGCCTCTCTCTCTAAGCAGGCTCACTCTGCCAGACCAGGAACCCGCCGTCACGCGATGCCGTAATAACGCAAAAGCAGGGTTCGGATACGGCTCAGTTCCTATCCTCTCCTACTCAATCTCAAAGTTGCCTCTTACGGAATCCATATGCGTGGAGGCGGGTCTAGAAAGCTAACCACGCGGAGGCGAAACAGCGAATGAGCCACTCTTGTCCTTGTCCTGCAATGCAGGACTGTAAGTAATACTTACATATAATGATGATCCTCCTGCTTCCCACCCCGCTGCCGCGGGTCTCTGCCTCTCTGTTTCTCGATCTGGAGAGCTGAGTTCTCTCAGCCGTATACAGCACCAGTAACAGTCACCACCAAGTAAGCGACATCATCATGCGTAACCCACCACTCGAGGTGGTGGCTACATGGCCAAAGCCCAACTATGATAACCCAGAGCATCGTGGGCCTGCGCTACTCATCGTCGAGGTCACCATCATGTCCGTTGCCATCCTCACTCTTATGGCCCGTCTCTATGTCCGGATATTCAAAGTCAACAAGCATGGCCTCGACGACTGGCTTATGCTGGCTGCCATGGTAAGTCACTCCAAGCCTCGGCAGCATGTGCGAGGATCAACTTAATCTTGAATACTGACTTGTGGAACTCTAGATCTTTGGCATTGGAGTCACCGTTTGTGTCATTCTTGCAGCCCAGCTGTACGGTTGGAACATCCACGTTTGGGATCTCAGGAAATCACAGGCAGAAACAGGGAGAAAGGTTTCTCTTGCTGCTCAAACACTGTTTCTGTTCTCGTCAGGTCTGGCGAAAAATTCGATCCTTGTCTCTTACCTGCGCATTGCCCCTGCTCGTTCCTGGCTTCGACGTTTGACCTTTGTCTCAATTGGCATTGTGACCTCCCTAATCTTTATCTTCCTGATCGTACTATGGACGCAATGTCGGTAAGTTAATACACTCCTCATTGGAACCCCTGCACTCTTGTACTAACTGAAGACAGACCTGTCTCTGCATACTGGAGTTTGACAGGAGGTGACAGCTGCGTCTCTGAAGGCCCTGGAGTCTTGTAAGTATTGGAACTCATCAGTTTTACTCTTGCCCACCACTAACCTCTTCGTGTGCAGGAGCCAAGCAATCACCACAGTCCTGACCGATCTCCTTGTCTGCGCTCTGCCATTGCAAACACTCTTTCAACTCAAACTTCCTTTGTCACAACGCATCGCTCTTATCGTTGTCTTCTCCCTCGGTCTAGTCGTTGTCTTTGCGGCCTCCATGCGCGCATACTATACCCACTATGTTACCGACGAAACTTACGATGTTACCTGGGAGGGTTTCCACCTTTGGATCTGGACCGCTGTCGAAGCGAACTTGGGAGTTATCTGCGGAAGCGTACCGGCCCTCCGACCCCTGTTCAGAAACATGTTTCGATCCAAAAGCAGCAGCTATTACAACAATACCCAGTCTCACGCTTACCCTCCCGGTACAGCTCCAGGAGTCGTTACTGTCGTCACCGGACCCAAGAAGAATGGCCGAAACTGGAGTAACAGTCTCCAAAGAGGGTCGAAAGGAGTGAGGTTGGAAGACGAAGATGCCGATATAGAAGGAAATTATAATCATACGGCACGACAAAAGAGCACGGATAGCAGATTATCGTCGCTCGAGTTGGTGACATGGCCGCAGAGACCACAAGTTACCTCGTGGCCTTCCAGAGGATGAGCATGATAATTTGATATGGGTTGGCGTTAATGACACTTGGGAGGGAATTTGGATACGGCCTCCCAAAATGAGAAGGGATATCACGAGTCACGGTATAAGACAAAAAATTTTTTACAGAAGAATACTTTAATAGCATGATAATGACATACATGCCATAAATCCATTGTTTTAATCCCTGTGATATCCTGAACTTTCTCTACCCTTGTCCAATAAAGATTGAGGATGCTTTCGAATCATTTGGCTTTTAAACATGACGAAAGTTGAGAATTGTGACCGATTGACAAACAGGCCAAAATGTGATAACGCTATGGCCAATATTTCCCATGTCTCATATTGGATGTTTGCTGAATGGATAGTTCCTCAAGAATGAACCATTCAGCCGGTACGCGCTAGAACGAAGGAAGGATGAAGGATCAAATTTCCCGCTCATGGCGTATGCATCATTATTAATTATCCGGTAGCTACGCTATCAGCGTCTTTTTAGCCTTGTTCAAGAGGATTGTCGTTTATATACTGCGGCGATTCGAATGGCGTGTCGTGTTTCGGCCGTAGTAGATAACACCAGTAATAAATATCTGGATCATTTGGCGATAGTTTGGGAGTGAGGATTTGGGCAAGCACTTCAACGTCGAATGGTAGATCGTCAAGGTTAAACCGGTATGCGGAGAAGCTTAACGACACCCATACACCACCTTCTGCGAGACAACCTTTGACACCAGCAGCCATACGGCGCAGCGCCGTTGAGCCTCCGCATGAGATGGCATCAACAGTACTTTTATCAACGACAAGATCAAACTTTGCGCTCAGATCCAGCTGAGTCGCGTCTTGAACATCGTAATCCATTTGAACATCCCCAAAAGCCTGTTTTTCAAGATCGCGACCGCGATCAATAGCGAGTGGCTCGTAGTCGACATTCAACACATGACGGAAACCCCGGGACCGGAAATGATTTTGAAGGTCGCTCGTTCCGAAGCCGACGTGGAGGATACGGGCCGTGTCCGGATCGAGCCGGTTGAGAGCGGGCTCGATTAACGAGGTGAACTCTGCCGAGGGGAGAAGCCATTCGAAGGCCTTTTCGGACGCGAAGCGCTCGTGCCAGTAACTCTGCTTTTCGAAATCGGCGGCCATGACGGTATCAAGAGCGTAGTCTATCGTCTGGAAGGTTGGCGAGGAAAGGATGGGTGGGATCTGTGGTGCGGAAGCCATGGCTCTTTAATACACCGTGGTCCTGTTTTTTTAGTGTCTGCTATGGTATTGTATCATGACATGAAATGCGAATTTTGCGCAAATCCTGGTTGTTGGTTCGGTATCTGGGCCCACAGAACTGGGATAGTTGGCGATGATGGATGGGGCGGTCTGGAAGAGGATTCGGAGGTTTCATCGGTATTTTTCTGTTGATGTGATGAATGTAGATGAGGTGAGTTGTTGGGCAGTGAACAGATAAACGCCGGCGTTGGTCAGTTCTTGCCATGATGACTATTGTAAGCCATGATAGAGTCTCTGGAGGGAAAGAACGAGTTGAATAGCAGAGCCATGTCAGATAGGAAGGCACGCGCGCGGATGAGACATCAATAGAGCGCCAAGTAAAAGAATAGATCGATTCCGTGTGATAATGAATATCGAATCAAGAAGATGAGATATGACTGATGCTCAGGAACATTATCACCAAGTTGAACATGCTGTTTGTAAGTTACTAGCATGAGGGGTCAAGCCATAAGTCGCTAGTGGAAATAAAAACCAAAGCAACTGCCGATATTTATTCAAGAATATTTCAATCAACAACAAGGTTTTGAATGCCGACTTTAAAGGACCCTGATCATCCTTCTTTAAGCCAAAGCTGGTGAGTGTTGAAGGAAGCAATGACGTAGAGCGCTAAGGTTTGATGGTGATTTACAGGGGGGGTTGCCCTGGTAGAGGGGCTACAGAAAGGTTGACTGCTGAATTGAGGACACATAAAATAATGAATCAAGACGCCGCTTCATAATGCACAGAAGTGAAGCACTAATTCTGCTCTTCAATTTCTGGTTGTAGATTCTTCTTGCTCTTTATCCCCAGCCCTATTAATATCAACCAATAAAGTCTCACCCAGCCACATTCTACAACAAGGCGTTGGCCGTTGTTTCAGCTCCGCCTCGGAATGCCGCGTCAACACTCCAAGGAATTGGATTCGAGCCAAGACAATTCTAGAGGAGGCTGCTTACGAGGCGCCAAATGGCAATGCAATGCAATGCAACAAATAGACAATGAAGATCAAGCTTTTAGTTTTTAGTATCCGTAAACAAAAGTCTTTCCCCTCCCTTCTTCTCAACTTCAACCCGAATTTGACTCTATCGGCTTTCGTTGCTTAACGTCTCCTTTCTTCATTCGTTGACTTGGTAACCCTGGTAAACATTCACTTCACAACGCAGAGGTTTTCAGGAACACGCCCAATTCAAAGCGATAATGGCGCCTGCTCTGCACTCGGATTCTTACGCTTCTGCTGTGGAATATGCAGCTAGAAAGACGTTCCATTCTTTGGCCAGACGTGATCTTCAGAACCCAAATCACACGCAAAAAGTAACATTGGGTATCATCGGCGTCTACGTCGTTGTTATTGCTATTCTATGGAACGTTCCTTACGTCAAAATGGTCCTTTGGCCATTCAAGGTATGTCTTCTTTATCAATAAATGAAAGAACTACTTACTGACTGCTCTTAGATGTTGGTCATTGCCTTTCACGAGTTTGGTCACGCTATCACCGTTCTTCTCACTGGAGGCCGCGTCAAGTCTATCACTCTTAGCCCCAACGAAGGCGGCGCAACTCATCATATCGGCGGTGCAGATGCCATTGTTTTGCCAGCTGGCTATCTAGGCTCTTCCATCATCGGTGCTCTTCTCACCTTTTGCGGCTTCAACATCGTCGCCAGTAAAATCGCCAGCATCGTCCTCGGCGTTTGCTTCCTCCTCACTCTTTGGTGGGGAAAGCGTGATTGGCTCACCATCCTCACCGTTCTCTTAGCCGTTGGACTGCTCATTGCTTGTTGGTTCATCAAACACGCCGAGGCGTTGCGCTTTGTCGTTCTCTTCATCGGTGTCATGTCTTCACTTTACAGCATCTGGGATATCTGCGATGACCTGATTCTTCGGAAAGTCAACGAGTCTGACGCCAGTGTTTTCGCGAAGCGATATGGTGGATCTTCTCAGTGCTGGGGTGTCATCTGGTCCATCATCTCGATCCTTTTCATGGCTGCTGGTATTGTCGCTGGCCTGGCAGCATTCCCGCAGTCATTCGAACAACAGGAGAAGGACTCCCAGAACTTCATTCCCACCTAGGGAGACCGTCATGTTTGCCTGGGGAAGAACTATGTTACTTTGTTTTGTCGGAGGTGTATACCTGTCAAGCCGTGTGAAACGGTCAGGTGGTCTGTTACCTATACATATTCAAGTTAATATCCCGTGATGAAAGCGGGAGCGGTATGAAGGACATGATAGTTGTGTGTTACAAGTCTTCAGCAGACGGGACAGAAGCTACGTTTGATACCCTTGAAGATAGGATCTTCTTAGTTCTAGCTTCATAACATGAAATTTCTCTGTATTCGAGCATCACGTTGTGACAGTAAGGAGAGATTGTTAGGTGTCATGTTGATCTAACGCAGGCATTGTCAAGCAAACAACAAGGGCACTTTGACCACAGTGAACTTCGGACGAAGAACGGACTCCGTTTACAGAAAGACAATCGGTCCTTTCGTGTCAGTTCAAGCCAAACAAACGTCTTGTGATACATATTGTAATTTGTACAGAGTCAAACGTTAGCCTTATGAAACAGAAGCGACGGAAACTGTTTAGCAAACATCACAGTAGATGTGGTATCATATCTATAGAATAAAAATGAGAATAGAACCTGAGCTCTGGGAATTATCTCCATACTTCTCACTACACACAAACTCATTTTCATCTCCCAGTGCCCCTGAGCAATTACTCTTACCTTGACAATATGGCTCACAATACAGCGTGTAATTCGATCGCAACCGGTCGTCCAAACCGACTAGAAGACTTCAGACATGAACTTCCAACTGTCAGCATTGCTGGCGAGTATTACTTCTTCAGTGGCCCTATCAGGAGCTATGGGTAGGTATATCATCAAACTATTGAAGTTTAGGGCTGACATCTCACTCATACATGTCCATGAGATGGCCTCAAAGGCTGCCAACTTTGACTTTGACCATGAGTATGGCGGGAAAAGCTCCGAGTACATCATCCTCGGCCCAAACAAGCGCTTCTTTCGATGTACTCGCAGTTGGACAGGACGTATTGCCGCCCGAAGTAAGTTCTGCGAACAGTGAGTATTCCAACGATGCTGATGCAAGTTAAAGACAGCAGCGACTTTGAGGACTACGAAGAAGTCTGCGATCTCTTCACCGAACATGATGTCGAGCGTCCGCCCTTTCTGTACTTCGGTCCTAACAAAACCTTCTACACTCGTGTCGAGGATGGCACCGAGAAGTGGAATTTGTCTCCTGAGGTCATCCGCAACGGCCTCCAGATCACTTCTCACGCGACCAGATCTGCCGTCGAGAGCCTTTGGCTTGGTGTTGGCAATTCTTGGGTTGCGCAGTACCGAGACAGCCGCTTCAGATTTGACCTCAAGGGTCAGTATCCGAGCCTACAAGACACTCTACGCAAGAAGCAGGATGAAGAGGTCTGCATCGCTGCACTGGCTTTGAACGTAACGGACGGGAACTCTTATGCCTGTGTCTTCAACGACGGCACTATGGTGTATGAGAATGGACCCGCTGCGTTTGATGGCAAGGAGTTTGAGCGTTGGTGTGAACAGAACTTCAATTTCACTCAGAGGGTGTATTACTTGCCATGAGCCCTGAGGGTGGATTTGCTCTTGGAGCTTATGATAGTCGAAAAGCCTACTTCAGGACCTCATAATGGAGTAATAGCGTGTGAAGAGTGAGGATGATAAGGTTCATACGTTGTCATCTGAGAACAAACACAATTCCTGTGGATAGAGTCGGCGAGAAGGTTGCAAATTAGCTTGGATGTTCTGGGTATAATTTCTTGCGAGTAGAGAATAATACAAGAGGCCAAGATGTTGACCAGCCTCTCGAGTGATAATTCTCATCTGAATGGTAGCCCTTGAAGCGAGCCAATCTATCTTATTCCGTGCCTAAAGGCAATATACCCCAACGCCAGGTTCTTCCCATTATCAAAACAACAAAATCTGTTTCCACGGTGCAAGCTTAAGTGATTGGGTTTTAGGTGAGGACCGAAGTCGTACCCAAGAACGTTTCTACCACCGTCCACGGCGTCCACGACCTCCAAACCCACCTCTGCTGCCGCCCCCAGACATATTTTGATCATATCCAAAACCACCTTGGTTGCCGCCGAAACCACCATTAAAGTTGCCTCCTTGGCCGCCCTGAGCACCCTGGCCACCAGCGTTTTGCATGCCGGAGAACATAGCGCTCATCTGGCTGGGATCCATTTGGCTTGGGTCCATGCCCGAGGCCATCATCTGCTGCATCATTGCTTGCATATCGGGGGACATACCGTCCATGCCGCCAGACATACCTCCTTGTTGACCGCCCTGGTTTCCTCCGCCTGGCATGCCCATGCCGCCCATCATCATCATGTTGAAGTCTTCCATCATCTTCTTGTTGTTCTGTGCAAAGACGTCGGCTCCGAACTCGCCTCGAACAGTCTCCTGCTTGGAGGCGTACAGGGCCCATGTAAACTCGTCGAAGCCGTAGTTGAAGTAGTCGCTGATATCCGTGCCGGGTTTCCGCCATGGCTTGTCGTTCTCTGGAAGGTCTTTAGGTGGCTGCGTTAGTCTTGGGACACAAATATTCGGCCACAGTCTACTGACCTTCGTCAATGTTGACTTGAGTGATAGGTTTCCCTGTTCCGGGATGAATTGGGTTTGCGTTCACGTCGATTGTCGATTTTGATGCCGCAGCTGAAGTCTTATCGGCGCTGGGTGCAGCAACATTGACTGATGCCCGTGATTCTGATTCCCTCCTCACCGGTGCTGGCTGTGCTGGCATATCATTTGAAGCTGTTCTTTGGGGAATGTTTCGAATGTCGCTGTATTTAGCCTGTCTGATAGAGAGAAACTCATTAGCACTCTTTTGAGCTCTTGCGCATTCAGGAATCGCGTACTGTGGAGGAGCTGGTTTGGTGCCATCTTTGCGCTCTGTGATAATATCGATATCCTACAATTGGGCGTCAGTTGGTACAATGGAAGCGTGTCGCGATCCTCTTACTGAATCATCATCCTCGTCGTCATCCTCGTCCATAGCTGCGCCCTCATCCTCTTCTTCACCTTCCTCCAAGTCGTCTACTTTAGGCTTGGGATCTTCTGCAGGTGCGCTCTCAAGCTTGGGCTCCTCGGGCTGGTAGAGATCATCATCCGAGTCGATATCCATGTTGGCGATTCTGGTGGAAAGAAAATGGGTCGCGTAGGATTTACGTTGAAGTGAAAAATGTAAGTATCAAGAATTGTATGTGCATATGGATGCAAAGACCGGACTTCAAGCTCAAGCTCTCACCATTACAGCAGCTATTGGCTGTTCGGCGCCGACATTCTTCCGGACAGATGATTCACCTGGTGCTTCAGCTGCTCAGCGACACTCACCGAGACTGACCTAGAGCCCAAAATGGTCCAAGCGCGAGCTTTCTCCAAATAGCTTGGAGACTTTTTAATCGTGTCGCGGTGTCAAAACACGGTCAATCGCAGGAATTTGACTTTGAAGCCACTGTCGCATTCGCTCAAAGTGCTGTAATTTTTGTTCCTTAGCATGTCATTGATCCGATCAGCCAGCGGACCAGCAGGTGGTTTAAGCATCAACACCGGCGCTGCTAACGCCTTGTAAGCTCCACACCCGACTCTAACAAAACAATCAATCATTCATCACCGCCGATACCCACCCAACTTTTCTGCTCTGCTTTCTCTTGCGCCAGCTTCACAACCCACCTCGTCGAATTACCTTCTTGCTAACCTGCACATCTCCAACAGCGGCAACACTGCTTCTAAGCCTTCTGCTGCAGGAAGTCTCTTTGGTTCATCTGCTTCCGCTACACCTACCAACAATACTACAGCAACAGCGCAAAGCGGCACAGGCAACATGTCTCTCTTTGGCGGCGGCGCGCAGAAGACGGGGACGGGTCTTTTTGGACAATCGACGACAGGCACCACACCTGCCGCCTCAACTGGCGGTGGTCTTTTTGGAAACGCCGGTGCTACAAACACCCAACAGACACCGAGCACTGGTACTGGCACTGGACTCTTTGGCAACACCGCCGCAAACAACTCCCAACCACAAGGTCAGCAGCCAACTGGCGCGCCAATATCAGGGGCTCACTGGGGAATAGGAAACACTCAACAGTCAACCGGTGGACTCTTTGGTCAATCGACCCAGCAGAACCAAACCCAGCAGCAGCCTCAGCAAACAGGCACAGGTCTATTTGGACAATCCACAGCAACAAATACCCAGGCCAACACAGGAACCGGTCTTTTCGGTCAATCTCAAGCCCAGCCCGCCGCTGCGGGCACTGGTCTCTTGTAGGTTCTATCAAGCTCCCTGCAGTAACAATCGCTAACTTGCAATAGTGGCCAAGCTCAACCTCAACAGCAGCAGCAGCAGAACAACACTCTAGGTCAACCTACAAACCAAGTCTCAGCGGTACAGATCAACTACGACAACATCCGCCCACGCACTCGTTTCGACGATCTCGCTAAGCCCGTACAAGACGAAATTGCGCTGCTGGACAAGGGTATTCAACGAGTTATCAAGATGAGAGATGAGATTGGCGAATTCATGCCTCAGCATGAGAAAGATATTGAACAGCTTGGTCTCGATGTTAAGTTCGTCGAGTCCAAGTTCCGCACTGTTCAAGTCGCTCTCAACAACGATATTCAAACTGTCAAGGCTCTCCAGGATCAAACTCGAAAGAACGCCGCCGATGCTCGACTATGCTTCCGAGGTGCCGATAACCTCAAACTTCCTACACATTACCACCAGACCGGTCTTTTCGCTAGCCAAGCACCCGCGGCCGATACCAATGGCGCAGATGCTGCGTCAACACATGCCGATGCGCAGGATCTGATTACCTACTTCAACCGCATCTGCGACGATATCGAAAAGTACAAGGCCCGCCTTGATGAGTACCGCGCAGATATTGAAAGAGATATGCCTGGAGTTGAGAACGGTCTGTACGAGCAGATCCGAGCTATGCGCGATCGCAGCGCCGGTAGCGTTGTCGTACAAGACCAGTTGAATGAGGTGTTGTTGGCGCTGAGGGATACAGGAAGCGCCATTGTTGCACAGGCAGGACAAATTGCGGACACCAGAGAACGGCTGTCGCGTCTCCAAGCTGGCATCGTGGACAGCGGAGTGTACGCCATGGGTATGAACGCCTAGATCATTAGACATATGTGTCAAAGAGGAGGCGAGTTAAAGACGGATGCTAATATCAATATCTTGGACAATACGAATGTCCGTTTCTTGTTTAGGGGACAGGTTTCATAAAGGCATTGTTTGGATGACGAGGGAGGGTGTGATGTTAACAGCTACTACAGAAGATCATAGTGAGGATAGCCTTACGACATGTACGAATACCACTTGAACAAAAGACAGTATCATGAGGGTTGTGAGACAAGAGTAGGGGTGATATTACCATAAACAAAGCAGGTGGGTGTCAGAAGAATTATCCTCTAAGCCTTAGGCTACAGAAATAAAGTGGCCTAAATGCTATCCTAAGCTAGCCCAAGGTGACTAAATTATTTCGTCTCTTATGCTCTTGGCGGCTAATTCTTCTAATACCTGGCGCAAAGGAGAGAAGCTTGACACTCTGACTCAATTCATTATTTTGCCTCGAGAACGAAAGTTCCTGGGCTTGGGTATCAAAGCAATGCGGAGCCGTGATGTATATACAAATAATCGCTATTCCCTCTCTAACTCCTTTTGACGGCCCTCGAGGTTCCTCGGGAAACTAGAAGGTCCCTTCTCCGTCGCCATCATCACCATAATCGTCGCCAAAGTCATCGCCGTTCTCAAAGTAGTTCTCAGCATCGTAATCGCCTGCATCCTCGTCATCATAGACTTCATCCTGCTCTTCCTCTTCCATGCCCTCCTCGTCTTCGAGATCACCGCCCTCTTCTCCCTCCTCTTCCTTAAGAGCTTGAAGGCGCTCAAGGAGAGTTCGGCCCTGCATATCATCTTCAGGATCACCTGCCATGCCGAAAGCTTCCTCTGCGCTCGGTAGCGCACTGACACTAGAGAGCTCAAGTTTCCGGCGCTTGAACCCACCAGGTACGTCGGCGTTGTTAGTAGCCGCAGCGTCGATTTCTTTGTATAATTCGCGAGGGAAAAGCTCACGGCAAACTGGGCGATTGGACCAATCCGGAAGAGCGCGCTCTTCACGAGCGAACTTGTGAGAGTAGGTGGGTACAGCAGTAAAAGGATCTACGGAAGCCTTGCTCTTGACGCCATACACGGCATTCTTCTGTGCTTGTCCATAGTGTTTCCGGGGTGCTGTCGGGTCGTTAAGGGATGTTCGCTTGGATGTATATAGAGGAGAGGCGTGGGTCTGGTGCCTTAATAGTAGGAGATGTTGTACGGCGGTTTTCTCGGGTGCGGCGAGCTCTCGGGGTGTTGGAACGACATATGGCTGTTTTCTGTATTAGCGATGTGTCACACTCCGATCCATAAGTCCTGCGCTCAAACAAGGAGTACAGATACAGTGTGATAACATACGGGAAACAGCTCAGAGGGTCGCGCATCAGGCTCATCGCCTGTATCCCACGGCACATTGGGCCTTCCTCCTCTTCCGCCGCCGCGTCCACCGCGGCCACCACCTCGACCTCCTCGAGACATTACGCTCTTGAGCTGTGGGTACAAATGAGGATTATGTGATTGTTGAACAGGTAAGGCGCTAGATTAAGGCCGATTGTAGCTATAGAGCATGTGTCACTATTCGCGATCTAGGTTTGACGCAGAATGATTTTTTGCGGGGTGTAGTTTGGATTCTGAATGCGCCTACGAGAAAAAAAGAAGGGGCGGAATTAGCTCCGCTGCATGCCCCGCTGACCATGCATTTCTAGGCGTTATGGGCGATCGCGAAGGATACCTAGGTTGTCTCTAAAGCTTAGGCTACAGAAATAAAGTGGCCTAAATGCTATCCTAAGCCAGCCTAAGGTGACCAAATTATTTCGTCTCTTATGCCCTCAACGGCCAATTCTTCTGACACCCTGACGGCACTGAGGATGTCGTGGATGATGAGTTTAGCTTATCACATTTCGAAATAAGCTTGCTTCTTTTATGTTGCATGAGAGTAAGTTCAGATTAGGATCCGATTGTTTTTAACCTAAAGAATTTGCGTACTTTGGGTTTGTGTCTTATGGAACTTCAGGCTTCTTCGACTACGTACCCCTCCATCAACCTGCAACTCAGAACCATCATCACCAACTCTAAACTGTCAAACAATCAACACCCTCCATCCTTATTATAGCCCTATATTTATATACAACATGTCTGAGCGAGTCGTTCCTCAACAGGGTGAGAACGTCCCTGTCAGTGGCCTGGCTGAACTGCACGCCCATCTTGCAGAGCTCCATCAGCCTGGAAATGAAGAGGCACCATTAAACCACAAGCTCTTTGACGATGTCGAGCTTCAACTCACTCGTACGTCAATCTTTCCTGATAACTAAATGCAGATACTGAACCCTTACAGCTTCGAATATCCCTATTATTCAGCCAACTCTTCTCCCTCCGCTGATGTCTCTCCTCAAGACCACAACACAAGATCCAACTGTGGTCTTCTCTCTCACCACCAAGCTCCTATCACCTCTTTCATTCACACAGTGCCTCTCTCTAGGTGGTGCTGAATCTCTTATCGAGGCTCTCAAGTCGCCTCTTGCTGGTGCCAATCTTCTCGCTCTGAACATCATCCAAAAAGCCGCCAGCAATCCCAGAGAGGTCGATGCTCTAGCTGCACTACCTGAGGTTGTCGAGGAGCTACTTCGCACATGGCTAGGCTCACCAGATGCTGATGTTGGAGGACGCTCCACAAGAGTTTTGGGCAGTCTTCTCGAGACAGATTGCGATATCATGCCGGAAACCCAACCAGCCATGTCGAACGGCGTCAATGGCGTCAGCCCTTCAGAAACAGGGCTCGTGAAGCGTCATATCCCTGGACATGCCAGTCTCTGGCGCTTGGTTGTCTGGGATCGCCACTATCTCGAAATCATTGTTTCCCTGTGCCGTCCCGCAATCATCAACCGACAAGCAACCTTTGCGCAAGACCGTCTATTAAGGATCATTCCTCGCCTAACCGCTCTTCATCCTCGTGCCATGGCCATCTCCCCATTTGCGGACCTATTCCCTCTACCCGACTATGCAAATGAGACCATCGGCCATGGCCTATTGCAATGGGCAGCACTGAACATGATTGATACAAGCGATGTTCTCATGCATCAGACTCTGATTGTCTTCTTTGAGTCGTTTGTGAGCATTCTGCGGATTGCAGGCGACTCGCCCGATAAAGATGCTATTGTGCGTAACGTGGTCAAGACAGCCACTTCACAAGATGAAGAATTAAAGCGGTCTTTGAGGACATTGCCGGATAGGACGGTACAAGAGGAAGCCGAGCCCCTGGCCAAGTACATCAGCCAAATACTGGACTAGAGGGCGGCGTAGGCCATGAGAGCCTCAAGTCGAATCATCACAGCTTAGTACCGTCTACTCTATACTAGAATAATCAATTTAACGCCCATCAATTTTGCCCGCGCTATAAGGTCTATAGCTCTTGAGTCCGAAAGCGTGGGACAGTTTTGTCTAATAAGAAACACAGAAACAGGAACCACTTTTTAGAAAAGACATAAACTTGTATATATTGACACATCCCATTTCAACCCATAACACATTCCCCAGGCCAGACTATCCCATCATCGGATAACCTGGGGTATCTAGAACAACGTCATGAAAACCAACATTCTCTATGATTCCATCCAACGCCCTACTTCTCTTTACTGTCAACAATCGCGGAGGAAGCCCATCCTATAGCATTCTCCTCGCGTCTGCTTCTCGATCGCCCATTGGTTCCGCCGTCATTCGGCTGGCCACACTGTCTTGTCGTTGTCTCGTCTGAGTCATTCCCTCAATGCCCAGTGCAACTTCTCCAACTCGTCGCAATACCAACAAGAGCGAGGCACGCAAGTCCGCCGTGAGGTCCTTGGTGAGAAGTTCGACCGCAAGAGGGTAGAAGTCGGGAACGTGCTTCTTGAAAGCATCATCGGGGAAAGTAGCATAACCTTCAAGAACATCGACGACAACCGGACGCCATGCAACAATGTTTCGATGCTGGCTTTCCTCTTCTAGAGTGGTGTAGCCATGAACAATATCCTTGCACAGAGGTACAAGCGCAGTCTCCACGTCGGGTCGGCTCTGCAATCGCTCTGGTGCATCATCGGCAAACATACGGAAAAGAATGGAGATGTAAGTGGCAGCTGAACCACTCTCCTGCTTCAGAAGGTTAGGTGGCTGCTTCATGAAACCTTCCCGCCAAAGCCTCATACGCAATTCCTTATCCTCGTTGAACCGACGGGCGAATAGGAAAGATCGCTTAAGCAGTGTCATCAGACGCAAGAGTTCCTGGGAAGGAATATGAGCATAGACAGTGTCGTTGCTGAAGAGTTCATTGACCGTCTCTATCATCAATAGCTGCAGAACGCAACGAGAGATAATTCGGTTGAAGAATCGTCGTCGCGCTGCTGTCACTACAACGGGCTGCTGCTGAAGATTAGACGATGGTTTGAACTCCTCAAGCGGAACATGAGGGCCGTCTGCTGTTGGCGTCTGAAGTTCGTCCTCATCAGGCGGGGGGATGATAGTGTGTTCGTCATCATCATCTCGTCCATCGATTTTCAGTGACTTCTCATCGACAGGTGTGGCTTCTGTTGAGCCTGCGGAGAATTCAAGACCATTTGGTGGAGGCGATATCGAAGCAGTGTTGTTGATAGCAGTCGCTGTAAAAAGCTGGTATGCAGTTGTTCGCTCAAACAGCTCGCAGAACGCCCCAACAAGCTTGTTCCAGTGCTCTGGCTTGAACTTGGTGACGTTCTTTAGGATTAGCTGTTGCAAGCAGTTGCTGCCAATTCGTGAGATAGTGTCGTTCTCTTGGCAAATGCAAAGGGCCAAGAGCTCCAGGAATCTGTCAAGCATATACTCCAACGCATCGAAATAGTGTGTGAACAGAGTGATCATATTTCGTAAAGCCTGGATCATGGTGGTCGATAGCCAAACTGACAGCTCCTCGTGGTTCAGAACATTGCTCATCTCTGGGCGAGATCTTAATACCATAAAGATAGGGTAGAGTTGCTGACGCCATAGGATATCCCAAAACTCTGATGGGAAGGTACCGCCGTATCTCAACAGGGTTTCAAAGAAGTACTCGAGAGCGTTCGATCGCACTTCCAAGTCTTCGCCTGTCATAAGAACATCGTGGAAGGCGAAGAGAACAGGGAACCAGTAACCCTCCTCGACCGATGTGTTTGACCGTGATCGCTTTTCAGATGTCTGGGTTGCGCCATCAGGAGGTGGGATGTTGTTATACTTTTGCGACAATGGGCACTCGGGCGTCTTGAGCATGGTAGGAATCAGAGACTTGAGTAGCTCCAAAGCTGCCAGACTCTTCTTCTGGAACTTGAGGTTCTTAGAGAATTCTGTCAAGCATACAATCAGGTCAGTGAATGCGCCCTGAGAAATGACCACTCCAAACTTGGTTTTGTAAACCTGGTTGACATTCTCGTAAGCCAGATTAACAATGCTCTCGTGAGGTTCACGGGCAGCAACTGTGAAAACACCAAACATGGTCCTCCAGCCAGATCGGATGTTATCGCCACGAGCTTGAATCATTTGTATCAGACATCTGAGAACCATGTCTTTAACTGTCACATTGTGTGTATTGGCAAGCACATGCTCAAAAGGTTTCAAGAAGTCCTTTTGGAATTTGAAACCGGCCAACTCCTCGATCTCCATGAATCGCATTGAGAGCTGGCGCAGAGAATCAAGTGCAAAGAACACAATGTTCATGTTGTTGTGGCATCCGACTCGATTAAAGTGCTCGCCAAAGACCTCCCAGATATTGCTCCACTCAAATCTGACACGATTCATGTTGTAGTAACTGATCTCGACGATCTTCTGCAAGCTGTAGGTGCGAGGCATGTCGTTGGAGCCTGACACCTTGATCTCATCCCAACTGACTTCTGTTAGTGCTCTAGCAAAGTAGACCATAGATTCACCATTCAAGTTCGCAGTGTTGGTGAAAATGCGGTCGACGCTGCGAATCACTTCATCAGATCGACTCTCGAGAGCAATTTCGGTAGAAAAGCCCTTCGATGCAGTTCCTGCCCTAGCCCGTGTTGGCTTCCTGGAGTTTGACGAGCGAGAGTCAGAGCTTTCTGTCCTTTGGGGGGGTAGGAATCGAGCTTTTGATACGTCAGGCACAGCACTCTCGTCGACACCGCCTGAGATGAGCTGGAGTCGATCAAGTTGGCTGATGCACATCAAAATATCTTTCCATGACTCACGGAGGACGTTGCCCTCGGTTTGTCCCAACTCAAGGACGACCTTGAGAGCCTCGATATTCTTGGCCAGCATCTCTTGTGGGTTGTTTAAGTTGGTGGTGTTCTTCAAAGCTGACATGAACGCCTCTCTCGGAGTAGACATATCAAACAAGCAAGCGATCTGTGTGGCAAGCTTCATACCCTCGAGGCAAAGCTTGTTGACTTCGAGGTTGTGAGACTTCTGAATCTGGCTTGAAAGGGTGGAAAAGATCGACATCCAAGTAACACTGAACATAGGGCTGACATGCTTGAAAGAAGTTGCAAGAATGTACTTCGTCCCAGCTTTCCGGCGTTGACTCTTGAAAAGGTCTTTGAACAGTTGTTCGGAGCGTAGAGCAATCTCCTCCGACTGCTGCATGTAGGCCTCGCGCTGCAAATCCCGACCAACGTTGGAAAGTGCTTGTCCAAGACCAGCAGCAATACCGGTCGATTGGGCGGGTGCATTGCCAGCTGCAGCCGCTGCATCTCGCTCACTCTTGAGAACGATCTCGTTAGCGGCGATTTCATCGTAGATGGTAAGGAGGTATTCATCAGGCAAATCCGCATTATCGTTAATACCACGATTGTTCTTGATAAACTCTTCCTTGCTCATGCGCTTGGCGATTTTGACACTGTGCAAGTCAGTGTTGAGCAAAATAACTGAATAAGCCAAGACGTATGCAGTGTCGGCATTGGCAAATGCGTTAGGGTTTCCAAGAACATAACGCTCGGCAAACTTGAGCATGAATCGATCGATCTTTTGGGCTTCACCAGGCAGGCGGAAAGACTGGAGGAACTGGCGCAACGAGTCAACGAATCTCCTTTTGGCAAACTCCATGGTGTCGACAAATGCGTGCATGGTGTCGATATTTTTCTGGTCTCCTTCACCCAAATACTCTCCAATTTGAGCCTTATCAAGTTTGTCCTCCCTTATCAAGAACTCGGCGATATCTTTAGGGCTGTCGCTTGGGATGAAACCATCACGCAGGAGCATCTGAATACCCTTCTTCGGCTTAAAGTTGAACTGGTTGATTCCTTTCATCAAAGCCGTCTTCCTCATCTTCTCCTTTTCCAACTGATCCGGGTCGTCTTCCAGAATAGGGGTGGATGGAGGCAGGGGGGTTTCCACGCGAGAGACGCTATCGTTGATGCTAGGGTCGATCGATGGTCGGATATCCAGAGAGGCCTTGAGATCCTGATTTTCGGAGCGCGCAGGCTCAGCGTCACCTCGAATGGGCGCCGACCAGTTCACCATAGATCGCAACGTCTCAACCAAAGCTTCGATGGACAACCGCTTGATCGCATACTCCTTGGGATAATCCGGCTCGGCTTCTTGGTTGGGAGCGATGTGAGCTACTGTCAGAGGAGGAGGAAGAGTTGTTTTGAGTTGCCATTCGCTCGCTGGGGTTGTCTTCAGCCGCATTTCTTCGTACACTTGCTCGTTGATCGTAGTAATAGTAAGCGGAATCGTCGAGAACTTGGACAGGTCCTCGATGATTGTTTGATAAATATTATCGACCGTCTGGTCGCAGTCATAATTAAGGTAGATTTCAACCAATGCCTTGGGGTCGGCGCATAATCGGTTAAGAATGGTAACAAACTGAACTTTTTGTGACAACGGCGCAGTTCTTCGTGCAAGGAGCGCCAAATAGATTTCGTTCAAGAAAACCTCGATTTCTTTCTGCCAAGAACGTCAGTAAGTGACAGTTTGCACTCCAGGCACAGACTTACCTTGAAATCAGCGCGCATGTACTTGACCATCAGCCAAAAGATCTCGCTGCTCACGTTGAATATCCTATCAACTGAGCTAGCGCCATTACGAGTAATACTTAGACAAAGGTAGAATTTGATCGCCTGCAGGAAACTCGTGGGCTCGCCGCTCTTCGAATTCTTAATCGTACAAAAAGGAGAAGTGAAAACGGCGATATTGTTGTTAAGAAGTGTGTGAATAAGGTGAAGAGAAATAAGCTTGGAGCGCATAGGCTGACCACGGACGTCATAAAGCTGATCAGGTGGTAGGACCTTGGTTGAAAGGTTGCAGAAAGATCGGAAGACGAGATAAGCATCCCGGATGTAAACCTCGTCCTCGGCGTCCAGCACGTCACCATCCTCGGCAGGGGCAGGATCCTGGCCTGCCTGGTCAGAGACTGGAGTGTCAGTCTCCTTTCGGTCGGGCTTGAGCCGTGTGACCATGGTAGGTCCGTCGCCCAGGTTCGAATCGTCAAAGCTCTTACGATGCTCAAGATCTTTCAGGGTGAGCTTTGCGCCGCTCTCGGCAGGTTCGGTCGAGGAATTCGCGGCCTCGGTAGATTCGTCTGGCGACTCGTCGTGGTCGGCACTGTCGTTGGCTGATTCGGCCTGGTCAAACGTAACATTGCTAGAGCCATTCTTGAGGTGTTCTAGGTTGAGACGGGCCTCTTTCATATGCAGTCTTGTCTTAACACGCTCAAAGACGGTACCAACCATCTGGGTCAAAGTACCCTGAGCAACCTGCTGGTTGGCTGTGCTTCGCGACAGCAGAAAGACATTGTATACCTGTCGCACGGCCTTGAGAAGACCAGCGCCATGGACGACGATCTTGTCATTGAGGACAGCTGCTAGCAAGGACTTTACAATCTGCAATTGAATCTCTACAGCGGTTGTTTCGCCTTGGAAGCAGTTGCAGATGGTATCGATAGCTCGCTCGATCAGGGGAGGGACAGGCTCAGCACCCTCTTCGGTCCCTTCGGAAGGGTTACTTGGCACGGAGAAGTATGAATAGGAAATGAGCTTTCCAATGCAATCGAGAGCGGTTGTGGTAAGTTGGACGTTTGTAGAGCGTGATGCTAGTTGTAGAGGAGCGAAAACGATCTCGGGGTCAGGAAGCTGGTCCTGTTCTTTGATGGCGTCGAGTGCCTTGGTAGTGGTCTCTTCTAGTTGCTTGTTGCGCTGAGCATCCTTGGACGAGGCAATGGCCTCGAGCGAGGACACTACAAATTTGAGGGAGCTCATAGGGGAGCGCAGAGAAGGCCAGTGGCCATTCGGTAGGGGAACGGGTAGTCGAGAAGGTCGAGGTCGAAGGAGGGAGGTTGTGAGGTTTACGTCGATTCCCCAGGGCAATTAAAGAAAGGAGACGTGGATGCGGCGGGAAGAGGGAGCTAAAGCTCACCTATGCGCCGTAAGTTTAAAAGTCTCGGCGCAACGCTTTAGGTTCAGGGAATGCACTCACTGACAAGCTGAACGTCCAAACTGGTCAGCAGCCAGCAGAAAAGAACGATAGAAGAAGAAGAAAAACAGCCTGTGTCTTGGTCTTGGTGATGTTGCCGTCAGCTTTCAAAAGCTGGTACACGCTGTAGATGGCTCGAACACTACTAAGGTACAGTGCCGTACCAGGGATACGAAGTCGAAGTGGACAGCGTTACCAGTGGAGGCCCCAGTTTCCCAAATTGAGCTCTGACTGCGGGACCCTGAGCCCCAGATTGCCTCGTAAGCTGCCAATTAGCGTTTGGGGGAGGCAATAGTGGCTTTTGAGCCAGGTACTGATACATTTATTATACGGAGTGGAGTGTTAAGGAAATTCCAATCCAATAGGGTAGATTCATCACTCACCAGCTCCAAGGAGTTCACAACATGTCTACTCTTCATTTATCTAAGAGTTGTAGGATAATAATCTTAACCCTAGATACCTGAATTTAAAGTGTTCTATAAGATCTATATTTGCTCAGTAATTGCGTCTCCTAGCAGGACAGTCCGCTGCCCGCATTAGGTCTTGTATGTAAGTGCGGTGTCATCAGGGTGTGAGAAGAATTGGCCGCCGAGATCATAAGAGACGAAGTAAGCTGGCCACCTTATGCCAGCTTAGAGTAGCACTTAGACTACTTTATTTTGATACAAGTCTTAGAGGAGCGTCATTTATCATCAGCTTCATCCACATCTGCACCATCTCCGTCTTGCCATCCTTCCCTGGGGTTTGCAGCTTTTGCCAGAAGGTTCCTCGTAACTTCTAACCGGTATATTTGAGGCCCAAGCTCTTCATCGTTTTTACGATGTGTCTCAATCCAAGTCCGTATTTGTCCTCGCACTTCCTTATTGCTCGTCACTGTTGTCAACTCCGCTGCCCAACCATACACAAAGATAGATAGCTTCGAGCTCTTGAAGCCACTGCTCAATGCAACATCTTGAGCGACTTGGGGAAGTGTACCCTTACTGATAGCAGCTGCCACAGCATCCATATCCCATGGTTCGCCGATGACAGTTACAGGAATCTGAACATTGGATGGTAATGGGTGAATAGTGAGTTCCTGGAAACGCTCGTGAATGTGTTCTGAGGACATTCCTTGTGTATCACTACCACCCCAGGGGATCAACAGCCTGCCGCGTTCACGCTCAGATTCAGTACCAACGGTCCGTAGTACATCGTGGAAATGCTCCGCTGCTTCCCGTGTACAAACGAGCTCCCGATTTGCCAAGACAGGATACAGCACCCGAGCCATAAGTCCACCTGCATATGAATTCTCTTCCTCTATCTGCGCGCGTGTTGTCCGTGATTGCCATGGTTGAGGTTCAAGATCCAGATGCGTTAGGTCCGAGATGAGGTCAATGAGGATAGTGTGGTCGAGATTGACCGTGGATGTAAGTGATGCAAGTTCATCTCCAACGAGGTTTCCAATGGCTATATCGAGTGGTGGACTGGGTGCGGTGACGAAATCGCTATCTTGAGTTTCGATGATGACTTCGACCAAAGAATCCATGTGTTTCAATTGATGGAGGAGAATGTCCAGTTCATCCTGTCCTCGGCTAAGAGTAGCAAGAACGAGACGTATTCGGGGAAAACGATACTCGTGCCGGTTCATCCTTGCAGCTGTGACCAGCCGTTGCACATATATCGCCAGCGGTGTATCTTCCCACTCTTCTCGATCGACTTCATCGCCAAGTTCGTGCTCACCCCATCCCCAGCCGCAGTCATTCATCTGGCGAGCCAGCCGGTCGCGAGAAATGGCCTTGACAGCGATCCATTCCCGTCCACCTCCAACGACATCGACTTCAACACGACCCTGTTCCTTCAACAGACGTTGCAAATCCTGTTTATCTTTTCCTGAAACCTGTCGCTTTTCAATCTCCAATTTTCGCGCATCTTTGGTCGACCCTTGGAAAGCTTGATTAATGGCGACAAAGCCATGGCTTTTCTTTAGTCGATTCCATTGGGCGGTGCTATGAGCTGTAAATGTAACGCTGGCATCAAGCTTTCGCTCTTGAACTGTGAGTTGTTGAGAGTCAAAGACTTTTGTTTCTGATGAGAATTCCTCAATGAGCTTGCATAATGCACAATTTTCTCGTTGCAAAGCCTTCAAGAACGTTGGCAAGCCTGATGATGATACAGGCCTTGACTTTGCTTCTAGGCCCTGAACGAATCGCTTAATTTCATGAATGTTGGTAATAAGAAGTGTCGAATGTGTCTTTGCCAAATCCAGTATCTTGGATCGGCGAACAGCCTCTGTGTCGTCGGTCATCATGCCTGTAATTGCCACAGGCCTGCTAATCTGATAACGTACCCCAGTGCAAGAATATGCATTGATGATCTAGGCATATGATATTCGCCTCGAGTCCAATATGTCTCTGACCGATTTATAGGCTTTCATCAGGGGAACCGGTGCGAGGGGATAACAGAAAAAATGCCTTTCAAAGCTCGGCACGTCAAAATGAAGTAGCCCAAGTGCCGCCTTCAAGATGGGAAAAGGTGACCAAATTATTTCGTCTCTTGGGCTCTTGGCAGACAGTTCTTCTGACGGGTAGGTGCCCCATGTGGCTAAGGTGACCTGTGGCTGGTGACATCTTGGGAAGTGGAAGGCACGACGTGCAATAAAGGAACACGACTTGATTGTAGAGACAACGATGAAGGAGGTCGTCGTACGGTCTTTCAGCATCAGGTCGAGCTTTGAAATTCCGCCGCATTCTAGAATCATGTTATCCATGTCTATCAGTACCTACCTACACATAAATCACCACCAAGATTCAAGATCCCAGTCCATGGATTTAAGAGTCCGATTTTCCGCACATGACGGACCAACTCTGGACCGTTGCTTATTTCCGTTCAAACGGATCCCGGCATTGTAGAGCAAAAAAAGCTCTCCACGAACGATCAATAGTAAGCACCAATGTGATAGTTTTTCAAGAGGATTCAAGTCTTATGTATAATTCCCCCCTTTCGGGTTTAGCTCATACCCTATCATTGATAGCACTCGGTCTTTTGGCTCGGTCTTTTGCATTCCCGCCATATCGTTTAATACCCAATGCCCGTAAGACTCACGAAGATGCGTGGAGCTTCCTTTCTTTCATAGAGAGCTAATTGTGTGATACTACTCGAATTCACCGTTGGCTCGCTGTTTTTGATTCGAGTTACTTACAAATTTCGGTCTTCAAGCATGCCTGAGAACTCGCCCCCAATCACATTGTCGACTCCGAGCTTCTTCTTTAATGATCCACTTGATGTAAGTCAAGAGACAATTATAGAAGCAACCGAAGCTCCGGTAGACGATTCTTTTAATTTCCCGGTCGATACCTCCACTGCTGGTAGTGGAACTGCCGTGTCTTCGGCCGCCAAGACGGAGAAGAAGCGGCGCCGGCCGGCCCTATCCTGTGAGCAATGCCGGCGCCGCAAGATACGGTGCGACCGCAGTTTACCTTGTGTAAATTGTGTCAAATCTAAGATCTCACCTTGTACCTATGCCCCTACACATATACCGGCCTCACGGAACAAGAAAAGCACAAGCCATACTGCTGGTGCAGACCCATCTTCGCATGTACCAGGGAGATCAGCTCCTACTGTTGACTCTAATCAAAGACAATCCCCACCAAGTTCATCTGCAAGACGACAATCCTCCAGTGTCCCAAGCTCGACAGTGGGATCAAACTCAGAATCCTCGACTGTCGATGCTTTGGCCGCGAGGGTGAAAGAGCTTGAGCAGAAGCTAGCCGAGACATGTTATATCACTAAACCGGAGCGAGATAGGCTAGAGGAGCCTGACGATGAAGAAGAGAATCCAGCCCCAATGAAGGGGACTGTCTCCAAGACAAGATTCTTTGGCCAGAGCCACTGGATGAATGGTGTTGATATGGTTTGTCGCACACCCTACATGCTGAAGTCATCTCTCTAATGTGGACATAGTTTCCTAGTGTCCTTGACGTGCTTAAGTCGGCAGAATTACAAAACAAACAGCCTTATATGGGCTTTGCCAAGTGCAAGACTTTGGCTCGCATCATCAAAGCAAACCGTCACAAACCTGTATCGACAGACAAGCTGGGACAAACCATCCCGGAGCGTGGCCTTGTAGATCAGCTTGTCAATGCCTACTTCGACACATTTGAAGGCGTGATTAGGATTCTCCATCGGCCTACCTTCCGAGCAGAGTATGAGAGGTATTGGCAGAACCCAGAAGCTGCTAGCAAGGTGTTTGTCATGCAAGTGCAGCTTTGTATGGCCATTGGAGCAACACTATATGATGATGTCTTTAGCTTGCGACCTGCTGCTATGCAGTGGGTGCACGAGGTCCAGATTTGGCTCATGTTGCCACCGGAGAAAAGTAGGATGACAATAGCCGGTATCCAAATCATGTGTATGATGAGCATTGCCAAAGCATGCTGCGCTGTTGGACAGGATCTCACTTGGGTTTCTACTGGATCCTTGGTCAGGCAGGCCATGTATATGGGGCTGCACCGAGATCCAAAACATCTTGGAAATATGTCTGTCTATCGCTCCGAGATCCGTCGACGCCTATGGGCAACTATCTTGGAACTAAACCTGCAATCCTCTTACGATGCTGGAGGCCCACCCTTGCTGTCCTCAAAGCATTACGACACAAAACTCCCAGCTAACCTCAACGACGATCAACTTACAGACGAGCCGGATGCCGATAGACAACCAACTAGCAATCCGGAGACCTTGACCGACATGTCAGTTCAGCTTGCCCTTCAGAAGTCTTATGCACTGCGTTTGGTCATCATCAAACACGTCAACGAATTTCGGGCCAACGACTCCTACTCCGAAACACTCCGCCTTAACTCTGAACTCACAAAAGCATGTCGAAGTTTGACTGAGAAGCTTGCAGCTCTGGCACAAGCCCAGAGGCATCAGCCACGTATTATCTTTACCCAGTTCCACAGCGCTTTGGTCCAAATGTTCACATATCGCTGCTTCTTGTCTCTTCATCAGCCCATGGTCTCCCGTTCCAATGACGACCCAACCTACTACTACTCCCGCAAGGTCTGTCTCGATTCGTCGCTCAAGCTTGCGCAAATATGTAGCCTTTCGACACCCTGGTATGGGCCGTACCCTCCCGGTGGTTCGATTGACCCTACAACAAGTCTCAACCGTGTCATCACAAACGGCGCAGGTCTATTTCGTGTGATTCCTCTCCAGACGCTCTTTTCGGTAGGACTAGAGTTCATCAAGAAGTCAGAGGAACAGCGCGATAGTCTTGGTGGGCTTCCGGCTATGGGCTACGGAGAACTTCGCTCTGTTCTCGAGGCTGCTCAAGCGTGGTACGGGCGACGCTTGCTATCAGGGGAGACAAATGTAAAAGGATACTGCTTCGTTGGAGCTGCCTTGGCCCTTGCTGATGCCCTCGAGTTGGGTTTGTCCAGGGAGGACACGGATCAGACTATCATCGAAGTTGGAGCAAGTACCAGCAACAAGAGTTATGAATTGTTGAAACAGGTCGCGGAGCGCGAAGGGGTGACAATCGTGGACCCTGAAGATGAGGAGGCGATACCGATTGATGTACCGCCGTTTGACAGCGATGCTATGCAGGGCATCATGGATATGCCCTTGGACTGGATGGTAATGGGTGACCTTGGCTTGGACGGAATGGGAGGTTTCAATTGGGCCCGAGGCAGTATGAGCATGCCTCAGCAGTTTGACTCTGTTGATCCGTCAGTGGTCTCCCAATTCTAGGGCTCGTGTCTCGATTAATGGTAATGAATGAACGAACGGACGAATGAACAAGACTAATCTCACCTCATGTCATATAATACACAAATTTTTCAAGATACCAATTCTTTTACACAAGCATTTATTGAACACCTGTTACCTGCTCGTAAACTTTACGATGGCTTGAGACGATGTCTTGCTATTTGATAACTGATGCCTCATTCTATGGCCCAGCAGATACTGGAGTGGCCTCAGGGTATCAGAAGAATTGACCCCCCGAAAGTATAAGAGACGAAATGATTTGGTTACTTTATGTTAGCTTAAAGTAACACTTAGGCTACTTTATTATCTTAGAAGACAATTCTTCTGTCACCTACCTGGGTGTGACCAGTAAGAGATCATTGACAAGCAGACTGGTTGACCATGCAGCCTATTTAACGCCAGAAATCATTGGCAACGGCAAATACTAGGACGCCTAAAAACAGGAAGGATGGACCACAAGAAATACAGAGAGGAGCGAGTATATAATGAGGGATATGCAATAGATTCTTTGTCCAAAACACCCCCCAAGTTCGAAAGGATATAACATTATTAATCAATGGTCATTGTACATGGGCTTTTCTGCCTCGTAAATCTTCCACACTTGTTGCGACGTGACCAAGCGATGTAGCTCTATGTATGCTCATAGTTCTTCGTCGCCTTGGTCAATAGATCTCCACCTAGGATCACTCTCGTGGGCATCCCCACGAATTCCCAAGTAAACTCCTTGCCGCATCTCTTCAGTCCTTGAGAGATCATCTCCCCCTATTCTATAAAAAGTCATTTCCTCGCTCGACTGGCCTTTGGTCTCTCCATATGCATCTGAATTCAGAGGTAGGTAGATATTCTACCCCTAATTTACAGAAGAAGCTCAAGAGGGTTCTCGATAACCTTCTTGACCTCCTTGAGCCACTCAGCACCAACGGCACCGTCAACGACCTTGTGGTCGAAGCTGGCAGTAAGGGTGATCTGGTCGTCGAACTCAACGCCGGCCTCGTTGTCGGAGGGAATGGCAACCTTCTTGGTGGTACCAACGGCAAGGATGGCGGCCTGAGGAGGATTGATGACGGCAGTGAAGTGGTCAACAGCGGGGTTCATACCCATGTTGGAGATGGAGATGGTACCGCCCTGGTACTCCTCGGGCTTGAGCTTGCCGTCACGAGCCTTCTTGGCAAGAGACTTGACTTGAGAGGAGATGGCCTCAAGACCACGGCCCTCGACACCAGTGACGATAGGGGTGATAAGACCAGTGGGGGTGGAAACGGCGACGGAAACGTCGACGTTGTTGAACTGACGGATGTTACCATCGCGCCAGCTGGAGTTGACCTGAGGGACCTTTCGGCTGGCAACGGCAATGGCCTTGATAAGGAAGTCGTTGACGGAGAGCTTGTACTTGCCGTCGGCAGAGGCGTTGAGAGCCTGGCGGAGCTTGAGGAGCTTGCTGACGGAAAGAGAGCTGGTGACGAAGAAGTGAGGGTTGGTCTGGGTGGACTCGACCAGGCGGTTGGCAATGGTCTTGCGCATGCCGCTGATGGGGATGTCCTCGTAGGTAGCGCTGGGGGCGCTAGCGGCGGGGCTGCTGATGGCCTTCTTGACATCGGCCTCAGTGATCTGTCCGTTCTTGCCGGTACCCTTGAGGCCATCGACGCTGATACCCTTCTCGCGGGCAAGTCGCTTGGCGGCAGCGACAATGTTGGGCTCACGGTCGAGAGCAGTCTGGAGACGGCCCTGAGACTGGTACTGCTGGGGCTCAGGAGAAGGCTCGGGGGTGGAAGCAGACTCGGACTTGGACTCAGACTTCTCCTCCTTAGGGGCAGCGGGCTTAGCGGCATCACCACCAGCGTCCTCGATGGAGAATTTCTCGAAAGCGGCGACATCGGTACCCTCCTCAACGAGAACGGCAATGGGCTGTTAAAAACCAGTTAGTAACAGTATACATCAGTATTGAATGATATTGGCCATAGGACCAAGATACCCCGAGCCCCGAGTTGTGGCCCGAGTGGATTCAAAAATTGAAAGACTTACGCTGCCAATAGGAATATCCTTCTCACCAGCGTCCTTCAGGATCTTGGCGATAACACCCTCCTCCTGGAACTCGAAGTCCATCTGGGCCTTGTCGGTCTCAATCTCGACGAGGACGTCACCGGGGGCGATGGAATCACCGATCTTCTTCTGCCAGGCACCAATGTTGCCAGCCTGCATGGTGGGGGACAGAGCAGGCATCTTGATAACCTGGTGCTCGGGGAACGAGGCATAGTATCGCACAACGTGGCCAGCGAAGCCGGTTCGCAGAGCGCTGTGGGTAGGGGCGAGAACACGCCTTCGGAGAGCGGCGCTGAGCATTGTGGAAGATATTAAGGTCCTTCTAATTGATAAAGATATTAGTCGGTGTTGAACATGGGCAGCGCGAATATGAATTGAGCCACTTTTGGGGTATTGGGGGGGCACAGGAAAAAGTACTCACCGGCCGGATTGGCAATTGAAAGAAGAATTATTCAGATACGTGACGTGAGGTCACGAACAGGAAATCGAGAGCGGAGGGAAGAGGTCAAGGACGGAGAGTGATGCAGCTCTGTCGTGAGAAGGAGAGGGAGAGAAAGAGTCGGGATCGGAGGAAATCTTTGGGGTTGGACAGACGTGGAGTTTTTTGCATGTTGAGCTCCGACGACTGAGGTACTTTGAAGCTTTGGCGTGGACTAAGCCCTTTTGGGACCAAAAGTGACTGCAGGGGCCTTGTCAAGAACCCAGCGTTGGAAGCAGAAGCGACCGTTGAGAGGGCAACATTTGGGCGATTTCAGGGCGGTTGCGCCGTTTTTTCGAGGCATTTAGGGGACCAAGGCGCTATAAGGCACACAACTAAACGAAGACCCGCCAAAGAACTGGGAGCTCAGAAAAAAAAAAGGTTGTAGACGCCATCATGGTACCTCGAGTTCGGGGGATCATTACGCGACATGAGCGAAGTCCGGGTGAATAAGAATAACGAACAGGGCATGTGTAATACTAATGTTTAGTTGCTATAATTGATATTCACTATCACTAATTCTCCCTCAACTCCATCATTCTAGTGCCCCAAGCCTAAGCACCAAGCATCCTCCTCACAACTTGCTGATATTTGTGTTGAGACAATTATCAAGTCCCTAAAGTACCTCCATCTTATCTCCATTGCGCCTCCGTATTGCTAAATTTTCGTCGGGCAAATTATTTTGGCTTCGGGATAGATCGGCCCGGACGGTGGGGTCTTTAATTGGTCGAATTTAACTAACCTCAAACTCTTAGTGTCTATGGGAATAACAATAATTAAGAAAGCATTTGGTTTTAATTCCGATACAAGAATTGGAGCTTCACAGCTGTTAGAGAGATATGACGTGGAAGTAGGATATCTAAATTAATCATCATTACATACATCTAGTTGGTCAAAACAAATTTATACTTTTAAATTCCCCTTCATGTCATTAAAATCCAATGGATACTGTATCAACTTCCTCCTGCCCACCACACTTTGACCAACTCTTTTGGCCCACTCAATGCCGATGAGAAGGACCTTTTTTGCTTTACCTCTCTGCTCCCTTCAGAACCCTTGGAGCTCTTAGAGCTTTTAGGCTTGGAGATATTAGTGTAACCTTTGGTGAGCAACACGGATTGCCGTTGGGTACTGTCCGCCCCAAACGTTGCTGTCCCTTGGCGAACCATTCCCAGTGATGGTTTTGGTGTTGGTTTGGGCGGAGGTATAGGTCTCATCTCAACATCCTCTGGTATAGAATCCTTAGGAATAAATGCTCGAATACCGAAGGTGCCTTCATTCTTCTTGGCCCGTCCGTCTCGTCCTCTAGTTCGTCCCTTGCGATCCCATCCCATTTCGAAACGCTGGGGCACATCCCCTTCGGTGAAGATGGCTTCGAGCTCACTATCTGGCTGCCACTGTGCGGCACGCGGTAGCGATCTGAACAAGTTGCCGTCAACGAGAAGAGCTGTGATAGATGCGATAGTTGTCGGCATGCGAGGTAGTCGAATACGTCGCCAATACACCCAGGAGAAAATGTGAAGGAGCATCAGTGCCCCCACAAGGCCCTGAAGAACCCTTGTAGCGATCTCGCCTTGGTGTAATCTGACCTTTCTTGCTATTTTGCTACCGCTGATGATCGGAACAGCTTGAGACACTGCCGAGTCAGGATCAATGCCGCTGACAATAGCGGTGCCATTGGCTTGTGGGAATGTGCCCTTCGATGATAGATGGCGTCGACTCTTGAAGTTCAATGATTGGGCCCTTATGATGCCATGCTGAGACAGTATAGCTGACTGGGTTTGGTTTGTAGCATCGGCAGATGAGCTTCCAAATGTTGAATCAGGCACAGCAAATCGAGAGACGTTCAGCATTGCAAAGAAAGAGTCGAGCAGACCATCCGAGGAGACGTTGACAAGTGACGAATATTTGAGTTCCGGTATGGCGACACTCGTGTCCTTGACGCTGTGCTCGACAGGAACAGGAGGATGATCCGGGTAGAGGCTAAGTTCAGAGCCGTGGAGGACAACATCGACATCAACTGCTTGGATCGTCTCGTTGCAAGCAAGAGCATTAATGCTGCCCACCGACATATCGCTGCTTCCCAGGTTATCGAGCTGGCCCCAGATGTATATCCAATCGGAACACTGTGATGTCGAGTTTGTTCTCCCTTGCCCAACGCCGAAGACTGTGCTACCGCTCAAGCTCTTGGTGCTTTGCCTCCGGGAGGAGCCCCTTGTCGTTCCAATGATAGCATTGCTGCTACCTTGTCGTCCAAGTCCACCACATGCTTCGCCCGCAAGGTCCACACGCAGCGGGTTGACCGTTCCATCGTTAGGCTCGACTTCGAGGGTGAGGTTGGTGGATATATCATCAGACTTGTACAGTCGACATGACATGTTTGGCCGAATTGCTGTGAGTTGTGCGCTAACCATCAAATTATTACTGTTGTCTTCGTTGACTAGGGATATACTCGGCATGTTGAGATCGGCGTAGGTGAATTGAGGATAAGGAGTATCGGCGGCTAGTATCAACGATGCCATGGTGGTGTCGTTATTACAGTCGGTGCATATAGGGTCGTCAACAGAAGATGCTAGACTGTTGGCGAAGAAGTCGTCGGTACGTAACGGAAGACTGCTGTCAAGCTCTATGGGCCTGGGATCAAATAAAGGGGCAGACGCAACTACCACGAGGAGTGCCACAAACCCACCAGAAATGGCAGCCAGGGCAGCGATATCCCGAATCTTGAAGGCTCGTCTAAAAGCCACATGCCTCAAAGCATTAGCCAAGTTCAAGCCAACAGTCTCATCAAAGTCTCCCTGATGTTTGAGATGGGAGAACGGGGAGAGGAGCCTCGTCCACCATTCTAACGAGAGCATATACATGGCCACCAAGAGTAAGACAAAAGCTGGTACGACAGTCCATGCAAAGTATGCTGCATCGTCATCCATCGTTCTCAATCCATTGTAACGCTGCGACGAACGAATAGAAATCTCGAAGCCTATAATGATACAAGCGAGGGCAAATAGGTATATCAGTCGGATTAGGCCGTGCATTGAGTTGGGCTGTCTCCAAGTGGAAGTGTCGTACTTTTTTGGTTGAGCGGTTGCGGTAGGCACTCTGCCCCCGAAGATGTGAAAGTAGCCCAAGTTGGGACTGTCTAGCTTCTCGTGGCCTTCAGCTCCGCTCATGTAAGTCGAAGCCTCGAGCCTTGATCGGAGGACTCTATTGGGTGCAGGACCCATGCCCATGAGCGATTCAACGAGTGGGTGACTATGTGCGACTACCGAAGCCATGCCAACGATAGTGCTAGGATCTCGTGGGAGGAACCCTCTTCTCGGGACGAGAAGTATCGTGGCCAGACTCAGAAGCAAGCAGAGTACCAAAAGTCCAGTTATCAAGTATGCGGGAGCAGGTCGTACAATGAGCCGTCGTCCAATGAAGCTGGTAACAGCGGTCGAAGAGCTAGGTGATGGCTCCATCATAGCGTATTGAGCGATCAGAGCTGAGGATTGCGCGTAAAATCGTTTTGAAAGATGTCTCAGGATGTCCTTGTCTGTTAGTGATTCCGCCTTGGGAAAATCCCATCCGTTTCTTAATCCCAGCGCAAGTGCAGCCGACATAGCCTCGTCGACTTCGAGAATAGCACTTCCATTGTATGATGAGTTTATGAATGTAGATAGAAGCTGCTTCTCAGACAATTCATCGGATTCCAAGGACTTGAACAGGGCACGGGTGACTGCCCACGGGTGGACTTGGTCAAGAGTTGTGTTCTTCGCGTCAGGGTTGGGAGTGATTGAAAGAACTGTTTCAAAGCTCTTGGCAACAGTAACTGTGGTGATACTGTACTTTGGTTTGCAGAGAAATCCGGTCGCTGACGAGATCTTGCCGAGTCGTCCATTTGAAGCTTTTGATTGCCGCTTCAGTTGATTGATATCGAGGTCCAGAACACCAGCCATGACTGCTACTCGCTGTTCGTCGTCTTTCGTAGAGCCACCGCAACTGGCTGGTTGAAATGCCAAGAACGCTCTTGTCAAGTCTCCATCTTTGGTACTCGCAAGTCTCGTGCTCGAAATGGTTTGTGTCGAGGAACATCCTGCCTCCGAAATTGTCACGTTCAACGTGAGAGAGCCTCCATCCAACCTCATCGAATCCAAAGATACATCGGCATCGTTGCATTCCAAAACCCCAATAAAACCATCCACATCCGCCGTGATGCCTATTAAATCTGTAATGTCGCTAGAAAATGGTGTATATGCTGTTTCGGGAGTAACCCCGTTCGGAAAAGAAATGTTGTCGGCCGCCAAAGCAGCGAGGGTAAAATAAGGTAACGATCCAGTGTCTTGTAACCTGGAAGCACTGTTGGAGAACTCGGACTCGACTGTGATAGCAGTCTCGTAACGAGCAACAGTGACAACTCTGGGCGTGACAAAGGCCGTGGAGAATATAATAATTAGTTTAAATATTATTCCGGCGCTCACCGGCGCTGCAACAAGCCAGTCCCTGTTTCGGACTGCTTTTATAATAGCCATGGGCTCAGAAAGAGAAACGTAATCCAGTAAAAGAGACTTGTCGACGTCGAGTTGGTTGTTCAGCATCCGGATCCAGGGCATGGCGGCTGAGGCCTGAAACTCGACTCTGTTCCAGAAAGCAGCCACAATCATGAATACCAAAGTCGTTCCATATTGCCACAAGTATCTTGACGCATCATCAGCTTCGTGGAGGCCATCGTTGTGTTCAGATAGTTGAAGTGCGATCTGTACTCCTGCGAGGAGAACTAAAAATGCAACAACGTAGAGAACCAAAATTCGTCGATGGAGAAAGACGGGTCGCCATGGTAGCTCGACTTCAGTAGGCTCTGCTGGAGTTCCTGCTCGCGGCGAAGGAGGCAACGGTAGACTGACTTGCGATTTGATGCTTCCCAGAAAAGGCCATCGGATACCCTTGGCTGTAGATTGTGTACTCCTGTTACTTGGATCATATGGCGCTGTTGAACTGGCTAATCTCTCGGAATCGAAGAAGGAAGCTATATTTCCGGGCTGCTGAGGTTGAGAACTAATAACGCTGGGACCAGGACCAGAAGCAGAGCCAGAGAGGCCCGACCCGTGCCGGTGCGAGTTCGTACTATCAAGAGCGCTTGATGGTCCAGGCTCAGAAACATCGTTGACCCCGTGAACTGAGCGAACATGTCGATGATACGAGTCGTAGGATTGGCGGTACTTGGGACGAGCAACATTGGCGCTCTGACTCGCTTCAGAGCTCATTGCTGCTAGAGTTCGTGTATTTATCTATAGTATTCAGTGTTGCGCATCGTCGATTCGTCGTATTTAATGGCGAGAGCATGATTTTGAAAGTAGTCGCTACCGTGGAATGTTCCCACGCCTCTACATAACCATGTTGGAAAGGTGAAAAAAAGGTCGTAATCGTTAAAAATTGGTCGATGAGGCTCTCGTGAGAGGGGGCTGAAGTTTGGCAGCCTGATGGTGATGATGATGAGGAAGAGTGACGTGTAAATGAATGGACTCAGCCAGAACCAGGGCTGTAAAATAATTGGAACAAGGTTTTCTTAATGACAGACGTAAGCAGAGAAGAAGCAAAAAGAGAAGAGAGAAAAAGTCGTCACGGATAGAGATGAAAGTTTAGGAAGAGCGAGTAAGATGAGAGAAGAGACAGATCAGATTAGCATGTTGAATATCAAGGGATTCCTTGCTCGCATAAGGCGAGAGACTAACTGGTCTATACCATATACTCGGAATTACTATTAGATAGATGTTCCTTGGTAGCAATGACCTAATGGTTGGTACAGTACTGGAGAAGAGAAGAGAAACTCTGGGCACCTGCAGTTCCCCGTCCCATGTCTTGGACGGAGGAGCCTCAAAATGTCATCGCTTCAGGAGATGGAAGCCCACAAGGGGATGGATAAGCCGAGTCTAGGTGAAACGGGGGGGCGTTTGCAGGGGTTATTGTGCCTGGGATGGGATCCCGAACGAAAGTGAACGTTCCTAGGCTCTGCTGGGCTGGGCTGCAGCACAAGCACAGCAGGTGACTTGGTTTCAATTATTGGTCAGGGTATGTGATAGTACTGCAACCCTTTCAGTTGGTAGCTCTTTTTTATCGCTTTCGCTCACCTGAGTCTTGCTGCGGGTGCTGTTTAGAAATTAGGTAGAACAAACGATGTCTGTCTTAGCAGCTGCACGTTAAGGCTGGGCATGAGAAATACTGGACGATATTGGCGGAGAAATGTTAAAAACAAGTGGGATCGTGAGCATTTAGCTCAGGATGAATTACCCAAAGAGACATTTTATTCCCCGGATGGACAAGGAAAGGGATTGTGTGCATAAAGTGAGGGTATCCCTGTTATCCATGCGCTTGAACTTTTGATTGGTATGCGAAATTATGCCCGATTCTTGGCACTAGAAACAAATTATGCCAATAGGATGATTCATGCAGTCATTCAAGTGAATCCGTAAAGACGTTTGATCAATCAATGATTCTTCGAGTATCAAAGCGTGCATCCGATGTATGTCGAGACCATCCGGAGAAATCGTCTAAGCGAGCTGCCATCTCAAGCACAAGCACGGTTTCGAATGTTACTAGTGTCGTCCCATTTCACGCCATCTCCAGTCTTTTACTTGAGTAGTCACCAGAGCTTGGGCATAACCGAGATCAACAACGGCAATACCGCATGTAATTATGTACTGCATGTAACGGGCATTAGATTAGATCTGGAACTAGACCAAGCACTGTAACTCCGAGGTAGATCAAAACATGCCCTGATGCTGATCTGTTTATTCTTGAGCAGATCAACAGTTTCTAACCTACCAAGACGTTGGTTTCAGAGGTGTAATATTAATAGAGTCAGCCTTCTCTGAAAGTAATTGTCTGTGCTGTCTCACAACAATCTTCAGCCCAACGGTGCCCCACGACCGTTGAACATGCATCGTAAACCCACCACTTACTATCCGTACGTAGTAAAGCAACAAACTAACATGGTAGCATTCAATTCTAACTCCCTTTTTGAGTCGCCGGTTCTTCCGGTTCCAAGACTGCCCTGTCCACCAACACCACCCAGGGCCTCGATTGCTGCAGTCGAACTATGCCACGTGCTTGGCGATACCTTTTCAGAGATCAACCTCCCAGGTGAATTGACATATCATGTCTCTGGTCGATGTCGCGAGAATCATGTCGGATTTGGATTTGCCATTCAAGACGTTACCTGAACTTGAAACGAGCAGTGAAATCGCCAACGCCTCCCTCGAAGCCACACTCGACAAGGAATCAACACGACCTGCCGAAAGAGTAAAAAACCACATGATGGAAATCCAAAAAATACGGCATCTTCCGCAACCTTTATATAGTCATGTCGGCCCCATTGTTGTGCTGCTGATGCGATTAGAACGACCAGATGAAACTCGCAGCGGTTGAAATCGCGCCCACAGAGTCTCAGAAGTTGCTATTCCGTGGAGTGCATGTCAATCACACGAGATTCTACGAAAGGATAGTTGAGGCTGGGCGGGATGGTAAAAAAGAACGATGTGATACGGTCTAGCAGTAAGTTTTGAAACTCCCAAATTGCTTTCAGAAAGTGACTATGCTATGCTGTCTGGAGGTGTTTATCACGAATAGGTAATTTGACATGATTTCTCCTCCTCGCGGATTCTACCGCACGATAATACTCTATGTCTGCCATTACTTTCCTAGTGAGATCTTCGGAAAAGGAAGATCCTTGTGATTCCATAAGATAACAATCTTCATCCGAGTCTTCCACGGCAGATGTGATAGTCTGACATTCCCAGCAAAGGCAAACAGAGTACTCCAACCCGAAACGGGTACGATAAAGAGTCTGGGTTTCATCATTGCCAACAGCCAGTTTAGACTTTCCAATCTTATCATCGTGGTTGATGAAGCGACCACAGCGGACTTCCATACAAGTCTTGTACGCTGCGGGCGAAAGCTGGCTAGTGTGCCAGACAAGATCGATATCAAGCGTCGGCACAAGCATCTTGCCCGGATACAGCTTGAAGAGCTCGAGGTAGTTCTCGTAGCGCTCGACGGCCCTCTGCATAGTTCCTTGCAGAGCTGGACTTCGGATCCAGAGATGTTCATTCATCTTGTCGACAAAGACACGCTGGCGCTCGACGTTATCGACGAGTTTACCGACTATGGCGGGACGAAAGACCTTTTTGATGTCCAACGTCGTTGTTTTTCCTCTCTTGATGATAGAATCGAGGAGAACCCCCGAGTACACGTTTTCTCCTTCTTTGCCTTCCCAGTTGTTTGAGTGATATTTCCAGGTGTCGCGGATGGGGCCCTGGGACGAGATGGCCTCGTGCTGCACGACTGTTAGCAAGCTGGTCTGTATTACTGGCGACTTTGATATAGAACTTACAATTAGTTTCCATGGGAAATTCACCCTGGGGAGGTGCTTCAGAGAGAAGGATTGGCAGTACTCCAGAAAGTCGGCTGGGTTGAGCAAGAAAGCATGCCAGACCATGAGAATATCTAGAATAGAAAAGGTCAGTCACACGACATATAGCTACGAGAGGAGATGCTATACACACCCACAGGAGGTAGAGATGAATGATCGGACATGAATATCTCTCCTTGGCCATCATCGGCCAGTGAAGCATCATATTCTTGAGCCCACACCCTGAATCTCTGCACAGCTTCACCAAGGTAAAACGTCCACTTCTTATCCTGATTTATCTCCCACCCAAGATCTCTCAACGTGACCTCTTCATTCACCCACTTCTTCAGAGCCTTGACATACCTACGCCGGTAGACCTTCTTAGTAGCCGTTCCCAAGCCGAACGCCTTGTCCAATGACTTGGAGTCCAACACTCTGATCCGCAGTGCATGGAAGACTTCGAGTAGCTCTAGATGGACTGCGCATTGTGTTGGGGTGGGTAGGTTGTTGTAATGCAAGTCGTTGAGGTCGTCGAAGGTGCTTGGGCTGGGAATTATTGGGTTTTGGTCTACTGTTGGTGCCGACATGTAGTATGACGAGTCTATCTTTCTGTTTAATTCTTGGCTTGCTTGGTGAAGAGCGCCTAAGTTGTATCCGATTAAATGAGACATGTTTCTGAGGTTCGGGACGGGTCTAAGATTGAATGATAGATGAGAGCAATGCGGCCTCTCTTTTCACAAAAGAGCACTATGAGTAGTCAAATATGTGGGAGACGTTTTGAATAGAAATGAATGCTTCTGGAGTCATATAAAGAACGGAATGCTTGGTTATTATGAGGACAAGGAAGAATCAAGAGTCAGGTGAGGTAGAATTGGCTGTGATGTTGTATTGTAACCTGGCCGAGGTACTTATAAACCCACCAAAATTGTGAGATAGCGTTTGTACCTTTACGGCTTACACTGCCCACATTCGCTCTCAAAGTCCTGTCTCGCCCAGCAAAGAGGGAGTTATCTACAGGCAACAATTCAAACCCCATGTTTTTACTCCGCCTAAATGGACTATTTACGCGGAAATTATTTGCGTAGATGCGGAATTTAAGGCTGACCGGACTGAAGTCCCATTGCCAATCTTGCTGTTTTGGGTCGTCAAAGACTCTAGCCGGGCGAGCTGAACTCACTAGACAGGGTCCTTGATGGGGCGGAGTATCAGGCGATGCTGTAGTAGTTGGGCGTTTGGTGATGGCCTCGGCAAGAGAATGGATATAGTTGCAACGGGTGCCTGGTTTGTTAGATAGATGAAAATGGCTCATAAGAGCTACATCCCATCTGTACAATAACCACCAACTCAACTCAATCACAATCACAATCACAATCAACATTATTCATTCATAATGTCACGGCTAAGGAACAAAGTCTTGCCTGTCCTCGCAGTATCTTCTTTACCTTCATCCCATATCACATCGGCACCTGACATATCATGGACAAAGGTCGGTTCTGGGAAAGACCATCTTCTATCAGAGCTCGAGAGTCTATACTGGGATGGTGTCAGGACTGAGCTTGAGAACATTGTTCGTACTCTCAAAGTCTGGCAGCAACCAGAATATGCCCAAGTCACGATTCAAGATGAGGATGACGATCATATCCATGGATTCGATACGTTTCTCGATCAGGTTTCCCAAGAGGCTCGAGCACATGCCATACGATATGGTGAGTACCATGTTTAGGTAACTGTGTATTTCTTTACTGACATGCAAAGGGGAAATGAGAGAGAAACAAACAAAAAAGAAGAAAGACTGGTATCCTAATACCAGACCTTTCGATACTAAATTTGCTAGAGATGCTGTTATAGACAGCATATCGGATCGTATAGCGCAGCAAGTTAGCGATGGCATCAAGATCGACGTACGACGGGAAATCAAAGGTACGATACTAAACCTCCTGTTTGATAAAATACTAACACTTGCTATATAGCTGTCACCAAGCTCAAGGGTATAGAGCAGCGAGCCTGGACGCTGCTTCAAGCCGCCGGTATGTATTCTCCCCGCAATTAAATGGAAATACTGACAAGGTTGGTAAGGATTTCTGGATATCGAGAAATTAATTGAGCATCGTCCTCCCCCTGAGATGCTCGGATTTTGGAAGAGACCAGCCATCCCTCAGCGTAAGTCTCAACTCCTATGTCACAGATGCAGGCTACGTACTGACACCAAGGTAGTTGCTCTCTCGAATGTTGAACAAGATGGAACTCCAAACTTTGAGCCACTTCGTTGCATGCAAAAGCAATGCAATAAGGTTATCCGAGGGAGCATGTTTGTCCACGACAAAACTGACTCTGAACCTGGCATTATTTGCGAAGGATGTTACCAAAATCGTTATTACGGAAAAGAGGCATACACAAAAGCCTACAAGCACTGCATCCTTTCAGAGGCTATTACCCCCGAGATGAGCAGAAAGATCTGCAAGTGTCTCAATCTACAACAAGATACCAGTACAGGTGAACCGCAGAGTCTATTTCCCATCGAGGAACCCGATAAACATAAAGACACCGGGAATGCAGAGGAGAAGTGTAAGCTTCTCCAACTCGGCGACATGGTCGCTCTTGCAAAGTATCACGGACTGCAAGACAGTGTAGGAGTCAAGCCACGATCTCAGAGAGACACTGAAAAGGCTGAGAAGCAGGCAAAAGCCGATTCGAGAGGGCTCAGCGCCTGGTACTACAAGAATTCTGTGTTAAGTGAGGAAAAGGCTGGTGAGAGTGATTTTGAGGCAGAGGAAGAGCTTGAGCCGAAACCTGAAGTCGAAGGTCGCAACCGACGTCTCAAGGCGTTGAAGACTGTCCAGCAGCTGGGTGCCTCGAGCAATATCAGTATTGCTGAGGAGGCCGCAGGAGATACCGATATACCGACATTCTTCAGGAAACACGCAGAGAAGAATCCTTTTGGGAATGTTCATATGGCACTCAGAGTTGGGCCTCTTGTCATTGAGAATGGTGTCTCGCAGTAAGTAACCCGTTCTCACCTTTCCAGCTTTCGTCTCGGTACACTATCTCACATTCTTGCAGTACCAAAGGCGGTGCTCTCGTCTCATTGAGGGAGATGCCCGTTTTCCAACAACGCTTTCATCTCCAGACAATGCCAGGGCGTGATCTAGCGATCGGTAGTGGCTCTGATCGTCTTCTTTGGCAGCGCAAGAGGGAAGCCAAAGATTGCAAGAGATACAAGGCCATCATGAAACAGATCATAGGTGTGCCCTTCAGTGGAGGTAATTCGCTCCCCTATGATCAAGAGCTTTCTATTGTCCGTGATCTTTTGGCTGCCTGTGAGCAACCGCTCAATGATCCCAGCTTATCTACGTCCGACCAACTGAAACTCCTCAACTCAGCACTCGAGCCAGTTTTAGGCAAGCTCAAAGCTCTTCTTAGCTCGAGGCTGAACGTATATCTCAACAGTATTGCAGAACGTCTCGTGGACAAGAACATCAAGCTGGCTTGGAGTGCAACAAGCAACAACTGCCAAAACTTTTGCAGTTCGCTCATCGACAAAACCATATTTGGACCTCTTGTTAACGGAGAACCTCCTGCGTCTTTCACAGACGCATCTCCTCTCTACACCATGAGTTTCGTGTGTCCAGACGAAGGATACAAGAAATCCAGAGGTGTACGAACCAAGTTCGATGTTCCGTTTGGGCTCACTGAAGAGTACCTCCTCCGCTTCCACTTTGGGCGTCATGATGAGGCCGATATCATCGATACGTATCAAGAGTACTGGTATGACTGGGGTGCTTTTGGAAGTACGCTATACAAGTATCAGGACTTGTACCCCTGGGATTGCACAGAAGCTTATGGGAGATACCCAGCCAAGTGCGGCGACTGTAACCTCGCCAAGCACGTCTGGGCATTCCCATTTGACTCCTGGTCTATGTCTTCTCACCACTTATCAAGAGATCGTCACATGTACGCACCAGCATTGACTGATAAGACTTTAACAGCCGTTGGTCCAGATGCTACGCCAAGCTCGTGGGTGCGCAACCGGCTTACTGTCCTGTCAGCAATGTCTACCCTTCACCGAGCTGCCACAGCCATGGCTCAATCACTCAAGTTCCAAAAGGCCACTGCATGGCTACACAAAGGCCCTTCGCATACTCTTCTAGACCCGTCCCTAAAAAGAGTTAAACTGGGTGGTATACACCGTGCTCAACCATGCAGTCACTACTTCGAAGCGGGTGTTTACAGCCACTACTTCATCGCCCCATGGGCTACACTTACACGGCGCAAGCAAGTCGAAGCCTACGAAAAACAGCGCAACGGCCGTGTCAACCTCCCGGATGTACCAAGCTCGTCCCGCAAGCGTCGTTTTGCTCGCCACATAGAACTGCCAGAGTACAACTACCTAGACTTTTCAGGCCAGACGACGCTTATGCAGCTCAACGCAGCCAATGACACTGCACCCTGTCATCACCACATCGGTATGGATAGAGTGGACGGCTGTTATAGCGACTCGCACTTCAGTCCCACATCGGAGAAGCCTCGTCATGTATGCGCAAGCGGGTGTGGAAGTTCCATGCGCAATGCGGCCGAGTGTGCGAGTGGAGAGACTATTAGAGCCGCAGAGGCAGCTGCGTTGGCAGAAAGTGCTTCGCATTCTCATGGAGGGGGTCATTCTAGTAGTGGAGGAGGAACTTCGAGTTGTGGTGGAGGAAGTTCAAGTTGTGGAGGGAGTTCAAGTTGTGGTGGTGGGGGAAGCAGTTGTGGAAGTTCAGGTTGCTGAGGGGTGTAAGTCGAGCATGTATGTACCGTTGAGTAAATATCTTATCAACTGTAATATAGCGTTGTGTATGCTGTACTATACAGTGGTGGTGGTAACTCGTCTTGCGTTTTCGTGCATTAAAGCCATGCAAGGTACTTCAACGGTTCACTCTAATAGCTAGCATATGCATACTATACTGTACAGTGCTGGTAGAGTTTGCTAAACTTCAACTGACCCTCTTGCAGTCTTTGCTAGTTTCTCAACCTCGGAACCTTCTATAGGCTACCATGATCCTGCAAAACCGAGTGCTAAATCTCTTCTTCATGCATAAGACTTACAGCATATATCCATAATAACTCACTAGCCGTGAAAACCTTTATCTCTGCATATTCTAACAACTCTTCCACCGAACAAAGTGGAGGAACACACGATTCATGCTTCAACGGGAGATCCGCATGTCAATTTATTATCCACAGTTTTCCAGCAGAATGGTTCTGAGGTCTTTTTTCACGTTTCTTCGCCACTGTTTAAAGACTTCTCTCGCTCCGCTACGGCCCGAGTTGTTTCCAGAGCTTGACACATGGCATCCTGGAGCCGCGGCATGATCGGTTCGATTTAGTCCTCTGTCAGTCGGTCACTAAGAGTGAAGGTACTGATTTTGAGCGATTTACAAGTTTTTACTAGAAATTTCTGCGCAATTTCGTCAACATTCTGATGAAATGGTTGCTGGGTGTGGTATCTTGACTGATGCTTGTGAGATATAGAGCTACTGCAATACAACACAACTGCAGCTCAACAACTTGATTCATATCAACTCACTGTAAAAAGTCCCAGCAAAACCCTCAAGCTCCCAATGCACACACTTTAAGAGTTCTCTCCACCTCTTTTGCGACACTCTATCTTGGTCCCAGTCTCCACCAGTTCTGGTCGGCGAAACTCCACAGAATAGCACTTTCTGAGTCAAAGATGTCCACGACAGTAGGTGACGAAAACAGTAAAGTATCACAAAGCATGTGATGAGAGAGAAAAGACTGCATTGGCGTATCACTCGTCCAATGCCAAGAGCGCAAAGTGTCTTGTCTTGTCTAGTCTGTAGGGTAGGGCAGGGCTCTTCTGGGTCATCTCCACTACGCCACGTTGTGTGCTGTGCCGTGATGTGATGCTGCGATCTGCCAGGCACAGAGGCAACTAACTCGACACTAGTCAAGGCACACAATTGTCTGATTGGCCCTGAATCCAGGTACAGGGCGGCCGTTGGGAGGCAAAACAGTTCTCGGCAGGGCAAAGGCCAAACTTTATGCCTCATAAACTACCACCATAATTGATTCAGTGGTGGCAACCAAAAGCAATAAGTTTCTTCTAGCTGCTTTTCTCTACAGTAGACAAGCATATGGCTTGGCTTGGGCTTGGGCTTCGTGCGGCCCGCTACCGAGGAATGAAAATAGGAAGAGATGCCATTTTTGACAGCTTTGTGTGACACTCTTTTTCAACCACCTTCGTCACAGCTGAGTTATTATTATCCTCCACAGGTAACTCAAAGTTATCAATGTCTTGACAATGTCCGGAAACTTGCTTATTCACTTCCGTCTCCGGATATCTTCCCCGAAGAAACAAATGCCCACACAGTTTGCGAGAACGCACAAAGCAAGGTCCACTGCTAGCTCGCCCCTTTCTTGAAACAAGACCAACCTGCATTAGTTCACCACCTACACAAGACCCAGTACAGGGCATTCGTGGGAACCTCGGAGCCTATTATCGTTCTCATGTACCCATCGAGAGAACGCACCAAGAACTGCAAAAGAAGAAAACTCATGCAACCAGGTGAAGAGATTTCTCACACGGTGGTAATCAGTTGATAGAGTTGGAAGAATCGGTGTAACTTCCTAGGTAGCTTATTCCATCAATGTGTGACTGACAGACTTGAAATCCTTTCAGGTGCGCAACGATCGGAGAAGAGACTTGGCAGACCAGGTTGGCTCAAACAATTCCCAGGCACTGAAAAGTAAGCATAGACGTAACGCGGGGATTAGGAAGATCATTTCGACAGTTAATATATCTGAGGCAACACCAAAGACACAGCTCGACGTTAATCGAGATTACGTTATTCATCACAAGGCGAAGTGGGAGTAAGAAGTGAAGGTAAATATATATCATATAGTATATAATTTAGAAGTGATAATAGATAAAGATCCCAAAGACAGTATCCAAGATGATGATGGATAGCATGTTGATTCCCGCGCACCGTAAACACCAGGTATAGATAGAATAAGCCCAATTCTATAAAATCAAGTTTACGCAAATGTCAAGCTGATAGCAATGTCATAGCTTATTTGCCGGAGTAGTCAATGTCGACGGTGAGGCGGACCTGCTTGTCGTTGATGTTGAGACCGATACCATCCTCAGCCTCCATACCGCCGAGGTAGGCGTTCTCGCCAGTGCCACCGGGGTTGATGGTGGAGCAGGTGTTGTGACCGCAGACTCGGAGACCGGGGATGTCAAGGTTCTCCTTGGCGGAAACAAGGCAAGAAGCGTCGGCGCCGGACCAGCCACCGTTGCGCTCACTGCCGAAGTCAAACTCGAGCCAAGTACCGGCAACGAGACCCATGGCGGTGGTGGGAACCTCCTTGGAGGCACAGGCGCAGCCACCCTGAGAGTCCTCGTCGAAAGCAACGACCTGAGAGCTCTTGCCAGGGACGGTGAAGTGGAGAGGAATGTTCTTGGCGAAGAAACCGTCAATCTTGCCCAGAGGGCCGATCTTGTTCCAGCAAGAGCACTGCTTGTCCTCGCTGTGGTCGTTCTTGAAGGTGGTGGTGTAGGTGTACTTGTCGGCGACGTCAGAGTCGACGGTCATCATGTTGCAACCGTAGCTGCCCTCAACACCAGTGTTACCAGTGGCGGCGATGTCCTCAAGAGTGGCACGCTTGGCCTTCTTGCCACCACAGAAAGGCTTGAAGCCAGAGCCGGAGCTATGCTTCTTACCCTTGTTGAGCTTGGGAAGCTCGGGGTTGGAGGGGCCGCTGGCGGCGTAGGACTTGGGGACGGCCTCCTCCTTCTTGGGCTCAACGGGAGCAGGAGCCTCGGGAACAGCGGTAGCAGGAGCGGCGGCGGCAGTGACGACGTGAGTCTCGTAGACAGTGACGGGGTTGTTGGCGACGATGAAGTCACGCTTGGCGTGGGCACGCTGGTGGGCGTGGCCGCTGGGGTGAGCAGAGGCGCCGAGGGCGGCAGCCAGGAGAACGGCGGAGGAGCTGAACTTCATTTTGAATGTTTTTCGTAAAAGACGTTGCTTTTGGGGTATTTCCGGAACACGTTGGGTTGCCTTTATAAGGACTGTGTTGCAAGTTGGTTTAAGGGAGTGTGTTAACGCGTAGCGTTTTTGAAGGAGTGACTAGAAGGCAACGGCCGTGATTCAAAGACTGAAGAGTGAGGAATAGAAGGAGAGACAGACGAGGGAGGAACTGAGGGTTATAAAGGTGAGCAAGGGGTGTGTGTCTTGACTCCCCTTTGACCACTTGTGGGTGGTGTGTGCCTGAACGCCATGTCTCTGTCATGTCCTTCTTTCGTCCGCATTTCCAGATTGGCACGCCCCAAGCCCAAGGATGTTGAACAAACCCTTGCTTCAGTTCCCACATCGCTTTTCCCTCTCGTCTTTGCTCCGCCCAGAAGATGCACTGTCAGCGGCGGAGCTGGGATGTGGGCGAGCATCAGCACCTACACCGACGCCAAAACCAATGCAGAAACGACGCTAATCAGACTTGCGATGCGATGGCCCACCACCCTTGAGTCCAAATTCAAGCTCTGCTTCCGACAGGTCCCAGGGGTAAGGGATCTCATCCCTGTCAGGTACCAAGCCCACTTGATTGGTCAATGTCACCCTACATCAATTCCCATGCCGAAATAGTCAATTCCCTTGTTACCCCCTACCAGGCCAGATCGCCGGCCGCGTCAGCAGGCTCTGCCAGGTACAGTACAGTAAACGTAAACAGAGAGAAAAAACAGGGCCGCTGGTTCCAGCGGTCGACTAGACCACAAAAGAACTAATAATGGAACACGGTATGGCGATCGCTGATCATCTTGTCTAGAATTCGGGTTGTCGATGAAGCTTGTATCAAGGCGACGAAATTGTTCATCTCCAGGGAAAAAAAAAAAAAAAGCAGAAACAGTAGCGATTTTCAGAGACGAACAGGCCATGAGCGGGATCGAAAAAGCAAATGCAACAGGGCTTTGAAAAGGAAGACATCCATGAATGTTTCTCGCTGGGACAATGCCTTTTCGTCCCGACCTGCAGTTGACCTGCATTTGTTTGTTCAGACTTGCATCTCGCTCACTGCGTCTTCTGTTGAAGCCTGACTGTGACTGTGACTATGACTGGCGAATGATTGAATTGTTGTCTGTCGTGGCAGCCATGATCAATGCGGTGAATCGATGCTTGAATACGTGGATCCATAGCGTAGCGTGGGGAACGCACTCGATGAGTGACCGAATGCTGTGTGCTGTAAATCGCCTGCCACGATGTTTACGGCAGTATGTATACGTGTGCGCTTTTCGTAACCCGTAGCTTGTATCATCAACCGCTGTGAAGGCCAAGCGTTTAATCGCAACATTCGAAAGCTTCTTTGTTCGGAGTCCGATTCGCTAAGAAACTAAAGAGGCGGCGCCCTCTTTCTCACCGTTCGACCCGTCGTTGGTGTGTTTCGTAATTTTGGTAGCGTTCTCTCCCCAGACGACGCTTCACGCCGCTGCCGCCCTCCCTCCTTTTCCAAACAAATGCTGTACTTGTACTGTAAACAACATGGTGACAGTAACCAAGCTAAGCTGACTGCCACTGATGACCTGATCTGGTCGAATCAAATCAAATTAGACACTTTCGCTTCCCGGATTGGAATGAGGCCGGTCGCAGGCACGGTTGACGATGGCATGGTCCCTGGTGGCTGTGGAAATGAGACAATCCAGCCACTCACGTCCTTTAGGGGAGGCTTCTAATCTGACTCGAGAAATCCGTTCCAGGCTAAGATGCGCTAAAAACGACAGGCGGTGACCCGTGGCAGAACAGTCAATGACACGAATGGGCCTATATCACAGAGGATGTCTTGTGCAATAAAGAAAGGAATGTCGATGAACAAAGAATCTATCAAACATCCGAATTCAGATGATTCAGAAATCTCGAACATCGTAGACGCCCAGCACTTTTTCTTACCATTTCTTTTCCTCAACTTCTTAGAGTCCATGATTGGCTGGGTCGGAAGTTAAATAATAAACAAGGACCCCAGCAACAAGAACCAAGAACCAGGGCCACACAGGGGGTGCAGCGTACAGACGGCTTTAACACTAGATCGAGTTATTTATTATTACCCATGTTCGTAGCATGTTCTATCGATCCTTCTTCCTTTGAGCAATTCAGGAGGCAACCACAAGCAATTCGCCATATACCGGATCGACACCTGAGCTCAACGCTAAACTCACAGCGTCTTGATTCTAAAACAGTTCTCTGAAAGCTTGCTTCGCAACACATCGGCATACCAGCGGTAGCTTTGTCTCTCTACGATTTAGTGTGTCTCGTCTCATCTCAACAAAGACACGCATCGTCATTCATTCTAGAACCAAGGACAAATACTGCACACCATGAGCCATTTTCCAATGCAAAGTGTTAAGCATTGTCACTAAAAATCCTTCCCGTTATTATTAGCTGATCCTTCCTGATACGATATTACTATAATCCCGGATCGTATAATGTACATAGTGAAGATGTGGAGACTCCCCGCTTCCAAGTTGCTATTCCTAGCATTATGGAGTCGAGGCACTCCCCAGACCATGTTCGTCTGGAGATGGACGGTCGTTGAGATAACCTTTCAGGGTCTGTGACGAGCAAGATTGAGAATTGTGAATGTTAAGAAAGGGGCGAGCAAAAGAAGGCAAAGTGCCTTCTTGTGTCTTACAGAATTAGAGTAGATCTTCCGGCGCCTATTTCGCTTGGCCCTTGATCTCATGCCAAAGCGGAAACTATTGAATGGGGCACCGGGAGAGGCTCTAGAATTGACACTGAAACACCTTTTGGCTGGATCAAGGTTAGGGGTGTTATATCTCAAATTTAAGAGTAAGATCCCTTTGTGTATAACATGGTGATACCTCGGAGCATTATTAACAATCAGATAGGAGATGAGACAAGGCAAGGCGGACGAACATCCACGTTATAGAGAGCTCTTGGGTAAATCACCTCTGTTGAGTTCTAGCTAACGCCACCAGAGACCAGTTGTTGCTCATTTCAACCTCTTGAGATAGCGCGCCAAGTTTAACTATACAACCGCACTCCCAAAACAAAAACCGAAAGCAAGCGATGTATCAGAAGTAGCTTCTCATAGCATCCTCGTAGCCAGTACCACCCTTCAAGTCCTGTCCAAACTTGGCGTGAACGTCAAGAACTTGTTTGATGTGTCGTATACTGAGAGCCTCGCCCTTGTTAACGGCAAGGTCCTGAGCCGAGCCCACCACGTTCTTGATTTCCCGTCCGTTGAGATCCTGCTTCGAGAGCGCGTTCAAATCATCCTCTGTCAGCGGTTCCACCTTGAGCTTGCCCAACTTCTGAACGCGGTCCAAGAACATCTTAAAGATGGTCCGCTTCGCCTTGGAGTCAAGGTTGTCATATCGCAATGCGATGTGAATTCGAGACTGGAACGCTTCGTCGAATGTCTGGAACACCCCCAGATTAGTAATTGCACCTTCATAATAACTGAGAAGTTTAGGATACGCACCTCTACCCGGTTGGTCGTAAGGAACAGGATCCCCTGGAAGTATTCCAGTTGCCGGAGGAAGATGCTCACAAGGGCATTGCGATGGATATCATGCATATTGCGCTTCTCAAGGAATACATCTGCCTCGTCCAACAGGAGAATCGCACCCCATGCATGACATATGTCCAGTATCTTCTGCAACTCCGCCTCGAGAAATCGCGAGTCTGTTCCAAGTTCTCCGGCTGAGGCCATATACAGCGGGCACTGAAGTAGCTCGGCGATGCCCTCAGCAGTGAGTGTCTTGCCCGTTCCAGGAGGGCCATGCAAAACAGCTTTGAAAGTTAGCTTTTCTCGCAAAAAAGGACATTTGTTTGACTTACTGACAAGGCCTTTTCCTTTACCTTGAATCACATCATCAATCGTGTTCGCTGCATGGTACTTGCGAGACTTGACAAGAGCTTTGATCAAATCCTTGGTGCCATCTTCAAGAACCAGAGAATCCCAGGCCTTCTCGTTCCACTTAATTTCGTTAACCCCAGAGACAGCGAGCTCAAGCCATTGCTTTTCCGAAAAAGCAAATCCAAGCACTACTGGCGAGGCAATAAGATATTCCTCATCAGTGAATTCGAGAGCGTCGCTTTCCTCGTCCTTCTTGCTATTGGCCTCGCTCTCCTCCTCGCCGCTGTTCTTGGACGGAAGCTTATCAAGTTCGGCTTCCTCTTGTTCGTCCTCAATTTCACTTTTCGGGAATCGAACCATCCGTACCTCTCCGTCAGAGTTCTTGTATACCTTGGTGACAAACTTGACCTTTTCTCCATCTTCGGAATCCGAGCAGCCACAGCAGTTGTCCGAGTCCGAGTCAGAATCCTCACTATCGGAAAGAATGTCAGGATCCTTAGGCTTGACAGTTGAGACGCTATAGTTAGGGTTGATCCTTCGGAAGATAGTTGGATCAATCATAACACGACTAGGTTGGATGTTAAACTTCAATACTTGGCCCTTCTTCCGCTTCATGAAAGCAATGCCCTGGTAGCTCTTGTAGTGGACGCCACCCAGCGACACAAACTTTTTACCTCGCTCGATCAAGTCACGGCGGAGCTTATCCTCGTTCTGATGATACTGTAGCGGGTAACATGAGAGGCTGGTGATCTTCTTGGCTCCCTGGAATTCTTCCAGTTCCACGGATGTGCTGCCATAGCCGAATCTCTTGCCATCAAACTCAAAGTACTTTCCGTCGACGTAGTAGAATTCTCCCTTGATGATGCTACGATGGAGCTGTGCCATCTCGACCTTGAAGACTCGTGGCTCCTGGGTGGTTCCGTAAGTCGTCGTATAGGCCAGTGTGTTAGGCTTCCACAATGCCCAAAGCAAGTCGAACGTGATGAGACCGCTCTCAAGCATGGGGTAGAGGCTTTCTTTTGTAGATTCGAAGTCATGATCGAGGTACTTTATCATTACTTTCAAGTGTTTCCTCTTGTCCTTGAGTCGTCTTTTGTTCTTCTTTCGAGCCTTCTTTGTCTCGCCAGCAGGCTTAGCTTTCTTCAGCGCCTTGAGATGGCTGCGCATGTCTTCTAAGTACCTAGAGCGAGTTAGCAGGTATATCTCGAAGTTTCCCTGCCGTCAAGGTATCAGAAAAAGTGGCCACCGAAAGCCCAAGAGACGAAATAATTTAGATACTTCATGCAAGTTTAGACTAGCACTTAGGCCAACTTGTTTTGGCGTCATACGCTTTGGAAGACGACTTCTCTACCATATCGTAGTGTCTGAGACTTACAGGAACAGGAGATTGGGGTTGACCTTGGGAACCTCATCCACCAGACTGATACCTTCGACGTTGCCGATCACATCTTGCAAGCATTCGCGAAGGAGTTTGCTCTTGATATCGACAAGGGTCGTTCTATACTTGCCCTCCCAGTCAAAGGTTCGGCGGACATGAAAGATGAAATCTTCGTATTGAGAATCGGTATCTGCATCGGCTGTGTCCTGCAGCTTGTAATTGTGTATGTTGCTGTCCCACACCTGGTCAACCCGCTTGAAAGCCGGATTCTTAATCTTTTTGTCTTTGCCCTTTTTCTTTTTCTTCTTGGTATCTTCAGAGCTGTCAGAATCGTCGTCGTCATCTTCCGAGTCGTTATTCTGGAGTTCTGTGGAGATCGGAAGTCCTCGAGCCGGACGGCGTCTACCCAGGCCAAGTGCTGCAGATGCCTGATCCATTGCTACTGCACTCTGGGAAGGCACCGGATAGGAAGTGGGTTGCAATGAATACGGGTGCATTGGGGCGCCATAGGAAGCATAATTAGCTGAACTGGCCAGCTGATGCTGGAGTTGGGCAAATTGGAGCTCCAGTGCCTTGAACTGGCTTTTAAGATCACGTTTCGATGACTTCTTGTCGTCTTTAGATTTCGTATCGTCGTCTGAAGAAGAATCCGAGTCAGATGAATCCGAGTCATCATCATCTGAGGAAGTCCCCGAATCAGAGTTGGAAGAAGTGTCAGGAACCTTGTTCTTTTTCTTCTTTTGCTTGATAGCTTTCTTGCCCTTGGTCGAACTGGTCTTGCTCACACGCTTCGATTTCTTCTTGTCCTTGTTCTTCATCCCCACTCGTTTCTTGAGTGATCCTGTAGTCCTAGATGGCTTATCATCGTCACCTGAATCCGACGAAGCGCCCTCACTTGAATTGCCAGAACCATCCGCATCCTCCTGTTCAGAAGATGCTTTGGTAGTTCTATTCTTGGATTTCTTTTGGGGACGCTTTTTCTTTGAACTGGGATCGTCTTTGTTGGTTTGCTTTGCCGTCTCCGAAGAAGCTACATCGGGGTTTGTCGCAGTTGTGTCCTTAGCATTCTTGGTATCCGACTCGTCTTGGGCAGGTTTTTGGGTGGTATCCTGGCCACCCTGGCGATCCGATGGACTGACGGAGTCCTTAGCTTCCATTTTGATGAAAGGTGTGATTTCTTTCTGCTGAGGTAGAATGATTCCTAATTCTTGAGGGAAAAGGGTGAAGGTGTATCAATAGGCCACTGGATAGATGGTTACCTACAAAAGAGAAGGTTTGAAGAAAAGGAAGAAACAGCCCAGAACGAGATGGAGGTAGAAATAGGTAGCTAGGTACGTGGACTGCATATAACAGAAGGCAGCAGCAAGGCAGTGAATCATTGGCCGCTCATGCTCCCAACGGCTGAGAAGTAGAAATAGGCAGGCAGGTGATTGGGCTGTCAAAATAAGGTAGTCTAAGTCTTGGTCTAAGCTCGCATAAGGTGACTGAGTTATTTCGTCTCTTGGGCTTTCTCGACACCCTGACGGCAGGCACCAACCGCATCACAGCCACAGAAAAGTGAAGGGATGTTTTATTATCCAGATATTATTGGACAAGCACAGATGGTTCAGCAACAATCATTCCACCACATCAGAACTATAGGTCGGCTGCAGATGACAATGATTCTGGCTGGGTAAGCCTACAGGCAGCCAAGAGCAATCAATGAATGCCAACCAACATCAATACTGCATGCAAACGCCTAGGCACTCTTGTATAACGTTTGGCGGTGATCCGGTGAAGAATTGCAGGGAGTTTACGGCGAGGCAGATAGTTGTTGGATCCGTTTGAGGTTATTCCAGTTCACATCGAGCAAGTAACATAGCGTTAGGTTAGTGCTTTGTATGGAGCCTGATTATCAGGTCTGGCTACACCATCAAACACGCTAAAGAATAATGTAACTTAGTGGATCTGAGGCCTTGACGCTAAAATAGCCACAACCAACTGACATGACAGTTGACGATCTTTACTCCGTCAGCCTCAACTCTACAAACATGGAAGGGTATCACTGCAGGTAATGGACACCATAACAAACAACTGCCAAGGTTGAAAAATGGTCTTCAGTAGGTACCATGTATCCCAGTCCATATTGCTGAGACAAATCAGAGAGTCAGAAAAGATTACTACTCCCCCTCTTTAGTCACCCCGCGAATAGCCTTTCTAACCAATACATCTGTAACAAATGTCGACCGCCTCACCATTCTTTTATTGGCCAATGAGAGAAGACTTGTCAAGGCCGTCAACAGAATACTGGTTATGAGTCTTTACCAGGGCGAAATGGCCGATTTCAATTATACTTCACATGCAATACAGGGGATTGCATTGAACTTGGTTTGCCAGGCAAACCAGCAAGTTACCTGCCCTGTAGCAAACCAATTCGCAATAAAAGTTTGGCTGAAGCTGTCCATGAGTGCAACATGGATCTACCCCGCTCGTATCGGTGCAATGTCAAGATCATGAATACGATAAATGACAGAGTGAAGCCACTGAGATTGACATTCTACTGCAAGAACCCACATGCAGTGCTTGTGTTTGTCTGGGTAAACAATTTCTGCATTCACTGGTATCATCAATAATGGCGAACAAGCGCCATGCAGATACTGCTTGTATCGTTACCACCTTTGCTGATGTGCTGGCGATGTGCAGAAACTGGTCACAGCATGAAGCAGCCGACAAACGCCGTCCAGCATCTGTGCACCCAGTGTCACTTCATCGGGCAGTCGAGACGATAATTTTAGGATGGTTGCATAGGAGGTAGTTAGTTTCCAGGTTGACAAACATTTGATGGCTGGGTACCGGGTAGTCGAGCAACAACATGATGGTTGCTATCCATATTTCATGTGAAAAGATATCATGTTCTTCAGTGATTGCCTCAAAATACATGCCCTTTTTTGTGTCTATCAGCTTTATTGATTATCAGCTCTCCATGTTTAATAGGCGCTAGAGTCATGGAGGATTCCTCGATAACGTACTCTATACTTTGACCTGACACAAACGTCTTGGACGAGAAACACCAATGAAGAGAACGATGACGATCTGTGTGAAATCCGCCCAAGATAAGATGTAAGAACAGACCCGGTATGAGTTATCAGCGTGTTATCACCGGGGATTGATCCATGTTTGCCATTTCAACTTTGTCCAAGCTTTTTGTAGATGAGCCAAGAAAAACCTGGCCAGCCCCTCTCACAGATCCCTAGACTAGACATCCATACAGTTAGTAGTTAGCTTACAGCATTTGAGACGCTGCTTTAGATTCATCAATTCGTATGTATCTAGGCCTTCCAATATCGGGTTTACTAAAGACGATGCTTCTGAATCTAATTATCTGCAATCAAGGAACCTATAAGAGTCTTTACTGGTCCATTTATTCCACGATTGAAGGACGTATCATGGATGATTGTCTCCCACCAATATTCATTGGATTAGCGCGCCCCGCGATGCTGCAAGCATGTAAACAAGCTCTCGGGCAAGATGGAGCAAGAGCACAGACCTTCCCAGGCCCGTGAACCAATTGATGGCCCTCACAACGTCATCACTGTCGCGAAAGTAGCTCCTTCCCGCCAGTAGATCCGGTGGATTGAACCTTGAAGGAGCTGAGGGAAAGAAGTTGGAAGAGTTGGTTTTCCTTCTCTTCTCTTCAATCCCATTTCCGAGGCCCTTTGTTCAGGCTTGAGTCTTGCAAGCTGCAATCAGCCGTCAATCAATCGCTGTACAGAGAGATCTTTCTGAAACAGCATCGCTTCTGGATCCAAATTTAGTTTGATCCGTTGCGACACAGCAGCATTGCGCTTTCGTGGATCGGCCGATTGCAATCAAGACAGACTCGTACTAACTCAACTGTACGCGACGCCAACTCTTTCCCTCCTGAGCCCGAGACTCGTCAGCTCGACTCCCTTTGTCTTCAGCACAGCTAACTTTCTTACTCAAAGCAGCAGCAGAGCTTTGTGGCTCACAGCAGTCATTATGCCTAGTACTTGGGGGCGCTTCAAGAGCCTGTTTGGGGGTGATGCCTCCAATGGTTCCAGTCGTCGTGAATGGCTTCATGAGGAGGAGAGAGCTCGTAAGTTCCCCTGCTAGCCCTAGCAAAGAGCAATTGGCCTTTGATCTAACTTATCAGTTCTCTCTCATCACCGTAACCAGGGCATCACATCTGCCACTCCTCCCGCCGAGGTCATGAAAGTCTGCCTACGACTTCGACATCTGATTCGCGAATGCGTTCCCTGCGAGCTCGAGGAAAGTGCCATTACGCGCTCTCACAGTACGGTCATTACCAAAAATGTTGTCCAGGCGGCCAAAGAGGCTGGTGGTCAGAAGTATCGTGCATGCGTCGTGAGTTAAACCTGCCCTGTTGTGCATTTGAAATCTTTTACTGACTCGATATCATCAGGTATATGCTCTGCTAGTTAATATGAAATGGTTCAAGCGCGAGGCGATTGTCGAGCTGTGGGATGCTGACCTTCATGATCTTCGCGCTGTTGCTTGCACTGTCATCGCTAAACAGATGTAAGTGACGCATAGCCTCTCCATTGCCCTTGCTTGCCACTCGACATTAGCTGACCATAGCTAGCATCGAAGGAGAAGACGACCTAGAATATCTCCTGCATCACGTCCTTCTTCGCCGGTACTCTTTCCTGATTGGCAAGGTTCCTACTCCACCAACCAATGTCATCGAGAAGGCTGTGGACTTGCACGCTGTTCGAGTCATTGGTTCCTCTGGCTACCAGAAATGCATTGCATATCTCTGGCGTGGCTGGCTGGTTCAAGACGAAGACGACCCTTCCGAGTTTGTTGACTACAAGAACAAGGCGAACACGAATTTCCTTGTTCACATGGATCCTGACCGTATGCGCGCCCCTCGGTATCAGAACGCCGCCCAGCTACTCTTCTCTGTCATCTATCTTGGCCTTTACACGGCTGCGGTCAACTCTGCAAACCCGACAGGAGTGCTTGATGGTGCTGAGATTATTCTCTATATCTTCACCTTTGCTTATGTTTGCGACGAATGCCTCAAGTTTTGGAAGGCCGGCTATGCTATTATCGGATTCTGGAACGTCTTCAACTTCATTCTTTACACCTTCTTGACTGCCTCATTAGTCCTGCGCATTATAGGGCAGGTGTACTGGGACAACGATAAGGTTTTCAACAAGTACAACGAGCTCAGCTACAATCTGCTATCGTTCGTCGCGCCTATGTTTTGGTCACGCCTTTTGCTATATTTCGATAGCTTCCGCTTCTTTGGCGCTATGCTGGTCGTGCTGAAGGTCATGATGAAAGAGTCGCTCATTTTCTTTGCGCTACTCATAGTTGTCATCGTTGGCTTCCTTCAAGCCTTCATTGGCCTGGACATCGCCGATGATAACATTATGGGGGACACTTATTTCATTATCGAATCCATGCTCAAAGCCATTATGCAAAGTCCTGAGTTTGATGGATTCGAGAACTTTGGACACCCCTTTGGTCTGATTCTTTACTACTGCTTTACTTTTGTTGTCATGGTAAGTGAGGAGATGCGCAATAGGCAATCTAGGAGGTCGGAGCTAACAACACGGTTTAGATCATTCTGCTCAACATCCTCATTGCGCTTTACAACTCAGCCTACGAGGGTATTTATTCGAATGCTGACGACGAATATCTGGCGCTTTTTGCACAGAAGACGATGCAATTCGTCCGAGCTCCTGATGAGAATGTCTATATTGCTCCATTTAACCTTATCGAGATGGTCATTTCAGGTCTACTGGAATGGTGGGTACCAAAGCCCACCTATGAGTTCATCAACGACTGCGTTATGGCTGTTCTATACTCCCCTCTCCTTTTTGTTGCTGCTCTACTCGAGAAACGAGATGCACGCAAGATTCGAAGTAACCGCAAAAGAGGCGAAGAAGATGACGACCAGATGCATGAGTGGGAACAGTTCCAAGAAGACTTGGATATGGAGGCTGAAGGTTGGACTAAGACCTGCGAGGCCGCCAAGCCGAATGTGGAAGACGAGCCCGCTGTGATTGAAGTTCGCAAACTGCGAGCTGAGGTGGATGAACTGAAGTCAATGCTTTCGCACCTCAATGATACCGTCAAGGGGAGCGGTGACGAAGCCATCACGGGAGCCAACACGGGAAAGGCACCAGAAACAGGAGATGATGGGACTCAGACTGCGTCAGAAGCCACTGAGACCCTAGATACACAGGACACATCAGATGCCCCAGAGGCAGAAACGACATCTGGTGATAATAAGTCGGGCAAGAAGAATAAAAAGAAGAACAACAAGAAGAAAGGTGGCTCTAGTAACTAGGGATCGGGGTCGCACAGTGGTTGATTTGGACTATGGTATGTTTATGTTGTGTTTTCAGTACTTATATTGTGCTTCGCTTTCGGTTTTGGGGCTGTTGGAGTTACATTTTCGGACAGCTATGGTTCTGAGCACTTTGATGGTTTATATATCCAATGAGTTGTTGCGATGATTGTATACATTATACGTACCTATGCAATGGCAGAAGAACTTTTAAGTATAAACAACATTAAAATCTGGACCTGAATGAACATTGGAGGAGATATTGCAGATTTAGGCTACAGAAATAAAGTAGCACAAGTGCCAGCTTGAGCTAGCATGAGGTGATTATTATTTCGTCTCTTATGCTTCCAACGACCAATCCTTCTGACACCCTGACAGGCAGTTAGGTAGGGCCGATAGAGATTCATTCAACGAAACTTTTCTCTTTTATTTAAACGATCTACTAGGGAAACATTGAGGTATCTCCCAGGTGAACTAAGTTACTACAGAAAGGCTGGGACATGCCCATAACCCTTTCCCCTTCCTTATCAAGTATTTCGTATCGTGCCTTTTAGTTCGCAGGGGGGAAGATCTTTCTGTATCAAGTTGGTCAGTTGATGTGTAGTTCAGAGGTTTGGAAATACTGACGGAATCGTCTTGTCGTACGCATTGACATCGACGGGCATGAATGTGACGAACACAACTCGAGAGAGTTTGCTTCCCTCCTCACTTTCGAGGAACTCCCTTACAGTCTTGCAAGCGATTTGGGCGGCCGGTTCGTTGGGGAATCCGTAGACACCTGTGCTGATAGCACTGAATCCAACGGTCTTGACGCCATTGTTGACGGCAACTTTCAGACTCTCGTGATAACACTTGGCAAGGCTCTCTTCAGGAGTATCGTTCATGCCGTAGACAGGTCCGACGGTGTGGATAACATGCTTGGCAGGGAGGTTATATCCCTTGGTAATGACAGCGTCGCCAGTCTCAATAGGGCCAAGCGGTCGGCACTCTTTAGCGAGCTCGGGACCTGCAGCGGCATGGATGGCACCATCAACGCCGCCACCGCCAAGGAGTCGCTTGTTAGCAGCATTGACGATGGCATCGAGCTTCAACTTGGTGATGTCTCCTCGGATCAAACCGATGCGGTCGTTTAGAGAGCCATTCGGAGTGAAAGAGCTAGAGGTCGATTTAGAAGCGGCCGCGGAGAGAGGAGAATTGGTGTCCCGATAGAGCTGGGAGAGAGTGGGAATATCGTCGACAGTTCGGGTAGCCATTGTGACGAATCTTCTGGTGAACATGAAAGTGCAAGGGGTGTGGTGGGGTAGCAACTCAAAAGAACTGTCAGATGGTCAGCATAAATCTTCTTTTTTTCGAGAAAGAGAAAAATAGACCTTCTTGTTTATACTAAGGCTCAATAATTTGACTCAGGTTTGTTGTTGGGCCTGTGTTATCGTTGATTTGTTCGTGAGGCTGGATATGATGCAATAGCCCGAGGTGGTACAAAGTGGAATCTGGTTGCTTCTGTTTTTAAAGGTGTAATGAAGAATGATATGCCAGTATAAGCTTGGGGTGGGCAGGCCTTTTATACTCGAAGGAGCTATGGACTCGTGATGTGTTGCCTTGAACTTTGTTGGTTTAAGTCTGAATGAGAAGGGCGTTGGAGGTGAATGAACGTTACGGTGTCAGAAGATTGGCTGTCAAGAGCATAAGAGACGAAATAATTTGGTTGCCTTGTATCTGCTTAAAATAGCATTTAGGCTACTTTATTTTGTCACTGTAAGCTTTAGAGCTAGGAGTGGAAGCTCCAGCTCTGCACTGCAAGTGGGTCGGTTTCGAAGCTTGGGAAGGAGGGGCAACACCCATTCATAAAAGCCAAGCCTTTGGAGCAGCCCTGAAGTATCATTGTATGAGCTGCCAATTGTGTCACCACGAAGGTGACTTCGTGAGAGGCAATTGTAAATGAGAGGACCAGTAAAGGAAGTATCATTGTATGAATGGAAGTTGAAGAGGCATTCAACCGTCAATGAATAAGTGAAAGCTGGGCCGATTATATAAAGCAAGATATAAAATGTTCAATGTCAGGTCTCATCAGTACCCTTTCAGTGTCACCTGGGGAATCAGACGACTGAAATAGATTGACTGAGATATGTTAAGTTTAGGCGAACGAATCTACCTTGAATCAGAAAGAAAAACACAAAAGCTAAAAACTAGAATAAATGCGGAGGAAATCAATACATATAAAACATAACTCCAAACAAGGTACGACCTCAAACACACTCAATAACCACCAGATAGACCTGATAAAACCTTCCCCCAAGACTTGGATTCTCCTTTTCGTTTTCTGTGAATGACCTTACTCGCATGTTCCACTCTTACACTTTGTCGCTCAGGTTTTGAAGGCTCAGCTCTCTGCTTTTTCACGGGACCAGGTGTCCAACTTGACTTGCGCTTCAAAGTCTGCCGTTTCACTCCCTTCTCGTACTTCTTGGATTTGGAAAGCTCGTCACTTCCAGTGCTTACCTGTTCATCCTCATCTGAAGTCCAAAGTGGAGTGGTGTTACTGCCCTCTCCCGTCTCATCTTCTGAAAAGTCAGTGTCACTGCTGCTGTACCCAGCGTCTAACACTGCCCCAGCTTTAGCCGCATGGCCACCAGCCGGGACATCAATGTCCGAGTCAGAGTCGATAACTTGCTCCCGTTGCTGATACGTGACCCCAAGAGGGCCAGCTCCAAGGGTAGTTACAGGTGCTGCCATGATTTCTCGCGGGTGCTGATCGACAAAAGTTGAGGGATCCCTGCTGGGAATAGAGAACGCTGCTGTGTGTAGAAGGTCTTCCGTGACTGTCTCACGGACAGCATAAGGATGGGGCATGATACCATGCGCTGCTGGTGTAGCACCGCCCAGTGGCCGATTTGCCCGGGCTGCCAGGTCAGCGGCAGAGTTGGCCACCCATGCAGAGGGCTGATTGGGCTCATGTGCTGGGAAAGGAGAGTCAGTTCCCGAGTAAACTGAGAAGAAACCGTTGTTACCGTTAAATGATCGGGGGTCAGACAACGGTACTGGTTGATTGTCCATTTGCATCTGTTGGAACTTGGGTGGGATTAGAGGTGTGCGACCAGCCTGTGCGATAGCTTCTCCTTGCAGAGTTGTAACACCTCTGTTGCTACGCAAATTGGAGGCGATGCGTATGTTATTGGCCTCTTTCGCTGCCTTTTGCTCCTCGTTGAGCCGACCTACAAGATTCTTCACTCCATCAAGGTCGAAAATGCCAGTGGATGGTCCCCTGATCTGTTGGTCTCGAACGTCGTCGCCACGATCATCTTCCAGAGTCCCCGATAGCCGCTGAGCAATACTCAACTCGTCTATATCCTCTCCTAAAAGGGGGATTTTGTACCCCTGTAGTGAGAATATCCTGTCGAATTGCCTTCTCAAAGACTGAAAATCCAGCAGATCCGTACCTGTCGATTTCAGCATCTCCTTTTTGGCGAGGAAATAATATCGTTGATGCGGCAGACGGCGTGACTTTCGTAGCATAGGCAATGTCCACATGAGATCACGCCAGTTGTGGTTGGAGGCATCCAACTCGAGAAGCCTCACCAAGTCTTCGACTCTTCGGCCAAGGGTCAATATTCGCTGTCCCCAGTTCCCTTCAAGTCTCTTCATACCGCCCCCTATAATGTTCAGGAGAATTCCAAGGTCTTTGAAGACGACTTGAAGGTCTTTTACAAGCTCTCTCCATATTGGCATGGCTTCCGGTAAATCGCTCACCCAGAGATCGAAAAAGGTGCTTCCGCCCTGGTACAACTCGCAAAGCAGGGTTTCATGATGAGCAAGTTCTCTCTCAACGATTTTTGCGAAATCCATGAGTTTGGGAACCACACGCCCTTCAAAGTGCTCGATTTTACCCGACTGCAGCTTTTGCGCCTACAGTTCTCGACGATTATCGAAGGGTGCTGTGTTCTGGTAGAGCATTTCGGCGTCCCAGTCAGCCGTGCATCCCAGCTTTTCTCTCGTTTTATCCCAGATCTCATAGAGTAACTCGAGGCTTTTTGTATCGGAATCAGCCAGATGTACTTGGTTCATGTGTGCCGCGAACTCACAGAGAATCATCTGAATCTCCCCTCCAGGTTTGGCCCAGGGCTGTACATCCACCCATCTACCAATCGCAACGATGAGTCGGTTCGTCATCAGATCATAAGACGCTGTTTCGGTCATGATATTGTAAAGGTAATTGTACAGGATATACCTCCCTTCCTTTCTCAACTTGTTCATGATCTTTACAAGGAGCTGTTCGCGTTCAGGGTCGACATTCAAACATTCGATAGTCAAGTTGTCGTAACAGTGGTCCGCAGGGTAAAAGTTGAACTTGTGAGGCTTCTTGGACGGCTCCCTCAAGGCAGCGGAACCGTATTTCTCGATTGCGACGTCCCAAAAACTCTGCGAGAAAAACTTGTTGACATCTTCGAAGCGTACAAAATGACTGAGTATGGTGTAATGAGCATCCGACTCCTCGAGGTTCGGTACTTCATTGCGCTCCCCTTCACTTCTCAGCTGTAGAGATATGAGCCCGGCCGCTGTGTGGAGGAGTGGAGGCGTGACGAATTCCGTAGTACTATAGGTAAAAGGCCAGTATCCACCTGCCATGACCTAGATATCTCTCGTCAGTCTCCCCTATCATATATAGTATTTGGATCGAGAGAGGCACTTACATGTTCTTGATAGGCATGACAAACCTCGCCAAAGTGGTCATCTTCAAAGCAAGGCTCATCCCATCGGTCTCTATTCTCATAATCTCTAAGTGCAACATCTAGTTTTCTACAGGCTGCAATTTGTTCAGGGTCTGTGATGCCGAATGAAACGGGTTCGCGTAGCCACTTGTAGGTGCTGGACACAAATGCATGCTATTATACCAGTGTCAATATCAGAGGTACTTTGGGAACTGAGGGAACTTACCATCATCTCGTGAGCTATACAAGACGCAAGTGCGATGTTGGCCATCAACTTTTCGCTCTTGGTATACTTGTCTACCAATAATGGCCAGACCAGCTCCGCGTCAATATGTACAGTGATCTTAGTATCATGATGATCAAAGAAGAACTCCAGCGCTGAACAATAGCCCAGCCTGAAGTAATCTGTCGTGGTCTTTCCTTCTGATACAAATCCACTGTTCAATTTGATCGAAAAGATTCGACATAGAGCTTCCCAAGAAAGAGAGTTGGTATCAATACCAGTGTCTTTTAATTTCTGGGCGCCTTCAACCTTTCTGGGACCTAGAGCCTCTCGATCGCGCAGGAAGCGGACTTTCTTGTCTCTATTTTGATTCTCCATGTTGATAAAGAGACTTTCTTCGACCCAGAAGCGGTTTGTGATGTCTTTCAGACCATCGATGAAGTTTTCATCCATTAGGAGTAATCGAGTGGCGAGCTGAAGAGCTGGTTGTAAGACATCCCATACACGATCATTATTCTTGAATCATGAGTCGTCAGTATCTTTCACATGTATAATTCGAATACACATACCCTGGGATCCCACTCCTCACGTTTACCGTCAAGAGTATACACGTAGCGAGGACTTTCAGCGGTTTTCCCACGCTCACGACAATCCACCCAGCGCTCCCTATCGAAAAGGCTAGAGTCATCGATTAGTGATAGAAGTATAAGAAGAATGGATCAAGTTTACCCATATAGAGGACCCGAAAGTTGATTCACTTCGGTGTTGTCCCTAACAAAATATCCTTCCGCTAGAATCTGGTTTTGTTAGCAAATGCCAAAAGTTGCCTATTAGCCTGTAACACTTACCTCATCCATAGTCAAGCTTCCGAAGAGGATGTTTTGCCAGTGCTCGTCGATAAGAAGATCCTCGTATTGCTGCATATATTTTTGGTCCACGTCGTTCATCTTTTGCATGTCCGGCCTCGCTTGCTCCATGTAGTCATCCACATGTTGGCCGGCATCTTTAGCCAACTCGTCGAAGCGATCAAACAACTGCTTCCCTGTCTTTATATCGGTACTGACATTGAAGAGCTTTCTACTCTCAGATCTTGTAGGCGATGCTCTAGAACGGCCATCAGTTCGACCGGGGAAGATACCGAATCGCTGGGCGTAGATGGTGGGGTTGCTGAAGTTATCTCGAGGCAACAAAGCAGGGCGTAGTCGATCAAAGATAGGATCGCAGATTTTGAACGCAGTCTTGTCTCGTGCAGGGCCTTCGTCTTGCCACGTTGGATCTGTCCAGATGGGGCGGTAATGGATGTACTCATAACTGCCCTGGATACTCGCTTTGCGCGGTGTAGGATAACGTGGCCCATGTTCTGGCAGACTTTGGGAGCCATGAAGAGGTTGTTGTCTAGATGGGCGATTCGAGCTTCGAGGGTTTGTTGTCATGGTAAACCAGTTATATGATCGCAAGGGGCGCAGAAATGAGGAAGATATCACGGAATGTCACTTCAAAAGTCGGGTCTACAAAGTCGTCCAGAATTCGGGGTGCTACACAGGTATATTAATAGATATAAAGCTTCTGCATTTACTTGTATAGCCACCTGAATTCTCTCTTCTGGCTTTCTAGGACAAAGGTCAAACTGCAGGACTGAATTCATTTGGTCAACAAAGAAAGTCGAGGGCGTTAGTCACAGATGCAGTCTTCCAACGCCTAGACCTTAAAGTTCAGGGGCAAACAACAAAGAGACCTTAGCTATTATGTCCCAGATAAATTGAAGCACTGGAAATTGACCGCCGTGGGCTCGTCTTTTCTGAACCCAGACAGAGCAATGAATGCAAATAACAAGAATCCGATGTTACAATAAGATTCTTCCCAATAATATTCAGAAATGTTCCTTCGAGAGAAAGCAACGCACATCTATATGGAAGACAGTGAGAGTGGCCAGCTGGAGCCGTTGAACAAATGTTGACATGACAAGCCCAGTACAAAGTACATTAGCTTGCCAACACGAAAAGGGAAGAGACATCATATGGGTTCAAGAAGCTAAAGCCGGCCAGGGCCTGCATGTGGTCCGAGAAGCAGCTATAGCATCAATCTGATTTCAAGGGAGAGGACTAGAGGTAAATCAGACCGTTGAAAGAGTACACTTCTCCTTCTTATGCATGCATTTAAAGTCCCTCAAATTTGTTGATAAACGGAAGCGTCACCTTGGGCATAATTAATCACGGTACGTATTGCCTGATAACTGTCGGTGAGCTGGGGGCTCAAATCTGGGGGGTCTGGGGCCCCGCGATATTCTTATCTGGGGTCAAAATCGAAATATTTGGTACGAAATGTCGATATCGAGTCCTGGAATCTTCATCTTCATGATAATCTGGTCTGTGAATCGAGTTTCGGCGATCTTCTCTGGAAGTATCACATCATCATTTCTTCGTACTGTACAGCAGTTACAGAGAATGACCGACGAGTAAACATGAGCCACTAGAATACAAGTGCCGTGGCAACGTGGCGGAGAGAAAGGCTGGGAAAAGCAGCATCTTGGTTGTAAAGCCGGTCCCACCATCCATGATCAAATAAGGGTCAAGGTCGAAGGGCAAATGCTACCCAAAGAGGACTAGGGTGTCTATCATGACTTGAACTCGGCGTGGCCGTCGTTTGTTGGGCGAAAGTCTTGAGCCGGGCAAAGACAAAGGCAGTAGCAAATTGACGACGGCTAGCAGACTCGAGCTGTGTTTCATTATCCTAATGTACAGTACAAGAGCTGAACTTGTCAAAGTCAAGCCCATTCATGCAGTTAACCATGGAGAGAGGCATGAATACCCTGCAGTAAGAATTAAATATCTATTACTTTGTTTTTGCTCAACAAGCTTCTTAAATACCCGATACCTTCCAATAAGCTATGACTGTCTGAACCTAAACCAGATTTGATACAATATATCCAGATTCTGGGCCGTTCCGAGTATCGACTCGACAAGAAAAATTCCACGCTGGCGGCTTAACGGCTTTACCGTGCACAGCGAGTCAAGACTCTCCATTTCCCAGGCTGAAGAGGTAGTACGAATACGGAGATAGTAGCCACATGGTTGAGTTCATATCTGAGGTCATTGGCTTGAAGACTAGGAATGCCACAGTACATACTGTGATACTGTACTCTTAGTCAGGATGGCAATGGCAAATTTGGATACATATCGATGTTGGAACAAGGATCTTGAAGAATCTGTGACGCGGCTAAACAGTAAAAGGTCGTCAGGGAGACGGCGGGAAGTGGATATTCAAGGTGGACAAAAGATTGGAGCAGTTGTTTGCTGATTCGTAGATTTGGATAGTAGTGAGAGAGCCTTGCCAGCCTTTTTGATGGCAATGCCATGGAACATCCACCGTTGGGAACAAGCTCGACAGCCCAACGGAGTTTTTGCACTGGAGCGCTGGATCCAGTACGAACATGGATCCATTACCTTGGAGGGGTAGTTTCAGTTAGAAACAGGCTAGCCAGATGACAGCATCTTCGAGGTGAAGAGATAGTAAAGACTACGAAATGCTGATATGACAATCTGAATATGACATCGATACAGTAGAACACAGTACAGGCTAGGTATGTAAGAAAGACAACAAATAGTGAATCGCTGTCCTTTACAAGGAACATAATTTGTGCATGGGTCTAGCCCAGCGAGGCACTAAATCGGAGATGCCTCCAGGGAACTTCCAATGCTGTTCAAGACAAAACCACTCACCGCCCTCATCCACTTACCTTATTAGGTTTAGCCCAGGCGCTGATAAACCCGATAAGCTGAGTCGCCGCCGAACACTGCGGAAGGAGGGGTAGAAAAATTGGAGGGGTAGTGCAGAGACGGGAGCGCTTTGAAAATTTTGGTGGCCGGAGGCAAAGTAAAAAAAATTTGTGCAGCGAACCTAAAGTGCACTGGCAGAGGTAATAAAAATTGTGGCCCTTCCTCTTCCTTTTTCAACCTTCTCCCTCCCCATCTCTCCTCATTCTCTTTCTTCCTCCTCCATCGCTCTCCGGTCGTCCTCCTCCAGACGAACCTCTCATTACTTTCTTTATACTCGCGTTCTAGTTTGTTCTTCGGATTCACCTCCTTTGAACGAACACCGCCCCTCATCAAAGAGGAACTTTCCATTATCGCCGAATACAACAGAGTCGACTCCTCCATCGATCTCTGTCTCTTCGACGACCTCTTTTCTTCCTTATACCCCAAAAAATAAAATCCCAAATCGACATCATGCCTACCGAGAACCAGCAGTCGATCAAGGTCCTGGACGAGCTTTTCCAGAAGCTCACCGTGTCCAAGGAGTCCTCTGATATCAAGGAGTCTTCCAACGAGTTGGCTTCTTTCATCAACGGTCGCATCGGTGACCAGGTCGTTCCTGAGAAGTAAGTTGCTTTATTCCACCGTGCCATCATTTGGCTCTTCAGTTCAGGTATCATTGGGCAGTCCAACAGGACGAGGGCTTGGTCTACACGTCAGATATCTATCATTATGCACTAGCTCTTTGCCTCTTTGACAGATGCAGTCAGCAGCCGATGCTGGTCTGACTTCTGCGTATGAGGCGCTCAGCTGGAAAGGCATGAATTGATGGTCATTGGCGTTGGACCAGACGAGTATCAGAACTTTTTTTCTGCAAATCGTTTGCCCCTCCCCCTCCTCGCTTGGGTGCCCAATCTTGCCCCTCCACGACTGGGTGCAATGAACGCGCTAGACCCTGTTTTGGCAGACCCTTCCAAATGAGCCACAAAAAAATTGAGCCTTGTTCATATGCTAACCGCTCTTGTCTACAGTGTTATCGAGGGCCTGAAGAAGCAGCTCGCCAACAAGAAGGACGCCACCGCCCGTGAGAAGGCTTGCGTTGCCATCGAGGCTATCGCTTCTCACGCCGAGGTTTCCGCTGCCGTCGAGCCTTACCTTGTTGTCCTCCTCCCCGCCGTCCTTGCCGCCGTTGGCGACAAGATCACCGCTGTCAAGAATGCCGCTCAGAGTGCTGTTCTCGCCATCGCTGGCGGCATCAACGCCAACGCTGTCAAGGCTGCCCTTCCCTCTGTCATGGAGTCCATCCGATCTGCCCAGAAGTGGCCCGAGAAGATGGCTGCTCTTGACTTCGTCGAGTACCTCGTCAAGAACTCTCCTGCCCAGCTCGCTTGGCGTGTTCCTGAGCTCATTCCTGTCATCTCCGAGTCCATGTGGGACACCAAGAAGGAGGTCAAGGAGCGTGCTTACAAGACCATGGAGCAGCTTTGCCAGCTGATCATCAACAAGGATATCGAGCGTTTCATTCCTGAGCTTATCAAGTGTATCGCCAAGCCCGAGAACGTCCCCGAGACCATTCACTTGCTCGGTGCCACCACTTTCGTTACTGAGGTCCAGGAGCCTACTCTTGCCCTCATGGTTCCCCTTCTGGATCGTGGTCTCGCTGAGCGTGACACCGCTATCAAGCGTAAGACCGCTGTCATTGTCGACAACATGTGCAAGCTCGTCGACGACCCCAACGTCGTTGCTCCTTTCTTGCCCAAGATGATGCCAGGTCTCCAGAAGAACTACGAGAACTTGGCTGACCCCGAGGCTCGTGACAAGACCAAGCAGGCTCTTGACACCCTCACCCGTGTTGGTGACATCAAGAACGGTGTCATCCCTGAGCCTACCTACCCTGGTGCTATCAACATCATCCTGCCCAAGGTTAAGGCTGCCCTCTCCCCCAAGTTCGCCAACTACGTTGAGAAGATGGAGCCCGTCACTGAGTACATCTCCGCCATCGCTGGTCAGCTTGTTGACGAGAAGGAGACTGAGGGTACCATCTGGGTCGACAACCTCAAGGCTTACGTCTCTGTCATCTCTGGCATTGACAGCGCTGAGGCTATCGTCGAGAACATCCGCAAGACCGCTCTCCCCGGTGCCGTCGCCGAGGCTGAGGCCGAGGAGGACGAGGAAGAGGGTGAGGATCTCTGCAACTGTACCTTCTCTCTTGCCTACGGTGCCAAGATTCTTCTCAACCAGACTCACCTCCGTCTCAAGCGTGGCCAGCGTTACGGTCTTTGCGGTCCCAACGGTTCCGGAAAGTCCACCCTCATGCGTGCCATCAACAACGAGCAGGTCGAGGGTTTCCCTAAGCAGTCTGAGGTCAAGACTGTCTTCGTCGAGCACGACTTGGACTCCGCTGATACTGAGATGACCACCATTGACTGGACCATGAAGAAGCTTGAGGAGGCTGGTGTCACAACCACCCAAGCCGATGTCGAGAAGCAACTCAACGAGTTCGGCTTCACCGAGCAGATGGTTAAGGGTGAGATCAGCGCCCTCTCTGGTGGTTGGAAGATGAAGCTCGCTCTGTGCCGTGCTGTCTTCGAGGCTCCCGATATTCTGTTGCTCGACGAGCCTACCAACCATTTGGATGTGAAGAACGTTAAGTGGCTCGAGGAGTACCTCAAGAACTCTGCTTGCACTTCCATCATCGTCTCTCACGACTCTGGTTTCCTCGACAACGTCTGCCAGCACATCGTTCACTACGAGCGATTCAAGCTCAAGCGTTACAAGGGTAACCTGGCTGCTTTCGTCGCCCGCAACCCCTCTGCCAAGTCTTACTACGAGCTTGGTGAGTCCGAGATCGAGTTCAGCTTCCCCGAGCCCGGTTTCCTTGAGGGTGTCAAGACCAAGGCCAAGGCCATTCTCCGTGCCACCCACATGTCCTTCCAGTACCCCGGTACTTCCAAGCCCCAGATCAGCGATATCTCCTTCCAGTGCTCTCTGGGCTCTCGTATTGCCGTCATCGGTCCCAACGGTGCTGGCAAGTCTACTCTGATCAACGTCCTCACTGGTGAGCTTATCCCTACCGAGGGTGAGATCTACCAGCACGAGAACATCCGTATCGCCTACATTAAGCAGCACGCTTTCGCTCATATCGATAACCATCTCGACAAGACTCCTTCCGAGTACATCCAGTGGCGATTCCAGACTGGTGAGGATCGTGAGACCATGGATCGTGCCAACAAGATCATCACCGAAGCTGATGAGAAGGCCATGGACAAGATCTTCCGCGTTGAGGGTACTCAGCGACGTGTTATCGGTATCAACAGCCGAAGAAAGTTCAAGAACTCTTACGAGTACGAGTGTTCTTTCGCCCTCGGTGAGAACATCGGCATGAAGAACGAGCGATGGGTTCCCATGATGACTGCTGATAACGCCTGGTTGCCCCGAAACGAGCTTCTGGCTTCTCACCAGAAGATGGTTGCTGATGTTGATATGAAGGAGGCCCTTGCCTCTGGTCAGTTCCGACCTCTGGTCCGAAAGGAGATTGAGACTCACTGCGCCAACTTCGGTCTCGACGCTGAGCTTGTTTCTCACTCTCGTATGCGTGGTCTGTCCGGTGGTCAGCGTGTCAAGACTGTCCTTGCTGCTTGCTCTTGGCAGCGACCCCATCTTATCGTTCTTGACGAGCCTACCAACTATCTTGATCGTGACTCTCTCGGTGCCCTGTCCAAGGCCCTGAAGAAGTTCGAGGGTGGTGTCATCATCATTACTCACTCTGCCGAGTTCACCAAGGACTTGACTGAGGAGGTCTGGGCCGTCATGGACGGAAAGATGACTCCTTCCGGCCACAACTGGGTCCAGGGCCAGGGTGCTGGTCCTCGTCTCAAGGCTGACGATGGTGATGAGGAGGAGAAGTTCGACGCCATGGGTAACAAGATTGTCACCACCAAGAAGAAGGTCAAGCTGAGCTCTTCTGAGGCACGAAAGAAGAAGAAGGAGCGTATGGCCCGCCGAAAGCGTGGTGAGGAGGTCTTCAGTGACGAGGATGATCTGTAAACGCATCCTCTCGACACGTATACTCATCTCTTGTGACGACTTCTCTTGATGATTACATACCATTTTCCTTTGTCATGCGTTGATCAAAAAAGTTACTGGTGCGTCTTTTGGTAATGGATGACTGCACTTTTGGGCTCCGATAGACGGACTGCTCTGTTAGACTACCGCCGTGGAGGAATGAGGAAATGACATGGGGGATTGGAGGATCCCAACTGTGTTTAAGCCTCGACATGGTGGTTTGGAGGTTGGCAAATAGTTAGAGCCAAATAGACTTGATTACGATCACTCTGTTTACGATTGAATGTGAATGTGAGAAGACTTAAAAGGTATATTTGCCAGTCGTGACATTTGTCATGTCCCGAACATATTTTTGTATGCGATGTGCTCTTGAACGATGTGATCATTTGAACTGTCATGGTTACAAGATTGTCAGCGCGGCTACCCTAGAATTTATCACTTCTCGGTGTATACTAAAGTCATGTTTGGTATAGACATTCATGAAGTACATGTAGCAAGTACAAGTAGAAATACACTCAACTAAATTGAAATGACTCTTTCATGGGCTTGATTTACAATTACATAACCTTTGGGTTCTTTTGGACGGTGGGTTATCAAACAGCCGAACCTGGGTTGATATCGTAATGTCATCTCTCAACATAACTGATGTAGCACAACATGGCAATGTTACAATCGTCTGTATCCGTATGCCCTGCTACAAACAAGGACAAAACAAACCTATGAGCGATTGATTTCAGAACTTATTAATAGAGGGCAAAAACAAAACAAAAAGGAAACATCTGATGAGACTGGGACTCGAACCCAGGAGGATTGCTCCACCAGGAAATTAGTGTTAAGGTTAACCTTAACCTGGCGCCATAACCAACTCGGCCATCTCACCGGTTGTGATTGTTGAAGTAAGCTGCAGTACTGCAGTACAGATACCCGAACCTGATGAAGACATAGCCTCACCCATCTACCATAATGCTCAGATGATTGAAACAGCATCCACACCAGCGCGATGGCCTTTGGCTTAAGAAACATATATCTTAAAATATTCCAATCCTTTAGTTTAACAAGATAGTACGCCATTCGTATCTGAAATAGTAGAGGCATCGTTATCTCACAGTTTCAAATTACCATTCGCTTCAAGCTGATCCAAGATGAGTTCTTGTTAAGTCTGACGAGACAGTTCCTGAGCGTTTTCAGTCGTCTCCCTATCACGTAGACTAGTAGGGCTCAAGCGAATAAAAAAGCCACATGGGGACGTCTTGCTACGGATCGCGGAAGACACAATATGAAACCTGGTTGGTGTCATGAAGATGGAAGCTCAATTTGGTATCTAGACATGTTAACCAGACTGGCCAACGTGCTGAAAGGATCAAGGACACGTCAATGCTCGGCGCTTGGGTGCTAAGAATTGATGAAGGTATCAATGGTGAGCCAGAGGCTATGCTCTAGTTATGAGAGTATGGTGCCTGAAACGATATGCTTGATCCTTGGCGACAATGCCTAGGCCTCATCGTTCAGCTTCGCCAATTCTTTCCATTGTCACATCGTTAGCCTTTTAAGCTATCCCATTCTTGAATCTCACGGATTTTGTAACCAGCATACCAAGGCTAGCTTAGCCACCTCTCCGAACCCCCGAGTGACCGGAACCGTGAAGACCCACCTCCTCCGAATAACCCGGCCCCGTTCTCCAACAACTTCCCAACCAACCCATCTCCAAACCCCAGCTTCTCAGCTCAGCCTAACTCTTTCTAAGGACACAAGCATGGGCATGACCCCAGTCCTTAGTACGGACGGTGTCTCCGCGGTCAAAAGGAGATAGCTAAAGAAACCGATCCCTACAATACCAAGAACCTGGAAGCATTCCTTGCGAAACCATCACCAATTTCGTCGAAGCGGCCATCAAGACCGATGTTATTTCAACGGCTTCACGGTCTCCAACTCCGTGCCCTCCTACATCTCTATCAGTACATAAAGTACGGATAGCTGTATCAAAACACTTATCTACCCCAAAAACCTTATCACCGCCATCCTTGCTTATCACCACCCAGTTAGGACCTCCTCTCCAATCTTCGCTTTTTCACCACACCCCCTTCTAGAAACTGCCCAAGCTTCGCCAAAGTCTCACTCCCCCTCCCTCTTTTACCTCCCTGCCTATGCCCCCTTTTTGCATCAGTGTCCCGCGCGATCTGCATGCGCTTTCCCCCATGTCTTCTGAACCACGAGCTAATCCTTGGAGCAACTTTAAACGCAACGTTCAATAGAGGCACAGTTGATTCAACTACGCTGCCGATCACGAGATCGGCAGCTGTCATCCATTGGCCGCACCTTGTAAAGACTGCCAGCCTTGATGCATTGGATCGGACTTATCACGATGGCGCAGTAACATGAAACGATGTACATTCTACGTCACCAGCCACGATGTGCACTCATAGAAGTTGTGCATGTAGTTGGGAGACTCAGATAAACACAAAAACGGCAGGATGGGAATCTGCTCTGCTCATTCATTAGAACGGCCGGTAGTCCACAAATAACAGTTACAGACTGAACTTCTTCAGTTATTCTATTGAAGAACAGATGAGCGTATCTATCATAAATACTGAAAGTCATTATAACTTCCAAATCACTAATTGATAGGTCACAGATTAAGACAAAAGGAGTTAGGTAAAATGAACATAGCTATGTTGGGTATAATTTCAGTAGCAAACTACTCAGTATGTATAAACAAATCGCATGTTCTATGAACTCATCAAGATTTACGCCAGCGTCTACATTTCAAACGTGTTCCGAATATGTAAACCCAATTCCACTTTACTCGTCAGAGTATGCCTTCTTCTTGATACCGATAAGCTGTCCCATCTCCTGCCAGAAGCCTTGGGGAGGTGTCGTGATGGCGTTCTCGTAAGCGTCAATGACAGGACGCTCCCAAGTGAGATCAACCTCATGGGGTCGGAGCCAGCGGGTCTTCTTGTAAACCTTCCAGAAGATGAAAAGACAGGGCGCAACGAATTGCATGGTGTAGTTCTGGAAGAACAGCTCGGTGTTCCATGGTTGGAACGACTTGTAGCCGTAGCACATAACAACGCAGAACTGGAAGATAAGACCAATGTAAGCGCAGTATGGCTGGAAGCGACCATAGTAAGGCATCTGTCGTCGGTCGATGCCCTGAGCCTTACAGGCGCGGTAGTAGTTGAGGAAGGTTATTCCCATTACGAGGTAGTTGATGAGACCACCAGCAGTCATGAGAGCAATGAGCCAGTTGAGAACCTTGGCGGAACCGCTGCCGCACTGAAGGAAGGAAAGCATGGGGAACAGCATAACCACACAGAAACACCAGATAGGGACACCAGAGGCGGTTGTCTTTCGCAGGAATCGGGGAGCACGACCCTCAAGAGCGAGACCGTAGAGCGATCGAGTGGCACAGTAAGTGTATGTGTTACCAGCTGAGAAGATTGAGGTAAGGAGCAGGGCGTTGACAATGTGAGGAAGGACGTCGACTTTGAGGATGCCCATAGCCATGACATACGGCGACGCCTCAGCAGTGCCACTTCCCTTAGTGCCATCGACAAAGATGGCCACGAGCTGTTCGTAGTTGTAGGGCACAATAACACCGACAGCGAGAGAGCCCATGATGAAGAAGAAGCAGAATCGGTAGTAAACCGTCTTGAAGGCAGCCTTGATGTAGACGGTGGGTCGCTTAGCCTCAGCAGCCACCATTGAGATATATTCAGGACCGACAACGGTGAAACCAGCACTCCAGAGGGCAGCAAGGAAACCCTCGAAGCGTCCAAGAGAGTCGGTACCGTACACGTCGGAGAAGGCGCCAGGGTTACTCCAGTAGCGGAAACCGTAGGCATCGCCTTGAGGGTTGCCGCCGACCATTGTAATGAAAGTGAAGCTGAAGAGCATCAGGATAAGGATGACCTTGCCGCCCGAAAGCCAGAATTCGGCTTCACCATAAGCCTTTACAGCCAAGATGTTGAGGAGACTAAATCACGCGAACGATTAGCTTGTAATTCATTATAGAACCGGACATTGAACGACACAAAGAAAGCAGAGTCGTTTTGGGGGAGTCTTACGCATATAGAATGATGACACCAATGCAGATACCGGCTGTAGGGCCTGGGTTTGTAATCTCGGGGCTCCAGTAGGAAAGAACAAGGTTGATGGCGGTAATTTCGAATGGGATGAGAAGGCCTTCGTAAAGGAAGAAGTTCCAACCAGCCATGAAGCCAAGAGCATCATCGGCCCAATGACCGGCGAGACGGATGAAGCCACCAGAAACGGGCATATAAGTAGTCATTTCGGCGATACCATTGTTCACACAAGCGAGGATACCAGAGTAGATTGTATAGGCGAGGAAAAGACCAAGAGGGCCACCCTTGGCAAGACCACCACCGATACTCACGAAAAGAGCTGTACCGATGGAGCCACCAATGGCCACGAGCTGGATCTGTCGGTTGTTGAGAAGACGGTGCAAACCATCAGCGTTGTCAGTGGTGTGACCAGCAGCAAGGTCGCCGTTGTCGGCGAGGTACTTTTCGCCAGCATTTTCATTGTTGTTCATGAACTTGGCGGAGTTCTTCTCCTCGTCGGAAGCCATGTTGAAGGATATCACCAGTGAGGTGAGGTGAGAAGGCTAGGATGGGTGTCGAGATGAGGCTCAATAGAGCAGGTGTCTGAAGCACTTAAGCAGCAGACTTGGATGTAACTAATATACCTTGAAAGACACAAGGTATACGTAAGAAAGTCAAGAATAAAAGACAAGAGGAGAGGATGAGGGAGAGGGGAAGAAAAGATTCCCTAGGAGGTGCGGGCGTTGAAGGTAATAAATAAATGCGAACATGGGGGGGAAAGCTGTTTCTTACCTTGAGCATAGGTAGGTACGGATAGAGAGGAGAGGTCGAGTAAAGCTACTGTACCTACTGTACCTACTCTGATCCTAGGATCCCACTAATACTAGGACTGCCTAGCGACTGGGACTAGGATGAGGAGGATTGGGGAGTACAGCATCCATGGCTTGCTTGGTTGGGGCTGAGAGGAGTTGAGTAGGTAGAGTAGAGTAGGTAGAAGCACTGCGCTGCGCTGTAACTGCAAGTGCGTAGTTGGCTGCACTGGTCCTGCCGTTGCAGTTTGCTTGCTGTTGACGGCAACGGGATACCTCTAAGCAATGGCGGCCAGTCCGAACAAGGATTAGTTGGAGGAGGTGTGGAGAAACAAAAGCCAAGCCCAAGTTGATTACATCTGCTTCAGGCTACTTTAATCTCGAGTATCCGCCCTCATGCGTGCGGTATAAAGGCTACCTCGGCTGAATGTAACAGGTAAAACAGACATGGATAAATTAAAGCAATTCAATTCGATCCTACTTCACACGCCCGCTCCAGTCAAGGTCGAGTCAAACAAACCAATCCTGGTCTGAGTTAATTTGTAGTTTCGATTTTTGTTGCTTTTACCTTAAAGAAACTGCCTACATATTTCTCTATGTATCCGTAGCTCTCTCTGTTTTTCTCGATCCCACGATGTGTCTGAGATGGCTTCGATCAATCAGGAGGCAAAAAGGGTCGTATTCTGTGTAGCCCTTATCTCTGTTGGCCACTTGATTCTGATTCTATCGCACATTACTGCGCTCTGTGTATTGGTGTAGGACCCAAAGGAACGGTTCATCTCTTCTGGACCTACATGCAGTACTGTAATTCAACCCATTAAGCATGATGGACAACCATGAGGCTTTGGCGTGTCGTATCCTCTAGGCATCTTACACTACTGTATCAACTTCCCCAGAGACAACTAATTCAAGTGGTTTCAGCTCTCTCCACTTGGTGCTACCACGATCATAAGCACTGCCCTCCCTTCATGCACGCGAGCTTGAATGTATCTGCACTTTCAGTGTCACTTGGATTGATTCCTGTGCCTTGGTTTGACCCAGTCCAGGCCACTTCCGCATTGCTCTATCCGCTATTTACATTGGAGAAGAGGCGATATTTCCTGATCAGTGGCGGCCGGCGCCTGGCTTGACAGCTCAAAACTTTGCACAGTTAACGGTTAGCCTCAAGATGGCTTGTCGGGTGGTTTTTGCGCCTCTGGATAGTTCCTTGTACCGACTCAAAAAGATACATGACCACCCATGCATCATCCTTCTCCACCCCCATAGAGAGGGGGTGGGATCTTCCCCACCATAGATATGGCTTCTCCACCAGGTCGTAGCGCATGTACCGTCTACCTCGTACATTGACTGCATGCATCCATGTCAGGATGCTTCCCCGACAGTTGGTCCACCCGTCCTGATAAGGTGCCCTTGTCTTTGCCCGATAGTTGTTGGACCCTAAGCCCTGATAATGTATGTACTGCCGTACAGATGTTGGATGCTGATCAACAGAAGGACGCCCATCTCACTCACGGTACCTGCTGGGCATTGTTAGCACCCTTCTTGGAAAAAAAGGATCTTTGTCTGGGCAAACCGAGTCTCGCCCGATACATGCCAATGTATGAACAGCGACGTTTCCTTTCACCGGAATCTTGAAGGCAATCGGAAGTCGGGAGGCTCCAGTGACGATACCTACAATTCAATACCGCCAGATGGGTAGCCTCCACTGAAAAAGCAGTGTGGAGCTTTCCCCAGTCTTCGCCACAGGTGGATGACCTCCACTGAAGCGGATGGATGGAGCCTCCATTATAGTGGTCAGTGCCCCTATGAAAGCCCCCGAGAGATAGGCTCCCTTAGTTCATCTAGCCAACCAGATCGACCAGATTCATGATTGTGAACTGTGCGGGAGATTGGCTGTCTGAATATTCCCGCAGTCACACAGCGAAACCGAAGAGAAGAGAGGTTCTAATGTTGGATTGCTGTGCATGAGAAACACTATTTCTGCATGGTTCAAAATGCTTCCTTAGCTACTGTACAATACTTGGATGACCGCTAACATCCTTCAAGGTGAAAATAACTGCCTTCTAGGATACCTGTGCCCATTTCCAAGAACCTGGTTCGTCCTGACGTCATCGTCACTGGCTGCTCGTACTAAGGGTCGATAACACCTGCCAAATTTGGCGAGCCGTTGCCGAAGGGTGATTCTCTTTGTTTGCAAGGAGACTGGGGACGAGCTTGTCAACGTCGTCGTCAACACATTAAGCCCACGCGACATCAAATTATCTAACCGCATTCGAGCCCCCCTTTCCGCGTTGTACGCACTGCCGTCCTTTGATGAGACAATAGCATTAGAGAGTCATTTGGAGCTTGCTTCATCAATCAACTTTATTGGATGGGTCGTGTGCGTACGTCGCAGATCCTTCAACTACTAGACTGTACCGACCCCGAACTAAGTTCCAGTTCTATGGAATCTGGGGTTTGCGATGATCCTTTGGCATACCGAGACGAACAGTTACGACAATCTCGATAGCCTGGTTTATCGGTTTTCGATGATCTGAATTGGGTCACGAGGTCTTCATCCTCTCGAATGATTCTTACATAAAACTTAACTTCTAGCGATGGACGTTTCAATTTGCCGCCCTCACACCAACTCTTACCACCATCAACATCGGCTCCTCCGCCACATGCTTGGCGGTTGACGCACGCACAAACCAACGTCAGTAGATATCATCAGTTTGATGTTTGATACTGAGCTATATCAGGTGTTTAATGACCGAGCTCACCGGTCACGTGCCTTGTGGCAGCCCATAACCTGAGGAACGGAATGAGCGACGCAGCCAAGGCCAACCTGCACACCAACATCGTTGCCCCAGGTATCTGAGGGCATTCAGCTTCAATATGTCAATAATGGACAGGGCCAGAACGATCTATAGAAAAAGCAATGCGTGGATTACACAAACCGACTTCTAACACAAGGAAAGATTGACTTTACGAGAGGGCGTTTGACCATTTCCCAACTGACTTTTTAGGTTCAACCCAGATCCTGGGCATAGCCTTGGCCTGTTACCACCTTGAATCTCGTCTTATAAAGCCCAAAGAGTAATAGAAATCACTCTAAACCGTATGACAGTAAACTCGAAATCTTGCCCCTGTCGCGTGGGGAAGAAGTCATACATAATGCAGCCAAGCACATACCGCCGTACTTTGTCAACCGAGCTGAGGGTGAGACAATTGGTCAAGGCACTGGCATCCCTGTAAATGGTCCAGACCCCAGCTGTTCATGAATCGGGCCCGACCAAGCAAGTTGGTATTACGGGCCGAGACATGCAACAAATGCAATTCCGTTAACTGCGTCTGGCGCGCCTAGCGTCAGTGCCTCCCTGGTTGTTTTATGGATCCTGTCTTACGGATACAACACGCTCCTTGCAGTGTAGCCAGGCCAGTGCACTGCATCCGCCCGGCTCATAATGGGCCTGTCAGTACTGTGTCATTACTATGTATCGTCTCTAACGGAGGAAGCTCGGTGCACTACTAGGCATATGTTCTACCAGCGTCCAATGAACCGTCCCAAACGCTCAATAGCTCAGTATTCATACAAGGGTTCAGACTAAAATCCACTATCAACTGCGTCGTTTGGGCGCGATTTACAGTTGATGAAAGGCAGTCCTGTTGATTCTTGGCACCGGAACTCTGGTTGTGGTTATGCCTTGGCACCAGAATGTAGATGCGGATTTGGCCGCTTTTCGCGCGCCGTACAACGTACATGTCTAGAGATGCCCTGTCATATTCGTCGTACTTTTACTGCAATGACTCGGTTATGCGAACCTGTACACGCCGGCACAGCTGCGGTCGCTATTAACTTACTTGCGTCTTGGTTCATCAACACTGCATTATTATACGTTGGGCGGTTAATCACCATGGCGCTGATGATACTGTAAATCACTGCAGTTTCAAGAACTAAGCTTTTTCTCCAATTCGTAAAAATATTCGAAGAGACGAATTGAAAACCTTCATGGCCTTCGGGAGGAATCCGAGTCCTGCGCTATGCAAGCCACAGCCACAATTCTCGTTGTATGTACGGTCCAACAGTACGGAGTACTGCCCGTACGATACTGATGGCACGGGCGAAGCCGCAAAACATGAACTTCGGACTGACTGACAGGCTGGCAGTTGAACCATTCTTTTTCACAGAGGCTCGTTGCGCAGTTTCGATTGGTACGTCCCCTCTCGCAGACCCCCGTTCTAAACGTCTTGGAGAACGTTTGCCGTCCCTTGTCGGAGAGCAATACGCCCTTCCCCGACTCTACCTAGTCACGGTGGACATAGGCCTATTCGGTCTAGATCAGGGACGGAAAAGTGGAAACGAGCCTGGCAAACGGACAAGGAACCTAGTCAACTGCAACGGACCCTGACGTTCCCTGTTAAACGCAGGAGAGGACATGCGCAGAATAAATGACGCTTTGCTGTTTAGACGTCTTGACCGTAAGTAAACCTGGCAGGCTGGGCCAGGTTGTCGGACAACAGTTGATGAGGGTATCCACACGATCAAAAGATGTCGTATCGGTTCTTGACGCTCTCTATCGGTTCGTTATTAAGCCGATGATGAAAACTCTTCATTTTTTCTTGTTGTGAATGAGACGACAGATGATGAGAGATGGCAAAGAAAGCGCTGATTTTTCGGAAGCCAAGAATTCAAGCCATGATTTCTATATCGTAGCCAAGCAGCCAAGCGATCATTGTTCCAACTTACCATACCATCCACACACAAAAGACCGCTGTGGCATCAACATGATGTACAGTACTCAGGCAGTGTACAATGTGATTCAGACTAACCCAAGAGATGGCACAATTCCCCAATTCTTGGGTTTGCTTAGCCTTTGGAGAGAGACCTCCAACAACAGAACGAGTATTCAAACTAAGGTATACATTGATTCATTTGGGTATAGCATTACGGACAATACAACACAAAAGCCCTAACATAGAATCACTACTGGGACTAGTTTGAGGTCAAATACCTATAATTATCTTGCTCTATCTACCCAAGCCTTATGCAGGTGGTGCAAGCTATCAAAGGTGCAGCGCGGCAATGATCGCGTTTGAGACGGTCAACAATTCGGCCGGGATGGAGAAGTTTCAGTGGGGGTGAATTCCGTTGTTTCCAACCGTGGCCGGCGTCCGATGAGGGGCAGGTGCGGTGCGGTGCCGTGCGGAGAAGTGGGAAAGAGTCAGAAAAAAAAAATAAAAAAAATTCTAGTACAGCGAAGTCAATGGAAGGCTGCGACTGTATTAGTAAACAGCGGGCACAACTTTCAACATCCACCAAAAATTACACCACCAGGCGAACAAGTTGCAGTTGCTTGTCTGCTTGTCATTGACGATACAGAATAGCGCATTTTATTTCAAGCTTCACCCAAAAGCCAAAGAAACAGAAGGACATCTCCTCAGTGCGAGGCCGGGGCCAAGACCTAACCCTGCTCTTAAGCCGCTATAACGTTGACGCCCAATTTGCACCTTTTTTTCCTTCTTGGCCGACCAAGAAAAACCCTGTGTTGCAAATAGCACAGATAAAGCGATGAGTGGTATGGGCGAGTATGGAAGCGCTTTGCGCAACGGCCGCTATGCCCAAATTTTACTCTCAAAAGCAGACAGTGCCGAGTCTCAGCAAGCTCCGAGTTCGACCTCCGGTTCCGTATCCGATCCAGCTCCGGTGGCCGGGGCTTTGATCAGGGCCTTCGTCACTCGGTTGGCTTCTTTCGATTCTGGGTCCGACTACACAGCCGAGACACCGGCAGATGTCCCACAGGTTATATCAGTAGGCCTCGCTGCCTTGAATGCCTTCCTTCAAGTCAATGTCACTGGCCCTGTTCTCCCTGAGTCGGCTGCTCTCAGTTCCCTCTTCACCAAGGAGTGGGCTAGTGTTCAGTCGGACGACACCAAAAATTCTCATGCTCATCTCCACAAGACTTGTCTTAGCTACCTCGAGGTTGATGGCGTATCACCATACGCCTATATCCCTCACTTGGAGCTCTTTGCCCTGGCACGATTCATATTTACACAGGAGCTTAACCAGGCTACTAAAGATATCGTCGAGATTCGTTCTAAAGACCAGCCTCTCAAGTGTAGCTTTGCTTGGACACGACTTCGAGTCGACGTATGGCACTACAAGCTCCTGACACAACCCAGCTTGGGACATGGCTCCAACTTTGCTCGAAGCTCTCAGTGGAGTGATGTGCCTACTCTGGCATCCAAGATTTTGGCCGGTATCGATGGTGTACGAGCACAGATTCTTGGAGAAGAGGTTTGGGCGTCGGACAATGATACCTGGAGTCGCGAAGAAAAGGTGCAGTTCCTTGTAGAAGCAGCGAACAACTACATCCTGCTAGGTCGTGACGACAAAGCCAGAGAAGCTCTCAAGGAGGCATCTCAGACAAGTGGTCTTGAATACGCACTCTCGGGTGCTCTAGGAAAAAGGACCAAGTTTCAAGAAAACAGCATCAGTCAGCTTGTTGTTTTGGCCAAGAGTGGCGCTGAACAACAGGCTGATAGCGTGGAGGAGGAGGCCAAGCCGGATGCTCTCCAGCTGAACGATGATACTCTGCACGAGGAGATCCAGTTCTCAAAGGAGGAGAGTGTAGAAGATAAGAAGGCCTCTCTTCCCGCTGCCTTGGCTGAGCTTTCGCCTGACGATCAACCTCAACTCTCGCCTCTCGACCAGATCATACTTCTTACGGAGGCTACTCTCAAGGATGCTTTCTCACCTATAGATACGCTGACTTCAGCAGAGGTCCTTCCCTATGCAGTGCGAGTTATCGGAGACAAGTCGACTAACTGGCAAATTTACACCCAGGCCTTGTTGGTCCGTTCTCGAATTGAAGTACACCGCAGCCGAACTGTTGAGCGAGGTGTACTTCAGCTCCAAGCTGTGGCAGATCAGGTTCTGACTGACACAACTGCCGAAACCCAACAGAAGGCCGAGGCAAAAGAGCAGGATAGTGAGACGGATGCTCCAGCCATCCAAGTCACTGCTCCTGATCAAGCTCCCGCACCAGTGCAGAGCAAGCCAACATCTTTCCTCCCTGCCCCAAAAGCTTCAGAATCCGCCCCTGTACACGTGCGTCTTGAATACATCCACGCCATCTGCTCCCCCCCCAGATGGCACCTTGAGTCTGAGCTCGCCTATGCCTGGGCTGGTATTGGTTCTTTGGCCTCTGCTCTTGAGATATTCAAGCGACTTCGACTGTGGGCCGAAGTAGCACTTTGTCTTGCCAGTGCTGCTGCTTCCGAAGATGAAGATGGCCGTGGCAGTGGCGGCGAAGAGAAGGCCAAGGGAATCATCCGATGGAGGCTGTTCCACCGCACTGGAGAAACTTCTCCCTCGGATCCCGACGATGAGGATATTGGCGATGATGTGACTCTTCTCAAGGCTGCTGACTTTTCCGGACCTGAGCGTGAGCCTTCACCACCGAACGCCCCGCGATTATTCTGTATTCTGGGTGATATTGAGAATGACCCCTCTTACTACGAGCGTGCTTGGGAAATCTCCAAGCATCGTTTCGCTCGAGCTCAAAAGTCGCTTGGCGAATACTACCTGCAGAACAAGGAGTGGGAGAAGGCACGCGAAGCATACAAGAAGGCGACATCTGTTAACCGTCTGAGCCCTGAGATGTGGAGTCGTCTTGGAGATATCAGTCTGCGCCTTGCGCAATTTGGCGATGCTGCCGAGGCTTTCAACCGCTCTATCGGGTCTGCGAGCGATACAGCCGGAGGCGAAGATGCTCGAACATGGAGCAATTTGGGAAGTGCTCTTTGGAGTCTGTACTGCGAAGTCGTGGCCGAGGCCAAGAATAACCCCGTCACTACCGATGAAACCCCTGCATCGGTTCCTGCTGACGATGAAGAGGATGACGTTGCTCTTGCCAGCTCTTCCAAGCCCTCAGATCGTGACCCGGCAACTCTTGTGAGTCAGTCCCTTGCTGCTTACAAGCGAGGTGCTTCTATCGCTCACGACAACTGGCGAATCTGGGACAATGTGCTCACTCTGGCCTCTCGTGTCCAACCGCCTGCTGTGCCAGACATGATCCTTGCTCTTAAGCACATCATTCGCATCCGCAAGACCGAAGATGCCATCGATGCAGACGTTCTTGGTGCGCTGCTTCAAGATGCGGTTCTTTCTGTGGAGAAAACGTCAAGCTCCGGTGTTTACGATCCTCCTCGTGGAACACCCGAAAGACTAGTAATGCGCTTGGTTGAGGAGGAGGTTGTGCCACTCATCACACAGCGATCGGAGCTCTGGACACTGGTCTCACGACTCCGTGCCTGGAGAAGGGATTACTCCGGCGCAATCGATGCAGCAGAGCGAGCGTGGCGCGCAGTCCTTGGTTCGTCAGGTAGCGGCCTTTTGCCCGGCGCAGCAGCCACTACAGAAGACGAGGCACGAGACTGGACTGTCGATGAGGGTGCATGGACAGTCGTGGTGCAGAGGACCGACGAGTTGGTGTCTGTGTATGAGAACTGGGGCCCCTCCGTCGAGACAATCGGTAGCAAGTGGAAGGGTAAGGCCAGAAGTGCGGTGAGGAGTGTGATGGGCAAGGGCAAGGAACGGTGGGAGGGAAGTGAAGGCTGGAAGGTTTTGGAAAACTTGATGGAAGGCTTGAGGATTTCCTAAGATAGTGAGAAAGAATTGGCTAGGTCATGAGAAACGTACCAGGCATGATAAACAGTAGAACGATAACATAGACAACATAGGATTACAAAATGCAATGATTTCAACCACTTACTTATTACTATGCTCCTTAACGGTGTGTCTGGATCATTGCACATGCTAAGAGGACATTAATATGCCAGAGACAGCTTCTACGGAAGACCGTCAGGGTGTCACAAGAATTGGATGCTCCGAGCATAAGTGACGAAATAATTTAGTCACCTTCTGTTAGTTTAGACTACCACTTAGGCTACTTTATTTTAGTAGCCCAAGCCTTAGAGGGTATGTCTTCTGTCACCAACCAACCTAGCATGCGCAGATGATTATGAGGAACTGTTTTGGTGGCAACGCTGTTATAGCATATTTCGCTGCATCCGTACCTGATAATTGACCTCCTAACACTACTCCATGATCTCATCAAACATCTCTCGTACCCACAAGTAAGCCATTTTCCCACACTTGATTTTTCAAACTTCCACAACGAGGCCGTCCACCATTTTTCAAACAAGAAGTACATCGAATAGCCGGGGTACGGTGGAACTCGAGTTATCTAATTCACCAGTCCAGAGGCAAATGCACCTATTTCTTGCCCTTCTTTCGGCCAGGTACAACCTTAAAGCCGGCGGCCTGCATGCTGGCATCGTCACGAGGGCTGGTAGCAGCGGTGGCGGCAGCGGCAGAGTTACTGGAACCTCCCTTTTTGGCAACTTCGCTCCAGCCGCCGCCGTTTCCTCCCTTATTATCGGGTTGCTTCTCGACAACTCCACGTTCAGCGAGCTTCTTACGGCGGACGAACTCCTCAGCGAAGTGACGTCCATCCATGGTGGTCGAGTTGGCGTAAACAGCATCAGCGATCAAGCTAGTATCGAGAGGTAGAATATCGAGGGCAGACTGGAAATTGGCGACTGAAGATGATGGTTAGTACATTGTCGTTTGCTTGTAATAAATTTGACTTACTATCAATGGGAGCAGTGATACCCCTAGAAAGCTCCCGGCCAACCCATTTATTGAACTCCTCCGTGGCAGCGTTACCAGTATCAGCCTTGCCATTACCCGAAGCAACTGGCTTAGCCATTGGCTTTGTAGGCGAAGTGATAGGCTTGATGTTGGTGGCGCTGACTGATCGACTTTGAGACGACGGACCGGTGGGAACTTTAACCTTACCACCAGCGCCGACAGTGGCCCAGCCGCTTCCAGGGGGAGGAGCCGTAGCAGCGGCAGCGGCCGCGGCTGCAGCAGACGCAGCATTAGTCAGAGTGGATTGGCCTGGCTTGCCGGCGAGGTTGGCGTAGCTCTTGGATACGCTGGTAGGTGTACCGGCCTGAGAGCTTGCTTGGCTGGCTTTCTGCTTACGAAGCTCTTCCTCACGTTGAATCTCGGCAAGTGTCTTCTTGCTGGAGGCCGAAGTTGTAGGTGCAGCAGCAGAAGTAGTTTTAGATGGGCCAGGCTTGGACCAAGGGCTACCAGCTGGGGCAGGGGAGCCGTGACCCCAAGTACTAGTGGCAGGCAGACCGGCGTTAGTAGCGGCGGCTGTCTTCTCGCGCTCCCTAAGTTCTTGCTCGAGAATAGCCTTCCTTTGAGCAGCAGCGGCCTCCTCGGCTTTGGCTGCTTTGCGAGCTTCGGCCTCTTGGATCTCCTTCAGACTGGGGCCCTTGTGACCCTCAGCTCCATGATCCTTGGCCCAGGGTGCCAGGGGTGGTGGCTGGGCATTAACGGAAGCACTATCAGGGGTTCCGGTCTGAGAACGGTTGTACTGTTCAGGAAGATTCGAGCGAGCCCGTTGAGCTGTCGGCGCGGGAAGAGGAGTTCCAGTGGAGGCGGGAGGAGGGAAGGGCATCGGCATATCGGGCTCGACCGGCTGAGCAGCGGCCGCAGCAGCAGCAGCCTGGGTTTGCTGAACCTGTTGGGTCAGAGATAAGGCATCCTCAGCTGCCTTCTTCTTGGCGGCCCGCGCAGCTTTGCCAGTCAAAACCGGAACCTCTGCACGTCGCTCGTCCTCCTCGGGGGCAACCTCATCAGCAGGGGATAGCTCCTCGAATGGCTCCCCCTCGCTACCCTCTGCGGCCTTGGCAGCCTGTTCAGCCTCGATCTGAGCTTGGTATTGCTCGAACTCCTGCAGACGTTGCTTGAATCCTTCAGGATCTTGTTCGAGGTTCTCGGTCTCGGGTAGTCCAGTGCGGGCGCCAGTCTCGGCAGCAGGGGCTCCGATGGGTTGAGGAGCACCAGAGCTCTGGAGATTGGCAAGCACCTGACGCTCAGTGTTCGCAAAGCCAGTCAAATCGTCATCCCTAAAGGGGTCTCCGTTTCCCGATCCAGAAGGGGCAGATGGTTGACTGCCTACCGGCCCAGCTCCTTCAAAGAAGCTGCCAGAGGGAGGCATGGCGCCGATTGGTTGTTGATGGGTTGGCATTCCGATGGGATTGGGGGACGAAATGCTTCCGAAGCTTGGCTGGCTCTGTAGGCTGTGGGCACTAGAGTGGTGCTGCAGCATTTGACCAGGGATAGGGAATTTGGACATAGCCTGAGCGCGCATCACGTACTCTCGCTGTTGAACCATGAGATACTGCTCTTCCTGTTTGCGTCTCTCTAGGTTGTTCTGTTCCTCAGCAGTTAAGGTACGTCCAAAACTCGGGAATACGCCGCTCAGGGGTGGAACCACACCACTGTTCCCCTGAGAAGGGAATGGCCCAGGCTGCGCAGGAGGACCGTGGGGAATGCCGATTTGAGGTACCAAAAAGGGCTCACGCGAGTTGCCAATACGCCTGATGAGTTGGCCTAGGGGTTCGAATTCGGGGTCTTCCACTTTCTTGACACGCAGGTCAGGCGTAAAGAAGTTTGCCTTATACCAGTCGTTCATTTCCAGACCAGTGAAGGGGCCTTGAACCTGTCCTTGAGGATCCAAATAAACCCATCTCATACGATCCGGCATAACCATCTGTCGAACTTGTGCAGAGGGGGGCTCGGCGCCACCTTGACTGCCTCCAAAGGGCAAACCACCACCAATAGGAGTGAAAGACTGAGGAGCTGTTGCGGCAGAGGTAGGATGGCTGGAATCACCAGTGGTAAAAACACCTTGAGCTCGCGAGGCGTCGCTAGAAGGGAATAGTTCCTCGAAAACTCCGCGATTAGGTCGCATTGGGCTCTCGGTGTCGCGGGTTGGAATTCCAAAGTTGCTCCGGCCAATGGCACCCAAAGGATTGCTCTGGCGAAGGTCGGGTAAAGAATCAGACAGATTATTGTCATGCTCATGAGTCTGCATCTGTGCCTGCATGGCGGCAGGGAACAGAGAACCCATCTTACTACCACGGCCGATACTTCCAGTCCCAAGGCCACCGGCGCTAGCAGGGCCGAAGACATTGTTGAGGTTCGACAGCCCAGGCGACTGAAGCTCCCCCATAGGGCTGAAAAGAGAATTTCCAAATACAGCGCCCAGGTTGGGTCGTTCGCGATCCGGAGTCCCGATGGCAGGACCACCAGGTGCAGGCCAACCTGACAAGGTATTCAGCGAAGGGTAAGCCTTGGCACCCACGCTGGAGGTCTGACTTCGATCTCCTCCATCATAACCACCAAAGCCGCGGCCAATAGAGCCAAAGTTGGAAGGCGCATCGTGGAGACCCGCGCCATGAGATTTGTCTTCGTTGCCATCGCCGTCGTGGCCATGACGGTCAGCTGGAGGGCTGCGGTAGGGATTTGTCTCGGAAGGGCTCAGAGGACCGTCATCGCCATGACCAGCAAGGCTAAGGCCTGACATGCCAAAATCGGCTGCAGAGCCCTTGATGGGCGTCCCCATTACACCTGCTGGATTATTTTGCAAGCCGGCAGCGTCAGTGTCCGGTGCGCCGCTGAGTACCGCGCTGCCTGATAGAGTTTCGTCTCCGAAAGGATCAGTGTCGGTTCGTGGGCGAGATCGCCAAGATGACTGGTTAAGAGGGTTTTGGCCCTCGGCAGCCTTGCCACTCAGGTTATCCGAACTGTCCTTAGGAATTAGATGAGCCAGCCTGCTTCCACTAGCAGCACCGCCAACACGTTTATCACCAACAGCAGGCGAGCCTGTCAGTGCGAAGTTGCCGAATCCTCCTGCACCAGGCGTTGTCTGGTTGGAAGGTGGCCAAATGGAACCGACACCCCCAATACCACCTGTGTTGGAGCGCATCAAATTGCCAAATGGGGGCAGCTTTCCAGGAGCCTCACGGGAAACAGGTTCACCGTCGGATTCGTCGCCTTCAGCGTCCTTGAGATCGGTTTTGCTACGTGGAAACCAGAGCGGTGGGTCGTCACGGTTGAAGCGGCCAGCAGCAGTGGGAGATGCCAAAGCGCTCCCACCAAACGGGTTCGATTCAATTGTCTCACGTCGTCGTGTACCGGGTCGTGTGGCCGATGAGGGTGAACTGACGCCAAAAGTGTTGGAAGCGCCTTGGGATAAAGATGCCTTACGTCCGTTTGCACCACTTTGGTGGGCGTCTTTGTTTTGGGTCGGAGGTTTAAGCGGCGAATTAATCTCAGTATTAAAAGCCTACTAGTGATTAGTACAAACTTAGAACACCAACAGTAGAGTGGGGACTGTCGCACCTCTCTCTCCTCCATCGACATATCCTGCAGTCCCATAGGAGTCGAATCACCAGAATCATCCCAGCAGGCGCCAGGCTCCTGCGGAATATGATTGTCATTAGGCTTGCCCCAGCCTCTGGGAGCATGCCCATTCACTTGTCCGGGATTCCATCCTGGGGCGAGGAGGTGAGACACATCGACGGCCGGTTTTTGTGAGCGGTAGATGCCAAGGAGCTCCTCCTTTGTGTATCGCGCGGGGGGCAGCTCGTATGTCGAGTCGGACGCAGTCACAGGACTCTCGGCAGTAGCGGGGGGTTGAACTGCATGATCCGTTGAGGGCGGCGGCTGAGACGATGGCTGGCCGATGGGAGTTGTAGATGACCGACGGAAGGTAAGTGTACCATTAGCGGAACGACCATCTCTTCTAGCCCTGTAATAGTGTTAGTGATGGTTCATTAATGCCAACAAAGTCCAAGTATGGTGGAGAAGAGTGCGTGATAGCCAAGTAGGTGTTGCAACTGATGGACAGTGAAACACTGCACTGGGAACATCCTGATATAGACATAGGTTTCGGCCGTATGCTCAGATGACAGTTGTTCCTGGTATACTGAAGCGCCATCCGCGACAAACAACCCAGGGGGCAAAGCATAGAGCTTCCTGTACACCACACTACACGCGGGGTGACTGGAGCACAGTATGCAGCACAACATCCCACCATGATACTAGGTCCAGGTACTGAGGCCCAAACAAGAAGTCAGGGAGTGGTAAGTACTTACCAGTCTCCAGATCCAGAAGTATTTCCCCTTACATCAATCCTTGCTCCTCTGGCATTGGTGGTATTCTGACCAGCGGCAGCCGAGGCAAAGCTCGAGGGGAGATTAGTCGGCATATTGAGTACGCTACTACAAAGCTGATGCTAAAGTAATTTCAAAATCGTCGTCTCGAGTGCGGAGAATTCGAGCGGACGGGAGAGAATGTGGAACGTCTTTGTCGTTCGAGGTCAAGGGGCGCAAATGGTGCGTCGATGGTTGGTCGAATCGGCAGAAGATACAGCTGAGGGACAGTGAATGGCCTTAGGCTGCAATATGGCTGAAGATTGGTTGCTAGGAGCTCTGGAACGAACGCGGAGCAACAACGTAAAAGCTTTAGTTGTGGTCGGGGGACACGAGAGCACAAAACGATGCTTTGTAGCGATAGTCGAGAGACGAAGGCGGCGGGCAAGGCGATATGCGATATCGTAATGATAGTGTTACTAGCTGTGATCGGCGGGGGAGCGCGACGTAATTGTTGACTGAAATGATGTTTCTTGTTTTTTTCGGAGATCCGACGAGAAGAGTTTCGTGTGATGTTGCGGTGGTGATGTAAACCTTTAAACGGGGAAAGGAAAAAAATCGACTGGAAGGGTTTTGGGTGACAGAGTTAACCTTCCCAGAGATTGGCACTGGGCTTTGGTCCAGGCCACCTCACTGAAAGTCTTGATTAGTGGGGTTATTGGGTATGACCCGTAGTGCTACGCAGCCCGCCCGTCAGAAGAATTGACTGCTGAGAGCATGAGAGACGAAATAATTTAGTCATCTTATTCAGTCTTGGGCTAGCTTTTAGGCTGCTTTATTTTGGCAACCTAAGCCACCGAGGATAATTCTTCTGTTACCCACCTACCAGCCGACAATTTACCGGCACTTTGACAGATTGAATTTCTGGTTCAGGGCTGAACCTATCCTTAAACGAAAATGGGGACGATGCAGAAGCCATTGAGACTTGTCCACTTCAGTCTTGAATTTCCTCTCAAGATTCAGAGCCGAGGGTAATCTAGCTAAGTATATACCCAGGCTGTTCGCTACCGAGCACCTGGGTCAGGGGGACTCTATGTTTTTTCATCAAGGATTGATCAATATCTAATCTCCGTATCGATCTATCAATTAAGGTACCTAGAACGTGGCAAAGACGGGAATTAAGGTAGAGAGGGGTCACGTGTCGTCACACAGTAAGGCACTGTATGACATTCATCCTCGCCTATCTGACCTGAGCCTCTTCCATGGTCTCATTCACGTCACGTCGCGCTAAAGCGCGTCGCGTACTCCAACCTCATCAGAAAATTGAATTGTAAAACATCCACCAACAAATTCGGAATTGCAAGCCACGAATCAAAATGTTAGCCGTCAGAGGCTTGACAGCCCGAATCATGATACGAATACATAGAGGAAACCGATTCATCACAAATTTTATTCATGCACCTACCTCGTCTGTAGTATTTGGCAGGTATCAGCATCATGATGATTGACCGCCGGGTGCCTAAGAGACGAGATATTTCAGTCATCTTATGCCTGCTTAGACTGTCATTTAGGCTCTCTTATTTTGGCACCCTAATGCTTATCGGACAATTCTCCTGTTACCCAGTAGGCAGGCAATATAGCAGCTATATGGCTCTGATTGCTTGCGAGGTGGTTTATTGTTGAGTCAGTCTCGTCGAGATCTTGCTTTCCTCTTGATTCACATATTTCTTCCTCCTCAGCTTTTCATTATCTAGACACCTATTTTGCAATGTTATACGGATCTCCACTGTGGGAAAGCCAAACAACCATCCGATCAAATGCATTGCAGCAACCTTCCGTCGGTTCAGATACACTCCCTGAATTCCTTTCTCGCTTTCTTGTTATTCTTCGCCACTGCACTCTACCGGTACCTACGTACTGAGTCCATCAAAACTGACTCAAATACCTGCCCCTGGCTGTAAAGTACCGATAAGACCATTCGCACCTTTTATAGTTAGATTCCACGTCTTCAATCTTGGGAAGAGTCTCTCACGCCAAGTGAAACATTGATAATGCACAACAGATTACAAGCACCCGCCATCCACCCCAGTCGATCGTGCTGGTGCAGTACTTAAACTCGTCGCTGGATGATTTGGCTTGACCTCGGCACTGGCGGAATGAAATGAACCAGTAGGCCACGTTCATGATCAGGAGGCACCAAGTTGCCATCATCGTTGTCCACGTCAGAACGTAATCTGTGATATCGCGCCTCGAAACGAAGACCTTCAGATAATAGAGAGCATGAATGCTAAAGAACAAGAAAAATGCCTGTTAATTGGAGTGTTAATTCACAATCTAGATTTCCCAGTTTCTGGTTGCAATAAAGCTTACCAGCACCAAGTTGGACCAAACAAGTGCTCTTGACACTCTTATTCCGCCCACATGTCTACAAGCGCAGATTGTGATCATGATTGCCAAGAAGAACAACATCAAAGATGTGCGAATCACCGTGCCACACAAAAAGGGCGACAGCTGCCGTGGTTCGCTCGCCGGCGTGATACGGATATAGGAAGAGATGCATCCGCAGAAGGGCATGGCGAACTTGGTTTTCCTCAAGGACGCCCCTGAATCAAACAAAGTTAAGAAGAGAAGAATACCGAAACGACCTCAATCGTTTCAAGGGTTTGGGGTGGACGCCCTTTTTCTCCAATATCGACCATTTGGAAGAGTAACCGAGCGTGCTGGTGGGATGCTCTGGATTGAGCAAATAAACTTGAATGACGAAAGTAACTTTGGTTGCCATGTCCACCTAGGTACCGTCCGATATGAATGGGTACTTGGGGGGGCGCAAATCATGTTGATTGACCGATACAATTGCGAGGCGTATGAGGAGACGATCATATGGCCGCGTAAGTCCGAAATACTGTAACTGGCAGTGTGATTATTTACCGAGACGGTGAGAAATTGTCAGATATTGGTAAGAAAATGGGCTTTGAACTTCTTATTCGCCCGGTCTGGTGCTCGCAACATCATTTGATCTCCGAGGATCTCACAAGCGAACTGCTTCTGAGGACCTTTGTCGTCACTCGTGGCTTCTTCATTGATTGAAACTTCAACTAGGAAGATAGTACCTTCCTTGGGAACGACCTTGACTCCCCTCTTTTTGGTTATAATTTCGAAAACAAACTTGCGGTCTCGGACAACAATTCCTTGAATACCAACTCGGCTTGGACAATGGCTTCGCACAACCTTGATAGGAGCACCATGAAACTCAGCGCTCGCCAGCTTCACTGCTGCACTAGGCCCTCCGGTGAAGATGTCATTTCCAAGCAGCTCTCGGGCATATCCTAGCCACAGCTGGCTCAAAGGCTCATAGATGTGATATTTTTGGCCATCCTTGGGTATATCGTGAAGACCCAGATTTCTCCTTTCCTTTGATGATAGCGGTTTGGGTCTTTGCTTCTGTTTCTCTTTCTTGTCTTGGCGAGTCTTTCGGCGTGCAGCGCGGGCATTGAGGGTAGATGGTGGAGGAGAGGTTGGTCGAAGGTGAAGCGAACGGTGCTGTATCTTTTCTGAATAGATGCGATTTGCGCTGTCGGGAGAATGCGCTCTGGCCAGCAGATTCTGTGTAGCTTGTTGCGCTGCGCTAGTCATGATCGCCAAGGTATATGTAGCTCGGGGAGTGGGCGGTCGAGGATGAAGTCAGAAGGTCGAAGTCGGAGAAAAAAAAGTGTTTAGTTAGCGGAAAGATACCGCGATTCTGCAAGTAATTTTCTGGGGAAATGAGACGGTAGTGGGGCCCAAGCTCCTTCCCCCTTCCATCACATGCCGCTTGCTCGGTAGAGTCAAGTCTCGTCTCCACTTGGCCAATGCCATCTCATCGCGACTCGGTTACAAACTTCCAGGATCTTGCTTGTATCTTCTTTGATAGTAGAAGGCGGTAAATGTTTTTGCAATCTTCATCAATCCGAAGCTGCAGCAACTTTCAACGCGGCTTCGTCACTTGCTTTGCGATGGTGCTTTTGATACCAAACAGCAACTGATTGTCGATACCTCGGTTCAATCAAGTCTCGGACTCCTACAGTACCTACTACTTGCTTTGACGAGAAACGGCAGCCATGTCGCACAACGAGACCGATACCGATTCAACGGTCAATTCGGCACCTGATCTCCAGATACTAGGCGATGAAGTCACTCTTCAGCCCAGTGGTTATGTTGAACCGCCCAAGAAGATTCCTGAGGGCAAGGAGGAGGCCTTGATGGACAAGTTTGCCTCATTCCGCTCTGAGCCTTTTCGGTAATGCCCCCTTTTCTCTTGCTATCATAGCCGCCATGAAACGTGCCCATGCATTCTGTCTCTTTTGACGTAGACTGACACCCTGCTAGATTTCTTCGCGAGGTTTCTCTCTACGTGTCCGGCCAAGGATGGCGTGCCTATGACAACGTCATTGGTCAACCGGTCTTCTACTCTGGGTTCTCGGAGAATATGAAGAACATGGTTCTCTCAGCTCCTCTTCTCCAGCAAAGGATCAGCCGACTTGCTGAGCACCGTGTGGCCGTTGAAGAGCGCGAGGGGATGCTGCCAAAGGACAGTAAAGACTACGGCGCTAAACGTTCTGAACGACTCAACGAGATTGAGTCAGGACTCCAACAGCTTGCAGACAAATGGACTGATGACATGATTTGCAAAATGGAAAGCAAAGCTTTCATTCGTGGTGCTTATTACTTGGCTACCCAGCTGTTGACACGCGCTTACCACCAAGGTATCCATGTCTCCAGCGAAGAGGTCTTGCGACTACGCAAGGTTGCTGAAGTAGCAGCCCAAAAGAAGCAGAGCATCATCTTCTTGCCTAGTCATCGATCGCACGTTGACTACGTCTCCCTCCAGCTCATTTGCTACCGTCTGGGCCTGACGTTACCGGTTGTAGTGGCAGGAGACAACTTGAATATACCCGTCTTGGGCGAATTCCTACAGCACGCTGGCGCCATGTGGATCCGAAGAGCATTTGGTGATGATGTGTTATACACTACACTGGTCCAGTCATATATTGATACGCTTCTCCAAGAAGGTTATAACTTTGAGTGCTTCATCGAAGGAGGTCGCTCGCGGACAGGAAAACTACTGCCACCAAAGTTCGGTATCCTTAGTTTCGTCCTCGATAGTATTCTGTCCGGTCGGGTCCAAGATGCCATCATTTGCCCTGTCAGCACCCAGTATGATAAGGTGATAGAGACCGAGGGCTACGTTACGGAACTGCTTGGGATGCCAAAGAAGAAAGAAAACTTGGCCGACTTCTTGAGTGGAGGTTCATCCGTTCTATCATTACGTCTAGGTCGCGTGGATGTTAGGTTTCATGAGCCTTGGAGTTTACGAGGATTTCTGGATGATCAGCTATCAAAGCTCCCCAGCATTCCACGTGGACTCGATACCGATCATCAACGCCCTGAGGTCCGAGCTGTGCGTGAGAAACTTTTGCGGACAATGGGGTATCAGGTGCTGAGCGACATCAACGATGTGTCTGTTGTAATGCCAACAGCTTTGATTGGCACTGTTCTTCTAACACTTCGTGGTCGTGGAGTTGGCAAACAAGAACTGAACCGACGAGTTACATGGCTTACAGAACGAGTACGTGCCAAGGGTGGGCGCGTAGCTCATTTTGGAAATGCACCTCTCACCGATATCATTGAGCGCGGCCTCGAAGTACTTGGTAAAGATCTCATTGGTATGGTTGATGGTCTTGCTGAACCTACTTACTATGCTGTTGACCGCTTTCAGTTGTCATTCTACCGCAATATGACAATTCATCTCTTCATCTACGAAGCGCTTGTCAGTGCTGCTATGTACTCACGAGTGAAGAGAGGAGGTGGTCCACAGATGCAAGACATGCCATTTGATGAGTTGAGGGAGCAGGTGTTCTTTCTTTCGTCGCTATTCCGTGGCGAGTTTATCTTCTCCAGTGAGGGTCTCGATACAAACTTGGATAGGACTTTGCGGGGTCTGGAAGCAGATAATGTTATTCGGGTGGACCGTGATGCTGACGGCAACGCCACTATGGTCGGTCTTGCAGAACAGGAGAGGAAGGCTGGTCGGGAGAATTACGATTTCTACTGCTTCTTAATCTGGCCCTTTGTCGAGGCAACTTGGCTGGCGGCTGTCTCTCTCATGGGACTCACCCCTCCACTTGGGCAGAATGAAGACACTTGGATTGAGCAAAGCAAAACACACAACAGTGCCCAATTGGTAAGTCATAGCCTACCCTCCAACATATCAGCCGTCTTTCCTATCTTTATGTGCTTACAAAATTTCTCTCCAGCTCGGCAAGACACTTTACCACCAGGGTGACCTCTCGTACTTTGAGGCTGTTAACAAAGAAACTCTGAAGAACTCATACATGCGCTTCGAGCAAGATCAGCTTCTCCACGTGGTAAAATCGAAAGATTCCAAGATTCCCCCACGCGTCCAACTCGATGCCTCCTGGCGAACACCCCGCGATCCACAAACGGGTGCTTTACTTGCTGAAGGTAAACTATGGGACTTTACCGAAAAGATTGCCAGGTCGCGCCGCGAAGGCAAGAATCGCCGCGATGGTGCTACAGTCAGTAGTCGTGTGCTCCGACTCACTGACGAACTGGGTCGTAAGCTTTGGGAGGAAACAATCGAAGGTGAAAAGAACGGGAAAGGCAGAGTGCCAAGCACGTTAAGTAATGAGGAGAAAGAAGCATTCGGGAAGAGTGTTAGAGAAGGAAAGAAGAAGAGAGAAGGGAGGGCTCGGGCTCATCTGTGAGATTTATCGGTGTGGTTCTGTACAACATGTTTTCAACGAGCGAGTATGCCTTCCTTTTCATGATCAGCCCTTTTTGGTTGATGAAATCGGCGTCAGACGTCCTTTTTGGACTATACCAACACATTTTATCATAAGCATTTATATACGTACTCAACTGGGCATTGGTCTGCCCTTTCTCTAATTCAGTATTCCCAACTGCAACGTTTGAACAGCTCATGCCTGTTCGGGTATTGTTTTTCTCCGTTTTTACTCATTATTCTTGCATCTAATCTAGGCGCTGTCCTGATCCTGAGGCTTCAGGATGATATTGTCTATCAGGCGCACGGGTGGTCCTCCGCTGAAGCCTAGTTCCTCACCTTTCTGTGCCTCCTCGACGGGTAACATCTTAATTGCACCGCTCAAGACCGCTCCACGTGACGGGTCAATCTCATCAATTTCCGTTAATGTGTCTGGATCCGCGAGAGAAATGTAGTCGACCTCGAAGAGAACACGCTCGGTAGGGGAGAGCTTTGACTGCTCTGATGCAAAGGCATTGATGACTCTGTGCGCCTCACCAAGGACGGCTTCCCTAGAGCAAGAGCCAGAAGATGTATAAGCAGCTGCAGCAGCGTGCAATGCTTTCGGGAAAACGATGGCGGCAGCTCTTCGTCTCGGGCCAAGGTAGACATTTCTAGAACTGAGTGCAAGCCCATCTGTATCGCGCTCCGTAGGCTGAACAACCACCTGCAGAGGCAAGACGAAGTCCTTGACCATTCTACGGATGACGACTGTCTGTTGAACATCCTTTTGGCCAAAGTACACTCGCTCGGGCTGAACAATGTTAAAGAGCTTCAGACACACTGTCGCAACGCCCCGAAAGAAGGTTGGTCTGCTGGCACCTTCCAAAACCTCTCCCACCGGTGTGATGGTAACAAAGCTTCCCTTGCTGTCAATCTCCTGGCCTGGGAAGCCACTTGGATATATCTCCGGTGTTGTCGGCGCAAACACAGCAGAGATGCGACCCAAGTTCCCTCCATCATCTGCGAGCTCTCTATCCAGCGCTGCCAACTTTTTTGCATCTTCTTCCCAGGTTACGGGATACGATGATAGGTCCTCCTTTATCCCAAACTGCGCAGGGTTTACGTATATGCTCACGACGACATGATGGTTCTCCTTGGCAGCGGCGCGGATCAAAGCAAGATGGCCTTCATGTAAAGCGCCCATGGTAGGGACGAGGCCAACAGAACGGTGATTGACAACATGAGGGTTTCTCCAGCGGCGGACAGATTCAACGGAGCGTAGGACACGAATCGGTGACTTTGGAAGGGTTTCGAGGCGGGAGGAAGTCGAGCAGGCCGATGCCATAGAGCGAACCGAAGTGGTGAAAGGCGAGCGATGTCGGACAAAGCGTAGAGGAAACATTGTGGCGGTATTTTTGAACATATTGATGATATAGAAAAGATGAAGGAAGAGACGGCTCAATTGAAGTCAAAATATATCATGGCTGGTGGGCGCAGCAAGGTCTCGTGATAATTTCTGCCGCGAAGCTTTGGGGACGGTTCAAGACGGATTTCTTGGTGGAGTTGAAGATGCAGGGGTCCGTTTTTTTCTTGGAGTTTGTTATTAGATCAACGTTAGATGAGATCCCGACATGTGAACAAGGTTACCCTGTACCATCACCATTACCTAACTACTATGCAGGCCATTGACCACACCTTGAGTCTACGAACAGCTGAATTATAGGTGTACTTATTGTTCGAAGTTTACATAATCCATGAGCTTTCAGAGAATTTTAGAATATATCGTAAGTCTATGTGTCGGGCGATGCTAGCAATTTCCCTCAATGTACCTAAGCATGGAGCTTGACAAACAACCAAAATGTGGACGGTTTCTTAAGAATGAGATGGAATTTTGGATTACAGGTTTAGATAAGACTTTTCATAAACAGTAGTAATAGTATGCCAAAGACCATGAAGAAAGTCAAGATTATTGTGAAAATATTATCTATGTCATTAAATCGTACACGTTAGGAGAGTATATGTAACCCAGACGCCATTCTATGTGCTGTCAAAGCGCTGGGCTTGAACTGAGCAATAGCCACCATTACCCAAGAGATCCCTTCACATACCCCGATTATCCGTATTTCTATTATAGGTGAGATTCAAGAGAATGTGAACTTTAAGCCGCGCCGCCAGTGATGTTGGCAAGGTTGAGCTTCTTCCAACGGGTGAGCAGAGTGATCAAGAAAGAGAAACCAACAAAAGCGATGGCCATGGCGAAAACAGTGTTCAAGCCGTGCATGTAACCGTCAACAACGATGGGATATGTTTCGTCGTCAAATGTCTCACGAAGAGCAGTAGCGCCAGTGAGAATCAGCTGGCCCTTGTCAATTTGAGGAGCGTTCTCGGAGATGTCGAGGAGCATCTGGTTGACAAAAGCAGCCTGGCCACCAGAGACGATGTAGGCACCACCAAGACCTTGGAAGACTGTGCATTGTTAGTGATATGGTTATAACTGCGGGTTGATGAGAAGCACTTACACAGAAGAATACCAGTGGCAGAGGCGAGGTCCTTAGGGTCTACGGTACCCTGGACAGCAATCATGGGAATCTGGAAGGCCAAACCCCAGCCAACACCAGCGACGATCTGGTAGCCAATCCACTTTCCAGTCGATGTATCAATATCAAGCAGGTACAAGAGACCGGCACCGACGGTTGCAATAGCGGCACCACCGATGAGGAGAGGTTGATACCAGCCTGTAGCAGTGACAAGAGCACCACTGATGATAGTAGAGAAGGTAACAGCGAGAATGAGGGGAAGATTGCGAACACCACTGCTCGTGGGAGAGGCATTGTGGATAGACTGGAAGTAGATGGGAATGTAGTAAATGGCCAGGAAGAAAGAACCGGCAAAGATGAAGGCAAAAGCGCTCATGACCCAGACGGTGCGGTTCTTGAGGATGCGGACAGGGATCATGGAGCGTTCACCCTGGACGTAGCAGGAAATGGCCCAGACGACAGTGATTGCAACCCAACCGACAAGAAGACCGATGACTACAGAAGAGTCCCAAGCGTGAGCCTGACCACCGTACTGAACAGCCAGAATGTACGAGATGGTAAGACCCATCATCAAGACAATGCCGAGGGGGTCCATCTGGAGAAACTTCTCAAGAAGAGGAGCCTTGACAGGGACGGCAGCACGGGGAGTCTTGAAGAACAGGAAGATGATGGCAGCAGAGACACCTCCAATGGGAAGGTTGATGTAGAAACACCATCGCCAGGAGACATGATCGGTAAAAGCACCACCCAAGAGAGGACCGATAACCGAAGCGATACCATATGCAGCACCGATGATACCAGTAAAGGCAGGTCGCTTCTTAGGAGGAGCAGAGAATCCGATGATGGTATAAGCTCCAGCACCGAGACCTGCGCCACCAACACCAGCGATAGCACGGCCAGTGATAAGGGCTTCAGCGTTGGGAGCGGCACCACAGATGACGGAGCCAAGTTCGAAGATGAAGATGGCCACAATGAAGGATGTCTTTAGAGGGAAGTACTTGTAGATCTTACCCCCTTTGGTGGTGTTAGTGATTTGGGACTGGAAACGGTTGAGGGTATCACGACTTACAAGTTGATTGGAAAGCTCCGACAGTCATGAAGAAGGCAGCACCATACCAGCCGACCTTGTCAAGACCCTTGAACTCATCAGTGATTTTGGGAATAGCTGTGGCCACGATAGTCTATTGGTTCGTCTATGTTAGCATGTCTTGTGTCTCACGATAAGGGAGGGAATGGAGGCGTAACGTACCAAGTCAAGGGAGAAAAGGAAGACAGCCATGACTAGGGCGAGAACGATGAAGAACATGTTGATGCCAGTTGGGTAGTCATCTTCTTCCGGAGAATCACTGTCACTGTTGCCCTGAACTGTACCAGCTTCGACATCTTCATCTGTCTGTCCCTCCTCCTTCTTCTTCTCCTGAACATCCTCTCCCCGTAGTGTAGAAGTTGTAGACTCGGGACGATCCGTAGTCGCAGGGACCTCGAGCTTTTTCGCTGATTCGGCCGCCATGATAGCTGATATTCGCTTGAACTCTGTTGATAACGTCTGAGTTAAGCTTATATTCGAGCTCTGAGAAAGGGGTGTAGAGTATGTATGTGTAAGTGCTCGAGAGCCTTGTTGGTGATCTGAATCTGGAACACACTGGATAACAGCGAGGAACGAGTGCCTTTATAATTTGCGAGATACGACAACATGGCTACCCAACATAATTGTCAATCCATCCATATTACTGTATAATCTGACTCCCTATTGTCCCAGGAGTTAAGCTCTACCCGCACATAAAATCCGCCTACATGATACCTACCTACCGTAGGGTATAAGTGCACTCATTGTCAGCATAACGGGCAAAAGACAAGACCAGCCAATAAAGAAGAGGCGGAGTGGCGGACTCCACCTTATGTCCGCCATCTTTACACCCTTTTCTACAGTTATCTCGTAAGCCAAAGCCGCTACAACTAGACAAGCGCCCACGCTAAAGTGATTTGCTCATAGAGGATCGGTACTTGGTTGCGGACATTGTCCATGCGGCTCACAAGGTGGCAGATCTCTTTCACTGGAAAGTACCACTCTGTAAGTACAATGTGTAAGTATTTAGGCCGATATGCAGGTCTGCGGCGTTTGAGGGAAACTGAAACTAGCCATGATAAAGATTGGTGTTTAGTCCGAGGATTCGGACTAAAGTTGTGGTTTCAATCAGCAAAGAAAGCAATTATCCTAAACTGGATTTTGAGACGATGGAATCATCCTAAACACATGCGGATGTGTTTTGTCATGAAAATTCTGATTGCTGACACCTTTTGAAATACGGTATAATGGAATCGCGTTAAGGCAGTCTAGCAGTGTTTACCGCATCAGCATGTTAGTTCTGAGACAAGACCTACCATGAGGGTCCTGCATAACGCTTGGCATAACACGTCAAACAACACCAGCTCAACGCTTATTGACATTTCAATTACCTATCTATGTACACACGTGCAAACGGACCGACAACATGTCAGACAATGACGGCCCATGAGTCACTTGACCAGGTAGATCAAGGAGTCGGAGAAGTCAAATTAGCCAAATAAACGTAATAACAGCATCGACTGGATGTTACCAGCCGAGGACAAAGGGATCTAGATAAATTATACGCCCAGGGCACTTACGCATCAGTGAGATATGGGCTGACGTCCATCGGTACCTCCGGAGTTAAGGCTCACTGGTCAAAGAGTGATGCAGCAACAGGAACAACACTCGAAAAGTAAGACACTTCGGTTTATCTACTGGCTAACAGGCTCACGTCTGTCCATAATCTCATCTTACGCCGTCAGCATATCTGATGGAGTTCGGTTAAATCAAACCCTATCCAAGGGTCTAAACGAGACCCGAGGGCATGTTAAGCGACGATCTCCCCCAGGGAGTGGTTGCAGATCTTGGATGAGCTTGTATTGATGTCCCGCTGGTCTTGGCTCTTTGTCCGTAGCCAGACATCGACATTTGCGGAAAGACAAGGAGGAAATATCTTTCCGCGTTGCGTATTCACGGTTGGCGGACGAATGGCGGCGGACAAAGCCTGCGGAGTTAGTAAGCGTTGATGAACTTTTGTGACTCTTTCAAGACAGAGAGGTAGCTAGGGGTAGGTAAGCGGCTCTGTTGGCGTTGGCATGCCAAGTAATGCTGACATATTGACCGCTTTAGAATTATCCAGGGAGGTTTGTTTCTGGTAAAATAAGCTCATCTATCCTTATACAGGCATTTGATCCATGGCTGTTGGGAACGGTCTGACATTCCCATCATCCCCACGTGACGTCTTCAAGTCAACCTACAGGACGGCATCAGGATATCAAATGGGATTGGCCGCCGAGAGTATAAGAGACAAGATATTTTAGGTCGCTTTATAGAGCTGAGACTAGCATTTAGAGTACTCTATTTTACTCTAGTATCTAAACCTTGTAAGATAGTTCTTCTGTTACCCAGTTGAATAACTTGTGGCCTTTCTATCTCTTCTTTCTTCAGGCATCTTATTCAATTTTCTTTTCTTCTTTCCCCAGCCAGCACTATTGCAATCCAGTCTATTGCTTTTCTACACAAACGATCATCGGAATAGTGTGTGCTGGATTTGGGATTGAGCGGTATATGCCCGTCCAGCTTCGATTAACCGTTCACCCTCCGCTATGATAGTGGGCCCCGACAGCTGGAGGGGCATTAGACCAAAAGGTCTGTCGATGTTATCGATGACCGGGTCGAGCGCGGTATCAACTTGTGCCCATTTCTGAATGACGCGCCGGGCACAGTTTGTAACAAGCGAAGAGTTAAAGGCTCGAATGCGGTCACGTTCCACATTATCATATTGAAGCATGGCCTGAGTTCTGATCGTGATGGAGGTTTGACCATGGTCCAGATGAACGTACTGGGGATTCACCCCCGCGTTCTTCTTGTCGCGCCAGGCCCAGTCAACAACTCCAGTCTCAGAGTTGAGGCCAACAAGGCCGAAGTAGATGGGCTGGCCTGCCCGCCGCTCTATCTTTTGTCCATCAGGAGTCACTCCAGCTTTGATCTTTTGGGCGCTCAGGGGGTGATTCTGCGAGAGAATCCCAACTTGGATACGTGTATCCACAAACTGTCGAGGACGAAGCCGGTCTGCCGTTCGGATTGGTGTATTCGAATTTCACCCATCGAATACACCAGCCAGGAAACGCTCAAAATCTGGAGCCGTCGCGGGAGTGTCCATGATTGCTGCGAGGCTCCGGAGAATGGTCGATATGTTGTAGAGCTCGGTAAGGGTTAGGTCCGCTCCGTTTCTGATCATCATGTTTGCCTGTCGGTAATCGGTGTAGTTCATTGTGTCTCGGATGGTCTGGAGAGACAGTCGATTCGGGTTTCGGACGCCCTGACCTTGGTTGTATGGATGCATACGTGCCTCTTGAGCACGTCCTGCATCCCTACGAACTGGTCCAGGAGCGCGTGGTGGTGGCACTTCCAAATGAGCATCGTCGTTATCGTCGATGCTGGTTGGAAGATTGTTGTTGTTCATGGCCGTGCTAGAGGATATCTTAGCAATAACTCAATACAAGTCTCCACTCGTAGCCTTACTCAGTACTGGTGAGTCACGGCGTAGTGCTGTGATACTGGTGGTATGGAGGGTTGTGATTAAAAGATGGTGCAGAAAAGAACGGAAGAATTTGTAAATTATTTCCATGATATAAACTAGAGCTGTTAGAAAAGCAGTGGTAAAGCAGTAGTAGAGCAGTGATGGCAGTGATGGCAGTGATGGCAGTGATGGCAGTGATGGCAGTGACGAGCAGTGATAGCTGCAACTTAAACAATGGCTACTTCTCTGCTTCCTTTGTATTGGATCTATGATATAAAGAAGTATATCAGGCTGTAAATGTATGAGTTCTTCTCCTGCTCCCAATTATTTCTTGTGGTCCTTGTTCTTACGTTCATGGTAGGCTCCTTATTGGTATGTGAGTCGTTTGTTCCTCTCTACGGGTGTCTCGTTTGATCGCTTCTTTTTTCGGTAGGCATTATCTTTGTCCAGTCTACTCCTCTTTCGGCAGCTGTCTCGTTTACACTTTTCTCTTGATCTTTGGCCTTGAGGCGTTCAAGTCTCTCGGTCCCCTGCGCAGGCGTCTCGTGTGCCTTCTTCTTATGGTACCTGGCGATTGCGCGCTCATTTCTCTTCTTCTTCTGCGCCGCCGTGAGCGATCTTGGCTTCCTGTGGCAGCGATCCTTTTCGCGGTCCAGTCTCTTTCTCTTCTGTGCCGGCGTCTCGTTTGATACCTTTTTCTTGTAGTACCTCTTGTGCTGTTAACGTCTCTTCTCCTTCTTCTCAGACGATTCGTGCAATCGAGTGTTTTGACTCCGTATTCTCTACTGCATACGATGGTAGGCTTTGGCAGCGTCCACAATTCCGTCTTGTGGAATATCAGGCTCATTGCGGATGAAGCTTTCGGCTGTACGGCAGCCAAGAGCACTTGCTCCGCCAGATTGACGGCTACTAAAGTGAGTGTTTGCGAGGAAGATAGTATACTCCTGGACTAAAGATGTATCGGCTTGGCTAGATAGCTTGTACTCTTGTAGATAGTCAGCCGTGATATTAACCATTGTTGGTATAATAGTGCTGTCGATGAGAAATATTGAGTTGGCGTGAGAAACGTCAGGTGAGATGGGGTCATTGAGGATACGTGGATGCCACGGAATGCGGAAGACTGTCCCTAATAGCAGCGGATCGAAAGGCTGCATCGTTTCAAGGGAGCCGCCGGGGCTTATGATCCCTTTCGAGAACGCAACGGTTGAATGTATATGTATCCCAAAGGTGTGAGCAGCAATTCGCAGTTCGGTTGCAGTACAAAGCCCCAAGACCAAGCTTTCCGTTGGAAGTATAGCTTCGCAATGGTCCTTCTTGGTCTGGAGACATTGTTTGCGGATGTTCACTTTGAGGACACCAAGACCTTGTGAGTTAAAATCTGAAAAAGTTAGTAGTGAATCAAGAAGGCAAGGCTTTAACTTACACTTTTCCACATAGTAATGAACATGTTGGTAAAGGAACAGTTCTCAGCATCATGGGAAATGCTTTCGTTGTGCTTGGGACACTGCAGAAGTAAGACCACAACGGCCTTACTACGGTGTTTTCGGAATTGAGGAAGAAGGGGCCAAATCCATCCACTCTCTGGGGGAAACCGAGGACTGATGGTTTCGAGAAAATGGTTCAACGTAGACTCGGAATGGGGCAAACCAAAGTACGTTGCAACACGATATAGCTCAAAACGATTACAGCCATCACTGAACTCCTAAGCCAGTAATGTTGGCGATGCCTAAATATACCGATGGAAGTGTTCATTCTTCGGTATAAGTCGTAGTGGGGTTTCTGCAGGCTGTAGCCGGGATTCCCTCTGTTCGATTTGTAGTAGCGGATGTCCATGCTGTAGCTAAGATAGCAGGAACTAGGATGGCAGGAGCTAGACTAAAGATACATTGACATTCCCAGAAACGCCAGAAGAGGAAGGAATATAGCCGTTTCTCTGTTCAAGTCACACTATAGGATATCCATACTAAAGCTAAGATAGTAGGAGCTAAACCCAGGAAATAGTAGTCTTCTTAGGGATATTAGAAGAGGAAATATCTTTAAAAGAACTAATAGTGTTAGTATAATAGTTAGTGTAATGCTAGGTATTATCTGATGAACTATATTTATTAGTTAGCCGTAGAGGAGGTAGACGAATTAGAGGTTGGGATACCAGGGCCTGAACTGAAGATACATTGACAGTCCCAGCGATGCCAGAAGAGAAGGAGTGTGTGGAAAAGCTAGCAGTGCCACTATGGCAGTCGGATGTGTTAGAGCAGGAGCGGGGGTCGTTCGAAGAGCCATAGGTCTTGGTTGGTCGCAAGGGAGGTAGAGTGAGTGGAAGGGGTCTGGCAGGTTCCGAGGGGGCAGACAGGGTAGCTCCTCAAAGACGTTGATGGCGACCAGAAGTGGCTGGCTGTACAGAGGAGGCCTGCTCAGTACTCCCTGAGAGATCGGGAACAGACGCCATCTATAGTATTAATCAGTACAGTCACCTAAGTGCAAGGATTGTATGTAAATTACTGTATAGCTTGTGGCGAGAACGAGGACAAGTGAGAGGAGGTTTGCATGTAGGTTTGCACATATCAGGCACTCCAGACAAAGGTAGGGAGACGAAACCCAGAATGACAAAGATCAAATGGCGAGGCTTGTTCGGATATAAGACAACAAGACATGACACGATGTACAACAGTATTTCTTGGTCTGGAGACATTGTTTACGGACGTTTAGGTTGTAGAGGATTAAAGGGTAGAGCATCTCCTTACCTAGGTAGGTAGGTAGGCTATCATAATAAAGTAGCCTGAGTGCTAGTCTAAGCTAGCATAAAGTGACCAAATTATTTCGTCTCTTATGTCTGAACCTAGGTCGGCAAATGTTATCGATAAGAGCTGTCATGATCCATGACAGATAACGCCAAGATCTCGGCTCCGATTGCTTCCAAATCGTGCTAAACTCGAACAGTAAGGTACAGGCGATCTCATGACGATGGACTGCAGCAACTGGACGAGGCCATCTACAGGCAATTGCCGGTCCCGCTCGCCGTCATGAGCTTTACCGAAACGAGGCACAACATTGCACATTTCAAGCCTCGATAGCGATAACGAGCTTCGGGACAGCAACAGAGCAGCTAATCAATTCCTCTCTTGCGGAATCCTGCATCGGGTTCTCGAGACAATTGATTGCGGGGGAGGCGGGCGATACATACATACTAGCTAAACTCAAGTCGGAGACGCTGACCTCAAGCCCAAGCTACCCCTCTCCAGCCATGTCTTTGAGCAGCTATAAGAAGATGGGTGCAGCCCTCGCCTCGAGGCTCGCATCTGTTGGTATCTCACGTTCTGTGCATACAGTACCTCTTCGACCTTTGACGCGCTCACGGTGTCGACTCTCAATTGCTCCTCTTGGCCGAACTATTACGACAACACAGAAACGCTACAGCACAATGTCTGACTTGTATGTTGATCTTGAGGCGCCCAACGGCGTCAAGTACAAGCAGCCTACTGGTCTCTTCATCAACAACGAGTTTGTTCCAGGATCATCGACCCAAAAGATTACTTCCATCGACCCTGCGTAAGTGGTCTTCTTATAGCTTCTGAAGTTTGGGCTAATAAGTGTGTGTATCAGTACCGAGAAGGAGATTGCCACAGTTCACGCAGCCAATGCCGATGATGTCGATAAGGCTGTTAAGGCAGCACACGCTGCGTTCCACAACCCCTCATGGAAGAAGCTACCTCCTCCTCAACGAGGTGTTCTGATGAACAAGCTTGCCGATTACATTGAAGAGCGCACCGAGATTTTTGCTACTTCGGAGGCTTGGGACAATGGTATTTTAGAAAAGCTGCCAATCCATTCCTATAGCTATACTGACTTCGCACAGGCAAGGTTTATGGCGATGCTGAAGGCGGCGACGTTGTCGAAGTTATCAACACCATCCGCTACTATGCTGGCTGGGCCGACAAGATTACTGGTCAAACTATTACCGCCAACCCCAACAAGCTCGCCTATACTCTGCGCCAACCTCTCGGCGTTGTCGCCCAGATTATTCCTTGGAACTACCCTCTTGCCATGGCCGCCTGGAAGATCGGCCCTGCGTTAGCATGCGGTAACACGATTGTCATGAAGGCTGCGGAGCAAACACCTCTTAGCATCCTTCTCCTCGGCGAGGCTATCAAGGCAGTCGGATTTCCTCCCGGTGTTTTCAATGCTCTCAACGGCTACGGCAGCGAGGCTGGTCCTGCTCTTGTCGAACATCCCCTTGTTGATAAGGTTGCTTTCACTGGTTCAACCGCTACTGGTGCTAGAATTATGGAGATGGCTTCCAAGACCCTTAAGAACATCACCCTCGAGACGGGTGGTAAGTCGCCTCTTTTGGTCTTCGCCGATAGTGACCTCGACGAGGCCGCCAAGTGGTCTCATATGGGTATCATGTCCAACCAGGGCCAGATTTGCACAGCCACTTCTCGTCTGTTGGTTCAAGACACGGTCTACGACGAGTTTATCAAGCGCTTCCTCGAAACAACCAAGACTGTCAGCAAGGTCGGTCACCAATGGGACTCAGAGGTGTACCAGGGCCCCCAAGTCTCAAAGCAGCAGTACGATCGCATTCTCGAATACATCGAGATTGGAAAGTCTGAAGGTGCTACTCTTCTCGCTGGTGGACAGCCTGTTGATGCTTCCAAGAAGGGTTTCTTCATCCAGCCCACCGTCTTTGGAGATGTCCATAATCAGATGCGTGTCTTCCGTGAGGAAATCTTTGGCCCTGTGGTAGTCATCACCAAGTTCAGTGATGAGGAGGAGGCCCTCAAGCTTGCCAATGACACGACATATGGCCTTGGCGCTGCCGTCTTTACCAAGGATGTTGAGCGTGCCCACCGAGTTGCTGCTGAGATCGAGGCTGGCATGGTTTGGATCAACTCCACGCAGGACTCTGAGCCCTACATCCCCTTCGGTGGTGTGAAACAGAGCGGCATTGGTCGTGAGCTTGGCGAGGCTGGACTGGAGGCCTACAGCAACACCAAGTCCATCCACGTGAACCTGGGATCCCGTTTGTAAGTCATTTAGGGAAAGGTTGAATGCATAACGTGAGTAATAAGGCGTTTTGGCGTATCGCGGTCGTATTTAAGAACTAGCAATTATCGGAAATACCGGAAGGATGAATCAAAACTGGGAATATGCAGTGATTAAGGCTTGTGATACTGAGGCGAAGTAACGTCAGCCCACAAATAACCATCTGGTTTACTGTAGAGTACCGTTTTTTAGTGAGGTTGTGGCTGCAGTTAAATCCACACAGTAATTGGAAGCCCGCTGTGATCCACGTCATAGTAGTTTTTAGAGGTTCCAACAGGATAGAGAGTGAATGACAGCACGCGACACTTGCATTTATTTGTCGTCTGTTTCGAATAGTCATTAAACATTTAAATACTCTGTACTCAAATATCTATCAGTATCGTATTTCAAAATGACAGACCTTCCTCCTCCCGATTATTCGGACCTGGATCTACCCTCCTACGATACCCTGATCAGCGCTCCTCCTCCCGCTACAGTCGCTGGAAACCCCACTACCAAAGCCGTCCTTGGCCCTGCAACGCTTTACATCTCTGGTCGTTTCATCTACTCAACCGACCCTCAAGCACCACCTCTCTACGAATTCTCGCATTCCATCGGTTACCTCCACGACAATGACCGCAGCGTAAAAGTCGAGCGCGTCGACTCGGTCGTCAAGACCTCTTCCGGTCTTCCCCAAGTCGTTCTAAGAAACCGCCACCTCTTCGACCTCAAGCATCCAACCGCCGCCGAGTTCCCCACGTTTCCTTACCATGCCGAAGCCGCTACCCGTCGAGCTCTATGCTCCTTTGGAGTCACCTACTTCCGGTCTGGTAATATCCTACGGCAGAAGAAAGGTTTCCGATTCGACCGCGCTGCGAAAGGTGCCGACCGTAAGCTCGAGCCCCATGGTATGCTGTACGAAGCTTGCTCGTCGCGGAGTAAAGGCGTAGGGTACGAATGGAGAGATTCACAGGGCGAGTTGATAGCAAGAGAGGTCGAAGACGAGCGAGTCAGTATGAGCCTCGTTATCACAGCCGAGATGAGCGTCGAACTGCGCGATGCCCTCGTCGCAGCCTGGATACTTCGAGTATGGTGGGACTTGGCGAAGGGAAATACAAATTCCTCGTCAGCGCGTTTAATGCGGGTAGGCGGTCGCCAGCAGAATCTGTTGCGTGTGTACGCTGGTCTCGCTGACAGCACTTCGTGGTCATAGGCACATGCCGCTCGCGGACAAAGGATACTGGGATCATGAGGTGGGTTCTATGAATCTTGTCTAGATCATAGAGGGCTAATGGCTATAGAAGAGCTTTTGTCCAGGATCACAGAACTGACTGGCTATGACATCGGTCTTTTGGCGTTGCTGCTTCTATTCTATTCTACCCCTTCAATATTTGATTCATTCTAATCGAGCAAAACGTTGATCGGTCTCGGTCTGTTGTAAGGTTGACGAGGCCTCTTGGAAACTTCTCCCCAAAGTCGTAGCGTAGGAGGTTGCTCAGGGCTCAGTTGAAACACGCAAAGCAACAAAATGTAGCTTGCTGTATAACTACATTGTTCATAGCTTAATAAATATCCCATAAGCTAATCTTGCCATCTTTGGCTCCTGCTGCGATCCAATGTGTTTGTCGTGCAGTTGCTATACGTTGCTCCTTAACACTGAGTCCTGTTCTGACCACGGAGGTTGTGCGTGTGCTGAGAGCGGTCGAAGTTTTGTTGTTCTCTTCACCTGTCGTTGATGTATCGTCTTTCACCTTATCTGATATCTTAACATCAGCGAAAGCAACAGCGTAGCATCCTACTTGATGCCATTTCAAGACAGCAAGCTCCTTCATAGTCTTCGTAGAATAGACGCGCACTTTGGAATCCCATCCTGCCGTGGCGAAGATTCTTCCGTCCGATCGTATGTCCAGACTTTGCTGCCCGGAGTGTTTGGTGTTGATAGCTTTGAGGGGATCTTTCCATGCGACACCTTTCTTGGGAGCACCCGTGCTGGTTTGTGCTGATGATGATCTAAGTCCTGCAGATAACAGTGACTTTCCTTTGGGGTCCTCGTCTATTATCTCGACGACGCGCTCTGTGCTCTTGGGCAACTCCGTGTCTTCCAATGGGAAGAACAATTGAGTGGGTATAGGATGTTTAGCGACGATGGAATCAGCACTGGATGTAATGAAGAAGTCATTGCAAACACTTAGCGACAGAACAGGCTGTGAATGCGCTTGTGAATTATATGTAGTGGTCCATTGACCATCAGCTTCAAGGCGTTGCACAGTCGCATACCCATTCTCAAAAGCAGCAATGAGCGTAAGAACGTCGTTGTGATGTAAAAGAGCAAGACACATGGCCATGCCCGTCTTGTCTCCAGCCTTAATGGTATGAATCCGGTGTTGTGAAGGTAGATGGTAAATATCGACCTATAATGGCCGTTAGTTTTGTCGCTTCAACCAAGACAAGCGCTGTACGTACAGCGTCTGAGTTTAATGTATTTGGCACAGCGATCAAGACCTCAGATGCAGTATCAACAGGCCCAGGAACACTGGAACAGATTGCGAAAGCACAAAAGTTCAAGGTGTTGACCTCTAGAAGATGAAGAACCCATGGTTGAGCTCTGGGTGTCGGCACGTCTTCAACAGGGAGTGCTGTGCTAAGATGGTCCTCATCTGCCTCACCAAGCTTCCATACTATGAGTTTCATATCGCGTCCATGCCTGGGATTTATCATTAGAAAATCAGTCTCTCTATTTTGAGGGAGATATTACGTGATGACTTTGTCGTCGCCCCAGCCGCGAACTCCCAAGAGTGCTTTTTCGTGTGCGCGCCAAACGGCCCTTGGGCGCATTATGGTAAGATCCCATAGCACCACGAAACCATCTGCATCGCCTGTGATGAGACGCTCATTCGATCGGATGAAAGCTGCCGCATGAATCTGGGACTTATGACCACGCAATATGGACTTGGGTGTCGGAGTTGAAGAGTCCATTTCGTTGACAAGGATTTGTGGTCATGGTTAGGAATTTTGAAGGTTATCAAAAGCAGAGTTGCTTCGGATTGGATTTCTACGCTGCTGTGGAACATAGTCATAATTTCACTCTCTTCTTAAATTCGGTCAACATTAGTAAAAGGTTTCTCACTTCCTTTTATCGAAATCTATATATCTTATACAAATAATATCGTATTTCTTTTTGACTGCCATTGATAATTCCCGTGCAATCGTTAGTTAAAGTTATCTTGATGACCGCCCAGGCGGCCCGATGGATCCGCTATGGATACAAAGTATCCGGATTAATGCCTGGCATGGCTCTATATGCAAGCCTGGGGGAACAACAGAAAGCTATTGATTCATATTGAATGATCAAGGACCTGAAATGTCGCATCTAAAAATCATTTGTCACAGACACAAGGACAGCATTCAATGTCAAAAGCAGCTGAGAAAGCCCTTTCGTCACCCTATTGGCTATCAAGCCCGAGTTATTTCGGGCTTTTGTCTTACCTATCACTTACAACCGACACATCAAACTGGCTGTATATCTCGGGCGTACCCGTGCTACTTATCCGTGTAGCTTAGTTGCATCGCACATCGTCTGAGGGGGCTGAGTTCTGCCGCAGGAAAAGACATCGCGGTGCACGAGCAATATTGACAGGCGATTCAATAAGCGAAGCCTGCGGATGGAAGGAAGTCATTATCGATCCTAATACGAGGGTTCGTTTACTCCGGCTTCCGGCAATGCAAGGCAAAGGCAGCTGGGATGCAAGCCGAGTTTCATCGACCCTGGGCGCCACATGTGTAATGTATACTTATAACTCAGCTTCCATACATCATGCGGCAGATAGTATACGCTCCAGGAACCAATTCCAGAGCTGCTTACTACGACGAACAACCTTCCTTGTATGGAAGGAATCATGCACAGCTGAGCTATCTTGCCGGACAGATGGTTCGGCCCGGCATCATGATTTCTCCTCCAGTCCAGCTTCCTCACTGGCCTCTAGGATAAGACAAGACAGAACTGAAATTGAACACAGACGCCATTCTGTGTAAGGGTCTCAGTATTTGCCAGCTTGCTGTCCGAATCATAGCCGAAAAAAGAGGCTGATCGTACTCGCACGACAGCCGGAGTACAAGTCCGTGGTAACTGGCTTGCGTGCCTTGGCTACTAAGGTAAGTAGGTGGTGTTTCGCCATATAACCATGGTGCAGCACCCGGGTTCAGGCGGAGTTCTTCAGCTAGTTACTAAGGCTCAGAACAAGAAGCTGCCCGGAATTGATGCCATCTTAAATTTATACTCCTCAAGCTCCATCCGGTTCATTCTCTTATCTTCAGTCGCTCGTTATTACACCCCGCCCTATCCCTCCTGGTCTATACTCCGACTGTGGAGCCCACAACGACAATCCCGAACCTGCGACGGACGGTCTTTTATACCGAGCCCGGGGTAGGGAAACCGGATCAGAAGCCGTGGCCTGGACTCCAAGCTATGATTTCATTCCATGCCCCGATTGAAATTTCTAGAACATTTAGAACATTGTTGAGTATTGCGGGTATCCAGTTATCCAGCCTCAAATGTGACAACAAAGCATCTGGATCTATTTTGCAACACCAAATCTCCAAAACCAACGTGGCTGCATCGGTAATACTCGCAGAGAAATCGTGCATTACTACCGTGGCCTCCGGAAGAGCCAGGTAGATAATAGTGTCGGCGCAAAAAGGCCCCAATGACATCGCCAAGCTTGGTGTCAGCTTCGGTGCGGCGATGCAAAATGAAGAATCCAAACAAAGTCAGACAATGTCGTTCCCACCGGAGTGGCAAGGATATTCACCAGGGCAATATTCGATGGAAGATAATCTCGAGTTCGACTTCTTCGATTTTGGATCCCATCGGCATCCACATATGGCAACGGCGCCGATCTCCGAACCCCCGAGCCTCAGCCAGGACACGACAACAATGTCCACGGAGAATTCCAAAGGGATGAATGTGCAAAGTTCCATGTCAACACCAAATCCCACTCCAGTTAAAGGAAGGAGAGTCCGAACAGGATGCCTGACGTGTCGTGAAAGGCACCTCAAATGCGACGAGGCCGTGCCTGACTGTATGAATTGCCGGAAAAGAGGTCGTGAATGCAAAAGAGGTGTGCGTCTTAACTTTCTTGAGATCAACCTACACAGCCCTTCTGCTATACCGCCTCCAGAGGATTGGGCAGGTATGGATTCCCATCTCAAATGCAGGTCCTGTGCTGATCGGAATTCTAGTCGAGTTTCAAGACGAATCACGAGAGATTGCTTCCGAATATCGAGGTGGTCTTGGTCGCTACGCACCATACTCTCCAGGACTCGATGATAGATATGACTCGAAAGAAGCAATATCTCTGGTAGCAGGCAATCATCCACGGGAAATAAATGCTGCCACTGAGAGGTTTCAGTCCGGCTCGCAACAGCCTTTCAGCTATGCACGCGATAACACCACGCCCAGAGCATTAGACGACCCGGGAGGCCCATCAGATGGTGTAATTAAGCTTGAGCTTAGCGACAGCGGGCAAGGGATCCTAAGTGACGTATCGAACATCGCGACACCGCCGTCATCGACACGTTCTGTCGTAACCCCAAGGACAGAAATGTTCCCAGAACAACTAATAGCGATGAGGAATCGTCCTTCATCGCACCAAGCAGCAGTCGAAGATATCGGAAACTTGATACTCCCGCACCTCGGAACATCGCCGCACAATGAGCTTTTGCTTGAACAAGCACACGAAGATGACCATATCCATCATCCAGCCATTCAAAACATTGAACTAGTGGGTCGCGACATTCTCACTTCCGCCGAGGAAGTTCATTATATGCAAGTCTTTGTCGATGAGGTTGCAATCTGGATGGATTCTTTCAACAGGGAGAAGTACTTCGCCAGAAGTATCCCGCACCATGCCCTGAGGTCGACAATGCTCTTCAACGCCCTCCTTGCATGTGGGGTAAAACATGCTTCTTTGATGTCTCAGGAAAACCATGACAAAGCGTTGTTCTATTACAACACTGCGACGACACAGCTCCTGCGGAGCCTGCAGAATCCTGATCGGAATACTGCCGAGTGCGCGACGACAGCGATTGTGCTCAACGTATACGAGATCATGTCCGAAAAACCCGCCCACCGGATGAGTCATATAGCAGGCTCCCGAGCCTTAGTACGAGAGTGTGGGTGGAATGCGAAGAGCAACGGAATAGGGTTGGCCTGCTTCTGGTTGAATATTGGGATAGAAGTTCTGAACTGCCTCGCAGCAAACTGGCAGACAACATGGAGCCCCGACGAATGGGGTATAGACTTTCCAGAGTCTGATAACCATCAACATAATGGAGACGGGGATGAACAAACCTGGGTACACCGTGCCCTGTATATTGTTGCAAAGGTCACGAACTTTCGCGCGACTGCAGGTCAGTTCGACGACATAAGTCCACAGGCCGAGCGGAACTGGGTTGGCAATCGTCTATCGCAATGGCATGAGCTTAAAAGACTCTGTGATGGTTGGAACACACGTTGCCCGAGGACGATGCATCCATTTGGCTATGTGAAAGCAGTAGAGTCAACGGGCAGGTCGGTGTTCCCTCGTATCTGGTAGGTCAACCGAAACTTCGACACTGAGCTTTGCGATAACCCGTATCTAGGATGATCCAGCGAGAAGCGACAATTGGACAGCTCTTGTTCCACACTGCCCATTGCATCCTTTTACAGACGCACCCAACTGAGTCTTTTACGTCTTCAGAGAGGATGCGTGCCTTGCAATTGCACCATGCGTACCAGGTATGCGGCATCGTGGCCCATACCACAGATAGGGGGGTTGCTATAGTTGCGATTCGTTGTTTGGCAATTGCAGCTGGCGTTCTCACCAACCCTACCGAACAAAGTGAAGTTCTCGAGATTCTGGAAAGAATCAACAACAAAAATGGCTGGCGTTTGGGTGCAGTAGAGATGGAGCTCAAGAAAGGATGGGGTTGGCCATGCATGAAATTGCCCACACTGAGCCCGAAAACAGAAACCAGCCATGATCTGGGTGCCTCGACAACTCGAAGAACCTCAACATCCTTGACGCCCTCGAGACTATCGACACCGCCAGCCATGACTTCTGCAGGGATAAAAACACCCGTCAACCCATTGAGCTTTGCTGACTTCAAACTGCCAAACCACCCCTATCAAAATTGGTATGAGCCACCTAGTCGGTCGAACTCTTTCGATACGTCGTCATTGTAGAGACCAAGTGATTATGATCCGGGGCAGGAACCATTTGATAGACTTGGGTGCGTCGAAGCTTGAAGGAGTAAGTGTTTATTGTTGATGCATGGTAAATAGACAGCGCTGGGATATCTATTGCTTTTCTCTAGAGTGCAGGAACTGGAGTTTTGTTTGTCGACTTGATAGATGGATAGAGAAAATCCTCGTCTTCCACAATAAAGCATTGTACTTATTGAGACTTTCCTCCAGGCTGAAAGTTCATACTGTAACCTCCAGTATTCTCGTCCTTGACCATCTGGAAATTGTTCGTGCTCAACCCAAAGGGCTTAAGAATGCCATTTCCAAGGTCCTTTAGTTTGCCCCACATCTCGCCCATCTCTTTCTCCTGCGCAGCCTTCACCCGCGGGGGTAATTCTCGCAGTTGCTTTTGAACGACTCGAAGGTCTGCTGGAGTCAGACTTTCCGGTTTGGCAGCAAGAGCTTTGCAGTCTTCCTCTGCACCAGCGAGGTTATGCCAGCCACCAGCCTCAGTGCGGCCACGGGCTCGTCTCATAAGGGCCTTGCATCGAATGCGCTGAATATTCGCCTCAAGTGTCTTGACTTCTTGATCAACTGCAACAGGTGCTGGGGCCGCACGTGAAGCTCCAGTACTGACGATCTCTTCTTCCACATCGTCATCCTCCTGCTTAGTCTTTTCTTCACCCTCTTTCTTTTCCCCAGACTGTAGTCGACTATCACTCTGTTCAAGCTTTTCCAAAGCTTTAAGAGAGTCTGAAGCTGCTTTGATGGTCTCTTTCCAGTCCTGGAGTTGAATATGGCAAGCTGCAATATTGCTGTAGATGACTGCCCGAGGATAATACAGGTATTTGGGGCATGAATTGATTGCATCGTCGTATTTATTCAGTGCATCCTGGTACTGTTTTGACGCGAACAGAGCGTTTGCTTCTTGCTTTGCCGTATCCGACTCTTTCACCAAGGCCTGGACGAATTAGTTTAAGTTATCGAACACGAGTAAAAAATTGGATGATGTGTGTTCAAAGATGAGAATGATGAGTGTTCATGAAGCGTACCTCCTCTTCTTCTGGTGTGAATCTAAGCTCCTGGCCATCGATAGAATCGTCGGCGTCTTTGGTTTCGCCGGTATTCGGTTTCTTTACCACATCGTCTTTGGTGGGCGCGTCTGAACTCATTGCTGGGTAAGAGGTATTGAAGTTGATAAATAACGGTCCCCTACTAATGAATTGAACTCAGATTGCAAATATCTCTTGACGGGAGGTATATGTTGCCTCAAGAGTAGGGAGCGCGTTAGAGAAGCCTGAAACGGAATGAGACTGCTGGGAAGACGAAGTGTCACATTGAGAAATCTCATGAGCCAATCTGAATACCTGAGGACAGGAGCCTCATAATTCCGATGGGACGCTCCTGCCGGCTCTACCCACGTCATATAGCCACTAAGCGATAGCTGGCATAGCGAGTGTTGTCCCCACTGGAAAAGCCCCGCCGCGGGGTAGTTTTCCAGCACGTCGCCTCTGTGATCGACTCCCCCACCTGCTGGAAAAGGCTGATAGCGACGCGACGGGAGTCACTGCTTGCGGCTGTCAGAAAAACTTCGCGATCACCTTGTTCGGCTTCCACATTTCTGTTCGTAGCTTCAACTTGCATTTTCGCGTGTCTCCTGGTACTGGTGTTCTTATTTGTTCTTCAAATCACGGCTTATAAAAACCCCAACTGTCTCTCTTACTACGGACCTATCTATCGTCCTCAATTCATTCGCACTTTACATCACCATCTCTAAAAACCCCTGATTACCTCTCTTACTACTTACCCATCTTGCTACGAACCCATTTTTCGTTCAAGTCATTCGCAATGGCTCCTCGCACCGAATTTCCTCCCGTCCGGGCCTGTCTCTTTGACATGGACGGCCTCCTCCTCGATACTGAAGATATCTACACTAAGTGTGTCAATATCATTCTGGAGAAGTACGGCAAGGACTCTCTTCCATGGTCGATCAAAGCCAAGCTTCAGGGCCGACCCGGCCCCCAGGCCAACAAGATCTTCCACGACTGGGCTCAGCTTCCTATCACCTCTGAGGAATACATTGCTGAGAACACCGCCCTTCAGAAGAGGATGTTTCCTGAAACCAAGCCCCTCCCTGGTATCGTCGACATGCTCGGTCATCTTGGCCGTACCCGATACTGGGATGTCAAGGAGAACTCTACCGGCGAACCTCACCGAGTCCACATCGCTCTGGCTACCAGCTCTCACCTCGGCAACTTTCGCGTTAAGACAAATCACCTTGAGGAGCTCTTTTCCGTCTTCCCTTCCCATCGCCGTGTCCTCGGAGATGATTCCCGCTTGACCCCTGGTCGTGGCAAGCCACTACCTGACATCTTTCTTCTTGCCCTGAAGACTATCAACGACAGTCTTCCCGCTGGCGAGCGACCTATCACTCCCGAGGAGTGTCTCGTCTTCGAAGATTCTGTCCCTGGTGTCGAGGCTGGCCGCCGTGCTGGTATGCGCGTCATCTGGTGTCCCCACCCTATGCTCAAGAAGGAGTACGATGGACGTGAGTCCGAAGTCCTTGCAGGACGTACTGGTGAGGCTGGAGAAGTCGACCTCCACCAGGTTGGTGAGATTGACGATGGCTGGGCCGAGTACATGCTGAGTCTGGAAAACTTCCCCTACGAGAAGTTCGGTATCGCCATTCCTCCTGTTGAGGTCGAGCAGGAGGCTTGCATGAAGGAAGCCACAGAGAAGGTTGTTGCTGAAGTCTAGGAGACTGAGCGCTTCATCCCTGGCGGCCCGCCAGGGATGAAGAAGTCATCGGACTTGAGCTCACGCATATAAGCATGAGGCAGATGTGCTATTTTGCTAGTCACTTCTGGCGGCTGACTGCCAATCAAAACATGAAGAAATGAAATGCGACGGAATAGATAGAACGGCGTGGGGTGCTTACGAAGTACCCGGACATAAGAAACATACGCTGTAGTGGGTTTGTAACCGCGAGTTTAGACAATTTGATACCAGAATATAAACAGAAAGAATGCAGAAGTGAACACTACCCCCTGTCACACATCATGATTGTACCCCGTGAAACACCAGAGTGAGCTTATCAAGGTCGACAGTCTGACAGTGAACACGCATCTCCCCACGCTGGGCTTTTAGGGTGTGCTGCAAGTGTGGGGAGAGAAATAAGACCACAACAGTAATTTGTAATCTTTTATCGCAATTAGAGAGCATAGAAGACGGGATGATCTTGTCACTATGTGCAAGCTTGGGCCGGCATGTATGCCAAGTATCTCTGACGCCCGTAAGTCTCAAAGAATAAGCTTTCTGTCAGTTAGGAAGTAATTACACCGCACAAGTCAGGTCACACCATTGACATGCTACTTAATACCCATATGTGTGCCTTGTATAACATTTATATACTTCGCGGGACAGTGAAGGAGTTCTGACATGACTTCTCAAAAGTCTAGGATGGCCTCCATATTGTCTTTGCCACTCCATCTTGTAGCCGATGTTCTTCGTCTCTTGGATGGTATACACCAGCTACCTCCAATACTGTTCAGCCATCGAATCTTCTACTCGGCTCTCTTGGATACGCCAAGTCTACCTTTGGACATTCTACGTACTCAAATCCCTAAGAACCTATTCTTTTTGGCCATTGCTACCCACCGGTCACAGAAGTCTGTTGGAGACTCTAGTGGCATGGGTGTTCAAGGCTTTCGAAAGAAATGCTGCACTGATTCTCCCGATGACATTGGCGGCAATCAACTAATAATACCTGTTGGCAACGCACTTCAGATTGCGCATATCCATGATGTGGTTCTACAGTTACGGGATGAGTTTACTTTGCGGTCCTTACGCAAGCTACACGGTTTGAGTAAAGACGATTGCATCCCGTACGACCAGGAACTGTCTTTGGGAGAATCATATCGGGTAGCTCGAGCCTTCTACCGCTTTCAAATCTATACAAACCTGTTCGCGGAAAGTCAAGAAGATCCTGACCTTTTCGCCTGGTATGAAAGTGATGGAGAAGAAACGACGGACGAGGCAGAGGAGGATATTCCGAGCCCATTGAAAGATCAGAAGTATCTCTTCTTCGATCAACATCAACCTTGTGTCAACGAACAATTGGCTTGTGTATACAACTTTCTTGAGACAAGAATAACAGGGGGTGAGTCTTCTAACCCTTCTTCCTCCCACTTTTAGGTTCCATACAACTCATTCTGACTTGCACCTAAAACTAGCCATGCTGACCATCTCGTCCGTGGCTCCAACCTTTGTCAACGACATTCACGGGGGCGGGAACCTGACTGAGTGGCTGGACGAAAGGTCACAACTATTTGAAGAGCAAAGATGCGTGAGTAATTTTCTGGGTGAAGAAGCTCACGGTTAACAGTCGTCCAGTTATCCATAGGTCTCCCACGTCTCACTCGACTGCTGAAGTCCAAGACTTTGGAGGAGTGGCAGTCTTGTCTTGATGAATCGGGAAATGTTGGCCGTAGCTGTCTTGAAGAAGATATACAAGAGTTTAACCAAAGAAAGAGACCTAGTGAGAATCGAGGTATTTGGCGAATGGAGGATATGGAACAGCTGGCTCGGGATGTCGGCGCTGACTCTGACGCTGACGTTGACAATGTGAGCGACGACCATCCAAGGAAAATGTGGACAAAGGTCTATTTCGACCAGACTCACGGTAGGTTTAGGCTAGGGGATCATGTATGTACATCTATGAAATTCATCTATGAATTGAGGAGTGTTGGATATGTCATGTGGGACGAAGCAAGGATGCAGAAGGATGTATGCAAGGTCAATCTGAGTAAGGCATATAGGGGAATACGTTTAGTTTGTGGGATTTATTGTTAAGTTGCTGCAATATACCTTCGTTTACTGCATATGTGCCTGAACCCGTTTCCCATCGTATAGAGCATGGTCGTCAATTGTTCATTACGGGCCTACTGAATGAGATTGAGGCTTGAGCCTTGGTCAAGAGTATCTGACGGCAAATTGTACATTCTATTGCGAAACAAGCTTTATCTGCCTTATAGCCTTGCTAGCGACCGACCTTTCTCTTTCCAAGGCCAGCAACTAAGCAATAGCATGTCCCCTTCCTCCTCTGAAACCAGCAGTTCCTTAGACCGGCAACTGCTCAAAGTATCCACACAAGAAAGGACGGTTATTGCGAAGGGTACCTAGCTGCAGTGTTGGAGTAACAGGAACATATCGGAAGAAAGCAACCAAGGAAGGTCATTTTGTGTCACAAGTCTTATGTTGGGGCAGTACAAACGGTGTCTCGTGTAATCATCGAAGTTATCATGCTTCAAAAGTGTAATTTTGTTGAGGAAAGTATTAACTGTCATTATACACAGCGAACACCCAACGGTCCAAGTAGTCCTTATTTACAGGAAAGGCTCGTAAGGAAGACGTCCTTAATGCCAACCTCAGCGTGATGTGAACATGATCGTACCAAAAACGAATCCGTGTCTCGAAACCTCTGCATTGTTGCCATCAAGCCACTTCAGAAAGGACGTCCATCGATGAGGAACCACAGACCTACTGTTGCCGTGTTCCTTACGTAGACCCTTCCAGTAACGATCATGTTCACATCACGTTGAGGTTGACATTAAGGACGACTCCTTTTCATTTCTCTTCAGGTTCTGTTCTGACAACACGGACGCCGGCAGTCAGACTTTTGGGATGCCGATCCCCGCTAGGTAGATATTAGAGGAAATCCTGAGTTTAGAAATGTGTTGGAACTTACATAGTACTCGAGTAGTACCCAAGTTGAGGGGCGACAAGGCCCCCAAAAACGCGGCCGGAGCAGTTTGATTTGAATCGGGCCAGCGGTAAGTTGACCCGGATGGGTTCCAGGTTACTTGCCTTAGCCCAGCCACTGCAATGAAGTTAGTCTTCAATCATCTTGTGTAAGTAAAATATGATACATACCGCCATGCTCAGCATTCTCAAACGAACTCTTCATTTTGGACATATTGTCGGGGCCAGTGAAGAGCTCCTCCTTGCTCAAGAGGTCATCTTGACTAGTATCGTGTGTGCCGGACCGAGCGCTTCATTTTGGACTGGTTGTCAGGGCCAGTGAATGGCTCCTCCTGACCCCAGAGATCATCTTCACCAGTCTCGTATGGTCTTGACCAAGACGCTGCAATGAAGTTAGTCTTCAATCATCTTTTGTAGGTGAAATGTGATACATACTGACATGCTCGGCGTTTTGTGCCGAGTGCTTCATCTTTGACTGGTTGTCGGGGCTTGGGAAAGGCTCCTCCTGACCCCAGAGTTTATTTTCACCAGTATCGTGTGTGCCGGCCCGAAGGCAGTCAGCGTCGCGAGACGATATATGGCAGTGCCTTTCATCTTCCTAGATAGTGAGTGGGGTGTCAGAGCAGCGCCAACGTTAAGGTTATTGCAGATGTGCAAAGTCTGTGTCACAAAAGCCCTGGATGAAGGGGCTGCAACTCTTGAGGGGCGTGGTATGAAGTACTTACGTCGATGTCTCGATGGCCAGCGCCCCTCCAGTTAAACATCATGTAGCGGCTGGTATAGAGGCAGGATGTAATAAAAGAGTTTTTACAACTGCGGCGATTATAACGTGCCACGGGAGGAGGCTCCCTGGCGATGCCAACGAAAGGAGTAGTGGGTAATGGGAAGTGAGAAAGGAAGGATGTTTGGGAAGCTTGGAGGTCTTCAGCAGAGGAGTAGGAAAGGAGAGGAAGACAGATGAGCGGGTGGGAGCTATGAACTTGGTCTGTTTGTGAATTTGGCTGGGAGACGAGCTGTGCGCCCATAAGGTGCCGGCCCTTGGCTGCTGGCGGTGGAAGCAACGTTACCATGGCAGTCTGAGTATTGTTTACCAGGATATGACGTGTGGGAGATGAGGTGGGTGATAGGTGGAAGCGAGTGGAAGCATTGTCTGGGCATAACTATGTCAGCTGCACTAGCCCTGGCACTTCAGATGAATAGCTGATACCCTTTATGAATTAGAATTGCATAGACCTCTGCATGTATTCTTGTCAAATCTTTCTACCAAATGGGTAGTTGGTCATGTTGAAATTCATAATTATATTGTGCACATCGTTGTTCAAGCTGTCTCTGATGCAGACCCTGATGAAGTATAATGCATAGCCATACGCGTGTGTGGACCTATTGACATCCATACGGGCATATCTTGTGCATTATTGGCGTCTGTGTTGCTATTGCAGTGCGACCGTCAGTTGTGCTCCCATCTGGCGTCAGATGGCAGTCCATTTCGTCCAGTCTCCTCCTTGAGTCCGCCCACAGCTACCAATGATGCCCACAGAAAGCCCTATACGCTGGTGCAAAACCAACACTGCCAATTCTTTAGTTTCTATTTTCCCTCATCTCCTGAGTTTAATCACATAGATAGCGTGTCAGTAATGCCTAAGCAGATGTGCAAGGCATCTCGGGGGAGAGTCGGCATCCCTACGCAGACGCAGAATTTGCACCATGATCGGCCGATGGCTGTATTCTTTGTAGTTCGATCGCTATCTCGGGCCCCTTAAGGTGTTATTTAATTGTAGTCATGTATCCCATCTATGTGATATACGCTCTAGAGACTAGTGTCAGACTTGGTTATCAATTTGTCGCATCGGGGGTCAGAGACACTACTTCTCCTTCGATTGATTGTCAAGGTTATTTCCAAATAGTCTAGCTAACGATCATTGGACTCTTCGGTTGTATCGGTCAACTTGGCAATATATGCGCAGGGCTAAAACTTTGAGGAAGATCGAAGCTGAGTCCCATCTGGAGCTACCCCTTTACACACGGCCAAACGACCTACAGTCTCTTGACTGCATCACTTCAATACGACAAAGACTTAATATGGCCAGGGTCGACCATGGATTGTTTTGAGAGGATCTCGGGGTATGGGTTCATTCTTGGGAGTAGCGGTGGAAGATACAGCGTGGGAATATCGTTGGCGTGGCTAGGTACTGGGCATCACTCCGAGACTTGAAGGATAGTCTGCCTTCAAAAGTTTGGTAGCTACCTAGATAATCCAGAAGTTAGCAGCGGTCCTCATTTATGATTGTAGTCTGCACAGGATATGCCGTAACGTGAGAGTATACTACAATAGTACCACTGCGAGCCTGGTTCCTGGCCCGCGAACTCGGGCAACACCACGATGATTCGACCACAAGGATGACTTACCATTCTTCAGTTTTATCAACAGTAAGCTTGGTTAGTAACCTGTGTTCGTAGATAATCTACATAAGCTAGAAGCTGAAGTGCCGCAAATCGAGTTCGAACGCGCTCTAAGTCGTAGATGGAGGCTTGGGGCATTTGCTGAGCGGAAGAGACAGTCCTATCACTTGACTGAGGCCTTGTGGTCGGGGAACCTGTTTTAGGTTTGCTCCTGTAGATGAAAGAATATATTCAACATTCTTGACAGGCGGGACTGGCAAGTAATTGCTTTTTTGTGCCATCTGCTTTGCTGCGCGAAGTTAGGACAGATGTCGAGAACCCGGGCTTCCTAGGAAATGACCTTCGACGTCCGTGGTAAAGAAGTTGCAAGGCAAAGGAGTTTGTGCGCACATATATCGACACTTATATCGAGTTAGGAGATGTTGTATCGGCGTTGGATTTCTGGATGGTGGTGTTGTAGTGCAAGTTAGCGAGGGTCTGTCGTAATTTGTCGCCCGCAGTTGATAGGCAGTGAGTAGGTAGTCCGCGTTTCATTGCCGTGATAGTGGGAAAAACAAGGGGTTCAATTCTTTCACTGGCTTTGTTCAACAACTATCCTGAGTCAACAAGGGTTGTTCTTATGCTATCAATGGATGTTTCCAACTATTCGCCGGTGCTGTTGTTCCTCATGCATTTCTACAGAAAGTCTTCTCTTGGCCACTGAACAAAGGTCCGTCCGCTCAAATCTAAAGAACGTCCACTAACAACATCTGCATAGATCCGCTGTACCTTCGCATCATCTCTCAAGAAGTCCAAAACGACGAGCTTTATGATCATGACCACTCCGACCGTATCCGGCATGCCTAAGCATGTACATCATGAGAGAAGCCGCCCATCTCCACACTTTTTCCCCAGACGCCTCACCCCAGAACATGACCAATTCGAATAACAAACAGCCTCAACGTACCAATCCCTAAACGGCAATAGAAATGCACGACTTCTACACCAAAATGCTCTCGGTTCCCGGTCATTGCAGAGCCGGAATGTAATTCCCGCTCTCGGAGCCGTCTGCTGCTGCTCCGGGCCGGTTGATGAACCTGGGACCGGAACCGAGATCCGGTCTGTTGCTAGAATTTGGGGTCCTTTTAGCGACTTATAGCGCCACTGCCCCGGCTTAACATATTCATGGGGTCCGTGTCTCGATCATGACTGGCCTCAATTCAGACAACATTGACCTTTATGGACACAATGCAACGGCTTAAGCATACTCTGTTGGTGGGGTGGGAGTTTTCTAGCGCGTCCATGTGACGTTTGCTTAAGAGCTGTCGTGGATCCTCGACTTTTTATTTACTTGAGAGATCTCCGTCGACCGGAACTTGGCTGTTTCTCTTCATCTTTCCATTCTTTCGTGTTTCTGTTTCTCTACTTGAGCGAATTCTTGTTCTTTAGAAACTTCTTGCATACAAACTTCATCATGGCTGAAAACTACCACAAGGAGGTCATTGCTGGCGTAAGTTGCCCCTCAGTCATGAGCACTTCTGCCCCTCCTAAGATCCATGGTTGCTAATTTGGGATACTCAACAGCTCAAGGACAAGAGCCTGTTCATTCAAGAAGCCTTCATCGATGGCCAATGGGTTGCTAAGGATAGCAAATTCGACGTCTTTGGTTAGCCATACTTCCATCATGAGTTCTGCGAATCTAGACGCTAACCCGGCCTACAGAGCCCTCTACTGCTACCGTCCTCGGACAAGTCGCCAACTGTGCCCTCGAGGACTTCCAAACCGCCATCAAGAGCGCCGATGTTGCCCAGACAAAGTATTTCGACAGCACAACTGGCGCCAGCCGAGGTGCCTTGTTGAGGAAGTGGTACGACCTCGTTCTCGCCAACCAGGAGGACTGTACGTAACTTCTAACGCTCATTGCCGCCTAAGACTAACAGGAACCACTAGTGGCCAATATTCTGTCTCTCGAGAACGGAAAGACCTATTCCGAGGCTCTGGGAGAGGTCCTGTACTCTGCCAGCTTCATCTCATGGTTCGCCGAAGAGGCCACTCGATCCTACGGCGTCACGATCCCTTCGTCCGCTCCTCACACCACCCTCATGACCGTCCGCGAACCCGTTGGTGTCTGCGGTATCATCACACCCTGGAACTTCCCCGCCGCCATGATCACTCGAAAGATCGCTCCCGCTCTGGCTGCCGGTTGCTCCGTTGTCATTAAGCCTCCTTCCGAGACTCCCTACTCCGCCCTCGCTTTCACCAAGCTCGCCATCGAAGCCGGTCTTCCTCCTGCCACCATCCAGGTTCTTCCCACTCGTGACCGCCAAGCTGCTACTGAGCTTGCTACCAACCCTCTGGTTAAGAAGATCTCTTTCACTGGTTCTACCGGCGTTGGCAAGTACCTTGCCAAGCTTGCTGCTGGCACCTTGAAGAAGCTGAGCTTGGAACTCGGTGGTAACGCTCCTTTCATTGTGTTTGAGGATGCCGACCTTGACCTTGCTGCTGAGGGTGCTATGTTCTGCAAATTCCGATGCTCTGGACAAACTTGCGTCTGGTAAGTCACAGTACACCTGATGTTTGATCAAGATACTAACACCGCCTCAGCGCCAACCGACTCTACGTCCAGAAGAGCGTCGCTAAGGAATTCACCGCCAAGCTCGTCGAGAAGGTCAACGCTCTCAAGATGGGCAGCGGTCTCGACAAGTCCACCACTCAAGGCCCTCTCGTCAACAAGGCCGCTGTCGACAAGGTCAAGGAGCACATTGCCGATGCTACATCCAAGGGTGCCCAAATCGCAACCGGTGGCTCTACCCCCGACAGCCCCGGTTTCTTCCACCAGCCCACCGTCCTGACTGGCGTCACACAAGAGATGGCCGTTGCCAAGGACGAGACATTCGGACCTCTGGCACCCATCTTCGAGTTCGACACTGAGGAGGATGCTATTCGTCTAGCCAACGACACTGAGTTTGGTCTGGCCGGATACTTCTTCTCCAAGGACATCAGCCGTGTCATGCGCGTTGCCCACAAGATGCAGGTCGGTATGGTCGGTGCCAACACTGGCAAGATCAGCGCTGCCGAGGCTCCCTTTGGTGGTGTCAAGGAGAGCGGTTACGGAAAGGAGGGCAGTCTCTATGGAATGGCTGAGTACCAAAACATCAAGTCCATTACCATCGGCAACCTCAACAACTAAAGTTGCATGACAAGTTTGGAAGAAAAGCATTGGAAAATAAGGAGTTTGTCTTTAGCCATGATCAATAATGACGAGGCGAGAAGCCTCATAGAATAACGATTGAGATCAGTATATCAATGGTCTCCAAAATACAAAATAGTAAAACCGCTTCAATTATTTCCTGTCTTCCCTTTTTATGTGACCATATACCTGACGTCTTTCGACGATGGACTCAGCATCTTGCCAATCCTAAGCTAACTTACCTGTTCTCTTTCTGGTAATACTGGCCTCCAGCTGCTACTAACTTCTAGAAGCGATCCTTCTATCATCGAGCTTTCGAAAGGGACATCACGGACACCAGCCCTTGTCTCACTCTGTCAGAAATCATGTTCTAACCTCCGCCAACGAGATCTGATAGCGAGGTATTTTGGCATGAATGTCTCCTCTAGTTTTGTTTCAACCCCGCATACTGGCCTCTGACAGAGTATCAAAGCATTGTGGCCTTCAAACTACTGTTGTTGCTCCAAATTCTGATTGGCCTCCGATCCCTCGACGTCTGGTTAAATTATTCGCTATAATTCTGACAAATCTACCCTGCATTGACCAACCTGTACATCACTTACAAGATCCATTCAACCTCTTTTGTCACTGCATACTGTTCCACAACAACGCTAGATAAGTATTGCACAAGCCGTTGGTCTATTCGGATTTCTCACCGATCGTTGAGTATTTCTTGCCTCAATTTCCTATTGAACTTCTCATCAAGTACTAAACAGCTTCCTCCTAGTTCTTTGCAGTCCCGCATCACAACATAGCAACACAGTAACACACAATGGCTACCAACGGCCACACGACCAGTGATCTACTGTCACAACAAGGGCAAGAGCGCCTGTTCAAGCTATCAGATTCCTCTTCCATCAACGCTTTCAAAGAGCTGTGTTCCCAGAAGACAACTAAAAAAGATTATCCTCTTGCGGCAGACATCAAAGACAACGTACCCATCTACAGCCTTGCAAATTACTCGACCTTGACTGAAGACCAAAAGTCTGCACTTCAGGATGAGTGGTATAGAATCCTTCTCCATGGACCAGGAGTATTTGTCACATCTGGTCTCTACCAAGATCTAGATGTAATCGATAAATCAACAGCGGCATTCAACGACATCATCAAGAAGGAAAGTCAAGGCGCGAAAACAGCAGGTGATCACTTCGCCAGTGCTGGCAAAAATGATCGAATCTGGAACTCCTTCAGTAAACATGGTCTGCAAGATCCTGAATCTTTCTTCGAATACTTCTCGAATCCCTATCTCGACCTCATCTTTGCTTCATGGCTTGGTCCTGGATATCGCATCACCACGCAAGTCAACAACGTCCGGCCTGGAGGACAATCCCAAGTTTCGCACCGCGACTACCATTTGGGTTTCATGTCTGCAGAGAGTTGCGGTAGATACCCTCGAGCTATGCAAGTTGCTAGCCAATGCTTGACTCTCCAAGGCGCTGTAGCGCATGTCGATATGCCCCTCGAAAGTGGCCCGACAAGACTCCTGCCGTTCAGCCAGTCTTTTGCTTCAGGCTATATGGCGTATCGCTTACCTGAATTCAATGAGTTTTTTCTGGATAACTACATTTCACTTCCACTGAAAAAGGGTGATGGTTTATGGTTCAACCCAGCTTTGTTTCACGCAGCAGGCGAGAACAAATCTGCGGATATCAATCGGCTTGTCAACCTCTTCCAGATAAGCAGTGCTTTTGGGAAGCCAATGGAAACTGTAGATGCACTACCTTTGGTAGAAAGTACGTGGAAAGTCCTGTCTTCTGCGTACAAGAGAGATGGATTGAGCAACGAGGTTAAAATGTTTATCTCTGCCGTGGGAGAGGGGTATTCATTTCCAACAAACTTGGACAATAACCCTCCGAAAAGCGAGAATATGGCTCCTGATTCGGAACAAGACGTTGTCAGAGATGCTCTAATGGAGGAAAAGAGCAAGGCGGAAGTCATGACGGATCTTCTACAATTTCGGATGAAGACCAAAGCTTAGATAAACAGAATGTACACTTTACACGGAGCCTAGTCCTAGCCGGATCCTATTAAGACAATTCTATTATTACAGTATTAGTGGCGGGGAAATGTCCTTTAAGCAGACTTTTGTGCCTCCGCATTGTTTGGCTTGAAGACTGCCTGCGCAGTCTTCTTGAGATATCCTCGGAAACTCTCAAAGGTGACAGGATCATGGCCTTCCAACCATCGACAACTGACCGACACATCATCTTTGCCAACTCGTACAGACACTCTGAAAGCAAAGGCACACTCGGCTACCTGGGCGCTCGAATCATCAGTTTCTCCCCTCTGCTTTCTTCTCCGCCATGCTCGTGCCCAGACACGACCAGCAGCTCGGCCAGTACCCTCAAGTCTCTCAGAGTCCCATTCCCATGAGATCAAGTCCAGCTTCGCAAGTTCAGCGCGGAACTTGTCTGCAAAGTCGCCGACGTTGTCACTCAGACGCATATCGACAACCTTCTCCTCCGTGATCTCAGGAAGCACATTCTTGGAAACTGCCGTCTTGATGCCGCGTGCGACTTCCTGGCTAGGCCGCATGTTTCCGAAGCTCCACGCAATAGCCCAACGTCTCGTTTTGTTTCCCTGAACAAACTCTGTCACAGCGTAGTTGTCGATATTATGCTCTCTCAACTTGTCCACAAAGTCTATCAAGCTCGTCAGGAAGCCAAACATCGATGTGTACCACTGCACACGCTGTCGGAGGACAAGAGACTCTTTGAGAATACGGTCGACGAAAGCAATTTCACCACCGTCAGTGACCATCTCGACTTTTGCGCCTGTGCATGCAGTGAAGGGCGCACGGGACTTTTTCTTGGCACTTTCGATGAGCTCTTGCTCGGACTTATAGAAGGGTGGGTTAGACATGGTAAACGCGATGCTTGGGACTTGCAGATCATCAAGTGGGATGATGTTATCCGTGGGTTTTCGTTCAACAACTTTGATTCTCTGGTCAAGATTGTTCAGCGCCACATTCCTGCGAGCATACTCGAGACTTTTTGAGTCGATATCTATGTTTGTTATTAGTTATATGCTGATTGCGGCAATTCGAGAGCCTACCAGTAGCGATGAAGTTCCAATCACGCTCCGTGCAGCCAAGCAGTGGGTAGATGCAACTCGCACCTGTACCGATGTCTAACCCAACAACATTTCGGTCATTCTTCTCATATGAGGAGCTGTCTAGAAGATTCTTCAGCCAAAGTATATAGTTATGTCGATTGGTGACCTGCAAGACGCGTTAGATACAATGACGCGTCAAAATAGTGGATGGAAGCTCACAGGTGGGCATAGTCGATCATCGGGGAGCTCAAGCTGCAGTTTGAAGTCCAACTTGAGAAGACTTTTTGTCAATTGCATAACACACTCCGGATCATTGAAGAAGTCAGTCTTGTGCTGATTCCACCTAGTGGTCTATGAGATTTAGCGACTCGAGTTTGATGATGAAATACTTACAATCGCGAAAAGTCTGCATCTTGAAGGGCAAGTTGCTGAAAATCAGGCGCTTTAGCATAGAGTTCAGCGTAGTGATGATCTCGAGCTATATCATCCTTCGTTGGTCCTGTAAGGGTGCTTTCCATGGCTGTTGGTTGGTTCGGATCGCCATTGTCGACAGGGAGCGTGTAACCTCGAAGGTCTTGCGAAGCCTTCCTCTTCTCGCCCATCTTGAAGGACTGAGGTGAATAACGGATAGTTTTTTGGTGTTTTCACGTCTCAAATCACCATATTGAGGACGATTCGATGAAGCTGGGTGATTTGCGACGTTGATTGATCTGAGCTGTTGGTGAAAATGATGAGTTTGCTGGTCATAGTGCACGTAAGGGAAACTCCGGCTGTATAATTTAGCGACCACTTCAGAGGTCGCACCTTCTGAAACACAATCATTTCGTCCACCATAGAAAACAACTCCAACAATGACCAAAGATTGGATATTATTCAAAACCTCCGATATACTTATGAAATAAACTTTTGCGTTGCATTCTTGACAATCATAACAAATAAAATGAAATCGCGTCGGCGTCGTTGAAATCGTGTCCTCGTCTTATGTACGGCATCCCAATTTCCATCTCATTATCATCATGTATCCATCTTATCATTACCACAGGAGAACCCTCCATCGCCAACCCTCAAGAACCTTCATATCTTTGTCGTCGACATCCGGGTCACCGTTTTCAATTCGCGCAGCAAGCTTCTTGAGTCGCTTCTGCACAGTCCGGGCGACACGAATTGACACCTCGTTAGAGAATACAAAAAGCACAGCAAATACGAGGAAGGCAAGTTTGGCGAAGCGGCCCTTGCCTAAGACTCCGCCCTTGATGTGATCGAGAAGACCCTTGGACTTCTTGAAGGCGAACTCGGTGTCGTTGGCCGAGGAGTGAGAGTCTTCGTCGTCGTCGTTTCGTCGCCAGAAGCGGCGAATAAGTGGGATGAAGGTAGCGCTGTTGATTGCTTAGCAATTATAAAGATGAATCAAGATGGTCATCAACTTACATAGCGCCTCCAATGATCCATCTTCGCCAGCGATGGTTTTCGGCTTCTTTGGCGATGCTGCGCACTTCACCCTGCAGGATCCTGAGATCATTCACAACAAAGGTCGTTTGGTTGCGAATACGAGTTTCAAGTTCATAAGCGGAGATTGAAGCATCGCCACTTTTGCGCTGACGCTGCAAGCTGATGTATTCGCGCAGATTGAATTGACAGTTCGTCCTAAGAGATCGGAGTTCTCCCAAGTCAGCCGGGATGTTAGCAGGCACCATCTGGTTAGGTGGCTTTATTGCGCTGGCCATAACCCCGGGATGGTTGGGAAGAAAGGACTCAGATGCCGGGCGCATCGGGAGGTCATTAGGTCCTGTTCCTGTCTGAGGACCGCTGACGGGAGGATAGTTCTGAGGATTGTAGCCCTGCGGATTGTAGTTGTTCTGAGGGTTGTATGCTGGAGTATAGTAGTCTTGAGGGTTGTGATTCTGTGTGCCAAATTGCTGGGTTCCAAACTGCTGAGCTTCAGGACCTGGGTATGATTTCGCCCTCTCTGGACCTCGATCATATCCGCGATCACTTCGCTCATACCCACGATCGCGACCCATACGGTCGCGATCACCGCGGGCCCTTTCTCGCGAAGGAGATGGACTGCGAATGGGTTGAGGATCCAGGTTTTGGAGCGGTGACTGGTTTGACTTGCGAGAGGGTGCTCGTTCATCCATGGCGGGCGATTAACAGATAGACAGTTGTTTCGCTAAAGAGACAAGAAAGGCGTCAATGGCAGGTTCAGGTTCACCGAACAAGAAATTTCGGGGCCCAAATAACCGAACAGAGATCTCAGTTAGAGGGTTCAGTTAAGGAAGGTAAGACTATTCATTTGTATGCATGCGCTGGCTTTTGTCTGTGAAAAGAAGACAGAAAGAGGCTGGGCTGAATAAACGAGGCCAGACCATGACCATGACGCTCAGACGAGCAGGGATAGGTTGGTACCTAGGTTGGGCGCTCATGTGGGGTGATGGAATTCGGAGTTCATAATTCATGAGGCTGGGACGGAACGGGAAGTCCAAAGTAAGATATGCAGCAGGTGATATTCTTAGTAACTACTGAAGATTACATACTCGTCTGTCCCAATTGATTGATGACCCGTTGTTCTAATACCCCAATGTTCTATACATGCGGTGCGCCTTGCCATCAACACCCTCAACCGGCAATGCACGTCTCATGTCGCCCAACAGTTGTTCCTGCACTTCTGGGTCAAATCGATTCCAGATCCTGCGAACCTGGCGCCTCAAACCTGTTCGTGTAGTCCTGAAAATACCAGCAAAAGCTTCAAAAAGGATGGCTGCCTCATCCCATCCAACGAGGTTGTGAACATCGCGGATGAGAGATTCGAAAAAGTCGAGAATCTCAGCCAAGAGCATGTCGGAGCACCCTAGTCCTCGCTCATTGTCGAGAATCACGCACAGGGCATGCATCATGCCCGCCCAGCGATTTACTGCAAAGTCGCGAGATGGGTCATCTTCAATCTCCAGCTCGGCTGCTCCAAACATGTCGATAACCCCAGTCCGGGAATAGTCTTGGAGATGGCGGAATAGAAAGTACAATGCTTGATGGATAATATGCGGCGGATGGGCTGCCATGTCTTGAGGTATGAAGAAACTGCCTAGCTGGAGGGTTCCTCGCCTCACTGCATTTCTGGTCCGGGGTAAGGATGTGAACAAGACGTTCTGATTGATGCTGAATCGTTCTCCAGCTTGTCCAAATCTGCCACCTGGGGCTTCGAGATCATACAGTTGTACGACGATGTTGTTCTGTCTTCTATCTCGGACTCTTGCTGCACTTCTGAGTGACGGATTATTGTCTCGTCTTGGAGGCCGAGGTCTAGGCAGTGGATCGTTATAGTCTCCCATGTCTGCAGGCGTATCGTAGACAGCGTTACGAAATATGGTCTCCTGAGGCTCGCGCCCTGTTGAGGTGTATCGTGACCTTGTACTCTGGCGATAATAACTCCGCCAGTACATGCTACGGAAATAGATGTCTGCGATCAAGGTGGCTCTGCAAGCGCAATATCTGGGAGTATACTGCTGGCATTGGGCATCTTATAGTCATTTGGATTTATGGTCAACGGCCTGGTCAGGTTTGTCGTAAATGATTGTCATGAAAGCACCATGGATCATCTGAGCAGCGCAATCAAGTCATGGCACAAGTTTGGATGAATTTTCAAACGCATGTACTTCCAGCAGCGTTCGATTGCTATAATTCTCGTTAAGCTGCATCTAACGACTTGTAAGTACCTATGAAGGTGACAGAAAACACGCGAAGCTATAGGGTGTTTGACTCGGTAAACGTGTGTTTCGTTCTTGATCATTTGGCACTGCTGTAACACAATTGTTAATAAATACAAGCGTAAAATCTGCAAAACAAAACAATCAATTGCCCAGGATAAATATGATTATAAATTCTTACTCATATCGCAACCATCGGCTTCGTGCCGAGTCCGGCGAACCATACGAGAAAGTTACCTGAAGTTTCAGGCACAAGAATCAGGCGACCACTGAACAAACATCCCCCACCAACTGCAGGCTTACACTCTCACTCTCACTCTCTCGTATTCTTCTAGTGATACCAATTTCCACTATCTTTTTTATCGACCCGGTATCTAGTTTTTTCATTTTGGAATAATTATCGATCATTATTTATTCATTCTTATCAATTAGACTTTAAATGCCAAATGGCATCGTGTTAGTGTTACTCTATTACCATCACTTCCATTCTATGCCTCCGATATCTTCTGCCTCATCCTTGGTACAAGTGACTCTGTGGTCCGCATCTGCCTTGCCGGACAAGTATAAGTATCCCGTCTCCTCCCCTCATATGTCTTGTCCAGTATGCTCAACAGCACTCGTCCTCCTTCCCCTCCCATTATACACTCCAATTCACCCCAGACCATCCTACCTCTCATAACAAGACCACTCTATCATCTGTCATCTGCCTCATCTATACTTGCACCATCATATCAACCATCGTGACCCTCTCATTGCCATCATTGTTGTTTCATGTACGTCCGAGCTGCTGTTGCCCATGATGCTCGATCTCCCCTCAGCCTTTGATGCTGACGTTGGGCACAATGTGGAATACAATATTCGTGACCTTGGCACTCGTTCCGTTACTCTCTTCCCTGCACAAGCCCAGGTCAAGCGGGACATCAAGGATGTGCCTTTGAAGGTTAGTGGAGCTCATATGGCCAATCTCTCTGCTTACTCACACCATGCTAGCCTGGTATCAACGAAATCTCCATCGTCGGTCTGAGTCCTACCATTGACAAGCACTCTGTCATGGTTGAAGGAAGCGGCGCTGCTACCATTACTGGTATAAGTGTCGAATACCTACCCAACCGTGAGATATTTGACGAAGTTTACCCTGACTCGGATGATGACGATGATGATGATGATTTCGAAAGCGGAGATGGTGACCAAGACGATGAGGAGCCATCAGATGAACCGCAGAGCCAGACTCTGTTGGAAGTCAAGATGAAGCTTATTGAGCTTCAGGACGAACGTCAGATGGCCAGGGAGATTGTGGGCAATGCCGATAATCGTATCAAGATTCTCGACGTGTTTTCAAATTCTCTCGACAAGAGAGAGGGCGTTAACATTAGTGAGATGCTCGAAGTCTATCAGAAAGAGCACACCAAGGCTTTTGAAGAGCGCTTGGTTGGTGTGCAGCACGAGAGACAGCTTACAGAAGCGATCGCCAATGCCACCAAGGAACATTCACGCCTGGCTCGACTTGCAGAGAAGGCCCGGGCAAAAGAAAATAAGAGCAAGGCCAAGATCCAGAAAGCTGCAAGGAAGAAGCAAGAGCAGCGCAAGAAACGACTTGAGGAGCGTCGCAACGAAAAACAACGCATTCGTGATGAACGAGCTCGATGCTGGCCTCGATATTGCTACACCGTACACATCCAGCTCGAAGTGCACCCGTCTTATACGCCGGCCTCGTCTCGTCGAGAGTCCACGTCTAGTGAGTTTGACCTTGCCCAACGGCCCCGAAGTAAGACTGTTGAGAGGGAAGACATATCCTCATGCCACCTCATTCTGTCGTATGTGACGGACTCGGCTTTCTGGACTCCGAGTTATGATATGCAGCTGTCAACCGTTAACTCTATGGGTACCCTATGCTTTGATGCTGGTCTTCACAATACCACGTCCGAGACTTGGGAGAATTGCAAGATCACCTTGTCCACCTCCCAAGCTTCATCTTCGAGTCTCGATGAGTCGCATCCTGTCCTCACACCCTGGCGTATCAAGCTGGGTAACAGGAGCTCGGAGCATGGTTCTAGCGATGTTCTTGAGAGCAATGCAGAGCGTCAACAAAAGGCCTTTCCTCGCAACAAGGGGTTAAAGCCGCCGCAGAGCCACTCCAGACGAGTAGCTTTCGGTATTGGTGGGAATGCGTTGGAAGACTATCAGATGCAGCTGATGTTACTCGAGCAACAGAATAAGAAACGATCTATGATGGCCAGGCAGGAGCATAGCGGTGCGCCTACATTACCGCCTTCCTTACCACCAAATCCAGCCAGGTCGGCAATGCTAGCGAATCAAATACAAGAAAGTCAACAGGCAATAGATCAACGCCAGATACAACAACAGCAGCAGCAGCAGATGCAACAGAAAGCTCAAACTGTCCAACCACAGCAGGTGCTACAACAGCAAGGGGATTTGGTTGATTTCGACTTTGACCAGTTCTTACATGAGCCCAATCAAGATGCAGGAGCACCGGAAGCTCAGCCCTCTATCGACTTCCAAAATTCACTGGTTGAAGAGACGGGCTTCACAACAACGTTCGATCTACCTGGTCTTAAGACCCTGGTGCCCAAGTTCACAGTATCGAAGCAGCGTGTCGCTCGTCTGCAGTTCACCAATGTCCAGTTCAGCCACACTATTGTAGCAAAATATCAGCCAGTTGCATATCTAAAGGCTAAGCTCAAGAACACCAGCAAACTTACCCTCTTCCCCGGACCAGCAAGCTTGACACTTGATGGTAGCTTCATGGGACAGACTAAGATCCCTCAATGTAGCTCTGGTGGGAGATTTACTCTCGGTCTGGGCGTTGACTCATCGATCAAAGTCATATATCCCAAACCCGATGTTCGAAGAAGCACGAGCGGCATGTTCAACAAGGAAGACAGCTCTGTCTACGTCCGTACTGTTACGGTGCACAACACCCGCATCACTGCTGAGAAACCCGTCAATCTGTTGGTTCAGGATCAAATTCCCGTTTCCGAGGATGACCGTTTGCGTGTCGAGCTGTCGACTCCTCGTGGGCTTACAGCCGAGGGACCTAGTCAACCAGCTGGGGCTCCTGGGCGTGAGTCGGCAGAGGATAAGGATTGGGGCAAGGCAACAGCATCCCTGAAGAAGTACGGACAGATTTCATGGGATGTTTCGCTGAATGCGGGCAAAGCGGTCAAGTTGCGTCTCGAGTATGCTGTTTCGATGCCCAGTGGTGATGTAGCGAAGGAGTGTTGATATGTAAGACTGTAAGTTGGAAACGATCATTCAAGGATGGCAATGGGTTCTCAAGGTTGAGAGTAATTAGTTCGGAGGGACCTTTGTCTAGGTAGATATTCTTGGTTTCTTTCACGTTTCTTATTCACGACCTTCTCCTTGTGTGATATTTCTCTTCTGCGTTAATTCCTCATTTATTTCTTAACGTGATGAATTGTAGAGCAAACACTCGCCGTGATCCAAGGGCCTTCCACCCAAATAACACCACGACAATAATGTGACATACAAGTATAGACGAGAAACTATGTAAATTATCTAGAATGTTCGTTTTGTCTTTACGTCAAGTCAGTTGCTTTTCTGCATCGCAGTCAGTGCCACAAATATTGTTTTGGGAAGTAAACATTTATGAAGTATTTGATTACTTTCCAATGTATCTATTATGTCGAATGACGGAAAAAGAGTCAATTGTCATCAACGACACAGGCCACATGTTTTCATGACTCTTTGCCGATAGAGTCAGACGGTCGTTACTCAATACCATTCTACCCTGTATCTCTAAAGTCCAAAAGTGGGCCGATACTGCCCTGTGATTGACATGTGTGGTCTGAGAAACCCAAATTACGGATATTCGAAACGAGAGCATTGACTCAGAGTATTTGCCGAAGCGATTATAAGAGATATACTTTCTTGAGAATAACTGTGAGGTTGTAACTCCTCTTGGCTTTGTATTGCACTTGTTCTGTGTCCAGCAACCAACCTACTAACTTACACCTTGACCCTCTAAATTGCCCCTCCATGTTTAGGTAGGTAGTCAGGTGATCCGTAAACTGCCCCTCCCCCTCCTTCTTGGGCTATCAACACCGATAAAAAAATCCACCATCAGGCCCAACAAGACCGAACGAATAAAGCAGCACCGTATATCGCAAAGATGCTGGACATTGAGGATTTCATTGAGGAGCGCGGTGGAAACCCTGAGAAAATTCGGGAGAGCCAGCGTCGCCGACATGCTCCCGTAGAGCTGGTTGACGAGGTTATTGCCCTCTGGCAAGATGCGCGAAAGAGTGAGTCACGGAATAACTTCACAGTCACTTCAAACGATGCAGTACTAACGTTTTTCAAGCCCAGTACGGAGTCACCCAGATTGGCACAGAAATGAACGGCGTTCAAAAGGAGATTGGACTTAAGAAGAGGGCCAAGGAGGATGCGACCGACCTGCTCAAGAAGAAGGAGGAGTTGGCAGAGAAGAAGAAGATCCAGGAGGAGCTTGCTGCAGCCAAGAACGCTGAGCTCAAGGTCAAGGCCAAGCTCGTCGGAAACTACGTCCACGACTCCGTTCACGTCAGCGACAACGAGGATAACAACACCATCGAGAGAACATGGGCGCCCGAGATCTTCGACAAGTCCAAGCAGGCCGCTCTCTCCCACCACGATGTGCTCCTGCGACTTGGAGGATACGACCCCGTCCGAGGTGTCAAGCTAGTAGGCCACCGAGGCTACTGCTTGACTGGCTACGGAATGTTCTTGTGAGTTGATAAGATGAAAGACAACCAATGTTGTTCTAACGTTGACAGGAACCTGGCCCTCGTCAACTATGCCACCCACTTCCTCTTCGGCAAGGGTATGTGACGCTCGATCTTGAGCCAGCTACCGCCCGCTAACGATTTTGCGCATAGGTTACACCCCTAACCAGCCCCCTTTCATGCTCAACCGCGACCAGATGGCCAAGACCGCCCAGCTCTCCCAATTCGACGAAGAGCTGTACCGTGTCTCTGAAGGCCCTACACCCTCCGAGTCCGATCGATACCTGATCGCCACCAGCGAGCAGCCCCTTTCCGCCCTCCACGCCGAAGAGTGGATTCAGCCTGCTGAGCTCCCCATCAAGTACTGTGGTTACAGTACTTGCTTCCGAAAGGAGGCTGGCAGCCACGGTCGTGATGCTTGGGGTGTGTTCCGTGTTCACCAGTTCGAGAAGGTTGAGCAGTTCGTCCTCTGTGGCCCCGATGACAGCTGGGACCAGTTCGACCAAATGATGGCCAACTCCGAGGAGTTCTACAAGTCCCTCGGCCTTCCCTACCAGGTTGTTGGTATTGTCACAGGTGCTCTGAACAACGCTGCTGCCAAGAAGTACGATTTGGAGGCTTGGTTCCCCTTCCAGAAGGAGTACAAGGAGCTTGTTTCATGCTCCAACTGCACAGACTACCAGACACGAGAGCTCGAGATTCGCCATGGTGCCAAGAAGGGCAAGCAGATTGTTGGTGGTGGTAAGAAGGAGTACGTCCACGCTCTGAACGCTGTAAGTCTTGTCCCAACATTCCTGTGCGCGTTAATCGACATGCTAATCGGCATTCTCAGACACTCTGTGCTACTGAGAGAACATTGTGCTGTATTCTCGAGAACTACCAAACCGAGGATGGTCTGGTTGTACCCGAGGTGCTGCGAAAGTACATCCCTGGTGAGCCCGAGTTCCTGCCTTTCGTCAAGGAGGCCCCCAAGGAAGCCGAGAAGACCGAGAAGAAGGATGCTGGTAAGAAGGAAAAGACACTCCCTGTGCGCGAGACCAAGGCCTAAACGAAACCATTTAGCAAGATGATATGGTATGCTATAGAGGAAGAAAAAAGTCGGCACTTTTGTTGATGATACAGTGTATGACGAATTGATGGAAGAAATGAATAAAAGAATCAAGGACAGCTGAACTGTGTGACAGTGTGTCTGTACGACTTAACCATTGAGAACAACATGAACTTTTACATGAACCAGAAGCTGTAGCTGTAGGTAGCGGAGTATAGCTCCATAGCAATGGGATACGAAGACGCGAGTTCGGAGTACGGGCTACGAATCATCCGAAGAGTTTCGGCACGGTACATGTTGGGTAAAAGCGGCAAGCGGCGAGTGCTAACTATACGGATCGTCGAGCTCGTTCCCCGCCCCCTGTCAGAACGTCACGGCCGTCTCCGATCAAGACGGAGGTGGGTACCGTTTTGGTGATTGACTTGCCGGCATCGCAGTTGGAGCATCCAACGGTAAGTCTGTGTGCTATCGCCAAGAGGTCAAAGTTGTCGGTTATTGCAACGGTTTTAGTGTATATATGTGGGAGTGCAAATGTAGATGATTGCCATGACACGAGACAGACTGTTGCTATGAGGACAACTTGATCGTCTCATTCCAAGGCAACACCGGTTATTGTCGAACAAAACGCGGTACTGTGTCGCCGTAGACAATAAAACACTGTACTCAACTCGGAAACGGCCCCACCGTAAATCTTCTGCCGGACGCGTCTCCTTTTCATGAGGACAACAGGAGTTGAAGACGTGTCTGTGAAGTTGTAGGCCAGTGCGGCGAGCTCAAACAACATTTTTCGTTCAAAGGCGAGTGCATTGATAGGAACGACTGACCATAGGCTCTGGAAGCAGGAAATTGCAGCCTTGTGTTGGGTCCAGAGATGGGATAGAATGGCGCCGGGCGGAGGTTGAGGATGCAGTTCCGACAAGACCTGGACCATGTCCCGGCCGCTCAATACCATCCGAAAGTGTCATAGGACATGCCAATAATGGGAGATGAGGTGATTCGTACAGCACATTCAAGCAGGTATTCGCTTTCAGATGAGCATGAATAAATTGATCGAAGAGAGGCACACATGATTGCAACACTAAACATTGAAGCTTCTCAATGGTCGGACCACAATCTCAACATGAAGTTGGCGTGCGGAGCTGGTTGATTGGGAGGGGAAGAAGAAATCAGCGGGCGACACCGATGGCCCCTCTATTTCGGATCATCATTTACCGGGCCGGAGTTTAGGGAGCGAATATGGAGACCACACAAAAAGCAGAATATTTGAAGCCAGACGACCATTGCAATTGCATGAATACGATTGCTAGCAGAGACTGCCGACCACAGAGTAGAACATCGAAAGATGATGGATAGTGAGGCTCTGAAGCTCTAGCCTTAGTGACCACTACAACCAATCTAAGAGGGGCCAAGACAAGCTTGCAGACGGGACGGCGGTTAACTATTCAAGCCACTTGGCAATATTGCTGAGAAAATGAACATAGCTCGTGTTCGGTGGTAGCACAAGCAGGAGCAGGAGCTGGAGGGAGCTTCACATGTCATGGGATATTGACTGCTGTGTGCTGATGCAGACGAAGGGGTGGTGATGTAGTAGGCGTCTTGCCTGTCCTACCAACAGCGAAGGAGAAGGTAATCACAATATTGTACTTGATGGTGTATCGTCGACTTCAGGGCCAGACGGCGCAGTAACTAAAGCCTATGTTTGCCTCACAAACCTAGAGGGGGAATTCTGGCAATTCAATATCTCCAGGACTCGGAGGGCAAAGTGATGGACAAGCCCCAGCCCTGGATAGTGAGACTGCCGGCCTTATTACCCCACCCTTCATCTCCTCCACCGTATCCGTACCTAGTTTGGTCGGCTGTCTCTGACTTGAAATTTCCCGGTCTGTGTGTGTACACTGAGCGTCCGGGGGAACAAGACGGCGGTGAATGGGAGGAGGAACCTCGGACGGTTCGGCCTGGGTGGGAGCAAAAGCAAAAAGAAGCAACGCCCCGGCGACGGCACTCATCGCCACTATTTCTTTTCACAGGGTTCATAACGCTTGGCAAATTTAATACTGTGAAAAGACAGTAACCTTAAGAACCATCTCGTGATGATAGCAAAATGTTGATGGATTTTGCTTGCTCTACTCCGACGTTACCGATTGCCCCGGATATACCGATGCCGGGGGTGCGATTCTCTTGCCCCGGTTTCTGTATGACATAGATTGTTGCTAGCAACCGAGAATAAAGCGTCTTGCAGGAATGATTCTGCTGACGCCGCCACTGCGGTTGCATCAATCAATCAAGCTGTCATGTCACTCTAAGTAGGCTTGTGCTCACGCGTCTGGGGAGTCCGGGGATGGATGAAACCTCGCGACAATTTCATGCGTCGACCTGCGCCTGCATCTAGGCCACCTTCACCTCGACCACTTTGTGGCTGGTACGTACCTCGCATGCAAGCAATATCTCTGAGGTTAGCATTTCGCTTGCTTGCTCCTTTCTTTGAGTCGTTGTTGAGTGGTGTCTACCTAGGCCGTACATCGGGACGGCATCCCTCTTGGCCCCACTCATTACCGTTTTAAACGCCGGATGTCGAGGACGGGATGGAAGGATGCCCATCTTGATACAAGGGAACAGACGATATCTGGTCACGAACAGAATCTGAAACCCTCATCGCACTACCAAAGCTTTTGATGAGAGTATAAGGCTATTTATAACATTTGTCGGGCATTCGTTTTGTGGCAGATTTGCACGGCGACTACGGCACTGCGGCCCCCTGATAGCCCGTCCCCGAGGACGCCGTAGCGCCTTGTGCGGGGAGTGAGATGAGCTTCATCCAGTTTCAGGCTTTTGACCAGAGCTTCCAACAGAGCTCTACAGCTTGTTTGTTGATTGTATGCACCTAGTTTGCTAGATATATTCCCCCATACAATGAAGTTATCATGCCAACTTGAACTGGATAATAAGGCATCCTTAGCTTGCTAGAATTAATGGTTACCTTCCATTTGTTTTTCATCCGTGTTTTTTTTTGGGTGCAGTGCCTGAGTACGTACTGACTGGCCCCTAATTTCTGGATTAGACGCCCTGTCGGCTTGCGGCCCACACACCCCCGTGGCCCTCCTCCGTTTCCCGTTCTCCGTCTCCCGTTTCCATTTGCTTTGCGCTGCTTTTTGCTCTGCCTTGTCTTGACTTTGCCCTGGAGCTGCCTTTGTCTTCAGGCTGTCCTGTCCGCCCGGTCACTCTCCCGCCTCTGGTCTTGTTTTTGCCTCGCCTGTCTATCCCCTCCGTTGCCTCCGCCCCTTCTCCTCCTCATTTCCACTCACTCCCATTTTCTGTCACCATACACGAACACGATATTTTTTCTTGCGCTTGGTCTTACTTCTGCCGTTCAGTATCTCAGACCGAGATCGAGTCTTGTTCTTGTTGTTGCCTGGACATTTGACTCTGTGTGTTTTACCTCAGCCGGACTTTACGTGAAGCCTCTCCGACCCAGCCACTGCCCGCTTTAGCCCCCGGCGTCCTCTCTTCTCTCCGATTTAACGGCGCCGCCATTTCGGTTGTTTTCGCCTACCAAAAGGTTGCGCGTACCTGGTAGGCATTTTTTTCCTTTTGAGTCGTTCTACACATTTTCTCAAGCGTTTTTGTTCCTCTCCTCTCTTTTAGACGACGAGAATTTCCCTGTTTTATTTGCACTTTTCTTCTTTTCTTCTGTGATTCCGGTGGTGGTGCTGGTTCTTCAGGCCCGTGTCCGGGTGCCAGAAACATTGGCGGATGAGAGCATAGGAGACAAAAGAACTTAGCCACTTTATGAGAGCTTAGAGCTAGGACTTGGTTCACCTTATTTTGGCATCCAAAGCCTTAGGGGACAATTTCTTTGGTAACCTCCCAAGTTCGCGTGTGGCCTTCCGCCCGGCCTCGCTCGCTCCTTCCTCCCCCCACGGGACCCTCCGGCCTCCTTCCGCTATTTTGACGGAGCCCCGAGAAGACTCTTCCTTCCCTCCCTCACACCACTTGTCTTCCATGCTTTTTTTCACTCCAGCATCTAAAAACTTCAACAGATTTTATCGACACCAATGTCAACATCAATTCGATCTACAGCCCTCAGGGCTGGAGGCGCCTGTGTCAGATGCAGAAAGGGCAAAACGAAGTGCGTTTACGAGAACGGACGCGCACCTTGCAAGAATTGCGCAAAAGGAATGCATGACTGCTATTTACCTTCAGAGAGCATGGCGCATCATCACGGTCAAAGTCCTGCGCGACACGCAAATCCTCATCGTCCTCCTCGCGACAGTCTTCCTGCTGCCGCTCCAGCTGCCGAGACGACGCGACAGCCCGTCGTTGGCGCTCCTGCTGCCCGTCACGTCCAGACAGGATCTGACAAGTACGTTGCGGATTTTTCTTTGTCGTCAAGAATCGCATTCGTCATCTACTCTTATCCCAATAATTTCTCTACGTTATCATCACACACTTCACTGTTGCGGCCACAACGTCTTCCGAGCGGCTGACGGGCATCGCGCACTTCTCTGTCTACCCCGGGTGGATCGGCAGACCAGTCATCCTCGCCTCGCTTCCCTGTCTCGTCTCATCATACTCGCTCTTCAAGCTTCAGCCTGTTCTATTCATCTTGCCATTTTGCCATTCGAATGGCCGGCCTTCAAAAGGTCCTTAGCCGGATCATCACCCCTGTCCTGCCCTGTCCTGTCCCCCAGCTCTCGTTAGCACACCCGCGCCTGCGTCTGTCTGGTTATTCTCCCCGATTGCAACTGGGCCTTGGCTACTCATGCCCGTCCTCCAGCCCCACTTTATCGCCGTCGGCTTACGGCGTGCTCCCGAAATTTACCTTGGCGTCAGGGCATCAGAAGAATTGGCCGTGGAGAGAGCACAATGGATGAAATATTTTGGTCGCTGTATGCTAGCTTGGACTGGCATCTAGACCACTTTATTTCGGTACCCTAGGCCTTCCAGGACGGTTCTTCTGTTGCCCAGTAGCTTGGCCAAAATTTGGTCATTGGAAGCACAGCTGTCTGAGCATGAGACGGGCCGTGCCACCCCCTAGCCTACACCCCGAGTTCACAGCTTGCTATCAGCTATTGAGAGGCCTTTTGCTAACGAATTTTCTATCAGGCTGACTCCCGAATTGATCGCTGAATGCGAGCGCGTTGTGTCAAAGACATTCCCGGCTTGCGTCGCGTTTCACAAACCATCCTTTGTCCAACAGTTAAAGAGCGCATCGCTGGATGCTGCCTTGGTCTATGGTCTTTTGACTTGTGCAGCCCGGTACGTCACCAGTTCCGAACCCTGCCTCCGTAATTCCCTTCCCGTTTGTTTTGGCTGGTTGTGCCATCACGCCGACCGTCGTCTCATTTCCCACCTCGACCTGACTCGCCCATCCGTCCGGCATATGGATCCACACCGATCGGTGGCACCGTCACCGAGTGTTTGACCCTGCGCCAATTTCTCGTTCTGGTGTCCGGGTTTGAGCCGAGGATTCCCGAGTCACGTTTGTCCGCATCCCACAATTCGCCCGTATCCACATTTGAATGCTGTGATGCTTTGAGCTCTCAGCCTGGAAGTTCATCCAATTCAGGACTGTCGCTAATACCTTCTTGCAGGAGCTCACCCAGCCTTATTCGCCGCTATGGAGGACCTACACAGGCTGCGGAGACATTCGCCGCCAAAGCAATGACTCTTATAAACCAAAACCTAGACCATCCTAATCTCGTTCATATTCAAGCATTGTGCTTGATCATTATCCACGAATGGGGCTCACGTAATGCTGTCAGAGCTTATATCTACTTGGGCCAGGCGGCGCGCATGGTTCAGATGTACCGCATCTTGAACAGCCATCATGCATCTCCAGACGCCGACGTTTTCCTGCGCGATGAGTCCCTTCGCCGCACAGTCTGGTTAATTTATATCCTGGATTGCCTTCTTACCAGTACACCAGGACGATATCCTGCACTGTCCCCTCATGATACTGCAGACGTCTCTTTGCCTTGCTCTGATATCAACTTTGCATTTGGCAATGCTGTGTTTGTCAAGACTCTACGCCAGCAGCTCGACCCTACCGCTGTTCCACCTGGTCAGCCTCCGTCCGAGATCGGCGAATTCGGCTACATTGTCCTGGCCTCAACGATTTGGCGCGACGTCGTGTCTATGCTTACAACCACAACACTCGCAAGTTTCCGCGAGGAGGACTGCAACGATCTAATTGCCAAGATTGAGGGCCTTCGAGCTACCCTACCCATGCAATTCGTGGACAAGCCGGGTCAGATCAACCTCCACATGACAATGGGCTCCGGCTATACTTTTGCCATGCTCCACTGCCTGCTCCATTGCGCTACCGTCTTTGTGCATCGAAGACGTTTGTTGCAGGAGGTGACATCGCCTAACTTCAATCTCGAATCGTTCCGCCTCAACGCTCGATGCCATGATATCATTGATCGCCTCTTCACATCTTGCCACGGCACAATCTCGCTGCTCACTGCAGTCGAGGCTGGCTCTGAAAAGGATCATTCGCCCTGTTTCCCGATCTTTATGCTCTTCTCTGCCTTTACCGCCAGTGCTACTGTCGCTTACCTGTCTCTTAAAGGCTTGACACCCCCTAATGCTGTCGAGACAGCCGCGCACATTGTCAAGGATGGTCTACGTTTCATGAGTGATGGGACTGAGAATTGGCCTCTTATGGGCAGTTGGCTGCGACACCTCACCGTTATGCAACGCGTACTCAACAACGATGCCGCGGCTGCTAATGGCAGCACTTCCCTGCGCCATGGTTCCACGTCTCACGGTGCAAGTGGCATGAAGGACGAGATCTCATCTAACGCTGATACAAACCCCGACGCGATGGATTACGACCAGTCGAACCACACAGGCAGCGTTTCAGGCCAGGGCCCTAACCGATCACTTTCGGAGTCAGTCCGTGGCGATAGTGAGCCTCCCGTTGTGCTCGCAAGGCGACCTGGCATCGCGACGATCAACGGCGGTTCAGGAGGGGTATCGACCCCAACAACCTCGCCCCCTCCATCAAACACTTCCCACGGTGCCAGTGCCGTCCCTGATATCAAGCAGCCCAGCCCGGAAATGGCGAACGGAATTGTGCCTGCGCAGGATGGCCAGACTACGAGTCAGGATATGACGGCGCCCGAGTTGTGTCAGGCCTTTGAACGACAACTTCTCGATCTCGACGACCTGGCCGCCTTCATGGGTGGGGGCGTTTAGGAGGACTGATAAGTGGATGAATCTACGAGCGACTTTCGAACGGACTAATGAAGATTATACCTGGACTGTTTTACCTGTTTTTTTTTACTTCGGTTGGTTGTTGTGGCCTATACGCAGACAGAAGTCGTATGTGTTTTATAGGAATACATTGCGAAGGGATACCCTGGAAGGCGTTGGGATGGGAGCCTTTGGTACAAAGAACTCATTGAGCAATAATATATACTTTTCATTTTTAAAAGCTTTTTTATGATCAAATGTGCTCCAAGGCTTAGGGCATCGAAAATGAAGTGATCTAAATACTAATCTAAACTGGCATCAAATGACTAGATTATTTCGTCTATTATGCTCTCGGTAACCAATCCTGCTCATGTCTGCCAACCCCTGTTATCAGAGTCAGATGATAATTGACAGTGATGCCGTTCAATGCAGGATCATAGACGGGACGCGGTACTCTGTGGACCTTGTGCATCTCGGATACTCGGGAATGATACTGCTGTACGAATAACGTGAGGTCAGCTACTGCATCATTTTCTGCACTGCATCTCAACATTCAGCCACTGACGGTTTGTCAGTTTCTAGAAGTCCTGTAGAAGCGTCAGCACGAGGTTAGATTTTGCTTACATTCAAGCTTGACAGGCGGCTTGACACAGTCGTGAAGGGATTGGTTCAGTGCTGGGTATAATGGATCTGCGGGCGTAAGTGATGACTTTGTTTGAGAGAGGCATTTTCTGGGGAAACAAGCTTGTGGACACTAGAGTTGTGGATGGATACTTTATTGATGATATGCGATGCATGTCAACCTGGGGATGGTAGACACGGAGTTGATCTCGTTCTTTTACACATTTAGCATCTGTTCTTATATCCCTTCGCTCAATCTTACTAGAGTACCCTGCTGACTTCTCGTTTCCATTTGTTTCTGGCTATATTCGACTTGAAATGTCTCGATCAAAGTAACGAGTTGAATAGCGCGTGGTCGTGAAGGTGCTGGTGATGTCAATCCGTAGACAAGTTGGCTCCACCTCAGATGCCGGATTGCCGATGCTGCTTACCAGAAGTAGGAAAGCACCGGGCTCCCATCCCCACTTTATCGGCCGCTATGTGCCGGGAATGGAGCGGACAGTGAAAGGACGCTATCCCCAGGTTTTAGAGACAGTCATGGCACGGAGGATGCCTAGCCTACTGTACTTTAAGGTCTTGTAAGTCATGAGAGTCGATGATCAATGAGAGTTACGTCACAGAGAGGATTATGGAAATCCTTATGTAGCTGTAGTTGAAGTATTTACTATCGTGTCAAAGGGAATCTCTCGTCAACGTCTTAGATACCACAGCCAAAAGCCGACAAAAGCCTCCCGTTATGTGATGTAATATTCATTTCAACGACCCTGCACCAACGATGATGCACACAAACAGTACTAATCCCTGTCTTCTGCAACCCAAACACCGAGATCTGCAGCACTATTGCTGAGATGCCGAACAAAAGGAACCGGCTCCGCAAATTGTCTCTACGAATCATAGCCTGCTCTACTCATTGTCACGTCGATATCGTCTAAATATGATAGGCTTGACTGATATTCGCTCGTCGTTCGGAGATAGTTAGGACGGTGCTTTGTAAATGTTGGTTAGTCTGGAGACGAGAATAGTTCGTTCAGTATAGGTATATATAGGAGGGACGCGCTCTTGTGAGGAAGGTCTTTCCTGTCAAACACGCCTGCCTGTTTAGCTACATACCTCCACTTACATTCACATGTTTGTATCTGTTTCAGTAGTTTATCTCTATCACACAGATTCCCGCACTTGCACTCTACAATTGCAGTCTGCGTACATCAACGACTCGCAATCATGACTCAAGACGAGTACAATACTCGAGCGCCACACGAAGGCATGTCGCCCGGCCGATACGTCGCAACACGCTTCTCATCGCTCAAACCTCCAATGCACAATGTGCCGAACCCTATAAAATTACTGCGCATGCTGAACTCCCAGCAATGGGCCTTCTTCTTCGTTGCATTTGTAGCCTGGGTACGTCCACACCTGAGCTAACTTCAACCTCATCTTGGCTTGCAATTGGCTAATCACTGGATATAGACATGGGACGCTTTCGACTTCTTCTCCGTATCACTATCGGTGACAAGTCTTGCCAGAACATTCGATAAATCCAAAACCGACATCACATGGGGCATAACGCTCGTCCTCATGTTCCGATCAGTTGGCTCCATCATCTTCGGTATCGCAAGCGATCGCTACGGTCGAAAATGGCCCTTTGTCATCAACAATCTTCTCTTCATCGTGCTTGAACTTGTAAGTCACAGCCCTGTCAGATCGGCTTGGCAGTCAGATCTACGAGATTTGTCCGAGAGTGAACACTGACGACATTTATCAGGGAACTGGCTTTTGTCAAACCTATCAGCAGTTTTTAGCTTGTAGAGCACTGTTTGGTATCGCCATGGGTGGTCTTTATGGTAATGCTGCTGCTACAGCTCTTGAGGACTGCCCTGAAGAGGCGCGTGGTCTTATGAGTGGTATTCTTCAGCAAGGTGTAGGTGGCACTATTCTTCTTATCGTATCTTATTCACAGCTAACAATGGATTAGTACGCTTTTGGATATCTCCTCTGTGCCGCGTTTGCGCGAGGTCTCGTCGACACAACTTCTCACGACTGGCGCCCTCTATTCTGGTTCGGTGCTTGTCCGCCCGTCCTATTTATTATCTGGCGTCTCATGCTACCCGAGACCCAAGCCTACCAAGAGCGTCAGCGCCTGAGAGCCGAAGCCGGTGCAGACGGAAAGGGAAAAGTATTTATCAAGGAGGGAAAAGTCGCCCTGAAACATCATTGGCTCCTGCTTGTCTATCTCGTTCTTCTCATGGCGGGCTTTAACTTTATGAGCCACGGTAGTCAGGATTTGTATCCTACCATGTTGGAGAACCAACTCAACTTCTCCAAGAACAGAGTCACTGTTACCCAGGTTGTAGCGAATCTGGGTGCTATGACTGGCGGCACAGTTGTCGGTTTCTGCAGTCAATCTGTTGGTCGAAGAATCAGCATTATTGTGTGCTGTATCGTTGGTGGCGCTTTGCTGTACCCTTACACCTTTGTTCGCGACTCTTCGATTATTGCGGCTGCTTTCTTTCAACAATTCTGGTGAGTCTTCATATAGCCAAGTATCACCTTGGTTGCTTGGCCCAATGACTACTAACAATTCTCCAGTGTCCAAGGAGCTTGGGGTGTGATTCCCATTCACTTGATGGAATTGTCTCCTGGTGCATTCCGCACTTTCGTCGTTGGCACATCTTACCAACTCGGTAACCTCGTCTCATCAGCTTCATCCACCATCGAAGCCCGCCTAGGTGAACGCTTTCCCCTTCCTGACAATGCCGAGGGTGAGACTCGATACGATTACGGAAAGGTCATCTGCATTTTCATGGCCTGCGTGTACGTGTATGTGATTGTGTTGACCTTTATCGGTCCCGAGAACCTGAGAGGCAAGTTTGATGTTGCTCACGATTCGGATGCGAAGGAGGCCATGGGTACCCGAGCCATGGATCAGGCGGGTCGTCATGGTAGGTCGATGGATGAGGAGAATGTTCTCAGGGATAGTACGGAAAAGCCTGAGGTCGCACATATGCGAGATTAGAAGGATGGTGTTGTCTGATGGAGGATGCACTGTTGATGTCAGCTTAGATGATTCCAATCAAATATTTGTTGTTATTATTCGTTCTCGTCGTAATTGATTTGTGTTGAATAGTTTATGTTTCTCCATCGCGAATTTGTTACCCGCCTCGGCAGAACGGATCCGTTGCTGGGATCTTTACTGCCAAGTAGGTAACATTATAGTTACATCCCTTTGTCCTGTCCACAGGAATGTTGTTTATTCGGCGGTCTTAGTTAATTCCTCCGCTTTTTCTGGGTCAATAGAACTGAGAAACCGGTAGAGGACTTCCCCGCTTCAACGGTTCCGAATATGGACATATTTTGAAGAGAGCGTTGATGATTCCAAAGCCTTTAAAATATGACCGTTTTTGTAACAATATACAATAAAATAGTTCAAAACTTCGGAGAAAGGTTTCTCAGTTGCTGACACAGCTGAACCTCAACTCTAAAGATTCCAAAGTCAATGGCATCTTTTTCGCATCTCGCTCTCCACTTGGAGATTGATGCATCGTTAGTACCGGCAGATTCCAAAGTTGACTAAGGTCTAGTTCCTTTCGTTTAGTAATTGGTCGATCGTTTCCAGTCGTGACGTGTAGAGTTGAGCTTCTGAGGGGACATGGTCTCGAGTATATATATCCCAATGTCCGAGAACCTTGAGAGCTTCTTTCACTCCACAGATCAACTCAGAAACACCTTGAGGACCAATACTTTTCCAAAAGCATTCTAGCTTCCTGTTTAAATCGTTTATCATTAAACCTACCGATACAATGGCTCTTACCGGCAGCTGCATGTGTGGTGCTATCGCTTACAAGAGCACCAGTAAGTTACCTTCATAAAGTAATACAGCAAATCATCTAACAAATATAGGTGAACCTGATGTCACTGCCCTCTGCCACTGCGTCGACTGCCAGAAGTGGACCGGTGGTGCTTTTACCTCCAACGCTGTAGTCCCAGCTGACTCTTTCAGCGTCACCAAGGGTATTTATCCCGACCTCGCACTAAACTCATTACAATTACAGCCCGACTAACAGCTTTCAGGAACCCCCAAGCAATACGACGTCACTGGAGCCTCTGGCAAGATCAACCACCACTTCTTCTGCGGTGACTGCGGTTCTAGCCTGTACACTCGCCTTGACATTATGGAGGGAAAGATCATCATCAAGGCTGGTGGTCTTGACGAGGGCAAGGCTAACCTTGACAACAAGATTGGTGTTGAGTTCTACACTCGTGACCGTGTTAGCTACATTCAGGCTGCTGAGGGTGCTAAGCAGGAGCACCTCTTTGGTTAAGATGTCACGCAGTTGAGATTGTTGGGGTTTTAGTTGGTGAGCAGGTGTTGGAGGTGATGATGATTATGTATGGTGTTTAGTACTCTCGTTTATTAGTCCGGACTTTTGCTTTGAGAAATCACGCTTTTCAAGCTACTGAACTAGACTCTAGACTGATGCCATTATATGCATGATGTGGTGAAGTATCTTCTTCAGGACATTAAGCTATAGTATGCATATCCTTGACCGTCTCGTCTTTTATAGATATACCATATTTAGAACATTTTCACCGTACCCAGTACATAATCTCATACCTACTTATTGATTCCCTACGTGTACAGTCGGTATTGGATGTCACCTTGGTAACCGCTGATTTGACCGTCTCACCAACCAAGAGTAAGAGTGGGTCGTTGACCAGCTTCTCCGCAAGTTGCAGTGGCGATCTCCCGAACACAGTAACCCTCCATCTTCTTCATTCATTCATTCACTCATCTTCATAGACCACGCTTTCATCTTTGTTTATCTTGTTTATCAATAACTTATCAACAAGGATGAGGTCGGATAATATCAAACCGGGTCAAAAGTCCGACGATGCAGAAGGACGAGACTTTGTTCTACCGCCTTTCAGTCGCGACGTTACAACAAATAAACCAAAAGCCAAAAGATGGGTAGAGAACGGCTTTGTTTGGTGCTACGCCTTCAACCATTCAGAGGGAGAGCGCTGCTTTGAAAAGGCCATCGAAATCGACCCCGAATGTGCCCTGGCATACTGGGGCCTTGCTTTTGCCCTTGGACCCAACTACAACAAGCCATGGAAAGCTTTTGATCGGAATGATCTTAAACATACAACTTTGAAAGGCATCAATGCATTTAAAAAGGCGGAATCACTAGCCTCAAAAGCAAGCCCGCTCGAACAAGCTCTTATTTCCACCATACGGCATCGCTACCCCAAGGATGAGAAAGATACCAACAACTCAAAGGTGTGGAACCAGGCTTACGCAGAGGCCATGAGACCCGTGTACAAGGAATTTGGACATGACCTTGATGTCGCGACGCTTTATGCTGACGCCCTTATGAACCTCACACCTTGGGCGCTGTGGGATGTGCGAACAGGGAAGCCAGCGCCTGGATCAGAAGTTGTTGAGATTCAAGAAGTTCTCGAGAAGGGACTCGCTCAAGATGATGGGCATGAGCATATCGGCCTTTTGCACGCCTACATTCACGTCACTGAGATGTCCACTGAGCCCGAAAAGGGCCTCGTTGCTGCAGAGCATCTTCGCAGACTTGCAAATGAGGCAGGCCATCTAGCCCATATGCCTTCGCATCTTGACATCCTCATTGGAGACTATCGAAGAGCCATCTCAGCAAATACGAAAGCTGTCATCGCCGACGAGAAGTTCCTGTCTCTTCGAGGTGGTCGTGACTTCTACACCATCTACCGCATGCACGACTACCACTCTCTCATCTACGCTGCCATGTTTGCCGGTCAATATGCTATCTCGATTGAGGCTGTTGATCGTATGGAGTCAGCTATCCCAGACGAGGATTTACGAATTCAATCGCCACCCATGGCTGACTGGTTGGAGACGTTTCGCTCGGTTCGTCCGCATATTCTGATCCGCTTCGGAAAGTGGGAGGAGATTATTGAGACAGCACTTCCTGCGGATCAAGAGCTCCTGTGTGTTACGACAGCCACGATACATTATGCTAAGGGTGTCGCATATGCGGCTCTAGGTAACGTCGAGGAATCTGCTAAGCAACGTGAGCTTTTCCTCGCCGCAAAGGCACGCGTGCCTCCAACACGTATTGCATACCCCAATAAGTGTCTCGATGTCCTTGATGTAGCTGAAGCAATGCTTGACGGCGAACTTGAATACCGCAAAGGCAACATCGAGGTAGCATTTGAGCACCTACGAAAGTCAATCGATCGCGATGATAGTCTACGCTATGCCGAGCCATGGGCATGGATGCAGCCCGCTCGCCACGCATACGCTGCACTACTCATGGAACAAGAGCGCATCGAAGAAGCAGCTGAAGTATACCGAACAGACCTCGGATTGAACAACAAGCTCTTCCGCGCCCGACACCATCCGAACAATGTGTGGGCTCTGCACGGGTACCACGAGTGTGCGGTGAAGTTGGGACTTGACGGTGAGGCACGGATCATAAAGCAGCAGCTTAAGACGGCTATGGCTTTTGTTGATGTGCCCATTGAGTCTTCTTGTTACTGTAGACGGGATGTCAAGAATGCGAATGGTTGTTGTCGTTTGTAATGCGGTTGCTTGGATAGAAGACTAGATTGCATAGCATAAGAACTTTGAGTTTGAGCTGCATATTGAGCTTTGTATTCAAGATGACTAGATATTCTTTTGTAATCATCAAAGTGACATGGCATTGGGATCTTATATTTCATGCTGCAGCTTGCAGGCTCATGCTTGGTATCACATTGGTGATTACAGTGTTCCACTTGATGTTCAGCGCCCCGCGCTGCTGGCTCTCAGCACCCACCACTGCGAAAATGGCATCTCCAGCCGTCAACATCGACTCTACATCCATCATAACTCAACCACTGCAACCCTCCCAATGCCACGTCCAGCTAAGAAAGGCATATGGTCAGTCTAAATTGATTCCATGTCCTATTTCACTTGACTGATATTCTATAGTAACACATGTCGGCGGCGCAAGTTGAAATGTATGCGACACCCTCCTGCTTGACCATCACTCTGATGTCCTGTTCTAGGCGACCAGGCACTCCCCATCTGTGGACAATGCACAACTACCGGTCTCTATTGCGATCGATCAGAGAGGCCAGTTCGTTTTGGTAGTATCCAACTTATTCTGTCAATTAAATAATTTATGGTGCTGACTCTGCGAAGTTGAACCACAAGTATTACATGACCCGGATCTCCCCCGAATAGCCCTTCAAGATCAAAACATAGCTCGCCTCTTCCATTCATACACATCAGAAATCTCAAAATGGTATGACCTCAGCGACTCAACATCATCATTCGGCAAAATCGTCCCTTCTATTGCCCTAGATGAGCCTCTTCTTTTCAACGCCGTCGTCGCCTTATCAGCCATGCACACATGCAAGACAACATCACCCAGCTTTCGCAATATCGCTGAGTCCTATCACCATAGCTGCGTGCAGCTTCTCATTGCTTTGAGAGAAGGTGATCAGCTCATCACTCGCGGCATCGCCCTCGCTGCGACATGTCTCCTGCGCTCTTACGAGATTCTCGACGGCGATGTTGACCCCAACATGCATCTTCGGGGCGCCTACTCTATGGCGTCGGTTCATGATGTTCTCTCTGGAAATATACGAGCGGGGCTATTTGGCGCTGGATTCTGGAACTATCTGAGAGAGGATATCACGTTTAGTCTCTTCGAAAGGTGTCCGTTGAAGATGAACCTGGACAGTACGCCTCTTATCACTCGACATGAGTCTGATGAGGATTATCTCAACTCTATCACTTTGATTTTGGGAAGGAGTATCAATATAATGTACAGCCAGGATGCGGATGCGACGCGATGGGAGCACATCGCGGAATCTCTCAAGGAATGGCGCAGCGCGTGTCCAGGACACACGAAGCCTTTCTCGAGGGAATCAACCTCATCCCATCTGTTTCCACTTATTTGGTTCCTTCAGCCATGTCATGGTGAGTCTCATGAGTCGTGCTTTGTTTTCCACTGCGCTAATTACCAGAATACATAGCTGCGATATTGCACTACTACCTCGTTACGCTGACAATAATCCGTCTACATGATCTAAGGATTCTCGGGGATTCAGATCTTCCCGGCTATAGAGGCATCCCAAGAGACGAGCTTCTTTCAAGTTCCGCGATGGATATATGCGGCATTGCTTTTACTACAAAGGTCCCGTCAGTTCTAGTCAATGCATTTGGGCCGATAGCTTTTTGTAAGTCCTTGGTCTCAACCTTATACCTTACTCTGGCTGACATGTGGTGCAGGCGCGAGATTCGTTCAGTCGGAACCCCTTCAGCAAGAGTCCATTCGTCAACTACATGCTTGCAAAGCCAGTATTGGCTGGCCCGTTGAACGACTCATCAATGATCTGAAGGCGCACTGGGGAATGGGCGAGGCGTAGAGAAGCATGCTGTCGGCCAGCATGCACCATTCAGCTTCTCTTGTTCTCTCCAAATAAAATTGCAAAGGTAAATATGATATTCCCCCCCAATTACTGACTTTTGACGACAACTTCTTCCATTGGTACGATCGTCGTGGTCCAGATCTTAGCCCTGTGGGGAAAGGTTTTCCGAGCTCGGGAAACTCACATCACCAAGAGATACACGGCACAGGTATAAAGGAACAAGGCCTGCGCTGTTGAAAAAGGAAATAAATTCATTCTCACATTAAACTCCACCACTCCAATCTATCTGTTATACATCAAAGCCTTTTACCATGTTGCGCACCCAAAGAATCCTCCCAGCACTTACCAACTGTGCCCGAGGCTTTGCAACTATTGCCCACCCTCCTCAACCTGGAGTCGTTAGACCTTCTTCTCAAGAAATAAAGAACTTGTCTCTGGACTCAAGAAATCTCGAGAAAGCAGTTCGACACATGCACAGAGACGGTCTGGTCGTTGTCGAAGATGTTGTCCCTCATCAAGACATCGATCTTCTTAACAAGAAGATGGTTGAAGATGCTCATGTCCTCCAGGCCCGGGGCGACAAGGGTCCATTCAATTATAACAAGGGAAACATCCAGCAAGATGCTCCTCCTGTAGCGGAATATTTCAGTCCCTCCATCTTCACCAGTATGTATCTGTTTGTACTTCTATGGCCTCATAGCTTACACTGTCTCTAGATCCAATTGCTACACAGATCACTACTGCTATGATGGGCCCTCGACCCAAGTGGACGTTCTGCTCTGCCAATTCCGCCATGGCAACTCTCCCCGGAGGAACTCCCCAAAGACAACCTGTCCATTCAGACGCAGACTTTGCACATCCAGACCATCCCTTTGCTCTTGTCATCAACATCCCACTCGTCACAACTACACCCGAGAACGGATCTACAGAGATCTGGCTTGGCACCCACAATGGATTCGGTCTCGACGTTCAAGAAGGTGCTCACGGTGAAAGAGCAAGCGGCCGCATCAGAGAAGATCTCCTCCACCAGCGCCAAGAAGTATCACCTCCTATCCAACCTACCATCAAAAAAGGTAGCATCATCGTCCGTGACTTGAGACTTTGGCACGCGGGAATGCCCAACTTGACAGAGAAGACCAGGGTGATGCTCGCCATGATTCACTTTGCTCCGTGGTTCAGGAACAGGATGAGACTTGAGCTGGGCGAAGATGTGAAACCAATACTAGAAGGTTTGGAAAGAGAGGGAAAGTTGGGTTTGAATGTACCAGTTGATTGGGCGAGTAGGGAGGCTGTGCTCGAAGGTTACTTAAACCGAGGTTTCGGGAATAGCTATGATTTCAGCCAAGAAGCTTGAAAGGCTTGGCTGTTGAGCTTGTTTTCAGCACCATGTAAGATGTATTGACCAGACTGGATACATGCACGATTACTTCCATATCAGTTCAGACAAGGATACGAGTATAAACAATTTATTTATAAATGTCTAGGAAAGTAGTGCTCAAACGCCCAAACACCGTGACCCATCATTACCCTAGCCCGTCAATTATTCACTGTCATCAATACCACGGTTCTTGTGCTTCTTATCCTTCTTGCCCTTCTTGAACTTGTTCTCGAGAGCATTGGCACCAATTGCACCAGCCGCCGCAGCACCGAGACTGCTCAGGAAACCACCTCCAGCGGTGCGCGCAGCCCAAGCAGCGGCTCCTCCACCAACGAGAGTAGCTCCGAGACCGCGTTCCCCATCAGGACCGGGTTGTCCTGGGGCACCACCTTGCTGGGGATATCCAGGAGCGCCGTACTGGCCATCGTTCTGTTGAGGGTAGGTTTGACCGTAGCCCTGCTGGGGCTGAGAGTTGTAGCTAGGTTGTTGAGGCTGGGCGGCGTATTGGGGCTGCTGTTGGTAGCCGCCGTAGCCTTGGGGCTGTTGTTGGGAGTACTGTGGCTGAGAGTATTGCTGCTGAAGATAATGTTAGTGATGAAGATACTTGAAGGGATATGGTAGAACAAACCTGTTGAGCATACTGAGGCTGGCCGTACTGTTGCTGCTGAGGGTAACCACCCTGGGCATAGTTGGTGTTACCACTGTTGCCGTAATAATCGCTGTTGGACATGATGATTTGTGTGTTGTAGGTGTAGATCTAAATAGATATATTGAATGTAAGGATCAATAGGATCGTTGTAGTGTAGATGGAAGATGTGATGATAGGAATGGAATGGAAACTCGAAAGAACAACCAGCTCCTCCCCCGCCTTTATAGATGCAGCTTCAGCTTCCATCCTTCCATGTACGAACCGTGACAGAGGCACATTTAGCCTATCTTGGCAAGTCACTCGACTCAATATTCGAGAAGAAAAGCGCCTTAGCTGACAAGCCTCACTGGTGACATTGACCAATGCAGTAGGCGCAGTCACAGCCACAGGTGCAAGTTAGAAGCCCGTAAGCTCAATCTAACCGTTAATGTCAGGGCTGAACCACTAACATTGACGAGTGACATGCTGTTTTGCCGTTTACGTAGCGGTTGTGGCTGGGAGTTTAATGTTAGTTCGATGGATGCTCCATGTTTGTTTGTGGGGAATGACATGCTATCACGGCTTTTCCGAGTCCGAGCTTGAGGTTCTCTGTTTCGCTGAGCCACGATCGGCAGGGTCTTGACATTTTAATAAATCACCATACAAGGCAGATTTTTCGGTAGACAATAACATCATTCGTCAATTAATTATTAATTATAGTTCATATCCGGAATTTAAGCAACATCGTTAAATCCCTGCTTGACATTATCGCAGATCTCCTCCACAATCTTCTCCTCCATGGCTTCATCATCACCAAGCCCCAAAGCGCCCGGTTGCCACGTAACAGTATACACCAAATCTCCTCCCTTGACCGAAGCTACATTAAAACTAATGGGGCATCCTCCAACGTGACCAGGCTGCGCAAAAGTCATTTTGGTTACCTTGACCTGGTCTTTACCAAGAGCATCCCCGTCAAACACACCAACGTTGCTAAACTCATATGACGAGTCTCGCCTTTTGCCGATCTTGCCAAGAGTCCATTTTCTTATGCTCGATGCGTATCGCAAGAGCGCGATGGGCATGTCGTCTAGTTTGGTGGAGGAGATTGCGAATTCTTTGGTGGCTTCGCGGGCTGATGCCCATTCTTGTTTTGTCAAGGGACCTGTAGCTGAGCTACGGGGATGAAGGGTGTAACAGCCTGATACTGCCTCAGTTGCCACGTCGTTGGACATTCCGATTGATCGTCTCATATTGATCGCTGTTTGGGCCACGAAATTTGTGACATTATTATCTTTGACGGCTTTGCTGAGTGCTCGGGCTACAAGTTGGTGCATGACTCCTGTCAATTTCGCATCGTGGGTTCTCGCAAGCTGCGCAATCTTTTCAACCTGCTGTGATTCAATTTGTCGAATCTTAAGCTTGTTGCAGTGCGTCTTGGCATCGTAGAAGATAGGTGTTGCAGTCCATGTACCTTCGTTGACATAGGACGCCGAGACACGTAAGCCCAGCATCTGAACAAGGAAGTAGGGCATGTACTGGGCAATGAACGGCGCTAGTAAGAACGACCATGAGATCGGAAGTCGCTCTGGTGTGTCGAAAGGCTCAGGTAATGGCTTTTTCGGCGGCGCAATGGAGGCCGGTGGAATAGTTGCAGGTGCCTTTCTCAGCCCTTCGAGAAACGTCTTGTGGAAAGCAACACCGGCAATACCATCACCAATAGTATGAGAGAAAGAGAAGGCAACATGGCATTGGGAAGGACCGAGGGGGAGAACCACGATTCTCCAAGGAGGAATGCCTGCGACAAATGGACGATCCAATTCTGGTCTCATCGATCTTCCAATGGCTTCCAAAGAATCGGCCGCGTCTTCTCCATTTTGGACAATAGAGATGTGCTCCTCGACATTGATGCCTGGCACGCGCTCATAGTAAGCTTTATCGGTGTTTCTATCACCAACAGTAACACAGAAGAAGGGATGTTCCTCGATGCAATGTCTGAGAGCATGGAAATAGGTTGAGGGAGACTTGATGTTGACTTCGTTGTTGAAGTTGTACACTCCGCCAATGACAACTGCGTCATAATAGCCCACATCCTCACGGGCTATTGTTCGCATCTCATTGGGACCTTTGCAGTGTTAGAGTTGAAGATCATCTATGGAAGGGTCACATACTCGCGTATCTGAGAAACTCTCGTTTAGACTCCATGATTGAATGGTAATGGTAAGGGGCCAATAAAGAGGGGCAATTGAATATATTGATAGAATCTAACGATAGATGTAGAGTGTGTAACGGACTTGTGACGGTTTTAAAGACTTCGGTTCGCAACGATGCTACAGTCAATTGGCTCATGATAGGCGGCCTCTTGGTGAGGTTCTCTCAGGAAATGAGATGTGGGTCTTTGATAACGCAGCAATCCTTTGAAGCGGACGAATATAGCACCCGAGAGTCCGAAAATACGACAAAAAGAGTGATGTCTTACTATTCTACATCTACGATCTGATTTTAGGTCGGCTTCCTATTCGATATACAAGCTGACATTGTAGATACCTTATGCAGGAACGGATTACGGCTCGGAATTTATCATTACGCGTGCTTACTAGTTTAATATCATCTCAGCGACCTGTTATCTCCCATGCCGATTTTCAATAGTGTTAGATATTATCGACATGCAATTTCTATTACGCTGGTACTCGTTGTGTATTCCTCTTTGGTCTCATCCTTATCTGAACTATCTTGGCAGTTAAACGGACGGACGAGTCCAAGCTCCGGCTTTTATCTTGTACAATATATATTCAAACTAGGAATAAACAAATCAATTGCTTCAACTGATCTTGCTGTAAATACATATTAATGTCCGGAGCCGTGAGTTAGAGGTTATAGTCCTAGGTGAGTCAGTACAACAAGTCGTTAAAACAGTCCAAGATATAGGTGGATGATCAAAATGCCAACAAACTACCTACAGCTTATTTCAGTGAAGATGACTCAACAAGATTTCCTATGCCAGCTGAGAGACTAACAAAATACCGAACCATACTGGCATCGTCCTACCCCACACAGCCCCGCAATCTACAGAATGATTCCAAAGCCAAGATGGTTTCAGTAACCAATCAGAGAATTGTGTTACGAACTCAGATGCGACTATCGTCCGACATTGACATGAAGGGCGTTTTGGCAAGTATCAGGTTTGGTAGGGAATAGGTTGACCTGACTAGCTCTTGCTATCAAAACTGTTAGCACCTCTGACTAACACCAGCAACAATGAGTCAGGAAGAGAAGCAAGGCCCCTTCCTATATCGCACAAAACCAGAAAGGCTTCCTTGACTAGAACTATTCTAGGTACAGTCACGCAGTCTCAGATATGCAGGGTCCTAATGATTCCATATGATCGACCGGATAAAGGGAAGCTTAATGAACCTCCGAGGAGAAACGTGAGTAAAGGACCCGTGATTATTATTCTAACTGTAACCATTGGCTCGTGTTCCCTTCATTGATTACACAGTTATAGGGATACACGTTGGATAATATATCATAGTAGCGCCTGAAGTTTGAACCAGAACAGTTTCTACATATAAGTCCCTGATCGCACTTTGAAATTCATAACTCCTCTCATCACCCCATCGTCTCATTAACCGGAAACCCAACACCGCCAGCAATGTATATCAAAGGACCACACGCAGAAGCAGAGCTTCCAGTGCTTCGAAAAGTAGTTCGAGAGAACCCCCTCGGTCTTATTACAACCGCCATTCCCTCTCAAAACCACCCTTTTCTTCAAAGCAGTCATATACCCTTCGTGTTGGATATCGAAGATGAGTCAAGCGAGACAGAACTGGGAAAGCTACGAGGACATCTGGCAAGGGTTAACCCTCAAAGCAAAGCCATGATCGAGAGTCTCACCGAGAACCCGAATCTGAACAATGTCATCGAACAAGACGTGATCGTCATTTTCAACTCCCCCATCCAGCACTACGTCACCCCAAAGTTCTACACAGAAACAAAACCTACAACTGGCAAGGTTGTTCCTACATGGAACTACGCAGCTGCCCAAGTCTATGGCCGTGCTAAGGTCTTCTACGACACCAAGTCCGATGAGATGGGCCAGTTTCTGAACAAACAAATTTCTGATCTCAGTCGCCATGCTGAGACTAATGTCATGGGCTTCACTGGCGGTGATAACCCAACCGATTGGAAGGTCAGCGATGCACCTGATAAGTTCATCGAGCTCTTGAAGAAGAGCATTATCGGTATTGAGATCGAAATCACGTCTATGGGAGGAAAATTCAAGATGAGCCAGGAGATGGGCATGGGTGATCGAGAGGGTGTTATCAAGGGGTTTTCGAATTTGGAATCCGAGAGGGCGAAGGAGATGTCAAAGTTGGTGCAGACCCGAAGTGACTTGAAGGAAGCAAAGAAAGCAAATGTTTAATTAGCAATAAATAATGATATCACTTACGAAAAGGTCTTTGGCAAGTTCAGGGCGTCAACAAGCCTTATAAGTAAAATATTCAAATTCTTTCCAATATTTCTGATCATTTGTGAAGCTTCTCGTGCTCATATGCAAATGGATAAATTAGTCGATGGCCTTGATAGGATATCCCAAGATCATGATATAGATCTAGAAAAACGTGATATAAAAAGAGCAAGGTTACCTAGCTTCCTGCAAGATATCCAAGAATTCTAATCGATGCCATGCACATCAATAACTTACCCCATCATTCCAATGCAAAGAATCTTACCGACGCCGTCCGCAATTCCGGTCTTGTCCCGATCGAAATATCCCGGAACGTCGAGTCCAACGAACGACGGCAGTTGAGTTCCCACGTGGAGTCCCCCATTGGATCTTCAACTCCCGCTTATTCCCCATAGAATAGACTATTCCCGTTTCCACAAGTTAACTTTCCCATCCTTTGTACCCGTTCATGTCTTGAAAGCCGATGCTACTGCCACGTGCGGTGCTGACACTTATTCAGGGTCCCTCCAAGGCGTTAAGATCCTGCTCTTGAGATCTAGATCCGGCATCTTCAGTCAATCCCCACGCTCCAAGAACGTTCCGATGATCCCGTCTTTGTAGACTAAGCGACGAATCAACAGCCCCACGTGTGGCCGGGGATCCGTGTGATGGGCATGGGTGGTTGGGTACAAGCGGGCCCTGGAACTTTCTCTCCGGCAAGTCAAGTTTGACAGAAGCGAAATGTGATTCTAGAGTCGCAGGCTTGTGACCGTTCTAAACGGAAAAGAGTCTCGCGTTTGAGCGTTTTAACTGACAAGATGTAGGTAGAGTGGGGGTACAGATTGAAGGCGATGGATGGATATGGATGCATGTATAAAACACCAAGAACCCATTGACACTATCTACGAGCGGTATGTATTGCTGCAAAGTCAAAGACATTGTCTCATCATAATTTCGCTTTTCCCCAGTATTCCTTGCTAGGGTTTCCACTCAATTCGTTGTCGCTTCCATTCTCCCGCCCAATCGAGACACCATCTCCCAGATCGCGATCATGGACAAGGCGACGCTTCTAACCGCTTCCAAAGTGGATCTAAGCGTTTCGACCCATCCCCGCTCAGATATCACCAGGTTGATCGGCCCTGCCCTACAAATTGCCCTTCGATTCCAGAGCCTCGTCGGTTCTGTCTCCATCTTTCTCTGCCTGCGTGCCTGTTATGTCGCGAGCATCACCTGCGCAAGCGTCCTCTATGCGAGCAAAACCGTGACCTTTAAAGCTTTCGTCGCAGCAAAGTTTAGCGCCTTCCACGGCTTCAACATGTCCAGTCAAGCTCTTGCGAGTGCCTGGAACTCGAAAAAGATACAGAAGCTACGGAATAAGCTCTGGTACGAATTCGCCGTCTTCATTCTTGGCAGTGGGAACCTCATTTTCCTCATGCTCTTCTGGCCTGGTTGGTGGGTTCTTGCAGGCGCGTGCTGGGCAGGCTGGATGCTCTTTGGTTGAAGCTTTCTCACCTCGAAGGAGTTCTTATGCGAGCTCTCGGCCATATTCAATACGTGATCCAAAGGTGACATATCCAACGCTCAACACCAATCGACACCCAACACTTCCAACGACTTCGGTATTTCGTGACCGTCGACAACCACTCAGCGCGAGAAGAAGAACGTGTTTCCACCAGCATCCTTCCGCACTTCCTTCCCGTAGTCCTTTTCCGGGTCAAAATCCTGCCACATACTAGCAGGGAAGATGTGCTTATTCTTCTCGTACCACCTCCTATCAACGACCTTTGTGAGAGTGGGATCTTCATCGGCGCCCTCGAGGGTGTTTATATCGGGCAGCGCTTTAGCAGCCGCTTTAGCAGCAGCAGCCTTGGAAGCAGGCGTGGTGAGGCCTTCCTGAGGAACTATATCATCGACCGGTTCGGTTTTTTGAGGGGGTTCGGCGTTATATTTAAAGACAGGCTCGCCGTCAGGGCCCGGGGTCTTGTTCATGGCGAAGAAATAGAAGTCATAATGCTATACAATGGTCAGAAACTATCCAGGAGCGCAATTGATGTAGCAACTTACGTGAGGTATAATGGTAGTTCCGCGAACAAGCATTAAATCGTCAACACCAACTCTGGCCCACTCTCTCCTTGCATTTGCCTTTTCGCCAACACCCAAGTCAGCGCCGACCTTTCGGCTCTTGTCGAGGAAGACCCATATGAAGTCACCCTTCTTCAGTCTAACAATTCCACCGGGAATGTTGCTCCCGTCGTAGAAGACAAAAGGGAGAGCGATCTCGGTCGCCTTGACGGCCTCCTGGATAGACAAGAATTCGCGTCGCAAAGCGTCTCGTTCGGCGGCTTCTTTGCGCAATGCGGATTTGGTCATGGCTTTCGGCACTATTCCAACTGAAGCATTGGCCTTGAATTTGGTCTTGAATTCGCCCTCGCTTCCTTCGGTTTCGTCCGCACTGGCCTTTCGGGGTTTCGACTTGGGCTTTATCGCTGGCTCTTCATCCTCGCCCTCCTCGTCATCGAACGACAGCAACTTCTTCCCTTGCTTCTTTTTCTTCTTCTTCAATGGTCGTGTACCATTTCCGCTATCACTGCCAGCGTTGTCAGGAGTGCCTGCCAGGGAAGCATCCGGAGTGGACGTGCCTGAGTATGCAGCTTCACGGGACTCGCGCTCCTGTTGTTCGAGGACTTCGGCGCGTCGCTTGCGAAAATCGGAGAGAGCGACGAGGCCTACTGTATGTGTCGATAGGCGTTCATGGGTGGTTTTGTTTTGCGGCGTAAACCGCGAGGCTCCTGAATCAGACATTTTGTAGTTTATTCTTGAGCGCGAGGGAAAGAATACTGCAAGTAAAGTGTAAAGTTTCCTGGAGGTTTAGCTCCGATAACGATAAGAAAATAGTGTCACTCCCTGTAACATACACTGTGTTCTCCGGGTAAGATACGAGAGGACAGTGCGACAACTAGGTACCTACTTAGCACATAGTCCCGAGTGAGACTACTCGGGGCGACTTACAGATTCTCATCAGCATTCTATTAAAGTGCTTCAGAGCTTACTTTGCGATAAGTTCAAGCTACCTAGTCTACGGCCTACGATGGTGTAAATTAGAACTCATTGCGATAGGCAATGACGACCGCACTGCGTAATTAATCGAGTCCAATTGTCTACTTATATCCGGGGCACCTTCCCTGCTATAAACTCCACCTCTACTTCGACGTCATTCACTTGAACATCAGTTCATCACCTCTGTCTGGGTATGCAGCGTTTCCAATTCTCAAGACCTGTCTTCTCAAACTTAGCGAACTACACCAAAAGAACCATCATGGCCAGCGTTGATACTTCACTGCCTCCAGAGCCCACAGGCGCAGCTGCCGATTTCGCTGCTCGGCATTCAGAGGAGCACCCACTGAAGCTCTACGGCGGTTGGTTCTGTCCTTTTGTTCAACGAAGCTGGATCACCATCCATGAGAAGAAGATCCCCCACCAATATGTTGAGATCAACCCATACAAGAAAGAGCCACACTTTTTGGCTTTGAACCCTCGTGGACTGGTTCCAACACTCGCAGTTCCTGTTGACGCACAAGGCAAGGAGCAGAAGGCTTTGTTCGAGAGCAATATCATATGCGAGTATCTCGATGAGGCTTTCACTGATGAGTCCAAGTATGGCCCTCGTCTACTTCCTACCGAGTCATATGAGCGAGCTCGATGTCGTATCTGGATCGACCACATCAGTACACGCATCATTCCTGCATGGTACAAGCTCATGCAGCACACTCCAGATAAGCCCTTCAGTCTAGATGATGCGAGAGAAGAGTTAAGAGGTCGCATCAAGGTTTTGGTAGAGGAAATGGATCCTGAAGGGCCATGGTTTCTCGGATCGACATTAAGTCTTGTGGATATTTGCCTGGCGCCTTGGGCAAAACGCCTATTCCTGATTGATCATTACAAGGAAGGTGGTCACGGTATTCCTACCTCTGGAGAGGGTAAAGATGGCGATATCTGGAAGAGGTGGAACAAGTGGTATGATGCGATTCTGGATCGCGATAGTGTTAAGGAGACATGGAGCGCTGATGAGCGGTACATCATTGCTTACAAGAGATATGCTGAGGACACCACAAACTCTGAGGTTGGGCAAGCTACACGATCAGGCAAGCGACTTCCCTAGAAAGAGTCTATCTAGAGACTCGTGTATGGCCAAATGCCGTCTAGACATGCCTATACTCAAGTTGATCGCTTTTGGAAATCCACACAGTCAGGTTCCTTGCGATCGAAACCATACATTCCTTACCATATCAGCACATGAACAACTAATCTATCCAATTTGAGCAAACCATTTGATCCTTTGTCAAGTTGTATAGCTATCTAACGCCGCTTGACTCTTGACGTTGGCTAGAACCTTGAGCACGCCGGACCATTTGAGGGGACATGACTATCCAATCGCAGTAAATTACCTTCAGCGGCAAGGCTTTCCTATCACCACATACTCTTACAGATTTCGGAATGCAAAAGTGCTCGTTACTTGGGACAGTATTGCGACCATATGATCTCGGAACCAAACGGCGAAGGGGTTACTCAGAGGGTATATAGTTCGTTCAACCTCCATATCACAGTGTTGGCGAGCCTTCTAGAAAAGAGCACAAGCTCCTATCTATACCGTTACTCGGTTCAGATAACGAAGTGATGCCAAACATTCAGTATTGGTGCCTCCCAATGTCACGCAGACGTTGTTTGACACCGGCGATTATAGATTATACTACAGTAGCGCTTCCCAAAAGTGATACTCGTGTGTTTGGGGACAACAAGGTATCGGGAACGGATCCTTTAGAGAGTTATCGAGTATCTTCCCAGCAAACATATCTCGGGGTTCCCGAATCATTATGAACTGCACTTGCATTTCTCAAACATCTCTATCGAGATGCCAAGAGCACGTCACCATGAACGACTAAAGCAGGCATTATTCGACATCGATCAGGTTTCATCCTACGACAAACGTCCTTATCTTTTACAGTATTGACCTCTTGAGTCAGCTGTTCAACTTGAGTACCATATGGCAAACAAAGTCAGTCCTATAGATTCTGGCAGGAGGATAGCACATGTAGTGCACCGGCTCCGGAGTCGGCGGCCGATAATGACATGATACGATGCCTTGTTTTCTGTCATGTCACACATGAATGTGCTCTATCCGAGGTAAGCACAATATTTTCGTAAGATACCTGTCAACAAACACGGTAATTAAAAAATACATGCTGATGCAGAAAGACGGAAACGATGTCACGTAAACGTCAAGGGCCTCCACTATCCGTTGTTTGCTCGTCGTCGATCCTTGACTTAATAGCTGGTGGATCGATGTAGCTGTACCCATGTTTAGCAACACCATGCAGAATGCAGGTCATGAGCTGAAGATCCCTGCCGAGGCCGAGGACTTTTCTATTCTGCGGGGTGACACAGGAACAAAAGAGACAGGGTTCTGGATTAGATCGATGGCGGTCAATGCTGTGAGATTTCAGCGACGCAATCGCCCGATGATGCCGTTGCAGACCGCTCTCGTGGAAAGATTTGTTTTGTTTGTTTGCTTGCTTTAGATGGAGGCTTTGGAGGATGCAAGGTTTAACCTGAGTAATTGTGCTACAGGGCAGTGACAGGGCGTGTAGTGTATATGCTCGGAACAATTGATGGAAACGTTGCCAGCGCTCCTGCTGTAGGTTCCAGCCACCGTCGACGCCGATGGCATGACGTTGAGCCTTTGAGGTAAGTCATTGATCTATCACTGTTGTTGCTTCTCTCGTTTATGCGGAGAAGTGGACTTTCTCACTTGATCGTCGCGGGATATAGCTAAGGTTGGTGGAGATCTCAGCACAATAGAATTGACAAGTTAGACATGCCCAGCCTCTAATTATTATTATCTTTCCGCGTTTTCCGTGCTTGACATGGAACAATGGAATATGCCAGGGCAAGACACGGCACGGCTGACGATGACTTTGCCACGAGGCATGAATCGTAGCATTGCTGTACATTCGTGTCGTGACTTGTATGCATGCAATACATCGTGAGTGAGATGTCGTACCCTGTAGGACAATGCAACTGGCTGCCTGCCTCGGGATCATGACCAATGGTGGCTTTGTTTATTTATGTTTTCTCTCTTGACCGACAAGTATTTAATATTGTAATAGTGGGATTCTTCCTGTGATCCATCAGCTTATAGGTTACCTACTGAGGTAGTTCGTCTGTTTGCTTCTGGTGATCGTTCTACTGAATGTTCCGCATTCGCTCGCCAACCTCCCTCTAGACTTTGATGATGGCCCTGTGACGCTAAACCGTTGAAGCGGGTAGAGTGAACAATTATCGCAAGAAACAAATATCAATAAACTGGCAAAGTAAAAAAAGCCTGACTTTTGCAGAGACTTGACCAACTCTGATAGAGAATAGAATCATTTGTCCACCAGTCGTTGATGTTTCATTGCGGTCCAGACCCCGGGCCTCTTCCCGGGTCCTCCACTGGAACCTCCACTGTAAGCGGGTCGCTGGCGTTGGACTTACAGAAGGTCCTCGCAGGCATTCAAGTGGAAGCGTTGCCCATTCTGGTAATTCGTTATGCACCATGGCATTCCAACGGTAAATCATCAACCTTGTCAACGTTGAGGTAGCATTACCGCTATTAGGGAAAAACGAAACGCGACGACCGATCGTAGAATACAACGTACCCCTAATAATTCAACCCATGAAATGATAGTATCTTTTTGGGAAACACATGGGAGGCAAATGTTCTGGACCGTGATAGTTACTTTAGCTGCTATTTTGGTCAAAACCAATGCATGCTTATGCACGAGACCGACTGCCGAAGCCGAAAGCTGAAGACACGGCCCCACCCGGAGACGGTAGGAATTGGGGAATACGAGACCTAATGCACCTTCAGAATGTGCTACTGCTACTGCTACTGCTACTGAGTGGTACGTCACTTGACATGGAGTGGAGGACTATCAACGCTTGTGCTCGAGAATGTAGTGAATTCGGTCCTATCATAACGTTAAGTAGTATGCATAATTCACTCTCTCTTCTCTTCTAGACCAGACTCACTATCAAGTATAAAGAAGCTCTGATCCGCCCTTGAATTGTCACTTGATCATCCATTGACTTTGACTTTAACTTACAAGATCATCCAATACACCCCGCTCTATCAATCCTCTCTAGCAGCAACTAAACAACCAACCTCCTCACAACCACTACTACATATAACTCTCCTAGTTTCTTGACTATCTATCTCTATCTCCAACAACCCAAACATCACCAAAATGCAATTCTTCAGCCTTGTCCTCCTCGCCACCTCGGCTCTGGCCATCCCTACCAAGCTCCCCTCCCGAGCTGCTGCACCAACATGTATGGAGAAGGGCACCAAGGTCTCCAGCTGGAACCTCTCAGACTTTGTCTACAAGGTTCAGTACAGCTCTGAGAAGCGCACAAACACCGCCACAGTCGCCTTTGACCTCCACAACGCTGCCCTCGACTACTCGGCCAGCTGCTCCGGCAAGGTCGTCGCCAAGAACGCAGACAAGCTCAACAAGAAGGACCTCTTTGACGGCAAGACATATTACAACTGCAAGGTTCCCAACGGTGCCGACTCTGCCTCTTTCAAGTACAACCACAAGAAGGGCGTCATTGCTATCTCCCAGCACTGGGCTTGTGTGCAGGAGGGTGGTTGGTTCGAGGCCACTGGCAACAAGACCTCTGGCGCAAGCATGTCTGACTGCAAGACTACAAGCAAGAAGGGTACTGAGTACGAGACTTGCACAAAAGCCTCTATCAAGGTCCCCGTTCTCGAGATGCGTGCTGTCTTGTAAGGGGCAGGACCACAACCACACCTTCGTTTCTTCGCGACAACTTTGGACAAACATTTTTTAATAACTTCTAAGCGCAAGCTTATGGCGTTGGGGTACCACCTTTTTACATCAACTATTATTACACTACACCGTGACGACGGTCGGATAAGATCTAATTCATGATCACCATGACATTCATTTTACGACGATACCTGGGTACTACAATCCCACAAAACCATTCGCGAACCTGCCAGAGCAGTTAATCTAGACAATCAATGAAAATAATTTGCATTGCTACTTGACCATTCCCATGAACTTGTGAACCTCGTGATAAATGTTTGCGCAAGCTACTACGTCTCACCACCCACTTTCACTCACTCAGTAACCTCGGGAATACCAACGATATCGGAACTCGATTGGCGATGCCGAATATCTCGTGCTGCAAAGAAAAACAAGGCGGTGTGGTCGATATGGGAGATCGCATGCTTGTGAGACAATCAAGGGAGAAGAACAAAGACCTTTGTTCAACGCCGGAACGCCATTCAATTAGAGCCATGCCTGCCGTGACATGTCTCACCAAAATTATGCAATGTGAATACATACAGGCTTGAGTTCTGTCATCTGGACTTTTCCCTGGAAGCACTTGTGTTTCTGGAAGCCTTCACCACGCAACGCCATGCTGTCGCCGCAACACACCTGCTTGAACGTTGACCTACCATGAGTTAGTTGTCAAGACTTCGATTTCACTCACCACAATGGTCTCCATATGAGCCACCAATCGAGATTTGCAACAGAGCCGCTGGCTATTGTATAGTTCATTCCATTGCTCTGGGGGTATTATGCGTCAGCCTCTTGTCTCAATATCGTGTAAAGTTTCGGCAAGAATCGCATTTAAGCAATTGAGGCTCCAAGTCATATAAAGTCTAATTCATCCAACGTCTCAGCCTCAATGTTTTTTTGAGTGGGCGTTGTCTCTTGATCGAGTTACTGCAGTGAAGTGTAAGACAGTATGTCGGCACTTTCAAGCCTCCATTGCTCAGCGACCCATTTATCTGGTTTCACATACCTTAGTATGCAGGTCAAAGAAATGGGAACCGAGAGAACCTTTAACTCTTAACGAAGTCAGAGCTTGTTTTTATTTGATGTATTGTATGCGTTGTTCAAGACGACAAGTCTCAATGAGGAACCAACTACGGAGCTCATTTATGGACATAATTTAAGGATATTCTCTGGGTCTCCTTACTCTGCCAGAACAATAATCTTTCTCATAATATTCTGCCCACTCTCAAGAGTTGCGGAGAAATATTCCTTATTCAGCGTGGGTTGAGACTTCCAGGCTTTGGTCGCCCAATTGGGCTATTTCCGCCGCTTGATACCCACCATCACACCTATCAACTCACGACTTACTTCCACATCGAGTAGGCTTGACTTTAAAGTTGATCGTCTCAACCCAATTGAGAGAATAAAAGACTCATAGAATATTTCCCGAACGAATAGAATAAAGTCGCCTCTGCCCATCGAGTATGGAGTATGTGGAGTCAAATTGAACGTCAGATTGACGAGAATAGCAGTTCATTCATCAAGTTAGCCACTTCTTCTTCCCCGCATTACCCTGCCATCGCCGCATCTTGAAGAGGCAACACAATAAGAGACGTTGACAAGCAAAAGAATCCAATGCCGAGCAACTTCCGGCCTGGGCGGCTTGGAAGCGCGGGGTATAAATAAGATGCTGATGGACCTGGAGAATACATGCACTTACTTACCTTCTTGATCATCATCATATACCTTGAATATAATCAAATACTCAATATGGCTACACAGACGATGAAGGCTGTCAACTACCAGGGCCCTTACAAGGTCACTGTAGAAGATATTGAACTGCCCAAGCTGGAACATCCCGACGACGTCATTGTCAAGGTCACAACTGTAAGGTTTGACTCGAGAACATCTACTGCAATGGCTTACAGAACTTATAGGCTGCCATTTGTGGCTCCGACTTGCAGTGAGTAGAGATACTATTATATGGCAGCGATGGAGCTGACAATGAGCAGCATGTACGAAGGCCGAACGGCAGCAGAACCCGGCATCACATTCGGTAACTCCCAATCTCTCTCAGTCTTTTCACTTACTGACACCTCACAGGCCATGAGAATATGGGAATAGTCGAGCAGCTCGGCGAAGGCGTCACCCTTCTCAAGAAAGGAGACCGCGTCGTCATGCCCTTCAATGTTGCCGATGGTCGCTGCCGTAACTGTGAAGAGGGCAGAACTGCTTTCTGTACTGGTGTCAACCCTGGCTTTGCAGGAGGCGCCTACGGTTATGTCGCCATGGGCCCTTACAGAGGTGGTCAGGCGCAGTATATCAGAGTTCCATATGCGGACTTTAACGCTCTCAAATTGCCTGCTGGCAAGGAGCATGAGGCTGACTTTATTCTTCTCGCTGGTGAGTCCTTCATTGGTTGTTGTTTGCTTCAGTCGCTCATTGTGTGAAGATATCTTCCCGACCGGCTGGCACGGTATTGAAATCTCCGGTTTCCGATCAGGCGAGAGCGTCGCTGTATTTGGTGCTGGTCCTGTAGGTCTCATGGCCGCTTATTCGGCTGTTCTACGCGGTGCGTCACGAGTATTCGTCGTTGACCGGGTTGCCGAGCGTCTTCAAGCCGCCGAGAAGATCGGCTGCACTGCCATTGACTTCTCTAAGGGCGATGCCGTGGATATGATAATCAAGGCCAATGACGGAGAGGTTGATCGATCTGTTGATGCTGTCGGGTATCAAGCTGTGGGCAACAGCGGTGATAAGGAACAGCCTAACATTGTTCTCGAGAACATGATCCGCGTTACTAGAGCTTGTGGTGGTCTTGGAATTCCAGGCCTTTACGTCCCTAGCGATCCTGGCGCTTCTGACGATGCTTCTGCCAAGGGAATGATCAGTCTTAGCTTCGGAAAGCTCTTTGAAAAGGTATAGCAGGTCTCTCCTCATGGATGACGAGTACTAACATGACCACAGGGACTTACCATCGGCACCGGTCAGTGTAATGTCAAGTCTTATAACCGTTACCTACGAGACCTCATCATTTCTGGTCGGGCCAAGCCTAGCTTTGTTGTCTCGCATGAGATCAACATTGATGAAGCTGAGGTAGCTTATGAGAAGTTTGATAAGAGAATTGATGGATATACCAAGGTGCTAATCCACCCCAACGGTGGGTTTTAAGTTGTTGAAGTAGGGTCGAGATTGTTTAAGCGTTGTTTATGATGGGCGTGTTGGAGAGAAGCGAGCGGGCGTTGAGTGTTGATAAGACCTGAGGTATGACAAGCCAGGCAGTGGTGAAGCGACAGTGCAGTATAGTTAAGTCGTGGCGATAGCTCAATATATTCGAAAATGTACTCCATTGTGCCTCAAATATTGAGATTCAACAAATACAATAATTGATTATCCTTGTATTACAATCCAATGTGAAGCTGCGATGTCGGAACCATCGCAAACTCAATTGGCTAGTCCGGGAATAGTCGCGATAGACCATGACTTCATCTCTTGGTCCTAAACACATCTAAGCTTCCTAAAAGGGTAATAAGTCTCTTCACCGAGGTCTGCTTAGCTGAGTCACTTTTGTTACTGAGTATTTATAGTCGTGATTTAAACCACAGTCTTGGCTATCGAAGTATCAGCAAAGACAATCATGGCAACAACAACTTCTCTTGAACTGGCGAGTATACGCCCTGACGACAATGAAGCAGAAACCTCGATCGACGCTCTTCCACCAACTGATCGAGGTCGCGGAGCGTATACAGCTCTCGCTTGCTGCACAATTGCCCAAAGCACCCATCTGGGGCAAGTTTCTTCTTCATCTCACCAAATGAATAACAACCTGACTTATAACAGGATACTCTGTATCTTTCGGCATCTTCCAAGAATACTACACCGCGCACGCAAACCTCAAAGCCTCACCAAGTTCAATTGCTTCAATTGGCGCATCTCAGACAGGAATCATGTATCTTATGATGCCTCTTGCCTTCATTGCCCTTAATCGCTTTCCTCGTATGCGTAGATGGTGCGGTCCTCTTGGTCTCGCCATCACCATCATTAGCTTGACTTCTTCTGCATTCGTTAGCAACGTTGCTGGACTTATTGCAACGCAGGGTGTTCTGTACGCTGTTGGGTGCAGTTTGCTGTTCAGTCCCATTTCACTCTACATGGATGAATGGTTCGTCGAGCGCAAAGGTTTTGCGTACGGTGTGATGTGGGCGGGCAAGTCGACTGTTGGTGTTGTTATGCCATTCTTGTTCAATGTCTTGCTTCAGAGATTTGGACTCAAAGCGACTCTTCTTTCCTGGACAGTCGCTTCGGCTGCTATGACTTTGCCTACTCTTTTCTTCCTCAAGCCTCGAGTTGAGATCAGCCGCGACTCAAGGCCACGACCTATCAGCTTTGCTTTCTTGGGACTTGCGTCATTTTGGATGCTTCAGTTCGGCATTATCGTCCAGTCACTTGGATATTTAATGCCAAGTACTTATCTGGCTAGTTACGCCAGCGCAATTGGACTCTCATCAGTCACTGGACCGATCCTGCTGGCGCTCTTTTCACTTGCCTCTGTGCCCGGGTCTCTCATCCACGGCATGCTAGGCGATAGGGTCTCTGCTGCCAAAATCATTTTGATCTCCTCTCTAGGAAGCGCACTCCCAGTGTTTCTTCTATGGGGCCTGAACCGCCATATCAGCACCATGGTGGTATTTGTGATTCTCTACGGATTCTTCGCTGGTGGCTTCAGTGCTACCTGGTCGGGCGCTCTTCAGGAAGTCAAAGGAGACAACGAAATGATTGATACATCTTTAGTGTTTGGCATGTTACTTGGAGGTCGTGGGTTAGGTTTCGTTGTTGCTGGCCCTTTGAGTGGTGCACTCATCTCTGCTGGGAACGCGCTGGCGACTGGTGATAGTCTTGGGTATGCTACCAGGTATGGCCCAATGATTCTTTGCACAGGGGTCACAGCGGTCCTCGGAGCATGGGCTCCTATTTGCAAGATCGCAAAAGTCGTCGGGATGAAGGGGTTTGGTACCTGTGTAAGGGTAGCTGCTTGAGTGCTCTTTAGTATTGCGAGCTCAACAACATTAGTGGGAAGAGGGCCACACGTAGACATGTAAATGAGACATGGTAGGTTGGAATTCTGATGGTTCTGTAGCAAAATACTTTTCTTCTTCTCTCGTCTGAATTTTCTTGTTTGCGTCTATCTCTTTGTGATTAATGCTTCTCCATTCATGATACCCAAAGAAGCATCATCTGTGTCCATCCACTCCTCCCAAGCCTTAGCCATTTCATCTAATTCCTCACCGGTTGCATTTCCCATCTCAATAGCTTTATCTCGTGCAAACCCAGTTAGCGACCGGTCCTTCATCGCCATCCCTGTAGAATGTCAGTCCATAGTGCACATCAGATTAACCACAAACAAATACTTACCCCATGCCTTCTTATCCTCAGGCTCGCTATAACACCAAGTCCCAAAGCTCAAAGAAATATCTTGACGAGAAACCCCAGCTTTCAAAGCCCATGAAAGAAGTTGTCGGCCTCCCTTGCCTTGTCCTCCCTTACCCTCAATGTTCTTAACCTGAAGCTGATGGAACTTGAGAAGAGCTGGGAGTTCAGGCCATATGCACCACATGTGCATATCACTCTCTCGTAGGGAAACAGTACCTCCAGGTTTCGTCACCCTCATCATTTCTTTGATAGCATCGACAGGTGCCTCCAAATGGCACAGAACCTGATGAGCATGGGTGATATCAAAAGTTGAATCAGGGAATGGTAGCTCGAAAATATTTGCGCGCTGAAATTTGATGTTTGAAATGCCCTTGGCATCTGCGTAGTCCTTTGCTCGAGCGAGGATCTCGTCTGCGATGTCGGTGGCTGTGACTTCTCCCTCAGGCATGTATTTTGCCAATGATGTCGAGATTGTGCCTGATCCTGCACCAACATCTAGTAGTTTTAGTTTTGGGTTTTCCTTGACAATAGACTTGAGTCTTGGTAGAAGATGTTCGCTGCTGTTTTCTGCAGTACGCCATTCATGATGCTTCACTTCGGTAGCGCCGTAGCCGTGCCCGTAGTTGTTGTTGTGTGCTGACGCCATTGTCTCTATTGAAGATGTTTAGTTTACTTGAAGAAGTTAGAATGTTTAAGAAGTCAGGTTTTAAGTGGTAATTGAAACTGGTTTATATGTCTTTCAATCAATTGATAATGATCGTATGCTCTTCCTACCTACCCTGTGGACTGCCGGAGCCGAGACGGCCGGAGTTTGGAGGCACTTCCGCAGTTGAGGCTCTGACGTAAGTGAGTCTCAACTCCGGAGGCTAGCTGTGGAGAAAGCTCAACTCCGGCGCCTGCTAATACGCGACTCCATCCATAGGTATGTCTAGACAGATAAATCGTGTTAAGCGCAAACTGAGTCTTGTAGTCTGGTTAATACGATTCTGATGCAGCTGCAGGAGTACTCGTTATCAGAATAGGAATCTGCGTGTCTTCTGCAGCAGCAGCAGCTTAAGTCCGGACTTTCCGGCATATCAGGGCCACCCAAACAGCCCCTACCAATGGCCCTGATTCAGAATATAAGTATCTACCTACCATTTTACCTACTTCAGCATCGGATCAAACGGTTGGGTCTTTAAAGATTCGCTTCAAGAAAGGGATCTGTTTCAGTGTCCATCATTCCAACCAGTTTCTGTTGTCATTCAGAACCACCAAACAGATCGTCAAAGCCGCAACCACCCTCATGCGGAGTAAAAGAGCGGAATCTCCCCGTCACAAACCCCAAATAAGAAGCAAAAACTCAATATCAGAGACAAGACCAGGCAATTCTCAGCTTAGCACAAGATGAAGTAGTCATGAAAACAACTGTCATTCGCTGCCAAGTCATCCGGGGTCAATTCCCGAGGGCTAGACCTTGTTTCCCCGTGGGGTCAAAGCTGTGAGGGGAACATATTGAGCTTCCTTTTTGAATTCTAGCCATGCTCATTACAAAAACAATGTTACATTTCGTGGCTTGCTTTCCTATGATTGTAAGAAGTCATCTGTAGGTAAAGGCGCTATTGAGCCCTTTGAGAGCCGATTAATACGAGTCCCACTAGTCTTATACAGTACAGTACCTAGACATCTCAACAGTTTCTGTAACTTTCCAGAGATATTGCGTACAACGTCATTGAGTGACCCCCCTGTTTTCTTCTCCAACTGGAGGTTAGACTGCAGAGCCGCCACCAAGAATTGATTGCACTAAAGTCGTGCAACCCATTCGGCTGTGGCGTACCAAGGTCTGATTTTTCGTACTAACGGAAACAGATCAACATCAACTGTACCATGCATAGCTCTCAAGAGGATGAATCTTTTTCGTTTGTTTCTGACTGTTTCGAAAGACACCATATCTCTTACCAACACTCTAATGTCAAAGGAGATAAAACAACCTCCGATACTGGCATCTCCAAGCGACATCGGTCATAGTCGGCATCAACCATAGGGAAACCTTCTCCGTATCTCGGCCGTGAACAGCCAGCGGAGTCTCCATCGGATCTTCTTCTGCGGGGGGTGATCTAGCACTAACTCATTATAATGGAGGTCGGTGGATCCGTGCTGTATCGTAGGATCGTCCCCTTGTTTAATTGTTCCCGACCTCGGCTCAGTGATTGACATTCTGTTAACCTTTACTGGTTGAACTGCATGTCATTGACCAAAAAGTAACACCCACTCAGTCATGTTAGTTTAGTTTAGGTAGTACCGAACTGTACTCTAAAGCTGGGATCGACGGAAAACACGGCCTTGCCCCGAGACATCCCCCATGTTTCTTTATAAGTCTCCTTTCCCCCATTACCTTTTTTCCTTAGATCTGCATTGTATAATTTCTCCAACTCTTTCTCTCCTCCAAGGCCCTTCCTACACAAAAGTCTTCTGCAGTGATAATGGCGCTCAACTCCAGGGAGAAGGAGAGCGGCAACGAGTCGCCCGTGTCCTACGATGACCCTGAGCGCTCCAACGGCGTTGTCGCAGACGATGTCCAGCTGGTTTGTCCGTCCAGTACGACTGATACCAAGCTCATGGCCAGGATTGATTTCCATGTCATTCCTTTCCTGTGTATCATGTACTTGCTCGCCTTCTTAGGTACGTTCATCTCATCCTCTGTGCTGTCGCAAACAACTGACTTATCGCGCAACTCATAGACCGTGTCAATATTGCCAATGCCGATGTCTTTGGTCTTTCTGAAGAGCTTGGTCTCGAAAAGACTGAATACAATACTGCCCTCGTCGTCTTCTTCGTGCCATACATTCTCTTCGAGATTCCCTCCAACATTCTCCTCAAGCGTTTCAAGCCCCATGTCTGGCTGAGTCTCAACATGTTCCTCTTCGGCCTCACCACGCTCCTCCAAGGCCTGGTTCAGAACTACAGCGGTTTAATCGCCACTCGTTTCTTCTTGGGTCTTTTTGAGACGGGCATGTTCCCCGGTGGTAAGTCAATTACGAACCCCTCACCAACGCGGCGCATTTCACTTACACACAGAATTCAGCCTTCTACCTCATCGGCATGTGGTATCGCCGACACGAAGCCCAGCGCCGCTACTCCTTTTTCTTCAACAGCACGACTCTCGCCGGCGCATTCGGTGGTCTTCTCGCGGCCGCCATTGGCAAGATGAGTGGTGTTCGAGGCTACGCTGGTTGGCGTTGGATCTTCATCCTTGAGGGTGGTCTCACCGTTCTCGTCAGCTTCTTCTTCTACTTCCTGCTGCCCGATTTCCCCGAGCAGGCCAAGTGGCTCACTCCTGAAGAGAAGGAGTACGTCACTGCGAGACTGCAAGTCGACCAGGGCCACGCCGGCGCCGAGCGCAAGACGACTTTCTCCGATGCCCTCAATGTGCTCAAAGACTACAAGATCATCATTGGCGGCTTCATGTACTTCGGTCTTATTGTGCCTGCTTACGGATATGCTTACTTCGCGCCTGGTATTATCAAGACCTACGGATACAGCCCTATCCAGACCCAGCTTTACAGCGTTCCTCCATGGGCTGCTGCTTTCGCGTTCTCGCTCTGCGTCGCATTTGCATCAGACAAGCTCCGCCACAGAGCGTCCTTCGCCATCTTCGCCATTCTAGTCGCCATTGCTGGTTTCGCTACTCTCATCTGCGTCCACGATAACCACAAGGTTCAATATGGTGCTCTGTTCCTCGTCACGATGGGCGCATACACTGCTATGCCCATCATCGTGTGCTGGTTCAACATGAATCTCGGAGGCCACAGGCGACGAAGTATCGGTAGCGCATGGCAGGTTGGCTTTGGAAATATCGGTGGTATCATCGCCGTGTATTCTTTCTTGCAAAAGGATGCGCCTAAATTCATCCGTGGCTACTCCATCTGCATTGCCTTTACGATTCTGTCTATTATCGCGTGTATCTCATACGGCGCTGTGTGCTTGTATGAGAACAGAAAGAGGGCTGCGAACCCCCCTGAGCGGGAGCTCACTAATGACGAGAAGGCCGAGCTGGGCGATAATGCGCCTACGTACAGATACCTGTTGTAAATGAAAGTTGAGCATGTAGTGTGGTTTATACCCAAATTTGGATAGTTAGTTGCTTTATTTAACGTTTATGAATAATGAATACCTTTAGCAACATTAAATTCGTTTCTCACTTCCACTGAAGTTGCTGTTGAAAGAATATGGCGAGCTTGAAGAACCTATAGCAAACTTCAAAAGGCCCGAAGTTCTGATTTTTGGTGTTCCTCACTGCATAGGGCCAGTACGCCACGGGTGCCTCCTAGCCATGTTCTATGTGCCACCATCGTCACCGCATAAACAGAGAACCAGGATACCGTTCTATTTCTGTTTATTGAGATCAAAGGATTAAAAGTACTTTTATTCAGAATAAAAATATGGATCATTGAGAGATTGCTGTACTATCGACTTACACCGGTTCATCGGCAGTTTAGTAGGTACGTGTATATCTTCCCGGTCCGCTATGCCTATTCCGTTCAGCTTCCACAACTGCCCCTCCTCTGGGCGCGCCCTTCACTAAATAATTTCCCCATCAACCCCACTAAAGCGCCAGCGACATCATAAAGATAAAGCATCCCCTGCGGTTTCTCGAGGAATCTTGATACTCTTACAAGTCTATTCTTCTTTAAGGGGTATCTCACGACAGTTTATACAATCAAGTCTCTAATATACATATCCAATGGCTACAATTCGACATGCCCGTCGGGAGGGTAAGTTCCAACACTGGTCCTGGGACGTGTCATGATGCTAACCAAAGCTCTACCATAGACGCTCCCGTGATTCTTCAGCTCATCCAGGAACTCGCCGATTACGAGAAGGAGCCCGACGCCAACAAGGCCACCGTTGAGACCCTACAGGCCACGATCGCCTTCGCGCCATCCGACTCCCCCAACGCCGACGCCTCTGTCATCCCAGCCACTGAACCCATCTCGCCAACAAAGCCTGCCCGGTGTCTCCTCCTCATTTCACCTGAAGGCCAAGCCGTCGGCATGGCGTTGTACTTCTACAACTATAGCACGTGGCGCTCGCGCGCAGGCATCTATCTTGAGGACTTGTACGTCCGAGAATCGGAGCGCGGCAAGGGTTATGGCAAGAAGTTGTTGAGCACACTGGCCAAGCAAGTCCTTGCCATTGACGGAGCTCGACTTGACTGGGTTGTTCTCAAGTGGAACGAACCCAGCATCAAGTTTTATGAGAGTATCGGCGCTTACCGTATGAACGACTGGGTCGGCATGCGAGTAGACAACGAGGGCCTGAACAAGTTGGCCAGCTTGACGGACTGATAGATTCAATAAAGAAAGTTTAATGCTCTTATCTCTCAACATTGAGAGTTGGTTTTGATTTGCCAAAGATTTCAAGAGGCAACCTCGGGCTCGGGTGTTGGTGTTGGTGTTGCAGGAGTTCGGCGTTTTGGCTTTTGACCCTTGTTGTCGACGCCCTCGAAAATTTCAAGTTGTCTTTCAGTAGGAGCGGTTACACCAGGATTGAAAGAGCCCCAGACATACACACTCTTTCCTGTCGCATGACTTTCTTCCGCCTTAGCTGAGAGTTGCCAAAGTCTCTGATAAGCACGGCGGAACCATCTTGGTGTGAGTTGCTTCGGATCGAACTGCAGATGGTATGGATGATCGGTCTTGTCTGGCCCGACATTCGCAAACAGCGCAAGTTTGTTTACACGCTCGACTCTGCTAGTAGGATAAGTGGCATGGCTCTCCCAGTTCCAATCCAGAGTTGACGACTCTGGCTTCGACTTATTTGTGACATCTTGTACAGGCTTCGCAGCTGGTCTCCTCTCTGGCATTTCCCACTTTGCTTCTTCCTGGGCGCCATTCGCTAGCTGACCAAGAAATTCCCATTCATCAACGTGGAGCGGAGGCATTGCTTTAGGGATCGAACGCTTCCAAAAGCTTGCTCTTTTGGCTTGGATGACCCTTTCGGGGGTTGGTTTCCCCCATATATTTGTTTTTGGTATGTCGGTGTCGGGATTAAGGTTTTTAATATTGGTCTTGGGCCAAGACATGTCCGCCGACTTTTGTTGCGCTCTCTGAGAAGACAATAGCTTGTTGAGTTTTTGGACGTCCCATTTGTGATAAAACGTAGGCTGGAGAGGCTTCGGACCCCGCCTCACAAGAGTCTTCTTCTGCGCTGGTTCTTTCTTATCGCTTTTGGTGTCGCTGGTAGCTTCTGTCTCTTCCTTTTTCGTCCAATTCTCTTCCGAAGGAGAGTCGTTCTTTATTGTGGTTTCGGCTAATTTGGCAATTACTTCATCGACAGGCGGTTGGTCTGTTTGTACCTGATGGATTGTCGCTTCCAAAGTCTCGCTGTCGGTGAGAGGCTGAGGGCGTAGAAACTCCAACATCAGGTTTCGTCTTCGAGCTCCCTTCCTGGCAAAAGCGTGCATCATGATTTCCTCCATCCATTTTTTATTTCCACTGTTCGCCGCTCTCAACTTGCGCAACACATTGGCAGCCCTTGCACGATGTTTATCGCTGTGAGGGTCATTTCGACGGTGACGGTGAAATCTGGAGGAAATTTCTGTTGTGATAGTGGCTCGAATTGCTGGAGGCAGATAGGATGTCTCCCGTAGAATGTGTCGATAGAGATGGCGTGGAAGAAGCCAATTGGGGATGCTCGAATTTGGACGGGGCATTGTGACAGTTCCTATGCTAGAAGCAAGAAAAAGGAGGCACAAGGCCTCGTTCAAGTGTTGTAATGGAAAATGGCAGATGCCAAGGACTGCATCTTGAAGCTTGAATTGTCTACAATGATTTTTTGGTAGCTGTCTACGGTAAAACCCCGGTCGGTTCTTTCATTGCTCAAGGAGCACGAGGAACATGGAAACATCGATATAGTTCTGATATCTTCCCGAAGTACCTTGGGTTCACTAAACTTCTTAAATCTTACAGAAGTCATGTTGAATACTCCTGGGCATTAATGTTGTGAGTAAGACCGTGTTGGAACAAGGGTTCATCCGGAGCGACGGAGTGAGATACCTTGTCCACGGCAACGAGAAAGCTTGAACGATGTACCTGACCACTGTCTTGGACTTTGCATAACGAGAAGAGTTGTGCAAGACCGTGTAAGTGATTTTGTGAAAGGTAGGTGTTGTATTATGCTGAAACACAACTGGTCATGGTTATGGCGGCCCTCGACAAGAGGTTGCATTAGCGAGCTTGATAATTCGCGCGTGGCCTGTGAATCAATGGCTATGAACATGCGTCATGTACTTGCACAAATATGGTCTATTCAACGGCCTGACACGAAACAACAAAGACTGGTGGTTATCATGGATTGGAGGACAGGGCTTGGTCTCTGGAATGGGCCAAAGTCTCAAAGCGTGGTGGGTCTCATGATGAATATCCGGAGGTACATTGAACCCTGGCTCGTGCGTTCACGGCCTTTACGCGCTTTACGCGCGAGACACGTCCAAGGGCGCGATCATCCGCGAAACGGACACGTCTTGATTAATTGAGCGCATCTTTTTTTTTCTCCTACCAAAGGTACTCGTCTTGTTTCGTTCACGTTCACCAGCCGAGGGAGCGGGAGCTTGCTGCAAGTGAACACAACCGAACAAGTCACTTTGACGTGCATAAGCTTAGGTAGCCTCCACTGTAGAGTAACGTACAGTATTTGTAGAGCAGAGTACTTGCGATTATCCCGCCTTCATCAGATGCAGAAACAACCTGCATTGGCGTTTCTTTCATCTGTCACCTTGCATATGGTTTATCTCCTCCTGCTTTCATCTTCGTCTTCATCTCTCTCACACACGAAATCGAAAACATCCATCGATCGATAGTGGAGGCTCAAACCCTTATTCCTCACCGGGCCAACTAAGCTATAGGCGGCTCATTACGCCGAATTCGCTAAAAGCATTGGTTCTCAGCGCTCTCCCCGCTCGTCTCTGGGGCACCTTGGAGGTACCTGAGACCCTGGTCCGCCTGCATCTCACCTTACCTGCACGACTTCGCCCTGGCCCGCCCACTATCTCCAAGTACTCACTCATTTCGCCGGCCTTTACTCCATCCCCATCTCCATCTTCACTTTGCAACCACCCAGCTTTTGAGCGCACAAAATCACTGAAACTCGACGACGAGGCGCATGGGCAATCCCGGGTAACTGCTTTCAGGCCCAAGCTGCGATTCTTTTATACCATATTATACCATACTGGGTCATTGTCTTTTACTTCTTAATTCCATTTCGGCGCGTCTCCCTATCGAATCCACATCCAATTTCGATATCTTCCTCTTATTAGCGCTCTAATGCTATCACGCCCTTGACATATTCTCTTCGAAACTCCTTCCTGAGGAGGACTTCACTACAACGCCACACCAGGAGTTAATTCTCCTTGACACAACATGCCATCGGCATCGCAATCATCTCAACAGTCTTTCAGTATGAGTCAACAATCGCAAACCGGGCTAGGGAACTCGTTCCGAGGAGGCTACAATGGTGAACCAGAAGGTGCTACGATCTATTCGGTACAGAACACCTGCAAAGCTGTATTTATGGGTCATTGCTAACTATTCTGACACAGGCATCATATTCGGGTGTTGATGTATACGAGATGGAAGTCAACAATGTCGCCGTAATGCGCCGTCGCAACGACTCATGGCTTAATGCCACCCAGATCCTTAAAGTCGCCGGTGTTGACAAAGGAAAGCGCACTAAGATTCTCGAAAAAGAAATCCAGACCGGCGAGCACGAGAAAGTCCAGGGCGGATATGGAAAATATCAGGGTACTTGGATAAAGTTTGATCGTGGTCTGCAGGTCTGCCGCCAATACGGTGTTGAGGAGCTTCTACGACCACTCCTGACTTACGACATGGGCCAAGACGGAGGTGTTGCCGGTCGAGGTGATTTTAATACACCAACAAAAGAACAAGCAATGGCTGCGCAAAGGAAACGATTATATAACCAGAGTGCAGATGGTCGGCCCAATGGTATTTCTGGGACATTCTTCAAGAACATTTCCACGACCGCCTCTCATGCCGTTGCAGCAATCAGCAAAGCTCGCTTTGATTCGCCCGGCCCCAGGAGTCGCAATGGACCTTCAAGAACAGCCTCCTTCAGCCGCCAGGCGTCAATGCAAAACGGAGACGATTTCCCTGCCAACTCCCAGCAAAGTTTTGCCTCCGATTACGGGCAGCAGGTTGACTCGGCGTACTCGACACAACAAGTTAACAACTCAGTTCAGATGACAGAGCCAGAACCTCCTCGAAAACGCCAACGGGTGACGATGACGCCGGCCGAGAGCTTCAATGGGTATGGGCAAAATATGGATATGTATGCTGCGACATACCCCGGATCGCCCACCGAACCCAATGAGTCGTTTATGTACACTCAGAGTGCCATCCATGATCGATCGCCGGTGGAGGAGGGCAACGGACCCCTTCCACCCCTCCCTTACGAGATGTCCCCAGATATCGAGATCAAACGTAACATGTTGATGGGTTTATTTCTGGAAACTCCGGGCACTGACCCCACAAATCACGATATGCTTCGGGAGTTTACACCGTTGGAGTTGGACATGCCAATTGACTTACAGAGCCACACAGCGCTCCACTGGGCCGCAACCCTTGCTAGGATGCCTCTTTTGCGTGCTCTCATTGCAGCTGGCGCATCCCCATCTCGCGTAAATGCATCTGGCGAAACGGCGTTGATGCGAGCCTGCTTAGTGACAAACTCTCAAGATCATAACTCGTTCCCCGATCTTCTGGAAGTTCTTGGTGCCACGATAGAGGCGCGCGATCACAAAGGACGAACAGTTCTTCACCATATCGCTGTTACCAGTGCAGTAAAGGGACGCCATGCAGCAAGCCGATATTACCTTGAAAGTTTGTTGGAATGGGTGGTCAGGCAAGGCAGCGTACCTAACAGCCAGAATACTCAAACGAACGGAAATGCTCCCAGTAATTCGCAAGCAGTCAACCCGAAAATGGGCATTGCGCGCTTCATGAGCGAAATAGTTAACGCCCAAGACAGCGTAGGTGATACAGCGCTGAACATCGCCTCCCGGATTGGTAACCGAAGTATCATTTCTCAGTTGCTGGAGGTTGGCGCGGATCCCAATATCGCAAACCGTGTTGGCTTACGACCTCTTGACTTTGGTATCGGGAGCGAGAATGCTGAGGACAAGACCAACGGCGAAGCCAATGTTGAGAAAAATGGCGTTGTGGGTGCAAACCAGCGTAGCCGAGAGAGCAGTGATGAAATAGTTGCTTGTGAGTTGACTTTAACCCTCATCATTTAAGAAATTCTTGCTAATCCTTATAGCCATATCTCACCTTCTATCAGAAACTGGTTCAACATTTCAGGCTGAGATGAAGGCCAAGCAAGCGTCTCTTGACACCCTTCACAGCACTCTACGCACTACATCCACACAACTCGGCGAGGCAAGGCGAAGCTTTGAGCACCTGAGCGCTACTCTTAAGAAGCAGCAGTTAGCCCGGCAAAAAGTCTCCAACTTGTCATATGCTCGAGAAGCCGAGCAAGTACGCCTGATGCAGGAGCAATCTAGAGCTTCGCAGCCTAACCCTTCGTCATCATGGGAAACCGAGCTATCGGCTATGCTTGAGGCTGCTGACGATACCTCAGATGGGGAGTTTGGCGGCGAAGGTCTCCTTCCTTCGGCAGCCATCTTGGAAGCTCGCATTCGAGCCGTGAAAAAGCGCTGCGAGTCAACCCGAAAGATGGTGTCAGCTCTCAAAGGACGAAGCCGTGATACCGAAGTCAAGTACCGTCGTGTGGTGGCACTCTGCACTGGTGTTCAAGAGGACGAGGTCGATGCTGTCATCGACGGCCTACTCAAGGCTGTGGAGAGCGAACAAGAGGAGCTTGAGATTAACCGTGTCAGGCGCTTCCTTGGAGGAGTAGAAGGTGTGCATTGATCCCAGCGCAACCTTCTCTCCGCCTTACTCTCCTCGCCGCAGGCGTCCCCTGCATCCTTTAATGACTACAATTCGTGTACGATTCTGGTTTGTTTGTACAAGGTGCTTTTGATACCCACTGAGCCCGAGAAGCACCCATGCTCGTGGTGGATTAGGACGACGGGCGTTTATTTATCAGCCACGGCTGCCGTACTTTTTTATCTGTGTTTTTGTTACCACCCATGGTTCGAGATTTTTGTCAGGATGCTATTTGGCTACGAGAATCAAGTTGGACGAATATTATTATACCTTTACTTTGCTGGCGAGCGGGAATCAGAAGTATAAAGAGAGAGGAAGGACAGGGCAAAGTAGGCAGTCGGCGTCAGGGGTTTTACGAAAGGTGTATATTAATTCATGACACGAAAAGCATCAGTTCTATTGACTGTATTCAACTGTCGCCCATACTACAAAAGTGTATTTGTCTGTGACTTCAATGTGCGGAGATCTTAGTCGCTCCGGTGCGAAGAACTCCCATCAGTCCCCCGTATCAAAAACTCCAAACACCGTGCAATGCCATGAGATATATACAACTGTTCCAAAGGCCTGCCTTGTCCCAGGCAATCAAAGTCCGAAGGCGATCATTCGGATGAGCTGACCATGAATTTATACAACGCCATTGCGATACACACCCTCCCATCGCTCTTCAACGCCGCCCACCTTGCTTTTCAAGACCTTAATCTCGGCATCTAACTCATCCACATTCCGAGACAAGGCACTGACCTCCTCAAACCGCCTTGAGCCTTGCGCGGTCTTGATCATGGATTCAACCATGAATTTCTGTTCTTCCAAGACGACCAGTCGCTCTCGAAGCTCCTTTTCTTCAGTCTCAAGCTGGCTGACAACTGTACTTCCCTCACTAGGTGCTTGTGACGACGTTTCAGTGTCCGCAAGCTCTGAGTGACGTAAACTGGAACCAGAATGGTGGTGCGAAGCCAAGAGCCGCTGTGTGGAAACCGCTGTGGAGGATGATGCAGATGAGCGCGAGCGGAGCATCTGCGGCAAGCTCTTGAGAGGCAACATATTCGTATGGAGAAAGCCACTAGCATATGTATATATGGCGGCTTGGAGACGGTGTTGCGTAGGGCTTTCCGTGGGCAGATCGCGGAGTCGTTTCGCTGCCGTGCCATATTTGGCAAAACTATCGACCAAACGCTTTCGAATCTTGGCTGCTTCTTGGATTTGAGCGTGTGTTGGTGGGGGCTTGTTAAGATCTATTTCTCCACTCTCTTTCTTTTCTGGCTGTAAATTCAACAGTACGCGATGGAAAGACGGCAGAAGCTGTTGGATGCCGCGCTCGAACTGACGTAAAGTCTCGTATGCTCGCTGATCCGCAGGTTTGTGTTGTAGTGAGGCTGCGAAGTCGCGTGCTGAGAATATGGTATGTTTGCAATCGCGACACATTCGAATGTCTATACCAACTTGCCCGCCGTTAACTGTTGAAGATGGTTTCTCAGTTCCTGAAGGTGATCTCGTCGCCCCATTCGTGTCACTTGATACATTTAATCCAACTTCTGAAGAGCAACCTGTCTGAGGGTCGCCACAAACAACACGACCGCATATACGACAGTGGTGTCTCCTGAACGTCCACGATCCAAACTCCTGCTGACAAAAGGGGCATTTTGCGACTGTCGCATCTTCTTCCCAAGTAACGACCGACTGTTCGATGAGCTTACGGGGGTTCTTCTGTCCTGCTAATGAAGTTACCGGACCAAGCAAGGATCCGTTAGATTGCGTGAGCTTTTCAGGGGGGTTCGCTAATAGTTTCGTGAGTTTTGTTAATCGTTTTTCGAGTCGTGAAATCTCCAAGTTCTGCCGTTCGACCTTCTTTCTTCTTATTTCAACGAATGTATTGGTGTGATCCGTCAAGACTCCCTGGTGGTCGTTGTATCCTTCTCTTGATTTGAAGCATGTCTCGCATACTCGTGCCCAATAACCGCGAACTGGTTCATGTTTCGCGCTCCGACTCAACTTCATCTGGTACATGGTGTGCTCCTCGCAGAACAGTAGTCCACAATGTCGACAGTTGATGCTCCCGTTTAATGGTCCTAGGCTCTTTCCGCATGTTGGGTCGGTACAAAAATCGTAGCTTGTCGAGCGCTGCCAGTGCTGTCGCGTGATGAGTTCGTCGGGATCTATAGGACCTTCGAGAGGGGTCTTTCCAGCAGCAGTGGAGGGCGGGGGGGCGACGGGAACAGACTCGTTCGATTCGAACACATCGAGACCTCGTAGCTTCTGGTTGATGAGGGACAGGGGCTGGAATCTTTTGGCCTTCAGCACCTGCTTGTCGAACCAGGTCTTCACTTCATCCTGTTCCTCCTCTGGTAATTCTTGATGGGTATCGTCAATGTGTCGATTTAGTTGTAGAAGAGTCATCTAATGGAATGCCAGTCAGCACACAGCTTGGCCGGCTAGCTTTCAAGTCTCCCACCATTTCTTCATTACATATTGGACAGACGAGGGCGCCATCTGCAGGTCCACCTTTCCCTTGAGCGCCAACGCTGATGCTATTGCCGATGTCCTGGCCTGAAAGATCTGGCGATATTCCACTTATGGGGGGTGATATTGACGAAGAAGCTATCGAGATGCTGCTTTCTGAAGCTGCTAATGGGCTCGCAACTCGAGGCGCATTCGCAGCCGGAGGTGTCGGGGGTGCAAGACCCTTGCCGCTCCCTAGAACACGGCCGCCGCCCAGTTTGCGGCCCGACATGCTGGAGTATTTCTGGAGACGAGGCCTTTATTAAAAGAGAGAAAGAGTGCGACCGTAGTTGGTCGAGCTCAGCCACGAGCTGCACCGCCGTAGCAAGTATGTAGATAGTGAGATTGGTGGATTGAGGGGAGACAACATGGACTGGGTTGGCTACTAAACCAGTGGCTTGGTGCTCATGTTAGATAAAGAGGTACCTTACTCTCTGTGTTGCAAAGGCGGTGAACAAAGTACCGTCATAGCATGCGTCATACCAACCTCCAACAAGTTAGCTCTAATTCGCTTCCTCCCGTTCCCCGTTAGCGGCCTTATCGCATCCTTGCAGCTCTGATAAGAATCTACCTTTGTCACCTTTACTTTACCTTACTTTACCTTAGTCGATGGGGAAAAATGACCCCCATTCAGAAGCCGACATCAGCCCAGCCGGCGCTGGAATCTCCGGCATCTCCTCCCGCTTCTTCCACTCCGTCCTCTGACTCTACTGCTTCTGCCTCTGCTACTACCACTCCCGTTCCAGCAGCAATGGCAAAGACATTCCCTCCTGTACAGCCTGGAGGCAGTTTAATCCTGGCATGGCAAATCAAGCACAAGAAGGTGCTTGTTGTCGGCGGTGGTGAGGTACGTCTGAATCATCACATGCCATGCCGAGACTCGGAGTTCTTGGCCTGTGAAGCGCTCGTCAACCAAATACTGTACGGCGCAATCAACAATCCATCATTTCTGACAATGTTTTACAGGTCGCCGCTGGTCGGATCCTCAACTGCCTCAACGCCGACGCCAATGTTACTGTCGTGTGCCCCAAGTCCGGCCTCAATCCCGAAGTCGCCTTTCGAGTTAGCGAAGGTCAGGTCGCCCACGTCGACCGAGTATTCGAGCCCGAAGATTTAGATGGAGCCAGTATGGTCCTAGTCGCCATCGATGACCCTGCCGCCTCGACTGTTATCTGGAAGCTTTGCAAGGAGCGAAAGGTTCCTGCTAACATTGCCGACGTGCCTCCCGAATGCGATTTCTACTTTGGCAGCATCCATCGTGATGGCCCTCTACAGATTATGGTCAGCACCAATGGCAAGGGACCAAGGTTGGCGGCTGCTATCCGGCAATTTATTGCCAAGCAATTGCCGAAAAATGCTGGTAACGCCATCGAGACGATTGGTGAACTACGGCTCAGATTAAGAAAGATGGCCCCCAAGCCCGAAGATGGACCTAAGCGCATGCTCTGGTGGGTTGTCTTCTATCATCTTTGCGCGTGAATTATGCTAATACGATAGCAGGATGTCTAAAGTTAGCGATACCTACAAGTGGGACGAGATGTGTGGCCTTACAGATGAAGACATGGACAACCTTCTCTTATTTTACCCTGCCAACAAGGTTCCCGCGATGGACGTCCTACTAGCTCTCCGCGGAGGCACCGATGTCAAGAAACTCGATGTCTTCGATGGGTCATTTGGCTTCAGCGTCGGCGCGTAGAGTTGGCAGTGCATAGGTAGAAATATCTAGAATGCTGAATGGACAGAGACGCGTTGGGGGAACACTGTACGATTTAGACACTGGTTTGTTTTGGTGCGAGTTGTATATACAGATTGGATTTGTCAGGTCCACGTCTTCAATACGTGGAATAACTTTGGAAGCACTTTTGCATGGGAATGGAGATTTCATGGCACTTCGTTGATTGTAGGAAACATTTGGGGAAAGCATACTATCATTTCAAATTGCTGGTTTAAAAACTTTGAAATAAATATATCCGTCCACCGTTCTCAGATGTACTTATTTTGTTGTACGTACCATTGGCGAGCCTTACCCTTGAGACTCAAGACACAAGCTTCGTCCCTGGCCAGGGCGAAGCCATCAATTCCGAGACACCCCGGCCGGTAACTGATGCCAATTGGTAAAGATGAAACATGAGGCGCATGTCACTCCGGCAATTGTCATACCAGGCACTGCAATTTGTTTGGTAATCATTAACTTTTATATTGGTGAAAGCGGACTTGATATGTCCTGTCTGTCTATTCTATATCATCATGCCTCATAATGTGGTATCATAAATAAACTTTTTACAGCTTAAGAACGACCTTGTGGGTAGCGCTCTTCTCCTTCTCGTCGCCGAAGACATCGATGTCCCAGTCAGGCTTGTCTGTGTGGTGTTAGTATAGGTCCTGAGGGCCTGAAGTAGGCAATGGACTTAGACTTACAGGTCTTGGGAATGTTGAATCGCTGAGGCTTCTCGCCGAACTTGCTGAGCTCCTTGATAGCCTCCTCGTCGAGCTCAACCTCCTCGAAGTTGGAGCGAATGCGAGCGGGAGTAACGGACTTGGGGATAACGACGTGGTTGTCCAGAGTGGACCAGGCGAGGATAACCTGGGCGGGGGTGACCTCCTTGCCCTTGGACTTGCTGAGGCGCTCAGCGACAGCCTTGACCTCAGGGGTGTTGATGAGGAGAGGCTCGCCCCAGCTGTTGTTGCCGAAGGCGGAGTAGGCAGTCAGGATGATGCCCTTCTCCTGCATGTACTTGACGAGCTCGGGCTGAGGGAGACGGGGGTGACGCTCGATCTGGTTCATGGCGGGGGTGACGCCGGTATCCTTGATGATTTGCTCAAGCTGGTGAATGGTTAGCAATGCGCTCGCAAAAGAATTGGAAGTATGAAGCTTACCATCTCCTTGTTGAAGTTGGAGACACCAATGGAGCGGACCTTCTCCTTGGGCAGCTTGGTGACGGCCTCCCAGGTCTGAGAAAGGGTGACGTCCTGGTCGAGAGCAGTCTTGCTGTCGTCGCCCTCCTTCAAGGGGAAGAGCTCGTTGCCGTTCTTGAAAGCGACAGGCCAGTGGATCAACCAAAGCTGTTGATGGTTAGTCGTGTGTCATGACGCATTATGTTACACCTTAAACTTACGTCGAGGTACTCAAGACCAAGCTCCTCCAGGGAATCATCGAGAGCACCGGCAACCTCCTCAGGGCGGTGCTTGTTGTTCCAGAGCTTTCCGGTGATGAAGATGTCCTCACGCTTCAGGCCGGGAACATCGTTGAGGGCCTTCTTGATACCATCACCAACCTCGCGCTGGTTCTGGTAGATCTTGGCAAGATCGAGGTGACGGTAACCGGCCTTGAGGGCCTCGTAGACGCCGTTGCCGACTTCACCGGGGGCCGCTTGCCAAGTACCGTATCCGATTTGGGGGATCTTGAATCCGGAGTTGAGAGTGACAGTTCGACCGAAAGACATGATTGCGGTTGTTCTTTTTTGTTGTATGTAGTGGGAGTGGTTTTGTGTTTGGTTTTGATAATAGAGAGGGAGAGAGAGAGGAGGGAAATGGTAAGTAGAGAAGGAACGAGGGGTTTATAAGGAGAATCGCGTGTTTGGGAGACGTAACAATCCATCCACCATTATGACACCAGCTGAGGAAGGACCCATTTGGCTGTTATCATAATCCACAATAGCTTCTCACTGTATTGTGCTGTGTTGCACATTGAGAACCCTGGTGGTGACGGAGTGTCCCCCACCACGACAGCTCATTTACAATGGACCTGTGCTACGTTGTGCTCGTACTTGTACAGTACTGTACTGTACTGTGGTAACTGAACTACCTGGACCAGGTAGACTACTCATGATACCAGAAGAGGCAGCTCCGAAGACTGAAGCGAAGTCATCTATCGAGAAGCTTCTACAACACCAAGTCCAGTCCAGTCCAGTGTCCATATCAAATCAAGCAACACGCGGGGCAACTCAATGCCCCACGTTTACCCAGAATCCCATGTCCTGGATGAGATCATTTGCCCCATTCAGGAGCTAAAAGGCCCGCATTTTCTTCAGTAGTGCTGTTGCCATTCGCATGAGAATGATATCAGCGCTTTCATTTTTTTTTCTGTCTCTTTGCCCGTGGGGAACAGGAACAGAGCAAGCAAGCTTAGGCTCGGCCTAGTTATCCCGAGTGGTTAAGAAATGTCACTATTGTTACCCAATTCTCCAATGCTATTGGCACGGCTAATATCTTTAGAGATTTTCTAGTGAAGGTTGAATCTCTGGAGAAAAAGTTATGAGGGGTAAGAGGGGACAAATGGAGATGGAAGCCATGATATTCTTTCTTTTTTTTCATGGGGTAAACATTGGAGGTGCAACATGATGTGATGTCGTCAACTCGTTTCTGGAAATTGTTACTGTACTGTGCCTTAATCGTGCATGACGTTACTGCCGTGTAACCACGAGTGATGCAGTTCCTGATCCCATCATTTATAAGCCTCATTATGAGCCGATTGGCGAGAATAGAAGACCAACCTTTCCTGACAAATGTGTAACACATATTATCAAGATCTTGCAGAATATGATTGAAGCTGTTATTGGCCTGGCTATAAATTCAAGGGACAGGTACATAACTAAAACCATGGCCGAGAAACTCCTTTATGAGGTCTCTTATAACACGGTCATGTCCGATGCTCACACCCAAGAAACAGAAGGATATAAACTCAAACAATCAACAGTTACTGACGTATCTGTAGTCTCTAATTACAAAACATGTCTAACAAGTCACTCTTCCCAGACGCCTTCCATCCTATAACGCCAAAACCGGTACCATAATATCCAACCCATCATTTTTCAACGTCTACTGTACCTTTCTTCCAACTTCTCGAGGGTCAACTTTCGTACTTCTATGTAATGCCTCCATACTTGCACCATACCATCTGAGGCTTTTTTGTGCTCTCCTCCATCTCCATGCGGTTTAACAAACAGGAATCCAGTAACACCTTCGAAAGGCTCAGCTCCATCTACATAGCCATAGTGATTATGTGACCCCCTAGCGAACTTCAACTCGAAACCGATCTTCTTAAGAGCATTGATAAGCTGGGCGAATGTGATCTTCGGTGCATCGGCGAGATTCGCTGGAAAGATTGCGTCCCATACTTGCCAGCAGTTATTGTTGAGTGGGATCTTGGGGCGCGTTTGAGCCACCGGAGGTGGCAGCGAGACTGCTGGCTGGTCTGGCTCTGGCTCTGGCTCTGGCTCTGACTCCGGCTCTGGTTCAATTTCGGGTTTAACCACTGGGTCGATATCCATCTCCTGGGTCGGCTCCTCAGCAGTTTCATCTTTGAACTCGCTCGAGAAGAATGTAGTTGGGGTGGTGTCTTGACTCGGAGCATCTCGCATCTCTGCATCTTGGGCCTCCAGATCTCGACGCCTGGCCTGGTCTTGCTCCTGGCGCCTCCTTTCAAGCGTCTTCTTTTTAGCCCTCCTCTTCCTAACGCCGTTCTCCATCTGGCGTTTCGAGGTTTCCATCATAGCTCGAGCCAGTTCGACCTCATCAGTCACAAAGTCGAACATGTTCGATCCATTTTTGCCATTCTTATTCCATGGCTTCTTCAGACTTTTCTCGTTCTTCTTGCTCAGCTGCTTCATCTCTTCCTTGAGTTCTTTCCAGATACCCTGGTAGTGCTTTTTTACGTCTTGAGAGTCATCTTCCAGGGCATTCCATGGCTTCTCGCTATCCTGAAAAGGCCACTGATTTTCGCCAATTCCCATATGTTGCGACAGACGGTCTAGAGTCTCTGGCTTGACCTCGAACGAAGACTTGTGATTGTACTTATATTTGAGGTTGCTGTCTTTTCTCCCGAAAGGGTAGATGAGGCCTTTCAGTAGTGATGAGCCAAAGCGCCTGATATCGCCTCTTGCAGCGCCATAAGAATTCTCATCACGAGTTCCGAGGCCTTGTATCTCGTCGAGAAACTTGAAGATACGTTCCTGTCGCTTTGGCGGGACATGTTCCCTGCCAAATGTACAGCCGTCTAAGGAGAGAATGTCATAGGTGTCGAGATGTTCAAACACCTCCCAAGATTTGCCGCCGGTTATGTCTTCGTGGGACGTCGTGAATGTGTGGTGCTCAAAACTACCAACATACATATGTTGATCCATGTAATCTGCAAGCTCCGAGAGTATATGCAACCCTTTGATATTGTCTCGAAGCAGGTCAGAAAACTTTGATCTTGTCTGTTCGTCATCTTGACACTCGTCGAAATGTCTCTGTATTCGGGCTGTTACGTTCCGCACACCGACAAACATGGCCGATGTTGGCTTCGAAATGAAGTTCTCAATAAGCTCAAGCACCATGCGAGGTACCTGCCTCCGTTCATCAGGTAATACCTGATGCCGAAAGTTGAGCTCAATGTCTGGTTTATTGTAGTACCCAGGGGATAATAGGTCGGCTGGCTTCTTATTCGCGTCGGGGATGCAATAAACATCGCGCATGTGTGGTGAGGCTGCATGAATTGCTTTCTTGCGAAATTCAAAAATAATATAAGAGGCAGCCATTCGAACCACTCGCTGAACGCTTTTGTAGTCTGTTATATATCTCTCTGCATCTTTACCTTGCCAGAATTCAGCGTTCAGAGCACAAAATGATTTGCCGCCCCTGACGTATTCGATATGATTCCTTTCAAAGCGATGGTACTTCTCCTTGTCCTCTTCAAGCTGAGCGAGAGCATTTAAAATCGCATGCCAGATGAAGAAATCAAAGAGAGCCCTTCGAACAACATTTCTCATACAGTCGAGATACATGTCATGGCGCTTCTTCATATCGTTATAGTAGCGACGGATATAAGAGCCTGGATTGGCTTCATCATATCCAACACGCAGATTGTCCCAGTGGTGCTCTTTTTCTTCAATAATCTTCCTGGCGAAGTAGTCCGGGTCGTTAAATAGAAACCAGATGCGCTGCTCTGCCTCATCTCTTTGTTCGGCAAGCAATTTGTGGTACCTGTCGTAATCGAAGCCCTCCGTGGTCGGCTCGTATTGTCGCAGAGCTTGTATTTCATCCAAATTCTCGCCATGCTTGTCTCCTCTAACCTCCTCGATCTTTTGTGCTGCTTCATTCTCGATATCTAGGATTTGCTGAAAAGTAAGACTATGGAGGGGGTCGTAGACCGGCTTCTCCTTTGCCAGATCAAGCATGTGTTGGCAGAAATTGCTCAGAAATGTGTATGTGATAGCTTGTGATTGCAGCGTAAGCCATGCTGCCGAGCCGGTAAATGTCAGAGTCTTCCATCTATGGATTCCTAGGTCCCCAAGGCGTTCTGTATCCCATTCCTTGTGAGTATAATGAAACAGAGGCTTCACCGGAAATCCAGATTCGTCATTATTGATGAAGTCTTTGAAGACGACTCTGCATGTCGGATCGTTGGCGCCCAGTAAGATCCGTGTACGCTCTCCCATGTACATGGCATCGCGATCTACATAGGAAAACTCTCGAGGGAGAAATCGAGCTCGATGGTGGATAAACAGAAGTAGGTTAACCGTGTTGGTCAGGTCCAGCAAGTTTATATGTGGAACCAGAAAGCTGGCTCTGTGCTTTTCGAGAAATCCTTCAATGTTGATGTTGAACTGAGTCTTGCCGTCCTTGATTGAGCCTGGTTTGCGAAGATTCTGAAACTTTTCTTCATCTGTCAGATCCTCTTCCAAGGTTTTTCTATCATCCATATAGTTCGCTCCATTTCGATAAAGCGGGTAATAACGATCAAACGGTTTAACCTTTGTTTTGTCTTTGATGGATTCTTTCAATGTCTGGGTTGTGAGAAAGACCAATGCAAACATGTCAAGATTGGTGGAACGGTTTGCTGTAATGCTGCCTTTAGGGTCGAGCCTGAATCCGGTTGTCAAATTACCAGGATCTGTCGCCTGATCTTTGTTGTATGTATCTCTGGTTGCCTGCCAACTGAACTTCAGGTAGTCTTCGACGCTGACGACCTTCCCATCCTTGGCTTTGATATCTCCTTGTGCAAGTCTGACGATAGTGTCCTGGATCACTTTCTCACTTCCCAGTACTAGTTGGTTCAATTTTTTCCAGCGTTGCCCGACAATTTTACTATGGCGTATTATCTCATATTCGAATTCTTTTCGACACCTGCCGGGGTCGAAGGGTGGCCATGGGGCATCTCGTCCTATACCATGAAAAGCACATATACGGCGGTTGCTTGGCATAGGAGTGACACCACCATTTTCGTCCGCGAGCTGTTGATCCTTTTCGCTGGCTTCCTTAAGTGCCGTTATTCCTACATGTGACATAAAGAAGTAATCCTGATGTTTACCAAGCCTTAGCGTATGGGCATTGTTATATAGAGTGGTGGCCATTGTATTCTGTGTGGGATACATTGTACCAGGAACCGGAATACAAGCGTCAGTGAATAGAGTATAGGAGTCTCTAAGTGACAAATAGAGCAAGATTGAAGAAAAAAAAGTATGCTAGAATTTCTGAGATGGTATGAAAGCGAAGGCCGATCTTCATGATATATATTTGAAGTGTCTATTGTTACGTTACCTTTAATCACTGTGGGCTAAGAAAGGGACAAAGACTTGGAGCTCCAGTCTAATGGTCTACCCGATACCAATAATAGTTTCGAATGTCAATTCCCGTCCTGTCTCGGATTCACACTCTCTTTTCATGGTCAAATCATCTAACAAGGTTCTATACATCGGCTTTCAGTTCTTTGTCTCCTGACATAGTGTGGGTGGTCAACCATTGAAGTGGAAAACGTCGGGCTCGTCTCGAATAGGTACTCTTTGTTCTAGAATGAGGATCCATGATCATGTATGAAGGGAGGACCTTGAATTAGTGCCATCGCCCGATTGTGAGTGAAAGGACTCAAGGCTTGTTCTATAACCTTTCTGCTTCCGGCATTGGGCCGCACGCCTTTCGCAGAGCCGTAGTGATCTCTACAGTAACAATCGCTACTTGGGATTATTCGGGTACTGGAGAAGGCAGGTGGCTCGTAGTTAGAATCCTAGTCATGGAACTGAATGGCAAGTGAACAAAGACGTGATGGCTTGTCTGTCATGTGTGGTCCGTTGACGTAGGTAAACAGTAAAATGACTCTCCGAGACATAATACAGGATTCATAGTGAGAATCAATACGAAGTTGAGGAGAAAATATTGATTTCACGAGCTTCTTCTTACACGCCTGAGAAGTCCCGGATGCAATCTCTAGATTCTTCGTCGCCTTGAGAAGCTTAGTCATCATCCATGAGTCCAGAAAATCACCTTGTGACTGTGCCTGCCAATGACTACCAGATCGTATCTACTCTGTAACATCGACCACTTCTGCCAGATCTTCCGATTATACTTTATTTACCAACTAAGGTATCTTCCAGATATTATGGTTGCTCATTCGATTTTGCGTCTATCTCGTCACGTGCAGACGCGTTAATAGAGACGCGCTACCTCCATAAGCAATCAATCACGATCGTGCGAGGGAGGACCTTTCTAATACGCGACGCCAACATTAGATACGCTACTTACGTATTTTAAGTCGGACGGTTGCCATCAGAATAATCAACATCTAAAATGGCCCGCCTAAGTGCGCAGGGCCCGGGTGCTGCCGAAGCTCAACAATCACCAGCGCAATCACTCAATACCACGTCTGACAACACCAACGAGGATTCACTGCCTCCCTTTTTTAACACGACGTTCTCAACCCATCGTGTTTCGCCTTTACATGTTGGCAAAACAAGACTCACCAAGCAACGGCTTCAGATTATCGCCAGCCGTCTCCGCGACACCCTTGTTGGTGATGTGGTTCGTGGCATTCAGCTCAGACTAGAAGCTACAGACACAGCTGTAGGACAGGTCGGATCCCTAAAAGGAGTACGAATTGAGTGGTTTCGTGCGAGCTCCCTTTTAGGCGAGGAAGTCTTTGAAGAAGATCTTGGAATCCCACACGGTGACCAGAGCGACCTTCCAGACGATCAGAAGCAAGGGCTGTGGATCAGCATAGAGCACGAAAATGCTGCCTATGCTGCGATTCTTTTGCCCGGGTTGTCCGACTCCTCAGAAAAAGGTCCAGAGAATGATCAGAGCAAATTCCTTCGTCTGCCGCTGTTGCTGATGCGTATGCCTCAACAACTAAAGGCCGTCGTGGCTGACTGGCTAGCTGCCTCTTTCGATTGTCGCGTTAGTCGAATCACGTTGGGAACAAAGACGATTCTTGGCGTTTGGGAGAGTTGGGTTGCGAGCAATGGCCTCGAAAGTCAGGGCGCTGATCTGACTGTGACACTTGCGTTCAACGCGCCTCTACCGACCAACGACAGTCCAACAACTCGCATCGGAGATCAACCTCAAGATGACAAGACCGATACTCCAGGTCTTCGTTCAATCGACATCACAATCGCCGCTCAAGATCTTCGGCGCTTCGTGCGAGCTGGTGAAAAGAAGCAGGCCCCCATGGCGCCCGTCTGGAATGGAGATGCCCGTGAACGTCGCAGACTTGCTGGAAGTAATGGGGATGATGGATGGGCTTGGCGAGAAAAAGATAATCCCGAGACATCGCCTTTTACCGAAGCGTTGGCTAGCTATCTACATCACCACCTTGCACTCAATCTCTTCCACCCAAGTGTGCATGTTACCCAGATATCTTGCTCTGGATTTGTTCTCAGCCAAGGTCGAGTCAAAATTTTGATGTCTGGCGAGATCAATCCTAACCTGTCCCGTGCCGCTTGGTCATTCGTGGCGCAACTGGGACAAAGAGTTAGAGGTGAGCAGCTGCCGCAGATATTTTTGGCACAATTCGATGGTTGAAGCTGCCTGAAAAGCATCAAGTTGTTGGGTGTTTGACCAACCGATACTTGGCCCTGCCTTTACGGTATTGGCTTGTGCACCGGGAACCCGTTCTTTGTTCGAAAGCAAAACGCAGTCAGGGGGATCGGCGTGGCTATCAACCCAGAAAGCTTTGAAGAATCGCGAGACAGATTAGCGAAGAACAAATATCAGGGCCTCAATCTGTCTCCATCACCATTTCCCCACCGTATTCTCTGTTAAGGACGCGAACCTGTGGAGAAGGAGGTATGGTTATGCTCATGACAAGCAAAACGAGGCAGCTCTACCCCAAAAAATCATGATCGCAGAACGCAATGCTGAGAAGAGGGAAGTGCCCTTCAACTTGAGCTGGAGTTGGCTGTCAGACCTCAATATTCATGCCGTGGGTCTCGCACAGCATCTCAATCCGCAGCACCGTTGAAGTTATCGAACGTAACCTTGTTACTCTGTGGTCTGCTCTTTTCTAGCCCCCACAAAGGGCTGTGGGACTGATCCATGCGTAATCTCGGTCTCGAGCTTCTGCTGTCAGCAATCCTTCCAATTTAGTCGAATGTGGTATGCTGGTCACAAATGAGCTAGCGGCTCCATTCAAAGATGCTGCGGTCTGCAGAGCAAACAGCCTCGAGAGTTGAGAGTCAAAAACACAAATGTTGGATGCTCTATTCGAGAAGAGGCTTGTCGATATGGGATTTGAAACCTGGCGCAGAAATAGATTGCCAAGATTTCGGCCAAATTAGAACATCGGACCATCGTAGGGCTGTGCTATGGATGGATACGTGGTGTAGGATTGATTACCAAGACCAGCTGATGGACTAGACGGGGCTTCGACACAAATGATCCCTGTCCCACATATAAGGCTCGGGATAAACATGTAAATAAAGCTTACGCCAAGAGGTTAAGCAGATGGGCCGCACACGATCACCGCCCAAATATACCATGACCAGAAAGAAGTGTCAGCCTCTGCCACATCACCAATTTTACTTGAGCCTCCACAATTGACTTTTTGGGGGGACCTTGGCACTTTATCCACGTTGTTTTTCTTTAAGCTTACAGGCGAGAGTCGACCTTTTGGGGGCTAGAGACTGACTTGACTTGTATGACTTTTGTCATCCCCGGTCTGTGTGGAACCAACACCGTGAACCGAGTTCCTGAAGGCGTTTTGGTGGCTGAAACGAACCTCTTTCTTTTCAATTTCAAGGCGCAATACAAAGGGGCATTTCCTCTTTCTCTTCTCTTCAGACCGCAACGACCAGGTCCCATGCGAACTAATTTTATTTGGGCGTTACCTGTCAGCAAAGAATGGACACGAGAAGGATTCGATTATCACAGAAACAGTTTAGTACATGTAAGCACGCAGGGGTAGGACAAAGCCTCAACACTAAAGCTGCGGCTACGACGGTGGTTTTGAGGTAATATCCCCCAGCTGGGGGTCCAAGAAGGCGCAGGACAGTCGAGTTGATCCGCAATCCGTCCAATGCCATCCATGTTCGATTATGTATTGGGTTGTTATGCGGGACTCTGCTTAAGGCTGTTCATGTCCATGTCCATGTCCACTCGATCAAAGAAAAAAAGAGAATGCCCCGTGCTTGTCGACTCTCTCAAGACTGTTTAGTTTTGTTTTAGTTTTCTTACTTCATCTTCCTCTTCCTCTTTTCTTTTCTGCATTGCATTGCATATAGACTCGAGTCTGTTGAGAAGCATCCTTAGTTCATCGCATCCTTAATTCGTCAACACTGTCTCGAAATGTCTGAAGCTCGCAGCCATTGGGGTTTGGCTTGTACCGATGGAGGAAAATTCTACATCTGCGAAGATGACGATACTCCATTCGTAGGCTGTTGTCTCAACGACCCTTGCGGCAAGAATAACGGCACCTGTCCGGATGGTGATTTGCGCGCCACAACTTTCGAGCCTGATAATTACGAATCGCTTCCTGCACAAGACTGTGACAACTCTCAAGGCACCGACAACTACTACACATGTGCCGGCACCAATCCGCCTTTCTTTGGATGCTGCAGTCAAAATGCTTGTGGGTCGGGTTGTCCAAGGGACAGGCTGGTGCCCACCAAGCTGTCGTCGATCGAGAAAAACCGACTCGACTTTCTTCAACCCAGAGCTGCTTCGAGTTCAACCGCCTCTTCTACATCCGCGACGGCATCTAGCACTTCTACAGCTGAGTCGAACGACGATAGCGGGTTGAGCACAGGAGCTACCGCTGGTATTGCTGTGGGCGCTGCGGTAGGAGGACTGTTGGTGTTGGGACTTTTGGCTTGGTTGTTCTGGTGGAAGCCCCGACAGAAGAAGAAGTATGAACAGGCTCCTCAAACAGCCCCCGGCGTGTCTTCTCCTGGCCCAACGATGAGCGAGTACCCTCAATCACCCATGAGTGGCCCTATTCACCAGGGCACATTCCCTGCTCAGTCTCCCATGAGTGGTTACCAACGTAAGAAAGTCCCAAAAACGCATTGCTTGTTCAAGTACTCACCGATTCTAGAAACATACAGCGGATCACCCGGCCTGGTGGATCCTCGTCAAAGCGGCATGTCCTCGCCTGACCAGTTCCAGAAGTACTCGCCTCAGTTCTCTCAGACTGAGCGACCCCAGTCTTACGGCCAATTCTCAGACAACGGACACAGCCCCGGTGTGCCCCCTTACCAGCAACAATATCAACAGCCATACCAGCAACCGTACCAGCAGCAGTATCAACAACCACACATGGTTCCTGTTCAGGAGATGGATGGAACTGCAGTGGTTCGTTCAGAGATGGACGGTGGTACCGATCACAACGCGAGCCAGCAGCCACAGGGCTTGAACATAACGAAATGAGACGAAGGCGATGATTTGTTTGAAGAAAGATCCAAATCCGGATCAGGGAACTAATACATGGTTTCAAAATATTGGTGTATAAAGTTTGTTCATTTGAAGGTGTTGGTCGGGCTGCAACGATCATAGATGGCTCTACGTTGCGACATTCATTCATGAGCGTATTTGTTCTTGGATTGTTTTTCTATACCTATCTACATATTTAGCTGGATAATTTATTGCGATTGAAAGGGAATATTTGAGCTTTACTTACCCTATTGAAGAAGAAACCGAAACTTGTTTACAGTACCGCCCCAAGGTCCTTCTTACCATTAACTAACAATCGTCATTGCCAACTTGACCTGCTTGGTTGTTTGTGTCACAAACTAAGATAGTAGTACCTTGCCACAGAAAAAAGAAATGTGCAGGATTATGACGAAAAGAATGTTGCACAGAGTAACACGAAAGAAGATGGCATCTTGGAATGGCGTTTCAGGTAGACCTTGAGGCTTCACAAAGCAGGCAGTGTGTAACATGAGAAGGCCGATGAGATTGATCGAGATGGTAAAAGTCCGAACCAAAAGCTGGGGGTTCATAAATAATGCAGTCAGCTTTGGCTCGTTACAAGGAGCAACATGACTGGGTTATTACTGTCAGCACCCCAGAATTATGCATGACCTAGGTAGTACCTAGCTATGTCATTCCGAGCTCCATACTGGCGGAGATCCAACCACACAGAACCAAGCGCTGGACACCCTTGACGATTGCCCAGACTTCAGGAACATGGAAATGGCCTTGTTTCCATGGAACATGACATAACCCGTCTGGAAGGTGGGAGGGACAAACGTCATGGTTTGATGGTAATGCTTCATTATGGGTATAAAGAAGGAATGTCTTCTGTTGGAGAGTGTTGATCAGAACCAATTTTTGAAAGCAACTCAAAGACTATCATAACTATCTTACAACACCTAAACCACCTACATTTTTATCCCCAAAACCCGCAATAATGGACTCTGCTGGTAACCGATCCGTCTTGTCAAATGACATGCAGGAGCTTCGCTCTGGAAAGGAGGAGATCTCCCACAAGATCCAGGGCCACAAGGCGAACCTGTCCAACCCCAGTATGTCCCCTCTACCCCAGATTATACCTACCGTCACTGACAGAAACCCCTAGACACAAGCGAGGCTAGCAAGGAGAACAGCAAGAAGGAGATCGAGGCTCTCGGAGGTGACGCCAGCCACTACGGCCAGGAGAGCGACCCCCGAAGCAAGAGCGCTGCTGAAAACCTCGAGGGCAGCCGAGCTGCTTAAATAATTTCGACTACCTGTTAATCTTATGATATCCATGCAGTAATAATATTTGTCAAATTAATTCTTGAGCCTGTTACTTGTCTTGTGACTGTTACTTATTGTGTTGTTGATGAACCATGGCTGATGACATAGCTTGTTATAGTCTCCGGCTCCGGCTTCGGATCCGAAGCTCATGCGATGTAGCGGAGTCCCGCGTTTGAGTGAGCCAGGGTTCAAATGTCCATACGGCAGTCGCTGATATGACTTCTTCTTCCTTTCCAGTCCATACCATCAATCCTCAGTCACACGCATCAACTCGTTTGTTTACAATGTTCATTCATCACGCGCGCCATGACAGCCTCAGCTACTGCAAACACACGCTAGGCATCTCTCCTCCTCTTTCCATGAATTTAGGCTCAACAAAGTGACATTTCGCAAACACTCTCTGCATTCGCGATTCGCGTTTCATTGAGCAATGAAACGTGTGGTTGCAGTATTGGGCATAGCATGTCGGCAAAGACGGATGATCGGCACAGAAGATTGGGAAAAGAGAAGAGGTCTAACGAGTTCTGGCGATAGGGCAGTTTAAGATGAAATTATTATGAGTTTTGTGCATCAACTGACGGAAGATCTGAGGGTACTGTAGACCTTCTTTTCTCTGTCTCTGTCTCTTCCTCTGCCTTGCAGTTGAAGCATCTCCTCGGCAATAAAGTCTCTCTACGGTTGAACCAATAGAATGGAAAGTGTAGTGTCATGTCATGTCATTAAATTGAAACTGGGTCTTGGAGAGAAAAGCCAGTGACAGGCTCTGCAGATTATTCCCGGTTCATAACCGGATGATCTTGACGAAGCTGTCGATCCAGATAACAATTTGTATCGGAGTCGAGCCATTACTAGAAAGAATTTCCCCATTCGACGACCCGTGCAAATCCATGCCATGATTCGGATATATTATGGAGTAGATAAATTACTATACAATCAGATCGGGCTACCGGCAGTCAAGTCGAGGCCCTCAAAGCGGTCAAGTACAAGAAGCTTGGCTTTCTTATACCATGTAGGCCAAGACGAGGAGACGAAATCAAGACGAATTTACATGCAGAAAAAGCAGTTGACGAGTGACTCTCGCCACAGTATTTTTCCTTGTTTAATTACCGTGTATTACCAATTTATGTCTCTCTGTATATTTTGACTCCGGCCCTTTTAATTTTTTTCAGCCGTTAGCAAGGCGAAAGCGGCCCGCAAGACCAGGATTATCTTTGAGGGAGGCAGGCCAGGCTCAGGCTACCTACGGGATAAACCATTGTCACTATTTATTCTTTTTTCTTTCTTTATATACTTGGAAGCGCTTCATTTCTTGATTGTATATCTTTCAGTACTTCTCAGGTCTCGAAATGAAGGTTGTTGTAACTGGGGCGACCGGATTGGTCGGCAACGAAGTCGTCAAGCAATGTCTTGTTGATGTTCGCATCACAAAAGTCGTTATTCTTACTCGAAAGGCTGTCTCGATGGATATTGAAAGTCACCCAAAGGCGGATGTTATTATGGTTCAGGATTTTTCACGATATTCCGATGATCTTTTACGGCGAATTGAGGGTTCTTCAGCATGTTTATGGTATGTATTCCTCAGTTCAATCTCTTAGATGGATGAGAGAGAGAGAGAGAGAGGCTGACATGAAACAGGGTCATTGGAGCTCGTTCAGATCATTCCTCGCACATCGATAAAGCTTCACTTCACCACATCAACGTTCAACTACCGCTATACGCAGCCAAAGTCATGAGCGAGCGCATCGCACCCAAAACTCCAGCAGGTCAGAAGTTCAACTTTGTCTTTGCCAGCAACAAGTCAAAATCATCAGCCTCTTCACTGCTCTCGCTCGGGGACCCGCGAAAGCCAAAGACCGAGGCCGAAAAGGGTCTATGCGAAATTGCAGACGCCAGCCCTGAAACGTTTAGCGCTTGGATCTTGAGACCCAGCGCCATTCTCACTTCCTCCTCCGATGCCGCGCCCAAGAAGAGGAGGCTCGTAGGGGGAAGATCGAGTAATGGCGTTGAGGTTGCGCAGATGGCAAGGGCTTTTGTTAAGTTGGCCTGCGAAGGCTATAGGGATCGCATCGTTGATACTGATGCGATATTGAAGATGATTACATAATATTTGGGCAGCAACTTGAGGATCAAACGGAGTCAGGTTGTTGTCTTTTTGGGAGAGGAACTGACTTGGAACTCGACTTTAAATGGAGTAATTATTGTGGATTTTGGCGGAGCAATTTGGGGGCGGCTCTTTGAGACATGGAATTTGGAGTCGAGTCGAGTTGAGTCAGAGGAACGATGCAGGCACATCAAGTCAAGTTCTTTCCCTTTATTGTATCATTATTTACTTATTAAATCACGATATTAATGACGTTCCTATATAGCGTTGGATGTGGTTGACTGGCAAACTCGACTCAATTAATTAAGTATAGGTAGGTACATCAAATAATAATAACCCAAGAACTAGACCCCAGAAACGCTAACATTTATACATTTTACATAGTAACGTAATCTAGCAACCTTTGATCATAGAGAATAACAAGATATTATCGTACTCTCGACCATCGGTTGCCCAAAAGAAATGCTGGTTTGTTATTCAATAGCAAGACTCCCAGAGATGCGCCCTAATGAATATCCATGGGGAGGAGCACTTTTGTTTTGTCTCTCTTAACTTCCACTTGTCGAAAAGCTGCTCGTGTTGGTTCAGACTTTGCTCCAAATCATTGCTGCCAATGCTGATCTGGAGACGTATCCATGGCGTCTTGGCTCGCGCTCTTATGTTCATCAGCGAGATTTCCCTCATGGATATCGATCTGCGTCAAAGAAAGCCAAGGCTGGTCTGCGACAGAACTGGAGGGATCTAGGTTGTCAACCTCCATGCTATTGTCTGCCTCTTGTTGATCGAGTAGCATCAAGTCCTCTTGTTGATCAATCTCCATCTTTTCCTCTTGGCGGTCATTGTCCAGAGTAAGATCGTGCATCTGCTCGTCTGGAGACATCGACTCGGGCGCGGGCGCAAAGGATCTACGTAAGGATTCTTTTTCGTGACGTTCGCATATCGTTTCAAGGCGGCATATGCTTTTATCAATCGGACCGGACTCCCGTGCTTCGATTCGGCGGATAGTATATGAGCTGAAGAGACTAGGGCGTCGTGGTGAAGGTGTTGGATCGTGATTCGTCATCTTGGGCTATAGGTGGAAGTAGAAGTGGAATAAAAGTTGATTGTCGAGGGGCAAAGGGGAAAGTGAGTAATTGGAAAGGTTGGATGTATAGTAAACAGAACGGGTTCTGAGATTCAATACTGAACTTTCTAATGATCAAGTCTCTAGAAAGGAAGAATAAATGATCATTTGTGTCAAAAGATCGTGGCTTCCTTCCTCTAGCCGATCTTTGAAGGATTGCCAGAGCGAATATGTTGGAAGCATGAAGAAAAGGTTGAGCTTATACTGTAAAGTTAGAAGAACCCAGGGGACCCGGCCAACCTTGGTTGATGTTGACAAACTTTGTCATTTTTGCATCCTGCATCAACAGAACCTACGCACAGAGTCAAAATGTCATTGATGAATTCACACAAATTCTCTCTTTAGAGCATCGGAAGTTTTACCATATCGCCATTTTCTAATGTGATCAAGGCAGCGACATCGTAGTAAGTTGACCAATATTAAGGTCAAACAGATCCATACTGACACTCCAAGATAACTCCACAACACCACACCTCTGACACTTCAATACTTGATCGACATTTTATTCTTTTAGCTACTGAAGATACTCTATAGCGATCGAAGTCATGAATCCTATGGAAGCCTTCTTCTATGGGATTGCAGGAGGTGCTTTCCATCCTACCTTCAACCGCATATCCGCCAACGAATCACGCCAATATCCTGTGCTGACTCCTATCCCTTGGTTCACACCTCCTCCTCCCAAGGTCCATCACTGGAGAGGTGGTTTCTCGGACGCTATCGACCAGAGGATCTTCATCGGCATGGTCGTAGGGAGTGTGGCTATTTGGTGCGGTCTGGCCCTCATCTGGTTCCGCATAAAGGATTCAAAACCCGACATCCAGCGAGTTTTACCACTAAAAAGTGAAGAGGATGGGATTTGGACGGCATCTTCGTCTCAGGAGATGCAACAGCTTATTAGAGAGCCTGTTATTGCTTCATCTTCAGGTCTTAGAAGATCAATTGAGGAGGCTTTTGCTATTTGTAGCGACGAGGAGGATGAAGAGGATAAGGAACATGATTCATATTGGTAGAAGAGACTATATAATGACACGGCGACTTTTGCCTCTGGATACCTCATGTGACCATTCTTTCGTCATCCATGGGACACACTGTCTTTAGGGTGCATATCGTGATACTTTTCTGTAGAGTTCAGGGGGCTTGTTTCTGACTACATTGCGTTGTGCAACTCGTCAATACAATTTCCCAGGAAAGTCAACATCTAACCAACTATTAAATAATTAATCGTTCTATTAACATTCTGTGCGAAGTTTACTGCGTCTACTCCGATACGTCCAGTTTCAGCCAGGAATTGAGTTATCGTCCACTGTCCATCAGACCTATAAAGCCACTCACACATCTCAATTCTGCCGCACAACATCTATAATCTTGCCTCGCACAAAATACTGCTGGCATACACCTGTCTACGATCAAACATCATTCAAACAACATCTCTTCACTGTCTCCCCATCACCTACCACAATGTACGGAACACCGCACTGGGCGCATAGTCCTCTTCAAGACGGCACCACCGCTCTCCTATCCTGTCTTCTGATCATCGTTTCCGTCGTGGCTATCCTTGCCGTTGTGATTATCTCCATCTACTTCAAAAAGCGCATGGAGAAGAGCATTTATGACGAAGTCATCACCGCAATCAAAGACGCCGGCACGGCAACGAATATCACAAACAACGAAAAGGAATATGAGGATAACCAGCCTGATAAATCCTTTGCTTCTTACAATAGCACGGATTCTTAGGTGCAAAATCGGGGTATATATGGTTTGAGGGGGCTTTGATGTGAGAGTTTGAGTGATGAGATCTATTGAGGGGGTTCATGATCTGTTGAGGAGAAGGGGAAGGCAAAGTTATTCAACGAATCTTCTAGATTAATAGGGACGTCTGATGTATCGAGAGGAAATGTGTATCATGGTTCACGTGAAGGAGATCATGAAGGGTTATTTGGTTTTAAGTTTGTATCTACCCTTACCTACAAGGACAGCACATTCGATCCTAAACCATATCACCGTCGCCTGTTACCCTTCACCCTAAACTGAAGTCAATTCACCTAAATCGATTACCTTCTATAACCACAATGCATGACCGCTGCCCGTACGTTAGCTAAACTCTTTTACACACTCGTCTTATCTATTAACGATACTAGCACGACTCCCAGACACAAAAGAAACACAACACAAGAACCGTCTTCCATCACAGTATGTACAATGCTGTTGATCTGGGTTGTGTTTCTGTTCCTGACACTCATTCGATTTACCGACTTGATAACCAACAGATTTCGACAATCGATTGGAAACTGGAGACTCGACAGGCGCCTGTTATACGATACCGAACATGTTGGGGAGCAGAGGCCTCTGGTGGTGAAGAAAATTCCTAAGGAAGTCAGATTTTCTGACGAGAAGATTTTGATCCCACCAGCTGGAGATTTTGTCCCGGCACAAAGATAAATATGGAATATCTGATCGTAGGAACAAGGGCATGTTTGATAGGACATAAAGTCAATTAAAGGTCTGCCTGCTATAAAACAATACTATTACCACGCCCACCACGTCCTTGTCTAAAGAAATCATGTGCTGCGCTGCTCAGTTGCTTGCCTTGAGAATCTCCATCGGCTTCGCAAAGCTCAACTCCTTCATCAAATCCTTCCAGGCAGTCTCCTGCAGCGCTCTTCCATCTGACTGGTACATAATTACTGGGAACCTTCCGTCTTGGTTAGCATTTATTCGTCGCAGCTCGACTTGATGTACTTACGGCTTGATCTTGCCTTCCCCAACGAAACTGCCGTGACTCTCGGTGCCCTTGATAGCAGCAGCGTGAACATACGATCGCGCACCTGTAGCAACCGTCCTTCCAACAAGCGGCTTCGCAATAGCCATCCATATCTGCTCGATCATGTCTCTGTGACCGTCGGCCCCAAATTCTGTTCCTCTACAGGCACCAGGGTTGGGGTAGTTGACGATGACTTCTTCGGGTGAGACGTGCTGGGAAAGTTTGTCGACGAACATGATGAGAAGGAGCTTGGAGATTTGGTAGGCGCCATTGCTGGAAAATTTGGCAGGTTCGTCGATCACGTCCCAGATTGAATCGGTAGTTCCAGTCCATTTTGCCCAGTATGACATGTCTGAACCGACGATGCTCAAGTGTGCAGGGCCAGAAGTTCCGCGCTTTGTCTTGAGGACGGGAATGAGGAGGATTGCTAGCAGAGCTGTAGAAAGGTAGTTGATATGGGAAGTCATCTCGTGCTTGGACTCTTCTGATCGCTCAAATTGGGGTCTGCTCAAGCCAGCGTTGAGGATGGCGATATCCAGTCGTGGCAATGTCTCGCACCGCTTAACGAAGTCCTGAATAGACTTATAAGAAGCCATATCGACCAGTGAGACTTCTACCTTAGCGTTGGGAAACTCGTCACGGAGTTTCCTTGCTGCTGCATCGCCTCTGGTTTGGTTTCGCACAGCGATGATCAAGTGTGAGAGATTAAGAGCAAGGAGTTGACGGGCACACTCAAAGCCTAGACCAACGTTTGAGCCTGTGATGAGAGCTGTTTGGCCTGCTAGGCTGACGCTTTTGGGGATCTTGGGGACGCCTTCAATGAATTGGCGAGAGAGGAATGCAAGGGGACTGGCCTCCCAAGTGGCATTGTGTTGGAGTTGAGCGGACATTGTGATGGTCTGATGAAGTATATTGGTCTATATTTCTATCTCTATGTGCGTCTCCTGCATTATTATATATCTTTCATCGCCGGTCGAGATACGGACGAAATGACGGACCAAGCTCAAGTTGAAGCTGAAGGATTGCGGATAAGTATGTCATTGAGTTCGTGTCTTGGAGTAGTTCCTAGCGTTGGCTGTTTGGTCCGTCCGTTCGGAGGCCGAGACGGACGAAGCAAGCTAATTACTCTCGCCAGCTAAGTAGATAGATGTTGATGTCGCTGATAAGAATAATCCTTGGGATTAATAATTGAATGAATTCTACCTAAGCGACCATAATGACATCTGCTCTATCAATCTGATTTGCATCTGATGATTGTTGCTTAGCTGCGCAGAATATCGAATCATCTCGGACGAATTGGCCAGTCGGACTAACGCAAATATTTCTTCGATAGCCTAAAATTTAAGCATAATTGATGGAGACTTTGCCGGAAATAAATGAATAAGTATATTCAGCCAATTTAACCATCTTACATCAGTGAATGATACGAATAGTCGACTTTTATCCATGACTGGTAATGTTGACATTGAGGCGTAGGGTAAGTCACTGTCTGAACCTCAATACAATAGCATTGTCCATTTCTTAGCTTGGCGGATTAATTGTCCAGATCCGTCAGATCGAGCCACAAATATGCATCTCCTTTGAGATAGGCGATACAAACGTACCCGTACCTGAAATCGAGAACAAATATTCACCTATAAATAAGCCCAAGATGCTGGTCAAAATCTCCGTTCTAGACCCGATCGAACCCGTCTTGGCAGGGAATGATACCCCTGGACCTTGTCATAATTCAGTGAATCACCCTCTAAAGAGGTAGCCTGACCGTCAGCTTGCCCTTCAGAGTCGCGAGTAAATTAAATTGCATGAGGCAACCTAACCAATACGCGCTGTGAATCATGGCGTGAGTTTGAACTGGGAAAATCCAAACATACATACATTCAATGCTCCCGTCATTTTAACTTAAACATAAAGATAAACTATTCTACTACTTTATTCCTGACCCTCTCTCCCCACGCTCGCTATTTCTCGGTTGTGTCGATCAACATGGGCTCCCTTCGATTTCTCCTATTCGCATCTGTCGCTGCTCTGGTTTCTTGTCGCGACGTTCCTGACAACATCAAAGCCTTCAAGGAGAGTATCATCAAACAGGGTTCCTGTAAAAATGCTCTCGCCAAGGGCTTCCACAGCGCTGATGGCGATGACGGTTGTGAGTACTTCAATCTCTACATTGCCTATTGCGACTAACTAAAACCATAGCCTATGTCTACTGTGGTGACCATTTAAAAGATTACAATGTCGTTTACCTTCAAGGTACCGAGGGAAAACTCGTCAACATGGACATCGACTGCGATGGTATCCAGGGAAGTTCGGCGGATGATGGACGCTGTGGCTCCTCAGGCGATACCCAGTCTGTTACCTCTTTCCAAGACAGCCTCCAATCATACAGCACGAAGCATAAGGACCTTGATGCCAATATCCATCCTTACGTGGTATTCGGAAACCTAGGCACCAAAAAGAACTGGCCAACCTTTGATGCGCAAAAGCACGGCATTAAGCCCTTGAGTATTATCGCAGTCGTATGCGGCGAGAAAATGGTGAGCATTTGCCTAAGCTTAATATTGGTGAGATTCGATGCTGACTCTGACAGTTCTATGGTATCTGGGGCGACGAAAATGGCGATGACGGCGAAGAAGCCATGGTTGGAGAAGCCGCCATCTCACTTGCAACAGCCTGTTACGGCAAATCCATTAACGGAAACAATGGTCACGACGAAGACGATGTTCTGTACATTGCGTTCCCTGGTAGCGATGCCGTGCCAGGAGATGAAGGTGCCGACTGGAACGCTACCAACTTCAAGGACTTTGAGTCGAGTCTCAGCAGCGTAGGAGACAAGCTGGTTGCGCGCATCAACGATACTGGAAATGGCAACGGGACAGACAGCGGCGATGACAGCAAAGACGACGATAGTGGCGCGTCTCGCTTGTCAACATGGGGAATGGTAAGACTGCTTTGCCTTCTAGTGATAGAGACTTTGCTAACGCTCTGAAAGGGATGCCTTGTCGTTTCAACAGTGGCTGCTATGATGATCTAGGCGTTTTGTTCACGGGGATGGAGCGGGTGGAAAAGACATATCAAAGGCATAGACACAACGTACTTCTTGTTAATAATTCTGGGCATTGGACTGCATATTATATGAAGCGACCATAGACATATAGCATAATAGCATTGATCGACGTACTTTCATGCGAACCCTGGCTCAGGTACTCGGGGCCCCAAACGTGCGAGCCTTACGACAAGGCATGGGATATTTCATGCAGTAGATAAGATCGCCTACGCGACAGATGATCTGCGGTTTGAATAGGTAGACACTCAACGAGGGACGATCGTTCAAAATATGTAATAGATAAGAAAGGAAATGGAATGCTTTCCCGAACGCTATAATCTACTCGCTAACTATCTGACTGTCACAATGCGGGCTTAATATGCTCACATTGCCATGGCAAAGCCCAATAAAGAACTTAAAAGACCAACCAAGGGTATGTTGAGAGCTTCTACTCCAGAGCCAGCACTGGCAGGTGCATGTTCCATCGTGGCCATTCCAGTCGGCCGCGTCGCCTCGACTCTGACATTGTCTACCTCACTGTCTTTTTCGGGAGTATAAGTGCGTTTATCAAAACCACATGCCTTCATGATGATGTCCATGTCTAAGAGAGTTAGTTTTTGCAACATTTTTGTTTAATGAGATTTTGACTTACTGTTTTGCTTGTGTCCATCCACGACGATGCAGTCTTGACACAGGGCTGCTACTTTGGCTACGTCGAAGCTCTTGTTCAGACAGACACATTCTCTTTCCGGGTCACCCTCAGGTGGGGCGTGTGTCTGCAAAGCACTTCCTCCCCAAGAACCACTCGTTGTTTGAGATCTCTGTTTAGTAGCTGAGACGATAGTTTGAGTGGCTGTTGTTGTTTCCATAAGCATTGAAGCCATCGTGGTACGCTTCTTGGTCGAAAGCAACGTCGATGTTCCATCAACAGCACTTGTAGTCTCCTCCGTAGTCGAGGTCGATATGGACGTAGTGGTACTCTCTTCAGGCATGAGCTCGGGCGGAAACGATGTCGGCGCAGCTCTGATAATCGAGAAGCTCCTCTTGTCCAACGCAGGAGGTTCCACGGCCAGCTTAGGAACCCACTCCGAGTCTACCTGTCGCTTCGACATACGTTGTCCATGGATATCACACTTTGATGTCAACTCGACGATTGGGCCGCAGATGGTCACACACATCAAGGGGATGTCATCCACCGGTAGTACGTCCGCGGCGACGACAGACAATAGGCCATAGATTGCGGCCTGTCTGGCCCACGGCAATCTCATCTCGACGGCTATGACCCTCAAGGGCGCTTAGAATGACCTCCAAGATGGGAACGCAGGTCAACAATGGTGGCCCGGACTGTAGGCCTCGCAAGACAGGACGAGACGAGTCGAGTCGAGTCGTTTCCTGCAACTCGATAATAAGCGGTGATATAAGCGAAAGAATATATCCTCGTGGCAAGCACAAGGATAGGATAAGAAACGAAAGGAAAGTGATACAGTTATGGTAAAAGAGTGTATAAGAAGAGACGAATGTGCTACCCGTTCAACAGGCAGTGAAGGAACGACAAACGATGTGCAAGAAGACCGGAGTACAAGAACATCTTGGGGGGACCGTGAGCCATGGCCACGGTAACTGAAAGTCCCCTAACTTAGGACCTAAGCTGAGTTGGTGAAACGCGGGTTCCCACAGGTTTCTGGGACGAGCGTAGTGTCCTGTGTCAAGTCGCGTGGAAAGAGTTCAATGTGACGTTGTGACAAGGCATTTCAGTCAAGGGTCAAGAAAATCGAGAACGTTCTAGCAGGGGGACATGACAGTTAGGCTCGAGAAACAAGTCAATCGGGGAGGTATTCCGGTCATGGCTTGTTACAATACTCGTTCAGAGCTGAGACGGCTGGTCCATGATCTGAAACAGAGTGATTGAACTTGTCGTCTCAGGATCAACGCGGCACGAGGAAAGGTGGAGGATTAGTCATGAAACAACTTAGCACAAGAATAGATAAAGAGAAGCTTTCGCTACTTTCGCAGATTAGACGGAAACACCATCAGATAGTTATCAATCAATCATCAGATCTTGACATACCTACATATACAAGCATGATATCATCACCAAGCCAAGGAGCATATTGTAACAGAAAACTTTGCTCTTGTATTTTCAACGGCTCCAAATCTAAATCTATATCCGGTGAACCTCTTCACCTATTCACGCCGTGAATGTAAATTGCACCCCCACCCTAGCCATTGCATATATCTTCCTCGGCGTGTCTCATCAACCACGTCCATATGTCATTTCATGCTTATTAAAAACGGTATAATCTTAGCCAACAGTCGACGCATTCATACACAGAAGAAATCTAAAAGGTCGGCCGTTGCAAAATGAGCCTCAAATCCAGAAAAGACATCTAGAATTGGTGCTGGCGACCGACACTCTCGACGCGGACGCCCAGCTTGACCATCTCTCGAGAGTCGATGACACCACGTCCATCAAACACCCAGCGAGGCTTGGCCATGCTCTCGGAGATGCGGACCCAGTCAACACGCTCCTTGGGCTTGTACTCCTCTGAGCTTCCCATACCAGTAGCGAAGCCGCTATCCTTGCTCTCACGCTCCTGGATGCAGTCGGGGCAGTCGTCCTCACAGTTAGGCTCAGTGTTGAAGCGATCAAGAGGATCCTCGGAGGAGATGTCGGGACGCTGGACAAGGTGCTTGTGGAGAGCGAGGAGCTCGTTGGGGCTGCCACCCTCCTGGAAGGGGCGGGGGTCAGACTTGGGGTTGGGCTTGCGGCCGATGGTCTTGGGCTGGACAGCAGGTTGAGGAGCGGGAGGGGGAGGAGGCTGGTTTCGGAACTCGTCGAACTCAGTGGCGATGATGATAGCGGTACTCTTATCGCAGGCGTCGTAGGCGTTGCCGTGGACGGTGATGGTGTGGCCATCAGCAAGGGGACCAAGGAGCTCCTTGATCTCAGCCTTGATAACCAGAGGGTTACAGCAGGGGTCAAAGACGGCAATCTCGCGGGGACGCTCCTCAAGGAGGGTCTTGATCATCTCAAGAGCGGGAGCCTCACGGGTGTCGGAGGTGTTCTTCTTGAAGGCAAAGCCAAGAATAGTGACCTTCTTGCCAACAAGGGTGTTGTTGAGGCACTTGATGACACGGTTGGAGAAACGGTCACGGGCGTACTCGTTCATCTTGACAACCTGGCGCCAGTACTCGGCGACCTCAGGAAGACCCATGGTCTCGGCGAGGTAGACGAGGTTAAGAACATCCTTCTTGAAACAGCTGCCACCGAAACCGATACCGGCCATCAAGAACTTGTTACCGATACGGGGGTCAACACCGACAGCCTTGGCGACCTCATCGACATCAGCACCAGTCTGCTCACAGACAGCAGAGATGGAGTTAATGGAGGAGATACGCTGGGCCAGCATGGAGTTGGCAACGAGCTTGGCAAGCTCGGAAGACCAGACGTTGGTGGTCAGGATACGCTCGCGAGGAATCCAAGAGTTGTAAACCTTGACGAGAGCCTCGGCAGCTCGCTTACCGGAGGGGGTAGGAGCGGAGCCGATCAGGATACGGTCAGGGTAGAGGAGATCGTTGACGGCGGTACCGGCAGCCAAGAACTCGGGGTTGGAGAGAATCTCGAAGTGAACGCCAGGGCGGTGCATGTTGAGCTAGAAACCTAGTTAGCATCTAATCTGCTCAATCTTGCTATGTGATTGTGTACTTACAGTATCAGCGACGAGCTGAGCAGTTCGGCAAGGAACGGTAGACTTCTCAACAATGATAGCACCCTCACGAGCGTACTGAGCAACAACGCCAGTAACGGCCTCGAAAGCGGTCATATCAGTAGCGCTGCCGGCACCAACACCACGGTACTTTGTGGGAGTGTTGACGGCAACAAGAACGATATCAGCCTCGCTGATGTGCTTGGCGACGTCGGTAGAGAAGAACAGGTTAGGCTTGCGCTCATTGATGGTGATCTCGCCCTCTTCGGCGGAGGAACCCTCGCTGTCGGTGGTAGGCTCGTTAGAGACCTTGGAAGGTCGGCCACCATCACGGGCGATTCGGATGATATCGTGCAGACCAGGCTCGTAGATAGGAGGGTGGCGGGAGTTCCAACGTCGGATACGGTTGGTGTCTCGGTCGACGACGGTGACCTGGATGTTGGGGTTCTGGAAAGCAACGACGGCGGCAGTAGGGCCACCTGCAGGTAATTTGTCAGTCCAATTCAACCCAATTCACTTGCTAGAGCGGTGTATGGTTCCCGGGGGCTGGATAAGCACGCAATCATGATATTGAGCGCATTATCTCAACTCTCACGAACTTGACAAACGAGTCGACTGTTGCCCCGCGAGGGGTTGTCGAGGAGAGTTCCATGCGACTTACCGACATAACCAGCACCAACACAGCAGATGCGGCGGACCTCAATGGGTGCCTCCTGAGTACCGTTTGAAGACATGATGATTAGAAGTAGTATGAAAGGGTATTACAGACAAGGTAAAGGACAAGCTGTAGAAGAAAGATGATCGCAAACGAGGTCACAAATCGACACACGTAAAATGCTAGCGAGTGTGAGGGTCGGGGAGAGTGGGAGGGAATGGAGAGATTTATAAAGGAGTTGGAAGGGAAGCAAAGGCAAGGCACAGATGCAAGGGAGGCTAGAAAAGATATTCCCACCCGACTTCATTCAACGTTGCAGCTAAGCTAATAAAAAAGGGGGGCACTATCGCTGGTTGTCTGTCTCTGGGGGAGGGACGGGAGGGAGAAGACAAGGCAATGGCAAGGCCGGTGGAGGGGCAGCCGCTGAAGCCACGCAACCATTGGGGACAGGTCTGCCCATAAGAAATTAAGGCGGTGAGATATTCCCATTAGTTTCTGCCCGCCAAGGGATGGATGAATACAGTACTGTACAGTAGCGCGGCATGTGTTGAGTTTCCATGATTTGAGTCCGTCTTTCCAATAGATGCCTTGCCCGACTTGGATGGAGGGGCAGGGATGGATCTTCAGGGATCTAGGGCACATTGCAGTACCTATCAGCGGAGGGGGAGGCTCGATGCAGGTACCGAGACCACCACAACCCGCTGGAAAGGGTACTTTTGGAGGGTTCAAGGGCCTGGAATTGCTGCAGGTCTAGGAATTGGATTGAGGATAAATCAGTCAATGAGTACTGTACAGTGTTGAGGCACGGTAAGATCCAACCTACCTAAATGCTCTGCAGTCTGCAAGGCTGCGCAAGCCCCTCCACTCCCACGCAAACCGGGTCCCTCCCAAGTACTACCCCCCACATGTCTCGTGCGACTAAGCTAAGGTTATGTCGTGGTGAAAGCAGTTATTCTGTACCTAACGAGCCAACGGGTGTCTATCTCTCAGATTAACTACCTAGGTACCCAACAGGTAAGGTTTGCACATATCAAGTTGACTGATGAGGACTCTTCAACTCGACATCAGCCCAAACAACTGAATGGATCCAATATGAGGTTATTTCTTGAGTGGATACTGTAGACAAAGTCAAGGAAGATTTAATTACCACCAAACTTGTCTACAGCCAATATTCCTGAATCTATCGGTAGTCCAATTGTTCTGACAAGGAAGGAACGGGTAAGGCCCACACCCCGGTCATGCACTGTCCAGCGCACTGTCCATCACATCACTCCATCACTCAAGGGAAGGAACAGAAGAGAAGGGATGTGATTGAGAGCAGCATTCATTGGACTCTTCCGTCCCCTGTACCTAATCAAGGGAACAGACTAACCTCGTGCTGTTTCCTACATACAGGAAGAAACGATCCCGCCATCGATTCACGATTGCAGGGTGCACAGGGCAATGCTGTCATTGCAGCAATTCCCATCGCCCGCAACCTACCTGCATATAACAGAGACAGACATTCAGCCTCGCATGCTGACCGACTTTAAGAGAACTTGGTGTGCTCGTGAAATCAGAACACGAGATACCGATACCCAGGTGCAGAGTTTTCAGCGGCATGTTCCCCTCCGTACATCGCATGACAGCTGCGTCCTTCACTGGGTATTCTCATTCCTGCGAGGCTGACATGATTTGTAGATCAACAAGTCAAATTTGAGGTCGCCGAGATTTCGACCAACATATGGGCAGGGGGTCCGTTCTCTGCTGTAACGAGCTGTTACAGTGAATACGTAGCTACAACTTGGCTACTGCGTGGCATGGTATGCAAAGGTGATGATTGATGCGACTAACGGAATAGAATCGAGACGGTGAAGGCATTTGCTACCTGCATGTCTTTTACAGGTACGTATCAGGGATGAAGTTATTCAAGACATGCGATGGCTGGACAGATTTCTGACTGGCACGCTAGAGAGGCATTAACGCAAACCCATGGTCAATGTCTCGGAAGCGGAGACAACTCGATTATCAAGCGAAAGAGTCTTACGACCCTGACAACTTCCCTATCATCCAACAGCAACTAATTAACCACGATAGCGGCGAACCACCAGAACGAGTGAGCGGCCGTAGCGATTAACGCGATACCGGCTGGGCCGATGGAGTATGGAGTTTAGCGCAGGGGTAATTTGAGCACTTTCCGATGCCCGTCATTCTGTGGAAAACGGAGTCCAGCCGAACCAGAAAAGAGAACAAGGCACTGTGCCACTCGGCCGACTCCGCCCCTACATATCCGTACAACGTAGCAAATGCTTACTGATGAGAAGAACAAAAATAGAGTCACGAAGTCAGCCACTGACATTTTTCGATACTTCGTTCAAATGTCTTAATTCGAGAGACATAATGCAATGCTTAATATGAGTTAGATCACAACTTCCTGCGATCCTCTCCTGACCGTGATCGAGAAAGCTGCGTCGCAGAACAGTGGTGAATTACAATAATCGTCGCTTTCGCAACTGACTTAGGTCTCAAATAATGAGCTTCCCTTTTCAGATTACCCATATACGAGAAACAGAAGTAATCTAGGCTCCAAATGACCAGCAGCGAGATTAACCTGGGTACTGCCAAGACCTGATTTTCTGCTCTTCTTCCAATTCAATAAGCATCCGTCCTAACAATGAGGCTAATATCCAGCCTCTCTGCACTGGCCCGAGCAATTGATATCGCGGCTGGACGCTACTTCGGTAACCGACTACCCTGGTGACGGTTCTAGAGATTTTGGGATAGTATGAGTTTGCCAGTGATGGAGCCAGACCAATACTCAAGATAAGAAATACGCCATGCCACTTGCTATTAAGCATACGCGTTTGAGTTCGTGTTAGTTGATCTTTCAGGATAACGCCCTTGCCCTGTTTGTACACATCGTACTTGAGCCTCCAATTGTCACCGTGTGGGCATGTTGTAAAGCTAATAGCACAGACCCTTGCAAGTAATTAATCCCACTCCATCTAGCTCTAACCGGGTGTCATGATGCCAGGGGACCAGCTGCGTCATGAGTTTTTGTTCGCATGGGGCATGCGAGCCAAGACGGGAGCATGATGGGGTCTTAGACGGAGGCCACAAGCCGCATCTGTTACAGTAAGACAGCTCGTGTGTCAACAGAAGCTTGATGGCCATGACTATGGGGATTTGGCGTTGCTGGTGGTTCGGCCCGTCCAGTCCATCATCGTTCGAGCTCGCTACACCTTGTAGCATATCGGCGGGCTCCATAAACACCAGACCATCTGATGTTTACCGCGAAGCGATTGCTCGTCTCTGCTGCCAAGAGCCAGCCAGTCCCTTTGAAGAGGGTCTGATCACTGACAAGCATCCCACTTCGCTTTAATAGCGATGGCCAGCAGTACGAAGCATGATTAACATCATACAGGGCATACCAAGGCAGAGGCGTGGTTTTCTGACATGCCCTGGTCATCTTGTCTCCATCATGGAACGCCTTGACTACGCGTTATGGCAAGCACGTCCACGTTATATTATTTGGAGCTATTCAATTGACAAAGGAAATAAGACCACGGTTCATTCATCCGTCAAACGATCAGTATAGATGATCATGACATCCTTGTCTATTGTAGATGGGTGAAGAAGAATTGTGTTCACGTGATAAAGCACGTGGTGACACTTTAATTGCTCTATGTGGCCGATTAAGCTTCACCTAACCTCTTCCAATTAGCCGTTAATAATTTAAACTACGGCCAACTGCTTGATCAAATTGATTGACATGGATAGTTGAATGAGCCGCCTCCCTCCTTTTGCCTAATGATAAATGATCATTCAGTTCGCCATAGAGCCACCAATTAATTTATGCCGACGGCTTCCGCCTTCCATCCCTCCTTAGCCAAGAACAATAAGAGGCGTTCCGTCTCCTCCCGATGTCTAGGATGAGGCCAGTCTACAATTTTACTTCGGAATCAAAGTGAATTCGTCACGAGTCTCAAATTGGGCGCTGCTCTTTTTTGGCATGGCTTGAAATGTACTGCCAATGGCCCAGACCAGCGCGAGCACGAGGGTTGGAATTGCAATGGCCATTCGCGATCACACAGTCATTGGCGGATTGAACGAGTTGGAGCAATGTGGTATCGCCGACGCATCTGATTCGTCCATCACACGCCAGTCGGGCAGGGGTTCTACAACAACATCGATCTCAGCGAAGGTTTTGTCACCACAAGTGACCTCGAAGGAAGCCGCCAATCGTCTAGGCCGACAAGATGTTGCTGGGCATCTGGGGAAAGACCGGCAGTTGCCATATCAAACATAAAATCGAGTGATTTTATGGTGATGAATCTTGTCGTGGGAACAGCATCATTTTCATGCTCCAAGTCATGAGTGCTTCAAACAACTGGGATAGTCACTGCTGTCTCTGATCTACAGTATCCAACCTGACTTAGAAGCTCATCAAGTGAACTTTGCCAGGCCTATCTATCAATATACAGCTGTGGCTCGTGTTCAGCTTGGGCATGCGATCAAGATCTACCCCTCCATATGTCCCCCACCGAGTAGTTGGTCCCTTGAGATCGACGAACTGCATCGAACAACCCCTCCTCGTGGTGTTGACTATGGTTTATGTTGCAGCCTCATTCATACCAGAGTATGCGCCTCATGTGCTTCCACTGGTGTATTGGCCCCATTCTCGTGGCCTGGTTGGCCTTCCACGTGCGAGGCATTTCTTCCGAAGTTTGTTTAAGCCATTGAAATCTTGACAGAGAAAAGCGTCGCCTCTCGCCGTTTGTCTGCGTTGCTCAGTGCCTACTTAACAAATCCTTGGCCGGCGCTTCTGACAGCCATCATGTTCACCCGCAAACAACCTTCAGCCATGTCGCAATACCCTAGCCATGACCTCTCCGAGTTCCCTGAAACTCTCAGAGGGAAGCGCATTCTTCTCTGCACCGAGTCCTTTGGTCCCGTCAATGGTGTTAGCCGCACAACATTGATGCTTGTCAATCATCTGCGCGCGAACGGAGCTCAAGTTGCAGTGGTAGCGCCGCATAACCATACAGAACACAATACTTTCACTCCGCCTCCGTCGCCCACGTTGTCTCCTACCGATAAGCAGCCCGAAGTCCGAGTCACAGGATATCCTCTGCCTTTCAATCCCGAACTTTCCATTGTATACCCGGTGCGCAACTCTACGTTATACTCGAAAACATTTGGCGATGACTCTCCTCCTGATTTGATCTACCTGGCGTCACCTGCGAGTCTTGGCTTTCAGGTGATGCTTCAGCTACGACAGCAACCCAAAGAGAAGCAGATCCCAGTGATCTGCAACTTTCAGACCGATCTGGCCGGCTATTGCTCGATTCTGTTCCCTGCTCCTCTTAGTCACGTTGCCGTGTTCGCGTTTGCCGCTGTTCAAAGCTACCTTTTTAGTCATTCCTCAATCAAGACCATCTTTTACCCCTCAAGCTTCGTGAAGCGATATTTGGTGGGTCAGAATGTTCCGGAAAACAAACTCGAACTTCTGACAAGAGGTGTCAACACTGAGCTGTTCAACCCCAGAATGAGGAGCGAGGAGCTGCGGAAGCAATTGGCCCCGAACGGCGAGATTATATTTGTGACAGTTTCCCGCATCGCTGGCGAGAAAGGCTTCAACTTCCTAGCCCAAGCGGCAAAAGAACTTGATGCTCGAGGACTTGACTTCAAGCTATACATCGTGGGTGGCAATCGTAACCCCGATGTGGAGAAGGAAGTGCAAGAGCTGTTCGATCCTTTGAGGGAGAAGGGCAAGGTTGTTTTCGCGGGGTTCAAGGTTGGTGAAGACCTCGCAGCTGCTTATGCCAGTGGCGATGTTTTCCTCCACTGTTCCATTACGGAAACCTTTGGCCTTGTTGTTTTGGAGTCTATGGCTAGTGGCGTTCCGGTCATCGCCCGTGACGAGGGCGGTCCGTCTGATATCGTGCAGCAAGGGGATAACGGCTTCCTGATCCAACCAGATGATCTTGACGGATTTGTGGCCAAGGCTATGGAGCTTGGACGGGATCACAACCTCCGAACACAGATGGGCCATTCTGCCAGGGCATACGCTTGCGAGGCAACCTGGGAGAAGATTAACAACAAGGTAGCATGGCGCATGGCGAACACTATCTTGGATAGGAAGCGAGAACAGGCAAGCCCCTTGAGTCGCTCGTCATCAAGTGTGAAACCATCAGCGGAGCCGCCGCTTATCCCCATCTATGGGTGGCTTGTGATGAATGATGCCCTTCGCAAGACCGTGACACGAGGTATTGTTGATGCGCGGCTGATGGGTGGATTAGGCGTCATTCTCTCCTTCTGGTTGGTGACGGGATGGTACATGGTGTTTACAGAATGTCTTCTCTGGGCCAAGGGGCGATGGAGGAGTGTGGAGAGGAGGTTGTCGGTCTCATAGCCTGAGCCCAGTCACGGCGCGGCGTTTGGACGATTTTTCTTGTTCGAAGGAGTTGTAGGAATTGCTTGGAATGTTTCGACGTTTGCTTTACGGTTGCATTGGACGGTCCCTACAGTGTCGGAGTTGTTACAATTATGAGACTAGATAGTGGCTCTTCTTTTGCACAGCCTTTTTAGAATATGATACCAAGAACTTCTTTGACATATTTTGATACCTGTAAGCTGATACAACGTCATGTTACAAGGGTCCCGGGTTGATGGATATCCGGGTAGAAGCAACATACGATGGTGTTTCATGTGGAGGAGAAGCCGTCCCACCACTCCCCTCACCTCACGTTAAAGTTTCACAGCGAAAAGAACGTCATAGATGGTTGTTCAGCCATTCAGCGGCTAGTAGATTGTTACTATGAGAGTAGTTCTGTACTATCTAGGTAGGTAATAGTGTAGGAAGGGAATCTAGGGACCTTGTATGGTCGGATATCAACTAAAAGAACATAGAGTGCCATAAGATATCGGCATATACAAAATGAGACGCTTATAAAAGTTAAAAAGAGTAGAAAAAATCGACAACGCTATGCATGGCCGTTAAAGTAATAATGAGAATTTCGCTTGATTATTTTGTCGCCCCGACAGGTCATATCGTCGCTTTCTTGGGCATTGTGACGGCTTGTCTGCGCTGGTACATGAGAGCATAGTTGTACCGCTCATACGTGCCGAAGCCAACGGCTGCCACGAAGATGAGCAGCCATACGCTCATAATGATCAACCCAATGGGGAAGACCATTAGCTGCACGCCAGGCAGAACGAAAGCGACGGTACCGTTGGAAAGACCAGCGAGTTGCTCATCGACAGCGGCTTGGGCCATGGCGAAGTCCGACAGGACTACTTCTTGAGAGAAGACACCTGTGAGGAAGGCGGCTTCGTTGATTGAGACGTTTGTGCGGATCATACTCCCACTGCTATTGCGCGCAGAGAGAGTAAGAGTTGGCATGAGATGGGCTTCGAGTTCGTCCCTGGTAGTTGGATTAGTACTTGAAACCGTATGAGTGAAATTGATTGTTGTGAGAACTTACATAGTCATGTTATCCGTCATCTTGTCAGCATTGATCTGGCCAATCAACATATATGATTGTAGCAACTCCATGCTCCCATCGCCTCTTTTTCTCATACCGGGCATATCCCCAACCAGGCCTGTGCCGTTCACGTCCTTGGACTCAACGGGCATGACACTGGCGCCATTAAATGAGATACCGACATTGATATCCTCAGTCGCGACGCCCGCGAAACTGCCTCGGGGCTGCGATACTTGGTACAATCGCAGATCAGCCTCGAAGATACCTGTCTTGACATCCAGAGAGGGTAGGTTGTAGCAGACACATGTCCCTGTGGGGTTTGTGCTCTTGTGTAGGCCTCCGAGGATTGCACGACATGCAGAGTTGGTGTTCATATTCCATGCGGTCATGTTCATCGAGCCATCCTTGTTGAGAGGGATTGCACCAGCGGGAGCCTGGCCGGTTGTCGAGTTCTCGCCATCACGCTCAGACAACGGTGCTGTCGTTAGCAGGGCGGCGTATGGTCGGTTAAGAACATCGTCGACACTTCGATGAAGAAGAGAGTCGAGGGATGATGATAGTGACTGTGCTGAGGCGGAGAGGGCGAAAAGGGCTGTTGCCGCAAGGCGAAGTGACAAGGCCGAGGCCATAGTTTGCTGATGTCTTTCTTCCTAGCTCTTTCAAAATGCGCAGCGCTGCGTGTCTCTCTTTCGTCCCTGAGTGATTTTTGTATATGGCGTTTTTTTTTTTTTTTGTATCCGTGACGGCGTGGCGTAATCCTTCGTATTTTTCCAACAATTTTCGTTTAAAGTTACCGAACAATTAATTTTTCCGTCCTGCGGTAAGAATTGAATCGAGTCGTGAAGTGATTGATTGATTGATTGATGAGTAGTTGTGGGTATCTCAAAGTCCCTTGTGAGTTTGGATGAGTTGAGTTGAGACGAGCACTCCACCACCCGCAAAATATCGGACCTTTTTATAAGTCGTAAGGAAAGTACAGTAGAAACCAGTTAGAACATCGAAGATCAACCAGAAGGGCGGATCGTCTACTAGTAAAAGGAAGAAAAAGAAGAAAAATCGACTGGGGGGCAAATAACGAATACAAGGTAATTAACAAGGGGGGTTAAAGAAGAGAAGTGAAAAAAGAGGGACCAGCCCACGCGCAGCTAAAATCGTACCAGACCAAGACTGAACCGGAGTAACTTGACCTTGAACAGCCAAAAGAACGAGATTACGGGGACCCGGTTGAGCGGCACGGCAGCTTCTTTTTAGCTGGATTCGAGTTACAAGGGTGTTGAAGAGTCTATCTGGTCTTGATGTTATATGGTTGGCTGATATGAATTCTGGAGACTACTGAGACAAGAACAACGAGCGCCTATGGATTCAATATTGGTGATATAGGTGACATCAACTGGCATCGTGACGGGCTTGGTGCTTCACAATGGGAAGAGCAAAACACATTCGGCCTCGACGAGTGCCAGCCTTGTCTCGGTTGTGTTCTGGACTTGTCGCAACCTGCAAGGGCCTGACCTGAGCCAAGCAATCGGTTCCCAGGTTCCCTCTTGGTGGCTGTGTTACTAGTATCAAGATCGATACCGGTATTGTGCGGAGACTAGCGTTGACATTGTGCGTACAGTGGCCAAAGGTAGTTGTGACAGGCTGCTGTTGATGCTGGTGGTTGTGGTGAATGGTGGGGTTTCAGGTTGGACAAGGGACGGGAAATAGATACTACCTCAGTTGCTGGAGTATTGATTGACTTGATCTACGAAACATTGGGGACTCAAAGACAATGACAGCAGTACTGTAAGAGGGATTTATTCATAATCATCATGTCATTATCTGCCCATATCCCTCAATTACTTCTCTTTCCCAGCATTCATTCATTGTCTCTCAGGACTCTCTCGTTTAATCCCAGCCGCCAAGCAGACCACCAACGGCCACTCTAACCTGCATGAGCATGGTCCCGTGTGTCAAGGGCTGGGGACATCGGGTGCCCTGAGCCAGGGGCGCCTTCAGGGCATCACCCCTGTTCCACATGGCGTCTCGCTCACTGCATTTCGGCTCATTTCCACCCCCGCCAAGCTCTGAGATCTGTCAGCGTCAGTCCATAGTGAGTCGGTGATGGCTTCATTTCTGTTAGCTCTTGTACGGTTTTAATCCAAGGAAATGAATTTTTCCATTGAAGCGGTTCTCTCTCAGCGTAACGCTTCTTTATCTTCTCATCAACGATTTGTGAAACACAACGTCTGGTGATATTCCCAACTCGCCTACCAAATACTCTCTAGCGCCAAGATAAAGGGGGCAACAGTTATTGACTCAGATTCTATCTTATCCCCCTCTTTGACTCTCCTTTTTGTGGATTGGCATCTTGACAATGAGGGGGTCAGCAACAATGAAGCCCAACGGCGATTAAGGTGGCAGAAACGGCGTCGAGACCGTCTCAAGACGGTGAAACTCTCTTGCAACAGGAAACTCGAGCTTCCGGATGACAGCTCAATGGGTCTTTGTATGATCGCCTTAGAAACGCCTATCCATAGCAGCGGTCTGCTATTGCCATTAGGACATAAAAACTAAACAATGAAACCTGGTCGATCCAGATCTCCATCTTCTTCCAGGGGTTTTGCGCTGCTGAAGGTTCTTGAATAAGTTTTCTAGACCTATAACATGAATCATGTTTGAATCCAAACATCTTGGCGATAGAAGTGAGTCAGTTTACGAGGATACTACACTGCAAAACAATGAGGTCTTGAATTTTTTTCATGATTGCGAAACGAAACTCTAGAGGCGAAGCACCAAAGCGGAGAATAAAGAGTTTTCATGTTTCTTCACATGATTACCAGCGTTGTGGTTGTCGATCTCAAGATTCGCATTTGTGGAGGGTATAGTCTATTCTCTGGCCAAGAATTATCATTGCGGCGCAGTCAGTATTCATTTCAGCTACCTGGATGATAGGAGAGGCAACATGATAAGCTCCAGTTAATGAAAAGTTGGTGACGCCTGGGTATGCTGTTTATCACAGTCATAATGGCATCGCGAAGAGGAATTGGCACAGATCAAGAGTTCTTCTCAACCAGCCCAAGAGAGTAGCATTTCGCAGTGAGTCTCTTCCTCAACCCCCTTAGCTACAGAGAGAGTACCTCATCACATATCGTATTGCCTGACAATCGTGTACGGATACTGTAATTGCTCCTCCGTTCTGTGATATCTTGGCACCGGGCATTTCCAACTCGGCTATGCAGGTGACGGTGCCCATTCGGCGCCACGCGCATGATAGAGTTAACGGTCAAATCGGGTCCATGTGTCAGTGTCAGTGTCACTGACCTCTCCAGGGGACTTGCTCCCTCCCCGTTCTCTCCGCCTCAACCGGCAACATCCGGAGCTGGATATTGCAGCCGTAATTACCGCGGGGCTCCAAGCATTGCTATACGATTGCGAGGTAAGTTAGCAGAACATGGGAATGTATTCGTAGTGAATGAGGGGCTAATGGAGTTCAAGCAATTGTAACAATCTCAATAGGCCAACGGCACACATGTTGGCGATCGACGGCGGCAAAGGCCATGAACAATGCTGAGGCGGTGAGAAGGATGGATATTGCACTACCCATTGATAGATAGAAGAGCAGTCATTAACATGTTTTGATGGCAAATGTCACGATTATTTCACAATGCCAATAAATTGTGGCTTGGGCAGATTATATTGCTTCGTCTTTCGAGGTTGTTATGAAAGATTGTGATGGATGAAACTACCCTATGCTATGGATCTTGATGAGATTCACAAACTGGGTCTTTGGCCTGTCGTTGCAGCTTTACTTTCTTGGCCTATGAGGATACGAACATTGCAAATAGCAACCGGGTTCTTATTTTTAGTACAACAAAAGCAATGGCCAATGGATGGTTTGTGAAGTCAAGGTAGCTGAGGATATCCGTACTCATAGATCCATTGTGGAGGCACTACGTTAAGACATACACTCCTAAGACAACTTTACCATCTCAAGAACGTCAATAAGACGACCAAGGTGTAGGAATAGATGCAAATCATTTAGTTGCCATACATAAGGGCTTGTCTTATCTTCCCACATCTTTTCGTACCATTGATTGATTCACTTTTGTGCCTGGCAGATCTGCAGGGGGTAGGTAGCCTCTTATGGATCGCTGAAGAATACCCTAAATCAACAGCGTTACATGCTGCGTTGGCTCTTGCCCCAATTGAATCGGTCTGAAATACCACAGCTTCTCATCTTCAGCAAATCATTTACAGACACAAAGCGAGCAGTGGCAGTGACAGTGACAGTCAATGCATCACGTGAGCTGACTGGTAACTGGAGGATCCATCTCCCGGGGGCCTCCTGCAAGCTGCCGTTAGCGCTGGATGTTTGGAGGTGCAAGAGAGGAGAGGAGAAAGAGAGAGGCGAGAGGAGACGAGAAGCATTGACTTTAGCTGCGCCTCGTCACCGTTTATCTGTCATCATTTCACTTCCAAGAACCATCAAAAGAAAGATATCCTAATCATCCATATCATATCACATAAACATCATCACTACTCCAAAATGGTTAAGGATACTGACCCCGCAGAGGCCGACCAGCCCACTGCGGAACCTCAAATCACCTACGCCTCAGGTCGAGTTGACCATCCGGGCCAAGCTGACTCACCACCTGACCTGCGATTTATTCACTACAATGATGTCTACCACTTGGACGCTTCCAGTGCCGAGCCTGTGGGTGGTCTGCCAAGATTCATCACCGTGTGCCGCGAGTATCAGGAGGGCGAGCAGTTCAAGGATCAGCCTAAAGCCCTCACCTTTTTCAGCGGAGATGCCTTCAATCCCAGCTTGGAGAGCACAGTGACCAAGGGTCAACACATGGTTCCCGTCCTTGATATGATTGGAACCGACTGCTCTTGTGTAGGGGTGGGTAGATCACACCACCCATGACCGACATGGTAACTAACGAGGCTCAATCTATAGAACCATGACTTCGACTTTGGCGTCAAGCAATTTGAGCATCTCTCAGGCCAGAACAAGTTCCCCTGGTTGCTTGCCAATGTTATCGATCGTGACATTGGTAATGACACGCCTCTGGGACATGCGAAGAAGACCCATATGATGACCACCTCCAACGGCATCAAGGTTGGTCTCATTGGTCTTGGTGAACGAGAGTGGCTTGAGACCATCAACAGTTTGCCACCAAATCTCGAATATCGATCTGCCACCGCTGTTGCTAAGGAGCTTGTTCCCAAACTGCGCGAGGATGGCGCCGAGATTGTTATCTGTCTAAGCCATATGCGTGAGCCAAATGATAACAAATTGGCAGAGCAAACAGGGGGCCTCATGGATATCATCCTCGGAGGACACGACCACTTCTACGCCCACAGCCTCATCAACGGAACCCATGTTCTGCGATCTGGTACCGACTTCAAGAACTTGAGTTACATTGAGGCACGCCGCAAGGCAGATGACCCGTCCAAGTGGGACTTTGATATCTGGCGAAGAGACATTGTTTCGTCTATCAAGGAGGACGAGCCGACGTTAAAGAAGGTCGATGAACTTGTCTCAAAGTTGAACCAGTCTCTAGCCAGACCGGTCGGGTACACAGCTACACCTCTGGATGCTCGTTTCAGTACCGTTCGTCTTAAGGAATCCAACATCGGAAACTTTGTATGCGATGTTATGCGACATCACCACAACGCCGACTGTACCATCATGGCTTCTGGAACCATTCGTGGTGACCAAATCTACCCCCCTGGCGCAATTCGAATCAAGGATATCACGACATGCTTCCCGTTTGAGGACCCTGTTGTATTGCTCAGGGTGACAGGCCAGGCCATCTTTGATGCGTTGGAAAACAGTGTGGCCATGTACCCTGCTCTGGAAGGCCGATTCCCTCAAGTTTCCAACATTCGTTTCGAGTTTGATCCATCAAAGCCTAGAGGGGAGAGAGTGCAGTGGGCAGAGATTGGTGGAAAGCCTTATGAACCCGAGAAGCTGTATGTTCTCTGCACCAGAGGGTACATGGGACGAGGAAAAGGTAAGCGTGCGAGCCATGAGAGACGAAAGATCGTAACTAACTTTGATCATAGATGGTTTCACTAGCTTGCTGGTCAAGTCGGAAGGTGGCGATGCTGAGGAGATCATCGAAGAAGAGAACGGTATTCTCATCTCAGCCATGCTGCGCCAGTACTTCATGGGTCTTCTTACAGTAGGGCGCTGGAAGAACCTGGCCCAACACTGGGTCAAGGTTGCTCAAAGTTGCGAAACGCCCGTGTCGCCTACCCGAACCAAGTTCAATGTTGACTTTCCCGACATGAAATCAGTGTCGAAGAACTTACCCAAAGACAAGCGCTCCGAACAGGTGACAAAAGACACGAGGGACCCCTGGCAAAGATTCCTCAAGCGCCGCTTCAGTGTGAATGTGAAGCCGCATGATGAGAATGACAGCAGCGATGAGGAGGCTGATGAGAAATCTGACCCTATGACTGAAGACCCAGAGGATCCTGACGGCACAAAGCTCGATCTTGAGATTCTGCTGATGCGCAAGTTCTGGACAAAGTGGGCACTCAAGGCTGGTGTAAAGGCCGGTATCTGTGATCCTCTCAAGGACGGCGAGTTTACAGTGGATTGGACAACTTGTATTGCCCCCGTAGTTGATGGACGAATTATCATGACGGGCGCTTCTACACCGCAAAGCTAGATGGGAGGATTGGCGCTGGGATAGGGAAGCTTAGCATGAACTTCGACGAGGAATTGTCAAGGATAGAGGAGATTAAAAAGGTAAATAAAATTAAGGAGAATTCATAAGTAAGCATTGCCTTCTCTATCATTGATCTGATTGTGCCTTGGCTGTGAGATGAAGTTTCGGCGAAGCACTCGAGCAGCCTTACCCCAGCATTTTTAGCGAAGAGATGTAAGAAGCTTTAATTACCGACTGCCCATGTCCCTGTCAACTGGTCCATGAGATGGTGAGACACCGAGTAAGCTGGACGAGATTATCGCTACAGTATCATGTAAATGACTCTTTGCACACAAAGAGCCGGCAGGCAATGTGGTGGCGAAGTTGTTGACGCCTTGTAGTATTTTGACGTTGCATTTGATCGATCGGCAGTGATTTGGGCCTTGATGATCCGAGACCTGGACTAAGGTACGTTGATCTCCTGATTCGATGTGATCTTGCTGTCGTAAATGATAGGATATAGCAACTTGCATTTCTGGCCAATACCTGTCGTGGCTATTGACACGCCTAACACGATACGAAGATCGAATGAAGATCCAAAATCGAGGCTCTGCCAGAGGTATATGGAAGACGACTCAACCGGGAGGATAAATATCCACTGGCCAGGATCCCATCTTAGCCGAGATAGTAACTGCATCCGAGCGTTGGATCGACCCAACGATCGTGTATAGCAGCGATATCGGGATAGCTATGACATAGATATGTTTTTATTACACAAGCTCATCAAGAGGCCACCGAATGACTCAAGGAAATAGAATTCTCACTATGTACAGTATCTAGTACTCAGCTCGTATATATCCCTGACGCCACTTTCTTCGCCTTACCCATCACTTATTTGCTGATGGCGAAAGACTCTCGTGCTTGTGTAGCACAGCTCGCGTGTTGAATGCATAATAGACGGAATAACTGCAACAGTGCAGTATTGTATAATTTGGTCTTATTGTAACTTCATTCTTATGTTATATGTCTAAGGATGTTCTTGTTTCAATAGTTGCCAGATTCTCCATCTGAATTTTCGTCTATCGATATCACTGTTTCGCAGTTACATCGATGTAGCATCCCGGTATCTTGGCCACAGACACGCAGAAGCGTCCACACTACCGGTAGGACAGCAGCATCTGCATCTGCAGCATCAGCCTCACTTCTGCCGGCGACCGTTTCATCTCAACCAACTCGAATCTTGAATCTCACCGACTCAAGGCAGAGCACAGCCTCATTCGCTCATTGAACAAAGGAGAAACGAGAAAGCAGGGCAGATAAAAGTTTCGTCTGGGAGGGATCTTCAGCTAGACATGGACGTGGACATGGACGCCACTGCCCCGGCTCACCGGTTTCCAGAAGCTGATCGACGCGATTGGACCTCGACGTCACGTAAAAGAAAACGGCAAAAAGCAATAATAAACCGCCAAGTCAGGTTCGTGGGCTAAGAGTATAGAATTCGCACTAGAAGCCGAGTGGCGGATATGTCTTGCTAAGAGAGATATCCAGTGCAAATCGACAAGGTTGATATGGAGCAAGGCTGCAGAATTGCGTGTCAAGGTAACACTTCACCACCTATTTGCTGCTCTAAAATGTCATCAGCATCATAGTGAGCCTGTCAAGGCAACAGGTCATGTCACTGCTGATGGAAACTCATACCCAATAGTCCATACCTAAGCAAACCAGCAAAGAAATCACCATTGCACGAGGCTATGAGTGTACCAGGATGCTGGTACGTAGCATCAAGAACCTTGAAAGGCAATAAACCAACCAAACAACAAATCCTATCATACATTTCCAGCTGAACTACCTAGTGTGCTGTAGAGTTCAACTCCCATGGAACATGATCACCATCCTCTGTAGATCACCGCGAATGCCGAAGCTTCGAGACCATCCCGTGACATTCCCCTCATGCACCGAACCCTGTTGCCGATGTCAAAGAGCCAATTTGTTTGCCTCTTGTATTTGGCTAAAGTCCCCTGAAGAGCTCACTCTCCTATCATGTCTTTGCATTCTTCTGCACCGGAAGACCGGGTGTTACCGAGCCGTTGTTTGCTAAACTGTCACTAGCTGCAACGGCACCTTGGGTCCGGAATAGCTTCCTGTTGGAGCTTGGGGCTGATTTGGTCATGTCAGTGTTGTGAAAGACGAGGTCATATGCCTGAGCGAACGGAGCATCGAAGCAGAGGTGGGCACAATTAGGCCTCTTCCCCGAGAGCGAGGCCCCTTTCTGTCCAACAACCTCTTCTATGCCGTACCTCCCGAGCTCCTATCCCGTCTCGAAAACATCATCATCGGCTCAGCTTCCCTCACACCGGATAGTCATCAGAGACTCCAATCACGACTTGAAAGAGCCGAACCGCTATCTTGTTGGGTCGCTGCCTCCGTCTTTGGTTACACAGCCAACTCTTCGGTGTACGGCCAACGGGGAAAGCGCACGAAACACTGTCTATTACCGTATCGAGATCTCGCATCCAATCCGTTTGGCATCTCGGCCCGTACTGCATTAGTGCCCGGGTTCTAGGAACAACGTTGAGGCCCTCCGCTCCTGCTTGTCATAGGGCGGAGGCTCACCGACCGCTACAAGCATTGCATTAGTGCCCGAAGGCGAGGGCTGAGTAAGGGGCGGCGAAAAAGCTATATGTTAAAAGGCTCCTCCTCGGCCGGAGAATATCTTTCGAATATCGACTCGACTATAGGCAGTCCGTGGCAAGCTATTGGTTGATGAGGTTCGCTACCAGGGTATTGGAAATAGACTTGTCCGAATCCTTTAGCTGCGTCCTGAGACTTCATAGCAACAGGCATTCTTTCAGCCAGGGAAAAAAGCAAAATGTCACCTTCCAAAACCTGTAAAATGGAGCCTTGGAAACTCACAGCTGTCGAAGCTCTTACTCAGATCCAAGCCGACGAGCTCTCGGTCCAGGAGTATGCAAGATCGCTTCTTGAGAGAGTCAATGGACGCGACAGAGATGTCCAAGCTTGGGCGTATCTGGATGAGGAGACCATAATGCAGCAAGCAAAAAGTCTAGACGAGGTTCCCAGGAAGAACAGAGGGCCTCTTCACGGACTTCCGATCGCTGTTAAGGACGTCATCTACACCAGGGGTAAGCCTCGCAAGCGATACGATCTGAATGGAGCTTACTGAAGTACAGACATGCCGACTCAATTCAACTCGCCATTGTATGAGGGACACTTTCCTGAAACAGACGCTGCTTCCATTCGAATTCTTCGTCATGCTGGAGCTCTCATCTTCGGTGTGTACTCTCTCATCATCCTGCTGCCTCTAACTGACACTTCAGGCAAAACAACAACTACACAGTTTGCTGCTATTCACATTGGGCCCAAGACTCACAATCCTCACGACCTTCTTCGCACTCCTGGAGGATCTTCCAGTGGCTCTGGGGCAGCCGTTGCCGACTTTCAAGTTCCCATAGCCCTTGGAACACAGACAGGCGGTTCTCTGATCCGTCCCGCTTCCTTCAACGGTATATATGGGTTCAAACCAACGTGGAATGCCGTCTCTCGGGAGGGCCAGAAGATCTATGCCCTATTATATGACACTCTTGGATGGTATGGGCGCTGTGTCGAAGATATTATTCTCTTGGCAGATGTGTTTGCCCTCGAAGATGATGAAGACGAAGCACCTCGTTTCCAGGGGGTCGAGGGTGCTCGTTTCGCCATTTGCAAGACTGTTGTGTGGCCTATGGCTGGACCTGGCACACAAGAAGCTATCTCACGAGCCGCAGATCTGCTCAGATCCCACGGGGCCATCGTGGAAGACATTGAACTGCCCTCAGAATTCGATAATTTGCCAGAGTGGTATCGGATTGGCCTTCATACTGAAGGTCGTACTGCATTTCTCCCTGAATATCGAGTTGGGAAGAACCAGATTGGACAGGTGCTTATTGAGCATGTCGAGAACGCTGATAAATTTACTCGCAAAACACAACTGGAGGCTTTCGATAACATGGCCCGTTTGAGGCCCGTTTTTGATGAGATTGCCTCGCAATATGCAGCTGTCATCACCCCAAGTGTGCCCGACGAGGCCCCTGTCGGTCTTGAGAGTACAGGAAGCCATATCTTTTGTTCTATGTGGAGTGTGAGTATTTGTATTGCGGGAGCAAGCTGGCATCACTGACAGTCGCATAGGGTCTGCATACTCCTGTATTGAACGTGCCCGGCTTCAAAGGTGACCACGACATGCCGATTGGCCTGTCCCTTGTCGCACCTCGATATCGTGACCGTCACCTTCTGGAAGTTGGCAAAGCAGTTGGAGAAATATTGCAGGTTGAAGGAGGCTGGGAGACGAAGCTGCCTTGAGAGAGAAAGAAAATTGTACGAGTACGAGATTGTATTAAGAATCAAGATTGGATAACGTCACATGACAAAATGATATGGAATCGGGATGGCGCATGGGCAATAGGTAGGTAGGTACTCGGGGTTGGATATAGACTTGACTCTTAGCAGCACGAGACAAAATAATTGAATCTTGTCAGCCTCGGAGTTCTTATTTTCGAGAATTTGATTAAACATGTTTCGAATTGCGGCTGCTATTGATACAATATACGCTCAAATGTTTTTATAGATTCCCAGTGCTTCAGGACTCTCGGCTTGATCCGCGCTCGTAAAACGTCTATGATTCATTGGATTAAGTGCTAACAGTTTTCGCTCAATACAAAACACCAACCGCGCCTACAAACCCAGGCATGAAGTCTCCGCTATCCAATACCCAATATTACAACTCATCCATTGACTTGAACCCGACTTGCCCCGAAGGATGGGAACATAAAGCTTTGCACCGAAGCTCTTTAACAAAAGAGAACAAAGGGTGAGTGGGGAAGGAGAGAGAGGCCAGAAACTAGAGATCTAAGGGGAGGGAGTAAGAGATAGGTAGTCTAAAAGTCCAGCTAAGCTGCCATAACGTGACTAAACTAAATGGTCTCTTGGGATTGGAGTTGAATCTTCTACCATCTCCAGGGAGCCGATATGAGCCCAAGATATGTCGGAATCAAGCTATACACTGACAAATTATTGGTTCGCAGGCACGAGCTTATCAATGCACGCAATAGACTAATCTTGTTAGACGGGACGAATGCGGTTTAGAGGCAGGAACTTACGTCGTCTGTCAAGATACCCTGGTTTCGGAGATAATGACCCATACCCTTAACGAGCTCGAGCTGCTCATCGGGGTGGAGGCTGGTGATAGCGGTCTCGAGAACGGAGCCGAGGCTGACTTTGTGGATAGCAACAAAGGTATGGAAGTACATGTAGGCGAAGAATCCCATGATGAATTGGCAGTCCATGCGGTCAGTGATGCCTCCGTGTCCGGGAATAGAGTCGCCAAAGTCCTTGATCTTGAAGGTGCGCTTGAGGCCAGAAGCGAAGAATCCGCCGAAGGGAGCGATAAGAGAAGCAAACGTGGCCAGGTTGAGGGCGTGGATCTGCATGGGAGCGATGGTGACAGAGAAGTTGGCAGTATCGGGAAGGAAGAACAGCTCGGGCAGCTCGTATGTCTTGGGGAGAAATACCGGGTTGGGATCGCACTTGAGGCCAGTGAAGACATTGGCTCCAAGATCGTTGACAGGGCAGATGAAGTACTTCGATCGCATCATGATGTTAGAGAGGAGCATGGCAAATACGATAGTCATGATCCAAGCACCAACGAAACCCTCGACGGTCTTCTTGGGAGAGAGCTTGATGAGCTGAGTGCGTCCAAACATGATACCGCAGATGTAGGCGAAAATGTCATTGGTGATGACGAGAGCCGCGGGCAAGAAGAACCAGATCATGCCCTCAAAGACGTTGTTCATGATGAAATGGGCCTGTACGACAATGAGGTACAAAGCCATGTGAGTCCAGGCAAAGTTGGTGAACTGGAACTTGTAGTGACCAGCTTGAAGGGAGGTAACAAAGAAGACGAAACCTAGTCGTAATTAGCTTGAGAAACCCGGTCAGACATAGATTACCTACCAAACACATAGAGGATAAAGCTGATGAAGCGATGGTGAGTAGCCAGAGGTAGCAGGACCTTGTCAACCAGAATAATGTGCTTGAAGTAATAGATGACAGTCTCGCCGTAGAGGAAGTACATAGTGGTTGCCAGCCAGTACCAGTTGAGACTTTTAGTCGATCGCAGGGAGCGGGCGCGGCTGGGAACATTGGCAATGGCAATAACCTCCTTGAAGGAAACGATCTGGACAGCGGTAATGATGCAGATAATGTAAATATGACCCATAAAGAGCGCGGTAAAGAACAAGGCGAACATGACAAATGTCCAGAAAGTGCGGGTTATGAAGTTGGCCTTCTTCTTTTCGTACTCGGCTTGCTGCTCGTTGGCTGGAGGTTGCTTCTGTGTCGTTATTAGTCTTGTTGCTCAAGAATTTGATGATATCCGGAGGCCTCGGCTCCCCAAGACAGCTTCCCATCGATCGGGTGCTTACCTCGTTGACTGTTTCCAGCTGACCCGACGATTGGGACTTGAGCAAAGTGGGAGAACCGCCATCTTCGCTGCTGAAGCTTGATCGTCGTTTGTCACCGTTGCGGTTGGGGAACTGAACCCCTCTCTTTGACCGAGCCATTATTACTGTGGTGTCGGTCCTCAAATGCGCTGCAGCAGTCGCTGGTTTTTTTCTTGCTGATTACTGCCAATAATTTCGGCAATGAGGCTATCGTCGGCTGACGGTATCTCTTTTTGGTGGGCGATCAACTCGAGTCCCTGGGCGCAATATGGACTCTTTTCGGGGTTGTTGTGGAAAAAGACAGTTGTCTGTTCTCGCAAATTTGCTTCAACCGGCCTGTGACGTCGTCGCGCAAGTCGGGGCAAGCGCGTGGGAATTACGGGGTCGGAAGGAGAAGGGTCCCTGAGAAATCGTCACGGTGGGAACAAGCTTGGCCGGTAGAACGGGACAAGGGAAAGGTCGTCGATCAATCAGTTAATGATTAGACCAACAACACTTTTAGAGAGCGGGAGCTGGCGGCGCGGATATTTTGTCGCGAACAAGTCTGACGATGATGGAAGAACAAGAAATACGGAAGTCAAGCAAATCAAGTCTGTAGCGTAACGTAGCTACTAAGGTAAGGTAGGCTGCACCTAGGCCGCACTTGAGGGGTGGCAGAAAACTTTAGACCTAAGCTCAGGGTGCAGAAAATAGCCAGTTTAAGAGATGGTCCAGGCTGCTGTAGACTGACCAAATTAATTCGTCTCCTACACTGTCGCAGTTCACGTTTTCTGCCCAGCGAATGCAGCGTCAGCCCAATAGGCAGTGAGTGCAGTGCAGTCCAGGAAGGCAGCTCAGCATTTCTAATAAAAAGTGGGCGCGAACTCAGTGTCACCCAGTGACGCTGCTTCTTACTCTGCCAAGTAAACCTCCTACGCAATCTAAAACTAACAGCATGACCAAATCTCACATAAAATCTTGGGACTGATGAAAACAGGGACCAATTGAGTCCCTGAGCGCTGCGGCTGTGGCTTGACGTGTTCCGGTGGTTCCAGTGGGCTGCCACTTGCTGTAGGTCCCCCTCCCAATAGGGTGTCATGCCAAACTGTAGTGATGACAACGTCCAAATAACCTCTTTCGTCTGTTTTCAGATGGAGATGTATTCACAATAAATTCTCTTGACTCTTTCCCTCCTATGTTGATCAACACTCAACAATCTAAACATCTATTAAATAACCCTCGGGAAATTGAGACGAAATGCCCCAGACGCAGGGGCTGATTAGTTGTGGAACCTTGTCGCTCGGTAATGGATCCATCTTACAGATCTGTTGAGATTCCTGTCGGTTCACAAATGGAGATTGATAGATGTCGGTAAAGGAATAGCAAAGCCCTAACAGCGATGACTTGAGCGGTAGAAAAGCCACGTAGGACAAACTGCCGCTTCTCCCCAGGCCCGAACATCCCGCGTATGTGCGCGTATGTTTCTACCACCCGTACCTTAAGATTCCTGACTTATTAGTGCATGTTTCTAGTTGTCTTAAGTATACGCGTGTCCCAATTAGCGAACTGCTGTCAATTGAGTGATTGAAAAATTCCAGGCTGTGGATGTTCCAAAGCATGTCACAACAAGACCATCTTCACAAGAATGGCAGGGGTCTTATTGCCGCCTTCCATACTCTCTCCACAAGCTTGTTTGAAAACGAAAACTTCCAAAGCTTGATGAGGGATCAATGACGCACGCTGTCCTTCACATGCTAGAAACCCAAGTATGGCGTTTAAACTCCGCAAAAGGCTGCGCCGCAACTGCCTGGAAGATGTCCTAGCCACAAGCCACACTTTATGCTGGAAATTGGGCACGTGACTGCGCGACGCGTTTCTCAAGTCTTTCCTCCACCATTACAGCATACCGCGATTCATGATGATAATGGTTGAGATGTTTCGACAATAATAACAAACCCCGCCTTTTTTTTCGATGGAGCTTTCCTGTTCCCCAGGAATAACCATGCAAGATGGATCTCGACGAGTTCTCAGATGACGGCTTCGACGATATCACTGACAATGCTCTCCAAGAACTCGAAAACCATGCCATTCAATTCACACAGGCTCAAGCCTCGAGATCAGCTACGCAACAACGAGCCGTGTCCCCAGAGTTTGGTGGCTGGATTGACGATGAAGATGACCTTGATACGACCGAGGTGACAAACGACGCTGGTATCCCTATAGGGAGACCTGTTATAGACAACAATCTGCCACGGAACGAAGCATCTCAGGGCTATTACCTAGATTCGCGACGATCGATCCCACCTCCAAATCCACAATGGAATCCAGTGGTCGATCCCTCGAAGCGACGTCCTATAGGACAGCCTATTCAGCAACACATCAATCCTGCTCCGCCCAATCAGCCCATGTACACTTCTCAACAGTTCCAAACCCAGAGTTCCCATTTCGCCCGCGCTCAGCCAAGTCAGTTTGCTCGGCCCCCTCTTCCCCAGAACCGGCATGCCGCCCCCAGCCAGTCCCAAACACGTCCTGGCGATATCTTGTCGGCTCTCCAACAGCGAGTTGTAGTTCTCGAGGACCAACTTAAGGCAGCTCTGGGGGAAGCTTCCATTGTCCGGTCCAATTTTGTCAAATCCAACGAGGAGCATGCAGCAGAGGTTGCCCGCTTGAATAAGATCAATGCCGAGCAGCTAGCTAAGCAAGAACGGATCGCTGAGGCAGCTGTTGCCGCTCAGCAGAATGCCGATACAGAGCTGCAGTTTCTACAGCGGGACATGAGGGAAGTCAACGATCGTGTTCGCCGAAAAGAGCCTGCTGTAAACGCTTCTGGAGGTCTAACGACTCCCAAGAAAGCCGCCAAGACATGGGTGGCTGACGGATTCGATGATATGGACATTGTCTTGAGTCCAAGCAAAGGACAAGGACGAAGCAGAAATTCTGGCTCGGTAGCGTTGCATGTTGGCGAGAGAACGCCAAGTAAAGGCAAGAGGAAACGACCCGCCGTCGATAGCCCTGTGATGCCGTTGGAGACTCATACGGACAGTTTTGCTAGTAGCAATGGCAAACCGGAGTCTGCAGCTCACCAAGCTCCGATTGTCGTTGCGCCACCTCCCGCTGTACCTTTTGAGGTTTGTCGATACGTACGGATTTTGTGAATGCGGTACTGACAGAGTATTAGTTCTTGAAGCTCGTACTTGATCATGGAACGCAGCGGTCAACCTTCGACGTCCTGTCTCGCTTTTATTTTCCTGACGACCCAGAAACCTCCTTTTCCGCGATCGTGTTCCAGAAAATACCCCTGATGGGAGATCCAAATCGACCAATGCAGCTTCTTGTGGATTTTGCGAACCTGATGAGCGGTATCTGGACTCGATGTCAAGCGGATCAATTATGGGAGCCTATTAAGTATGTCCTTTCTTTGATATCCTTCACATTCTCGCTCCATGCGTCTGAAGTTGCTCCTTTCGTAATCCCCAACTTAGCAGCGCCAGCGCAAGCAACAATGTGTACTCTTGCTGAATGGCAAAATCGCGTTCCTGAAGGCGACGAGCAGTTGAAAAACGCTGAATTTCAGTCCATGAAGCGGCACATCAATATTGTGGATATTCTCTCGGTCTTCTATACGTGCTCACTCGCTTGCTCTACCGCACTTGACGTGACCGAGGATGAGGTCAAGTCCCAGGCAACGATGTTTTGGAGCTGCATCTCGCCTGACCTGGTTTACAAGCTTCTGAGTCCTAAACAAGAGCTTCCCGACATCTTGGCTATGCTCGAGCTGTTGACTACATGCTCACTTCCGGATTCACTTGGTCCCATTACAGAGCAGAATGATTGTCTTGTTGCCAGTCATGTTATCAATCACGTTTCAAACAAACTTACAGACTACCATGCCTCTGTGAAGACTCGTGAGCAGAAGGCCACTCTATACTTGGCTTCCTTGCGAACGCTGGTGGCATTTTCTCGCTATCCTTTTGGTGCGATAGAGCTTGCATCTCATGATCTTGCACTTCCTCGTCTCGTGGCCTGCCTCAGCGCGTCTATAGACGAATTGTATGACCTGCCGATTCCTCCCAACGTTTTACCACCAAATTCTGAGACGGACGACTTGCATTTAGGATCGGAGGCGGCTTCGTACTCGGTGAGCCTGTACCAAATTATTTCTAAATGCGTTTTCTTGATTCACTCTTTGGTGACGGGCCATGATACTGCCAATATTGCAGAAATCAGTCAGAAGTTGTCCCTGGCGCACGGCGGAAGTCAGAGGTATCTTATTGCCCTGGGAAGGCTCACATTCGCAGAAGAAGATCTTGTGATGGAAGCTGGGATTGATGGAGAAACTGTTGAGGCAGCACATGAATTGCTTGAACTGGCTGTGACGCCAGACGAGGGCGAGATCGTGAGTGGAGCATTTGGAGAATAGCATTACAGGATTGCATCTTTGGCGTTTGGATGGATAGTTGACGGGTTTAACCTCGGAGTTGGGTTGCAGTATCTATAGCTACCAGTGGTTTTTCTTTTTTTTGGGAACAGGATTAGATGAGATACCACAAGACGACACATCAAAAGTTGAAATAAATTTCAAAGTATACGATATTGAGTAGAACTAAGCAGACTAGATCTTGACTCTATCACCACACTGCGTGCCACTCATGTCGTTCCGGCCACAGCAAGGCTTGGACATGCAAATGTTCACGAGCCTGCACACCATGTTAGAAGTATGTACTTCTAGCCATTGTAAGAGACATGGACGTGATCCCTGCATGATTGTCAGCTTTAAGGTTAATTCTATAGACCAGATGGACACTTACCAATGGTTCTGGGTCAAACCATCGCGCTTTTCCATGGTTCGCCAGTTCTCCCACTTCTTCTCCGTCTTGTCGACGGAGGTAGTCCAGATCTTCTGTCCCCAGATGACGTACTTGAGGTTGAGAGCACTGCGGTTCTTCATGCACCACTCAGCGATTTCCTTTCCGGAGAGTGTAGCAGACTGTCATATTGTTAGTATCTTGGGGCCAGTTGTGCCGATGGGAGAGGGAACTTACACCACCGCCATCAGAGCACATGAAGTCGGTTGCAAGACCACAGCAATGGTCCGAACTTCCAGGACAAGAGCAGTCCCTCTTGCACCCGATTTCCCTAATCCTTCCTGGGAAAGCAGCAACGACCTTCTTGGCCGCATTGACAGAAACAGCCTTGCAGGCTCCAACGGCTGGGATCTTGGGCGCAGAGTAACCTCCGAAGCCAGTAGCAGCAGAAGAGCAGCACTTCATCTGCGCTGGGCCGGGGCATTGGTTGCTCACCGAAGTACCAGCACAGTCAGACTGCCAGCGACAGTTTCCAGAAGAGCACTTTGGCTTGGAGCAGCATTTAATGTTGGCAGCGTCGGCGGGACAGGCGCCAGAGATGGAGGTGCCGCCGGCAGTTTTGCAGGCAGCGTCGGTGATACAAACGCCTGCGATGCCATTAGGGCCATAGCAAGGCTCGTTGGGTGCAGCGAGGGAGAGAGATGATAGGAGGAGGACGGGAAGAGTAGCTAAGCGCATTGTGGTGGTAGTTATAGGATGATGTTTGCTCGAATGTCTTGTTCTGTGATTGCTTGAGTACTGGATGAGAAAGACACGAGGTTCTGAATCCTTTATATAGTGTTTCGCCTCTACCCTTGCAGCTGGTTCAGCCTATGATTTCCTTCAGAACAGAGACAAGCCAGTCTCAACTTGATCATCTTCGTGTAACACCTCCCCCAGAGAAACGCTAACATGTCACCTCATACAGTCCCGGTCTAGACCTTCATTTTGGGAAAGTTCTTCGTCGAATGTGCGCATCGTGTCTCTACCGTTCAGCTGAACTGCAATGTTCCTCGTAAATGGGACAAAACCTTGTTTCTGCGCCTGATATTCGCATTTGATCTTCTTCAGCTCTTCTCTATTCGAGAACCCGCGGAATGTTTCCGTGACCTTGAACTCGCCGCATCGAGCTTCTGATTGGCTCGCCGGCTCCTCGCAGCACGATAACCCGGGCGATCGACCGTTGACGATCATGCTTGGCCATGCCCCTTACGTTATGAGATGCTGTATACAGTGGCCAGTTTGAATTAGATCTGGGTCTGGATCTGGAGTTGTACTAACTCATTTATCTCGACCGAGTGGATCATGCAACTGCCGCTTTAAATAGGGTATCTGGGATTGGATACTGTCACTGTCGTGCAGATACAACAAGAACGGAGGTTTGACCAATTTAAGCCTAGATATAGCGCGGAGACTCCGGCATGATACATAACTACCGAACATTACCGCAAGTTTTCCTAGAAAGTCCTCCATGTCTTAGACATTGTCGTGGAGGTGACGTCTATGTTGGAGTTTGAAACGAAGTGACTTGCTTAGGTACTTCCCATTTTCGTAACTCGTATTCTTGTATGAATCTTGACGCTCAGCCCATGTCCCAGGGGCAGCTGGGATTAACATCATGCTGACTATGCTGTCGAAAATGTATCTCCTCGGCGCTATATAGTCTAGTTGTCTTGCATCATTCTGCCTTTCAATATATGTAGAACAATGATAAAGCGATCCGCTGAACAGCATTTGCTGACACATGTATTCAAAACTATGGAACAGATTCTCGTGTAACTATCACTTTTCTTTTATGTTCATTCACTCCATCAATACCCCAACACAGCCTGATGTTCACTCTATTGCTTCTTATCCTGGCTTTCGCCACCTTCAGAACCCTCCAGTCCTTCTGCAGTCTCCATAGACTCCGTTCTTCGAGGTTCCTCGCCGTCCAATAACACATTGGGTGCATAGGGAAGCTTACCCTCCTCACGTCGATCGGGAGGAATGATGGTGTTATACCAGCGCGGCACAAGAACTCCAAGTCCAATAAGGACCAGGCAAATGTGAGCAAGGCCAAACCCGAGAATATGAAGAGGGTCATCGCGGAGCTGGTAAAAGGCCGGGTAAGAGAAACCGTAGATGATGGCGAGGACAGGCGCGGAGAGGAAGCGCAAAAGGATAGGCCAGAAGGCGGGAATGCTCCAGTTCTTTCCAGTGGCAACAATAACGTTGAGATCTCTTCGAAGTTGTTGACCCTGTTGTCTCCAGTTAGTGACTGTAAGCGTTGAAAATGAGGGGAAGGACTTACAGAATAGAAGGCCATATACCAGAAGCGCTTGAAGAAAACGCTGCCAAAGAGCTTGGAGAGAACGGAGCTCTTGCCAATAGATCGACGAATAAATCCCCGGTCTTCGCCAAAGCTGAGCGCAGGAGGAATATCGTCAGGCGTCTTGCCAATGACGCAAGATACGATAGAGCAGATAATGAAGATGCCAAAACCAACTCCAGCACCAGCCTCAGCTTGAACGGCGTGGGCAACAGCGACACCAAGAACCATTCCACCGAAGTATCCAAAGTTCCAGATAAAGAAAGCAGGCTTTCCGACTTGGCCAGCAACATCTCTCCAGCGATAGAAGGTCGTGGAGAAGGCGCATTCGCCAAAGACGACAAACACTAGGGCGACATCGTTGATCCAGCGGTCGACGCCCGTGAGGAGAGCGTAACCGAACTGAGTGCAGTAGGGCAAAGAAATGAGGAATGAGAGGACAACAAGAGCTGTGACTACCCACTCGCGGCGTATCCTTGGCTTGGTATCCATGACAAGAGTGACAACGGCGTCGACCATAGCGAAAGCAGAACTGTATCCAAGAACCACCAGTGTGAAGAACAGAGCAAAAGCCCAGAACGACGATCCAGGGAGTTGTGTGATAGCTGTAGGCAGTGTCAAGAAACCGATGGTGAAGGAACCAATTCGCTCTCCGGGAACAGGCATCATGTCCAGATATCCAACAACACCAAAGGCGGCGAAAGCAGCAAAACCCTCAAAGAGAACATTGCTGCCAACAATGAGGCAAGAGTCCATAACAGCGTTGGCGTGCTTCTGGTTGTAAGATGCGTAAGAACTGAAATAACCGAAACCCACACCAGTCGAGAAGAAAACTTGACCTGCTGCTGTCTGCCAGATCTCGCCGGAAGCCAGCTTATCACCATTCCACTCGCCAAAGTACAGCTTAACACCACGGCCGGCGTTAGGAAGCGAGACAGATCGTCCAACAAGGATGATAGTTAGGACAACAGGCAAGCCCATAGTGAAGTAGACGACACGGCCAGTCTGTCCAATACCTCGGAAGATGGAAATCCAGACGAGGAACCAAATGAATGCAGTCCAACCTACAGTTTCTCCGATAAGAGCAGTACCGGGATAATGGACATAATCCTGGACGCCACTGGAGGTCTTGTTACCAGGAATCGCATCGACATTCTGGACCACGTCTTTATAGTAGTAGTCCTCGGCACGTCCATCCCAAGGCAAGGGACTCTGGAAGGAGTTTCGGAAATAAATCATGATCCAGGACAAATTGACTACAAAGTAAGGACTGACGAAGAAGCCGATATATAATAAACTGAAGCCCAGGCCCTTGAGACGGTGGTGGATGTTGTTGAAAGCGACGACAGAGCCTCCGCGGTAGGCTTGACCGATGCTGACTTCGAGAATAAGGGCTGGAATGGCGATAAGGAAGACACACATAAGATAGGGAATAAACCACTGGAGACCGTTGTTGTTGTACACTTGAGAAGGGTATCGAATTAGGTTTCCCATACCGGCGCAACCGCCCATGGCTGCGAGCAAGAAGGACGCTCTTGTGCCCCATTGATCACGGCCATCTTCGGACTTTGCAGGTGGAGGGGATAACCACTGGCCGACCTTTTGGAGGAAGGGAGGGACTCCCATATTGAAGAGCCCGAGGGAATTGTTTCGTTTTGGTTGTATAAGCGATAAGTGTCGAGTTTCCGTGGTCAAGAAGAATAAATCAAGATGGCATCACAAGAGCCTTGTTCCCAAAAGGTGAAAGAGAACCAAGGAAGTGGAAAGTTCGGTTCATTTTCTATTTAGGTGGAAACTCATCCTTTTATTGCAAAAATCAACCAACAAACACTTGGGATGATGAGCCAAGACTTGGGTGTCTTTGCAGGGAACGAGGGACAGGATCGGGATCCCCTCCGGTTCACTTGCTGCACATTACAGTAGCAGATAGCTAGGATGAACCTCTCGGAACGGGGAGTTTGAGGGCAAGATCTACTTGGCTTTCTCCATTGGCTTCGTATGACAAGAGAAAAACTAAACTCTGCAGATCCAGGGAACTCCGCTGCCAAGATGACCGGAGACTTGGCGTTTGGGGGGCCTGCAGTTGAGAAGACATATGTTTCTCTAAGAACGAATGAATTCTGGAGGATTATTTTCTTATCTTTGAGGCTATATCATGTCTAATAATTAATCACTTGTGAAGACTTGAGTGTAAAGTAGACACTTGAAGTTGTTCAACTGTATACCAATGATTGAAGCTAGGTAGTTTAAGCATAATCCATAAAGACAATCCACCAAGTTAAAATTAACCTTCGTTTGAACTTTGAATAAAACGTTTATTCCCGCTTTTATGGATACTGTACATGTACATGCACCCTCAAGGGATGCGCCATTACAAGGGCCTCAGTTGCCTCTCTTCTTGGCAGACTTCACATCAGTGGATAACACGGCAACCGGGGGTTATTCCCTTGGCATTCAACTCAGAGAAAAGCTTCAGCCAAGCACAGAATGTCACAGCATGGTACGTCACTTGGCATGACTTGAGATAAGAGTTCTTATGGACTGAATAAACGTCATTAATAGTGTCAACTCGTGAGACAGAGTCAACTTTTTACCCAGGGTTCCTTTACATGTTTGCCATTCTCTGATTCAGAGGTTGGTTTATACCTTGTGGCAGGGACTTCCACTTTGGCTACAACGTACCATAAAACTATACTAACTTAATGTTACCTGACTACTAGAGTTTTAATAAATGGATCATTCCGAGTTTGAGCCTCGGTCTAATTAATTAGTCCCAAAGGTGTCAGAACAAGCTTAATTTGCGTTGTTGGGTCTCGATCCACTTACAATATTCCTTCAACAATACAAGTGTCAATTGTTTCAGTCAACCACTCATCCTAACTTGCGACCTTACTACTCCTGTGCAGTTTGTCTTGTTTAGTCGAACCATGTTCTGTCCTCTCAGGCGAGATTCCGGCGCCAAGCCGACAGCCCGGTTTATCACAGCTGAACATGACGTTTCCTACTAAGGCAGCCACATTCTCACAACAGTGATTGGTATATATCATAAGACATAGACTACTGTACTGGTTAGGATCGTGATCCAATTTGCCAAGGATGACCGAGCGTGGGGTACACAGAAACATCAATTCTTATTGCAAACAGAGACTTCGGTGATTCCGAGCTGACGGTCCTGATGCAACATTATTCTGCAGTATACCTTGGCAAAGACTGAGAGTCGACGGTGGTGTTTCTCGAGATGGTTCGTGTCACTTACCATCGTGGAGACGTTGAACAGGGAGTTGTTGACGGACGCCCTGGTCTTGATCTTGGTCATGGCGTCTTGATGGAGACACTATCGATGGTGTGATAATTCCATATGATCAACTCCCCGAAGCATGGAACTCAGTATTAATGATCCGTTCTTGGCTCAAAACATAGTGGGCATGAGATAAATGCACCGCCGAGAGCATAAGAGACGAAAAGAATTGAATAACTTATGGTCATTTACAATGGCTTTCGACCATAGACCATATGCCTGCATCTCAATTAGCAAAGTTCCATACAAGTCAAACATAAGCATACACAATAAAATAAGGCATCGCTCTAGGCTCTCTCAATGCCTTTCTCATCTGAGCAACCAAAGCCGTAACTTCATCAACCGACCACCCCAATATCTCACCAACAGGAAAGATAGCAAAGCCATCAAGCGATTGATCAATGAAAGCACCGTTATAGAACCCAATCTGCTTCAGCTTCTCATCATGTGGCCAACCTCCGATGGGTACTTTCCACGATTTAGATACCAGATCAGTAAAGCCTGCTTCTCGCATGTATTCTTCCTGACGTCCATCACGCGAGATCTCAAATGTTCGACCAGTCTTACGACCGCATTCGAAAAATAGTTGGTACCATTTATAAAAGATGTGATTTGGGTCGTTTTGTACCTTGGGGTTCTCGCTGCGTGTTTCGATGTCGATATCGAGGCTCTCAACCCAGCCCCCTCGTCGCACGTGGGTGTAGGCCTGACGAAAAAGCTTCCTCCAGTCGTCGATAGCGCCGTAAAGATATCGAAGATGGATAAAGTCGAAAGTATTCGGTTCAAAAGTCCAGTCAAGTTGGGCATCATCGATCTGGAAGATACAGTTTGGTGGTACAAAGGTGGGTTGAGCAGCCGAGATATCAGTGCCAATTACTTCGGCGGAAGAATACTCATCAGCCATATCGCTATCACTGTCAGAATATTTTATATCGGTAGAAGATTATCGAGCATACATAGCCCATATACCAGTACCAGTACCGATGTCGAGGATTTTCTAACCTGGTCAGCTGCATGTCTTTCGTGGCCTGTCTTTGTTCGTTCAGATACCTGAGGTTTCTCCCCGATGGGTGACAAATGCAGTCTGTTTCCTAGAAGAAGAAGAGTAACGTGATGCCTTAGTATCGTTAGGGAATTTTCTGTCTCAGGGTAGAAAGCATTTACAGTATGTTCTGTCCTTCTTGGAAATGCTCGTCTGTAGGCGCCCTGGAATACGAGTTAGCCTTTCACTGGTTGAGAATGTAATAAAACTTACCAATACTCTGTGGTGTTGGATTGTTGAAAGATTCGACCATTAATATTTCTATACTCAAGGATGCTGGATGTTATAGATGCTGTCGAATCGCGCAAACTGGCAATCCTGATCAGTTTTGCTTGAGAGGAAGATCAATTGCTTTACTTGCCTACCACTATTGGCAATGTAATCATCGTCATCGTCTACATTTCCGACTACACGAGGGTCCTATTGTACAATTGTCAACTTCATGCGACAGCGACGTTATGAGCTTGGGGGCTTCAAGAGACGCACAAACTCAATGGGGTCCAAATTGAAAGATGGAATAGCCTTTTGTGACTGGTATTTCACGCTTGCTTCCATTTCGTTATAGCTAGGGTATAGGTCACTGAAGCTTAGATTTTGTTTAAACAGAAGTAGGAAATAAGAATAAATCGAAACAGGTTATTTTTGTGACAATGTGAGATCAAAGGGTCACAGACAGAAGACCATGCACGATCAAGGTAAGCCACCAAGACAAAGAACAAAGGCGAGGGCTTAGTCTTATACACTCTCATATGGTACTACACAAGGTTATTCCTGTGGTACCTCGGCTCGCACCCAATTGATCATCAGCAATGTGAGCTCAAGAGTAAGATCGCAATGCATTCTCGGCTGACGATCCTCCGACTGCCAAATTGGGTCCCTTCATATCTAATACTCACTCATGCCGCCGAGGATGGAAGACACCAAGGACCTCACTACGAAGCGAGCTCGATCTCGGCCCTTTGGACACCGTCTCTTGGTATTGGTGGTTCATGATCATCATAATTGTTCTTCCCTCGTTCCTCACGTTTGCAGAGTCTGTATTCGTGCCACGAAAAACGCCTAGTCCAGTATGCGTGTGTATGTATATGTATTCGTAAGCGTGTTTACGTTACTCATGCAGGTTCTAATGCTTGTTTCAACCCATGCTTCCACAACGTCAAAGAAAGTGGTATCTCTGCGCAATCTGCAACACTCCAAAACTATGCATCGTTGATATTTCTAACGCCCTGGTCCCTTCTTTTAGTTCGTCTGTTTGTCTAGAGCTCACGATGTCTGCTGGATTCTCCAGTGACACTCTCTTCGTACTCAGTCAAGCGCAATGCCTCCTCAACGTCGTTAACAAAGTGTCTCTCACTGGCCATCTCCACAATGCCGCTGCTTGACATCAAGCGCCAGACAGGGTGATCCTTGCGGACTGGGCATCGGGAGAAGTAGACACGCACTCCTCGATCAGTGTAGTTGCGAACGATCTCTGTCAAAACCTGGGTACCTGAACCGTCCATGGATGTCACACCATGAATGTCGAAGATGACGTTTCGGTTCATGTCAGCATGGCGGAGTCGTGGCAGGGCAGGGTGCGCCTTCGATGTGCCATAAAGTTCCAGCCGGCGAAGTCGAGATTTGAGTTCTCCCGTGTTGGCAAAGGTCAAAGGCTCTGGGATCTTGACAATAAGACATCCTTCGACGAACTCCAAGCTTGCCTTGTCGCCTTCGGCATTCTCAAATCGGTTTGTTCCCGGGATTCGGCCCAGAATCTGAATTCTTGGTCGCGTACTATGCTTGATGACCATAAGCATTGAGATTCCAACGCCGAATGCCATGCCAAGTGTGAGCGAGTAGAACATGGTCGCAAAGAAAATGACAGCCATGAGACCCAGCTCAGTCCAGCCGCGGATTTTCAGGAAGAAGCTGATGTCGTGGGGCGCTTCTTCTATCAGCGAGTAAGCCACGACCGAAATCATCGATGACAGGACGGGTTTCTTCGTAGTGTTAGCTCGTACGATCATACTAGGCTCATGTGTAACTTACCGGTAGGTAATAAAAGTATGGAAGGAGGAAGAAGATCGAGAGCAAGGAGATGATACTCAGGAACATTGAACTGGCGGGGCTCTTGCCACCGGTGCTCTTATTCACCTTGCTTCGGCCATATCCACCAAACGCTGGTAGACTCATGAAGCAACCACCAACCATATTGGCAATGCCCAGAGCGATCATCTCTCGGTTTGCGCTCAACTGGATACCCTTAATGGTCTCACTTGAGCCCAGACTTTTGGCAGCTACAGAAGACTCAAAGAATCCGAGAAGTGCGATTAGGAAAGAGGTCGACATGGCACTTCGAATATGCGGCATGTGCTGCAGCTTGAAAGGCCATTGGAAAGCAAGGAGCTGACCGTTGGCAGCCTTGACTGGTCCAAGGATCTCAACACCTTGGCTATCCCAATCCAAATGCCAGCAGAGAATGGCAGACACAACAACGACAACAAATCGATCAGGGATATACGCGACACCGGGGTATCGGGGCTGGAGCCGATTTTTGAGTTCACTAAACGCTCAGTCAACGTTGTGTAGAAAGAAAGCCACGAAAGCGCCACTTACCGACAAATCATGATGACAAGAAAGCTAATTCCAGCAATGGCAAATGTTAAGCCATGCGCTTTGTCGACATTGCCAATGATGAACCTGATCTTTTCTACAGGGCTACCATGGCTAACGCCCGCCTTGTCAGCCAACTCAGCGAGTCCTAACTCAGGAATCAGCTGGTCAACGGCAATGACGAAACCGATAGCACTGATGAAACCGCGCAGAAAAGGTCTGCTGAGAACACTGTCCATAAAACCCAATCGCGCAAGACCGGCAATAACAACCATTGCACCCGCCATACCTGCTACAATACCGCAGATCTGCGCGTGGAGCAAATCGTTATCTTCGTCCTCTCCAGAGCCGACGTTCTGCTTGACAACGGTACCGACAAGAAGAGAACCTGCGGCTTCGGGACCGACAACCATCTGTGGGCAAGATCCGAGCAAAGCGTAGATGAAAGGGTTAAAGACGAAAGCGTAGAGACCGTGAATCGGAGGGACGTGAGCGAGGTTCGCAGCCAGTGACAGGGCCATCGGTAGATAGAACGATGCCATAGTAATAGCTGCGATAAGATCGCCTCGAAGGTAAGAAACCTTGTACTGGCGCATCCAATTCAAGCATGGGATATAGTACGCGAGATACCTGTTGGCAAGTTAGCAGGCTATTTACCGGCTATTGGACGTAATGCTCATACATGAAAGCTGTGTCCTCGAAACCTGCTTGTTCAGCCAGCATACTGCTGTGGCCCATGGTCTTTGTTCGCATTCTCTTTTTCAACCACTTCTTCCAATCCTCATGGCCCACGATTGTTGTGATAGCGTTATCCAGGACAGGAATGTGCGTTCCCGACCCCGCGGTCTCGCTGCCATCCTCGTCGGTGCTCCTCATCGTCAATGTCGGGCTCATGGGTCGTGGACTGAAAGTACCATGACTGCAAACACCGGGATGCGCGGGATGAACGCTCCCTCGACGTTGGTTTGGGCGCTGGTTATCTCCATCGATCAGCGGCGTCGATTCGTTGGCGAATATCTCGTTTATGGTAGCTCCTTGTCCGGGCGAAGCTGGCGGCGATGCAGCTTGACGAAGGGCACTTGGCTGCGCAGGACGGTGGTCCGTGGACGAATTGGTACGACTATGAGAGGGTCGGTTCGTCATGATAGCGAATATCGACCAAGTCGTAATGTCTTTTGTGGAATCGACTCAATTTTGGTGGTTTAGGATAGGTACTTAGAATAAAACGACTTCCAAAGATCTATATTTAAGCTTGTTTCACGAGGGTTTCTTGCTTGTAACGGCGCAGAAGATAGATGGTCGACGATCGTCGGCAAAAAGATGCCGGCTTGGAGTTCGACAAGTACGCGACTGGCAATGACGAGTAATGCATGGAGTAGAAGAAACGGACTCTGCGTAGAACTGACTGTCAAAGGATCATGAATCAATGCATAGGGAAAGACAAAAGGAAAAAGGAAAAAGGCAAGACATCAAAAATTCATGTCTCGCTAAAGATACCCAAGGTAGGAGGAACCCATTCCAAGGGCCATCCCATCCCATGCCGTCAATCGGTCAGGTCCCTTGACTTCCTGTGTGCAATCATCAGGCAGTTTCTCATCCTGGTAACCCCCAAATCTCAGATCCAGTCGCAGGTTTTAGCCCAATCATAGCGCTTTAACCGCGCAAATGCCACCCACGCAATGGCTGTAGGTTGTCCAACTTTTACCATTTACGGGGACTTTTCAGTGACATCAGAGCAGTAGCCTCCAGGTGACTCCCGCCGCCTCGGGGAATGTGAGCGAATAGCCAACCTCGTGTTGTTCAGCGATCCCTGCAACTGACTGTAGCGAGAAGGCCTAGAAGCCCCCGCCGGCCTAAAGGCTTATGGCTGCCCGCCAATCTGGAACCCGACACTGGCCGTAATATTAAGCTTCTCAAAAGTTCATGATCATCTGCAATTTTTCCTTGGCTGACACGTCGGTGAGACAATAACACAATTGAAAAGGTTCTTGGAATTATTTGGCTTCACCGACATGCATATTTAGTGTCTTTCATTATGTATGATAAATGGCTGAAAAAAAGAACAAAACTTTATGCTTGAATTCAGTAATCTCGCTCGTCAAGAAATCGCATATCCAACCGACTCGTAGATCACATCGAGATCTGCTTTTGTTACATAATTAATAACTAGGTTCGCTTCGACCATCCTATACCTGCTCATTCACGAACAGACCAGCCATGCCCTGGCCTGTGCCGATGCACATGCTTGTCAAGAGCATCTTCTTCTTTTGCCGTCTGCACTCAGACAGGCCTGTCACAATCTGTCTGGCGCCAGTAGCACCCAGAGGGTGACCCAAGGCGATAGCTCCTCCACGAGGGTTGAGCTTTTCTGATGTAAGACCAAGCTTATCCTGGCAGTAAACGGCCATGGAAGCAAAGGCCTCGTTGATCTCAACAATATCAATATCGTTCATGGAGATGTTGTGCTGGGCAAGGAGCTTAGGGATGGCAACGCTGGGGCCGATACCCATAATGCGAGGCGCAAGGCCAGCAACAGTAGATCCAACGTACTTGGCCAAGATAGGTTGACCCAACTTGATGGCAGTAGATCGCTTCATCAACAAGACAGCGGCAGCTCCATCGGTGATCTGACTGGCGTTACCACCAGTTGTAGCTCCACCCCATTGAGGGAAAGCAGCTCGAATCTTGGAGAGGCTCTCGGCAGTGGTGCCTGGTCGGATGCCCTCATCTTGAGTGAGAGTGACCTCCTTCTCCTGGCCGTCAGGACCCTTGATCTTGGTGGTGATGGGCGCAATCTCATCTGCGAACCAGCCGGCCTTTTGCGCAGCCTCGGCCTTCTGGAAGCTTCCAGCAGCAAACTTATCCATCATCTCACGGGTAACACCAAAGTCATTGCTAACATTTTCGCTTGTCCAGCCCATGGGCTGCATGCAGTCAACTGCCTCCTGACTTTTTGATGTAACAGCCTCATCGAAAGGCTTATCGAGCGCGTCGCCACCAATGGTCATCTGTTCGGCGCCCATGGCGATACCGACCTCGATAGAGCCATTTGAGATGGAGTGGGCGATATCGGCGGTGGCCTTGAGGCCAGAAGAGCAGAAGCGGTTGATGGACGAGGCACCAGCGGTGTTGGGGAAACCAGCGGCGAGGGCAGAGGCGCGGACCTTGTAAGCGGCCTTAGCATCAGAGACCTGGAAGAATGTTAGCAAGCGCCTGGTTCATAACGAGAATCGCGACCCACGTTTCCGAGGCAAATATCCTCAACCAGGGCAGGGTCAAGGTTCGATCGTTCTCGGACTTCTTTCAGAAGAGCGTAAACCATATATTCAAGAGTGGTATCCTTGAAACCACCCTTCTTGGCCTTGGTGAGCGGCGTTCGCACGGCGAGAGTGATAACAATATCGTCAGGGTTTTTGGCTTGACTATTGTATCGTTGTTAGTTTGTTTACGTTGCCCTGGTCATGGGCAGTGGCAACTCACATGCTGTTAAGCGCTGACCCAGGGGCCAAGTGCTTGACGATGGAACCAATACGTTCAGCAGCCATTGTGTATGTATATGTGTATATGATACGAATTGAAGAGAGATGTCTTTCAGGTCGGATGTAAAGGTTGAGATTACAGAGCGATTGGGTTTAAAATAGGAGAAAAAGATGCCGAGGCGAAGTTCATCATGGGAGGGGTCTGGGGTTGAACTCCAACGGAAGCTGTTACGGTACTTAGAATGGCGCATCGAAACGCGTGGGGTTGAGCCGAGGTAGCCACAAGAGTAGCCACTTCCCGAGGTTCCGGGGTGATTATTTATTTTGCGGGGCCGAAGTTGCTGACATAACATTGTTTATATCGATAAACGATGGCAAGCAAACAACTCTCGATCTATTCAATCATAGAACTAGTAGTAATTACCGTTTTGTGATTAACAAGTCCAGAAATATTTAAATCTTCATGTATGAGCGACCATTAAATCGATTATCTGATCAAAACTCGGCGTCATTGCATTTTGACATCACGTCAACTACCCGATACTGCAGTACCCCTGTTATCATACTCACGTAAATTGAGCAAACTCATGTCTTCTTGAAATAGGCTTTGGTGATTGGAATGCAATAAAAGGTTAGCTCGGAGTATTGTACGGATAGCCTCACCAAGTTTTGCCAGCCAGTCAACAAAATCCAACGTCCATTTCACAGATGTTTGGTTCATTGATTACCCTATAGTCTCATCGACAAACGGCATCTACCCAACACTTGAACGCGGCCATACAACAATAGCAAGTGCTATCCGCCTGGATCCTGTCCTAGATTGAGGTCCTTTTGAACATAATTGGGCTATTGAAGAGAATGTTCCACCAACCTGGTTCGGTGTCTATTGTGCTTGTAGATCTACCACATGACTTGGAATTACGCCAACCATCCTGTATCAGCGTAACACTTGTTCCTGGATCATAAGCATGAGCCAATAGTAACTGTTGGATCTTCAGGAGGACTTCTCGGCTATCCCTAGCGTCCGTATGTCTAGACCCTTGGTCAGACAAACCGTTTTCCTCATCCGGCGATATGAGAACCAACGGGACGGATAACTTCATACCATCTCCATTTTCGGCGATTTGCCACAAGCCATTTCTTCAAGCCAAGCTGACTGAAATATTGCGTCTGTGAAGAATCTGTAAGAAAACGGAAGCTTCGGGGTTTCTAATATGTCTGTGCTATCGCCTCCTTTTCTCCTGAACTCGATTTCTTTTGCGATGCCTCCGTCGGTTCGTACATTCATTACTTTCTTTTACACAGCACGTCATACCACTTGAGGTCTCTCAAGTCAGAAATACGATCCTTACTATCTTCTCTTTGTACAAGCTGACTTATATCATCATTGGAGTCCTACTCCCTACTCGAGCGCCCATTAGAGTAGATAACAGAAAACATCGATCGAGCAGACATCACTCTTTAGCAACCGCCAAGTAATTACCAAGAATTACTCGCTCTTTACTCAGTCTTTGAGTCTTGATAATTCATTATTTCTCATTTTTTAGGCTTCGTCCATCTAAGATCTCGAACTCGCACACTAAACATCATGGCTCTGTCCAAGCATCTCCTGTCTCTTCTACTAGCTGGTTCAGCTTACGCTACCCGCGACCACAAGAGAGGGCTTTGCTTCGTTCACAACAAGAAGGAACCCCAGGATGACAAGATATGGGTCCAGAACGGCAGCGACATCACATGGTACTACAACTACGAAGACCAGCCTACAGATCTATACAAAACCATTCCCCAAGACCAGTTCGAATTCGTGCCCATGATGTGGGGTGTCGGATCTGACTCGAGCGATACCACCTTCCTCGAGAATGTCAAAGGTCTTATCAGTGACGGAATCAATGTCACTCACGTCCTTGGCTTCAATGAACCGGATGCTGGAAACGACGTTGGAGGGAGCAACCTCGAACCCAAAGTCGCTGCTGAAGCCTGGGTCGCCAATTTTGAACCCCTGGGCAAGATGGGTATAAAATTGGGGCTTCCTGCTTGTACAGGTGGATGGGATGGTATGCCCTGGTTGAGGCAGTTCCTTGGAAACTGTACTGAGATGAAGAGTCGAGGTGGTCCCAAGAGGAATTGTACATGGGACTTTCTTCCTGTGCACTGGTACGACAACTTCGAGGGTTTGGCATCTCACATCGGTGAACGACTTGCTGAGTATGTAGTATACCATATAACCCTTCAATCGTTGCTAATGAACCATACAGATGGCCCAACACTTCCATTTGGGTTACGGAATATGCCTACGCCCATCAAGATGCCAAGCCTACAGACGAGTTCTTCGAGCAGACTCTTAAGTGGTTTGACGAGTCAAAGTTCATTGGTCGATACACTTACTTTGGCGCGTTTCGATCTGATATATCCAGCGTCGGCCCCAACGCTGCTTTTCTCTCCAATAGTGGCTCTCTTACAACTATAGGCGCGCAGTATCTCGGACTCAACACTACTGGCGAGAACAGTGCATCTCAGACGAAAGTTAGTCTACCAAGTATCGGGATCTTGTCGTTGATATTTGCTGTTATGCTGAAAACGGTGATGTAAAGCATTTTATGGATGGACCGTTGTAAATATTCTGTGGAGGTGATCCAAGTTCTCAACGGTATTTGGGATGTCAAATCGTGGTTTAGAAGCAATGCTGCATATGCAGGTGTATCACTTTTGGGTTATTGTTCTGTTACACACATCAGACTATAAACGAGTTCATAATGTCACTTTGACTGAGTGTCGATCAACCGAGCTCTTGGACAATTTCAATCGACTTCACATTAAAAGTTTTTGGGAAAGAACACAATGCATTTCACACCCGCTATTTTTATGCTGGGTGGTGGGATATCTATACCCTTCATGAGGGCCAAAAATGTAACTAAAAAGCACAAGTGATATCAACATCCAATACACCGTGTCGCAGTGGTGTATCAAAATTCGTCAAAATGCTTCCACTCATCAAAAAACCCGTCTCCGAGACGAGAACCTCTAAATATCCTCCTCTATCATTAATTTTGCAGCTACCCCCAGGTATTATCTTCATAAATATGTGATTCAAAAGATTAAGCCTCGGTGGCCGCAAGGCCTTGAGGCACAATATGTCGCTCAGATGGTCCGCGAGAAGTATCTCGCTTGCCGAGAGACTCTCCAGTGTCCTTTCGAGAAAAGGAGGCCCAGGTTTTGAAGCTGGAGAAAGACATGGTTCGACCGAGTCGGCCACCGTCTTCACCACCCTGGCCCCAGACACCACGTCGAACAGGAGCGTCCTCAAGAAGGTGGAAATGTCGCTTGGTCAACTTCCAAAGCTCAATGCCAGCAACAAACACGATGGTGAAGCCGACAGACAGCGCCCACTCCCAAGTGATACCAGTGTGCTTGAAGAACTTGTGGTTGAGGACGGGAATGTAGACCACAGGGAACACAGACAGACCGCCGATGATAACAGACCAGAAGAGGAAGCGGTTAGCGTAGATGTCCTTGAAGACAGGGAAGCGGCTGTCATCGTCAGGGTTGAGGCGGAAAATCGAGCGACGCAGACTCTTGAACTCCCAAGCCGAGATGAGGATAAGCCAAGTCAGTTCAGCGAAGGTAGCAGCACGAGCCTTGAACACAGGGACGCAAGCCTCAGAGTACCGCTGGTTGCACTCCTCGCCCAAGTTTCCACCATTGGCGCCGTAGATAATGATGACGAAAGTGCACATAGTGCAAGCACCCATGATGATACCGTAGACGATCATATCGACAATGATCTGGTTAGTAAAGACACCGCGCTTCTTATCCTGCGGAGGCTTGCGCATGATATCCTGGGCACCCTGTTCACGACCAAGTCCGAAGGCAGGGAACGAAGAAGTAGCCATGTTGATCCAGATGATTTGCAAAGGCGAAACGGGGAAAACTGAGAAGCCTGTGTCGTCGACAAAAGCAAGACCGCAGACCAGGAGGATAACTTCACCGACGTTAGAGGTTAAAAGATGGAGGACAAACTTCTGAATGTTGTCAAACATGCGACGACCTTCGCGAATGGCAGCGACGATAGAGTTGAACTTGTCATCAGTGAGCACGATCTTGGAAGCTGACTTGGCAACATCAGAGCCAGAACCCATAGCAATACCGACATCAGCGCGAGACAGAGAGGGAGCATCGTTAACACCGTCACCAGTCATGGCCATGAACGCGCCACGTCGACGAAGAGCGTCAATCATGCGAGTCTTGGTGTCCGGAGCACATCGGGCAATGACCAGAGGAAGTTCCTCAAGAGCGTCAATTTCCTCATCGGTCATTCGGTCAAAGTCAGTGGCCTTCTGAACGATGGATTTGGCAACATGATCGGGCAAGATACCCAGGTTCTTGGGAATGATACCAACTTCCTTAGCAATGGCTTTGGCAGTTTCAGGATGATCACCAGTAAGCATGTGAACACGAATACCAGCGTTGGAGCACTCAGCGATAGACGGCTTGGTTTCGCGACGAGGAGGGTCGTAGATACCAGCGAGACCGAGAAGAATGAGACCCTTTTCGACCTCAGTGCGAAGCTTCTCATCCTCAGCGGGTGAAGAGGCTTGCTTGGAAGTAAAGCGACCATCCCAAGGTCGGTAAGCGATAGCGAGAACACGCTGACCCTGAGAGGCAAGGCTGTTCATCTGGTTGAGGACATTCTCCTTGAGCTCATCAGTCATAGGCTGCTGGTCAGCTCCACTGCCAACGTAGTCGCAAAGATCCAGAACACGCTCGACGGCACCCTTCGTGAAGACCATGGAGTTCTCAGTCTCGATAATAGAACCGCTAGCTCCCTCAGGGGCATCGTAGATAACAGACATGCGCTTAATCGAGCTATCGAAGGGGAACTCGGCGATCTGCTTCCAGTTCTGACCCTCAAGTGTCTTCTTACCAGAGCTGAAGCGGTGAGCGAAGACTTGGAGAGCAACCTCAGTCGGCTCGCCAGTAACCTGCCATTTCTCTTCTTCGTCATCGTAGCGAACCGTAGCCAAGTTGCAAAGGGCAGAAGAGAGTAAGAATGCGTTGAGCTCGTCGGTCATTTCGCACTCAACCTCAGGCTCGGGCTGCTTGGCGGGAGTGTTGTTGTTCTGATTCAGTTTCTCGTCGGGAACATCGAACTTTAGCACGGCGGCACTTCGCTCGCGATCATAGTCACGAGGCGCTGGAGGTTCTTCGGGCTCAGAATCATTCTGCTTGGAGTATGTGACCCTGCCCTTGGTGGGGTCGTTGGGGTTCTGAGAGTCGCGGACAGTGTAGATGTGAGAAGAGGGAATCCAGGCTTTGCGAACGACCATTGCACCTTCGGTAAGGGTGCCAGTCTTGTCGGAGCAAATGTTGGTGACTCCTCCAAGAGCTTCGAGGGCAGAAAGATCACGAACAACGACATTAGCCTTTCGCATGACAGTGACGGCAACGACCATGGTGATAGTCAAGACAGCGACCAGGGACTCAGGGATAATGGCGATACCTAAAGAAGTGGCATAAATAATGACCTCGTTCTTCATGTCGAACTTGTTGACAGCAAACACAACGATAGCGAGGATGATGGCACAGCCAAAGAGAACGTAGGCGAGAGCTGAGAGCTTTCGCTGCAGAGGTGTTCCCTCAGTCAGACCCAAAAACTTGCCAATAACATCCCAGGTTCGCTTGCTAGCACCGACAAAGGGCTGCTTCTTTCCATACTTCTTATAATTCATTGAGCGTCCGGCCTTGCGTGTCTTCTTAGAAGTAGAAGCAGCAATCTTGCCGACTTCAGTGAGCATACCAGTAGAAGTGACAATACCACGACCACGGCCCTTTCGGACAACGGTGGTGGCATAGGCCATGTTGACACGGTCACCAATACCGATCTCATCTTCGGACTCGACAGGCTTTTCAGTGCCAGGAGCAGTAATATTGTTATCGGTGATCTTTTCGACGGGGATCGATTCGCCAGTGAGTTGACCCTCCTCGCAGGCAAGGTTCATGGCTTCAAAGAGACGGAGATCGGCGGGGACAGTGTCGCCCATCTTGAGAAGAACTATGTCACCGGGAACGACTTCGGGGCTGCTCAAGTGGTTAACTTTGTGATATACGATGCTTCAGATTGTGAGGACTTACTTGGAAATGACTTGGGTCTTGCCGTCGCGAAGAACCATGGCACTGGGCGATGAAAGAGCTCTGAGAGCATCCATGCGCTTCTCGGCACGATACTCTTGCCAGAAACCAATTGTAACGTTGAGAACAATAACAAAGACAAGCACACCACCCTCGATGTAGTCTTTGATACCGAAACTGAGAGCCATAGCAAATGCGAGAACCTAGTGTGGATTAGTACAACCAATTGAACTGGCAGGATGAAAGAACTTACAATAATCATGGCATTGAGCAACTGCTTGGTCAGGATACTGTACCAGGGTACAGTGCCGCCGACGTCGAGCTCATTTTTTGGGTATTTTTGCTGGGCTTCAGCGACTTGTTGGCTTGTAAGACCCTTGTCGATGCTGGTACCGAGAGCTTGCGCCGTCTCCTCGACAGTGAGGAGGAACGGGTGCTTGGGATACTCGGCCGCCATGGTCGGTCAATTGAAGAGTGACGACCGGACAGGAGAGGTGGACGGAGGAATAAGGTCGTGGCCCTTATGCTTGATATGAATGAGGAGGGTCGCTGTGTGAGTGTGTTGAATGAATGAATGAATGATATGTGACAGCTTAGGGGGATAGATGTACAAGAAAGTCCATAAGCTACTTCAATGTCATGGATACTGGGCTCTTTAGTCGATACAATGCGACCAGGTAAAAGAAACAAGACAATTGCTCAGTAAATGTGATGATGTAGGTAGGTATGGAAGTGGAAGTGGAAAGTACAGTACAGGTAGGTACAGTATCAGCGATTGGTGATTGATTGATAACTCTAACTTGAAGGAAAGAACGACTTGGCGGGGTGCGGGGGAAGTAGGTAATATATACTTTTGACATCTCGAATCTGAACCGTCATAATTCTCAAGAACTCGTCTGCGCTCTCTCTCTCTCTGTTTTTCTCATGGTCTCAAGCTCGGAGCGGAACCTGAGTCGATGCCATGCTTGGGGTTTCTTGGCGTTGGTACGGTTCAGATGCGCCACAGTTTAGTTTGCTTAGAGTTCCAATTAGGTTGGCGTTTTCCCCACACACTCCCTGCACCTGTCCTGTTCTCATGTTGCCCTACCAATCCCTGTACAGTAGATATGAACCTATGTTGAGCCTCTAATTACAGCAGGCATTAAGCCTAACCGATGGTGTGTTGCTATCAGTATCCATCACACTGACCGTACGGGACTTGTCGGTAGTCTCCGGGACGGAGTTGAGTGAACTAAACGGAGTCCTTCCTGACGTCAATTGCTGGCTGACAGTACCTATTTAATTAACTGCTAATCTACAACTGCCGTTCTTTGCTGTCAATCTGCAGCCGGCAATCGCAGACTCATAGACTAACAAGGTATCTGCAGCTTGAATGAACCCCAAACAATTTTGGAAGCATCGTCAATACTTTCTCAAGCACTCGGTGCATTTCTTCTAGGTTCTACCAATCACCAAATCCTAGTCACTTTTACCAATCGAAACTTCGAACCAGATAGACACACCTCATTATTACAGACTAGAGGTATCGTGAGACTTCCTGGTGGTACACACAGTGGGTATCTTGGCGCCTTGGCAGCTTGGCAATCTGCGCAAACGTGCAACCAAAGCGAACAGAAAGAGCAGAAAGAGAATATTTGCACCGAGACTGTGAGGTCATTGGTGTGCATCGCAAGCCTGCATTATCGCATGGTTGCGGCGGTCATTGTCCCTTTTTGCTACGCACGAGGACAGCGTCTAGAGCGTCTGTCAAGTTTATATCGGCATTGCCCCGGTCTTCGATCATCATGGGATGGTTACTTTAACGGCAGCTATCGATCGTCATGAGTAGAATAACCGTTGAAGCACGGTCTTGATTGCCATGCAAAGAGAGAGAAAAACGTGCTGAATGCCAACGTGCTATCACGAGATGCCGCATGCGGGTTTGAAACGTCAAATCTAAATCGCGTCCACTAAAACATAACAAACTTTCAGTGTGATACTTGATCAACTCATGCTGATTCGGCATTCCACCACCGTCCAAGAGCAAGGGCCCTGCCAAGTAACGGTACTGTACTGCACTCAACCTTTTTTTTTGTTTTGTTTTTGCTGAGCGAGAGTGCTAGAACCCATTCAAGCCTTTCAAGGTTCAGCTTGGTTCATCACATCTTGGCGCCAAGATGCTTAGTCAGTTGAAGGCGTAGCTGCAGCTTCAACTGGCTGGTGGCCGTCTTGATAGCTTCAAAGTTCAAAGAGCACAGGTTGTCTTGGCGGCTCTTGGCGCTTGAGTAATGACGCGTATCCAATAGATTTTCGGAGCTTTGAGGGAAGATTCGCCGAGCCCACCTGTTTCTCGCGACAATCCCAGCAGTTTGCGATGTTCTGATCGCTTCTGCGTTGAGGTAGCTTTGCATTTTGCAGCGTGGGATTCTTGCCTTGCATCTGGTATGGAAGGGAGAGAGACAAGTCAACTCGTTTCTGGAACAAGTCTAAGAGTCAGGCTTGGCCACGCACAAGTGAGCCTCGTTGATTGGCCTTGTCCAGTCTTTCAGGGATCATCGCTCTCCACTTGGACCCAACAACCTTGCGCTTATGTTACTTAAGGTTCTGGGCTTATCGGCTACTCAAAATCATCATATCACCTGATCCACCGTCTTGGATCCATTGTCCAATAGTGTGTGCAAGTGGCATCTTGGCAGAGGCAGACCGTGTGTGTGTTCATGTTACGTCGGGGAATAGCGACAAGTTCGCGTAATTCTTTTCTTGTTGTCTCTTTACTCTGGCTCGTGCAGTAACTAGCACTTTTGAGACGCCGCTGATCACCAATACCATACAGTATCAGTATCAACCTTTTATCCCAGCTTCTTCACTCCGCCATCGGGTGCATCTCTCACGTGACTATTTCCGATTATCAGAACACCAAAAGTCAATCGCTTGATCTCACATGCTGCCATCTTCTCGGCGTCTCCGTGTATCCTCCTCCGCCTCGGCCTGCGCCTCCCTGTGAATACTGGTGTGTGTAAACCTCCGCTCCCTTGATGCCAAGCAAACATCGTACGAGTCACGTGCTCCGCTGCGGAGACCCGCCCTCCGCTCCGTTGAGGCTTGGCACAAACGAGTGGCGGCATCGGCGACATGGATCGAAACGCCGACGACGAACATCTCCGAGATGCATGTCTCCGGTTGCGGGGCTTCTCGGTGAGTGCAAGTAGAGAGAGTCGGCTCTTAAGTGTCCAACGAGATGCTGGATGATATGCGGTAGTGCTGACCGAGACTGCGAGTTAGTCCCTGCAAAATGTTGAGATTAACTTCTTTGCTTTTGTCGCTGTATCGCCACCGTGCGTATGTGTGCTCCCGTATTAATTTTGTAGGAATATGTTTGTCTGCTCAACGCCATCAAATCACGCCTGCTGTATCCGTACATCCAGCTATTTGCTAGAAAAAGCAAGTCTGAAATAGTTATGTTCCCCCACTGAGGCCTTCATCAAAGCGGCTGCAGCATCTAAATGTATCACGAATGACTACCCCAGACCCCGCGTTTTCCTCGGCCAACCACCATTGTGATACATTGGACATTGTGCAGACTAGAAGGACAACGGCTGCTGATTAAATTATTTATCAAAAAGGTGACACAAGAGCAAAAGCACTCGATATATGATGTCCGGACCATCAAACGTAATGGCGGCTACCGCGATAGATCAACACATCCAGTGCACATCTTCACCCCATTTTCATAAAACTCCAGATCTCGTGGACGTTTAATAGTGCAGATGATATATCGCAGATAAGATTTGGAAATAATCGCCTGCTGCTATTGCCTGCCAAGGTCCATACCATTAGAGAAACTTCCATCACTGCCAAGAAGATTGAGGGGCTTTGACGCGGAATGACAAAACACCCTGCAAGCTACGATAATCACTGCCTTCTACGGAGCAATCACATGAGGGTGTTGCAGCCAGAGATTAAACGCCCGTAACGGTGCTGTATTCTTGCTAGAGTTTCAAACGTGGTGGACGGATGTACTCCATACCAAGACCTCAATCTGGAAGGCTCAACGGTCAACAGATTTCAGTAACTCAGATCATGTAAGATTATCATCCAATTTACTTTGTTTTTACTCCACGATCTACCATGCCTGCATGCCCAACTGTTTCACCGTCTCAATAGTGTCCGTGCTGTTATCACCTATGCTCTCTTTTTCTTTACCATTCCAGCAAAGACTTGTTTAAAAGTAAACTACTTAGTCATAGATAAATGAGTCTCTTCACTTTACTCTAACTAGTAGTCCACCGCCAATTTCATTCTCATGCCTAATAAACAAATGCCTGCAACTAAAGTTCAGTGGAGTCTGACCATCACCGTCTTTGACCTCACCCTGGTAAGCCAAGAGACCAGCTTCAACTAGCTATGTTACCCATAGAAAAGCAAAGTCCAAAAAAGAAACTCTCTTGGCGACAACGTGCTTCCGACTTGGCTACATCTGTCAATCCGCCTTGGAAGCTACCCCGGATTAACATTGCACAAGCTCCGCCAAGTTCGCCCAGCCATCTCTTACATGCAGTGCATATTGTTCATGATCTAGAGGCTGGGCAATATGGATATCTTAGTTGATATCATGAATTTTCGGTTAAGTTGTACGAATTGAAAGCTGCACTACCATAAATGAAAAATGCCAAGTTTCCTCAAAATGGCAAACGAGTTACCATTATTTCCGTGGAGACATATCCCAGTATTATTTATATACACATACTGACAAACATGATATACTGGGACTTCCGATAGACAGACAAATCTCCCGGGCCTCAAAAATAATGACACATTACATGAAGACCTTCTTCTCACTCCCACAGCTATGTACCTTCTCAGCTCCTCGAGCGACATTGGCCCATCTAACCATATTCCGTGCCACCCCACGCTTACTCAACGGATTGACAGTCGAGATTTCATGTCCAGGTAGACCTTCAATGCTCAAAGCAAGGCTGGCAGCTGCATATCCAGCAGCCTTTGCATTGACCAGAAGGGCCTCCTTGTTGATGTTTTTGATATCATCACAGGCAGTGTGATAGCATGAATCTTGAGGGGCACCAGCTCCAGTGAAGATACCGGATGAGGGTATGCCAAGTTTAAGGAAACCTATATAATCAGAAGAGCTTCCGAAAGGACTGAGAGGTGGTGTTAGTTAGGATGTAGAGCGGAGTCATATTGAATTTGCACTTACGAATACTCGGCAGGATAACCTTGCTCAATTAAATAATCGTAGAGATATTTGGCGCCAGCCTTATGAGTGTCTGAATCGGCATATACGATGTAAAAAGGCTGTGGAGAGGCGATCATGTCGTAGTTGTAGTAGAATCTAATCTTACTCGCTTCTTCCTTAAACAAGTTCGATACATAGAAAGTCGAACCGATCATTCCGCTCTCTTCTGCGCCCCAGAAAGCGAGTCTCAGCTTGTTTTTGAAATTCTTGTACTTCTTGATCGACTCAGCGATACTGAGCAGCGCAGCAACACCGCTCCCGTTATCATTGATGCCAGGGCCTTCTTGAATCGAGTCTAGGTGAGCACCCAGCATAACGATGTTGTTTGAACCACCTTCCTTGGTGTCTGCGATTATCTGCCAGGTCTCACGCTTCTCCGTCAAGACATCGATGGTCAAGTTGATTTCAAGAGATTCATTTTTCTTGAGTCGTTCTGCCCAATCAATGCCCTCATTGTAAGTGATGACACCAACAGGTACGAGCTTGCCGATGTTTTCAGCACCAAGCGAGCCAGAGCCTGCAGTCTGAGCGGGATTATCGTTGAAGATGATGGCAGCTGCAGCATCATTCTGCTTGGCGAGAATGAGTTTGTTAACGAAGTTGCATTTGCCGCGCTTGATTAAAGCGACCTTCCCTTTTACATCAACATCTGCCCATTGTTCCTGGAAACAGCCTGAGCCGCGTTCATCGTCGATGGGCACCAGTACTAGAGGAGCGGTTACTCCTCCCGGAAGAGGAGTAGCATGATTGTACTGTAAGGAGACCACATCGACATTCTCTCCTTCAGGGCCAGTCAGAGCCGCCTTGCGAGTTTGTGAGAAGAGGTGGGTAAACGGCTGAACAGAAATATCAAAATGGTTCCCATGTCGCAGGCGTTCTTGGACGAACTCGAGAGAGGCTTTGTAGCCTGGAAGCCCAAAAGCCCGGTTGTTGTTGTTGTCAAGAGCAATCTGGTTTAGCTTCTGGAGAGTATTTTCAAGACTGAGATATATGAGCTTTCTGTGTTTGATATAGAGCAGGGTTAGAATATTCATACTCTTCTGCTTTTATGTCATTTGTAACTCGCTGGGGAGTGAGTGGTTTGTACGCGCAGGCTCCATTAGCCCACAACGCTAAGGCGGTAATTACAACGTCAAGCTTCATTTTGGCGAAGTCAGGTTGATGGGAAACTCGTCAAGAAAAACAGGAGATGGCAACCAGCGCTTTTGTACATGGCTGAAAGTTGTACTATCAGTCTGATTGCGACGTGAATGCTCGTACTTGAAGCGGCTGTAAGATCGGCCTCAACTATCAGCTAGCTACATAATCCTTCTACTAATTACCTATGTTGACTTGACCTTATTCATGAAACATTTGGGTAGTATTTGATTGAAGGATTGTGTTAGTGGCAGGTGGCTTAGCGAACATATGAATGCGATAGTCCGAATATGGCACGAAACAGACAAAGGTAAGGCACAGTTTTGCTACGAATCCGAGCTGACCATTTGGCGATCAAGAAAATCAGGATTCATGAGGGTAATATGGCAAAGCTGGGATCAAGGATCACATTGTTGTAATTGCAACCTCCACTGTCAGCTCTAGCCCCATACTGTGACAAGCAAAGTCCGAGATAGGATCCGAGCTACCCTATCACGTACTCACGACGTTGAAATCCAAACGAACCCAGGTAATAATGACGTGTTGAGTTTTGTCAATGCTTCATTCTTTTGCATAGAAGAAGACATCCAGTGCAGGCAAATCTTCTCATGAGTAAATAAAACCAACTGACAATGTTCTGAAGTCGAGCTCAATCTTCCACTCCTTTAATAATATTCTTAATTCCCTCTCCTCTCATGGTCTTGTCCCATGCCTGGGGTGCCTTTTCGAACGGCACAATGTTGCTTATAAATGAAGAGACAGAGACTTTACTTGACTCAAGAAGTCCAAGAGCAATTTCAAAATCACCTGGCCCATATCGGAAACAAGTCTTCATAACAACTTCTTTCTCGCACATGGCGTGAATAGGCAATGCTTGAATAGCCTTACCCAGTCCGATTTGAACAAAGACACCACCTGGTGCCAGGGAAAAGATGCCCAATTGTGCTGATGCTTCGACTCCGGTGCATTCTAGGACGGCATCAGCACCAAGTTCAAAGCCTGCCTCTTGTTTCAATCTGGCAGCTTCTTGCTCAGGCGTTGCGTTTGATTTGGATTGGAACGTTTGGCATTCAACAACGCCTTTCGCGAAGGAAAGCTTTTCAGCATTGATATCAGTGATTATAACTCTCTTGGCGCCATAAGCCTTCACAGTTGCCGCGGTAAGACAGCCGACAGTACCGGCTCCTTGGACAATGACACTCTGACCAGGACGTATATCAGCGAGTCTAACACCGTGAACAGCGACGCCAAGCGGTTCAACAAGAACGGCCTCTTCCAGGCTGATAGATTCGGGAAGTTTATAAGCAAAATCTTCGGGGATCTTGAAGAAGCGAGAGAGTGTTCCGTGGGTAGAGGGCGGATCTGCAGCAAACTTCATCTCACGGCAGAGATTGTACCGTCCAGACTTACAGTAAGTGCAGCTCTTGCATGAGAAACCTGGCTCGATAGCCACTTGGTCACCTGGCTTGAGATGTGACACCGCTGGGCCGACTTTATGAATTACGCCCGAAGCCTCGTGGCCCATTACCAGAGGATGCTGTTCGCTGACCTTTCTTGCAAAACCGCCTTCAGTCCAGAAATGGACCTGAACCTTGTCAGTGACTCCAGTGAGATGCATAGATAGACTGGCTTACGTCGCTACCGCAGACACCAGTGTATGCGATCTTGACTATGACATCGTGCGGATCTTCGATTTGAGGGACTGGTCGGTCTCCAAACCTGGCATCCCCAGGACCATATAGAAAGCAAGACGGGTTCTGATTTGTACCAATTTAGTATATCTTTACATAACTCCGGAACTAGACGGGCATACAGTTTCACTCATTGTGCTTTTTTAGGGCGTGGCGGGTAGTCTGAATGATAATAAAGCTTGTGAATACCGATTCGTGTTTGATAAGGTTACAATGGCCATGAATACCGTCACTCAATAGTAAAATAAACTGGGCATCTCCGCATACTTTAGTCAGGTGACTGTTGAGTTCGGGGTACATCGTCCGAGTGAGGGGAAGTGACAGTGTTGTATTGGCGTTGCACACGCATATGCCTCTGCAACGCGCAGAACGTTTGATTCTATTGTAGCTTAGCATACTGATATACAGATCCTGTTGGTATTAAGCATCCTATTCTAAGTATTTGATTGCCTTGACATGCTCAGGTACTGTCCACAAACGAGGATCAACATACACTGCAGTATTGTCTCATTGATGAAATGCTTAGAATCAGCAAAAGTACAAAAGTTAGAAAATAGAATAAGAAAATGGCTTAGTATCAATGGTTTGTTATGATTACCATTTATCTTCGCTTCACTGCCAAGTATATTCTATTGAAATCCTCCAAAGATCTAGGGCAGCACATAGCCTCCATCAATTAGCAAATCACTGCCTGTCATATAAGTTGAAGCATCGCTTGCAAGATACAGATAAAGACCCTTGATCTCCTTAACATGGCCCTGTCTTCCCAGCACTGCCATTCGATACGCCTCGTTGAGGGCCTCGGGACTTGCACCCATCTTTGTGTCGAAAAATCCAGGAGATACGATGTTCACACGAGCAAACTCGCGCCACTCTCGGGCAAGCGACTTGCCGAAGTGAGTGATAAAGGCTTTGCTACCGTTGTACACTGGCTGGTCGGTCGGCACATTGACGATATGGGCGCTCATGCTAGATGTGATGATAAAATTGCCAAAACCCTGACGCTTGAAGATCTCGCCGACGTATTTGGCAGAGTAGACGACGCCGTCAACTGTATGGCTGTTAGATACAAGCGAGCTTTGCGGGGCATCGCGGGTAGGGTACGCACCATTCACCGACATCTGTTTCTTGTATTCTTCGATAGTCTGTTCAAGAATTGGTTTTGAAATGGCCATGCCTTGATACTGTTGTTAGCCTCGTCGTATGCCAGAGGGTTCAAGTATAACCATCTTACCCGCATTTGCAACATAAACATCGATCTTGCCAAAATCATCGAGGACCTTTTTTAAGGCAGATTGAATTTGTTGAGCATCGGATACTGATGGAAACTGGGTAAGCTATAGAAAAGATGGACGGGTATCAAATAAACTGACCGTCAACCTGGTAAGCCGAGGCTTTAATTCCATGCTGTTCCGACAACGAACGGGCCTTTTCGATAGCAGCATCGTTTCTGAAGAACGTTGGTTGATTGCTCGTTGTTATCGTAATTGCAATAAACTTACGAGTTATACCACAAAGCAACATTTCCGCCTGCTTCAGCATAGCCTTCAGCTACAGCGTATCCGAGTCCATCGGCAGCGCCGTTGACAATACAGACCTTGTCATTCAAGCGGAGCTGCTCCATCACGTTTGAGGAGATATTAGGGAATGGTTTGGGAAAACCATCTCTTGTTTTGGTGGCATCTTCCACTGACATAGACATGATGAGTTGAATGAGACGAGTATTTTATGATAGGGAAGCGAATTGATGTTATGGTGTTGAGAAGAGGGGTAGTAGTATCATGAATGAGGGAAGGTACTTCTTAACTCATGATGGAGGTGCCTTCCATGCCCATACCTTGGTACCTTCCAATGGAACCCCCACATTGATCGGGGTATCATCATCCGATCCAGTTGGTCCCTTCTCCTTTCATCGTCATTGGATTTGATCAAGAGGATCATCCGACTGCATGTATCGGACTTCATACTCCATTTTTTCTAGTTATGCGCTCCAGTCATTTAATTCGATTCACCTGAGCCAGCAATGGTGGGTTTATTGGGTTCCCCAGTAAAGTCTCAACCTTTACGCTGAGTAAGTCCAACCTTCATGATACTCTTTGCCTTGACACAATGCCACGATGAAACACGTCAATTGAACAAATAATGTGTTTATAGTCACGTTCGACGTTGTCTTCTGTGATTACAGACTCGTTCGTTACACGGAGAAAGATGGTGGGGCAATATGCAGCTTGCTTGCTTACTTCTGCCCTGTGGCTGGAAGGTGAGACAACACCATTTTTAACCAATTTCCCAGTATCGCGACTTTTCATCTCTCCATCTCACTGCCAGAGCTGTGGGAACTGGACAAGATGTGGTTCCTCAGCTTCCAAGATGGCGGCTCCTCGTTCATGCTGCGTTTCTTCCATTTACTGGGAGTGGTGATGGTCGCATTGCTCATCAATGCCTTGCGCAAAGGGTACCAAGTCCGGAAGAGATTTCAGGCTTTAAAAGACCAAGGAATTGTAAGTTCTACTATCACTTTACGAAACCGTTCGTGTCTGACTTGAATTGTAGCCAATAATGAAGCACTCGATGATCCTGGGTCACCTTGAAGTTGTTGGAAAGCTCGTTTCCTCTCTTCCATCAGATGCTCATGGTGGCTATTTGATGATGATGATCCGGGAGAATTGGCGTGAACTTTTCCCACAATGCACAAAGTGTCCGCCTGTCGCCTACATTGACACATGGCCTTTCACCAGACCAATGGTGATATCCCTCAATAACGATATTTCGAATCAATTCACACAGCAACACTCCTTGCCCAAAGCATATGAACAGAAGCATGTTCTTTACCCTTTGACAAAGAATCTCGACATCGCTTCCATAGAGGACGAAGAGTGGAAGCTCTGGCGCAAGAGACTCAACCCGGCTTTTAGCATTCAAAACATCAACAGTCGGATTCCAGACATTCTGGAAGAAGTCGAAGATTTCGCCACCGTACTTAAGAGTAAGGCTGGAAAGGATGGTCAATGGGGGGAGGTCTTCTACTTTGAGAAGGCTACCACCAACCTTACCCTGGATGTCATCATCCGATTCTTCCTGTAAGTTCAGAATCATTCAGAAAATAATGGCAGGCTATTTCCCTATCCAGTCTTGTGATGCTGATAAACTCTTTGTAGGAACATTCGCATGAATGAGCAGTGGGGAAAGAGTTCTCCCATTTGCAACGCTCTTCAAGACAGCATTTCCCGATTATACTTCTTCGTCAACATTGGGAATATTGTTCAGTACTGCAATCCATGGCGCCATTTCAAATTGTGGAAGAATTACAAAACTCTCGTTGATGGATTTACCCCAAGCATCCAAGAACGCATGAGCGCGCTTCAGAATGACCCAGCGGCTAAAGGGAAAACACTTATTGATCTCATTGTCCAGGCACTTGACCAAGAAAGAGCCGAGAAGAATGGCGGTGTAAATGAAAACAGGACCAAGCCAGCCATGGACTTTGGTGCCGACTTCATTGAGATGGCCGTTGGCCAGATCAACACGTTCTTGTTTGCGGGATTCGATATAACTGCGGCAACCATTGCATGGCTGTTCCGTGTGCTGTGCCAGCATCCTGATGTCTTGGCTAAGCTAAGGGAAGAGCACGATGATGTGTTTGGCTCTAGTGCTTGGGATGCCGCAAACGTAATCAGAGGCAACCCCCAGCTGTTGAATCAACTCCCATACACCCTCGCCGTCCTTAAAGAATCCATGCGCTATCATACCAACGTTGGGACAATGCGCCGTGGTGAGCCAGGCTTTTTCCTCGTTGGTCCTCCTGGTTCCGATTCTGGCTTCGAGGGCAAGAAGATGCCTACCAATGGTTTCATCGTTTGGGATGGCTCATGGGCCATTCATCATGACCCTAAACTCTGGCACAGGTCGAATGAGTTTCTGCCAGAGCGATTTCTTACAACTGACCACCAGGATCCATTGTACGCGCCGCCCAATGCTTTGCGATCTTTCGAGGCCGGGCCCCGAAATTGCATTGGCCAGCACCTCGCTATCCTTGAGATCAAGCTGGCTGTGGTCCTGGTGGCGAGATGTTTTGATATTGAGGTCGCATGGGAGGAATGGGACCGACTCAAGTAAGTTCTTTCCTACTGCCTTCTTTTAACGAACAATCGCTCACCCAAGCCCCTCTTAGTGGAACGCATGGCTCCAAAAAAGCACCGGAAATTTGGGGAGATCGTTGTTATCAAGTTGGAGGAGATTCACCACCAAGAATCAAGAATCGCATGCCTGTACACGTCAGAGTTCGTGAACAATAGCATAGTCGTTGACTATGCAGACTACAGCAATGTACTGTCTCCTGGGTACTGGAGGGATTGTTTCCCAAGGCTTAGGGTGCCAAGGGTAAGTGGCCCAAGAGTCGGCCTGAGTTTAAGTAACTATATCATTCCGCCCTTTATGTTCTCGGCATCAATGCTTTTGATACCCCTATGACGTGGTTATATGCTGCGTACGTTTTCCTTCCCTTCAAGAATAATCCCCATATTATCCGATCAAGTCTCTAGGCCTCCTTGCGCAATATCCGTCCTGAACACCATGGGCTCAAACGAGATACACTCAACCCCTTGGTAGGCCTTAGACCTGGCCTGTTCTAGAGTATCTCCGTAGGCGGCCACCGAAAATACACGTCCTCCTGCTGTCCTCAACGTCCCATCTTTGTCTTTCCGAGTTCCTGCATGGAAGATGACTACGCCCTCAGGGGGGGTCTTGAGCGACACCTTCTTGCCTGTTTCGTAATCTCCAGGATACCCACCAGACGCAATGACAACGTTGCACGCAAAGCCTGGTTTGGTCTTGATTGCGTCTTTCATCTGCGCAAGTGTGCCGTTCGTACATGATAGCAAGACGCTCGCTAGGTCCGTTTCCTCGGACAAGAGTAGCATTGAACTTTGGGTCTCGGGATCACCGAATCGGACGTTGTATTCGATGACCTTGGGGCCAGACTTGGTGACCATGACACCAGTGAAAAGCAAGCCTTGAAAGGGGCGCCCTGAAGAGAAGAGCCGGTAAGCAATGAGCCAAACCCAAGGGCAGCTACTTACCTTCTTTCTGAAGAGCTTCGAATGTTGGCTTCAAGATAGTGTCATTAATCTGTTGTGTAATTGCTGGAGTGACCATTGGGACAGGAGAATAAACTTCCATGCCTCCGGTGTTAGGTCCCTTGTTTCCCTCCAGGATCCTCTTGTGGTCTTGGCCTGCTGGAAGGGAGAAGAATGTCTTTCCATCACTGAAAGTCAAAATACTGATCTCGAATCCCTCCATGTACTCTTCAATCACCACAGAAGACCCTGCTGTTGAGAACCTTCCATCATTCATGATGCTTCGAAGGTCCTCCAAGGCTTGCTCAGGGGTCTCGGGGAGGACTACACCCTTTCCAGCGGCAAGACCATCTGCTTTGATCACGATTCGGTGATCCTTGTCAGTGAAAACTGAGCGTACGTAGGCGTTAGCCTCGTCGAAGCTATCGAAACTGCTATGGTGCGCTGTGGGAATTGCATACTTCTTCATGAAGTCTTTGGCGAAGACTTTGGAGCCTTCGAGTTCTGCTGCTTTGCGCGACGGCGCGAAGCAAGGTATCTGAACTATAGCTCTCTTTCAGTAAATGCCCCCTGGATGCAGAGGTAGCTTGATGACCGGATTACTTACCTTCTCTGAAGTACTCCTCAATGCCACTGACAACATCATCATCGGGCCCAACCACAACCAACCCGACCCCAATTTCCTTGGCCCTTTGTGCCAGCTCACGGTATCCTGACCTACCGAATGGAATTCCGGAGAGGTTGGAGATAGAACTCACGCTGTCGCAGGATGTTCCCCCGTTGCCAGGGAAGACGAAGACATGTTCCACTGATCGGATTTGCTGTCCCAGCTTCCAAGCCAGCGCATGTTCTCGGGCCCCCTTTCCAATCACAAGCACTCTCATTTTCACAGTTAAAACCAGCCACCTTCCGTAGTGATATATCGATAGAACCTGCAGCCCTACGTGGTTCAGCCGTAGAGACAAGTTTGGGTGGATATAGGATTGATAGGTGGACGGAAATGATGGGAAAGAAGATAGAAAAGAAGAAAGGGAAACACCTAGGAGGGGACAAGAAAGAGATAGGAAAAGATAATGAAATTTCAAAAAGGTGAAGAGAGTGAAGAATAATAGAAGTGGGGGCCGCTCTCGTGCAGAAAAGCCTTCAGGTAGAGTTAATGTGCTGGTTGTGCTTAATGGCAGGTGCACCCAGCCGAGACCTTAATACTGCCCGCCCAATGGATCAAATTATCAGCTCAAGCCACAGGGCTTCTACATGAATGACGGGAAAGAGACCAGTCATTTCTCATCGTCTTGTCTTGAGGTAAACTCTTTTTCTCTCTTTTAAACCCTAAAACAAAAACTTGTGACAATACCAAAGGCTCAGGAAGGGATACTGAATAATTTCAAAAGCTTAAACAATGCCAGGTAACCTTTGATTGAAGTTGACAATACACAGTTGATAAATAATATCTTCGTTGAAAGCAGAGCCGCTCTTGCCCATCCTGCTATAACCGGTCAGGTACCAACTTTAGTTGGGGGGTAGGAAGGCATTTAGAACAAAACCTGTATTTCCTTCAAGACAAAGTACCTAGTCATATGTCATGGCCCTTATTTAATACCCAAATCGTGCCTATAGTCGATATCTCTGAAGTTAATCCCTGCCATGCCAGAGTATGCTCTTTCAGCTGCGATGTCTCGAGTGCTGCCTAGACCACACACACTGATCACTCGACCACCTCGTGCTCGTAGAGTCTGTACACCTTGATCCGTGCTCGAGAAAAAAGTATACCTATGAAACAAGTATATATCTTTCATCGTCAGTAGCGTTATTATTACATGTGAATGGGTGAAATACCTTTCTCGTTCGATATACAGAAATCCACCTCGAGGCGCTGGCGGTGACAGTTTGTTGGGTATTCTTTTGTTACAGCCACTAGGACTGTAACAACACAGGATTCCCTGAAGACCAGTGACTTTGGACTTAATCGAGAGTTTTTGGCATTGTATCAAAACAGCTGCTAGATCAAGCTCAGGGTTTAATAGCGGCATTAATGCTTGAGTCTCTGGATCGCCCAGTCGAAGGTCGTACTCAATAGCAACTGGTCCTCTTTCTGATACAACTATACCAATAGCAATAAATCCCGCGAAGCTGAGATCTGCGAATCTGAATTAGTACATACATATAGCCATTTGAGGCAAGAGGATGCTTACCATCCTCCTTTAATCCCTTAACAGTGCGTGCCATGAAGGTTTGCTGTAAATGTCGGAACATTGGCCAGTCACATCTTACTGTGGGACAAATGCAGCCCATACCTCCCGTCAATGGGCCTTCGTCGTTGTCTTTGCGCTTCTTGAAATCGAGATAGGGCGGACACATGGTAAAGCTTTCGCCGTCAGTTAGAGCCATTATGGTGAACTCGGGACCGGCTATAAACTCTTCCACCAGTATATCTGGAAAAGAATGACTCGAGGAAGAATCTAGGTTTCGAGCGAATTCCCTATTCAAGATATCTGCTGCGCCATCGAAGGTTTCGACTATAAAGACACCCCGTCCATCTGCAATGGTTGGGTTTTTCAGAACGACCTTTTGTTTCCCCAGGGAAAACTCATGCTTAATAAACGACAGAGCATCTTGGTGATTGAAGAAAGTACGGTGTGGTGCTTTAGGGATATTGTGCTTGTGCATGAAGTGTTTTGCAAAGACTTTTGAGGTTTCAAGCAATGCCGACTTTTCAGGTGGTCCAATACACCTGATCCCTTCTAAGAGAAGTAAGTAGCTTCTATTAGTACTGATGCACAGGTGCCCTAATATAAGAACCTAATACCTACCCACTTAGGTAGGCATCTAGATGCCATCCAATATATTTCACCTTCAGGAAATTCCTTACCTATTATGAAAATGTCAACCGCTCCTCCTGATAAGTCTAATTCCCTCGTGAAGATAGCCAAGTTGACCCTGTGAGCTTGGGAGATAGTGAGAGCATTGGGTATGCTTCCTGTGGCAAAGTTCTTTGCTTTGCTTAGTTCACTTGTTGCTGCATTTCCAGGGCATACGATAATGAGTTCAACAAGTGAGGACTGATTGAGCTTCCAGGCAAGAGCATGCTCTCTGCCGCCAGATCCCAACAAGAGAACCCTGAGAGGTTCTATAGTCATCTTGAGATCTGACGAAGGGTGTTTGATATATTGTGATATTAGTTCTCTAAAAACAATCGTGCCTTTGAGCCAAATAAAAACGGACATAAACTATCCAAGTATTATTTAAGTCTGCAACAGCGTATATAGAAAGACAGGAGGGTATGCCCATCGTCATGAGCGTACAGTAAAACATATCTCAGTCGCCACATGATCTTTTACGCAAGTAGTGAAACATAGCGGTACTGATGTTCCCGCCGCTGAGTATTATCCCAATTCTTTTCGTATCCCCGATGTTGAAAACTTGCTGCCGCACAACGGAAGCGCAAGCTGCGATCGCAACGGCGGCACTCGGCTCGATCACATGTCCAAACGCGCTGTAGTACCATGATAGCGCCTGGCGAATTTGTGCCTCTGTAACGGCAATGGAACCTCTTAAAGTGGTTTGATCTTTTAGTATCGACCATATTTCGGGGCTGATAGTTGTGCGCTGGCCGTCCGCAATCGTTGCACCGCCTTTCGTCTTAGGTAACAAAACACCGGCTTTCAGGCTGGCATGGAGCCCTGGACCATCAATCAGAGGTTCGGCACCCCAGACCTGAGTAGGTGTATCTTGGAACCATGATACGCAGCCGGACAAAAGGCTGCCCCCACCACATGGTGCAACGACCATGTCAAGCTCACCGTAGCCGGCAGCTTTGACTTGGTCGCACAACTCGAAGGCAGCTGTCGCCTGACCCAGAACGATGTCCATATCATTGGCTGGTGGAACAAAGGTCATTCCGTTGCGGCTGCAACTCTCCGTGGCCTTCTCCTCGCACCATTGGAGATCCTCTCCCAGCCTGACAACTGGGGTTATCGAAGAATTGTAAGACTTAATAGCAAGGATTTTGTCTCTCATGATTGAGGAAGGGACGTAAATCTCCGTAGGTATAGTTAAGCCACGTAATTTCGATACTTGTTAGCTACGAGAAGTGCAAAAGCATGATTTCCTGTCAGAGGCGTTGTTATAACAATGTTCATGTGTGGTTTCCGAAGCCGCTTCGCCTCCCTCTAAGTTGACATACCTGTACTATAAGTAGCCACGCCGTTATTCAGTTGATGACGGTTTAGCTGAAGTAGTTTATTCAATACACCTCTGTATTTGAACGAGCCTGACAGTTGTTGATTTTCGCATTTGAAGAAAACCTTCAATTTTGTCTCGTTGTGCAAAAGATCAGATACTGCTTCAGGAAGGTCGGGTGATACGATGCAAGGAGTCTTTCGAACTAGATGGCGTATCCTCTCATATGTGGAGGATATAGCTATTCGAGACAACACGGGCATCTTGAAATTGTAACAGTAAGACTCTGTATAGAAAGACACTGAGTTCAAGCAATAGGTCTTACCCTTAATATACAACCGAGTTCTCCTTTTGTATTATATCGAGCAGCATGCAAGAACGGCTATCTCATGTCTATCTAGTCATGGCTTGGTATAACCTCGGTGAAGCCAAAGAGGTCTTGTTGTAACAGTAAGCGTACGGACAGTAAAGATGCCAGTGGTGTAATATATCACAAGCGACTGTCGTCTCATGCTTCCACATACTCAATTTGGCCGGTAGTAATAAGCAGACAGTCCGACGTTGCCGTTCAGTAAGCGGCTGCACTATATTTGCAGTACAAGTGACGCGATTCTGCTTTCCTGCAGCTAATTACCGAAGAACAACGAATATATGTAGGTACCTAGGTAGGGGCAGATCTCAGTCGGGCCTCAACTTGGTGAACGAGAGTAAACGAGATTATAAGGACTGGTCAAGTTACTTAGTCCCAGAGGAACGCCGCTATTACACATTAACCCGGAATTATCTTGCTTTCTACCATGAGCTCCTCTCAAACTGACAAGATTCGAGTCCTTGTTATCGGCAGTGGTGGACGAGAACATGCAATTGCCTGGTCACTTAGCAAATCGACCAAAGTTGACCAAGTCATTTGCGCTCCTGGAAATGGGGGAACTGCTCACAAATCGGACAAGATTACAAACTGCGATCCGAAAATCGATGTCGCTGACTTCGAAGGCCTTCTGGAAGTTGCCCGATTGCACCAAGTCAATCTGGTGATTCCATGCTCCGACATGTCTCTGATTCTCGGGGCGGTCGACTTTTTCAGGGCTCATAACTTCCGAGTGTTTGGCCCTTCGAAGGAGTCCGCAAATATTGAGGGATCTAAAGCTTGGGCGAAGTCTTTCATGGATCGACATAAAATTCCGACTGCGAAATACCAAAGCTTCTCAACGGCATCTGCGGCCATCTGCTATCTACAGAGCCAACCTGAAGGCAAATATGTGGTAAAGGCTTCTGGCCCAGCAGCAGGAAAGGGCGTATTCCTGTCTGAAACCAAATCTGAAGCAGAAGATGCAGTAAGATCGATTATGGTTGAGCGTGCCTTTGGGGATGCTGGGAAGGAAGTAGTTATTGAGGAATACTTGGTTGGCCGTGAACTGAGTGTCACTTTCATCACAGACGGAAGTACATGGAAGCTTTTCCCCGTCGGTCAAGACGCACAACGAATATATGACGGGAACTCAGGACCTAACACGGGGGGTATGGGCGTCTGTATCCCCTTGAATTTCTTCAGTCACAAGGAGATTCAAGAGATTCGAGAGAGGATTTTAGAGCCTACCGTAAGAGGCTTACAAAGCGAAGGCAAGTTGAGTCCCGCTATACTTTCAATTCTGACACATTCTAGGTCACAAATTTGTCGGTTTCATCTGTACAGGAGTAATGCAAACCGAAAATGGTCCCAAGCTATTGGAGTATAATGCTCGGTTCGGCGACCCGGAAGCGCAGGCAATATTCCCTCTGCTTGACGATACATCAGATCTCGCAAACATAATGATGGCTTGTACCAAAGGAGAACTGAAAGACGTACACCTCGGGTTTCTGGATAAAGCAGCTATCTCTCTCGTGCTGTCATCATCCGGATACCCAGGTAGTTATGACGTTGGCGAGCCCATTCACATAGGACACTTGCCCGAAGGTAAGATACAATCCCCTAATTCTATACCCCACAAGAACTCCCTGATGCCCGTCTAGATACTATCATCTTTCATTCGGGGACTTCATGGGTAGACAATTGCTTGGTCACCAATGGTGGAAGGGTTTTGGCTATTGCCTGCGTAGCTCATACTACAGAGGAGGCAATTGAGAAGGCTTACAGTGGTGTTCTTCAGGTCAGCTTCAAAGGCAAGTTCTACAGAAGAGACATTGGACAGATCCGTAGTTCATTTTAAAGAGTGAAGTTGCTCTTCGGTGCTCATTTAAATCCCCTTCAATATGTCTATGTAAATGTGTTGGTCGAGTCATTCTGGACTCCGAAACTCCTTTCATCCTTAATACTAGGACTCAGACTTCGATGTCCATTTTATTACAAGATTATTGGCCTCATGCAATATGCTGGTAACTTTTTAATGTCCGATGCGTGATCGGTGTTAACTTTGCGCATCGTCAGACCGTCGTTGATTCACGAAGTTATCGGGATTAGAGGACCATAAGTCCGTGCTGTCTGACACTATAAGACAAAGCCCTCGGAATCAAATGGATGAATAATTACTTTAAAAAAAACTTGACTGCCAATGCAACTGTGTTGATAGCGTTACTAAAACTGATCCCGACTGAGTTAGAATGACAACCCCAGTCTGGCTTATTACTGGGAGCTCCAATGGCTTCGGACTGCTCCTCAGCTTGAGAGCTTTGAAGGCTGGCCACAAAGTCATCGCAACCGTACGAGATACAACCAAGTCGGCCGATGCCATCGGTCGGATCGAAGGTGCTGGCGGAAAGATCATCACTCTCGACATGACAGAATCCAAGGCAAGCATCACCAAGAAGATCCAGGATGCAGAGAAGGCATATGGACGCATCGATTATCTAGTCAACAACGCTGGATACTCCTGCTTAGGGGCAGTCGAGCTGTTCACGTAAGTTCATCTTCTCCATGTTCCAGATTTTGACTGACGCAAGAATAAGAGAGGCCGAGGCCGAACATCAGATACAAACCAACCTATACGGTCCACTTTATGCACTTCAAGCTGCCATTCCTGGTATGAGAGCTCGCGGTTCAGGTACCATCATCAACTTCAGCAGTATCGCTGGACAGGATGCCCAGCCAAGTTGCGGTCTCTACAGTGCCAGCAAGTTTGCTCTCGAGGGCTTGACCGAGAGTCTATCTAAGGAAGTCAGGGAGTTTGGCATCAATGTTCTTATTGTCGAACCTGGAGCATTCCGTACCAACTTCCTTGATGCTAGCATTAAGAGCAACATCTCGGTCGAAAAGGCATACGAGGGTACATTGCTTGGGGAAACCTTGAAGAAGTTCGCGAATTCAGCGGGAAAGCAGCGTGGTGATCCCAACAAAGCGGTGGATATCATTTACGAAGTCGCTACCGGAGAAGGAGAAGCAGGTGCTCTTAAGGGAAAGATCTTGAGACTGCCGCTGGGTGAAGACTGCTTTACACGTCTTGGAACCAAGCTTCAGTCCCTTCATCATGATTTTGATGCAACCCGCGAAATTGGCACGACGACTGATTTGGAGAAGTAAATCTGCCGAGATCGGATAGGTTGTTGTTATTGGGCGTCACACAATTGTCTAGCCAGTTACGTCCTGAACCATGGACTCTAGACATGTTCGTAATGCAATGCATTATAGCCAACATTCAGCTAAACAGAACTGCTGTGTTTCCCAACTGGGCACCACATATCATGACAGTACAGTGGCATGGTAAGCGATATTTCAAACAATCTTCCCTTAAAGGCTGCGATTGTTCAGTCTATTGTACATTATTATAGAAATTATCCTATGCACAGCAAAGGCGTTCTGGCCTGTACTCATCAGTGTAATGGACCAACTCGGTGCTATGCAAACCAAGATAGTGCAAATTGCCCACATCGATGTTGCAGAAAGCCAAATTTTATACTCAAGCTCTGGCAGCCAGGTAATTTAACCACCATATTATATTTGAATCATGGTGGCATCAGCGAGGATGGGTATCTAGAGGTGTCGGTTGTAGCCGGGCGGGCTCAAGGGCGGGCAGGCATTTCGGTCGTCTTCAGTCGTATCATTTTTGCGCAACGTCTTCAGGGAGCAAGTAGGAGTGAATCTTGTGAGTACTGTCAGTATAAAGTACCGACATCTCAATGCAGTGCATGCATACCTTGTCGGCCACCTGTAACCATTCCTCCATACTTCGAACGTAGGGATCTGCACTGGCATCTGCCACCATCTCATGGCCCCAAACAACCATCTCGTCGAATTCTGACGTAACTTTCATGCTCCCTACTTGCTCTTTCTCGGCATCAAGATCCTCCTCAGGAGGCTCTTCGGGAGCAGTTTTAGGATCTTGTTCGGGGATTTGTTCGACGACAACGCCCCGATAGTTTTCTGGCAACTTGACTACCTTTCCCTGAAGCTTCCTTCCACGGAAGTATGCAAGTTTTGTCCCATCTAGCCATGTTGTCAGACAAACTTCGCAATTATGGGCCACGTTCCAGGGGAGACAAACCGTCAGTGGCAGCAGGGGTCCAATATGTCGATGTTGATTCAATTGGACCATCGTGATGTATACGACATGGCAGTATGTTCGCCACTGCCTTGGAGTTGCTTTCGTCGGGCCTAAGTGAAAGAATTGGTTGGGACATTGTGTGATACTGTTTTTCTTCGTTGTTTGGGTAGGAGACGAAGACGCGACTAGACGCGTTAAGTGTCCGAGGTAACGAGATGTCTTATCTTATCTTTACGGGCTAACCAAATGGGTCGCGACCCTTAAAAGTCGCGATTAACATGAATGGATATATACAATCTCATCGATCATGTCTCTATGCATATATATAATGAAATCCAAGATTGGTCTTTTTTCGTCAGTATTCACCTGTAATGACTACGGTGATGGTGATAGGAAGCCAGTTTGAAGAACTGTGCTTTGGAATAATTGTACATCCTGCTATATGGGTATCTCGATTAAACCACAGCCAAAGTCGGTTGTTGCCAGTATCTAAGTCCATCATTTCTTCTTCTTCTTTGGTTTGTTTCCTTTTTGAGCACCTCCTGTTGCTGGCTTTGGCGTATACCGATTCGCGTGGTCCATATCGAAAGCCGATTTATGTTTGCGAAAAAGTAACATGGTCGCCCGTGCATCTTCAATACTGGAATGCGCCCCTCCTTGTATCTCAACTCCCAAAAGTTGCTGGGCAAGGACTCGTAATGCTGGCTTTCTCCCGTTTCCGTATTTTTTGAAACCTGGGAATTTGGCTGTATCGCGTATATCCTTTCCTGGATGGCTAAGGATGAGCGCTTCCAGGTCATGCTTGAGATCATGGCCGATCAAGATACGGCCTCGAAGAAGCTTGTCAATATCTGCCTGCACTTCTTCAAAATCCCTTGCAAATCTCATTGACTTTTGACTGATGCCGCTGACGGCTGTCCGCCAGTTGGTGACCTTCTCCTTGGGCTTCACGTAAGAATCGTAGATTTGCACACCATGAAAGTCGACCACGCTCACACGCGCAAGAGCTGATTCGTAACCGCCTGGTCCTACACCAACCATTTCGCAGTCAATAGCAATGTATTTCCCGATCTCAATGCCTTCTGTGAGTCCATGGTTGACCTTATCTTTTGCAGAAGCAAGCATCATCGAGCTGTCTTTAGCGCCCAAATTGTAAGCTTCAGCGAGAGCTTCAGCCGATACATCGTGGTCTTCCGCCCATAGCGCAAGAGATGTCGAGGTTCCGGGCACTGTTTCCTCAATCTTTGAGCTGTGCACACCCCCCATTGGCTTCTTTGCGCCTGTTTGTGCGACTTTTGGCGATTTCTGTGTTTTTGTAAGGGACTTTTGGATCTTGGACTTTTTTGGTAGTGGATTTGTCGCTGGCGTCTCTGATTTGCGCTTCAGAGACGGCTTTGATGCAGACTCCTCCTTGAGCTTTGCTTGAAGCTTCTTCCAATTAGAAGAAAGCGCTGCCATTCTGTTAGCAAGCACGATTCTATGCCATGAAAATTGGAGATAAAGGTTTTATGTGCTTGTATAAATCTCGAGGAACAGTCGCAGAGGAAAGACTTCATCGTAATGACACTATCGAGTTTATGCATCTGACGAAACATAGATAAGATGATCGTCCTCTCACCGCCTTACAGATAAGAGTTCGGCATCATTTTCTGCCATGCCCCTCCATGTTACTTTCTCTCATCTTCCATCTTGCGACACATACGCGACAATTCAACCATCATCAACTTAAGACCATAACAGCGCTATTCATCATGGCTGGCGGCACACCCGCAGGCGAGCCCACTGTAGGCTCAGGTGAGCCGCGTTTAAAAAGCCTTGCAACTCCCGAAACAATAAAAACAGGCTGCATCGCTTGGGTAGAGAAGGAGGGTCAACCGCGACGCGCCGAAATTCTGAGTATCAAGACGACGAAGAGCGGCAAACAATTCTACTGTAATTTCGACAACTTTAATAAGCGACTGGACGAATGGGTGCCTGTGATCAGGCTGGACTTCACTCGGGAAGTTGAATGGCCAAATCCAGAAAAGGACAAGCCTAAAGACCCGAAGACGAAGAAAGCCACCACTGCACAATCTAAGAAAACACAGCCTTCGAAAAAGTCTCAAAAGCGACCCAGCAAGCGAGAGCAATCAGTTGCCTCGGAGGCCAACACCCCACACCCCTGGACTGGTATGGAACTCGGTTCCTCCTACAGATAAATCCAGCTGACAATTGCATAGATTTCGTAGAGAACCAAAATCGACAAAAGTCTGCCTCGATCGGCCCCGATGGTGATAGCCAGGCTCGTGCTAGCGTTGACGGAGGCGCAACGCCTGCTGGGGGCGACGAAATGGAAGTGGATGAGAGGGAAACAGAGGTGAAGAAGGAGCCTGCGGAGTTTAGTCGCGAGGTCGAGATCGAGAAGCTTCGCACATCAGGCTCGATGACCCAAAACCCGACCGAGGTTTCTCGAATTCGAAACATCTCCAAGGTACAATTCGGCCGTTTCGATCTGTACCCGTGGTATTTCTCGCCATACCCTGAGATTTTCAGCCAGGAAGACGTAATCTTCATTTGCGAGTTTTGTTTAAGCTACTACGGAGACATAAAGGCTTTTACACGACACCGAAAGAAGTGTACGCTACAACACCCACCAGGAAACGAAATCTATCGGAATGAAGATATATCCTTTTTCGAAATCGATGGCCGACGACAACGAACGTGGTGTCGTAATCTTTGTCTCTTGTCCAAGATGTTTCTTGACCATAAGACACTTTACTATGATGTGGACCCGTTCCTGTTTTATGTCATGACGACGCGAACCGAAAAGGGATGCCATCTGGTGGGATATTTCTCCAAGGAGAAGGAAAGCGCAGATGGGTACAATGTTGCTTGTATTTTGACCATGCCTCAATATCAGCGTAAGGGTTATGGTCGACTCCTGATTCAGTTCTCATACGAGCTCTCTCGAATTGAAGGAAAGCTTGGCTCTCCAGAAAAGCCACTATCGGATCTGGGTCTGCTGAGTTATCGACAATATTGGTCGGAAAACATTTTGGAGCTGCTCATGGGATACAATGAGCGTGACGAAAAGGTCACAATCGAAGCAGTTTCTACAGCGCTGGCCATGACAACGCAGGATGTGGAGCATACTCTCCAAGCATTGCGGATGCAGGTCTATCATAAGAGCGACCATAAGATTGTGATACCGGAGAAGTTGATTCAGCAACGCGAAAAGACCAAATTGAAGAGGAAGCGAACCGTGGACCCAACCAAGATCCAATGGAAACCTCCGGTGTTTACAGCTTCAAGCCGGACATGGGGATGGTGATTGTACTTTACAGAGCAGGCGTTCGACGTCAAGATAGTTTTAAGTGATACCCCTATTCATGCAAGTCATCTTTGCTTCGTATGTAGACTATACCTATATCTAGGTATGACATGGTTGTGGACTGGTAGAATGGTGATCCTAGCAATACCCCAACTTTCACAAGCCCCACGTTTTGCAACTTGATCTCCAGCGGAGGAGCCCTACGTAATCAGTGCGAAACGGCAATGCGACAGTTGTTGGCAACTCAAATCCTTCATCATCAACACAAACTCATATCCGCGACTTAAATCTGATAACCTCTTTGTCTCTTCAATACGGTTCTCCTCTCTGCCTGTCGACATCAACAAGGATTCATCATGACGCTCCGTCTACTGGCGTCAAGCTTACTAGGCTTGAGCGCAACGCTCGCCAGCGCAAGCCCCGAGGATGAACAGAGACCCCTCGCCGACTACCACCGCGTATGTCCTGACTACACAAAATACGCTGCATACCCCCAGTAGGTCGATATCGTTGCGCAAGTCGTAGTGAGTCGAGCTAATGTCATTGTCGCAGTCGACCTTTCAGTACCGGCCCCAAAGAGCTCCCCTACCAACGTCCAAGTAAACAATGCCGGACATTTCAGTCAGATGCGATCGAGAAGGTTATTGAAGACGTGACGTCGCGCATGAAAGACCCTGACCTGGCGCGATTGTTTGAGAATGCATTCCCTTCAACAACGGACACGACCGTCAAATTTCATACCAAGGGAAAGGCAGATACTGGATTCTTTCGCATGGGGAGCTTTGGAGGGTTCCACGATGAAGGAGCATGGGAAGGACCACAGTCATTTATAATCACGGGTGACATTATCGCCGAATGGTTGCGCGATTCGACAAATCAACTACGGCCCTACCAACCCCTTGCTAAAAAGGATCCTGCCATACAGACGCTGTTGCTCGGGGCCATCAACACCCAGGCTGAGTACGTGATTGAATCTCCATACTGCAACGCCTTCCAGCCACCGCCTATTAGCGATCTTCCCATCTCGTCTAACGGGCAAGATGACAACGTCCACCCAGCGTACGAACCGCAGGCTGTTTTCGAGTGCAAATACGAGCTTGACTCTTTAGCTCATTTTCTCGCTCTTGGCAACGATTTCTACGATCACACAGGCTCGACAGAGTTCTTGAATAGGAGATGGTTGCGAGCCGTCGAGACCGTTTTGAACGTTCTCACTGAGCAGTCCAAGTCGACTTTCGACCCTAAAACAGGCGAGTTTCAGCGCAATGAGTACACTTTTTCGCGTCGCACCGACACTGGAACAGAAACGCTCAACTTGAGAGGCGTTGGTAACCCTTTGAATTGGGGCACAGGTTTGGTTCGCTCGGCGTTCCGACCCAGCGATGATGCAACAATTCTGGGTTTCTTTATTCCTGCCAATGCACAAATGTCTGTCGAATTGAAGCGCGCATCCAAAATTCTTGCGACGGCTGGCAAAACTACCCTTTCTCAAAAGTTGGAGACATGGAGCACAAAACTCCGTGACGGTGTCATGGAACATGGTGTAGTTAAGCACAAAAAGTATGGAGATGTCTTCGCATACGAAGTTGACGGCTACGGTTCGTCGATCTTGATGGACGATGCAAACTATCCTTCGCTGCTGGCGCTCCCTTTGATGGGATTCTGCGAGACCAGCGATCACATTTACCAAAACACTAGGAAGATGCTGTTGGAGAAGGGTGGGAACCCTTACTATCTCGAAGGAAAGGCCTTCAAAGGCATTGGAGGTAAGACGGCTGTCTTTTACATAAGTGCTCCAGCTAACTGACTTGTTACAGGGCCTCATATTGGGCTTCGCAATGCTTGGCCAATGAGTCTTCTTGTTCAGGCACGAACTTCAAACGACGATGAAGAGATTAAAGAATGTATTGACCTTGTCCTGAACTCTGCTAAGATGGGATTGGTCCATGAGAGTATTGATGTTGAGCACATCACACAGTACACGAGAAGCTGGTTCGCATGGGCTAATGGCGTATTTGCTTCGACAATTCTCGATCTGGCAAAAAGAAAACCGCATTTGATCTTCGGCGACGGTGCCACGGCGTATGAGATTTGATTTACGAGATAAGCATTGAATTAGTAAAAGATGGATTTGGCATATACAGGACACGAGATGATAAAAGCCGGAAAACTAACTGATCTAAAGTAATAACGAATGAACTCGAACTCGCCTTTGTGATATCCCAGATGATCCATATAAAATGTCTCATCGGTTCCTCATAAAGACAGCAGCGCCTCTGGGCCACCATTGGTCAAGAGAATTACAACTCTAAATACCTACAGTAACTGCTAGTAATCGACTTACGGAATCGATATAAGTAGGTCCACAGTTATCCATTTATACCCGCCCGACTGGGCAAGGGCAATTCTTCTGACACCCTAGCGAGGACGTAAATGGCAAGACGACTATCTGTACTCCATGTATATCTCACAGTCAATCCGATATCGCTCCCTTGGGCTTGTTGGCGGTGTTCCCAAATACAAGAGCATTTGGTTCGACAAGAAAGAACAGAAACGACATTATAAAGCCTCAAACTTCCGGTCCCTCCTCTCGTCTCGCCATAATCCAAATCCCCTTGGTCACGTTCGTAACGTCTACCCCTCAACACCACCGTCGTCATTGTCATCATACTTGCGCACAGCAAAAATGACAACAAAGCCAACTCATGCTTCTGAGGTTCCCTCCAACCCTCAATCAGAAAAGCATCAGATTAACCTTATCCGCGGTTGGCCCAACCCAGGTCTTCTTCCAGTCGATCTACTCTCAGCAGCTGCCCAGCGTAATCTCTCTGACCCCGATATCTATGTGCCCGCGCTACAGTACGGTCCTGACCCAGGTTACCAACCACTTCGTGAAGCATTAGCGAGCTGGTTATCTGAGCATTACCGTGTCGAGCGCGATCCCAATCGCATCTGTATTTCAGGTGGCGCAAGTCAGAATTTAGCATGCATCCTGCAGAGCTTCACTGATCCTCATGTGACTCAAGCTGTCTGGTGCATCTCACCATCATATCACCTAGTTTTCCAAGTCTTCCAGGATAATGGATTCAATGGAAGGCTGAGAGCTACTCCTGAAGATAATGAAGGTGTTGATATTGAAGCATTGGAGGCTAAACTTGCCGATTTTGAGAAGAATGCGCCGGAGGCCAAGGTAAGCTTATCACATTGCACAACGACACTCATACTAACATGTACATTAGCCGCCCCTAAGTGATGCTGGGAAACACTGCAAGCACTATCGGCACATTATCTACGCTGTTCCAACGTGCTCAAACCCTTCTGGCAAAACCATGTCTCTACGCCGGCGAGAAGCACTCGTCCGCCTTGCTCGCAAATACGACGCTCTCATCATCTGCGATGACGTTTATGACTTTCTTCAGTGGCGCATTGATAGCGATCCTAATCAGGTATCTGCTCGTTTGAACGCTAACGAGCACCCTGAGATGCTGCTCCCTCGACTGTGCGATATTGACCTTGCCATGGGTCAAGCTGAGAATGACCCCCAAGGTTTTGGCCACGCCGTTAGTAATGGATCATTCAGTAAACTTGCCGGGCCGGGCATGCGAACCGGCTGGCTCGAAGGCTCGACTGCATTCGCCTATGGCCTCTCACAGACGGGTGCGACCAAGTCTGGTGGTTCACCAAGTCAGTTTTGTGCATCTATTATGGCGGACTTGGTACAGTCTGGGGCTTTACAAGAGCGACTTGCCACGACACTAAGACCCCAGCTTCAACAACGCCATCGTATCATGATGGAAGCAATCCACAAACACCTGGGACCCATAGGCGTCGGCATCCGAGACGCCGGCCTACCTGACGGTACTGTTTACGGTGGCTACTTTGTTTGGCTCACGTTGCAACAGGGTATCTCAGCCAAGACTGTTTCCGAAGCTGCGATGGCCGAAGAGAACTTGGTAGTTGGCAACGGTACTATGTTTCAAGTCCCTGGGGATGAGAAGACTGTCGACCTGGATAACGCAGTCCGACTGACATTTACATATGTCTCCAAGGAAGACTTAACTGAAGGCGTCGAGAGGTTAGCAAGTGTATTGCGGAAGATAAAAGAGAATCCCACTAAGTACGAAACGTTCGCCAGCACGACCATTGATAGCGACATCATAGATGCCAACAAATAGTTTGGGAGCATACTTAATCATTGGCGTTTTCCATTGATACAAGATCCGTGCTACTGGCATCATCAATGTTCTTGGACTTATCGAGGAAGGGTGATTGCCGCTGTACCACGTTTCACTAATGCTTAGCAAGCTATTTTTCTATACAAAGGTTGAAGGGAGGAGGTTCAGCATGCTAGCTCATAACCACAGTACTCTATCGTATCTCAGTGAGTGATACACCGAGTAGAAGGCATCGGATATTGGTACCATGATGGCTCTTTATACTTTAGATGCACCAAATTCAGCTCATGGCAGTTTTGATCTTGAAATATACACAGATGTACCATAATTTTTTCGGACTCCAATTTTCCCGGTTTCCAATGGCTCCTCCGGAAGTGCTTACGCAAATACTCTACTTCTTTGCGAAGAAGGACATGATATTTCCCTGGCCCTTGGGCGCCGGCTTCTTCGCTTTGGATCCAGTGGACGATGACGGGGTGGGTGCTGGAGCGGTTTTCTTCGCAGGCGGGGGAGCTTCATCCTCTGAGAATGATTCCCAGCCTGGCTCTTGAATCGTGACTTACGCCAGTTAGCATGTTTACTTCCAAAGGGTCCAGTGACAACTTACCCATGTACCCCTGATCGTCAAGGATTCGCTTCTTCTTCATCACTCGTCTCCTGCCCCTCCTACGCCCATTACTAGTGCTAGAAACAACTTCGGCGGGTTCCTTCTCTTCAATTTTCGCCTCAAGTTCTGGCTCTGGCTCCGGTGCCTCCTCCATCTCTTCGTCGACTTGTTCAGACTCCTTGTCGGACTCTTTGTCATCCTCATCATCATCCTCCATCATTTTTCGCAGTGCATCCTCTCGCTCCTGGCGCTTTCTCTTAATTTCTGACGAGTCGGCTGCAGGTTTCGAGCTTGACTTGGTCGCAACGATATCATCATCATCGGCCTCCCCATCATCAGACAGAGCCATGGCTGAGTCCTCCTCCTTTTTGGGAGCTGGCTTAGGTTTAGCTGGCTTAGCAGCCGCTTTTGCGAATGACTGCATGATACCCCCCGATGCGCCTCGCTTGAGAGCCGCTGTTGGTTTCTTTCCACTACTAGCACCAGTGGTTCCCTCTTTAGACTGAGGTGCTGATGATTCCTGCTTTGCGGTCTTGGTGTGCTTTGCCTCCGGCCAAGCGGCCGACGCTTCCTGCTTAGGTTTTGCGGTTGGCGCTGGGTTTGCAGCACTTGGTTCTTTCTTAACAGATTTGGATGGAACCGAGGTAGGTGCTTGGGGGCGACCCTTTCTTTCCCTTCGTCGAGCATTTGGGTTGCTAATGACTCCGTACTTCTTGGATGCAGCAGTGATATCTCCATTTGTCGCATACTCCGAAAGTTGTGTCGTGAGGTCTGACAGCAGAGAAAAGTCTTTTTGGGGATGTGGCGCAAGGCTGTAGACGTGAATCGAAGTCACTTCCTGGTATGCAGCCAAGATGTCTATTGAAGAAGTGAGTTACGGAGCAATTTGGCAAGCCCATCACTAGATTGCGCACCATTGAGTTCTTCCTCCCGCACCAGGGTCAAAGTGGAAATTGGAGTTTCTTCTGGCTCAGGCATTGAGCTTGTCATTTCCACATCATCGTCAGATTGATCATTGGCCGGGCTCTTGGTGCCATATACCAGATAGGTTGCATGAACGGAGTTGACTTTTTGAGCATTTTGGTAATTGTGGAAGTCATAGAGCATTCTAATACTTGTCAGGTCTGGTTATGTGGTTTTCTGCAGCAGACTCACTCCTTTGCGGTGTTGACATGCACATCTAGAGCTCTACTCAAGAGCCGATATGTGATCTGCACTATTTCAGTTTGCCTGTACTTGAAGCGAGAATTGATTGATGGTACAAACCGGTCGTTCTTCACTAAGCAGACGATCTGCTAGAAACTTTTTATGTTCGTCCATTCTATGCTGAGACTCTGCGATGTTTTGGGCTTGGTCGTGATTGGAGGCCTGTCGTTGAAGGCGGTTGTGGATGCGCGTTGAAGCTTAATCGTAATCAACACTTTCATTAAAGACACCCAGGTAACGAACGCGAGACATGGACGCGGAATCACGTGCAAGCCCAACCAGAACAGAAGGTGTCACCTGGCACAAAGCATAAATATACCTGTATAGGGTACAGTATGGTCTCCTTGAGCGGGGTTATTCTTAAATCGGGTTCTTCATAATGACATCGTCATCCTAGCCATCGCGTCTCCAGCGCGACCAATTTATTCTGGGTCCAGAATCGCAACTTGGACCCCCCTGCTACACCAGTGAATTTAGTTATTCTTTTTCTTGTACATACCAAGCCAACGTTGCTCCCGGATCTCCTCCGTTGACCTTTGCCAATTCCTCCATGGCCGATCAATATCTTCCCGATTCGACAGATTGGCTCTCGACGCCCCTTAGCGCTCTTGCGGCTGTTGAGAACGCATTGCGATGCCAGGTGTGCAAGGACTTCTTCAAGACGCCTATGATCACTAGCTGCTCCCATACATTCTGCTCCCTGTGTATTAGACGAGTACTGTCCAGCGATGGCAAGTGTCCGCTCTGCCGTGCAACCGAACAAGAGAACAAACTGCGAAGCAATTGGTCATTGGAAGAGGCTGTACAAGCCTTCGTCAGCGCCAGGTCGGCAACTTTAGAATTGGCGCGGGGGAACAAGCTCCAGCCATCGGCGCCGAAGCGAAAGACCGCAGAAGAACATCACGACTCTAATGGTGCGCCGAATGGCAAACGGCTTCGTTCGTCCGCGCGATTACAGAAAGCTCAGCCCACAACTCCTATCACAGAACCAACAGAAGATGACGAAATTATCGAAGTGCCAGACAGCGACGACGATGGTGAATATCAGCCAGAATTAGGTCGGTTTCAAATATTGTATAGATTGCGATTCAAATCTAACCATTTACAGACGATGGTCTTGTGGCGTGTCCAGTTTGCCAAGATCGAATGAAGGAATGGCAGGTCTTCAAGCACCTGGAAACATGCACTGGCCCCAAGACAAAACCGCAGCGAACCCATGCGAGCAGTTCTAGCTCAATATACAGCCAACAACGACAGCCTGGGACGGCGCCCGAAAGACTCCCCACAATCAATTACTCTATGTACAAAGAACAGGCGCTGCGCAAGAAAATGGCTGATCTAGGCATATCGAACCAGGGCCCCCGTGCTTTGCTTGAACGTCGGCACAAAGAATGGATGACGATATGGAATTCAAATTGTGACGCTGTACGGCCTAGAAAACGCCATGAATTATTACACGATCTGGACGTCTGGGAGAGGACACAGGGAGGACGGGCCCCGACTACTGGGCGGGCTGCTCAAAACGCGGCCATCATCAAAGACAAAGACTTCGATGCCGCAGCTTGGGCAGCTAAGCACGACACCTCCTTCAAAGACTTGATTGCAAATGCAAGAAAGACGAGGCTTGATGCAAAAAGGAAGGCTGAGGAAGCAGCGAAAGAAACTGAAACGGAACAGAATGCCAATACACTTCCCCAAGCGCAGAATTCGGACGCTTCTGAACAACAACATTCCTCCCAAGATGGGCGCGCCTCGTTACCGTCCACGACTACTATGTCAGAGGGTCAAGAAGTGTCACATAAAGTTAGTGGGCTGGTAGTCCCCAACATGGCGGGAACAAGAGGCACAACTTATCAAGCATCATCACAACTGGACCAAGGTATCTCATATTCCAGTGAGCGGTTGGAGGAACCGTCAATATCTCAACCCGCCATCAGCGGTAGATCAAATATGGACAGACAACCGATGTATATGCACACAGAGGGGAACCTGCATGACACAACAATCAATCAATCCTGACTGGAGATCATCAGCCGGAATTTTTGATGGGGTTTATAGCGGCGCATTGATGGCCATATCAGGTGAATAGATAGAGCATGCATGCATGGAGATGCCACGCAACGATACTGAGTGCAGAAGGAAAATGGGCAATAGAGATGCCCTAATATATAGATTCTAATGAACAATGACCTAATTTGTACAATCTTCCCAAAAAGAAAACGCCCCGGATATCCTACTGCATTGATCATATACACGTGTGAGCCATTGGACCGGCACTAACCACTCACTCTCTTCCTCTTGATACTTTTTGTCGTTGACATTCCCTATAACGCCAGATTCGCAATCCCGGTCTCGGCCGTTGGCGTCTGCTCCTTTTGTCGGATTTCTTCGGTCTCACCAGGCACAGATGGCAACTCGTCGAGTTTCCTTTGTGCCTCGGCCGTCTCTCGTTCCTCGCGTTCTTTCTCCTCCTCGAACTCCTTGGTCTTCTGCTTCTCCTCTTCTTCCTCGCGCTCCTGTGCCTCCATGGCCTCGAGCTCGTCGTCGAGCATGTCCTCGTCGACCACTTGGCCGGTTGACTCGGCCATAATGGCACTCACCTCGTCTGTAGAACTCATCTGCTCGCGCAGCTGATCCATAACTGCATCGACGCGATCGGCACCACCAACTTGTTTGTTGAGACTTGCCAGCGCACCAGAAGAGGCCTCCATAACGTTGACAAGCTGCACATTGTCGGCAGCCTGCTCCAGCTTGGCGGCGACTTCTTCCAGCTGATTGAGAGTCGAATATCGAGTGGCCAAGGACGACTCTGCAATCTTCTTGGATTTGAGAGCTGCAAGGGCCGCAACGCGGTTTTTGCGGGTGACGGCATCTTTGGCTGTTTGCGAGAGCTCGTCAATTCGCGTATTAAGGAGGTCGGTTTGGTGTTTGAGGCTTTCTGTGAGCTCTTTGAGAGATGCTATGGCAGCATCTTCCTTTGTGATGCCCTGTTGCTCCCCGGAACCTTTGATCCTAATCGTGTTCCCGTCGTAATCTATCACCTCTTTATCGCGCGACAAAAACTTCAATAGCACATCTAAGTCGTTGTCTGTCAACCGCTGGTCTTTGACAAGAGTAGCAGAGAAGGCCTTTTGAAACTGTGCCCTGCTGAATACGCGATCGAATCGCGACACCTTATCCGCCATCAAATCGCCCAACTCTTTAGCAGCAGTTTCCATGTTCTTGACAATAACGTATTGGCCAGTGGGTAGCTTGTCGTCACCTCTCGCGGGGTCCACGACACCCAGCTGCCGCAATGTCCAGCTCATGACACTCCATGGCAAGCCTGCCCAACTGTGCTGATATATACTCTGTTGGGACTTCTCGAAATCGTGGAGAGGTATGAAGTCTCGGCCCGCGGTGGCTTCGCGCACTACGGTGCCAAGTGCCAAAGGTTGGCCAAACTCTTTGTGCTCCAGTGAGCGAAGCAGTGAGTCATCTAGTTTGAGGACAAAATGATCAGGATTAGATCCACGGTAGGATATCATGCCTTTTGCGACGAGATCGGAGAGGGCCTGGCGCCAGGCGGAGATGTTGGCTTGGTAACCATCGGGGTTCAAGGTGCGTTGGGATCGGAAATCAGAGTATCGAGCTGGTAATCGTGACCTGGTCTAGGTCAGTCAAGCGGCGCTTTATCAAGAAGTAGGACAGTATTTCATTACCTGCTGAAGCTTGGGTCATTATGGATGAGGTAGTCTGCAAGCTCGCCCATGATCTTCAGTTGAGCGCGCCCGTATGCGTGCACGCTGGACAATTAAGAGTTCGGGGTCAATGATTCGGTCTGGATGCTTTCTTTGAAATCGCAGGCTCAAGACTGTCGATGCTGGTAGTTTCTGCGTCGTAGGGTATATGATTAAGTCAAAGGTTGGAGGGAGGCTCAAGAAAGAGAAAAAAAAAAGAAAATGACGACACTTGACATTTATTGGATGCATCCCATGGATGCAGAAGCCGTCCCGTCCGTTGGGGGGCTTGGGCTTAGCCTTAGGCTTCCTGGCTATCACCAGGGACGATGGCCCTTGGAGTGGGGTTATTAGTGAACCCGGAACCTTATAAACATCTACCCATGAGCATAGAGCTGGAGGGGTTCATTAACCGGCTGACCTCCAGACAGAAATCTAAACCCGCAGATCAGAATGGCATGAACAGAGAATTTCAATTAACAACTGCACGAAAGGTTCGATACGCTTAAAGTTGCTTCTCGGAGCAACTATAGTATAGGCCTGTTATGATCTATTGTGCTCGATTCTGGGCCAGATGATAAGTCAATCTTGAAAGCACACCCCATAACTGAACAGAAGCGGTAGAGCGGAAAACAAAATACCTAGTACCTTTTTACTCCCATACCTAGAGTCGAATGCTTTTTCAGAGCTGTAGTTATGTAAACTCGTCAAAGCTGAAATCCCTTTGTCAGTCGACTGACCAAAGACTCAAGTGTCTGTCTCCAACTCTTGGCCCTTTCGTCACTCCAAACAGGGATTAGGCAATGTTGTGAGCTTTTGATAGGCTGGGACTCAGGCGTTGGTCCTTTGAACTCCAATTTACTGGGGTAGGTATCGCGGGGTAAGGAAAGGCCGCTGGTTTACTTCAGATCATTAACTTAATGAATGTCCGTAGGTACGATAGCAATCCTATTCTGCCATTGACTGCGAACCATTATTGACTGTCGATGTTGAGTTCTATTGCCTTATTAGAGTCAATTAATACCTTATTGTGACCTGTTTAGGACCAAGACAAGACATATACACAACTTCGATTGTTCTTTGTCCATCAAATCGTCTTCAATCTCCATCTTCATCTCTACTATCTATCTCAATTCAGATTCCTCCTTACTTTCTCTACAAACCCTTTTGTCAAATCCGATCACACCATCTGCTTCTCCACCTCGGCCCCTTACCTATCTACCTGCCCAGTCAACAAATGAATACCCGGCGTCTCTTCACTGCCGCAATCAAAACTCTCAACATCTCTCTTACAGAGTCATACTCACGTTTATTCTCTCCTGTCTTTCGTCCCCTCTTCGCCTATCGTACAATGGCATCAGCTGCTGCCGCCAAACGTCTCACTGGCAAGACCATCCTTGTCACCGGCGCCTCCTCCGGCATCGGCCGTTCCACTGCCCTCGAATTCGCCCGGACTGCGCCCAAGAATGGTTTGCGTCTCATTCTCACAGCGCGTCGTGCTGACTCCCTCAAGGAGCTCGCCGAGCAGATCAAAAGCGAGGTTGGTGATGGCGTTCAGGTTCTTCCGTTCAAGCTTGATGTTAGCAACTCTGCGGAAGTAAAGGGCATTGTGAACAACTTGCCCGAGGAGTGGAGGAACATTGACGTTCTTGTCAACAATGCGTAAGTTGTCATGGCACAAAGACATCACGAAATAATGGCTGATGGTCAAGAAAGCGGCCTCGTCAAGGGCGTGGCTCGAGCTCCAGAAATTGCCGAGGAGGATATCAACGTTATGTTCCAGACAAATGTTACTGGTCTCATCAACATGACCCAGGCCATTCTACCCATCTTTCTCGCCCGACCTGATGGCGGCCATGGCGACATCATCAACGTCGGCTCTATCGCCGGCCGAGAACCATACCCTGGCGGCGGCATATACTGTGCTACCAAGGCTGCTGTCCGCAGTTTCACTGATAGCTTGCGAAAGGAGCTAATCGCAAGCCGCGTTCGTGTCATCGAGATTGATCCCGGCCAAGTCGAGACTGTAAGCTGAGCTGGGCGCTTCCAAGTCATCAGACCAATAGCTGACACAGATGCAGGAGTTCTCTGTTGTGCGTTTCTATGGTGATAAGGCAAAGGCCGATGCTGTCTATGCGTAAGTAATCTCTATGACCTCTACCTACACTACAGTAAACTAATCCTCACACACAGTGGGTGCGAACCTCTGACGCCCGATGATATTGCCGAGATCATTGTGTTTACCGCTACCCGCCGAGAAAATGTCGTTATTGCTGATACATTAGTTTTCCCGAGTCATCAGGTAAGCTTCAGGCCTAATGAGAAATCGACGAAAGCATTGCTAACCTGTTGGGCGAAAGGCTGGCGCCGGTATCATGCACCGCAAAGGAGCCTAAAGTTCCCAGAGTACTTAAGGCAGAATACCATAGATCAAGTCACAGGCAGAATTAGATCAGTTTGGGCAGCCTTCACTAGTAATGTGCAACGAAACGATGCTGGGTTAAATTTTGACAAGTACATTGCTATAAATTATGTATAAAAAATAAAATAAAAAAAGGATGCAAGAAAGCTATTGCGGAATGTTCGAAAATTTCTCTTGCCCATAACTCATTTGTCCCCGAAGAGACAGCAGACCATTGTTGGTCGTGAGTCACAGGCCTTCTAAGGCCGATAAATTTGTTCTACCAACGTTCCGTTAAGAACCCATTCTGGGATGAATCGGGCCCTTGCCGTCAACAAGTGACAGCACCGCTGGGTTGCATTCCACCGACCTGTAGTCGAGGCTGGCATATGACACATCACATCAAATCATAATGAAACTGAACCAGAAAGACCGGAAACCGTAATCGTAATTCATCACCTACTCTGATCTTCTCCGGAATTCCATCATCGGATCGGATAGTCCAGTACAGGGGTACCGTGGGTTCCTTTCCCAAGACGCCTCGCTAAAATAAATAGTAATCATCAAATACACCTTCAAGGGTGTTTATCAAGCACAAAGCCATTTGATCAGGCTTGAGTAAAAATGTGTAGCAACAGGTGATCGTTTTCGGACCGAGAGCATGATGATGCAATCGTGTCTAATCACCATAGTGTTGGAAGAGAGGCGAGAGCGCCTCACCGTAGTGGTTACGTCGAATAGCTTCGGCCAGTAGGAACGACAGGTCAAGAACGACAAGCTTGCTGTTGTTGCGGGCTCTATCCTTGTCGATAGGAAAGCTGTTGGTGACAACAATCTGGTCGATGCACTCGCATGCTTGAAGCTGTTCAAGACTGTCGCCGCCGAATACTCCATGGGTGGCCATGCAGTAAACCTTTTTGGCACCGCCCTTCTTCACCACAGTCTCAGCAGCAGCGATCCAAGATCCAGCCTTGTCGATCATATCGTCCACGATGAAGACAGTACGGTTCTTGACGTTTCCAACCAAGGTGATGAGATGCTCGGCGCCAGGGTCTTCAAATGCATTGTCTTCCTCGTCAGAACTTGCCGCAGCATCGCCAGATCCGCCAAGAGACTGGGGCTCAGGAACAAAGAAGGACGATGCATGCGACATCGTCATCGGATCGTCTTCGACACTGCCTTCGACAACTGATCGATCAGGAGAAGGATAGTCGTCCTCAACAATCCGACCCTGGACCAAGCGGCCCTGTGTAACCTCAGACGCCTTATGATCATCGTAGTCTGTCTCACCGTTGACCGAGTCGTCAGGGGATCCCGCAGGTGGTGTGGCATTGGAGTCCTCCGACTTCGCCACGTTGTTGCTGGGTGCACGAGCGGTGTCAACTCGGGTAGGAGACCCCTGCGAGTTGGTTACAATTCTCGAGGTACGAAGAGGGGGCGTTTCTCTCTTGGGTGTGACCTCAGGCTCGGCCGCACGCTCGGGCACTGGGGGACCGCGATTGGGGATGGGACGATTCGACTCCAAGGGTGTCGGCTGGCGCTCGACGTTATGATCAAAATGTCTCATGATCATACTAGCCGTCATGTTGCTAACACGCTTCCTGTCTGTGGTGACGATACCGAAGTTGAGCTTCAGAGCATCTGCAAGCGATGTTACACGCTTGGTTCCTCCAGCATTCTTGGACACCACGACCGCCTCGCGCCAGTTAGGCACGCTGTGGCGGATCCATTTAGCGAGGATAGGCTCGGCATGCAGGTTGTCGACAGGACACTTGAAGAAGCCTTGCATCTGAGACGCATGGAGGTCGACAGTGATAACGTGCTTAACGCCCGCAACGCCCAACAAGTTCGCAAGCATACGAGCAGTAATCGCACCTCTATGCGACTTCTTCTTTGATTGGCGACTGTAGGGAAAATAAGGCAGAACAGCTGTTTGGGATGACAAGTGAGCCGATTGAGGTCTCAAACAGGGGAAGAGAACCACGAACCAGTAACTTTGTTAGCAGAGCCGCCCTTGCAGGCTGAGATCATAATGAGAAGCTCCATGATAGAATCATTGATGCTGGGGCTGCCGGACTGGACAACGAAGACATCCTTCTCTCGGACACTTGTCAGAATTCTGACGCTCGTTTCGCCCTTGAGTAACCGGTTAGCTCAAAGCACGCAGTTTTCTTGACTGCCAGATATGGGCCAGGGTGAGTCGATCCATCGAGAAGGTCGGGATGGTTTGCCAAAGTAGAGTTATGTTGAATAACCATGGCCACGAGGGCAAGGGAAGCTCACATTGGAAAACTGCGTAAGCTCGGCGCTGGCAGGATGCATACCCAAATTCTCACAGATTTGACCCGTGAGAACTGGGCATGAATTGCCGGCAAAGATCAGTGTGTTGCGCATCTTGACCAGCCCATCAACCGAAGTGGAAAAGGTGACGCGTGGAGTTGAAAGAAGAGAACAGGAGAAAGAGGTGGGAAGAAGGAGGAAACTTTTTTAAGCTTGCGTTCCACCCCGGGAAGGAGCTTTTTTTTTTTTCGTCGCTTCCGTGCAAGAGACTGTGTGAAAGGTGTTCCTACCACACTGTGCCGTCTCACTGATGCAAGGGCTGTTTGCGGATGTGTAGAAGCTTTTTTGAACAGGCGGTGTTGTAGATTATACAGTGTTGATTACTGTGTCCCCTCCCCGCAATCATTAAACCAAGCGGGGCATTCCGGAAGTGCGTCACAAACTGTCACGGTCTTGTAATTTCTAACATTCATCGGGGATCGAAATGCTCCTGCCTGCTGTAAGGTAGGTAAGTGTTTATTTCCATTGTACCTCCTCCCTAGTACCTACCTAATATTCTTTCTAAGATATAATTCAAACCTTGTTGAGGCCCAGTTTTACATGTCTGATAATGTTGAAACTAAATAAATATAGTAAGTTACAGTTATAAAAGTCGCACATACTGAACTCTGGGTGTTATCTTTTTTCATAGTACATACATCTAATGAGAATAGCTTAGTACTTAACTCAAGAGGTAAGTTAGTAGGTAGGTACACAGCAAGCCTTGATCCCTAATGAACTCAACTTATTCTCAACAAGGTTAGCAACTGACCTTCGCAATTATCCATCAGTCAATCCGTCAAGACTTCATCACTCGATGTTCATACTAATAAGCCCAGCCAGTTAATCAACCCCTGCTCCACCTGCCCTTCACCCCACATCACTGACCATTTTCACAGCCTAGGTACACACAATAAAACACCAATGCGAATAGTTAAGTATACACAGACACAGACAACGTCTGCATACGACTTTTCAAGCTAGCGTAAGAACATTTCGGTTCGGAACCCTCAAGTACATTCTCTAATGTTAGTAGAGATATAGTAGCGATCCCAAAGGGGAAAAGAAACTGGCAACTTAGACTATCCCTTCAATATGGGAATCCCCCGTCTTATTTCTACCCTGGAGCCCTACGTCGTTCATCAAGTTCTCGACAACAAAAGTGTGGTTATCGATGGTCCTGCCCTGGCCTATCATGTTCTTTATATCTGCATCAGACATGGAATTCCTCAACCGTCGTACGAAATTCTGGGCAAGACTGCCGTAGCCTGGCTAGACGAACTGACTCGACGCAGTGTCATTGTGTATGTTTGATGTTCTTGCTGAGTTAACAGATATATACTGATACCACATATCAGCGACGCTATATATTTTGATGGATACTTACCTCCAGACAAGGCGTCTGTTCGTATGCACCGGATGATTGAAAGTTTCAATCAGTTAAAGAAGACCCATTCTGCCGAAACCAGTGGCTTCTTTCTAACATACTTCACAACGTCTTTTGAAT